>NC_057888.1:2535000-3940000 GCF_019740435.1 Gambusia affinis
CATCCATCCATCTGTTCATCCATCCATCCATCCATCCATCCATCTGTTCATCCATCCATTCATCCATCCATCCATCCATTCATCTGTTCATCCATCCATCCATCCATCCATCCATCCATCCATTCATCTGTTCATCCATCCATCCATCCATCCATCTGTTCATCCATCCATCCATCTGTTCATCCATCCATCCATCTGTTCATCCATCCATCCATCTGTTCATCCATCCATCCATCCATTCATCTGTTCATCCATCCATCCATCCATCCATCCATCCATCTGTTCATCCATCCATCCATCTGTTCATCCATTCATCCATCCATCCATCCATCCATCCATCTGTTCATCCATCCATCCATCCATCCATCCATCTGTTCATCCATCCATCCATCCATCCATCCATCCATCCATCCATCCATCTGTTCATCCATCCATCTATTCATCCATCCATCCATCTGTTCATCCATCCATCCATCCATCCATCTATTCATCCATCCATCCATCTGTTCAGTCAAAGTTTTAACATAATTCAGCAGAATTTTAAAGCTTCTGTTGAATAATGTGAACAAAAGTCAAACAGCAGAATTGTTTTAATGTGACCAAAATCCAAAATTGTACCATCATAATTTGGTTAAACTGAAAACAATAGTCATAACATGAACACAAATTAGTTTTTTCCCCAATTGAAATAAAAAAAAGCACAGTATTTACCTCCAAACACGATGTTGCAGACTGTTGGTGTTGCCGTAGTGGGGACTCCTTCCCGCCTGTCGCCTGATTTCAGGATGAATTTCTGCTCCTCATCCTCACTCTGCTCTGCCAAACGAGATAACCGGCAAACTCCTGAGTCACTCAGCTCCAAATGAGGAGTCACAAACTAAACTGATAACGAGTCCAAGGTAATTACTTAGAAATGTAATTATTGATGCTTTGTCTGGGCACTAATTGTGTTTTAGCCTTATTAGAATACTAATGATGCTGCAGTTACACACAAATAATGACAGTCTATCAATCAGGAACACCTGCATGTTGG
Organism: Gambusia affinis; assembly: GCF_019740435.1. NCBI lineage: Eukaryota > Metazoa > Chordata > Actinopteri > Cyprinodontiformes > Poeciliidae > Gambusia > Gambusia affinis. The sequence continues at coordinate 2,536,034 of NC_057888.1, forward strand.
AAATCAAAAGGTTTAATTACATCCCTGAGTAACAACCTCTCTTAATATCTACAGAGGAAGATGCTTTAATTTTAAACAAATGGAACAATATGAGCCCGGTGTTTCCAGGTAACAGATGTTCAAAACCATCATTTCTCCTGCAGTGATTCGTCCTGAATGTGTGTTGGTGAGGTCGAAATGACCAGACTCGATTTGCGTTGGTCAGTTTGTTTTTGCAGTCTCGCTTTGAACAAAGTCTTCATCAGCGAGACCCGATGTCCTGCTGCTGAGTCAAAGCCGAGTTTAGCTGCAGAAAAAACAAAACGGGAAGGACGAGATCCACTCAGACGGCACCACACTGCTGGAACAACTCAAACACAGGAAGTAGAAAAACCTCTAAAAGTTGATCTAAATGCGTTTCCCCGCTGTTTTCTGAAATACAGAAAACAGCAAGGTTTTATTCTTTCCTCCACAAGGAAAAATTCTAATTTGCTCCAACTTCTAGTTGGTTATGTTTGTTTTATGTCTAGAAAAATTAGGTTCATGAAAAACCTAAATTATTACTTTTCTGATAAACCTTTTTAAAAATAAAACCTTTTGAAATAGTTTTTCTAACTATATAGTTTTTTTACTTTTATTTACAAAATTGTACGAATGTTTGTATCTTGTTCCTTACAGATTAAAATGAGCGTTTTGCTAATTTACCACAACATTGTACATTCAATAATATGCCTGTCCCATTTAAATAAAAGCAGTCCTTATTCATTTTGGACTGTTATATGTAAAAAATTGTAATTAAACTGTTATTTTTGTTGTTCTAAATAAACAGCAAATCATTATAATATTTGTTAGTCAGTTATTCTAACGATTGATCAATTAACCTTACGATAAAAGCCTTTTTACATTAGAAATACATTAAAAGATGCAAATAAAAACTGATAAAATTGATTTTTTAATAAGAAAATCAACATTTTTCTGTCTAAATTGCTATAACACAACATTAGCTATGCTACTTGCAGAGTTTTGGCTAAAACGAATTGATTTTAAAACAAATGCAAAGATCAGTTTTAAGAGTCAGTAAATGGTAATTTTGCGTTACACATTAACACAACTCTTCATCTTGAACATTTTTCTTAAAAAATGATTTTATTTTCACAGGTTGCTTTGGCTTTATTGCTTCAGAATCAGTAGGAAACATCCTTATTTCCCTCTTTTCCTCTGAATGTTTTCGTTATTTCTGAATCCATTTACTGGCCTAAACAGCGGATGTTGTTTCTCTAACTTTGTCAGCCACTTGTTTAGAGAAACGACGTTTCAATTTGTGTTTCACTCAGCTTGTTTTCTGAAATCATAGATCAGCAGCCAATAGTGTAGCGATGATTTCTGACCCGACCTTTCAGGAAGAAGTCGGCGAGGTTTCGCTCGCTGTGATCAGGAGACACTCAGGAAGCGAGTGCTGCTTTCTCTCCACCACCCTGTGAAAGGTCAACGATGTTTCCGTTATTAGGAAATGAAAACATCATTTCTGAATCTACAAGAATGTTTCCTCGTATCTCTGTAATCATTTAGCAAACGTTCAAATTGCTTCTCCTGCTTCTATGAAATTCCACTCAAAATCGTTTCTTTTTTTTTTTTCTGGGGATTTTTTTTATTTTCTTTTTTGCATTTTGCTGGAAACCTTCATAAAAGCACAGAGAGGATATTTAAAGGAGCAGGGAGATTAAATGGATAACTTTATTTCATTGTTCTGCAAGACAAAGATTAACAGCTTGCATGAACTTAATCTCTTCGAAATCTAAATTAAAATCCGTCAGCATGCTTCATTATTCAGAACATATTTTACTGCTAAACCTCTTGAGCTGGAAAAAAATATTCATATAGTTTATAAATTAACTGTTTTTTACTAAATGATCTTCCCAAATAAGTGTATTTAGAAATATTTGCTAACACAACAGGATCTGCAAGAGAGGAGATGGAAACTTATCGATTAATTATTTAATCTAAAGTTAATTGATCTTGTAGATCTTATTGCTAAGTGGCCATTTTCCTACAAAACTTGAGATTTCTATTGCTAAATGTTTTGATTATTTTGTCAGCTGTATTAAATACCGACTGAATAAACAGAAAATGTTGGTTTTCTCACAATTAGACGCATTTATAAAATATAATACAGGATTCTCACAGGTCGCTCAATTGAAAAATAAAGATTCATACAGAAGTTTTGTCTGGTTGAAGGAATGTTAATACATTAACTCACAATATCTCTCGAAAACAACTGTGCTCATTGCCATCATGTTTGGAATATCTGCTTCTTTGTAAAGGTAGAAATTGGGGTCTTTCTAGGCAACAAATAATTTAATTTCAAATTCCTGTAATACAGTGTTTAAATGGCAACAATCTGAGGTTGATATTCAGGCGTCAACAATGAATTCAAGGTTTTATTCTTTGCATTTCTTTGCAGGTTTGCCATGGAAACAGATTCAGAAAGGCATCACATTAAAATAGAAACAGCCTTGGTTTGGAACTTGGCTATTTTGTCTTCAGAAATCATCGTCTATGTATGGGATTCTGATTGAATGACTTTTTTATTCTAAAATGTAGCTGTGAGTGAATCAGTGTTGGAGTTTTCAGCCTCGTTTTTTTTTCAATCTCCACAGAAAAGGTTTTGAGGGCCTTTTAGATATAAACTGTGTTTGTGAGGATTTTAGAGAATCAGGGTATTGGTAACCAACTTCAAAGTTTAAATCCCACTTATCAAAATCAACATTATTGGCCAGGATTTTGTGCATAAATTGCATTTTTCTACCCAGCAGCTTATATACATTAAGTATGAATAGAATTAAAATCAAACATGGAGGGAAAGTCAGTTCTGATAATCAGCAGGATGGATGAGCCACAAACCACACAGTAACTGCGTTTCCATTACAAATGTGTGCAAATCTTTTTCTATCTTCTAGAGTAAAAAAACACAATTTTGCAATTGTAGAGTGTCCATTAAATAAGAAAAATAAATTAAAATCACATGTGAATAAAGTCGTTTACATGATAAGTTATTAAAAATCATGGCAGCGAATGTAAACAGTTATATGTCATATATTACCCTCCTACCACTTCCTGTCATTTTCTTCTGCGTTTCCAGCAGTAGCAACATCCTGCTGTTCGTCATGTGACTCATGTGATACAAAATAAAGTGTTTTCATTGCAGTTTTGCGAAATACAAATATTTTGAGACGGCCAAAAAGCGTAAAAACTTTTTATCAAAAACTTTTAGTTTCCATTAAGCAGATTTATTTTTATAATTTCAATGTGCAAAACTCTGCAGTTAATGGAGCAACACAGACCAGACTCAGTAATTCAAATTCATTTTAACTTAAAGCTACTTTAAGGTAAATTAAATGCTATTGTAACTCCCAGTAATTAAAATTCTACAAAGAGTTACTGTAGTTATTGTAACGGCCGTGCAGAAGATTATCAGTAGCTGTGGGTGAAAGTCTTGTCTTCCTCTTTGCTTTTTGTACATTCAAAATAATTATAATAAAAACTAAAAGCCACACATTCTTGTTTCAAAAGGTACATGCAGGAGGATCTAAGAAGCTACATAAAAGAAAACACAACAATGCTGTTTTGTTCCAGTTTAAAAGACGTACGTCCCAATATGATCGGGATAAAGAAACCAGCAGATGTTTTGAGTTTGTGAAGTGGTTCGCTCTCCCAGCAGCAAAAAGCCTGAGCAGCTTTAGCAGCTGTTTTGCTTTGATGCATTTATTCTCTTCTCCCGTCTTTGATGATCTGAGTTGTTTCTGAGCAGCAACACGAGTGTCTTGCAGAGTGGAGGGAGAGCGCTCTGAAACAGGAGCACCGCCAGCTGCTGCAGGCCTGACCAGTCAGAAAAATCACATCACAAATGGATCTTCAGCTGGAAGTCATGAACAATATGATCTGGTATTCAGTCAGACGTGGTGGGAACCCCCGATCTAAACGTCAGAGTTAAGGTTTATCTGATGGATTTAGCATTCTGTAGGTCCAGCAGTACCAGCAGCACACAGTTACACAAAAATGTGTGCTGCATGTCTCCATGGTAACACCTTCACCTTAACAGGAAGATATGATTGATTATGGCAGCGACTTATCGTATTCAGGCATCTAGACGCGCTGAAGACTCAACATTAGAAAGAGAATTTAAATTACTTTGAATGTATTAAGGTTGTTGCTGCCAGACAGCGTCGTCTGAGTGTTTTACAAACTTCCCATCAAACTTTCTGTTCCCACTTCTCCTCTTACTTCTGGTGTTCCTCAGGGCTCAGTCCTCGGGCCGCTTCTTTTTATTAATTATCGCCTCCATCTTGGTTTCATCTTTTGCCATTTTTGACATCCTGCTCTAAATAACTCTGCAAACAAGAGTCAACAAAGAAGAACTTAAAGACAATGGTGTTTGGGTTTTTTAAATCTAGATTTTTGAACGACACCTAGCTAACCAAATCCATGGGGATATTTTATAATCTCCAGCTATTTGCAAATAAATTTTCCAAATACTTATCTTTAAATACATAGATCTGGGAACTTTGTAGTTCACAGCCACCTTGGTAGGTACCGTAATTAACTGTCATGGCAGTTGCTATGACAACAATAAATAAGCCACAGGCTTAGAGCTAGCTCTCGGCTCATTCTTATTAACTTATGAACAATATAAGTACGTTACAACTAGTACTCAGTTACAGTATTTGAGTTCTCTACCCACCTCTGGGTAATACTGAGATATTTGCTGTAGCACTTACTAGCAAAATTAGCTTAGCTAATGTAGCTTTTATGTGCTAGCTAAGACAGACCTATAGCCTACCTGTTTGTTACTACATGTACTCTGCCAGTCACCAGAACCTTGTTGTTCACCTGAAGAGTTTGTACATCCTTCATAAATCCGTTTAAATACTGATCGTTTGCATCCAGGGATTTCTGTGAAGCTCCTCCATGGTATAAACTCTCTTCATGTTCATTAAATAGTGAACTATGTCACAGCAGGAGATCAGATTGCCCACATCATCTGACATGTTTCCATTCTCTGTCTCATGCGGGTCGATACCAGCAGCAGCCATTTTGTTGATATATTTTTTCTTGTACATTGGTTAAGATGTTTCTTTTTGCTGGTCTTGAAGCCATGGTTCATCTATACTTTCCACTCACCTTGCCTACCAAGGTGGCACAAATCTCTTCTGATTTAGACTTGTAGGAACTATGTATAGTTTTCTACACATAGAAAACTACTTTGATTGTTTCGTTGTTGCCAGCTATGTTTAGCAGCACTTGCTAATATTGTTTCTCTCTTGCATTTTATGCACACAAGCATTATGCAAATAGAGGTTATGAGATATTATGTGTTACAAGTTTAATTTGAAAAGAAGTGGAAGAAAAAAATATTTACTACAGACTTTATGTGTAAGACATTCATGTTGGATTTTGAAGTACTTTTTTGGGCATCTATTCCCTCATTTCCTTTTTTTTTTTTTTTTTTTTTTTACTTTTTAAAATATAATCAACAATGTGGAATTTTGCTATTTGCTTTTGTATTTTTGTGACCAAACAATCATTTTCCTATTTATTTGCGTCAAGATAAACAAAAACTGTTTCAGGCATTTTAAGCAAGTAAAATAAACTCGAGATATTTTTCAAAACTCACAAAGAAAGAAAACATCCAGTTTATTATTTGTTCCCTTGTGTAAAATGAGTAACACAGAAACAGGCACATTTTTTGGGAGCTAAATATATTAGGGAACATCTGGTGAATCACAGAAATCTGATTTAGGCAGAAAATAAATGAGATGCCCAGAAGATGAAAAACAAGCTGACATGTCATCAGTGTGCGTCATTGTTCGGTGAAGATGTAAAAAAACAAGTTTTTTAAAAAAAATTAAGAAAAATATATTAAGTTGGAGACAGACAGTTGTGGCTTGGAAAGCAATCAGTTCATTTTCTGCCAAATTTTTATTCAGAACTAAAAAAATTGTGATATAAAATATATCTCAAAATGTTTCTTTTATTAATTTGACTATAGTAAAATATAGCTTCATATTAAAACTTTTTAATGTTAACTTAGACATTTGACTATCAATTTAAAGTTATTTAAATTTTTAATTTAAAGAAAAAACCTCCTCATGGTTTCAATTTACATTTTTTGAAACTTATTTGGTAAATTTTAGTATTAAAACCTGTTGGCATGACTTTCTAATTTTCTCTGGAACTTTTTAAGGTGGTTTAATTCTGTATTGCACAAAGTCTGACATTTTCCAGGCACAAAAGTCTAGCGTGATCCGGCAGGTTGTTAGTAAAAACACCTCGTCTTTCCAGGAGACTCGTTGCTTTTTCACTGCAGTCTGACAGGTTTTTAATCGCTCCTCCGGTCTATATCCCTGGAGAACATTCAACAGATTTATTCAATGTTTTCATCCACACACACACACTCATAACACGGCTCTCTGTAGAGCAGATCTTCAATACAAACAGCAGTAAACATAATGAGATCTGATGGAGTTCATGCGCTGTGAGCTAGCTGTCACAGCCTTTGTGGTGAGGAGAGGACAGCTGTAGGGAAATAAAGCTCCAAAATGATCAATATTTCATGTTTTTTATTTTATTCTTGTAAAGGAGCTCGGTAAATGGAGTAACCTGTGATCCCTTTGCTACCTTCCAGGTAACTCAGTTTCACAAGAGTCAGTTTTTACTGATGTTCTCCAGACAAAATGGCTGCCTGGAGAAATTATAGTTATTGGGATTTTCAGCATTTAGAATAAAATAAAGGGATTTGTGTTGATCTCAGTTCTTGATTCTTCCTCCAACAAAGCATATGTGGGGTCAGACACTAATGCGGGACAAGATGACCTGGCTAGCGAATTGTTTCCGCCAAAATTCATCTCTGATGTGTCAGGTTGTGGAAACCACTCACAAACGCTTAATTTGTGAATTGTTCACAGTGTAACAAGTGGAAGAGGAAGTGTTTCCCCACAGAGAAGGACGTAGTTCTCATTATCAATCAATCAATCAATCAATCAAACTTTATTTGTATAGCACATTTCAGCAGCAAGGCATTTCAAAGTGCTTTACATCAAATCAAACACAAAATACAATGCAACATAGAATCAACAATAAAAACACAACATCAATACATTTGCAATTGATTACGTTTCGAATACAACTCTAAACAAGTGGGTTTTTAGTTGAGATTTAAAGGAAGTCAGTGTTTCAGCTGTTTTACAGTTTTCTGGAAGTTTGTTCCAGATTTTTGGTGCATAGATGCTAAATGCCGCTTCTCCTCGTTTGGTTCTGGTTCTGGGGATGCAGAGCAGACCAGAACCAGAAGACCTGAGAGGTCTGGAAGGTTGATACAACAGCAGCAGATCTTTAATGTATTGTGGTGATAAAACATTCAGTGATTTATAAACTAACAACAGTATTTTAAAGTCTATTCTTTGAGCTACAGGGAGCCAGTGGAGAGACTTTAAAACTGGTGTTATGTGCTCTATCTTCCTGGTTTTAGTGAGAACACGAGCAGCAGCATTCTGGATCAGCTGCAGCTGTTTAATTGATTTGTTGGACAGACCTGTGAAGACGCCGTTACAATAATCAATACGACTGAAGATAAACGCATGGATGAGTTTCTCTAGATCTGGCTGAGACATTAGTCCTTTAATCCTGGAAATGTTCTTCAGGTGATAGAAAGCTCTTTATAGCTCTTTATACCTGAATAAGGCCAATTTTATGATGTTATAAATAAAGAAAAATGCTATTTTGTTGTTACGTTGACCACTCTGTTGAGGGTAAACAGACCCTTGAAATTGAACAAGTTGCTAACCACTTAGCATTAGCTGCTAATAATCTAGTAGCAGCTGAAATAGAAAGCTGTACAGCTGTATTTATTAATAGGTTCTCTTTGTTGCTTTGAAATCTATTCGATATGAATCTGAAATAATTCCACAGATCGGATTTTTTATGGTGAAAAGGTTGGATTTGGGTCGGATTTATCTGCTGTGAAACAACATTAGTTTAGACTTTTCACTGCAAAACAGAAAGTCTTACCAAGTATTTATTTTATCTGGTTTCTAGTGCAAATGTCTTGGTACACTTGAAATAAGACAAAACTTACTTACATATTGTTTTCAAGCAAGATGTCAACACTTATTTTAAGTCAAATATTCCTTAATATCCTTAATATTTCATTGGCAGATTATTTCACTTATAAAACGGTAAAAAATTGAAATAATCTGCGAATGAAACTAGAACATTTTCATCAATATTAAGGAATTACTGACTTAAAAAAAGCTCCTATATTGCTGAAAACGTATTTGTAAGTTAGTTTTGTCTTGTTTCAAGTGTACTAAGTAATTTGCATTGGCCATACAGTAATCCATGTTAGTGTCTATTTTTTATAAGATTAAATTAATAATTCAATTGTATTCAGAGAACATAACCCAAGTTTATTCCTCCTGTTAGAACCATTTACATAATAAATATAAGTGATATAGTAAAAGCAGTGTTGGTTTCTGCTCACCACTAATTCAAAATAAGAACAAGCTTCTGCTATAACAATCATTCAGCAGATGAATGGTTATTATTTATTCATTCGTAAATTAAATTAAATAACAGTTTCACTCTCTGCAGTCCTGAAAAGTTTCAAACATTGCAACAAATTCGTTTCAGTGACAAAACCTTGAGTAATGCGTCAGCCTAAACTTTGCTCCTCCTACACCTCCCACTTTATCTGTGAGGGTGGGATGGGCTGAGGGCGTGTGTGTGTGTGTGTGTGTGTGTGTGTGTGTGTGTGTGTGTGCGTGTGTGCGCGTGTGCGTGTGTGTGTGTGTGTGTGTGTAGTACATAAGCAGAGGGAGAGAAAGTGAGACCAGGATAAGACCACAGTGGCTGAGAAGTGATGATCGGTCACACAGCAAGCCGCTGCGCTCTGCCGCTCTGGATCCAGCTGATTATTTTTCATCCTTTCACCGTTTCTCCTCCACTTTTCTTCCTCACGTTGTTTCACTGAAACCAGAGCAACAGGATTGTTTTTGGTGCTTGAGGAGGAGCTGAAAGATAAAAATGGGAAAAAGAGACAGCTGAGACTTCAGGACTTGCTGTAACAAAGAGAAGAAGTGAAGATGAACTCCACGGCTGAGCAAGGCTTGATTCCATGCTACCTGAACCGGAGCCTGTGCCCGGGAACTCTGCCAGAGAAAGACGTTTCTGGAGACGAGAAGGATTCCTCTACTGGCTGCTACGAGCAGCTGCTGATTTCCACCGAGGTCTTCCTCACTTTGGGCATCATCAGCCTGCTGGAGAACATCCTGGTGGTCGCTGCCATCATCAAGAACAAGAACCTCCATTCCCCGATGTACTTCTTCATCTGCAGCCTGGCGGTCGCTGACATGCTGGTCAGTGTTTCCAACGCCTCGGAGACGATCGTCATAGCGTTGATCAACGGCGGCAGCCTCACCATCCCTGTCACGTTCATCAAAAGCATGGACAACGTGTTCGACTCCATGATCTGCAGCTCTCTGCTCGCCTCCATCTGCAGCTTGCTCGCCATCGCCATCGACCGCTACATCACCATTTTCTACGCCCTGCGGTACCACAACATCGTCACCATCCGGCGGGCGTTGCTGGTCATCGCTAGCATCTGGACGTGCTGCACCGTCTCTGGCATCCTGTTCATCATCTACTCGGAGAGCACCACGGTGCTCATCTGCCTCATCACCATGTTCTTCACCATGCTGGTCCTCATGGCGTCGCTCTACGTTCACATGTTCCTGCTGGCGCGCCTGCACATGAAGCGGATCGCCGCCCTGCCGGGCAACGCGCCCATCCAGCAGCGCGCCAACATGAAGGGCGCCATCACCCTCACCATCCTGCTGGGGGTGTTTGTGGTGTGCTGGGCGCCTTTCTTTCTGCACCTCATCCTGATGATCACCTGCCCCAGGAATCCCTACTGCACCTGCTTCATGTCGCACTTCAACATGTACCTCATCCTCATCATGTGCAACTCCGTCATTGACCCCATCATCTACGCCTTCCGCAGCCAGGAGATGAGAAAGACCTTTAAGGAGATCTTCTGCTGCTCACAGGCTCTCTGGTGTATTAGCTTTCTGTGAGACACTCCAGGTATTTCATCTGTAATCAGTGTGCAGTGCAAAGCTCCAGGTCTGCAGAATAAGTGGGGTTGATTAGACGGTTGGCTAACACTCAGCATTTGTCTGCAGTCCACAATATTGTGATTCAAAACGGATGAAAAGCCTGAAATGTCAGTTTTGCAGCTGCACAGATTGAAAATGCTTTAGCATATGAAATATTTAAAGCACATCAGACAGCTAAGAATGAGATAAGAGACTAACTTTGTTACAACTGAGATTACTTTATGTCTCCATTGGTTTCTTGAACATGGAAGCATTGGGGTTGGACTTTATAGCATCGCCTTATGAGGTGATAATAACATTACTCTTAACTGTAATCATAACAAAAAGGCAATCATAACATTGACCTTTAAGGTGGTAATACCTTATAAGGCAACCACAGTATTGCATTATAAAGCGGTCATTACGTTATAATTATAACTTACCCTTATAAGGTAATCCTGCAATCACAACTTTGTCTTGTAAGGCGAGTTTTTCTCTTTAAATTAATCACACCATTGATTTCTGAGGGAACCATAACATTGCCTTATGATGTAATCAAGGATAAAAATAATGCCTTAAAAGGTAATCATACTATTGTTTACTGAGGCAACCATAGCATTGCCATAAAAGGATGTTATGGCAATGTTATGCCATAACACCTTATGAACCCTATGCTTCATAAGGTTATCATAGCATTACTGTATATAGCTGTCAAAGACCTTTTTAGGCGATGATAACATTAATGTATATGTCAGTCATGAGGCTAAAGAAAGAAAGAGGATTGTAATTCTGTTTACCAAAGGTGTGAATCTGTGTGATGACGTCTTGCTGCTTTCCAGATGTTTTTGAATGAATTTTAAACTCTATGGCGTTATTCATGAAGTTCATCTTAGAGCTAAACCAACATGGAAGCTAATTCTGAAGCGCTAAAGCTAAAAACAATAAAATACTGCAGAATTACACTATGCTATATTTAGCTTTTCATCACCAAGTCGACCAATCACGGATCGCCACATTGTTAGCCAGTAGTGTCCCTTCATCGTCGACCAATTACGCCCTCTCCTGTACTCACTTTTATTTTATTTTTCCATTTTTGGTCAGTTGTATTCAACTGAAAGTTTACAAAACAGCCAAGTAAATTAGTGCTTTAGAACTTAGTTCAGTTAGAGGAAGCTAGGTGTGCTAAATGTTTGCAAGTTTAGCAAAGGCGCTAAACGAAACATTAGCTCTACTATTAATGTTTTGTGCTAATGTGCTAACTAGCACATTAGCTAATTAGCCAGGTTAGTGGAAGTGTACCCACAGCTTTGATTTTGAAGAATTGTTTAATTCAAATCCTTAGGCAGGAATGTTATGTCATTAAGTTAAAATTTGTCAAAGAAAATTCAACATTGCACAATATTGAGCCAAAAAAATAATCTGAAATATTTAATAGCACCATTCACAGGTTCATACAGGGTAAAATAAAAATCTGCTTGTTTCTCATCTATGCTCTTGTAAGTTTGTGTAAGTATCTGTGTAAATTTGCACATTTGTGTTATTCACACTGGCACTTTAAGCATGTGGTTATAAATAAGTCTATTTTTCAATGTGTTTATGTGAAAGAGAGGAATGTAATTAATGTAGGTTTTCTCTGTGTGTGACCTGCTGCTTTTTTAAATCTTTGCCTTAATGGTGTTGCACTGTGATATAAAACTGAACCGTATTTTGTATGAAAGTGTCTCAGAAAAAAAAGATTATGTACAGTTTTGGTGTTTTAAGTGTTGCCTTTTTAACGTAGACCTCTGTAAACTTGACTTGCTTTTGAACGCTCACAAGACGCACAAGAGAACAGATGTAAACAGGGTGTCTTATCAGCTCCATTTTTGTGACTCATGCAACTGAAAAACATGTTTTGTATTTTTTTTTCCCATCAGTGCGTACTGTGAATCACTGCTGCTGTGACTTGAATAAATCATAATGCAACCTGAGCCGCAGACCTGTATGTAACTTTACTCTGATTTTGCACAAAACTGAGATAAAAGTCAAGGTTTCCTTCAGTTTGGGTGGAAATCCAACCTTCAGATCTCAAACCATTAAATTATGGCTTCCAGAAATCCCTCTAGGTGATGAAGAATCACTTCTTCTTCAGGAGGATTTTATATATTGCAGCTATTCAATCTGATAAAGCCAATTAATTTGGCTCTCAGTAAAACCTACGTGTTTTTCTTTACAGCCTTGAATGGCACCTGCAAAACCTTCAGTGATGCTTTTAAAAGCAGTGGCAGAAGCAAGAAATTGAATTCTTTCCAATGTGAAAACAATTTCTCATTAGTTTTGGTTGATAGGAAATTAAAAATGTAACATTTTTCTTAGTAGATCAAGAAAAAGCCAGAACTGGAAATGGTTAATAGAACAAAGTCGGGAAAACTGACTTTGTTATATTTCTATTTCAGCAATAACATAGATGCTAACTAACTAGCAAGGGTATTTTTACAGCTAGTCAGCAGTACATAGTACAGATGTCTGTGTATGACTCAAACTTATGCCTGACAGAAAAGGTATGTGACGGAAAAAACATAGATTACGCATGATTAGACAATTCTCGCAAAAATTTAATACCTGTGATTATCGTATTTAAGGCCAAACTACTTTTTTTTACCTGGATTTAAGACATTGTAAGGCCTTAATTTTTGATACTTGAATTTAAGGCTTTTGTAAGGTGCTATTGCAGGAGAGGCTGCAAACGACAGCTTTAGCTCTTCTTCCTCATCCCTGTGGTCCTACTGCCATCTGCAGATAAACAACCAATCAGAGCCAGGATGTCTGTCACTGCTCTAGCTGCCAGCACAGCCTGTCATAAATGCTAGGTCCTATTAGCATGTAGACCAGTGACCACAAAGAAAGAGTTTGAGCCGTTTCTCTGACACAATCACATTTAACAGTGAGTACGTGAGGATGATTGGCAGCACTAAGACCCGCCTCCTGGCTCTGATTGGTTGCTTTTGGTGCTTTTCTCCAGATGACAATAATAGCTCAGGGAAGAGGTGGAGGACATCGATCTTTTCACAGGTTAACTGTCTCACAACAAACTGTCACAACATGGTGACAGTTTTAAGAAATATGTTAAAAACATTATTTTATTCTGATTGTTTTGACTACAACTATAAAGTTTATTTTGTGTGAGATTCATCTGACTAATTTATTTTGATGTATTTTATGTTGAAAATATTTTTGTTATAAGAGTGTTTCATTTATCAAAATATTTTTATATCTTGTAAATTCCTCCTTCATTTTGATTTTATGTTTAAATCCCCACAGTAATCTACTATATGGGGGATTTGGAGCAGGAGAGCTTTTATCCGTACTAATGTATTTTAATAGCGGGATGAGCAGTCCGTAAGCTTTTACTTGTGGGAGGTGTTTTCTCTTTTCTTTGTTAGCTAAGCTGTTTGCTTTGGAGGGTCTCTGCTGGGGCAGAACAAAAGAAATCCATCAGGAAGACTCCTGGAACATTAGCTGAAAGAAAATACAAAACTTTGCCCTCTTAGACTGAAAAACATTTCATGGAGGGCAGAAGCCTAAAAGCACCTCAAGGGGGATCAACAAAACCCTAAGCCTCCACTGCAACAGGTTTCACGGTCAGGGTGAAGATTTTAATGTCTGCTTTTATCGGATAAAAGAAAAACATCTTTCCAGGAATCGAACCCGCGACGAGGACTCAAGGCCTCCAAACGGGGGTCACGCTATCCACTACGCCACCACACCAAATTCATTTAAAGTTGAGTTCATTCTTTACTACATTTGGACAGCAATGTTCACTGTGCTGAAACGTTCAGGTAATATGCATAATTTAAACTACAAAAGCTCCTTTAGAGATTTTTAAAATAAATTTAGGACTAAATTACGACAACTCCACTTTTATTCCCACTTAAAATAGATTAAATAAAAAAATAGACGTAGTCAAAATATTTGTGCCATGTAACTGTGAAGTTGGAGAGAAAAAAATCCTACAGGAGTTATGTAACTGTATTTTTTTCCAGTTTTCACAAATACAAAATAATATGTGATAAAATAATAATAAATATTTTGTAAGTGATAAGAAAACATTTACAAGTAATTTCTTTTCGGTAGGTGTGCAGATTTATTTTCCATCTGTTTTCTGTTAATCTGTTTCACCAAGATCAGACATTTTTTGGGTCAGTAAACAGAGTGAAATGCCGTCATAAAAAGGTGTGTAAGCCGTTTGATTAAGGGTGTTCAAAGTAGGGACGGAGGGCCATTTTTGGTCCCTGGACTGATGTTGTTTGGCCCCGACCACAATTCTAGAATAAATTTTAAAAATTTAGGACAAAACTACAAAACAAACTACTTTTAAATTAAAATCTTCTCACAAAATTGTGACAAAAATGTACAAATGATCATCTTTTCTAAGCTTTGTGGTTGTCATGGTTACTAGGACCACACATACTCACTGACTTGTACTCTAAAGTCCACCTTGGTGCATCCAAATCTGCTTTTAACTGTTGTATTAAAACTTGACTAAATACAGAAAGTGTTTTCAAATGAAGAGTAGCAAATATCCTGTTTTGATACCAAGGTACATTAAAGAATATTATTAAAGAGTGGAAATTAAAAAACTTCTCTCTCCTTTGCGGACAGGTACGGTAGCTAAAATGACTGATTCTTATGTGTAAAACGGTGCTTTTTTGTGTGTGTGTTTCTACTGATTTGTTAAAAACAATTATAAAGAAATTAAAAAATAACTCTTATGAGAAACGTTCTAGCTGTTGAGCAAATGATGAGGTTGATGTGAGAAACGCACCAAACCGTCTAAAAAACGGTCAGACTCTCACAGTTCCCCAAATGTCGCCTGCAGCTGTGCAGACGCAGTGAGCTGCTTCATCTCCGGCTCTTCAGGGAGTCTCTTATCAAATGGTATCTTTAAGCCAGGAGTCCTGCTGAATCCTGATGTGCTGGAGAGAAACGCCACAACCAGCGTATCAGTCAGAGCCTCGCCCCACTGCCTTCCAAACAGCCAATGAACCAGCAGATCGGACCACCAATCACCACCGTGTTGTGGCTCTGCGTTACTCTTTACGCTTGATTTAAGGTTGAAAAATGTATTATTTTTAGGATATTTCATCGTTTTGTGCTCTGCTGATAAGAGCTCTGTGGGCTCTTATCAGATGGTGCTTCTAGGGATTTGTACTCGGAGCTGCTTGCATTAAATTAGACCGTGTTGACTCAGCGCCTGGCATCCCCAGCCACGGCAAATAATGCTGGAATTTATTTCCAAGTCAGGGCCTCAGTTAAGGTCAATTAGTGCTTTCATTTGGGTTGCTGAAAGAAAGCACAAGCAGTGTCCTTTGTTAGAAAGTGATAATTCCCTGATACAAACCTGTCAGACTGCGACCGAAAATGCTTCTGTGTAATATTTAAAGATGTAAATAGGAATAATCATTAGGCTTAATCTTAACCATTTTTGGTTAAACTAGATTAAATCTTTTTATTACATAAGTGAGTCTTGGGGTTCATTCACACCAATCCTGTTTATTTCACTTTAATCAAACTTTAGCTCATTTGTCTAGAACAAGGGTGTCCAAAGTGTGGCCTGGGGGCCGTTTGTGGCCCTTGGAACACTTCAGTATGGCCCCCGACTGCAATGAATGGTACAAATTTGGCTCTCCGGTGGGAACTTTTGTAATTTTTTAACTCTTCTGTAACGTTTAGTGTTTTGTTTTTTTCATTTTAATTTCCAAGTAAATAGTGATAACCACTGAGCAACTTTTTACTTAAAATAAAAAAGACTGGAAGATTTTAATTATATTAGACTTTGTTCATACTAATTCCTACAAGCAGGAAGCGGACTACAGAGCAGAGCATTTTGGGTAAATAAAACCAAGAGTGTTGCTAAAGACAAAAGGGAAATCCTACAAATGCTGCTCCATTTTTGTTTACATTGTGTGAAGAAGGACGTTGTGCTCAGTGTCTTCTTCAGAGGTTTTCATGCCGTTTCCTTCAGTTGTTCTTGGTGCAGCGCCCCCACTGGTGAGGAGGGGAGCAGGTTTTTCAAAGAGTTTGGTTCATTTGACTCAGTGCAGTGTGAAAGGGAACCACAGCAGCTGAAAATGTGACAAATGTGGAGATTTTGGGATCTGAATTGAGTCTAGTGGGTGGAAAAACTATGACTAGATATGTCATACAAACAGGGCTAGTACAATTCATGTTGACTTTTCAAAATGTGGTTTAAAGTGTGGTCTACTGTATATAACCATACTGAGTTGACTCTCATCTGTTTGCAGTTTAGTATTTGGAGATTTTTTCATAAAGCATATGTAGAAAACAGCTGAAATACCTCAACACAATGCTGCTTGACATGCGCCTGGCGATCATTGGAGCAGCAAATCCAGGAATGCCAATTATTTTCCTTGCTGCTTTTTGGCTGAACTTTCAAGAGTGGAGTTAAGGAAGAGCGTAGATGTTAGCTAACAGATTTTCATATCAACTTTTCACAACTAGAATTAATCAAGGCAAAATTTTCCAAACTTGGAATCGTAGGTAAAATCTGAATGTTGAATGATTTAATTTTTCCACATATTCTTACCTATAAACGAAGAGAAGTGCATATGAACACATTTAGTTTTAACAACATTTAATCTTCCATGGTATAATAAGGGATCTCTTACATGTGTAACATCCAGACTGTAGAGTATTACTTCACTCAGAAATGTGAATGCGTGGTGAAAGTCGGTTGGATGTGATATAAACCTCGTTGGAGCAGAACCAGAGATGGAGCCGTTCTAATCGATGCACCTCTATCAGGGAGGTGACAGCTGTTGTGTGGAGTGAAAATGCTAAGTCTGCAGGTGGTGAATCACTGTTATTTCACAAGTGGCTGAAGCGTTCATTTTCAGTCCTTTCAGTTTTATCTGCCTGTTGTTATAGGAAAAATCCAGACACAAATCAACGTAGCAGTAACACGATAAGACTAATTACAGCGCTAACAAGAGACCTTCAAGCAGTGATGGAGTCATTAGCAAGTAATATTTACACATAAACACAGATCAGGACTAAATCACATTGTTTTAAGTTCATAAAACATTAGTCAGTGCCTCTAACGATAAAAATGAATTTCTGAAGTGGGGAGAATTATGATTTGAAAGATAGGACATGAAAGCTGCAAACATTTGTTGGATGAAATGATTTAAAGCTTTACAAGTGGTGCCTCTTAACCTTATAGTCCAGTAGATTCGGTTTAATTTGGGAGAAAAATTTGTCACATTTTCAGCTGCTGCGTCAAATGAATCAAACCCCTCTGCAGTGACCTCTCCTCACCTGTGGGGGCGCTGCACCACAAAACACTGACAACCACGACACAAAAACCTCCGAAGAAGACACTTGAGTGCAACTTCCTTCTTCACAAAATGTAAACAAACATGGAGTGGTATCAATTTTTAGCAGTTGTAGGATTTCTGTTTTAAAAGACGAGTCATTTCTCCAGTTAGCGCTAAACTAGCATGTTTGTTTTACTACTATTTACCCAGAATGCCTTGCGTTGAGAACCTCGTTCATTTGGCAGATTATTTCACTTATTACACGGGAAGAATTTCTTCTACTAAGTTAAATAATCTGCCAGTGGATTTAGTGCTTTATCATCAATATTAAATAGTTATTGACTTTAAAAAAATTCTATATTGTGCTGAAAAGTTACGTTTAAGTCAGTTTTTTCTTCTTTCAAGTGTACTAAGATATTTTCACAAGAAACGACAGACAATACTTGTATATGTATGGTTGCTGTGTTTGCTGTATTTTATGTTTTTGTTTCATCTTGGAAATGAGATCTTAGATTTCAACAAGACAATAAAGGTCAAATAGAATAATAGATAATAAAAAATTAACTCCATTCCCATTATCAGCCACAACAATGTAGATGAATCAAATTAAATAATATCCTTGTAATGAATTAATTGGACAAATTCTTAATGGAAAATTTGAACTTTTCTGCCTCTGGTGGATCAAACGGCTGATAACAGGGAGCTTACGGAGGCTAGATGCCATTCATCAGACAGTTTAATGAGTCTGTCCCGGCTGATCCACAGAACATCTCATGAGATTTCCAGACATGAACGGCTGAGCCGGGCGGCTAATACTATCAAAATCAGCCGAGTCCCGGTAGATTTCAACACAACAACTAATGTTACGTTGGAGCTGAAGAGAGCAGTTAAGTACCGTGGTGCTCATAAAAGCCAGCGACTCTTTAGAAATCTCATCTTTGTAGAGGATTCAATCTCAGGTAATTATCTTTTTCTCTTCTGTCCATGGGGTGAAGTGTCTGGAGGAAGAAACAGCTGATTCATTATTGTCTCGTAAAAGACACCAGCTATTTTCAATTCTTTGGAAGCTGCATGAGTTTTGTGTTTATATTAAGATATTAAAAAGCACCAAACTGTTTTGGATAAATGAAATGTTTTACTGGATGCTAATTTTGTGACTCCACAGCAAACTTAGAAACATGTCGATTTCCAATTTACATGTTAATTATTCCTAACAATTCACTTTCTCCACGTTTGTATATGTCCATTTGAGTTCCTACCACTTCTGAAAACATCCCAAAAATAATCTGTTTCAAAAACATCCAGATTGTTGAGTCACATTCTGGGGGCGCTGCACGGTTACCTAGCAACCACACCCAAGCATAGCCCCGTTACCTAGCAACCACACCCAAGCATAGCCCCGTTACCTAGCAACCACACCCAAGCATAGCCCCGTTACCTAGCAACCACACCCAAGCATTGTCCCGTTACCTAGCAACCCAAGCAGAACTCCAGCACTTTTGGTCAAGTGGTTTGTTTTTTCAATCAAGTCAAGTTTATTTGTACAGCACATTTTAGCAGCAACGCAGTAAAACAGTAGGTTTTTTTGAAGAATAAAAAATAAAAAGAACATAGGCTATTATTTTTGAAAGGTAACAATATGCAAAAATAAGATATTCGTGTTTTAGTTTCACCTGCTCAACAATAAGCTAATTTTTAATGAAATGTGTAACTCATTGAAGATCCAAAATATAGTCATTGAAAGAAAAAGACAATTTCCAAATGTTTTGGTCATTCTTGACTTGTGGTCAGATTATTTCATAGGTCACAATTTAGACTCTGATTGAAAGTAGCTCAGTGTTTCAGTTGTTTTCCACTTTTCTTGAAGTTTGTTCCAGATTAGAAACTGATTGCCATCTCCTTATCATTGGTTCTGATAAATCAGCCGTTCTCGGTTTGTAGAAAGTAAAACTGGTGGTAATAGAAAGTAAAGAGCCATTTGGGAGCCAGATGAGCCTTAAGGCAGAACCGGGCCAAATGACTCAGAATCTGGAAAAAGAGACTTGACTCCCACCGCTTGTTGCTATGGTAACAATTTGAATCATTTCATTAGCGGCGTACGAGTAAAGGTGAAACAAACACGTTGCAAAAAGTGTGAATGGCTGTCAGTCAGTGTTTTTGGTCATAACAAAAATACTTTTGTTTGACATTTTCACGCTGCAGCTCATCAACATGTTTATCCACTGATTCACAACCTGCTTCACATGAAAGGTCCTAATTAAATCATTACTTACTTTTACCCATTATTCTGATTAAAAACATTTGAAAAAATGTCTTTGACTGGTTCGACATTTCCACATCTTATTACAACTACAAACTTTAATATATTTTCAGTAATATTTTATGATAAAAATCAACACAATGTTGTGTTGCAGGATCAGATGAGTTTCAACACTTTTTACCAAATATGAAATGTGGCATACATTTGTGTTCTGCCACAAAAAGTCCTAAAAAGGATTTAGATCAATGCATATCCAGGTGTTAGAACGGCCCAGTTAAAGTCTAGACCTAAATTCAATTTACAATCTTTGCCAAGACTTAGAAACCGCTGGTTTCCATCAAAACCTACTGAGTTACAGCCGTTTTGAAATAAAGAATGTGCAACTTTATATTTGTCTGGCATATAAAATCAACTAAAAACTAAAGTCTGCATTTATTCTGGATCTAACACTGTAGTTTTAAGATATATCCACAGAAACTAACAGCTTATTGTAAATTAATTAAAGACTTAATAAGCTTTCGATCAAAGAGCCTGGGAAATAGTGAAAGTAACATGTTTTTGTTTTTTTGCCAGCTCTCTCCACCAGGAGACTTGGAAATGTTTAATCTTAAATGTCTTATGGCAAAAGCAGATATTACTGCGTTCTTATCGCCTTCTAACATTTCAAAAGTGCAATGAAATCAAACGTAGGAGTAGAGCTGGATATTAAGACCATTATGGAGGAGCAAGTGAGTTGAAATCTCCTCGACGTTGGAAAAGCCAAGTATCGCCCAAATGAGTGCAGAAGGCCTCTCCAGCTCAGACCTCCACTTAGTGTAAATAAAATAATGTTCCTGTGGAGCGCCAGTTTCCTCTCACAGCTTTGATCAATATTTACTCCAGTAGCAAAGCAGCAAATCTCTGCCAGTCTGCGTGGCTCTGACTACAGATGGCTTGTAGCTGGACAGACCGCCCTCTGAGGGGTCAGAGGTCAAAGAAAATCACTCTGAGTTGACAGCAGTCAACATGCTTTCCTGTGGTTTCACCATTCTTGCGTTGGTTTTATGCATGACTGCCAGCAATCTCAATTATCCTCTGGGTATAAAACAAGCCCTGGAATACGTGAATATTTAATGCAAGTGAACAAAAACACTGTGGCTTTCTGAGTTTCAGCCAAATGAGACAGAATGAGGAAGATCTCTGATGCATGAAACAATGCTTGTTCTGCTACACAGTAAATCACTAAAGTGATTAAACATGGCAGCAAATGAGGGCTGAGCTCCACAGAACCAGCAGGAAACAGGAAACTTTCTGCTGTAGTCAGAGTTTTCATCGATAGGCTGTTAAACTACTTTGGATGTTTGAAAGTCTTTATTATATTTATTTATTTCAAACATGATAGCAATATAAAATCAATGCAAAAGGCAATAATCTTAACATGCTCCAAACAGTTGACCATATAACAGCACAATTTTACATTTCAAAAATAAATATGTTTATTTGAAACATGTTTTGAAACATTTGAAACATCCTACCGTCATGTTTTGACGGTAGGATGAGGTGTTATATATATATATATATATATATATATATATATATATATATATATATATATATATATATATATATATATATATATATATATATATATATAGGTATATGTATATATAGTACAGACCAAACGTTTGGACACACCTATTGAAGTCATTAGAAGGTGTGTTCAAACCTTTGGTCTATTTATGTCTGTTTCAAACAAGTAGCCCTTCGTGTTACTCTGGACCTGTGAAGCAGCTCCCAGCATCAAAAAGGTTGGCGTCCCCTGCTGTAAAGATTCAATATTTGGTCTGGGCTCCTTTTGCATCAATTACTGCATCTACACATGATGGTGGCATGTAGCTCATCATCCACTGAATCTGCAAAGTTTTTAAGGAAACTGAGATCCACTTCCTTCTCCTCATTTTTCCATTAAAATGCAGACATTTTGCTCTAGGAGGTTAAACCCAGATCATATTTATTAGATTTCCTACAGGAGGTGAGGTTTGGCTAAAACCAATTTTCAGTTTGCATTCAAACAATACATTGATAAAAACCTCCAACCTTGGTAGAAAGATTTAATTAAACAAAATTCAGACTCCACAGAGATGGATAAAGAGAGATAAACTCAAATCATTGCCTTCTCAATTGATTTTTACTGAATATTTTTCAGCTTTTACACTCTGACACACAGATTAAAGCAATCGCAGATGCCAAGATTGTTGATTAATCAGATTTTAAATATAAATCCTGCAGCAGCTGCTTCTATGTACGTGATTACAGACCCTACCAGTCTAATCTCACAGACTTAAATCATTAAAGATCAGTGGATTTTTACAAATGTCCTCTGAGTTAGAATGGATTCAAACTTAGTTTCAGAAATGGACAGTATGAAATTGTCATAAATCTTATGATCTGCACTCTGCTTCTGGTTCTGGGAGTCGAGTTTAGCGCAGTTCATTTTAAATCCATTCTGCCTGAACATTTGAACCCAGTTTGGAGTGGAAATCAGTGGCTTTTCAGGAGATGGAAATCTTGATGATGTTCAGTCTGTAAGTTTTAAGTATTTTTGTAACTATCTTGTCTTCACATTTGATCGCTGAACAGCTAAGGCCCGTTTTCTTCTATACTGGACAATTAGGATTGGTGCAGTACCTGTAAAATCCATTTCTGTGGCCTGGTGATGAAATGCTGTGGCTTGTTGATGCTTTTGATTGTTTTCATAACTTGGTTTGTTCGTCCAAACTACATCCTTGCTTGGAAGCACGAAGGACACCTGCCTCCAACATTGAAACATCATTTTTTGTCAGATGATCAACATTTTGAGTTTAGGATTTCCTTTGATTGTTCCATGGATTTGTTCATCCCTGCTGGTTTCCATGACTACAGAGTTGATAGTGAGATAACAGTGGCTCAATGGGAAGTTAATAAAAGAAGCAGAGAGAGCCATTCTTATGGCTCATATGTTGTTGTATGTGAGTGTTATATAATCAGACTGAAGTCAAGTTTATTTCTACAGCACATTTCAGCAACAAAGTAGTTCAAAGTCCCTTAAAAATAAAAGCATAACACAATAAACAAACATAAAACTGCATTACAGTGACAATGGGGAGAGAAGTAACGAGAACTTGTTCAGTTCGTTTTCAACCAGAAGCAACTCTGATTTAAATTATCTCAGTGTTTCAGCATCTTTTCAGTTTTCTGGAAGTTTGTTCCAGATAAAAGGATTAAAGGTAAACACCCGGATGAGTTTCTCTTGTTGTTACGGCGACATTAGTCTTCAGGTGACAGAAGGTTGACTTTGTAACCCTATTTTTGGTTGGTTGAGTACTGGACTGGAGAGTCCGACCCAACTCTCCAGTCGTTTCCGTAATATACCATGAAAAGCTGCACTGAGGTCCAACAGAACCGGTACTGCGGATCTTCCACAGATGGATGTCATTGAACATTTTGATTAGGGCAATTTCATTGCTGTAGTAACCATGGAAACCGGACTGAAAGACATCAAGTTATCCTTGTTAGGAAGCTATTGAAACAAATTTTTCAATAACTTTGCTAATAAATACAACATCTTTCTTCTCAAAGTACCAAAGAAAAAATGAAAACATTAAAAGATGTTATTCCTATAAATACACTCTTACTCATCGCTCTTTTGGAACATAAAAAAAAGTACCTTAAAAGGTGATGACAAGATATGTTGTGCTTACATGAATGTTGAGCAGCTTTCTGTGCTAATTATACCTCTGAGGTTTCAGAAATAACCTGCACTGCTGAAAAAAATAATTGGAGATAACCTTACGAGTTTCTGTCAGCAGCGAGGATAACAAGAACAGAACAATTAAATCAGCTGGAAATTGTGACACTTTCACATTTGTTTTTGCGCAACAAAAATAATCTTCATGAGTTTATTGTTCTGTTGATTAAAAACAGAACAAAATATCTCAAAATGGATTTCCTAAAGACCATGTTAACTCCAAGACGTAACAGCTTGTAAAATCTTCAGGTTTTGACTGAATTATCACAACACGCCGGTTGTTTTCATTTTAAATCATTCGGTTGAATGTTTGTCACTCTGTTTGATGACCCACTTTGTTCCAAGCTTCAGTTCACACATAGACACCTTCACATTCCACCTTATATTTATATATACTGGCATAAAAAACAATGAGTGCAAGCTGCAAACAAAGCCCACATCATCATTCCTCCACTGTCATGCTTGACATTTGCTGCAACATTTTTGCTAATATGCTACATTTGGTTTTCTCCAAACATATAATTTGGTCTAAAAGGATATTTTTCGAGATGGATTATTTTGATGTAGCTTTTCAAAAGCTAAAATTGTGAGAAAAGTCTTCCTCCTGATCACTTTTTCAGTCTTTTTTAGGTCTGTTTTTCTAATTGTTGCATCTTTGTTTTGATGTTAGAGTGAATTTGCTGCTACATCGACTCCTGGACAAACTGGTGATTGTCTTATATGTCATCTGTTTGTAAACAGACGGTCTCAGAATACCACAACAGACTTCACACTGCAAAAATACAAAATTCAGGCTAATTTCTAGTTTCTAATTTCCAAATTTCTTACTACATTTGAAGTACGACAAAACACTTTTTAAAAACTTTTCAGCAAGAAAGCGGAGCTTGCTTTAAGTCAGTGATTCATTAATATTGATAGAAGATTTCTAGTTCCATTGGCAGATTATTTCACTCATAACATGGGAAAATGTCTTGTTATAAGTGAATTTATCTGCCAACCACAACTTTCTCATCAATATTAAGGAATCATTTACTTAAACTAAGCTCCTAAATATTGTATAAAAGCCAGTTTTGTCTTATTTAAAGTGCACTAATAGTAGAAATTAGACCAAAATTACTTAAGAGTTTGTGTTTTTGCAGTGCAGATTGTAAAGTTTTCCATAACCATCCACACACAAACACATTTCAAAATAATGTTGTGGCCCAGCAGTGATCCCTGTGGAACACCTAATGTAACTTTTAATGTGTTGACTTCTCTACAAATTTTTCATGCGATCTCTTTTCTTCTATATATTTTATCGTATTAAAAAGTTAATTTGGTAAAGTCACATGACACAACTTTAACCTTTTAATTGTCTTGATGAAAGTCTTTTAACAGAACAAGTATTTAAAAAGTGTAAATATAAAATATTTCCAAAGTTTGGCCACCTCTACCTGAGCAGTGTTTACAGAGGTTTTAATTTAAAATTTTCTGCTCGGATTAACCCACAGCTTGAGCCATTATCATAGCTAATATCTGAGACATGATGGAGGAAAGCTGTGTTTAAGCAGATCAGGATGCATAATGAATGGCAGCAAATATTCAGCTGGGGCAATTTGCTCTTCTCTACTTATCTTTTTCCTCCAGTGTTTGACATAATTAAAGGCTGTTTTTTTAGGACAGAGCTGTCTGCCTCCACTCAAGGTAATCAGCACAAAAAGAAGCTTTACAGGATTTACAAATCCATCGTTTTTAAATTTATGATTAATGTACTGAGAATTACAGCAAGAAAAAAAGCACCGTAATGGTTTTTCTTTTCCACAACACGCAAAATCCATTTTTGTAAATTCTTTTCTATTATTGTCATTGTTACTCAATGTTGGTGTTAAATTGATGCTGCTATGTTGCCTGAATGGTTCAGTCTTTTCCCCGAGTTGGAAACGAGGAAGGGGAAAAATTGAGCCAAAATATTTGGTGCTGGTGCAGCAGGTGCTTTGATTCCAATAAAAACTCTGCTTTCTGTCAGAAGCTGATAAAACTAAAAAAAAGATATTTTTTCTACGTATTTGTTAAATGTTAAAATTGTCTCCATGTTTTGACACTTTATGAGACAATCTGTGAAAAGATCGATCTCCTCCCTGAGCTACTATTGCCATCTGAAGAAATGCATTGCTCCAGAACAAAAACAACCAATGAGAGGCAGGAGGAAGGTCTTAGTGCTGTCAATCAACCTCATGTACTGCATACTAAATGTGCTAAAGACAGAGAAGCAACTAACCATTATTGGAAAACGGTTTACCTGCCATCATCGTCATGCTAACTAGCCTAAGCATTCATAAAGGATCTGTTAGCTGCAGCGCCACATGTAGTGTGATTGACAGCGCTAAGACCCGCCTCCTGGCTCGGGTTGGTGACAGATAGTGACAATTTCAACTAATATGTAAAAAAGCAACTTTTTAAAAATAAAGGTTACATATTGCAGCTTTAATTTCCTCGTGTAGATTCACAAAGAACTAAAAGTATCTTTTTTGTAATCAAAGATTCCTCAGATATCTTCTGCATTGAATGTAAATTTTGAGGAGTTTCTCATTCCTGGTCTACAGTCCTGCAGGAGAGAAGCCAGAGTCGCCTGTTTTTCATTTGTTATCCGGCAGTTTAGACAGAAAACAGTCATCACAGCTTTTAGTTTAAGGCCACTTTTATAGCTACAAGCCTCTGACAGGCAGTGATAAAGAAAAATGACCCAGAGGTGTCAGGAGAGAAGTGTAACGAACATGTGGCCTTAAGAGAATGAGTTCATTCACAAGCTTTCTCCCATTCAGTCTCTGGAAAACTGTTTGGAAACGAGAAACAAAAGCAGCAAAATGCAGTGCTGATCAATCTACTACTGAAGCGTAAAGAAACCAGTTGACATTATTATCCCAGGATGCAGCTAAATGACCACTGCAGGTCAAAAAAGGTGATAAATAAACACCATATTTAACGTACCGTAGTTAGATTTTATTATGTCTTACTAGAAGGGAATTTTAGCAAAAGAACCTAAAAGGTTGTAATTTTCTTGGCTCCCTTAAAGTCTTAGTCTACAATGCTAATGCTACACTTCTTCACACAAAGTAATAGTTTTGTTGAATAGGTTGCTCTTAGGATCGGTTTGAGTGAAGTATTTATTACCAGCATGGAGCAGAAAGCTTTCTGAGCGGTTTCAATTTGAATTGCGGGGAAGTTAAGCTCATCCAACACTTATATCTATTTAGAGCTGTTAGAAGCAAAGATGAAAAAACTTCTGTAAATTGAATGCAACATAACATTGTTATTTAGCACCTACATGAGGATTGCTTGAGAAAATGGCAAAAAGGTGAAGAAAGCTCTGAGGCTATTGTTAAATATAAGTTGTGAAAAAGTCCTGATACTTATAATTTGAGCTGCTAACTGGGTTGCTGTTGGCATGACAACCTGTTTGTTGTGCCTGAAACTCTTAATGTTTATATTTGTCTACTTGAGTAGTTTTCAGTAGCTGTTAGCTTGACAGCGACTGGCAGTTAGCTTTCCCAGGTTAAACGCTTTTGTTGACATTAGCGGAGTATCAGCAAAGTTTTACAAACATTTGTGCGTGTAGTGTGTAGTGTTGTTAAAAATGTTTACTAGGTCCTCTGAGCTAATTGAACTGGAGGATTTTGGAGCTAAATAGCTAGTTTTAAATTTACATTTAGAAGTAGCTACATAAGTGTCACCCTTTGAATAGCTGTTATCTTGAGTCGCAGTTAGTCTTTGAAACATTAGCTTAAGTTGACAAATAGTTTGATTCAAAGAAGCTTTTTTTTTTAATAGCTGTTACGTTGTGTATTTATTAGCTTGATATTTCTATTCTATCTGATTTCTGTCTGATTTTCCAAAATGAGAATCCGCTCACAGTAGTAACATATTGACTATTCACAACTCTGTCACAAAACCCCACCTAAAAGAGCAAGGAACTGTACACTTTCAAAATCTATCTTTATTTCTAATTACCTGCAGGGCTTTTGTGGTGGTATAAGTTTAATAACTTCTATTAAAAGTCATTAAAATGTAATGAATTGAGGCATTTGAATAATGAGGTCTTCATCATTATTCAGAAGAGACAAGAGCAGTGGTGCATTTCAACTTCCAACACGTTCTAATAGTATTTTAATTTCGCTACATGTATTACACAACATGGAAAATTAGAGCAGCAGCTAATTCTCCTATAACAAATTTTTAGATTTTAATTTGCCAGAAAGATTGAGTGCATCCTCTCTGCAGGACTTTTTATAAATTCAGGCTTCATATTCTGGCTAGACTAGTTACAGCTTCTCGTCTTTTTGTCAGAGTTTCAGAGGAGCTGATTCTGCCAGACATAACAGACAAATGAAAGAATCAGAAAATCTGTCCAAGAAAACTATTTAAGTGGACTTGTTATGCAAATTTTACATTTTGCATGTTTTTGTACTTCCCTTTGGGTTTCTGCTTCTTCTAAAAACAACCCAAACACTTCAAAAGAAAATTCATCCAGTTTTTGGCAATAAGTTAATGTTTTTTGGCTTCAGAAACCTGCAGAATGGGATGTCACAAATCAGGAGGCACTGTGGCGTTACCTAGCAACTCCTGCCAAACCCAGCCCTGTCACCTAGCAACCCAAGTTGAGCTGCAGGACATTAGGGAAAATGGCTGCTGGAAAAGACAAAAGTTTAGTTGTTGACTTACCGTCCAGAAACCACTTGCTAAATTCTTGTTGGTTGTGCAGGAGGCTCCGCTTCTGCTTTTCAAAGATGTATGGTTGTGTAATTGCACATCTGTTTGCTGCCATTTTCACATGCAAGTGTAAACGTTGAGTTGGGGGCGTGGCCAGCAGCAGCTTATTTGTGTTTAAAGTGACAAGACGCGCTATGACGGTTCATTCTGACTAAAAATCTCAAAATTTTACAAAAAATGTAATGAATTTGTTTTTTACAGACCATAGACCTATCATAACCTGTTTAAGGAACCACAATGGGTAATCTAACAATCCTGAGCTCAGATTTATTTAAGAAATGCAGAGATGCAAAACCTTTCCTCTCTTTTTCCATGCAGTCTGGAAAATAATCTTTGCTTTTAAACGTTTATTGGTAAAACTTCTCTATTACAGGACTAGTTTGTTAAAAGCAAAAATATTCATTGAACTGTACCCCTAAACTAAAGTTAAATGTCCACCGTGGGTTCAGACAGCAATTATTTCCTCTGTCGTCTGACCTCCTGATAAATTATAAGGTCACAAAATCAAAACAGACATTCGTGTGGACGGACTCAGACTGCCTATTATTCCCAGGGCGTTTGCTCTTGTGTTGGAAGTTTCCTTCGTGTCGACTCGACGTTTTTTTTTATTTACAGATAGTGACTCATGAGTTGGGTAACCAAGAAATCGAAGCTTTCTTTTCTTTTCTTTTCTTTTCTTTTCTTTTCTTTTCTTTTCTTTTCTTTTCTTTTCTTTTCTGTTCTCTTGGGAAAGTTGGGCAAAGACCAAAAGTAAAGGAAGCAGTAGTATCTCTGATATGTCATTAATATAATTTGATGTGGATTGGATCATCTTTGTGTGAATCTTTTGCACTTTAGTCAACAAACCACCTGAACTATGCAAACTCCCAAGAGTGGAAGTGGCCAAATCAGAAAATACATCGCAGATGTTTTTTTGTCCGATGCTTCAGTAATGTGTCATAATTACCATCCACAAAATCAATGTTACTTGCAATAAAAGTATGAAAATTAATTTGCTTAATGGCAAAATATCAATTTTTAAAAAATTGCTGTTTTCAGTAAAAAGATGTCAGCTGTGTTGAAATAGATATGTTTCCCAGAACTGCAATGCAAACATTTTTTTTTTTTTTTGCATCACATGATTTTTTTGCATAGCAGCCGAATGTTACTACTGGCAAAACTGACAAAAAAGACAACAGGAAGTGGTACAATAAAGCTTCCTGTCACTCCATTTTTGCTTTTGTGAACCTGAAGTTGCGCTCAGTGTTTCCTTCAGAGGTTTTCATGTTGTTTCCTTCAGTGGTTCTTGGTGCAGCGCCCCCACAGGTGGGGAGGGGAACAGGTTCTTCAAAGTGTTTGGTTTGTTTGACTCAGTGCAGCGTGAAAACAAACCGCACCACCTGAAAATGTAACAAAGGTTCCAATTTTGGCCACAAATTGAACCTAGTCTTCATGTCAAAAGCATCAGGAGGTAAACTTAATTTTTCATGAAGTGTGTGTGTTTATTAGTTTGTATTGCAAAACCAAAATATGGACAGCTTGGCGTGTGACTTCATATTTTCTGGTGCGCATACAGAAATAGTCTTCTATAAAAAAGAAAAACCATAACGATGGTTCAGGAGGTACCGCAGCGTCTCTTCGTCCTAATAAACCCGAGGGAAACCATGCTGGTTGAGAACATCCTGTTATTCCATCACTGCTTCAAAAAAAATCTCTGTATGATTTTCAGTAAGAAAGTTCTGCAGGAGGTCGACTCAACAGAACAGCGAAACATTTTGTTCCCAAAGCAGAAATCTGTTGTCTACAAATCCTCTGAGAGCTTCTTTTTAGAACCTGTAAAAGTGAAGGTGACATTCAATGAAATTTCCATTTGCTCTCATTCTGATCTTTGTTCCTGTTATTTCCCAATGAAGGTAAAGTAGGCGACAGAAAGCTCTTCAAAACTGAAGAACTGTTTCATGGTAAATGTAACACAGCCTTTTAAAGCTCTAATTAGCCATTAACATTTTCCCCCTGGTTGTAAATGTCTCAGTTTTTAACAAAATGCCTTTAACATTATAAAAAGTCAAGAGTTTAATTTAGTAATTCTGGTCTGCTTTCTGCCCCTCTTGTCGTCCATTATCAGGAGACGGATAGGCAGTTTAATAAGTGTGACCGTCTCTGTGTCTGATTTAATGGGATATAGACAAAAGTCCAAAAGGCAAAATTAAAACAAATGCAGTGTGCATGTTATGAGGACAGAGGCTCTCTGGCTTCCAGGGTCACAGTAATGATGAAGTGCTGAGTTATCTTTAGTTTTGCTTAAATTGTGTCAACTGTTCTGAAGTTAGAAGTTTACTTTATGGTATATTTAGTGCAAATGCCTTAATGCACTTGAAATAAGACAAAACTAACTTACAAGTAACTTTCTACTGTGTGTAGGAGTTTTTTTAAGTCAATAATTCCTTAATATTGATGAGAATTTAGTTTCACTTATATGGGAAAAATGTCCTATTAGTAATAGTACGTTCTCATCAATATTAAGGAATTATTTACTTAAAACAAACTTGTATTCCTGCTGAAAAGTTACTTTTAAGTTGGCTTTGTCTTATTTTAGATGTGTGAATACAAGAAACTCAAAAAAATTAAATAAAATACTTGGTAAGATTTTGTGTTTTTGCAGTGTGAGCTCTGGAAAAGTTACATTTGACGTTCTGAATGTTGGCATTGACATGCTGTTTACCCTATAATGTATTTCAAAATATTCAAATTCAGAATACTTTATTTCTGACAGAATTGTTTTTTTAAATGCTGTTTTTTTTACTCCAGTTCTTACCAGCATTTTTACTCTGATACTCATGTCATCCGGACATTTACTATTTTTAATACCAATAACGTTTCACGATATATATCGATATCACCACTCATAAATTTTATCCCATATCCCTCAACTGGAACAAAAACGACGTAAATGTGAAGTTTACATAATACGTCACTTTTAAGAAATTTGATTTTATGTTTTCTCTGGTTGTTTTTGTTAATATTGAAATTAATTTGATGACCAAAAACATTTAATTGTGGCAAAAAAACGTGAAACTAAAATACGGTCTCACCGTAGAATCCCTCCTGGAAGTCCTGAGTTTTCTCTTTTCTCTCTTTCTTCAACACAACAGACCTGAGTTTCCTCCTTGTTGTTCCCTGATCATGCATAGATATGAAATATCATCTCATTTCCTAATTATTTCCTCTCAGTTTTTATATCTCTGTAGTTTAAACATCAGCAGAATAATGGAGTTTCTGGAGGATCTTCATTGCGTCAGAGTTTGAATTATTCTGCTTTTTATTCTCTTCAGCTTTCATGAAATCTCAAAAGATGAACTTCAGGAGATGCACAATGATTTTAAATCCTCAATGTTCTTCCCAGATTTGATTCTTTTTAACAGATGAACATTTTAACCAGTCATTAAAGATTTCTTACACGGCCGTGTGCAATATGCCAACAAAGACTTACAGACATGCAAATTCAGCTGCACTGACTTTTTCTGACCTTATTTGATGTATAAAAAATCTGAGGGAGGAGAAATTTAAGAAAATTAAAAGTGTGAGGTGAAAATAGTTTTTCAGAATCTCCTGCTGATGTCAAGGTCAGAAATTAACAGAAACTGTTTTGATGCTGATTATCAGGGTTGCAGTTGCTGATTGAAACACATTCATGCATTTAAATAACATTTCTCATAGATGCTGAAGTTTGTCTTTTTAATTAAAACATCCTGTATTTTCTGAGCAGCAGATCAGAAACGTAGCAAAAGTTTATATGTTGAAAAACTGATTTTACTTGGAGTCTCTGCAGGGGTAACTAAAAAAGTTTAATAATAATTAAATGTCATGCATAATATAAAACATGCTTTTCAGTTGTGGTTTTAGATAAATATTAATTATTAATTAATTATCTCTGTTTGTGTTTTGAAACTAGCAGAAAGGTTTCCTTTTGTCAGATTCATAACCAAAATGTTTATGTTTTCATGACATTGAATTTGAAGTCTTTTAGATTTTTATTTTCTCTAAAGCTTATGACATAAGTTTCATTTTTTAAATTGTCCTTTATTTACCCCTGTTTCCTAACAGCCGGTTGTTTGAAATTCATTTTGTCAGAAAATAACAGGATATTCAGTGACTAACAGGAATTGCTTTGAACCGATTAAAGTTTCTCTGTGAAAACAATTAAAGGAACCTGAAAAAAGCAGATTTACATCATTTTACCAAGTCATAGAGTTTTATGAGCCATGAAATAGACGATAAAGTACTTTTATAAGAGATTAAACAGTTGCATAACTACAGTTTTTTGTTAATGTTTGTAATTAGAGGACAAACTCTTGAAGGCTTCACTGCTTTACTGATCCACTTTATACTGAATTATGGTCTAAAAATGTTTAATAATTTAACTCCACCATATGTATGTCTTATTTAAAAATGAACCTGACCTCAGGACGAGTACGGCCTTCAGGTTTTAGGAATATTATTAATGATAAATGTCCTTGTAAATAAATAGGAGTGTTTCATTCATTTTAATGTTCTTTTTTTCTCTTTTTGAGTTCTGCTTGTTGTATTGA
The DNA here is from genome assembly GCF_019740435.1 of Gambusia affinis. Taxonomy (NCBI): domain Eukaryota; kingdom Metazoa; phylum Chordata; class Actinopteri; order Cyprinodontiformes; family Poeciliidae; genus Gambusia; species Gambusia affinis. The sequence goes on from NC_057888.1 coordinate 2,568,817, forward strand.
TCAGGAATGACTAACGTTTCATTGGTATTTTGTTTCAGTTCACTACAGAGGCTACTTTCTTTTCAGTTCTTCTTATAAAGGGGGTAATTTAGTTTAGCCGTCTCAATATTATCAAAAAGTAACTTTCTTCATTGCATAAAATAGTATTTGAAACAGCAATTATTAAGCAGAGACGGCCAGACTAATCTGAGAAAATTTCCTGAAGAATCTAGGAAAGTTCAGAGTTTGAGAAGTTTACAGTTTGCTAGAAAAAATCAGAAATGTTGAGAATTTCTTTGAAACTCATTACCATAATTTACGGACTATAAGCCGCGACTTTTGTCTCAAGCTTTTTACCCTGCGGCTTATACAACGATGCGGCTTATTTGTGAATTTTTTTCTAACGGCCAGTAGGGGCGCTGGAGCAGAAAAGGTAAGCGTGAGACAGCTGGAATATATCTGTAGAGGAAGACTAATGTAACATCGTGCTTTGTGCATGAATAAAATGAGCTTGAACAGACCCTCATCATGGAGAATCCAAGAAGAAATGCATATGATGCAGCTTTCAAGTTAAAAGCAGTCGAGCCGATAAAGAAGGAAACAGACAGTGAGGAAGAAGACTTCCATGGTTTCAGTGCACAGGAGGAAGAGGATGACGGCTCTCTGTGACTTTTAACCGTATGTTATTTAAACCAGCCCTGTTAGTGTTGTTTTGCTATATTGCTGCTGTTCAGAAAGAAAAGCTACGGCGTATTATTAAAACTTTAAAAACACTTTCTGTGTACCGTCTTTCTTTGTAAATATCTCATGTTTCAATGTAGGAACATGCGGCTTACACACCGGTGCGGCTTATGTATGTACAAAATGTGTTTCCTTTAAAAATGTAGGGGGGTGCGGCTTATAATCAGGTGCGCTCTATAGTCTGGAAATTTCTGTGTTTTCTCTTTTTTTCCCTTTCTACAACACCAATAATACGTCACCAAGATTTAACATAAATGCATTTCAGTTAAACTATTTAGTTTTAAGGTAAAGTTAAATGTACTATAATTGTAAAGTCTGTCTTATTTTAACATAATTCATTATGTTAGACTGAAGTCTACTAAAAATGTTGTAAAACTATACTTTTGACATTTTTAAGAGCCAGTCACAGAATGATAATCACAAACCTATTTTTGTTTAAATCTGAACTGATTGAACTGTTTTCACTTTCTTTTCTTCTTCTCAGTCACATTTTAAACCACAATTTAAAAACCATTTGAATATAAAAATTTATTTTTGAGTTAAGAATTGTTTCAGAATTGAATCATGACTCTAAAAATTGGAATCGAATCACAAAACATTCACATCTCTTCACTTCAAGACCTTAAATCCAGAATCCAGAACATACAGAACCAACATTCCCCCAGACATTTTCTTTTCACTTTGTAAATAAACCACTTTCAGTGCTTACTTTCTGTTGCATCTGCATGTAGGTTTGAGCCTTCAAAAGATAACAGTGCTTTTCTAAAAAGCTGTCAAACCTTCACATTTTTATTCGCGGCGGTTCTTTAATTAGAGGAAGAAAACAAAACGAGCTCTTCCTGTCCTCTAACAGATTCACACAGTGGTAAGAATTTGGCAAAATGTCAAATTTAACTGCTGCAGTTCCAACTTCCAGCTCAGTCTGTGTGAATAAAATCATCTTAAATCCCCCAGAAGGAATTCTGACAATGATAATTATTATGTTTTTTAGTGCATTTGTAAAGGAATTCATCAGGCAAGTCTTATTCCTGATAACTATATTCTTGTTCAAAAAGCAGATGCTAATTTCCAAGTCAGATTAAGTTTATTTGAACCTAAATGGCTGCTCAAAACATGCATATGTAAATATGCTTGAATTCCACCTGCTAATCTGCATTTACTCTGGGTCTAACTAAAGCAGGTGAAAACACTGGGGGAAAAGATACTTAGTTTTTAAAAAGTGGTGTGTTTTGACAAATGTAAGCCATTCTTTTAATTAAACCAATGGGATTTTATGGATATTTTAACAAGAATATTTTAATCTTCTGCTGTTTTAGCGATGCCAAAGAGACTAGGAGAAAATCCTTAAAGTACAGAAACCACATAGGAGCCATGAATGAGGTTTGAATGCATATATGAACACCAAGCGCACCAGACACCACTCCAGAAACAGGAAGTGGACAACAGCGCAGGGCATTCTGGGTAAATACATCCAAAGCGAACATGTTAGCATAGTGCTAGCAAGAGAAATGACTGGTGTTCTTTTCTAGTCAAAAGGGAAACGGCTAACATCTGATGCTACTCCACTTTTGTTGACATTTCATGAAGAAGGAAAATGCTCTCATTGTCTTCTTCAGAGGTTTTCATGTAATTTCCTCTAGTGGTTCTTGTTGCAGCGCCCCCACAGGCGAGGAGGAGAAAAGTTTTTCAAACTGAATATGTAGCAAATTGAACTGGGTTTACCAGACTGTCAGGTGTGAAAACATCCTAAAAACAGTTATTAAAAAATTTATTAAGAAAGTTAATTTAGATCCCATAATTATTTCATGAAAAAGAGAAAATTATTTATTCTTTGAAACTAAAATGTAAATTTATTTTACTCTATACTTAATGCTTTTTATCTCACATTGGTTTACGTAAAATGTTTTCAAATAAACTTTCCATCATGCAGCTGAATCTTGTACATTTTCTGATTTAGACACAATTCACAGAACCTATTTCTGACCTGAAGTCTTACATGAACACCGCCTGTTCACATCCATGTGCAGCTTCTTCATCTGCCTGAACGTTTTGAGGAATTACTCATAATCACAGCAGCAACGAGCGCCTCGGCACTTAGGCTGGGAACATCAGAATACACTTGCTGACCGTTGTTTTTCCTCTGAAATTTATTTCCTCTTCTCTGCACCTCGATGCAACACACCATCTTCTGTCTCAAGTGGAAAATGTGTTTTCTGCTCTTTGTGTCTTTTCAGGTAATTATGTGTGTCCATGTGTCCACAGTGAGCATCAGAAAAAAGAGCTCATTCATGCAGAAAAGCAGCTCTGGAGGAAACAAGTAAATCCATTAAAGATATATTTTTTTTGTTTGTTTTTTTTTTTGCTTTCACAGTTTCTTTACTAAAACATTTTCTCAACATTTAACAATTACAGGACATCTTTAATGTGCATTCATGAGTTGTGATGTTTTGTGTTCCTGAATTATATAACAACATCCATACTTTTTATTTCATTTTATGTTGCACAATTATACTTTACATCTTTGAAGAGCAAAAGTGGAGCCTCCTGCACAACCAACAAGAATGCAGCCAGTGGTTTCTGGGTGGTAAGCCAACAACGCATTTATCATGCTTCCTTGAACAGGTTAGGAAAGTTTATGGCCTAAACAAAACATGTTTTTGCACATTCTTAGATAATGAGGCAATAGTCAGAATGAGTTCTTTTAGGACCTCTGTCACTGTAAAACCAAATTAGCTGCTTCTAATTCGACGTTTACAGTTCCACATGAAAATGGCTGCAAACAGATATTATCAGAAGCATATATCTTTGAAAAGCAGGAGTGGAGCCTCCTGCATAACCAACAAGAGTGCAGCAAGTGGTTTCTGGACGGTAAGTAACATGTGGAACTCTGCTGGGGTTGCTAGGTAACGGTGCAATGTCTTTGGAATGTGACTTGATAATAGAGAGGTTTGTGAAAAGGCTCCTTTTCCTGACACCAAAAAACTTTTTTTTAGCTACTGTGTTTTTTAAAAGTGCTGGACTATTTTTAGAAGCAAATAATACTCAATGAGAAGAACTAAAACATGAAAAATTGTGAATTTGGCATAATAAATCTCCTTTAACATTTCCTTTCACAGAATAACTGAATTAAATCAGGAAAAGGTAAGTGGCTCCTCACACTGAAGGCTGCTTTTGTTCATTTAAGGTTCTGAAGAGAAGATGTGCCGCTTTGTGGATGATTTTTTGTCATAAATTCAAAGCAATCCTGATGCTTACAAAGAAAAATGTAGCTGGTGTTTCCGGTTTGTTTATCTACCCAAACAGCAGCTTGGCAGAGCTGCAGAGTCCACCATGCATCACTGTGTGTTTGGGTCCAGCCTGTTCACTGCTTTTTCACACATTCTTTCAGCTCATTCACACTCCACACATTTCTTTTCTCCTTTTGTTGCCCTGAAGGCTTCAGAACATTACAAAGAGATGCAGCGAGCTCAGATCTGGCTTTCATGAGTTCTGTAACACAGAACCAGAACTTTGTTAAAAGGCTTGAGCAAGTTTTTGTCTCCTAACATCAGGAAAGTTCTCAGAAAGTTTCAGATCTGATGTGGAATTCACCAGAATTAAGAAGCAAATATGAAGGAATATAGAGTCACTATAAGGAGCTCCTGTCCTGTTTTTATGTAGAGGAAACACATCAGTGCCATCCAGTGTGTTACTGCCTCGCTTTGCTCTCGGCATAAAAATGTGATCCAACCAGAAGTCAAAAAGTTCAACTATTATTCCAGCTTCACGTCTGCATGTGGCATTATGTAAACTAAAACTGTATAATGTAAAATATAAAAACAGGAATAACAGAAAACATCTGTGTTTTTATCTCATTTCTAAAGAACCAGAACAAACAGGATTCTGCTTGAATGATTTATAATAAACCTAGAAATATATAATCGATTTTTAAAATTCCTCAGCCTTTTATGTTTAACAAAAAGTATAATAATTAGGACAAGTATTAGAGCCATACTAAGAAAATATAAAAATTAAAATTACAAGAATAAACTTAAATAAACGGAATAAACAGTCTTTATATATGAGAATGAAGTCATATTTTTAGAATATTTGTACAAAAATAGTCGTAATAAAACAAGAATAATTCAAAATTAAAAGAAAAAAAGTCATAATATCACAAAAATAGTCATAATATTAAAAGAACAGTTGTAATAACCTGAAAATAGTCATAATATTCCCATAATAAATTCACAATATTATGACAATAAAATGTTAATAATAAAAGAATAAAATCATAAAATTCAAAGAATAAAGTCGTAATGTTATGAAATTAATCTGAGAATAAATTTATATTCTGAGAATAAAGTCATGAAAAACTTTAGTCATAATATTCTGATAATAAAGATATAATAATACAAAAATAAAATAAAAATTCAGAGAAAAAGTCACAAAATTACAATAATAAAGTCTAAATAATAAAAAATATAATTTTACAACAATGAAGTCGTAATATTGTCACTTTATTAATGTAAATAATCCAATAATATTTCTAAAATAATATCAGTAACATTTTGACAATAGAGTTGCAATATTATCACTTTATTCTCATATTATTTTGACTTGATTCTCATACGACTATTCTGTTGTATGTGATTTTTCTGAATTTTAAATTTAGCGTAATACTCCGTCAGATCGCTGAGAGACAAAGATCGAGGTTTGACAGACATTTTCTTGTCACATGTCATGATTGGGTTTAAATGAAGTGTCTATAAAAACCTGAGGCAGTGAGTCAGGGAGAGTCACAGACAGAAATAAAATCACCTTTGTTTTCTGAGGATGGAAGGGCAAAAACAGCAGAAGCCACAGAATATTGATGCTGCTCGAAGTGACTGGAAGTGAATTGTAATGAGATCCTGCTGCCTGCAGCACGTCAGAGGATAAAACCAACATGTCTAGTCGAAATCTGTGGATCTTTTTCACAGCACAGATTTAAATATGGGATTTTTGCATTTATGCATAAATGTTTTAGTGGAACATGAATACCCAACAGGTTCACATGGGAACAGAAATGGCCTGAAGCGCGGCGCTGCAGGGGGACAATGAACAAAGGCTGTAGGGAATATATTACTACAAAATACACTAAATAATTATTTCAACTACTTTCTAAACTATTTATACAGTTCCTTATACACTTTTTTCTGAATGTTGAGGCTGTGAATGATATGAATAAGCACACTACACAGGAAAGCCCTCCTGAATATTTAAGGAGATAAAAAAAAAGACGGCCTATGCAAAATTTGTTGAAGGATAATTCTCTTCCTCTGAGTTTGTGAAGGAAATCCAAAAGCAGTTCATCTCAAGGGAGAAGGGAGGCGAGCCATGTGCTGCAAAATTCAAAAGCTTTCTTCAAAATTAAAGATGTTGAAATGTTCCCCCCATTTTTCTGACTTAAACAGCTGTTCATATCCATCCATCCATTTTCTGTTCACCTTGTCCCTAATGGGGTCAGGAGGGTTGCTGGTTCCTCTCCAGCTACGTTCCAGGCGAGAGGCGGGTTCACCCTGGACAGGTCACCAGTCTGTCGCAGGGCAACACAGAGACACACAACCATTCACACACACACTCACACCTAGGGAGAATTTAGAGACCAATTAGCCTGACAGTCATGTTTTTGGACTGTGGGAAGAAGCCGGAGAACCCGGAGAGAACCCACCATGCACAGGGAGAACATGCAAACTCCATGCAGAAAGACCCCGGGCCGGGAATCGAACCCAGGACCCTCTTGCTGCAAGGCAACAGCTCTACCAACTGCGCCACTGTGCAGCCCCAGCTGTTCATATACACTGCATAAAAAGAAACACATCTTTTAGTTTAATTAGAATTACCAAAATTATTGCCAGAAAACTTTTCAAAAACATTTTTTATTTTTTTTTTAGAAGTTACTGTTGATAACTCCTGTTTTCAGTTTAATTTATTCCTGAAGTTTGGGTTTGGAAAGAGAAGAAACAACACGTGGGCAGCGTTCTCCAAGGTTTGAGGATCCTCATACTGTAACTCACCCTCAGTAAATGGTTCTGCACTTCAGTTCCCTTTGATTGTCGATTAGTAATTTGGGAAGAATCTTTCCCCCAAGCAAACTGTGTGGGCTCTGACTTCTTAACCTTTTGGACTCATCCACAAACCGTAGGTTCTGCATAACTTCACATAAAAACCGGAGCTGGACAACGAGACTCTGCCTACTTTGGCAAACACCTCAAGAGACGAGATGAGATCAGTTTGGAGCTGAAGTGCAACATAATAGAGATTACAGTGACAAGGGTGAAGAATATTTTGTGTTAGTTTGTATTCTTGCTCATCACTGATGTCCCTTTTGGTCAGAGAACAGGGTTTCCATAGTAATGTTACCCAAGACAGGTTCAACTTTATATGGTCAAAAAAAAGGAGAGGAAAAATAAATCCAATACTCTACTGCCCTCTGGGGTATTAATGGTAGAAGTGCAAGCATGCATAAATTAAATATATTAAAAACTATCAGGTAAGAGTAATTATATGTTGCATAGATCACAACATTTAAACAAAAAACAGATTTGCTGCCATTATGTGGTTGAAACCATAGGTTTAAATTCACCAAAATAAAACTCACCAACTTAGTTTACTGTAATTTTAATTCATACGTTCAACTTAATTTAGTTTTGTATAATACAATCAGATTAAATGAGTTCCATTCTAACAAACGGATTTTTATGGACAGCAAATACTGTAAATTTTGAAACATTTGCTCTTTATTTGCCAAATATTTCAGGGGGAACAGATTATTTCAGACAACTGAAATATTTGGTTCCAATCTGCTCTCTATCTTTGGCACAAAAATCACAAAAAGGGAGAGCAAATGTTAATAAATCTACAGGATTTGTTGTCCATTACGAAAATAATGAAACGGAACAGAATTTCACGCAAGACCGGCTCCATTTCAGGCTGTTTTCCCCTTCCAATATGGCGGAGGGGTTGACGTCTCAGTGCGACGAGCAGCTTGTCATACATCGGCGACGAACTTCTGATTCGTCATTGTTCGCGTCGTTGAATCTGATTGGTCTGTTGGGGTTCCAGCGTTACAGATTCCGAGTAGAAACACGGACTCGCTGTTTTCCATCCGTTATCCCTCGGACATCGCATCTTGTCGTTGTTACAGCATGTTTTTAATTCACTAATTAAAAATTTGATGCAGCTGACGTCGTTGTAATTGTAAACGTTCGAAGCGACATAAATTCCGTCTGTTTCAGGTAATTTCTACGGCTTTTATCCTGAAATAACTTGCTAGCTAGCTGGCTAACACGAGTTTACATTAGCTTCTCTTAGCTCTAAAACTCGGTAATTTACTACATTTTTGTTATTTAAATACAGTATGTGGCCTTTCTTTGGCATTTTTAAGCAAATGCCAAATATTCTCTCTTATTGGTCAGATTTAAGCATTGTATGAAAGGCTTTAATTAATCCTACAGTTGAATATGGTGTGTTATTTATTATTGTTTTAATTTCTGTTCAGGGTTAAATCTGGTCTCAGTTTGAGTGAAAATATTTAAAATATCATTTAATTCACACAAATGTATAAAAATCAGTTTCTACCTAAACTGTTATCTCAACAAATGCCAGTTGTGTAGAAGACAAAATAAAATAAACTCTGTATGTTTTTCTGGAGAAGATTTCCATATTAGTCTAAAACTGGACAGAGAGCAGGGCCGGTCCAAGATTTATTAAATGGGAGTAGATCCCCCTTCCAGTTAAGGCTACTGGTGTAACCACATATTACATAATTTAAAAGTCTCTATGTTTCCTTTTAAATTTATTGATTTATCATTAACTGGAGTATAAGACATAAAAAGGGCTACTTGCTAAACCAAAAGTTCATATAATATACATACATTTTGAATTTAAGATGAAAACACATTTATGCTTTACCCGAAACTCTTTAAATGACGGTTCAATTTCAAAAAAAGGAAGGCCATGTTATTGCATTTTAGGCAAGAAAATATTTATTTTCTTATTTAAGAAAAGAAAATGCAATTATTCGTTTTGCGTCTCTTAATATATTTTTAATATTGCTTAAAAGTGGCTTAAGTAGTTAATTAAAAATCTGTAGAATGTGTCAAATATTTTTATCTGATTAATCGATTTTTAATATAATAGATGTAGTTTTGTAAATATAGTAATAAGTGACTAAACCTGCAGATAAAAACATTTTGAGAATATTTGGTCAATTTAGTTTTTGTCCCCAGTCATGTCCTTCCAGGCGGACCGTGGGGGTATGAGGGGACAGATGCCCCCCGGCCAGAACTACCTGAGCCCTCCCGCTCCCCAGCCTCCTGCTCCACCGTACCATTACGACCCACAGACTCCGCCAGGTTCGGGTTACCATGGCAGCGCCGGCTGCATGCCCCACCACCCTGACTTCATGCAGTACCCTCCCCCGGCTCCGTCGCAGCAGACCTCCGGCGCTCTGAGGCAGTGCCCGCTGCGCCCGCCTTTCCCCAAACCCCCTCCCAATTTCCCGCCTCCCCCTTTGCCCAGCTCAGCAGGGGGTCCGACGCCCGGCTCCCAAGTGTCTGTTCAGACCTCCTACCCTCCCTACATGATGCCTCCGCCCCCGCTGCCTCACCCAACCATGCCTCCGCCCATGAGCTACCACCCCCCGTACCCCATGAACTACCCTCCTTTCCCTCCTCCGCCCTTCAACCCTGGCTACGCCCAGACCGCTGGCCCCTTCCAGCTGGACCACGGTGTGCGACACGGGGGGCCGTACCCGTACGAGAAGTCCGCTGACAGCCGGAGGTCACCGGAAAGAGGGTATCGCCATGACGACCACAGGCAGAAGAGCTACGGCGAGCGGCACAAAATGGAGTTCAGCGCAGAGAGGAAGGAGCGCGGGAGGAGTCCAGACCGGCGCGGGAGGGCGGAGGGGGGGCGCTACAAAGCTGACTACGACAGAGGGAGGAGTCCACCACGACACCGGAGTCGCGAGAGGAGCAGGTAGGGGTCAAACTGACGGCCCTGGGGCCAAAACCAACACGCCTCTGCTTTTTATGTGGCCCTCTACCAATCAGTTTTTTTTGTGTGACATATTTTAACAACAAGGCATTTCAAGTGCTTTTTATAAAATAAATAAACTTATTGAATCAATTAATCACTATACAGACTATAAATCAAATAAAATTTTCTTTTCTATAGCACATTTCAGCAGCAAGGCATTTCAAAGTGCTTTACATCAAATCAAACACAGAAACACAATGCAACATAGAATCAACAATAAAAACAGAACAATAAGTCAGATTCCGTCAATAAATTTGCAATTGATTACCTTTCAAATTCAACTCTAAACAAGTGGGTTTTTAGTTGAGATTTAAAGGAAGTCAGCGTTTCAGCTGTTTTACAGTTTTCTGGAAGTTTGTTCCAGATTTTTGGTGCATAGATGCTGAATGCTGCTTCTCCTCGTTTGGTTCTGGTTCTGGGGATGCAGAGCAGAACCAGAAGGAGTCAAAGCAGTTGGTTATCGTTAGGAAGCTATTTAACTCTTTAAACAGCTTTTTCAATAACTTTCCTGATGAATGGGAGGTCAGAGGTCGGCCTGTAATTCTACAGTAGTGATTTGTCTACATTGTTCTTTTTTATCAGTGGTTTGATTCCTGCTGTTTTCAAAGCCTGGGGGAAAACACCTGATGAGAAAAGATGAGTTACTATTTGGATCAGATCAGTAGCAACAACAGGCAGAACTTTCTTAAAGAAATGTTCTAGAGTTATAGATCTAGAACATCCAGACAGCAGGAACTGGAGCTGAGTTGACTTATAATTTCCTCTAGGGTTTTATAATTAAGTAGTTGAAATTGGGTCATTTTTCCTGTATTTGTTTTGTTTGGGTTCAGTGTTGGTTCTGACTTTATAGAGGATGTGCAGATTAATCCTCTGATTTTTTGAATTTTCTCTGAAAAGAAACTAGAAAACTGGTTGCAGGCGGCAATAGACTGAAATTCAGGTGGTAACGTGATAGGAGGGTTTGTGAGTCTGTCAACTGTTGCAAATAAAGCTGGAGCATTGTTAATGTTTTTGTTTATGACATCTGCAAAGAAAGCCTGTATTGCATGTTTGAGTGTTAAATGATAGTAACGTAGATTTTCTTTATAGATGTCATAATGAACGTGAAGTTGAGTTTTACTTCGTTCTGCCCTACGGCAGAGTTGTCTTGCAGATCGAACTGTTTGTGCATTTCTCCATGGAGATTTCTTCCTACCAGACACAACCTTCATTTTAATTGGGGCAATAATATCTGAAACTTTAGACTGAAAATCATTTACCAACTTATCTACGTCGTTACAGCTTAAGAGTGAGGAAGAAGAGTAGATTTGATTAAATGTTTCTGCTGTGCTTTCAGTGAGAGAACGTTTTGTGATGGTTGCTGTTTGTCCAAGTGGATTAAAGGATAAAGAACTTTCAAAGATAACAGGAAGTGATGCGACAGGGCGCCATCAGTTACAGAGACATTGGAAATATTCACACCCTTACTGATAACCAGGTCCAGTGTGTGTCCTTGAGTGTGTGTTGCTTGTTTGACATGTTGTGTTAGACCAAAAGTCTCTAAGATATTAGAGATTTTTAGCCCCTCTGTCTCGGGGTTTGTCAACATGAACGTTAAAATCACCAACAATTATTAAACAATCATAATTAATACATACAAGAGATAGAAGTTCATTCAACTCAGTAAAGAAATTTTCCACATATGTTGGAGTTTTGTATAAAGTTACTGTTAAAGTCCGTTTGAGGCCTTTAATCTCAATTCCAAGATACTCAAAAGAAGTAAAGTGACCCAAAGAGATTTTACTACTATTTACTGTATTCTTAAATATTGAAGCCACGCCTCCTCCTTTTTTATGTTTTCTATTCTCACTTAAGAAATTGTAGTTAGGAGGCGCAGATTCAATTAGTACAATCGGTTCATTATTGTCATTCAACCATGTTTCTGTCAGGAACATAACATCGATATTATGTTCAGTGATGAAATCATTGATTAATAGAGCTTTAGCACAGAGAGGTCTGGGATTTAAAAGAGTTTAAGTTTTAGTGACTTGGAGGCCAGACGTTCTTGAGTCTGAGGTTCCTTTAGGCAGGGGAACCGTCTGAGGTTTGAATTAGGTCCACTGTATTTTACGTTTCTGTTTTTTGTAACTTTTCTTGTAGTGATCCGGACAGGTAACGTCCTATTTTTCAGTGCCGGGGGGCCAGACACATTCTGGGGGAAGACGGGTGTAAAAATAATATCTGGACCCTCAGAAACGCAGAGTGATGGATCCTCTGGGAAATCGGAGGCAGGTGGCTTAAATGTAGTGAGGTCTGTAGTACGAGTGCTAAGGAGAGACGTCCCAAGTAGAACCTGTTGATTCATTCCGTCTGTAAAATTAAGAAACTCTGGTCCAGAAGACATTTCTCCAAAGGTGTCTTGTGAATCCTGTGAATGAGTGGATGAGCCAGGAGGGGGCGGAGGAGGAAGGGAACCAGTCGCTCCGTCTCCAGTCGATGTTGTATCAGCTTGTTTTGGCTCCTGATACGTGGAGGGTTCCATCCTAATCAGACGTCCTCGAGCCTGTTCTTCTGAAGCGATGATGACATTGCTGTCCTTGTTGATAAAATAAAAAAGGTTTGCAGTGAGTAGCTTTATCCCATGTTTATTAAGACTGCGTCCGCCTCTTCCAAAAAGGTGAAAGCGCTGCCAGTAGATCAACACAATTAGAGAAATCTTTACGCAAAACTGTATAAAACCAATACATATTTTGTATGAAAGATAAAAAAAAAACATTTCAGTACATATTTTCTACCCAGGACTCCTCAACGTCACCTGGTTCAAATTCTGTGTAAAAAAAAAAAACATTTATGTTTATTAATCAATTAAAAAAACTCATCAGTAATAAGGATCTCACTCCTGTCTGCTTCATCACAGGGAGCGGTACCGCCACCGAGATGTCCGTCGATCCCAGTCACCTGATCGCTACAGGAAGAGACCTCGGAGGTACGACTTTCAGGTTCACACAGGGAGGCAGCAGGATGTCACCTTTAACCTCATGATAAATGATGATATTGTCATTTTGAGACAATTTTCAACTAATAAATCAATAAGGTTATGATAAAAGTACCACCTTTCAGCAAGAATTAGGAGCTTGTTTAAGTCACTAATTCCTTAATATTAATGAAAAAGTTCTACTGTAAGTGCAACAATCTGCCAGGGGAATAAAACATTTGTCCCATTTTATAACTTATATTACTACTTGGTACGATTTTGTTTTTGCAGTGGATTCATTGGAGTTTATTATGATAGTGATAAATCAAAATGTTATGAAAATATATTTTTTCTGACCAATAAAATGATCTTTTTCAGCGTTTTTTTAGATTTAGGTCAAAAGACTAAATGTGAAATGAGTGGAGGGAAAAAAAGCAACCAGAGTTCAAAAAGATGTGAGCCACTTTTAGTAGATATAAATCTGAAAGTGTGTTTTTATTTTGGTTTTGTGTAGCCGCTCAACGAGCCGAGAAAGAAAGCGAGGGCGCTGGGAGGAGGAGAAGGAGCGGAGGTCCGACGGCTCCTCGGGGCCGAGCCGGGACCGGAGCTACCCGTCCCTCCGGAGCCGGGACTCGGACGAGGCGTTCGGCGAGCGCGATCGGCAGCGGGACAGAGAGAAGGAGAAGTACGACGAGGAGGAAGAGCAGCTGAAACCCGCCTGGATCCGCTGCACTCACGCCGAGAGCTACTACTCCAACGACCCCATGGACCAAGTGGTACGTTCTGCTCAGCAAACCCGGCCCGCCTTCCAGATGAACCCAGAACAGTTGTGTGCTTAAATATTATTTTATCGGTCAAATCAAAGGGACTTTTATCCGTTCACTGCCAAGTTACATCAATCAGTCCCTCCAGTCTTTTTGCAATTTTGCACTGAATTAATCACACAAGAAATTTAAATTTCCACACTGCAAAAACACAAAGTCTTAAGAAAAAATGTCCTAGTTTCTGGTTCAGATATCTTATTACACTTGAAATAAGACAAAACTAACTTACAAGTAACTTTTCAGGAAGCTGTATGAGCTTGTTTTATGTAAATAATTCCTTAATACTGATTTTAAAAAATACTAGTTCCATTGGCAGATTATTTCTCCTACAATAAGACATTTTTCTCTTTTTGTAAGTGAGACAATCTGCCAGGGAATCCAGAACTTTGTCACCTTGATTAATTCCTCTAGGATTTCATGATTGTTTTTGATTTATTTTTTAATATTTTTTGCAATTAAAATCACACTTTCAGAAATATTTACAAGAAATTTTTGAATATTTGCACTTATGTATGATGTCAAATGAGACTTTCTGCTATTCTGCACATCAATAAAGGACAATAATGGACAACTTGACATCAACTAAAGCTGAAGCAGCAGTTTAGTAGAATTAAGAAATACTGCCACCTACAGGTGGGAGTTAGCATCACTTAAACCCAAACATTTTCACCATCTTTACGGAAATGTGCAACAAACTCAGAATTATGCATCAGTGTGGAACTCACATAATTGTGAGTTTATTGCAAACTTTATGCAAAAATGGTCAAAAACTTTGGATTTAAGTGATGCTAAATCCCACCTGTAGGTGGCAGTATTTTTATTTGCTGCTTCAGTAGCTGTCAAGTTATTGCCATTGAGTGACAAAAAGCCATATTTTGTTTGCCATATATAAGCAAAAATATTGCAAAAATGTCCTGCAAATATTTCAAAATTTGTAGTTTAGATCACCAAAACAATCAGTGTGAGAAGATGTTTGATATTATTTCATTTTAAGAACTTATTGAATACATAGACAGCTCTTTAATAATATTTTAACTGTTTTTTTAATGGATTCTGTTAATGCATTCTGGAGCATTCACGGTCTTGATGTGGCTGAAAGTGAAAAAGATTTTGACGCCGTGCTGTAGATTGTCAGATCGCCTCCTGCACGCTAAAAGCCTTGCTGATCCCAGCTCTGTGTTTTTCTCCCAACACTGACCTTTACCAGGAGTCTGTGAAAGCTGCAGCAGGAACGCTGGCTGCTCTTCCAGGAACGCCAGAGTGACTGTAAATGTCGGAGTAAACTGATTTATCACGACTGTCTGTGCTTTTTCTGCCTGGACAGTGAGGATGTTATCGCTGAGTGAGAAAACAGAGGGCGTGGAGTGACTTTGGCTCAGATCGAAGGTTAAATGGAGCCGCTTTATGGGAATGAAAGCTGGATAATTTAATGTGCTTCTCGTTCTGGGACAAAATTAAGTTTTCACAGTTTCCAAAATGAGATTTCAGGAGAGCATTTGTTGCATTCTTAAAGCACTCAGTTTGTCTTGATGATCTTTGTTATTTGATCGGCCCACAGAGCGACTTTCAGTCTCTAGAAACCTAATATCTAATGAAGTGATCACATTAAGCCACTCAAGACAGCCAACCTTGTCACTTCATACTCTGACATTCCTGTAAATGTCACAGAAAGTTACATTAAAGTGTTTTTTTGTGTGTAATAATAATTTCTCTGCAGGCGTTGGAGGCAGAAATCCCATTAAATTCACTTCAGTCCTCTTTAACCGCTGCTTGGACGTTAGAAACTGTTAGCATGTTTCCATCAGCGGCTCAACGGATGGTGCCTTCAAACGTTTGGCCTTTCCTTCCAAATCATTGATCATTACAGTCAGAAACCACAGGGAAAAGAATTGCAATGTGTTTTTATGCTTAAGAAAATAAAAGAACTGTCAGAGAAACTTTTGTCCAAGTGTCCCCAAAACGTTACAGTGCAGAAAGTCAGTAAAGAGAAACTTGTGCCAGAAGAGTAATGGCTTCTTCCTCAGTGAGATCATTTCAGATGTATTATGGCATGTTTGTGAATTTGCTTTTTAAAAATTTTCCCAAGAATTCACACATCATGTTTTAAAGCTTGTGATCTGCTACTTAGCACACAGAGATCCATTTCCTGTCTCTGTTTCAGGGCGACTCCACGGTCGTGGGAACCAGCAAACTGCGCGACCTTTACGAACGCTTCGAGGACGAACTGGTGAAGAGGCAGGAACGAGCCAAAGCCGCTCGACCCAAATGGGAGCCGCCTAAAACCAAACTGGACGAGGATCCAGGTGTGTAGCCCGACGCTCTACTGGTTCTGCTGCTGTTTTTCATTATAAATATTATTTGGATTTAGTTTTTTTTTATCATGCATCCTTCCTTCTTTCCTGAATTTTATAATTCTTGTGCTATTCATTTCTTTCTTCCTTCCTTCCCTCCTTCATTCTTTCCTTCTTCCCTTCCTTCCTTTCCTCCTCTCTATAATCATTTATTTGATTCCAGTTTCTTCCTGTAAATAAAGAGTCAGGTGGAAATGATCCCGTCCTCACAGTGGAAACTAAAGCTTCTGGTTCCTTTACAGAGGAATATTTACATGGCGACTCCTCTGATGTTGGTGACCTTTCAGTGACCTTTAAGAGCAGCCTTTACCTTTACCTTTTCATTGCAGACGACAGCAGCAGCGAGTCGGACTGCGAGTCGGACGGCGACGGCAGCAGCTGCTCCAGCACCTCCGACTCCGAGGTTTTTGACGTCATCGCTGAGATCAAGCGGAAGAAGGCGCATCCGGACCGCCTGCACGAGGAGCTGTGGTACAACGACCCGGGGCAGGTGAGACGGAACCAGTAGAACCCAGTTCAGACCAGTGAGACTAGGGAGGGTACTGGTGGCGGAGCAGCTGGTCAGGGGGCCGGCAGGAAAAACAACAGAGGAAGTTTCTTTCTTCATTTCTATTCTTCCTTCTTCCATGTTTTACTTTTCTTTCTATCTCTTACCTTTATATTTCTTTCTCCCTCTCTTTTCTTTCCTTCCTTTCTTTCAAACTTCCTTTTTGCCTTCCTCCCTTTCTTCCTTCTTTTCTTTTTCTTTCTTCTTTCTCCCCCATTTCTCTCCTCCTTCCATCCTTACTTCCATAATTCTGCCTTTATTTTTTCTTTCTTTTCTTTCTCTTACTCTTCCTTTCCTTTTTTTCTCTCCTTCCTTCCTTTGTTTTCCCTTTCCTTGCTTTCTGTTTCTCCTTTTCCCTTTTATCCTTCTTTCTAAGCTCTTTCTTTCTCTCTCTTCCTTTCTTCCAATTCTTCTTCTGTTCCCTTTTACCTTTCTCTATTTCTTTCTCTCCTCTTTTCTTCCTTCGTTCTTTAACCTCTCTTTTATTATTAATTCTCCATATTCAAAGTTTCACCACTTCAGAAATATTTGCCATTGATCTACAAATCTAGAACTTTACATCTAGACTATGTAAATGTATAGATGTAAAGATCCAGATTCCTTCCGGATCTTTTCCGCTCCTTCCCTCGGTCCGTATTCTTCCAGTGGGAGTAAATCCCAGCAGATTTAACTGTCCCATCCGGCCTTGTTTCTGTGACGCCATCTTGATTTCTTCCTGAACCTGTGAAAACTTCGGAGCTAAAGGTCGGCAGCCTGCAGCGTTTCCTCCGGTTCTACCTGGCGCCATCATGGATCTCTCTCTTCCTCTCTCTCTCTGTCCAGATGAATGATGGCCCCCTGTGCAAGTGCAGCGCCAAGGCCAGACGAACGGGGATCCGCCACAGCATCTACCCCGGAGAGGAGGTGTGGCGCGCTGTGAATAAATCACCCATCGTGACCTTGACGCTGCGCCAAGGGCAGCATCTCACTCATTCCCACACAAAGGCCATTCTCTCACAGACTACAATAAATGTGACTCCATCGCCTGGATAAGAAGATTAAAAAATAGACTCGGGTCCTTGTGACTCACTGATTATGTTTTCATGAGAAGCTTTAGCTTCTGTTAGCCTTTTCAGTGGAAGAATTAAACACTTTTTAGCCTTGATATCAGCCCTTCTTGCAGCACAAATTGATAAAAATCATGCATTGATTAATAAATCCTCCAACCTACAGGAGGTATTTCGGAGTTTGCTCAATTTGCACATCAGTCTTGACAAGATTTGTTGCATATTTTCTACTTGACATGAGATTTTCGATCCACACGGATATAAAACGTTGATTCTCTGCAGTGAAAATGCAACGTTTTTGTTAGCAGTTGTTTTTAAACGTATCCCAGTTTGATTTTTACACATCCTAAAGAATTCGGGCGAAAAACAAAAGTAAACCTTTTGACCGACTGAAACGATTAATCAATTATTCAAATAATTGTCAACTATCTGAGTATCGATTAGAGACTCAAAAAAGCAAATCTGCTGAAAAACAACAGATTCAGATCCGACATTAGACCAAAACTGTACGAAATATACATTTTGCATTAAAAACAGACCTTCACTCTGTAAATGTTTCAGCTAAAACTAAGATTTGCTACTTGACATGAGATTTTCAGTTCAGTTCTTTACCAAGTTTTGCTAATGCGGCGAAATCGTCAATCATTTAGGAACGTAATTCACTTTCATTGAGACACATCCTGTATAATTCAACTGAGAAACAAACATTACTGAGGTAAAAATCCTGTATGGGTGAAACGATTAATCGATTCTTCAAACAATTAGAAACTCATATAGTAACTGGAATATAAAGACACTAAAAGAAAACCAAAAACATATTCAGAGGAATAATTCAGGCAAAACTGTACAAAATATATTTTACATTTAAGATAAAATAAAAACTCTCTGTAAATATACGTCTTTACCGATTAATTGCTTAGTCATCAATTAATCGTTTACTGAAATAGCAGTTTTATCTGAAATGTGTTTATTTCCTGATTGTAATTGTTGTTTTGCTGCCAGCCTGTGAAGCAGTGCCGCCCCATGAACAACAACGCCGGGAAACTGTTCCACTACAGGATCACGGTGTCTCCCCCCACCAACTTCCTGGTATGATGTCATCAGCGTCTCATTCCCCCGTTACAGCAACTCGGATGTTTCACTCCGCCGTTTTGATTCCCTTCTTTTCCAGACCGACCGGCCGACAGTGATAGAGTACGATGACCACGAGTATCTGTTCGAAGGATTCTCTCTGTTCTCCCACACTCCTCTCACCAACGTAAGTCTGAGGAAACGATTAATCGATTAACATCCCGGTCAGACATGTCTACTGACCAGATTTTTTTGTTTTTGCATTAGTTTTCTGGTTCTAACCAGAAGAAGTTGATAGTTTAAAGCTATACTTTCTAATTCCTCCAGCTTTTATGGGTTAATTTCATTACGAATTGTAAGTTTGTGGGTTTGCAGCATTTCAGCACTGCAAAAATACAAAATCTAACCAAGTATTTTTTCTAGTTTCCAGTGAAAATATCTAAAAGAAGAAAAAAACTAACTTTTCAGCATTAAATAGCTTGTTTTAGTTCCTAGCAGATTATTTAATTTATAACAAGACATTGTTACCACTTCATAAGTGATTCATTTATTATCATTCAATTATTGGTGTAAAATAAAACTGACAGTATTATTGGAAATGTTTTGTTCCACAACACCTTAAATAAACATCAATAAATTAAAAATGTGATTAAATGCAGCTCTTTTATTAATGTGTGGCATCCTTAGAAAACTTATTTTAAATGGGAATATTTTTCAAAAACAGAATTTGTTGTTTGTAGCGTTTTGAGCGGAGTGACATGTCACACATTTACCTAATACAAAAAATAAGTTCTAACTAATTTATCATCTTTTTTATTACTTTTTACTCCAAATCAAATCAAATTTTATTTTTACACAATGCAACATAGAAACAACAATCAAAACAGAACATTAAGTCAGGTTCCTTCAATAAATTTGCAATTAAATACATTTCAAATAAAACTCTAAACAAGTGGGTTTTTAGTTGAGATTTAAAGGAAGTCAGTGTTTCAGCTGTTTTACAGTTTTCTGGAAGTTTGTTGACCTATGAACTCATGCAAACACAAGTGCAGAGTTTTCTGAAATCTTCACTTTGATCTGAGTTCTTGTAAAACAAATAATGATTTTTAATGACATGAAAGATTTGTGTGGATGAAAGGCCAAGAGGTGCATCTGTTTCTCCAGATATTTGCTTTTAGCTCAAACAACCATTTTAATCATGAGGAATCCACCTGATATTTTTACTATTCCCTCAGCGCTCCTTTGACCCTCCCCCAGTTAACACGCTGAGCGAAGCCTTCCTCAGCTTTCAGCTCCAGTTTCCTCAAACATAACTTCAAAAGTCAGCTTCTGGCTGCGGGTCGGCTGCTTTGTAGCCGGGCTGACCTTGCCACCGAGTCGCCGCCGCCGCCGCGCCGTTTGAAGGCCCATCATTGGCTGTCGGCCATTAAAGAGGAACGACTCGATCCGGAGCCGTTTGACCTCAACCTGGTTTCTGTCTCTTTTTAGAAAACTTAAACTCTGATTTATGGTGGCAGATCTACAACGTGTTTTATTTTTGTCTAGTTTCTAGTGCAAATATTGTAGTACCTAAAACGAGATAAAAGTAACTTTTCACCAAGATCTAGGAATTTGTTTTAAGTAGATAATTCCTTAATATTGAAGAAAAAGTTCCAGTTCCACAGGTGGATTATTTCACTTATTATAAGATATCTTTCCCCTGTTTTAAGTGAATAATAGTCAGCAGAACTATTACTTTTCAGGGATGCAACTGGTTATTAATTAGCTAACTGATTTAGTAATTGATTAATTGGTTAAACAAATTTAAAATGATTAAGGCAAATTTGACAATTTTTTAAATTACCGACGTAAGCCTATTTTATACAATATTAAAAATACATTAAAAGATGCAAATCATTCAGTTTCTTTTTTTTAAAAAAGAAGCTTCTTTTGTTTTAGTTTAGGCTGAAACATATTTACATATTTACATACACATATATAGTCTTAAATGTAAAATCCACATTTATTTTGCAGAGTTTTGTCCTAATGTGTTCTTTCAGGAAATTAGAATCTCTTTTCTCCAGTTAATCAATTACTAAGCTAACTGATTATTTCACTACTTAATTAATCACAATTAATCTGATTAAACATTTCAGCTCTAATACTTTTTCATCAATATTAAGAAATTAGTGACTTAAAACAAGCTCCGATAACTTCCTGGAAAGTTACTTGCAAGCTGGTTTTGTCCTATTTAAAGTGTAGTAAGATATTTGCACTAGAAATTTAGACCAAAATAAATACTTGTTGCTGCATAAAATACCTCTGTATCTTGTGTTTTTGCAGTGTATCCCACATGTTTGGCTAATGTAATGCATGAAAGACCCTGGAGGACGCGTCCCGATCTGAGGCGGATAATTTAAGCGGTCTTCGTTAAAAGCCGGAGCGAGGCGGATTAGGAAACCTAAAAGTGCAGCGATATTAGCTCGCCGCTAGTTAGCCACTGGGACGGGCAGGACTGAGCGCTGCTCCCAGGTTAATCTCTTAAAACGAACCCCTGTGCTCCGACAACAAAGACCGTGTAACCGGGGAGATTAAACACGGAAGAGCTGGCTTATCCTTTTAGCCAGATTTCAGTTGCTCAATTTCCACGAGTCGGGCCTTTTTAATGCATCTGCCTGCGTGATTTTCTTTTTTTTTTTTTCCGTTTTCCACACATGCTTCTAGTTAAAAAAAAAGGAGCTTTTAATGAGTTTTCCTTGAAAAGCTGTAACCTCTGCCTATCGCCGTGGTAATGAGACGCCGTGTCCTTTTCTTCTCCTTGTCCTCTGCTCCTTTCATCATCACAGATTCCATTGTGCCGAGTGATCCGCTTCAACATAGATTACACTATTCACTTCATAGAGGAGATGACACCGGAGGTCAGTAAGACACCACTTTATCTCGCAGCTCCTTTCTCCCCTTTTTCTTCTCCTTCTTCTTTTTGTTTTTATCTCAAACGGCGGAGCCCAGCGGCTAATCCGTTGCAGGAGGAGGAGGGGAAACCTCCGGGTTTGACCTACAAAAGTTGATCGCATCGATCAGTCAGATGAGCTTTCAGGTGTTCTATGAGAGTGAGTGTTTGATGACATTTCTCCGGGTTTTCCTGCTCGTTTCCAGAACTACTGCGTCCGAGGTTTGGAGCTGTTCGCCTCCTACTTGTTCCGGGACATTCTGGAGCTTTACGACTGGAACCTGACGGGTACGAAACCAAGAAACGATTGGCTTTAACATCGTCACAAGAAACCGCCTCGAAAGGAAAACATTCCCACAGGATGATACTACCACCACTACACTGCAAAAACACAAAGTCTAGTTTCTTGTAGTACATTTGAAGTAGAACAAAACTTTTCAGCAAGATATAGGAGTCTCTTTAAGATAAACAATTCCTTAATATTGCTAAAAAACACATTTTAGTTCCACTGGCAGATTATTTCACTTTTCTTCTTACCAATATTAAGGAATTACTGCCTTAAAACAATTACCCTATTATCTTGCTGAAAAGTTATTTCTATGCTTGTTTTTCTTGTTTCAAGTTTACTAGGATATTTGAACAAGGACCAAAAATACTTGGTAATATTTTATGTTTTTGCAGTGTTCAGTTAAAATAAACTAAAAAGCACAAACTTTCCCTGAGATATAGTAACTTACTGCAAAAAGCCAAAATGTTACCAAGTGTTTTTGTCTAGTTTCTAGTCCAAATATCTTAGTACACTTGGAACGTAGTAGTAACTGTAGTTTGTTTTCAGTCAGTGTTGATGAAAAAGTACTGGAGCTGAAATGATTAATTGGATTAAACCAGTTTCATGAAGGTGTTTGTTTTTAAGTCAATAATTCCTTAATATGGATGAAAAAAACACCAGTTCTATCTGCAGATTATTTCACTTATAACACGGCAAAAAAATGTCCGGTAGTAAATAATCTGCTAGTTCAACTAGCATTTTTTCACCAAAATTAAGGAATTATTGACTTAGAATTTGTTGCTGAAAAGTTACTTATAAGTTAGTTTATCTTATTTCAAGTTTTCTAAGATATTTTCACTAGAAATTAATCCAAAAATGCTGGTTTGGTAAGATTATATGTTTAACAATAGACATGGTGTGTTCAAACTCGGATAAATACCTTTATTGTGACATTTATGTTCAGTCCCCTTGATTTTATCAGCTTGTGAAATATAACCCAAAAAATAGATTTATCCCAGTTAATTTGTGGTTTTATGAAGTACCAGTTTGATTTCCAAAACTTTATCCCTGAATCAAACTCATCTAATCTTTTATGGTTTTTAAATTTGAAGATTTTTTTTTTCAGTACTCTTCCCTCAACAAACTCAATATTTTGACTATTGTTGTAAAAACAAACCCGAGTGTGTTGGTTTAAAACGCAAAACTTTAGAAATGTCTTCATTAAAGTGAAGTAAAGCAGAGAAAGTGAACCCATTGCATTAATAAAAAACTTAATTAAGTTGTTTATGTTACAAGAAAAACAAAGATAATATCCATCACTTGGCTTTAAAGTTGCATAGATTCATGAAACATTTTCGATTGAATCACCTCATTTCAGATATAGTCATTTAATTTTATTCATTGAATCTCAGATTATTATTTTCTCTCTTTTTCAGGTCCTGACTGCGACTCTGAGTCTTCTGGATGCCAGCACTTCCATTTCATGCCTCGTTTTGTCAGATTCTTACCGGGTAGGACTCTCTGAAACCTTAACATGACTGAAATACAAAAGCAGCATCTCAGATTTCTCAGCCCTTTGTAGCTGCAGTTCTCCTTTCAGCCACCGGGTGGTGCTGTTGCATTGCTGCTGCAGCGGCATTTGTCACAGGGGCTCCTGCCATCGTGCCAACAAAAAACAATTCCTTTCCAAGTTCTCCCAATTTGAAGAAGCAGCAGACAGACACTTATCCTGCTCTTTTACAAAAACACAGCTAATCTAATGTTTCTGATGTGAACTGTGAGGAGGAACCTTTTCTTATGCAGTCCAGGTAAAAAGAAATGCACCCGCTCTCGTTTCTGTTGTGTTTCATGAATAACAAACTATTGTCTGGCTTTAAAATGACATATAGTCCAAATAGCTCTGCTGCCTTGCAAACAGAAAGTTCTGGGTTTGAATCCCAGATTGGATTAATTTGCATGTTCTTCTTGTGCCATTCTGGGTCCAAAAGCGTGTCAGACCACTTTTTTGGTCCATGTCAGGGTGGCAAAGCCTCTTGATAATTTGTCTCTAGATCATATTTTGGTATGGTAGCCCTTCCAAAGTAACAGCTTGTGAAGTTAACACCCTGTTCAGATAAACTCTGGGCCGCCCACAAACCTCAGTCTCTGTTCGGTTGAAGTGAACTCTGATGCTGTTCAAATGCGTATGTGAATGACAAGCGGACTGGATACCGCTCCAAAAGCAGGAAGTGGAGCACTCTGGGTAAATGCAAACAAACAAAAAAAAAAACTAGATCTAAAAGGAGAAATGGTTTTGTGGTTTTTAGCTAAAGTCAGAAGAGAAATTTGATAAACCGTTAAACTCTGACGCCACTCCATTTTTGTGACATTTTGTGAAGAACGAAGATGTGTTCGAATCTTCTTCAGAGGATTTTCATCTTGTTTCCTTCAGGTTTTTCCAATAGTTTGGTTAGTTAAACCAAACTAATTGGTATTAATGAAAGTTTAAAGGTCAAATGGTCAACCAGTATTCCCAACATTACCCAAATTTAACATCTTCAAAATGATTGCAGCACAAATGAGAATTTATGCTGCAGAAACGTTTGGCCCCAATTTCATTAGATTTGAAGAAGTCACTCGGGTATAAATAACGCATATTCACGTTTTATATGATTCCTGCGTATGTTTTCTGTTGCTGGGTGATCGTAGACGGCGGGAAGGAGGTTCTGTCGATGCACCAGGTGCTGCTGTACCTCCTGCGCAGCAGCAAGGCGCTGGTTCCAGAAGAGGAGATCGCAGACATGCTGCAGTGGGAGCAGCTGGACTGGCAGAAATACGCAGAGGAGTGCAAAGGCATGATCGTCACCAACCCCGGCATGGTAAGGAGTTCGTCTTCTTCCGTCCTGAACTCTGACCCTGCAGGAAGCAGGTTGTGACATGAAGAACTTCCCCTGTGTTCCTTACTCAAAGCTTTTAGTCGGATGACATTCTTACCCGGCCTCTGTTTTCAAAGGATAAGCAGCAACTGTGTCCGTGTGAGGGTGAAGATGTCAGAGAATGTGGAAAATATTCACTCCCTCAGACGTTTTATTGCTTTTATTGATGCTATAAATCAATTTGTCAGTCTTTTTGACAAAAAATAAACTACTTTAATATCAAAACAAGCTGAATTATACAGATTAGCAGATGCATAAAAATATAAAACATAACAGATATTATTTGGGAAAATATTCACACCTTTCAAGTCTCAGTAATGCTGCTCGTCTGGACTTTTTCAGTTTTTCTCCATTTTCTTCCAGCTGTGAACATCATGGATGTAGGTGGATCCATGAATCTGATTTAGCTTCAGAAACATTCCAGTCTGGGTTCTTTTCCAGTCCAATCCGGTTTATTTTCCCAGTCCAATCCGGGTTGTTTTACAAATCCGGTCTGGATTCTTTTCCCAGTCCGGTCTGGATTCTTTTCCTGGTCTGGTCCAGGTTCTTTTACAACCCAGTCCGGTGCGTTGATTCCAGATTAATCAAATCATCTGAACTCTGGTTCTGCTTTCAGCAGCGGTGACCTCTGACCCTGGGATGAAACGTTTGGATGATGAGGGAGTCTAGAGGCGAGTCGGTGCCATCCGCTCCCTCTGATCCCCCTAATCGGCCCACAGGCAGCTTGTGATCCGGGTTCTGGTGCAGGACGGGTTGCCTGTCATTCGCTCCATCATTCTGTGACGGATCGCCTCATGGTTTAGATTATTTATATCCCATCCTGCGACTCGCCGCTGATTGAGCGATGGCTGCCTGCTGGCTAAACATGTTGATACTGTAACATGATTTTTCTCCTCCGTCTCTCTCCAGGGTTCATCCAGGATCCTGAAACCCTTGAAAATACTTGAAATCCAGTTCAGTGTTTGATATTCAAGCTGCTCAGTTTTGTAATAAAGCGCAGAATAACTTTTGATTAAAAGCTTAAATCTAAAAAATTTTATTCAAAGTTGAAACCAGATATTTTTATTCACCTAATTAGGGTTGAAACTAACGCTTAATTTCACAATTGATTAATATATTGATTATTCTGTCAATTAATACATCTTTATGACAATTAATCATATAAAAAAGTGTCATTTCTTCATTTACCCACTTATGTAGGAAAACTTTGAAAGTCACTTAAAAGACATCAAACTGAAACGAACTTAATATAAATTTGGCCTGCAACTAATTATTATTTTATTAATTGATTATTCAATCAAAGAATTTTTTACGATTAATTGATTAATCATATTAAAATTACAATTTCCTATTTACCCACTTGGGTTATACAAGTAGGTGACTTTGAAAGGCACTTGGTGGATATTAAACTAAAGCAGGGTTAATATAATTTAAAGCTGCAACTCTTTATTTTAGTAATAGATCACTTGGTAAATTATTTGAGTGATTAATCGATTAATCGTTTTAAAATTTTCATTTACCCACTTAGGTGTTAGAAGTAAGTAACTTTGAAAGGGACTTGGTGCAACTAAGTGCCTTTTATGGCTGCAACTAATCAAAATAAATTGTGCTTTATGTGTATTGGGGCTGCAACTGATGAGTATTCTTGTAATCGATTATTCAGTTGAATATTTGAACGATTAATCGATTTAGTCGCATAAAAAGTGACCCATTCTACAGATTTTCCTTTAAAGCTTTTTAACATACAATATTAGAAACACATTAAAAGATGCAAATAAACAAATAAGAACACCCTTTGGTGCCTAAAATTAAATAAAACCGCATTCTTTTTAGTGAATTAGCTAAAACCTATTTACAGGAAGAGGATTTTTTATCATTAATGCAAAATATTTATATTGTTTGTACAGTTTTTGCTTAATTAATGCTCTAAATGGTATAATTTTTGAGTTAATTTGTGTTGTTTTTATCTCCAAAGCGGGAGAAATTTGAAAAAGTTCTGGAATTTTTCTGCTGGAAACATGAACGCAGCGTCCTTCCCTCCCTGTTTCCCAGAAGCCGAGCTCGGTGCGCATCGACCAGCTGGACAGGGAGCAGTTCAACCCAGACGTCATCACCTTCCCCATCATCGTTCACTTCGGCATCCGGCCCGCTCAGCTCAGCTACGCCGGAGACCCCCAGTAAGATCACAGCAGAAAACACAAAACTCGGACCGCTGCCTCCCCGCGGAGCGACGGCGACGTTTTCGCATGCGTCGTCACGGGTCCCGGGTTTCCGTGGGGGCGCCGCGGATTCGCCGTGCGTCTGGTGAATAGTAATGTAACATCCGGGGGGCTCCGGGCGACAGAACTGTACTGTGTTGCTGCATAATTAACAGAAGACGAAGACGAGATGATGCGAGCGTTCTGATAACACACACACACACACACACACCCTGTGTACAGAGGCTACGTTTACACCTGAGCTGCTGTTTACAAACTTTAATCAAAACTAGACAGCTAACAGACACAAACATTAAATTCATCCACATTTCATCAACTTACAAATTCAAACTTCAACTTTTTTTCTGGATCATTGTGAAGAATATCAATATTTCCAGGCTTTATTAACTCACTTTCTTTATCTTTTTGTGTCATTCATGTCCTTATTTTACTTCCTCTGTTTCTGCTTTGTTTCCTTCATGTCTTCATTGTGTCCCTTCATTCCCTCCTTTTTTCTTTCTATCCATCTTTTGTCCTTCCTCCTTCGTGTTCTTACATCCAACATTGTGTTCTTCCTCCTCTCTCCTTGATTTCTTTCTTGCTTTCTTCTTTGATGCTGTCCGTCTTTTTTTCTTTCTGGTCTTTTATTTTTGCTTATTTTATTGTTTTTTCTTTTTTATTTCCTTCTTGCTTTCTTTTTTCTTTGTCTTTCTTGCTTTCCTTTGCTTCTCCTGCTAGCTCTGGTGAAGGACTGGAATGTTTATGTTTTCACATACATATAAATATCCAGATGTTTATTTGATTTCTACTCTGATAGATGTACATTTTACAGAAAACCTGGACTATTAATCCAGTTTTGGATGGTTAAGCTGTTCTGATGGCTGGTTATACTTTAACAAACAACAGTTTGTTAAACTGGCTGCATCATGATCCTCGTCTCTTGAGCATTAAAAATGCAAACTGGTTGATAATTGGGAAATTAAACCTGCTAGAGGTTCAACCCTAAACATACAACCAGATGTGCAAACTGTGTTGGAATGGTCTAGTCAAAGCCCAGGCTTGAATACATTTGTGAGAAAAGAACGCCCCATACAGCTAAGAAAGTTGGTTCTGCAACCCATTAATCCAGAAACAAATGGACACCGCACTTTTTAGATGTTGATTTGTTAAAAAATAGTGTGGAAATTGTGTATTTTTCACCTTTCAATCCACAATTACACCCTAAATTATGTTAGTTTGTAAAGTTAGAAAATGTAGGAAAGGTTATTGGAAGGAAAACCTTTGCTTCCTCTGTAGGATAGAGAGAA
Source organism: Gambusia affinis (assembly GCF_019740435.1). Taxonomy (NCBI): domain Eukaryota; kingdom Metazoa; phylum Chordata; class Actinopteri; order Cyprinodontiformes; family Poeciliidae; genus Gambusia; species Gambusia affinis. Next base: position 2,597,009 of record NC_057888.1, read on the forward strand.
AAACAGTCTGAAAATCCATTTTCCTGATGCTGCCTGCCGGATTTCTGATTGCAGCTAATGACACGCGCAGTGTCAATATTGACACTTCTTCTTCTTCTTCTCCGCTCGCCGCCCAGCGGACACAGAAGCTATGATAATGTCGGAGGTCAGGGGACGTTCGCAGAGAAGAAATAAATCAGGATGATGGAAGAGGAGTGAAATCACTGGAGAGAATAGATTTAAAATGACAGAAAAAGGTAAACAGAAGATGACATCTGCGGCTTCGCTTCAACCTGCTGTCTGTTTTCAACTCGGGCCTCCATCTCTTTATTTTTTTTTTATTTTTCTGAATCCGTAAAAGCAGCACCTGACACGAGCTGAAAGTGATTCCTGTCACTTTCATGCCTGCAGGAGCAGCCGAGTCTTTCCTGAACTGAAGCAGAGAAACTCATCAGCGTTCTGCGCTGTGATTGGCCGCTTTATGTCCTGATGACTATTAAATAATAACTGTTTACCTCGTTTCATCTATACGTCAATAAAGCAGTCAGGAGTTAATTTACAGATATTTACCGACATTCAGATGATTTTACTCTGAATTATGTAAAGAAAACTGTACAATTCACATCCATTAAAAGCTACTTTAATGAAATTTAAATAACTGTTTATCATTTATATTTTAATGTCAGACTGAACATTTTTTAAGTTTTGGAAAAAATTCAGTCTTAACAAACCAGTTTTTGATAGATTCCGCTAATATCAACTAACGCTAACAGCAGCTATTCATGTTAAATGCTAATAATGCTAACAGCTACGTAAGCTGGCAGCCATTAAAGCTAGCAGCTAGTCAACAACTAGTTCTGCTAACAGTTAGTAGAATGGGCTTTGCTTAATCCTCCATATTGCATGTCTTTCTTTCTTCCTTCCACTAAACTTTCCATTGACATTCTTGTCTGCTGGATAGCTGTAACAGTCTTCCCTAGGACTACATGGATCATAGGATGACATTTTTATGTTTAAATTTTAATCATCAAACTTAACAGAAATTACACCACTTACTTCACCGTGTGTCATCAATCTGTTCACATCTCTAATTTTTTTAAAGAATTTATGGGCTCTAGTGGCCTTTATTTGAAAGTAGTTTGACAGGAAACAAGGTAATGAGAGAGGGGAAAGACATGTGGCAAATATCGGCAGGCCGGGAATCTAACCTGCGACCTCCGCCACGAGGACTGAGCCCTCAATACGTGGGTCGTGCTTTGCCCCTGCGCCACCACAGCACCCCTTCACATCTCTAATTTAATTACATGATGGCTGCTACCACCATTTACACAAGCTGTTGCTAGGTAACCAAAGACTGAGAGAGTTAATTGATGCCACCAACCTTGCTTAGCGGGCTGCGCCTACGTCTCCCAGATTGCACTGCGGTTCTGGATCAGAGTTCAGTATAATTAGCAATTTTCCTTTAGACTCATTTTCTGTTTGTTATTGCCTCCTTGTTGCTCGTCTTTATTTCCCCCTTGCATTTTTTCCTTCCACTAAACTTTCCGTTAATGTTTGCATACATCACTCTGTGAACAGCTAGCTCTTTTAGGAAAAGTTTTTCATTGCTAAAGCTGTGGAGGGTGTTGGCGACTAAAACTCTGTAAAGTTAACAGTCTTCCCTCTGAGTATGAAGGACATACACTGCAAAAACACAGAATCTTACCAAGTATTTCTGTCTAGATTCTAGTCCAAATATTCTGGTTCACTTAAAATAAGACAAATCTAACTTATAAATAACTTTTTTAGCAAGATATGAGCTTGTTTTAAGTCAGTAACGCCTTAATATTGTTTGGGAAAAAATTGTTCCACTGGTTAATTTCTTAATATTGACAAAAAAGTTCTCAATTTTATGTTTTAAGTGAAATAATCTACCACTTTACTTTAAAAAATCGACATGATGCAATAAAAGATTTGTATGTTTATATAAATATCTTGTAAAGTGCATAAAGATAGCTTTATTACATATTACCAACCATTTTTGTCTAGTTTTTAGTTCACTGAATCTTAGTTCACTTGAAATAAGACAAACTAATTTACAAGTAACTTTTCAGATAGAAATAGGAATCAATAATTGTTTATATAGATGGAAAAAATATTAGTTTATTGGCAGATTATTTCACCTATAATGGGAAAAATGTCTTGTAGTAATGAAATAATTTTTCATTTAATTGATCGACTTAAAACAAGCTTATTTATCTTGCTGAAACAGTTTCTGGAAAGTTTTTGTTTTATTTCAAGTTTAAGATATTTGCACCTATAACTGGACTTCTGCACTTCTATATTTAAAAATAGTTATTTTTAATCATCTTCTAGCGATAATCATCAAACTTAACAGAAATAACTCCACTTTTTTCACCGTGTGTAAATAATCTAAGGGCGTTTCTTTGATTTTTGAGAACATCAGCGGTTTGTTCCTCGCCGCCGCGTCTCCGTGGAAGTTTTGAGAAGCGTTGGAGAACTTGTGGACAGACAAGCGGCATACGCTAATGAAAGCTTCCCAGAGAGCCGCGGCGGATCCGCAGATCCTCAACGCGGCGGGTTGAGGACCGCCCAGGCTGGACCGGCTTCCCTTCCCCTCATTTCTCTCTCCATCGTTGTGAGCGGCGGCGGCGGCGGCGGTGAGCCGATAATCGGGGCAGTAAAGCCGCCTCAGTCCCTCGCCTCAGCCTCTAATGAAGTCCCCGCTAATAAAGCTCTGAAATTCATCCACTGCTCTCCTTCCTCATCACTCCACACTGAAAAAACACAAAACCTTGACAAGGATTTTGTCTAGTTTCAGTTGAGCATGGTACACAGTCGTAAGCTTTGCCACAGTTTTTGTCATTTTCTAATTTATTTGCGCGTGTAAACATTTGTCATCAGGTGTACAGATGCTTGATATCTTTGTGTCCTTTGATAGAAATGTACTTGAAAATCTTTATAAAATCTTATTTCCAATTACAAATAACCTTTCAGCAAGAAATAGGAGCTGGAGTTAAGTCAATAATTCCTTAATATTAATTAACAAAGGTGCTAGTTTCTCTGGTAGATTGATGCAGTTATGATATTTATTTTCTGATAAGTGGAAAAAAAATTTTTTTTCCCGTTACGTTAAAATGTAACTATTTGTTATTGTATTATGTTTTCATTATACAAAGCACTTTGAACTGACTTGTTGCACTGCAAAATCACAAAATCTTACCAAGTAATTTTGGTTTAGTTTAGTGCAAATATCTTACATTTGAAATAAGTTACAAGTAACTTTTAATTTGTTTTAAGTAAATAACTCAGGTAAAAGTTTTTAACACTTGGTAGCAATTTTATAACGTGAGAAATTATCTTGTTTGAAGTGAAATCATCTGCCAGCCAAACTAGTTTTCTGTCACTAATATTGTTGACTTAAAACAAGTTGCTCTTTCTTGCTGAACAGTTACTTCTAAGTTAGTTTGGTCTAATTAGTGTACTAATATATTTGCACTAGAAAGTAGACCAAAAGTACTTGGTAACATTTTGTGTTTTTGCTTTGTAAGTAAAATAGTTTTTGCAGTGCACTGCAAAAACACAACATTTTATAAAGCAATCTTGGTCTTGTTTCTTGTACATTTGAAATGAGATAAAATTAACTTACAAGTAACTTGTCAGTAAAGTATAACTGCTTGTTTTTAGCAAATAAATTCTCAATATTGATGAAAAGTTCTAGTTCCATTGGCAGATAAATTTATTTAGATATTTTTACCATGTTATGAGTGAAATAACGTCAATGAAACCAGTTTTCTGTCAAACAAGCTCTTATATTTTACTGAATAGTTACTTTTAAGTTAGTTTTTTCTCATTCCAAGCTGACTAAGATAATTGCACCAGAAACAAGGCAAAATTACTCTGTAGGATTCTGTTTTTGCAGTGCTCTCTGTCCTCAGTAATCATAAGTGAATAATGGCGGCTGAACGAGGAGAAAGTCTGGTGAATGGGAGCAGAACGGCCGCAGTCGGCCCCTCGGTGCATCAATCAGGGCTCAGATTGAGAAGAGAGAGCGGATGGAGGGAGGGGGGGGTTCATGTCACCTTGCCGATAACGCCCATCCTCCTTTCACATGCAAATCACAGCAAAGACAATGACATTTTATAGAGAAATGAGGCTTGAAACGAGCGATTGAGACACTTTCTTTTGATCCGCTTGAACGATAAAACGGAAACAATCGACTCGAACTTCGGAGCTCAACATCAGTTCTTCAGCGGCGTTCAGTTATGTTGGAAATAAGGCAAAATAAACATGAAAGATGATTTTAAAAGAAATTGTTTTCTGATTGCAGGTACCAGAAGCTGTGGAAGAGTTATGTGAAACTGCGCCACCTGCTGGCGAACAGCCCAAAGGTCAAGCAGATCGACAAGCAGAAGCTGACGCAGAGAGAGGTGGGTGGAAAGAAAACTGACAAATTTTATCTTCCCAGAACGGATTTCATTAAGATAAAAAAGAAATATTTTTTTTGTCAGCTTTAGTTTAAAATCTGCTGCATCGTCCTTTGACTTATGAAGCATTTTGTAGCTGCGTCTTTAAAAACTAAATGGGTTTCAAATCATTTCCCCTGAACAGTCATAATACTGATGCTACCAAATGTTGTAAACTTTAATCTACCAGGGGAACTAGTATTTTTTTTTCATCAATATCAAACATTTGTTGACCTCCTAAGTTGCTGAAAAGTTACTTTTTAGTTTAGTTTTGTCTTATTTCAAGTGTACTAAAATATTTGCACTACAAACTAGACCATATTTTAGTTCAAAGCAAAACACAGTACCATCTTCTAATAAAAGAAAAAATTCTTGTTTCACTGGCAGATTATTTCACTTTTAGAGGAATATATCAAAACTTTTTCATCAAAATTAAGGAGTTTTTGACTTAAAAAAAGCTTCAATTTCTTGCTAAAAAGCTACTTTTAAAGTTACTTTTGTCTTATTTCAACTAGAGGTAGAAAAACTAGACAAAAGGACTTGGTAAGATAAAACCATTGACTAAACAAGCTTTCACTTTCTTACTGGATTTTTACATTTTTACCCAATATTTCTATATTTTTTCCCTCGGACAGTTTAAAACATTAGGTAACTAAGTGTCTGACTCTTTCCCGGTTTACTTTTTGTTCTGGAGGCCTGGAAAAGCCCGACTCCCTGTTCTGCAGCTCCATCTGTGCGGTCATTGTTTTAAGTCAGGCATGAAAATGCGGAGCGGCTTTTTTTTTTTGCTGCATAATTGAGATGAATTTGGAGCTGTGAATAAAGCGGCGGTAACTGCCCTCCTGAGCCGGTGTGAAGGTCAGCCCGCCGCCGGGGGAGCGCGGGCGGAAAAGGTTTGGATTTGGAGAAGTAATGACCATGCAGCCGCAGGGAATCCCTCGGCTGCAGCACTACGAGTGTGGCCCCGAGAACCGGCTCCTTCCTGCACATCCGGGATCCTTCCCCCGGATCGTTTGATTTACTCTCAACCAATAACGAGCGGCAACTCTGAGCTCAATTAGTTTGTTTCCCAGGTAGCGCTGCAAAGCTCTCCCAGCTAACAGGCCCTGACAATCCCACTGTCAACCTGCGCCGGAGCAATTAGTGAAGCCAAAAGCATGCACACTCACACCGCGGGTCCGTCAGGCTCCACCAGGAGCATTAGCCGTGTCAGCGGCGCTGCGGCTTTGCTGCTTACTTAATGCCTCGGGGAGAACATGCGAGACTACAGCCTCTGATGGGCATCAGGACACAACCTGTCCGAGGTTTTCACACCAGCTGTGTGACGAGAACCGGCGCTCACACCAAAGCTGCAAACTACCACCCCCTCATATCGTTAAAGGCGGCCTCTTATGCTTCCATGAGCAGGTTAGGTGGGTTTATGGGCGATACGAAACATGTTTGTTACGTTTTCTGCACAAAATCCTCCTTAGATGTTGAGATTTTAGAGCTGATTTACGTCTGCTGGTCACTTTAAATCCATATAAGCTGCAACCCAACATGAAAATGGCTACAAACAGAAATGCATCTTTGAATAGCAGAAGTGGAGCCTCCTGCACAACCAACAAGAATGCATGCAGCAAGGGCTGTACACTGCAAAAACACAACTTTTACCAAGTATTTTTAGTCTAATATCTAGTGTGAGTATCTCAGTACACTTGAAATACGACAAAACTAACTTACAACTAAGTTTTTATCAAAATATTGGAGCTTGATTTAGGTAAATAAATCCTTAATATTGATGAAAAAGTTCTAGTTCAATTGTTTGGTTATTTCACTTATTACAGGACATTTTCCCGTCTCAGTGAAATAATCTGCCAGTTAACTAGAACCTTTAAGGATTCATTTCCTTAAAACAAGCTGACATCTCTTCCTGAAATGTTTTGTCTTATTTCAAGATATTTGCACCAGAAACTAGAGCAGGAATACTTAAAGATTTGTATTTTTGCATTGTTATCCTTTATTTCCTCACATTTCCTCCCACTCGTCAGGCTTTCGCTGTCGTCTCTTGAAGTGTTTTTGATGAAGAGTTTTCTAGCTTTCTGGAAAAGTTTGGCTACTTCTACAATCAATTCATTTCAGTTACTGTCGTTTTTGACACACAAAAAAACATTTGAAATTGGATGTTGATGTTCTCCTTTTAACATCAGGAGGTCACAAAAAAGCTTGTTCTTATTTCTTCAGTTAATCCATGAAAATACCAAATATGACAGTTTAATTGATGGAAATGTTGATTTATTACTAGAAAGCTTATATACTGTTTAATGCAACAAAAATAAATAAAATTTATTGCATGCTCAATCCTCATTTTCTAATAAACTTACACTTCAGATGCAGTCTCCCAAATAATACCAACATTATTAATAAAATAGTTTGTAATTACAAGGGAAAAACAAAATTAAATCTGAGTGTGTTATTTTAAATAAAAAGCACACTTCCATCCAAGAAATGTTGATCACATTATAAAATTCACCAAACATTGAAGAATAGAGACGTTGTAAAGTCTTAAATCAAAACTTCTGCGGTAGATTAAGTCTTCCAGTTAATCTGCCGCGTTTTGACGCAGAAAAGTCAAAACCCTCGACGGAAAGGGAGGAGAAAGTGCAACAGATGTGCGCTCTCCTTTCGTCAGCCATTGATTTTCAGGAAGCGTTTGGTGTTTGACCTCAGCCTGATCCAAAATATAAACAGCTCTCTCAGCAGAAGGAGATGACGGCAAAAGTCAAATGTGCCGCGACTTTGACCAGCAGAAACAGAGTGTATGTACCTCCCTGGTTAATTATTTACTTTTCTTGTTTCCCTCAGTTCTCTGACCCCGCTGCAGCCCCTGCATAATAAACTGTTTACATACGATTCACGCTTCTCTGTGATGACTGCTTTCCATACACAGTGGCTGGCTGGCTGGCTGTCCACAGGAGGGTTTGCCGTGTGTGGTGGTGCATGCGCGTGGGCGAGCGAGTTTCTTTTTGATGCACAGTTCAAAGTGGGAAGGCATTATTTATTCATGCCTTTGTTGTTCTTATTTCCTCGGCGAGTCAAAAATTCCTGGCATTCCATTTTAGGCAGATCACGGCTAACGCAGAGCAAGTCGATGCCGTCTCTGCTGAATGAAACACACGCGTGAGCACGCACTTTAAGGAGGCGCAGTCTGTCAATACGACCTCCATTTTGGTTACGTTATATCCAGGGCTGCCTGATATCTGACTCAGACGTTCTGGTCAGTCTACTGACGTTAAGGTTGGATCTGTGTTACAACCAGCTTTGTGAGATTCTGTTTGAGTTTCAGATGGAATATAAGAGAAGCAAGTAGATTTAGGGGGGGAAAAGATGGCTTGAATTCATAATTTTGATGAAAATAAGAACCACTTTCACACTGCAAAAATACATAATCTTACCAATATTTGTGTCTAGTTTCTAGTGTCAACAGTTAGCCTGCTCATTGTAGTGGCATTAGCCTGCTAATTCTAGCATTATGCCAACAAACTAATGTTTGCATACTAACTTTATTAAATTGACACACTAATACTACCACAAAAATTAGCTTGCTAAATTTTTATGGGAGTATTAGTATTTTTTTGGGGTAGTTAATATTTGGCTTTAGCTTGCTGAAGTTGGTTTTAATATTTCAACATTTAGCATTAGCCTACTAATGCTAGCATTAGCTTTGGTGTAGTAAGTTAACATTTTGCTTTAGCTTGCTAAAGTTTGTTAGTGTTTCACCATTTAGCATTAGCATTAGTTTTAGACTGTCAACATTAGCATTAGCCTGCTAATTCTAGCATTATGCCAACAAACTAATGTTTGCATCCTAACTTCAGTAAATTGTCACACTTATACTACCACAAAAATTAGCTTGCTAAATTTTTATGGGAGTATCAGAATCAACATTACCATTAGCCTGCTCTTTTTTGGGGTAGTTACGGTAATATTTAGCTTTAGCTTGCTAAAGTTTGTTAGTGTTTCACCATTTATCATTAGCCTACTAACACTTTGACATTAGTTTTAGCCTGTCAACATTAGCATTAGCCTGCTAAAGTAGTATGTTGACATTTTGGTTGGTATCTTTGGTGTAAAATCAGAACATATTTTTAATTCTTTAGCCTGAAACACGGATTTTATTGCAAACTGCTTGGATGTTAGAAATGTACTCAAACTGTTCTGCTTAATGCGCAGCAACAATTTGTGCTCTTGCTAAAACTGTGTTGGTGTAGAGTCGATGGCAGATGTGTTGCATCATGATTAAACCTCAACGTTCTGCCATGTTTGTATCTCGTACCATGTAAGGTTGCAGTATGTTGCATGTGGCAGTCTGTCATGGAAACTGGGGTAAAACAAGAGGAGCCTGCGCGGCGACAGGCGTGTGTTTGTGTGGACGGGGAGTCGTCTCAGGAGGCCCGGGTTCGAGCCGATCAGTAATTGACTGGCCTGGTTGTTTGGCAGGAAGCTCTGCAGAAGATCCGGCAGAAGAACACGATGCGCCGTGAGGTGACTGTGGAGCTCAGCAGCCAGGGCTTCTGGAAAACCGGCATCCGCTCCGACGTCTGCCAGGTAACATCCAGCAGCAACGCGCTGTCAGACTCCGCAGCGTGTAACACATTAAAGCTCGGATCTCCGAGGAATTCACCTTTTTAAATAAATGATAGGCAATCAAAGCAGACACCTTTTTAAATCATCCTTTAATCAAAACATAGACATAAAACCTATGATGATGTCAAAGAATAAAGGCCTCAAAGCTCTAAAGTTGTAACCAGAGTTTGAATTGAGTTTCTGTTCTTAGAATAGTAAAAATTATAAATCGAATAAAAAAGAAATTCAGTGACACATGAAGGCGTTTTGGGACTGAATGAACTATTTCAGTTCCTCTTTTCCTTCAGATAGGAGTCATTTTTAGTTTCCTACTTGTTGGCTTTTTAAATATATCTTTTTTTTTATTATCTCCCTATTGATTATTGAACATAAAAACTAATGTTCAGGTAGATGTTGATGAGCAAACCACCCAAGTTAGCTTTGTCGTTTTAGCCACTTTTAAAGGTGTTTATACCCCTTTTTTTCACATTACAGGCATGATTTATTGTATTTTTTTGTGCTTTTTATTTTATAGTTCAAAATTAAATTTAATTTATATTATCCATCCTGCGTAAAAGACTTGAAGCTGTAATTACAGTTTGAACTATAATGAACTATGAGCCATTTTAACTCCTGACATGCCTCCAAACTCAAGTCCTGCTAATGATTGCTAATGATTTGATTGAAACAGGTTGAAGCAAAGAAACTCTAAAAAGACTGAATTTTGACAAAGTTGTTCCTCCATTTTCCCACTGTAGTCACAACATGATGCTGCCACCACCGTGTTTTGTATCAATTATGTTTCCGTGGTGAAAAGCAACAAGGCGGAAAAAAAGAAACTCAAGGAAATAAACATCAAATATGTTCCAGTTATTACTAATCTAAAGCAAATCTAGCCAGGGGGTTTTTAGCCTTGAAGGAGCTCAGTGTTTCGGCTGTTTTGCAGTTTTCTGGACTCCCTTTAGCTTTGTTTGTTTGCAGAAATAAAACTGAAGGGAGTTTAACATTACAATCATAGTTGGGTAGTAACTAATTACATTTATTCATTTACTTGAGTAACTTTTTTTAAAAAGTACTTTTATTTGTGTTTTTATTACGCGGAACTTCTTACTTTTACTTGACTCATTGTATTATGAAGTATTTTTACTCTGACTTGATTAAATTTCTGGATTTTCTCCCCACTGAATGAAAAGAACCAAAAATTCACCAAACACAGAAACACACCTTCAGTTTCTGTTACTTTTTTATTGAAAGAAACTGATTTGGAAAAATGATCTTTTGTCTGATTTATTTTTACTTGTATGAATTATTCCCAATCCCCAAATTTCCACTCAACTTTACATTTTGGTTTGTTTGATTATGTAATTTGTAAATATTAAATGATTGATAGTTTGGTCTTTTACTCAAGAAATACTTGAGTAATTTCTTGGACAGCTACTTTCTACTTTTATTTGAGTAAACATTTGCAAAAGTATCACTACTCTAAGTACAATTTTTGGATACTTTCCCCTCCTCTGGACCCAATAAAGTTAGTAGATAAAATATTTTGACATTTTTTGTTTGCATCCAAAAATCGGAGACTTCTAACTTTTGTTTTGTGTAATTTTGTCTGTTTTGCATGAATGCAGCTTTGATTCTTTCTCTAATTTCACCTGCTGACGTACAGAGTTGCCGATCTGTCTCTGCTAATAAAAAGGCAACTGATGGGAATGAAAGCTGAATTTCAAAGCGAGACAGAAAAAAGGAAAAGCTCTGCGATGAGATGCGACGTTGCTTCCAGAACATCCTCGTGTCTGTGGCTCCACTCAGGCATACGCTGTCAGAAATTTTGCCTGTGATCTCTCCTCTATCGCCGCGCCTCGTCTCCGTTCGAGTGTCAGAGTCTGTATGAGCAAAGTGGACCCCCGCAGAGCTGCAGCACTTACACCGTTCATCACGCAACGGCTCCAACCTGACAGTTTATTTACATGCAGCTGCGCCGCCGCGCGCCGTTTTCACCAGCGACAGAAACGAAACAGGGCGGGAATTTATTTTTATCTGCATCTTTATCTTTGTTTCAGGGGAATATTTAGTTCTTTCACGTATGTGTGCCTGTAATTTAGCAGATCTAATGAGGACTGAACTCCACAGCTGCATGTTTTGTTGAGTTCAAACTTCTTGAAAATCCTGCTTCCTTGAAAATCCTTGAATTTCATCTGGGTTATTTCTGTATAAAGTCCTTGGAAGTGTTTGATGTTTTATCTGCTCAGTTTTGTAAGAAGGTGCAATCTACAGTTTGATTAGAAGCCTAAATTTGGAAAATGTTTCCAATTTAAACCAGATATTTTTAGGCATTTTGTAAAGAAACACTAGATCTGTTTCCATTAACGGTAAAATTGTTCTTATTACATAAACAAACAAAACCCCGCAATTACAAACTTTTTTTTTCCCGACACTAGCGGAATATTGACAAAGTTTTGCTCACATTTCTAAGAAAAACGCAGCAAAGGAAATTTTTTCTCAACTTCCGAATTTAAATCTAACTAAACTTTTCTTGCTTTAGGTCAGTTAGTGTTACCAAAATTATTTTTATTGGCTAAATTCCTGAAGGCCAAGTTTTATTTATTTTTTTGTAATTTTCTGTGTATATTGTGCTGAAATGTCATTTACCTTAACAAAATTTATTTGGATTGTTTTGTGGAAATGAAAGTTTTCTCATTCTTAATGACTCAATTACTGATTAGCTACATAAAAAAAAAACACAATTTTGCAGAGGCTGTTTCCATAAAATAAGAAATTTAAATCACATGTGAATAAGCTTACAAGTCATTAAAAATGTAAACAGTTAGAGGACAGTTACACAACTTTTTATGAACTGCATGGTACTGCGAGAGCTCTGATGGAAAAACAAACCATCATCCTCCAATCACTGTCACTTCCTGTCTTCTACCTTGGCGTTTCCACCAGTAGTAACATCCTGTTGTTGGTCATGTGACTCATATTATTGTGTTGTTTTGTCTCCAAAGTGTGCTGGAAAAGTTTGAAAACTTCCTTTAATTTATCGTCCACTCTAACTCCGGTCTCAGGCAATAACTGGCGGCGGTGGCGGCGCTCTCCGTCTCCTTCCTGGTTACATCACCGTCCGCGCCGCCGCCGTCGGCCCGCGGCTGATCCTCCCACTCACGTTCGACGAGGAATGACAGAAAGTTGTAGCTTCACGAGTCAGACCCTGCTCCCCGCGAGGTCTGCCAGGGAAGAATCCGATCCATAATTGCTGTCCAATTATATTTGCTTCAAGCTGTACCGCCGCGACTAATTGCTTCATGAATAATTTCAGTTGGAGCCGCGGCGCTGCACTCCGAGCACTGCGTGACACGGACGAGCAATGGCCGCTAAAAGTGACCCCTAATTTCTTCATTTTGAAAGCCGTCGGGTCTTTACAGTAGCAGCTCTCAACTACTCCGAGGTTTTTTATTTCTTTTTCTTTTTTTAGCTCTTAAAGGGTTTATTTTGATTTACTTTAGTAATCTTTGTTTTTTTTTATTCATCTCCACGTGTTTTTCCAGCCTTTATCACATCAGAGTGAAGGCCATCAAGTGTCCAAAACACATTTTAAAACCAGGCCTTTTATTTCCCCTCCTGCAGCAGTGAATAGGCTGCTTGGCAGGGAATGGCCTTCTTATTCATGTTAAATAAACAAACTTACTGAATATTCAGAAAAGGCAACAGAATATGGCCATGAAATGAGTGAAATTATTAGAGAAAAACTCAGTTGTACTCCAAAGAAACTTCTAATTAATTCTGAAAAATTATAAATGTTCCACAGTTTTTATAAATTTACTGATATTTAGAATATAAATTAGGAGAAAAGCATTGGATGCGCTTGTTTTATCTCATGTAGAGATAAAAAAAGAACCAATATCTTATTCATTTATATTTAGATAAACTCTTTTATGATTGCATTTAAAAATAAAAAGATTAAGATTATATATATATATATATATATATATATATATATATATATATTCTGCCTATCTGACATAAAATCAGACTAAGCTTTTCTTCATTTAACTTTGTAATATTTGCAGAAATTATTTCTATTTGCTGTATGTAAACTTATGGAAGTCAAAGTATTATTGATATGAACAATTTAGAAGAACCAAAATGATGATGTTACAGATAAAATTTAATGGGGGGACCCAATTAAAAATTTTATCAAGTTAATTGCAGAGTCTGTATTTATTTATTTCTTACCTGGGTGGGTCTAGCTCCGCCTTCTAGGCGCAGCTCCTCCCCCACTTGGCTCCCTCAGACTAGCCAGCAGCAATTAGCACTCACCTGCCGAGCTCATTATAGAAGCTACTTCTCAGAGCAAAGCTGGTAAAAATGTTAAAGGGCAAATGGATGACTTCCACAAGGCGGAGCTTTTGAAAGAAAAGAGAAGGTTTTTTTTTTTAAAGAGACAGAGTCTCAATTTCAAGGTGTTAAATCAGGAAATAAGTTATATTTGATATTCATAGCATTTTTGTAAAATGCTATAAATAAATTTTCAAATTTTTTTTATTATATGTAAATTACTTAATAACAATTCATTGTTATTAAATTAACAATAAAATATTTAATTCATTGTGTTTTAAAATGCGCCTTGAAAACACAATACTTCCCCTTTAAAGGATCCAATTTATGCTTTTCGTGTCTAAGCTGCATGAAACTGTTGCTGATCTGATGGGTGAAGGTAAATCAGATCTTTTCCCACCTTGTTAATTACCAGAGTGTCAGTTTTAACAAGCCTTCACTACACACACACACCCACGCACACACACACACTTTGTCCTCAGTCAGTCATCAGAACAGGTCAGGAGCCGCACACACGACCGGGGCCCTGACTTTGTTTAATTGGCTGCTTAACAAGGCCTGGGGACCGTGTCGGGGTGGCCCCTGTAATGGCCCCGGGGCCGCGTGGCGTCGCCCCCCCACCCCCAGCAGCTCTAATTAAAACAGGCGGCGCTCCCTCGCCTCCTGCGCGGTGGCGCCGGGGTTAATGTGTGTACACTCGATGAGCCTCCCTGGTAATGACTCCATAAGATCTCGCCCGCCGCTCCTCTTCCTCTTCTCCTCGGCTACTTTTCCCTCCACTTTGTTGAAACTTTTTGCTTTCATATGAGGGTCAGGAAGGGCTGTTAGTGTTTGCTCAAAGCTGAGCGTGTCAGGCTGTCAGCGAGGGCTTCGATTCCACCGCTGTCCTGTCCAAATGTGAATTTCCCTCCCCGTCCTCTTGTCATTCCTTCTCACACTCCTACAATTGGCTTTTTGATTATTTCATCTCTCTGTTGCAGAGCCCCTCTTAATAAATAATGGCCGGCTGATTGATTTCTCCCCTCGCTTGCTCTCTTCACTCTCCTTTCATAAGAGACATGATCTCACCTGGGTGTCTTTCTCCCCCGTTTCTGTCGTCCCGCAGCACGCCATGATGCTCCCGGTTCTCACCCATCACATCCGATACCACCAGTGCCTGATGCACCTGGACAAGCTAATCGGCTACGTCTTCAAGGACCGCTGCCTCCTTCAGGTGAGACGCAACTCAGTCAGTCACTGCTGCATTATTTAAGGTTCTCCTATAATTAGGGATTTACCGATGTGAAAATTTTGATTATGTATTTAAAATATTCATTTCTCTACCTTTATTTGGAATTAAAAACAACCACAAACTGTGGTTGTTTTTATGTGGAAATAAATCACTGTTTGATTTCAGCCCAGTTTTATTTAGCGGGTTGATACCAATATGTTGAAAAAATTACTAATATTAACCAATAGAAATGTTGTTATATTAGGCATCTCTACCTGTTATTCTTCCTTGAACTGATTAGGATAGTATTTTGGGCTAAACAAAACAGGCTTATTACATTTTTCAGTCTGGTCAGTTCCTTACAGAATGAGCTGTTTTAGGGTCTCTGTCACTTTAAATCCAAGTAAGCTGCTGCTGGCCACGTCCTTCAATTCAACTTTTACATTCACACATGAAAATGGCTGCAAACTGATTCGCAATTATGCGACCGTACTTCTTTGAAAAGCAGAAGTGGAGCGTCCTACACAGCCAACAAGAATGCAGCAAGTGGTTTCTGGATGGCAGGTCAACAACAATACTTTTGTCTTTTTCCAGCAGCCATTGTACAGAGCATTCAGCAGTAAAACCAGCTGACCAAACATGCTGGAACTCAGCTGAGCTTGTTTGTTGAATCACACTGCGCTGTTACCAATCTGGAGGTTTTTGAAACATCTCCTTTTCTAGACAGCAAAACCCATTAACTTATTGTCAAAAACTGTCAGGGTGTTGTTGTTTTTGGGGGGGGTTAACACGTGGGTTGGTTTTAGAATGAGTTGAGACTAAAACGGACGTACAAAAATGCTCATAAAGTAGTAAAACGAGCTGACCAGATGTGCTGGAACTCTGCTGGGGTTGCTAGGTAACGGGCGTAACTCTGCTGGGGTTGCTAGGTAACGTGCGTAACTCTGCTGGGGTTGCTAGGTAACGGGCATAACTCTGCTGAGGTTGCTAAGTGATGAGAAAGTGCCTTCTGATTTGTGCCGCTACCATCCAAAGGTTTTTGGAACAGCTCTTTTTTCAGACACCAATAAACATGAACCTACTGCCAAAAAGCTGCCAGGTTTTTAATATAAAGCCTTTGGGCTTTTTTTTAAAGCAGTAAAAACCCAAGTGGAAGCATAAAAACGTGCAATTTGTGCATAAAAGATCCCCTTTAAAGTAGTGCTACTCTTACTTGAGTACAACTTTTGGCATACTGCTGATCACTAGCATGATAAATAAGGCCTTTTGGGAGGAAAAATCTAGAAACCAGGCTTGTGCTGGAGCTTGTTATGAGGAGCGTTCCCTCATTACTGCAGCCTCTGCAGGGATTGTCGAGGAGGAAACGGGGTTTCAGGAGTCAGCTGGGCGAACGCACACCGACACCGACTCACTGTGACTGGCCTGAGTTTGTTTCCCGGCTCCCTGACTAGCAGTGACAGTAGTCAGGAGGACAACAACAAGCCCTCCTCCGTAATGCCAGCTCTCCCCTGTCAGGTGTGTGTACACACACACCAGCCCGGCTCACCTCTCCCCGGCTGCCTGCAGCAGTATTGAAGAGCTGTCATAAGCTGATACATTAGAAATCAATGTGTTGTAGGCTGTACATAGTTAAAGAGGGGGAAGGATGCAATAGGACTCGCTCCGGGCTCACTACTTCTCCGGCCGCATCGATCAGCGATCGGCTTCTTTGTCGTTGGCATAACGACGACCTGTCTCTTACGAGTGCTGGAAAGGAAACAGCGTTGTCCTCTTTTGTAAATGAGTCCCGCCTCCCTTGGTTCTCATTCAGCCAAACAGAAACTAAGAAGCGATCATTTGGACACAGCAGCTCGCGTCGCGGCCTCAGTGCGACGCGAGCTGCCACTTTCTATCGCATTGATATCCACAGAGGTGTTAATACCGGCTCACTGCTGTTTGTTTTTGTTTGTGTGTGTTGGCTTGTCAGAAATTCACCTGAAGCTGCGGCTGAAATGACCCGAATAGAGAACCATCATCAACACACACACACACTGCTGCACACGGCAGGAGCCAGCCTGCTCAGATTACTATTATTATTATTATAACAAACTCTCATTTAATTATTATTATTACAAAACTGGTATTACCTGTCGAATTATTATTAAAATATTATTAAAAATACTAAAATTAAATTTATTGTAAAAATATTCATTTACTATTAGATATAAAAAATAAAATTACAAAAATGTGTTATATTTTTAATAATTTCTAATAATCAAATTATTGTTATAAACACAATGTGAAAATATTGTTAAAAATAAAATATTTTGAAAAAAATATTAAAAACATTTATATAAGACATTATATTATTATTACTCTAAAAATACTAGCTTCAAATGATTAAAATAATAACAATAATATTGTTATTTTAATAATAATAATAGTATTATTAACATATATTAATAAATATAATAGTAAAAATAATATTTTATTAATATTGGTACTAATATTAGTAATGTTATTAGTATTTCTTTTACTAATATTAATAATATAAGTATAATATAATGTTATAAAAATAGCATTAAATTCTAAAAATATAAAAAATTACATGAAAAAATTACAAAAATTAGATTTAAAAAAACATCAAAACAATATGAAAACATAAATAATATGTAGTGCTGTAATTTGCTGACATAAAGTGCTTTTGGGAGGTAAAAAATTAATTTCACATTATTTCGAAAGGCTAATAAACTGAAAAACGAAGGACATTACGTCTATAACTTCAGTTTGTTTTAGTTTTATAAATACACCATATAGTTCTAGTTTTCTCCATTAATTACAGTTTTTACTTATTCCAGAGACAAAAATGTTTTCAGTTTTTATTCAGTTAGTTTTATCTAACTGTGACAGCCTTTGTGCCTTTAGCTCATGCTATGCCACTGTTGGCTTGGACCAGGCATGTTTGGTTCATTATGAACCAGAATCAGCCGCCAACTTTCCCTGCAGTGTGAAGCAGGAATCTGCACACGTCTTGTCCTTGGAGAGAAACCTTTTGGTCCGGTCGCTCTATACTTCCAGGTAAACACCGAGCCGGGTTCCTCTGGGTTCCTCTGGGTTCTGAGGGAATGTCCTCCCAGGGTGAGCTGCTGATGAAAGGTGGCGGAGAGGCTTCACTGCTGCTGCAGGCCTCAGTTCCAGGCATGAATAAAGGGAAGGGGTCACAAGGTCGCCAGAGAAGCGGGAGCCGAAGACAGTTTGGGAGAGAAGATGTTGTCTTTTTTTTCCAGTGGAAAAGAAAGGGAAAAGCAGAAATGTGGATTTATTCCCAGGAGGTTGAGGTGTGAGGAAGTGGTTTCTCAATAAAGAACCAAATATTTATCAAGCACAAATGATTTTTATGCAGTGGAAACAAACCTATCGTCTAGATAGATTCAGACGGAGCGGCGGCGGCGCTCGCTCCCAAACGAGTCAGGTTTCACATCCTCTGTCACTTCTCATTTAGCTCCACTCTGAGGGGCCGACCGCCTTTAATGAGATGGATGTTTTTCACTGACAGTCTACTCATTAAACACGAGGGAATCTAGTACCACTCTTTGATTGCATTACAAATGAATTGTGGTTTGATACGAGGGCTTGTGTGCTTGGAATTAATCTGCCTCCAATGGGTTGTAATGTGCGGGTGGAAACCTGTCAAACTGCTGCTGAATTCCTCCTGAAAACCCTAAAAAGATATGAAAGTGTTACCTTAAATTCTGCCTTTCAGTCACCAGAAGCCCAACAAGTTGCTGTGCTGAGAAACGGATAAATCTCACCGCTTCTTGTGCCATACGTCAAGGGAAACCATGACTGTGTAATCAAAATGCAGTAGAACAAACTGATGTTTGAAGGTTTTTACTGAATATGTTTTCATACTAAAAATATCCAGTTCTACCCTGTCGTATCGATACACAAATGTACCAAACAAATGCAGGATGTATTGGGAAAATTAAGTTGTTTTTTTTTATAGCTACAGTGAAGAAAAAAAGCTGAACCGAACCAAAACGATAGGTCAAAGTTTGGATCATTCAACAGAAAAAGGTGTGTACATTGTTCTGCTACACTGAATTAGTCACCTAAAAAGTCGAGCTGGTACCAGAGAAAAAACCAGTGAAAGTCCAAATCCAGCTACATGTAGCCCATCCGACCCAAACTCCACGTCTGAGATCTGCATTAAACATATTTTATTCCCAAATATAGACACAATCTTAATTTAATATTTCCCATCATAAATCATCTATCTTGACCAAAAACTCTTTTTACATCCACAAGAGTCCAAACAATGTGATCCAATAAAATATACGGTCCACAACAAGTTTTACATCAACAAGCCAAAATGTTCAGGTTTTTCCAAAACATTCTGATCTCTAGCTCAAAATCTTTGATTTTTTCTACAGTTTTTTTTTTTCTGACTTTTCAAACTCAGAAATTTCCTTGTTTTTTTTCTCAACAATTACTGAGATTCATCTCAAAATTTTTGATTTTTTTTTCTAAAGAAATTGTAACTTTTCAAACTCAGAAATTTTCTTTGTTTTTCTAGAAAATTTCTGATTTATCTGAAAAAAATTAGAATTTTTTTCTATACAATTTTTTATTTATTTTGAAACTCAGAAATGTTCTTGTTTTTTTTCTAGTAAATATCTGAGATTTATCCCAAAATTTTGAAGTCCTTTCTAGACAAAAAAAAAAACAACAATATTCAAACATAAAAATGTTTTTGACTTTTCTAGAAAATTTCTGAGAGTTTTCAAAATTTTTGAGTTTTGTTTGGCAAATGTCCACTTTTCAAACTCATAAATTTTAATTTTTCGGGCAAGTTTCTGACTTTAATCTCAAAATTTGAGTTTTTGGTCAAAATTAACTTTTTTGTTTGCTTTCTGTGTTGTTTTTTATCTAATGCAGCGTTGCCCCGTTGAAAGAACGTTTTCACTCTTCCATTGTGTGGAAATGAAAGATCACGGGGGGGAAAACCCGTCGGCTGGGTGAAATGTCCAGAATCAATCCATGTTCTCTGCAGATTCTCTCTAATGCTGAACAAAAGCTCACCTGTACATGAAGAGCTGTTATATAATCACTATAACACACCGGCTGTCCGTGAGCTCATTTACCTCTCCGGGAATCAATACACCTGATGAAGTAGAGAATAACCCAACGATCCCGTAGTGAAACATGCAGCCTGGCAGAGTTGGAGCTCTCGAAGATTCCCTCCGCCCGGCTGCAGAGCAGCAACACCTCTTTGAAGCTCTTCTTCTGAGAGCCTCCCTGTTAAACATTTAACATTTAAAGCTGGGGAGGGCTGTGGGCTTCTGGAGCTGGAGAGGCACGCATTCATCCCCCAGTCCCTCACATCCACCGAACCATCATAATCCCACCCAACCCCTGTTGCGCTACTGCCAT
The DNA here is from genome assembly GCF_019740435.1 of Gambusia affinis. Taxonomy (NCBI): domain Eukaryota; kingdom Metazoa; phylum Chordata; class Actinopteri; order Cyprinodontiformes; family Poeciliidae; genus Gambusia; species Gambusia affinis. Next base: position 2,617,016 of record NC_057888.1, read on the forward strand.
TCTTCACTTTTGACCCATGCTGACAGAACGAGAGGCATCGCAGAGGTCCTCAATTATTTAAGCGTACAAGTCCTCGGCCTGCACTCTGATGCTGCACGCTTTTGTTTGTGAGCCCCATGCATGTGTGCTCTGTGTACCGCGGCATTTTGTTTGTTTTCTGATCTGTCTGCTTGCATGTGGTAGAAGTGTCCCTCTGTTTGAAGTGCAGCTGCCCTCAATGCTGCTGTCGGCTTTTATTATCTGCTCAGGTTCATCTCGTGGATCTTAATAAACTCCAGTGATTCATCGCAAGTTGAGTTAATTAATTAGTTGCACATCTTATGTTGTTTTCACACATGATTGACCGGTAGACTTGGTTCAATTTGAGACCAAAACTGTAACATTAGTTGCATTTTCAGCTGCAGTGGTTCTTTTTTTGTCCAATGAATCAAACACTTTGAAAAACCTGTTCCCCTCCTCGCCTGTGGGGGCGCTACACCAAAAACCTCTGAAGACACTGAGTCCATCTTCCTTCTTAAAGAAAAGTAAACGAAAATGGAGTGCCATCAGCAGTTGTAAGATTTTTCTTAAGCCATTTCTCTTAGACCTTTCCATTTGTTTTGGTTGTGTTTACCCAGAATGCATTGTATAATAGTTCACTTCCTGCTTTTGGAGGAAGTGAACTCCAAAAACAGGAACTCCAAAAGCAGTTCCTGTTTTTGTTCCTCTTAAAGCGGCTTAATTAGAGGCTCGCACCAGTAAGTCCAAATTGCAGTTGAAAATTTGGTTAATTTAAGGAAACGAAAAAATGTGTTTGCTTTTTGAGGGAAAGAGTAAAAAATAAAATAAAAATCTGGTCAATAATGTTCAGAAATAGTTTAAAATCTGATCCATTTTTATTCTAAATACGTAAAACCAAAGAAAAATTTAAAATTTACTGCTTTTGGAGGAACGCCGTTTGGCGTTCACATTTAGTCACCGTCATAAAATGTAATTTTTTTTTACCAAAAGTTGATTTTTTTTTTTTTTTCATGTGTCATACACTTTGATGCACTTTAAAAAATGCCAAATAAATAAACGTGACATTGAAATTTAGGCGCAAAAAACCCCCAAACCTCGGCCATTATTTTAGAAAGGTGACAATTTGAATTTGAACCTTCCAGAATTCACTTCTTCCAACAGAGACATAGGTTTTTGGTGGACAAGATTTTGACAAATGATCCGGACTTTCTAACCAAACAAACTAGAGTTGAATTAAAGCCGACTGACCTGTGATAAACAGCCAAAACAACCAGTTTGTTTGGTTGTTTGATGGTTGGTGAGTCGAAACCCCAATCTTCTGTCTTTCGGATTCAAAGTCTAATAATAACTTGACAAACCAAAGTCGGGCTGATTTGTTTCTGTGTTATATAAAATAATATTTTACTCTGTAAATAAAGTGAGGTTTGCCTTGAACTTTCTGTTTGAAGTAAAAATCTCCTGCTGCTTTCTGAGCACAGAGTTTTTTCCTGTTTTTGCTGCAAGCTTTCGAGCAGCTGCTGATCACTAGACTTAAATCACCACCACTCCATAAGCAGTCATTATGTGCACAGGCATATTTGCCAATATCAATCAGCTAAAAACCTACCATTGTTGTTAGCTGCACGGTTCAAACAGCAGCTGGTTTGTTTATCCAGCTCTGTACTTGAGGTTGTGCAGTAGGCAGTCATTGACATGTCTGGCATCGCACAATGGGAGAGTGGAGATTGAAAGACGTAGCTTTAAGTGTAAAACTTTTTTTCCCCCGGCTGGAAATTGGTAGATTTCTGCTTGTGTCACGTCAGACTTGGTTCACAACAAACAAAAAAAAACGCAATCGCTTTTAAATTTGTCATTTCTCTGTTTAAACGCTACAAAGCTGAAGGCCTCTTGAGTAACTATAAATATTGAAAGCTCTCTGTTAGAGTTTTACATATATATCTCATTGGAGCCTGAAATTGATTTGAAGTTGGCTGAAAGGAGACAAGCATTTTGAAACGCAAGCCCAGGGGGGGGAAAGAAGTCTGAGTTTCTTCTATTTTCTCTTTTTTGGGGGATGAGATTAACATTCTCCTAATGTAAGATTGATAAAGGCTCGACATATCCTTCTGAGTCCTATCTTTCTCCTTTTTCTTTCCCCCTCGGCGTGTTTGAGATATTCCGCAACGGCAAGTCTTTCTAGGCACAGCAGTTTTTTTCCCCCCACCTTCCTCCTCAAACAAAGCTGAAAATTGACTTGTGTGTTGCCCTCAGGGATATATTACCTGAAATTCAAGCATTTTTACTGGCTTACGAAAATGTAAGCCATTACTTTCCAGACAAACAGCTTCCAATATTACAAAGAAGAAGCTCTCGCTCCTCATTTCCTTGGAACAGTTGCTGACCCATCATTGCTTGCTCTCTTTGGTACGGCACAAAAGTCCTGGTGTAAGCATTAAACCTAGTTAAAGAAAAGTACAAGGGAAAGACATACAGAACTGTGAAGTAACTACATGTTAGGCCTTGCAAATTGTTCTGTGAAGTGATGAGTTAAGAGATTTCTGCAGGTGGGAGGAGACTAATCTGTTGGCTTTTGACAACTTGAGCTTCATTTCTATCCATCCATCCATTTTTTTATTCACCCTTTATCCCTAATGGTTTCAGGAGGGTTGCTGGTTCCTCCCCAGTTAACGTTCCGGGCGAGAGGCGGGGTCACCCTGGACAGGTCGCCAGTCTGTCGCAGGGCAACACAGAGACATACAGGACACACAACCATTCACACACACACTCACACTTAGGGAGAATTTACAGAGACCCATTAACCTGACAGTCATGTTTTTGGACTGTGGGAGGAAGCCGGAGAACCCGGAGAGAACCCACCATGCACAGGGAGAACATGCAAACTCCATGCAGAAAGACCCCGGGCCGGGAATCGAACCCAGGACCTTCTTGCTGCAAGGCAACAGCTCTAACAACTGCACCACTGTGCAGCCCAACTTAATCTTCATGTAACCACAGATTAAATTTCAGCAGTGTGTTCCTACTGACTGGAAAACTGCTTTATTTTTATTTGTTGTTTTGTTTTTTTTTACTTTGCAAAGTTACCATAAAATTTACTTTTATTCATCTATGTCATTGATTCTTGACCTTATTGCCTGAAAAACTCTTCTAGAGTGTTTGGGTGTCTGATAATTTATTAGGATTTTACTACTTTTTGGTTCTATCCATTCATTTGTGCGTCCATCCGTTCATCTGTCTGTTAGTCGTCTCTCCATTCATTTGCCAATCTGTTCACCCGTAGCCAGTTTTTTTTTCCAGGTTTAATATTTAACGCCTGTCGATATATAGCAGTTTTTAACTTCATTTCACAATAAACTAACATTTTTCAAGCCGGGTTATTTCAAAGCAGAGTAAACTTTTTTCACTTACACTTTGTAAATAGACTCAGAGAAAAGGTTTGGAGTTTTTATATTGAAACAAATTATTTATACGTCTGACTAGAGATGAGAATTGATGCATCAAATAAATTCTGTTCAATTCAAAAATACTTTAATTTCACAGAGAAATTAAATGATAAGTAAATTAGAAATTGTTGGAAAATTCTGTGCAATTGGCAACAAAAAGTGGTCAGACTAAGTGATCATCTTTTGAACTTATCAGTTTCATAACCTCGGATAACTTTTCAAACCTTTATAATTTTTATTTTAATACCTAAAACTAAATATTTCCCAGCCTTATCCATCAGTTATCTTCTGAGAAAATGTCTAAAGAAATCACTTAAATTAATATTTTCCTGCTCAAGCTGCTAACTGTATTTGACTACATCCTATATACATTAAGCATTAGTGTACTGCTAAACTATTTCTTATACTGATTATTTCATTATTTAATAGTTGTGGAGGTTTTGAGTGTTGATGATTTAGAGATTGAGAAAGAGCGCACCGTTTATCTGAACCAGTTTGAATGATTCATAACTATCAGTCTCATTGGAAGGACAAATTGAAAGATGACCTCAGATTTGCTGTCTTGGAGCTGTAACTGTAATGCATTTGCAGTTTATAGAATTGGCAAACAGCCTTGAGCTTTCTCCAGCATTTGGCCATCTGTGATAAAGAATTAAAGATGCTTACAGATGGAGCGGGGTAGAGATGCATTTTGTTGAAAGAAGAAAAGAAACAAGCAAATGAAATAGAAGTCAGTACAAGACTGGTTTTTTTATTTCCATCCACCCACCCAACTACCAACCATTTTTCCTCAAAGAGAATTCCTATCTGATCATGTACCCTTACTTATCAAAGGAAAATTCCCACCCAGCCTAACAACATAAATCCAAAGTGTTATGTTATAACATTGTGGGTTGGTTTTACCCAGCCCATGAAAAAACAGACCCATCATCTCAAAAATCAATTCTATTGGTTGGTCTGATCTATGCAGCCAAAAAGTAATAGATCAGAAATCCATCTTATCCACCCAACAAGGCAAAATCCAGTCCCATAAACGTCAGGAGACCAAATACCAACCCCATCCCAACGCCACACAGAAAAAAACAATTCCTTCCACCAAAATCTAATCAATCAATCAATCAATCAAACAAACTTTATTTGTATAGCACATTTCAGCAGCAAGGCATTTCAAAGTGCTTCACATCAAATCAAACACGGAAACACAATGCAACATAGAATCAACAATAAAAACACAACATCAAGTCAGATTCCATCAATAAATCTGTAATTGATTACGTTTCTAATTCAACTCTAAACAAGTGGGTTTTTAGTTGAGATTTAAAGGAAGTCAGTGTTTCAGTGTTCTAGTTTTCTGTTTTACAGTTTGATCTAAAGATTGTTCCAGATTTGGTTCTGGTTCTGGGGATGCAGAGCAGACCAGAACCAGAACCTGAGAGGTTCTGGAAGGTTGATACAACAGCAGCAGATCTTTAATGTATTGTGGTGCTAAACCATTCAGTGATTTATAAACTAACAACAGTATTTTAAAGTCTATTCTTTGAGCTACAGGGAGCCAGTGGAGGGACTTTAAAACTGGTGTTATGTGCTCTATCTTCATGGTTTTAGTGAGAACTCCAGCAGCAGCATTCTGGATCAGCTGCAGCTGTTTGATTGATTTGTTGGACAGACCTGTGAAGACGCCGTTACTAATGCTACCAAAAACTAATGCCTTCCTACCAAAACAAATTTCATCCCTCCAAAACTAATAACCGATCTTATTTCACCAAAAACCAACTCCTTCCTACCAAAACCTACTCACATTGCTCCAAAAACCAATTCCATTTATTCACAAAACCAAAAACCAAAATTATACAAAAACCTAGCAGATTATCACACTGATCCTAAAATCTCATCTATCTAGTCAAAATACAAGTTTGATCAAAGATTGGGTCAACCAACATCAAAAACTGAAATGCCCCCTCACTCCTCTACAGTACTGAGCCATCTGCACTCTTAAATCAAAACCAAAGCCACCAAATCAAAAATAAACTCTAAATCCAAACAGTTTGTTTTATTAGTATAATAATTTATTTCACATAAAGCTTCTTCTTTTCTTAATGCCTAAACACGATACAGGAAAAAAAAAAATCTAACTTATGCGTTTTCAGTGTTTCTCTTTCCTGTCACAAAAGCAGACAAGTTATCTACTTTCAGCTTCCACGCCATTAATACTCCCCACAACTTTATTTTCTGCAAAAGACAATTTAAATTTGAGGAACACTGATGACTGTGAACATCCCTTCAATTTCTCAATCTTTGACTTGTCTGTCACGCAGTCTGTGAGCCCGACACCTGTGACTATATCCGTCAGGATTCTGTTTTACCAACGGTAGGTAAAACACTGGGGAAATAAAGTTCAGATTCCTTATAGCCGTTGTTATTTTAGATCAGATTGGGATCTCTGAGGCAGTAAGATAACTGCATTTTATTATCAGATTCAGCATTTTGAGGAAGCTGCCATTGCTGTTGGGTAAACAACAACATGGACGCCTTGCATGTTGTTGTTTACATCCAGATATTACGCGCATGCGCTCAGAGCTGGAGGACCAAAAGATGATTCTTTTACTTTCCATCCATAAGAAATGGCAGTAGAACAATTCTGCTAACTAAATAAAACTTGGAGATGTAGGTAGGTAGTATTAATTTAGTGCAGTACGCCACAGCAAAGGGAAAAATAACTTTTTTCTCGCTCTCTGTGTCGGCTACGCTACACATGGACTCGTTGCTATAGCGATTAAAAACCAAAGAAATTCTCAAACTTTTCCCAAACAGAACACAACATTCAGTCCATCCCAGTTTTAAAAGTGATTGCTATGATAGATTAGCCACCCCTGCTATTAGCAAATCTTAACGCTGTGGTGGTTGATTAACTATATATTCTTCTAATGATCTGTCAGATTTGGTGTGTCGGTCGCCTTTTTCTATTTTTTAACTGAAACAAAAGGCATTGAATTCCACAGCAGATCTATATGTTTAGATTGTCAAAGTCAAGCTAGCATAACTGGACTTCTTCCCTCTCCCTCACAATTTTTTTCTTAATTAAACTTTTTTCCTAACATTGGTATCTCGTTGTCATAGTGTTGACAATTAGTAGCAAAGCACTGCGTCCCTTTTTCTTTTATAAATCAGGCGTACATTTAATATTTAGCGTGTTACGTTAATAACTTGACAGCTAAAACCAATGCTAGTCATCGTTGGTGAGCAGCTTTTTGCCCTCTACCAGGATCTTCAGTCTCCCAAAGTACCTTTGTACCTTTGAGACCAACGACTGGAGACATTTTCACTGCCTCTTCATGGAGAGGAAAAGAGATTCCACCTTTTAGTAAGATGGTTCTGTGGTTTTTTTAAGCAACTTGAATGTTTTTTTTCTTTTATTGAATAAAATTAAAGGCAACGTTGCATCTTTTTATAAGTTAAGCTGACATTGCAGGATGTGAAAGATGGACTCCATAATGAAGTGCTGCTGGTGCTTCATTTCTCTACAGCTTAACCCTGGAATGACCTTTGTTAGAGGCATAACAGGTACAGGTTTACTTCAACCACCAAATTTGTTTCTGTACTCGCATCACGAGTGCAAAACACGTTTAGATGCCGTTACCTTAGAGGATGACTGCTGAATGGTTAATGCCAAGAACACTGTAAGGAGAAAACTGGTAAACAACCTTAGAAGAAAGAAGCAGTGGTTCTGCTCACTGAAAATGGAAAACATAACTCAAAGCAAATGAAAACTTTAATATCTCAAAAGAAAAATCACCCTGCAAAATCACCAAATCTTACCAAGTATTTTTGATCTAGTTTCCAGGGGAAACATCTTAGTGCACCTAAAATAAGACAAACTAACTTGCATGTAACTTTTCATTTTGTTTTAAGTCAATGTTTGTTGAATATAAATAAAACATTACTTCACTTATGACGAGACATTTTCTCCCAACAAAACTCATACTTTTTTAATCAATATTAAGAAATTGTTGAGGCTCCTATTTCTTGCTGAAAAGTTGCTTTGAAGTTAGTTTTGTCTTATTTCAAGTTAACTAAGACATTTGCACTAAAAACTAGACCAAATAAATACTTGGTAAAATTTGGTGTTTTGCAGTGCAGATCAGTTAACAACATTCATGAGCCACAAGACATCTTTGCTAAATACATTTAAATAACATTTGGAAGCATATTAATGGAAACATGAGGAGAAGGAAGTGGATCTCAGTTTCCTTAAAAACTTTGAAGATTAATTTACTTTTATTTATATATATATATACACATGTATATATATGTATATATATATGTATATACACATATGTATATATATATGTATATGTATATATATACATATATACACATATATATATACTATATATACACATATGTATATATATGTATATAAATATATACATATATATACATATGTGTATATATGTACACATATGTATATATATGTATATGTATATATATATACACACATATGTGTATATATATATATGTGTATGTATATATGTATATATATATATGTATATGTATGTATACATGTATATATACACACCAACGTTTGAACACACCTTCTATTGAATTCAATTAGAAGGTGTGTCCAAACGTTTGGTCTGTACTGTATATGATTACATGCTGCCTGATCGTATTAATATTAGGGATTACTCACATTAGTTATCAGTGAGGACAGATCTGGTTAATTCCTATTATGTGATCAGACGTTCTTAGTTCAGAGTTTTAAGTTGGTGAGGTGGGACACGCCAAAGCCTAAATCTGATTGGTCAGTTTGCTTTTGTGTATTTCAAGGGTTGCCATTTTTCTGTAAGCTAATAATAAATGAATGGAGTTTGAACCTCCTGTAATTAATAGATCCCGCCTGAGCTTCTTCTTCTTAATAAAGAAGAAGAAGGCCCGGTTCTCAACCAGGCCTTTATTAACCTCTAGAACCCGACGGACTCACCGGTGGGTCCATCGGGTTCTAGAGGCCTGGTTGAGATTAGAGTTTTGTTTCCACAGAGCCACTGGGAACATGCAAAATTCCATGCAATTATGGGGTTTTAATGGGATATTGTGCAATATATCGACTTAGCAAGCCATCCATCCATCCATTTCCTGTTCACCCTTGTCCCTAATGGGGTCGGGAGGGTTGCTGGTTCCTCTCCAGCTACGTTCCAGGTGAGAGGCTGGTTCACCCTGGACAGGTCACCAGTCTGTCGCAGGGAAACACTTCTCAATCTAAAAAAAATATCTTCTTTTTCTTCTTTTACCCAGAAACAGACGTGGGATCATCCATCCATAATATATATCTAAACGCAGCCAAGTTTTTAGATGAAAATTCTCATTTTTATTGAAGTGAAGAACAAAAATTAACTTTGTGCTTCCATTTTGGTTTCTACATCTTCTAAAAGCAACCCTAGCACAAAAAAAAAAAATCCTAGGCGTTTTTTTTTTGTGTCAGGAAAACAAGCCATTTCTAAAACCTCATAAATGTAACGTCGGCATAAATGTACAAAAGAAAGTCAAATATGTTTTTAAATATAGGTAGCATGAATCTTTTTAGCTCACAGTAAACGTAGCATGGCAACAGAAGTGGGCCAGCGGCGATGACGAATATCGTCCAGAAAACAGTCTAGACCGTCCAGAGCAGGGGACACCAACCTTTCTTAATGCTGGGAGCTGCTTCACGGGTCCAGAGCAACACGAAGGGATGCTTGTTTGATACAGACGTAAATATTCTTGGCTCGGCCTTTATAATAATAATTCATATCATTCTGATCATATTCATATTAGGGACTTCTGACAACAGTTATCAGTAAGGACAGATATGGTTAATTGGTTAGTTCACAAAGTTTTAAGTTTGATTCCCTTTTGGAGTTTTTCTGTGAGATACTAAATTTTTGTTTAGTAATTTGTTGCAGTAACACCTGCAGCTGGACGCACTGAGAACCTTGAAAATTTCCTTTAAATAAAAAAAGGAAAGAATAGTTTTGTTTTATTATCTAACCCTCTTTACTATTAGCAAAATTGTTGAGAAAAAAAGATTCTTTGCGTTAAAAGATATGGTGTACAGCTGTGTACGGTCTGTGAGGGGTGAGGTTTGACCCGCTAAAGTCTAAATCTGATTGGTCGGTTTGCTTTTGTTTTTTTTCACGGGTTGCCGTTTTTCTGTAAACTAAAAATTAATGAGTGGAGTTTGAACCTCCTGTAGTTCAAAGATCCCGCCAGTGTGAGGTTCTGGTGGGTCGCCGGTTTATGAGCTTTTCTTCTGGTTTTGAAAACTGATGGCTGACGGGTCACCGCTGGCTGATACCAGCAGATATCTAAGATGTGCACCATCAGAACCTAAAAGATCCAGGGTGGCACCCAGTATCTCAACGTCCCCGACTGGTACATATTAATAAATGTTCGACCAACTCTTTGGAGTATGGTCGGCGATTCTGTCTCTCCAGTGGTTTCGTCTGGGTTTTTCTTTTCTTCTTCTTTTCTTTTCTCTTTATTTTGGGGGACCTCCTTTGAGTTTTGTTCCACCCTGGATCTTAATCGGTCGCTCTTCAGCTTCATCGCCACGATCTCCATGTTTAATTCATTATTTTGTTTCTGCATCCAGTTCAGCTGTTTAGTCTTTTCTTTCAGTGAAACTTCAAATTCTTTTCTCATTGCCCGCTCTGTTTCATCCAGTTCAACATTTTGTCTGGAAATAATGTCACAATTTTGTTCTAAATGATGAATTGTCTTTTTTGCTGCATCCAGCTCCACAAGTAAACTTCTTGTCTTACTTTTATAAAATTTGTTTGATTCCACAAGGTTCTCATTTTCAGCTTGGAAACTTCGTTCGTTGTTATCTGTGCAGCTGTTGAGTCGTTCAATCTTCGTCCTCAGTTTATCCACTGTGATTTGAAGCTGCTGCTTCTCCTTCTGCAGCTTCAAACAGCTCTTCTCCAAACTACTTACTTTACTCAACAACAAATTCTGTCCTTCCATGTTCTCTATTTTCTCTATCTTCACTGTTCGCTGCCAGAGATTGCAAATGAATTTCTCTGTGGAATCTGAGAATACAAAGACAGTCGCCTGTGATGTCACAGACGGGTTGAGTGACATCACTGTGACATCAAAGCCACAAGAAGTCGGTTGGGTATGGAGGGAACCGGGGGCGGGTTGTTTTTTTTTAAACTTCATTCTGTATAACAACAGAGTTTTGCCTCATTTGTTCTGCCTCAAGTAAAAACAAGTACAGATAAATTTATTCAAGATAAAGAAAAAGTTAAGGATCTTTGGTTCCAACTGTACATTCAAACAACACAGATTTCATTTGTTTTAATAGCTTTTTTTTGTTTTTGATAGTCGGGATATAAAACTTAACTTCATTGTAAAATGCAGCAAGGCTTTGTCAGGAATAATTCGAATGAATTTTAAGTTAAAGATCACATTAATGTTACAGATCAAAGTAAAGTGCACTTTCAAGTTGTATCTAAGTTTAATTAACATTAAAATCAATTAAACTTAATTGACTCAAGTACTGTTTCAATAAACAATGAATTGGTTTTTTATTTTATTGCGCAACTCCAAAGAAATGAACCAATTCCAGAACCGACCTGGTAAAAAGCTCCGCCGGGATCCAAACCGCTCTTAGAACTACGGCAGATTCAAACTCCTGTCGTCCATTTTTATCTTACAGAAAAAGCGCCAAGCCACCAAATAAACAAAAGTAAACTGACCAATAAGATTTAGACTTTGGGTGCCCTTTGGCCCCCAGAGACTCACACAGATGTTTGCTTCGTACAAAATGTTTTGACACAAAATATCTTTTTTTCTCCATAACTTTGTTAATAGTAAAAAGAGTTAAACAAATAAAATATCCAGAAATTATTCTTTTCTTTTTCTACTTAAAGATCTCAAGGTTCACAGAGTCTGTGCAGCTGCAGGCGCCGCTGCCCTCCGATAAAATCCTGCAGACGTCTGCGCAGTTCTGAACTTTAACAGTAGGAAAGAGTTTTACACATAAAGCAATTTATTTTAAATGTTTTTATCGTTTCCTTTTTTAAAACTCTAAATATGAATAAATGTTATTACTTCAACGTAAAAACATTAAATTAAATAATTTCTTTGGCAGTGCTACCTAATGACTGGCTATTTTTAGAACTTGGTCCGTAGAACTGACCGTGGGCCATCAGTCAGTGGGCGGTGGATGACCCGGGGCCAGACATATTTTTCATTTTTTAATAAGTAGTAATAAAATTAACTGAAACTGAGTTTGAATTTTCACTGTAAGATGACCAGAAATGAATGTTTGCTTTTTGATATGTCACATAAATAATAATAATAATAAAAAAATTGTAATTTTGAATTTAATTGAAAACAAAATAAATACAGAGATGTTAAAAACTGGCCTGAGATGAGATCTTCTGATTTTGTTTCACACCAAATTCTAAATGTTTGAAATGTCTGGATCAACGTTGAGCTTTCAGATCTGCCTGAAGTGATAAAACTTGTTAATTTGGACTGTTGAGAAACAGGAAGAAACTAAATATTTCTGCTCACGCTCCCTTTCAGCTGGCCATGACTCATCCCAGTCACCACCTCAACTTTGGCATGAATCCCGATCACGCCCGCAACTCGCTGTCCAACTGTGGCATCCGCCAACCGAAATACGGCGACAGGAAGGTCCACCACATGTACATGAGGAAGAAAGGTGGGCTTTTCCTAACTTATTGAAACCAAATCTACAAAATATGAAAGGACAACTTTATCTCTTTTGTCTGACAATAAATAATTAAGATATTCTTATCTGTTTTAACTCAATGATAGGCAATGAAATGATCTGTATTCTGAGAGAAAACCGTCTATTAAAGTTCAGATGATTATATATACTGAAATTACTTTAATTTTAAATAAGTTGGATATGACTGTTTAAGATGTGTCTCCATTGACCATCATACACTGCAAAATATAAAAACTTGTTTTAAGAAAATTAATTCTTAATATTGATTAAGAAGTACTAGATCCACTTGCAGATTATTTTACTTATAACAAGACAAAGTGAAATAATTTGCCAGTGGAACTTTTTCATCAATATTGAGGGATTATTTACTTAAAATAAGCTTCTACATCTTGCTGAAAAGTTACTTGTAAGTTAGTTTGGTCTTATTTTAAGTGAACTAGAAACTAGACCAAAATATACTTTGTAAAATTTTGTGTTTTTGCAGTGAACTTACACTGCAAAAACAAAATCTTATTGAGTATTTTTCTCCAGTTTCTATTGCAAATATCTTAATACACTTGAAATAAGAAAAAATAACTTTTCAGCAAGAACTAAGAGCTTGCTTTAAATCAATAATTCCTTATTATTGATTAAAAAAGGGTTCTAGTTCCATTGGCTGATTATTTGGGCTAAATTTGACATTTTTCCAGGTTCTGCCAGTGAAAGTAATGCTTTTCCATCAATAGTAAGGAATTATTTAAGTCAAGCTCCTATATCTTTCTCAAAAGTTACTTTTAAGTTAATTTTTATTTTGTTTGAAATGTGGCGAGGAATATATACTGAAAACTCAACCAAAAATAGCTAAAATGTAGTGTTTTGCAGTGTTTTTTTTAATTCCACCAATCTAATCTGCTAACTGTCACAGGTTTAGTCAGATTTAATGTCATTCATTCAGAGGAAAATCTTTTATTTTTTTGTTTTCTGGTTTATAGTGTAAGTAAATGTTTTTTCTCTTCCCTCTGTGATTAATAATTCCTGCCTGCGGGTCGTTTCTTTCCAGGAATCAACACACTGATTAACATCATGTCCCGTCTGGGTCAGGATGACCCGTCTCCTTCCAGGTAGGCAGCCTGCTGGCTCGTATCGTATCGTACCATCACTGACCACAGGCGCAATCAGAGCGCCCATTTGTGTGATTAATACGCCCGGCAGGCCCGCTGACAAGAAAATTAACTCTAGCTGTGGGACGGAGGCGAACCTGAGGGGGGATGAAATGAGCTCATTGCTTCTGACTGAACCTGATCAAATCTCCGCCCTTTTTCTCCAGGATCAATCACAACGAGAGGCTGGAGTTCCTGGGCGACGCTGTTGTCGAGTTCCTCACCAGGTGAGACTCTTTGATTGACGCCGGCGCTAATCGAAGCCGACTACAACGCCGTCTTTTGTCTTCCCCTCTTTCTTCACCTCCTCACTCCGTTTCTGCCGTCTTTCTCATTGTCTGCGCTCCTTCCTGTCTGTCACAGAGCTGCTCTTCTCCATTCTTGCGCCTCATTAAGACGCTGATTCACTGGTAATTGGAACTGGGATGTTACTTGAACAGCCAGAAATTGTCAGTGACGACTTTCAATTAGCTGACTTGTGTTGATGACAACACAAGTCATCAACACATTGAAACAACAAATTCTACCAAGTATTTCTAGTGCAAATATCTTAGTACACTTTAATTAAGACAAAACTAACTTACAAGTAGTTTTTAGCAAGAAATAGGAGCTTGTTTTAAGTTGATAATTCCTTAATTTTGATTTAAAAATCAAATTATTTAACTTTTATTAAGGAATTATTGACTGAAAACAAGCCCTTAAATCTTCCTAAAAAGTTATTTATGTTAGTTTTCTCTTGTTTCAAGTAAACTAAGATTCTTGGAGTACAAATTAAACCTAAAATACTTGGTAAGATTTTGTTTTTGCAGTGTAGACATTTTAATCCAAGAAGTTTTAATCTGTTTTATTGTTCAAATCTCTACATTTAAAATGCTTATTTACAGGCAAAAAGGATTACACTGCAAAAACACAAAACCTTACTCCTTTTTTTCAGTGCAAATATCTTTGTACACTTTAAATAATACAAAACTAACTTAAAAGTATTTTAGTAAGACGTTAGAGTTTCTTTAAGCCAATAATTCATTAATATTGATGAAAAATGGTACAATATTATGGATTTATTGAATTAAAACAAGTTCCTATTTCTATCTAAAAAGTTACTTGTAAGTCAGTTTAGTCTTATTTCGAGTGTATTTAGGTATTTAGGTATACTTGGTATTTTTTCTATATTTTGTGTTTGTGGAGCTGTTATTAGTCTCACACTCTCCCTGTAACAACAACAACTCCTTTGAGATGAGAAACTGCTACAAAACAGCAGCAGCTTTTTATCCTTACAGTGGCCAAAAAAGAGCAAATTCATAAGTTAACCACTGAAACATTGAATTCAGCACTAAAGCTATGAGTCAGCTAAAGCTAAAGCTGTCAGACTTTCTTTTGAAGTAATCTTAATTATCAGCTCTTCAAACTTCCTGCACTTTCTCTTTAGACTTTGCTGACTTTCTTACTCATTTTCCAGTCCAGGACCTCTGGGACAGATTTATGTTCTTATCTATAAATTGACTGTTTTGCATCGATGTTCCTTAAATTTGAGTTGGTGGAACCTGCAGAAACTCACACAAGGAGGCAGTTCTTTCTCAACATCTATATATATATTAGATATTATTTTCTTTCTCTTGTTGATACAACTTTCCTCTACAATAAAGTATTAGGGCCACATTAAAAATATTTTTTTAAACTAATAAATATGTGAATAAAGTCATAATATTACAAGAATAAAGTTGTATGTGGATAAAGTTGAAATTATATGAGAGTAAAATAGAAGAATAAAGTCATATTAAGATTTATTCTGGTAATATTATGACTATTGCCCAATATTGCTTAAAAGATACTTTACCTCCTGATTTAAAGTTTTGAAACTGGGTTTCTGTCTCTTTAAAAACTCCTGCTCTTTCTGAAGCTCCGCCTTCAGGAAGTTATCCCAACATGGCTCCTCCATTAATCCCTTTTTGGCGTTTTTACCAGCGATTCACTGATAAATAGCTGCTATAACGAGCTCAGTGTTTCCACCAGGTGTTTGCTAATTGCTGTTGGCTAGTTTGAAGCAGTTGAGTGGGGGAGGAGCTTTACCTTGAAGGCGGAGCTAGGTCCACCCAGGCATGGTTTGAGAAATTAAAAAATTTCTCAACATGCATGAAAGAATCAAAGCAACACTCCGGGTTTGTGTTTGATGAAGGAATAGCATAAAAAAACGTAAATTTTAGGTGATGCCTCCCCTTTAAAACAAAGTCTGTTTGCCTGGAAGAGAAACAAAGTCTTGGTATTAATTTTCCACATTCTGTATTTGCAACCTGCACCAACACCAGATGAATTAACTGCTTCAAAAGCAGGTGGAAACTTTTCTTTTTCCCTCTGCTCCTGGAACGAAAAGAAAAATGTTTTCATCCCACAAAAGCAGCTTCTATCACAAAAATCTAATTTGTAACCTGCGTCACCAACACTTCCACATCAGTGAGCGCCGAGGATTAAAGTCTAATAGGAGCTCATTGTGGCACACAGACTGCCGCTCTTTATGCAGCTACAAGCAGGTCAGTTAGCCTCCGTTTCTCAGGATATCTCTGGGCATGTTTCAGCCTCTTCCTCCTCTCCTACCCGTCTTTGATTGTTAGTGTCTGACGAGACATGCTTGGCCTGCGCCCCGGCCCTCTGAATTATTTATCAGCCCCTTGTCCAGTTAAATGGCTACAGCAGATCCAGCCAGCTGCCTCGTGTGCGTTGCCCTTGGAGGGTCCGCGTGCCTCTGCTGTCCAGCCAAAAGAACATTTTGCACACGCGAACAGCCCCAAATGTAGCGAGGGAGTCGGTGCCGAACAGAGAGGACCTACAAGATCGGCAGATGATGTAAAAAAAATAAATCCAAGTGCAATCCTCTGAAAAAAGCTTTTTTATCTCCGCATGAAATTCGTTTGTGTTCAGGTAACATTTTGAATTAGTCATAATTATTAAAGATGAATGTCCTCAGAAGCAAACTTTGTTCATAATTTTCACGTAAAAAAAGACACACAAACCAATTTTTAACAAGAATTTTCTAAAAATGTCCAGATTTATTCAATACACTGCAAAATATTACCAACTATTTTTGCTTCATTTCTAATGCAAATATCTTGACGTAATATAAAACTAACAAGTAACTTTTCAGCAAGATATAGAAGCTAAAATCTTCAACATCCAAGAGGGACAGCTAAATGAAAATTTTTGCAAAACCTCAACCTGCCTATTTTCTTTTTTATGCACTGCAAAAACACAAAATCTTACCTAATATCTTAGTACACTTGAAATAAGACAAAACTATGTTGCAAGTAATTTTTCAGCAATATTTAAGAGCTTGTTTTAAGTCAAGATTTTAAAAAAGTACTAGTTTGACTAGCAGATTTAAAAAAAATAAAATAAAAAGACACAAATTTTGTTTTTGTCAAAATTTGAGCACTAAAATTTGGATATTTAACTTTTTAACCAGATTAATATAAAAATCTGTCAAGTTTATTTGTATTTCAGCAGCAAGGCGGTTCAAAGTGCTTTTCATAATAAACAGAATATTTATACAGTTATAAAGAAAACACCATGCAAAACGATTGAACAAACATATTTTGATAAGTTCCTTCACCCAAAGTCATACAAATCAAATATGTTGGTATTTGTTACCAACTTGTTGGAGTTCCTACATTTAAAGGAACTCAGTGTTTTGGCTCTTTTGAAGTTTTCTGGAAGTTTGTTCCAGATTTGTGGTGCATAGAAGCTGAATGCTGCTTCTCCCTTCTGGTTCTGGTTCTGGATGCAGAGCAGAACCAGAAGGCCTTAGAGGTTCTGGAAGGTTGATAAACCACCACCAGATCTTTATTTTCAAAATTTACCAACTGACTCCATACACTACAAAAATACAAAATCTTCCCAAGTATTTTTGCTTTAGTTTCTATGTTGGTGCACTTGAAGTAAGACTCTTTTTCTTGCAGGATATAAACTTGTTTTGGGTCAATAATTCCTTAATATTTTTTTAGTACTATTTCCATTGGCTGATTCTTCAGATAAAAAGACACATTGCTTGTTTGAGCCCTAAAGTTGAAATATTTTGCTCTTTAACAAGATTAATCTAAAAATTTCCCAATTTACTCCATACACTGCAAAAACACAAAGTTTTACCAAGTATTTTTAATTACTTTTTAGCTCAAATATGTTAGTTCACTTGAAATAAACTGACAACATTTCAGCAAGTAATATTAAAAAAGTAATAGTTCCCCTGGCAGGTTATTTAACTTAAAAATGGCAATAATGTCTTATAAGTGGAAAGAAAATACCAGTTGAACTAGTACTTTTAAATAAAAAACAATATTAAGAGATTTTTTACCATTAACAAGCTCAAGTCTATTGTGAGTAAATTTTGTCTTATTTCAAGTGTGTTGAAATATTTGCACTAAAAGCTAGAAAAAAAAATACTTAGATTTTGTGTTTTTGCAGTGTACAGCTGAAACTTTGTGTCTCCAAGGTAATTATTTTCAATTACTCCAAGTGTTTATTCCAGGTTTTCTCCCATCTCCTAACAAATGGAGCTCATGTGGGGTTTGCAAACAACGAAAACAAAAAAACCCAAAAAACGGGACGCCACCTGCTTACCTCTCTTAGCGCTGATTGGAAATGACTGAAAGAAATGGCCTGTTTTGATTCAAATGAAATCAAATGACACGCAGCGGTTACGGAGAGGCTGGAGCGTAATGAAAATGGAACCTGCTCGCTGTAGAACCCAGCTGTGGAACCGCTCAAGCGTCCTCGGCCGTCTCTTGGACCCAAACCGGGCCTAGAAGGGAGAGGCTGCTAATCTGTGTTGGAGACTTTAATTTGGTTTTCCTGGAGAATGGAGCCGAGGTTTACTTCTTTTTTTTTTTTGTGCATTTTGGAATATTGATACTTTTCAAAAAGATGTTCTTTATGTATTTACTGCGTTTGCAGTTAGTTTGACTAAAAACAAACAGTTTTCCATCATTAAATGTGAATACGCTACAAAAACACAAAATTTAAAATGTTTTTGATCTAGTTTCTAGCTAATTTTCCAGACACCAAAAACATATTGCCAGAAAAATCGCAGTAGGTCTGTTTTTAGAAGCAGTTGAGACCCAAAACTATTTAAAAAAATGTCAATTTTTGATAATATGTCTCCGTTAAAATGAGTTACCGAAACAATTTAGGCTTTTGATGGCTGGTGTAAATCACTTCCTGTGAATGCAAAGGTTTTCGATTTGGGTTTCTGGAAAAGAGTAGAAATGACCATTAAGAATGAATTCCTCTCCGTCCGCAGTGTCCACCTCTACTACCTGTTCCCCAGTCTGGAGGAGGGCGGCCTGGCCACCTACAGGACGGCCATCGTTCAGAACCAGCACTTAGCCATGCTGGCCAAGGTGAGCGTCTCTCTGCAGGTGGAAACTGTAACTGTCTCCCATCCTGGTGTTATGACTCTGCTGCTTTCCGAGTGTGCACAAGGCTAAGGAGTCATTTTGCCTTCCTGCCATCCGTACCCGCGCATTTATTTATTTTTCACCGCCTCAGGTTTGTAATTGGAGTTAAAAGGTTGTTGTTTTGGAGACTTGTGCGACTGGGGTCCCTGCAGACCCCCGGAGGTCTTCCTGAATCGCTCTTCAGCTCCTGTTATCGCTCTTCATCCACCCCTCCTCCTCCTTCTCTCTCGCTGGCAGCCCAGCCACACTCACTGGCACAATTTGTAAAGAAACAGAACAATAATCGTCCCGTGATGTGGAGAAACCAATTAAAAACTTCAATCTTTCATGTCGCTCCCCGCTGAATACAAAGATGCAGCCGCCCGAATCTGCATTAGCGCCGTGTAGCAGTTTGGCTTGTTTCAATTTGCCGCTCGCACTAAAGTGAGTGTGATACAGCGTCGGGCGCTGCCAAGTTGTTTACCAGGGCTCCTCTGAAGCCGTCTGCTCAAGAACACTCGCAATTATCTCCCAGAAAGTATCTTCAGCGAGCACCGCCACAATCCGCCACTTCACTCGCAGGGCTTAAAAGTCAGAGCGGGTTCCCTGTGAGTTGGAGTATTTGTGAATTGTGATTTAATTTGTGTGTGTGCAATCACGAGGAGTATGGGAGGTTTGGGGGGGGGCTGGTACCACCAACAGTTATCAGCCGTAATTAAAAAGCACCCCGACTGCTTTTTGTCTCTGCTGCGCCGCCAGGAAAGTCAAGTTGGGCTACTTTTCTCTTGGCTGGGAGATGACTTGCAGAAAGTTTGACTGACCTCCGTCGCTCAGCAACACAAACTCATTAAGATTACATACAATCTGTGCGGATCCAGAGCCGCTTTTCTTCTGGATTCCAGTTTCACTGCATCAGCTGTGGCTTCACAGGCTGCATTTCCATTACTAATGTGGGAATGGACACAATTATTCAACCTATGATTGTCAATTAAAGGTTTATTACGTTAAAACTTGTTCCAATCGTCCAATTTGACTTTCTTTAAGTGTTGTAGTTTGGCCACCATCCATCAGAGGGCGCCACTAGTCATTGAGCCAGTTGATACAGAAACAATGATGGCGGGGGAATACCAGAACAGGAAAGAGAAACGGTCCAAACAGAGTCCAGTTTAGGATTTCAGAACCAATATTTTAGTTCCAGGTCCTTCAGTTTAACGTAGAAACATCAACTTGTCAACCAAATGGTACCGAAGATGGAGGAGATGACAAAAATGGAGTGGAAAAAATGGAACAATGGAAAGAAACGTGCTGTACTGTTTGATAAGTAGGATCCATTGGAATGTATGTAATTGAATTCAGACATTTGTTGTCAATTGTCACAATATTTAGATAAAATTAAATATTTTATTCTTTTCATCTTTTATTTTCTATTTAGCAACCTATGAGGTTTCTGTTTTGTTACTTTTTTATAAATTTGTCTAAGTTTGTGAGAAATTTTACATTTTTATGCATAGCTGCTTTTTCCAAACTGGTGTTTTTATTTCAGTTTCGGCAAGACTGGGAAACCTATCGCAAAACTTTTTATTGAAAAACAAGAGCTTTTTCCAAAATTGTTATGTTTCCATTAAGCTAATTTCTTATTGTTAAAACATCTTAAATTCATGAATCTAAAATTAATTAAAATTTTCTCCTTTTCTGAATGTGTAGAAAGGCTCTGTCTTTATTGTAACTTATTTAGACCTTGAACGGGGGACATAGTCTTATTTTCTTACAACATGGCGTCAGTAGGAGGTCTGCTGGCGTTACTGACCGCTACGAGAAGCTTTCAGAGTAAATGAAGGTCACAACTGTTTCACATTTCATCTGTCGTTTTCCAGTGTCTGTAAGTGAACGATTTTATCCCAGCTTCATGCCACAGCTGGACAGCACCTGAGCACATCTGTCAGTGCCATGAAGTCGAACCTTTTCCAACCGGAGCAATCAACTTTTCATTTCCCTCCAGTTCTTTCCCCTCTAATGCTCTTTTCCTTGATGAAAATCTGCCATGTTGTTGTTTTTTTCTCCCCCTCCTTCGTCCTGCGAGCAGCTACTGCTGAGGTGTCAGTGGGCAGCTTGCTGATTTGAACGCGTCTCTTTTCCAGAAGCTGGAGTTGGATCGCTTCATGCTCTACGCCCACGGACCCGACCTGTGCCGGGAGTCGGACCTTCGACATGCCATGGCCAACTGCTTCGAGGCGCTCATCGGTGAGACTCTCCTGAGATAGAAACGGAAGAAATGATTGACGATAAAGAAGTAGGGACAGATTTTGAATAAACTAAACCTTCATCTTCACTCCTAGGATTTAGGACCAAGTCTTTTTTCTGACCTGATAGTCCGGTAGACTCGGTTCGATTCGAGATCAAAATTGCAACATTTGTTACATTTTCAGCTGCTGTGGTTCACTTTCCCCTCCTCGCCTGTGGGGGCGCTGCATCAATAACCACTGAAGGAAACAACATGAAAAGCTCTGAAGAAGACAATGAACGCAACTTTCTTCTTTAAAAAAATAAAAACAAAAATAAAGAAACCTCAAATTTTATCGGTTGTATGATTTTATTTTTGGCAAAAGACGATGAGCAATGGCCTTGCATGTTTGTCTGTTGTATTTATCCAGAATGCCCTGCGCTTTAGTCCACTTCCTGGTTTTGGAGTGGACTCTCCAGAGCGCTTGGTGTTCACATAGTCATTCTAAAGGCACCAGAATTCACTTCAACTAAACCGAGACCGAGGTTTGTAGGCAGACCAGAGTTTGATTACACATTTACACTTCCACAAACAAACCGGGCTTCCTAGACAAATGGACTGGAGACCACTCCAAATGCAGGAAAGGACTACAGAGCAGGGCATTCTGGGTAAATACAACCAAAACAAACACTTTAGCATTAGCAGGAGAAGTGACTTGTGGATTTGTTTTTTACCAAAGACATAGCAGAAATCCTAAAACTCCTAAAATCTGACTTCATTTTTGTTCATATTAAGTGAAGAAGGAAGTTGCACTCAGTGTCTTCTTCTATGATTTTCATGTTGTTTCCTTCAGTGATTCTTGGTGCAGCGCCCCTGCAGGAGAGGAGGGGAACAGGTTTCTTACTTAGTTTGGTTTGTTTGACCAAAGCAGCTAAAACTGTAACAAATGTTGTAATTTTAGTCCCAAATCGAACAGTCTACCGGACTATCAGGTGTGAGAATGTAAAAAAAAAGATGCAGGAATCCTTCTGCAGGTTCTGTGTATGCCTTCAGTTATCTTTCTGTTAATCCTTGAAAACGTTTACCTAGCTGACCTCTGAAAGGTCCCCAAATCTCTGCTCTCCTGTCCCACACACGGCGCTGCCCCCTGCCTCTGCCAAGGCTTCCTTGCTAAGCCTCGCTTCTGGGGAGCTTCTCTCATCTTATCGCCATCTCGAAGCAGTTCAGCCGTCTCTCGGATGAAAGATGCAGAAAGTGGGTGGCTTTAAAGAGATCATCTCCACAGCGCCTCCCCTCTGCGCTGGGAAAAAAACAGCAGGCGGGGAATGTGCCGACTGGCACCGCGCCTCCCTGTCGTCGGCCCTGGGGTCACACCGTTCCCTTCGCGGGTTCCTTATTGACTCAATCGAAGTGAAGAATAAACAGGGTTCCTGTTCTGAACTGAGAACCTCCCTGTGGTGACGGCTTTGGGTTACTAACTCTGAAATATCGCCACCTTCCTTCCTGGTGTGAACACAGAGGGGCCGACTCTAGACGTCTCCTCTCCCCTCTCACTGGCCCCCTTCTTCTGACCTTTTTTTTTTGTTTTTAGCTCAAATGCCTCCTTTCCATGCCTACACCTCCCTCTGATCTAGACTTTTTAGACATATTTAATAAGTCACTCCATCATCTTGAAGCTGTTGTTCAACAGAGACGTCAAGCTGCAGGACTGTGGAAACAGAAACTCTTACTGAGTATTTTCATCTAGTTTCTTGTGCAAATATCCTAGTACTCTTTTTTTTTTCTCTCTCCCCTCCAGGGGGTCTTTTGTGGGCTCTAGTGCCCCTTATATGAAAGCAGGCTGACAGGAAAGGGGGACAGAGAGAGGGGAAGACATGCGGCAAAATATCGCCGGGGCCGGGAATCGAACCCGCGACGGCCGCATCGAGGATTCAAGGCCTCCAAACATGGGTCACGCTATCCCCTACGCCACCACGGCACGCCCATCCTATTACTCTTGAAATAAGACAAAACTAACTCAGAAGTAATATTTCAGTAAGATAAAGGAATTTGTTTTAAGTAATGACAGTTAAATGGGACTTTCTATTCAAAATTCACATTTCGCTCATTTTTGTACTTCCATATGGGTTTCTGCTGCATCTAAAAACAACCAACAAGCCATTTTTATAGTGTCTGGAAAATGAGCCTTTTCAAAAACTTTCCAATTGTCAAGTCACATTCGACAGGTACTGTGCTGTTACCTAGCAACCCAAGCGGAGCTCCAGCACATTTGTTCAGCTGGTTTCATTGCTGTATGATGGCTGTTTTGTTGTTGATTTGCCATCCAGAATCCTCTTGCTGCATTTTTGTTGGTTGAGCAGGAGGCGCCACTTCTGCTTTTCGAAGATAAACAGTTGTATATTTACCCGTCTGTTTGGAGGCATTTTCATATGTGGGTGAATACATTAAGTTAGGGGGTGTGGCCAGCAGCCTATTTGGATTTAAAGTGACAGGATGCCCTAAAACAGCTCATTCTGACTGAAATCACATTATGAGTTTGTGCAAAAAATATAAGGAGCATGTTTTGTATTGGCCATGGACCTATCATAACCTGGTCAAGGAAACATAATAGGTCACCTTTATTATTTTAACATGGTAAAAATGTCTAAGTGAAATAATCTGCCAGTTGAACTATAACTTTTTAAAAATAATGTTAAGGAATTATTTACTTAAAATAACTCCTATATCTTACAGTATAGTTACTTCTCAGTTAGTTTCGCCTTGTTTCAAACGTACTAAGATATTTGCAGCAGAAACTAGACCAAAATACTTGGTAAGATTTAGTGTTTTTGCCGTGAGTAAAGCAGCTGCGCTCACAGATGTGTTGTCGTTTTTGTCGTGCAGAGAATTGACGGGATGCGACAGCCGTAATATTCGCAGATAGCTCCGACGGCCTGGCAAACGTGTTCGCTGACCTTTGTTTTATTTGTTTCCGCGCCGCGGCGACTGTTGAACCCGGGCTGTGTTGGAAATGACAGATAATCTCCTGTTTTGCATGGACGAGGCTTCCTCTCCCTCTCCCACCCCGAGGCAGGGCCGTTCTCCTGCTCGAGACGGAGCGAATGAAGAGGGAGAGAAAGGAGTGGAGGAATCTGCAATGCAAATAGCTGCCCTGCAACCCTGAATAATTCAAAGTGTTGAATGGAAATCTTGCTTTTCTGATCCCCTGTCATTAACTTCTGCCGGAGTAGGCCATTCTCATTCGGGCTCTTTTGGCCTCCACTCCTCCGTTTTTCCCTCCTCTACCTCCTTCAGAGCCACTTTCTCGCCGCTCCGGTCCTCCTCGCTGATGACATGGTGTCCACATCCTTAAAATGTCTTAAATTAATGTATCTAAAATTAAAGCCTTTAAATGCCTTTATATACATTGAAAAAGGTAAATTGGCCTTAAATTTATGGAGGCGGAGCTATTTAATCTCATATATTCTATGTAGTTTTTCTTCTCTGGCAGTTCATGCTACTGGCAACTAGCTGCTAATATGCTATTGATAGTTAGCAATAGTATATTAGCAGCCAGTTTAGTAGGGACCATTGGTTCTGGCTAGCTAAAAAAAAACAAACTAGCTCACTTGTGGACCTAACCTACTTAACTGTCTGTCATGACTTAAGTGTAAATTTATCACAGATTGACTGAATCATGTTCATCTTCACCATTGGGTCACTCTGGTTGCCGACCTGTACAAAGACATTCATTCTGTGCAAAAGAAACTCTGCACTACGAGAGTTAAGACTGTTTCTTTTGTACATTTCCTACATGACTCAGGTCTTAAATTTCATTCATAGCAATCTTGAAATGTGTTCATTTAATGTTTACAAAAGTAAGACCTTAAATGTTGATCTTAAATCACAAGTCTGCCAGGTAGCAAGGGTGCATTAGCAGCTATGTTAGCAGGAACCATTGGTTCTGGTTCCTGTAGGAGAAATGGAGGCAGAAGAGAACTGGGTATCTAACTAAAAAACAATGTAGCTAGATGGAAAAACTATTTAGCTAGCATGCTTGCTTTTTTGAGTCCATCATGGTTTAATGCCAGTTTATCTCCACTTTATCTTCTCCGTTGGATCACCTGTGTGATGCTACATTCATTCTGTGCTAAAAGCTTGACACTACATGGATAAAGGTTGTTTCTTATGTTTATTTCTGACATTAAATTTAATTCATAATGGTCTTAAAAGGTCTTAAAAAGTCCTTAACTTGAATTGGTGAAACCTGTAGAATCCCTGCAAGTTTGTAAAAACTTGTGGGAAGAGGAGGAGGAGAAGCAGAGAAAGGCCTGCTCTGCTATTTTATTTAATTTTATTTTTTGGCCCTAATTTCCTGGTACAGTTGATGTGTGGATTACGTGCTGCCAGCAGCCGTGGGGGATACAGATGGTGAACCTTTGTGAGGCCCCTCTCTAAGCTCTTCCCTATTAAAAGAACACAGAGGAGGGATTATCTCTCACTTGCTGAATATCAGATTCATACACAATGCGCTCGGTGGATCCTCTCAAGCTCTGCTGCTGCCTTTGTTAATTGCTACAGTCTTTCTTTTCTCCTTTGTTTCTGCGTCTCATCCCTACCCCCAGGTCTGATTTTTCACAAGTAAAGATATAAAAATTAAAGGGTTCCTCCTACGCAGGCTGGGAAAGTCCGATGGTTCGCTGTTTTCAGGTGTGGAAACAGAACAGAGCCTGGAAACCATTACCATCTCCTTCCTTTCCTTGTTTCCTGTCTGTCGATTCTTACTCTTTCTTGATCCATCTTTCCGTTGTTGTGTTTTTCCTTTTTCCACTCTTCTTTTTGTCCTTTCAACAATTTCTTCTACTTTTTGTCTTCCTCAGTCCTTCTTGTTTCCGTTCTTCTGACTTTCCTCCTTCCTTCAGTCTGTCTTTTCTTGTTGTTTACTTGCTTCCTTCCTGTTTTCCCACCTCAACTCTCTGTGTCCTTCCTTCAGTCCTTTTCCATCCTTCCTTTTTTCCTGCTTCCTTTTTGTCTTTGCTTGTAATTCCCTTCTTTCTTTCCTTGTCGCTTCCTTGTTTCCTACCTTCTTTTTGTTCTCCCTCCCTTCTTTTATACTTTGCTTCATTGTGTCCTTCTTCCTTTTTCCTTCCCTTCCTTCTTCTGACGTCCTTCTTTCATTTTTCATTTTCCTTCTTTTCTTTTCTTCCTTTCTTACTTTTGCTACTCATTGTTCCTTCCTTTATCCATTCATTCCTTTCTTCCTTTCCTCCCTTCCTTCCTACACTCATTCTTCCTTAATTTCTTCCCTTCTCTACCCATTCTGCCTTCCTTCCTTTCCTTACTTCCTATTTCCATCCATCCTTCCTTTCCTTCTACCTTTCCTTCCCATCTTTATCCCTCCTTTGTTCAGTCATCCTTCTTTTCTTTTTTCCATCTGTCCTTCCTTCTTTTTTTACTTCCTTTTAATTTTTCTTTCTTTTTTTCCCACACTCTCTCTCTTTTCTGCCTTCCTTTCCTTGTTTCTTTCCTTGCTTCCTTGGATCATTTTTCCTGTCCTTTTTTATTCTCACCTTCATTCCTTCCTTCCAGTTCTTTCCCTTCTTTCTGTCCTCTCCTTCCATCCTTCCTTGTGTCCTTCCTTCCTAAACCTTGGTCGTCGTGGTAACATCTGCCATCCGTTGTGTCTTTAAATCTAAAAACATTTATTTACATGTTTGCGTTGTTGTTTACTCCTTTTATATTTTCATCCAGGTTGTGTTGGTTTGTGCCTCAGTTTGCTGAGCCGAGCAGCGAGCGGCTTAATACGTGATTTGATGGATTAGAGCCGGAGCGTTTCTGAATAATTCATCCCGGGTTATTAATGCGACCGTCGGTTTTTATTGGTCGTAGGAAAACCCACAGACGACGTCTCTGAACGCAACATTGCTACAGTCGCCGTCCGACTGTTGCTAACATGAGAAAGTAACATTTCCAACTAATTTTTCTGTGCTAAACATTATTTATTGTCATTGTTGCACATTAAACTAAGCATGCATAAGCAAAAAGGCATAAAATATCTCCAAAAGATACAGTTTAGATCACTTTTATTTTGGTTTTGATGCCAACAGATGTGCATAGCATCAATTTATATCTCTTTTTTATGGTTCAATAGCAGACATTGAAGTGTAATACTAGCATACAAACCGTCTGTTGCATTCTGTGGTAAAGGACAGAAACGGATAAATCAGAAAATTAATATTGTACCAATTATGTGCGACAAAAAAAAAAAATGAAAAAGTGAGATTCCAGGGGATAAATGTCAATATATGAGATTCATGAAGTTCAACTGAGAAAAGAAAAATAAATATTAATAAGAATTATTACTGCGAGTTCTTAACAGAGGGTCCCACGATCTTAAATATTTAGCAGAAGAGCCTTTCAAAGTTTGGCTGCACTGATTGCAATTTTCTGGCCGATCGCCTATTACCGATTTAAAAAAAAATAAAAAAGGAATCGGTAATAGCTGCCTCTTGCAGCCTTGATGGCTGATTTTCAGCATTTCTATTGTCTTTTTCATGTGAATCACTGTGAAAACTAAAAACATACAAGCATTAAAATATGAAACATGGGCTTACAATACAGACAACAAAACAAAACGCTGTTTTCACCGGGGGAATCCAAAGCATTTGTCTTTGTTCATAGAAACATTTGAATCTCGCTGACTGTTGTTTTCCAGCCATTCATTTTTACTATTCATAGCTGCCAACTTTTATAAAGCCTGCCCTTATTGGCTACGGCACGCGATGAGGTACAAAATAAACATTGACCATTAAATCAGACTACATCATGATAATAGTCAAAGTCGATGTCGACTAATCGCGGTGACGTCATAGTGATTTAAATAAAATCCTTCACGACTACTTGGAGGATTTATTAGCTATTTTCAGGGCAAATATTAACCCCCCCCCCCACACACACACACACACACACACACACACACACAATCCCCTTCTCCTGCTTTTACTAAGTCTATTATGGAGAATTAAAAGAGCAATAAACAGATCATTCTTCGTGAGCAGCGGGGAAAAGTTTGTTGCACAAAGTCGGGTCTGACTTTTTTTTCTAAACACCGGCTGATGCTGATGATCTCTGGATAGTTACTATAGGAGTCAAATTATCACACTGACTACATGGTGCTTTTGGAACATCACAAGCCAAACTTGTTATGAACGGATCCCGTTTGGTTACAGCTGAATTCAACGAAACCACCTGCTTCTCCTCCGCCCGATGCGCGGCAGGAAGTTCTGCTGACTCAGCAGATTGAACGATTTAAGATATTTTCTAGTCAACGTCAACATGATAAAAGTCGAGTCGATGTCGAGTTGACTAGTCGTTGTGACGTCATAGCAACGCAAGACGCAAACTTTGGAGTAACGTAGCCTACAGGCTTTATTACCCGTTTTCACGGAAAAATACGGCATTTACACAGAACAGCAACAAGTGAAACAACAAAACATCGGGATAGTTTATGATAAATAATAAGTTCAAAAGGAAACGCACATCTTTTAGATGGCATTACCACAGATCTTTATTTAATCAGCAACATAACATCATAATGTATTAGTTAGATCGTCGTGACAAAGACACTTGCGAGCCGGCTAAGTGACATCCTTAGCGGGAAGGGGGCGAGTTTTAGACGGCTCGTGTTTTGTATTCGACTGCAGCTGCAACTCCATCTCCTTTTAAAAACACTGTAAAACCACAAATATGCATCCATCTACATATCATTTAAACTAATGTATTAACTTATTTTTCTTGTGTCTTGTGACGTTTACTGTGCTGTCAGATCAGCACAAGCTGTCACCACCAGCAATCACATGACTGCGACTAGTCGACATGAAATGTAAAAACTCGCGAGACGTCCTAGAGTCGACTAGTCGACTAATTGGTTCAACCCCTAGTACAAAATAAGCATTGACCATTAAATCAGAGCTAAATGTACTGTCAAAACAGACAAACGTCTATAAGCAATCTGCACAATTTGGAAATTCTTTTTAAATAATTTACTATCCGTTACACTGCCAATTCAGATTTTGGCTGATAGCAATTGTTTTGACTGAAATGTTGCTCAAAATATGAAGAAAGTTGCTGAATTGGCAACAGTGGGGTAACTATTGGTAACTGTAATCATGCAGACGTGTCCTTGTGGGCCAGTCTGTCTGTGGTTGATTTTTAGACCTTTGCTAAGGTAGGAAAAAATCGGCTTCACATGTAAAAACTGGCCAATCTCCGATCTCCCAAAATAAGAGAAATCGGCACCGATACATCTACTGGTTGATCATTTGGCGCACCCCTATTTCTTAGTTACATTTTTCTAGTTTAATGAAACACGGTGGTTCTGGAACCAGATGGACGTGTGATGGAGGCTGAGGAGATTTCCTTTTCATTGTAGTCACTCTCTGTGTGTAAAAAATGAAGAAAGCTAAGGAGGATTTTAGAGGACAGGATGCGACTCCAAACAAAGCAGTCTGGCTGGTTCTTATCTCAACAGTTTGCAGCTGAGGATACAGTCTAGTTTATTTGTTTAGCACATTTCAGCAGTTCAGATTTTTTTTACGCCATAAATATAAAAACAACATAAAGTTACCAATTCTGAAACATCAATAAACATTACATTTCAAATCAAAAGCACATCAAATATGTTGATCAATGTTCCAGTTATTGTGAATATTAACAGCAGAGTTTTAGTCTTCTTGATATAAAGGAATTCAGTGTTTCGGCTGTTTTGCAGTTTTCTGGAAGTTTGTTCCAGATTTGTGGTAAATGCTGCTTCTCCATGTTTGGTTCTTGTTCTGGGAATGTAGAGCAGAACCAGAAGATCCGTGAGATCAGCGATTAATAAACTAGCAAAAGTATTTTAAAGTATATTCTCAGTAGAAGGACTATAGAACTGGAGTGATGTGCGCTATCTTCCTGGTTTTAGTCAGAACCCCAGCAGCAGCGTTCTGGATCTGATTGATTTTTTTAGGCAGTCTTGTGAGGGCACTGCTGCAGTAATCATGCGACTAAAGATAAATGCATGAATGAGTTTCTCTAGATCTGGCTGAGACATTAGTCCTCTAATCCTGGAAATGTAGAAGGCCGACTTTGTAACCATCTTTAGTTGGCTCCTAAAGGTCAAGTCAAAAAACTAAACCATACCAAGTATTTTTTGTCGAGTTTCTTGTGGAAATATGTTAGAAAACTTGAAATAAGATAAAACTACCTGATAAATAACTTTTCATCAAGATATATCAGCTTGTTTTAAGTCGATAATTCATTAATATTGTTGAAAAAATTGTTTAATTGGCAAATTATTTCACTTACGGAAAAAATTTCTTTTTAGAGGAATAATCTGCCAATGAAAATAGTAAAAAATTGATATTAAGGAATCATCTGAAAACAAGCTGATATTTCTGGCTGAAAAGTTACATGTAAGGTTGTTTGGTTTTATTGCAAGTTTTCTACAATTTTTACACTAAAAACTTGACTAGTAGGATTTAGATTTTTTTGCCGTGTAGACCCAGATTTCATACCTGATTTCCATTTCTATTTGTAATAACTGAGGCTGCTTTCTGACTCTAATAAGATGTTGAACCACGGGGTGCACTTACTTTTTAAAACTGTTTATTTTGGCTTGTTTTTAATCTATCTCCATGTACGTTGCGTTGCCGTACATGGAGTTCCGGTTGAAACCGTTTCCGAAGCCAATAAAGTCCAAATCATGGTGGATTCGTCTTGATTTATCCACCGTTGATAAATCAAGGTCCAAGGTCCAATCAACAGAAAAATTAAAATTTTTCATTAACAGAAAAATGTTTGTTTTTATTTTCATAAAGGGCATTAAAAGTCCCCACACTGACTCGCGGATGAGAGGCAGGAAGTTGTCGCCTTTAATCGAATTTCACCAACATTCCTGCTGTAGCTGTGAGTAATTTCCCATTTTGCTTCAAAGAAAGCAGACAAACACAAACATGTCGCCAGAGTGTTTGTGTTTGTCTTCGTTGGAGGTAGTTTGTTTGTGTTTCTTTATGGTCATGGTGATGCAGGCTGCATCTTCAGCTCCCTCTGTGTGTGTGTGTGTGTGTGTGTGTAAATGGCCTGTTAGCCATCTGAAAGCAGTCCTCCTCCTCCTCCTCCTCCTCAGATGATGAATCCCTCATATGTTTTTGATGTCAGCCATGAAGGCAGTTTGCGCGTTTAGGCCCCCGCGACCGCGCCGCGCCCCATTTCCACTCGCCTCATTTATGCTCATAATAAAAACCAGCGCGCGATTGTATACCCAATTTGCCAGGTGGTTATTGCTTTCTAAATTGAATGAGCCACCCTAAGTGTGATGGTTTAGAAGTTGTGTGCAGCTTTAAGGCAGCGTGATGGTTCCACAGATTTCTGCAGGAACACAAGAAGAGCCGAATTACAGAAACAGGCATCAGGATGTGCCAGAGAGGCTGCGGCGTTATTCCCATCTGGAGAGACATTTCACATTCCTTCCTTCATCCCCGCTTCTCTCTTTGTATGCACACTGTGTTCCCTTTCACCTTGCAATTCAAGTTGGATTCAGAGAACATCTGCGCAGATCATTCATGTCCGAGTGTGTAGGCGCGCCACAAGGAGTGGAGCCCTCGGTGTGGGCTTGGATGTTTTATTTCACACAGATTCATGCCTGGGCATGCAATGTAGGCTCAGTTTGTGCCTCTTAATTCAAGCGTCAGGTTTGTGTGACCTCAACCACTTCCATCTCATTGTGGTTGATGCAAACGCCTCCTCCTGCTGGTGGGAGGGAGGCGGTCCGCACAGAAACCCCGAGGTCATTCTGCCGCCAAAAAGCAATAAAAATTTACTCCTGCTTTTAATAAAGCAATTATAACTCATTGCCGAGTTCAATTAATTTTCTGCTTTCCGTTTAGGAAAGAGCTGAGGAATGTTGGACAGCAGAAATGAAGTGTTGGGGTGGAAATTTGCTCCATTGGTTCTGTTTTATTGTGTGACAAATAAACAATATTTAGTGAATGACTGGTTTTATACAATTAAAAATCTAAAAAAGTGGAAACAATACACACAGAGTCCCCTTTTACTCTGATACCCCTACAATAAATCCAAAACATACGCCTAAAGAAACAAATATAGTCCCCAGTTGAACAAAAAAAATTTTTTATATATATTATCCAAATCTCTTCAAGTTTTCAAAAGCCACCCTCCTTGTTATTTCAATCTAAAG
Organism: Gambusia affinis; assembly: GCF_019740435.1. Taxonomy (NCBI): domain Eukaryota; kingdom Metazoa; phylum Chordata; class Actinopteri; order Cyprinodontiformes; family Poeciliidae; genus Gambusia; species Gambusia affinis. The sequence continues at coordinate 2,649,191 of NC_057888.1, forward strand.
GTTATTACCTTTAAAAAAGTATTATATATCAAATCAGGTAGTTTATCTCAAAAATGTCTACAAAAGAAATTATACCACATATCTTATATACTTTCGCTGAAAAGTGACAAAAAGTAAAATCAAAGTGTTGGTGTTTGAGGTGCAAACAATTAACCGACCTACGGTTAATGTCATCGCATTAAAATGAGTTTAAATCGATTAACAAACAGCGTCCACTACTTGCAGTGTTGTAGTTCGGCCTCCGCCCAGCAGGGGGCGCCGCTGGTTGACCTTAAGAGGAGCCGTTGATACAGGATTTAAAGATGGCGGCGGAGGGATAAAGAAAAACGGTTCAAACAAGAGTCCGGTTCGGGATGTAAAATGGATTTTAAGCGGTTCTGTTTTGAAATATAAACACTAAACAAGTTCCTGAAGTTACCACTTTAACGGCATTCATTCAGCCGAGACACGAAGGTGAGGATATGATGATAGAAAAATGGAGGGAAAAACGAGAAAACTGTAAGATGGCAATAAATACGGTTGATTTTGAGAAACGTGAGTTAATAAACTTCATGGAGAAAAGTCTAAATGTTAAATTAACAGCAACCACGGACGGTGCTCCTGTTTAAACGTCCTTCTGGTTCAGATATTTTATTCTTTTCATTTTTGACTTTTTATTCTGCAACCTAAGAGGCTCCTATTTTATTATTTCTGAGTTTAAGACATTTTGTATTTAATACAACGGATACAAAATAATAAGATTTAATGTTTTCTTTTAATATAGTATTTTATGGAAATAGTTGTTCTTTGTTATGAAAAGACTGTTGTAAATTCAAGTTTTTAATTAAAATGTCTGTTTAGTGAATTAATTAATAATTGCATCCATAGTTGTATCATCATTTGCGTTTTACATTATTGTGTGTAATAAATGCTGGTGCTGTGTGTATTTCAGGGGCTGTGTATCTAGAGGGAGGCTTGGAAGAGGCCCGGCAGCTTTTCGGGCGACTGCTTTTCAACACTGAGGTGAGTGCAGAAACATCTGTAAAGGTTCATTTTCTGACTCTGATAGAATAAAGTTTGTCTTAAAAAAAAAAAAAATTCAGCGCAAACCCAATTTCTTCATATCTTTATTCTTTGAGAAAGCTGCTGTTGAAGACATTACCTCCTCCTAATAATTGGCCAAACCTTCGCACTGCAGGTTCTGGCAAACCTTGAAAGATCTGGACAAAACCTGAGCATTGTTTGGAAAAAAAATCAAGCACAATCCTGGAACAGAGATGATAGTTTTGTTGGACACCTGCTGTTGTTTGCATGTGTGTAAAATCAGCTAGCATGCATAAATGATGAAGGAAGCGGTGTTTGCGTCCGTCCCGGCCAGAAACGCTATGAATCAATTAGCGCCGTACGACGCTAACTGGCGGTTCAGGTTGTTTGTGAGCCGCCCACCAACAGGAACCGGCACAACCCGACCAGAACCAACAGAAAACAAAAGAAGGAATCTGAAAGCAACACCTTTTTATTCATATTGGTATCAATGATGCTTATCCTTGTAGTGTGGGTTACTTTCATCAGAATTCAGATCAATATTTCAGCATTATGTTTAGCACTGGGGCTGATTTATTATTTTCTCTGTGTGTTTTCCCTGAAGTTGTGAACACATTTGGCCTTGTTTGTCTCTGCTCTTGGCCAAATTTACTGCAAATCTCTTCTGAGTTTGCAGCCAGTGTGTTGGAGTGCTGAAACGCCCTTGCTTCTGTTTTTACTGTCGTCGCGCGGCCATGGCAGTCGGCAAGAAAAACGATTTAGTTGAGGGCTGTTTGTATGAAGAGGGATTTGCTCAAACAGATTTTCTTTCTTTTTTTTATTGAAGAACTGCACAACAGATGTGGATGGGGAGGTTAAAAAAAAGCCCTGAAATTTCTTTTTATTACAGTAAAAACACCACAGAAACATATAAACATAAAAATATCTTCTGAAAAACTGTATTAATGAACGCCTCGTTGATGGTGGGAGGCATTGTTGTCATAGTTGAGGGAGGATTCTTCCAGATGGACCAGAAAAACCCACAAAAGCAAACACAGAACAGTTATAAATCAGGTCGTTTTCTTTATTTAATCTAATTTATGAAGATCAAAACTTTTTTTTGGCTTCACTAAACCCAAAAAAACATAAATAGTTTATGATTTTTGCACAGAAGTCTTGTTGAATGCAGATTAGTTTCTTTAAAGCAAACAGCTTGACAATCACTAACCACAAAACGTTGTGGGCGATGATGGAGTTTCATCTATTCATAAACCGAACCACACCCACTGAACAGTTTCCTATATTTTGTCACAATACAGCCAGAAACAAAAGTTGTTTCACTGGGATATGATGGGACAGAAGTTGACACATAATTGTGAAGCAGAAGTAAAATAATGCTATTTTTCTCTGGTTTTTGAAAATAAAATTGAAGTGTGCTGTGCATTTGTTTAGCCTTCCTAAGAGTCTTGTTACTGAGTCCACAGCTAACTTCTAGGAACGTTTTGCATCCTTCAAATTTGTTTAAATTCATATGTTTAAAATGAAGGCCTGTAAATGTCTTATTTTAAAAATCTTAAGTTGGCCTTAAATATGTAGATCAGATATCTTACATTTTGTTGTGGCAGGTCTATTCCATGTAGTTTATTTTTCTTTTTGATTTATGAACACCAAAGTTTGAGCCATGCACAGACTCGAGGCAGTTGAGGCTACCGCTAACTAGTTGCTAACAAACCATTGCTAGCTAGCTTTTAGCATCCATCATTGTTAGGTAAATTATGGCCAGTTGGCAAAACGACATTTCGTCTTTGCTACTGGCTCACTTCTTTTGCAGACGATGCTACACGCATTCTAGGCAAAAAAGCTTGCCACTTGTCTTAAATTTTATACACAGCGGTCTTTAAAAGTCTTAAAAATTAGTTGGTGAAACATGGAGAAACTCTGTACTCACTCAGGCTAATGCAAGGTAATGGCTACTTGAAGTCAAGCTAATTAAAACTAAGGGTGCAACTAGTTTCTTAGCAGGCTAAGAGCTACTCAAAATCATGCTAACTAACTCGGAGGCGAGTCACTTCTAAGAAAGCTAACAGCTACTCAGTAAGGCTTAATGCTATCCAAGCTACGGCTATTCAGGATCAAGCTAACTTCTTTAAATTTTCACCTTTTCTCCAATTACTAGTGTGTTTTATTGCAACTTTTATTGTAAAGTGGACAGAAAACAGACAAAATTGGTAGTTCTCTAGGTCTTTTCTAAAAAAAAAAATATAGTAAGTACTTCTAAGAGTTCTTCTTGGTTTAATTCACACACCTACGTTGGTCCTCATTGCTGAAGTCGTATGACAAAAATTGCGTCATTTTGATGTCAGCCTCATGTCGTTGACTTTTCTTGTTATAAGATCCCTGGTCAAGTCAAAGGTCAAATCAGGAGACTTGGGGCTTGAATAGTTTCTCCTTAAAGAAGGTCCAGTGTTGAGGATGATCACTGTATAATCAGTCAACTCCTGCTGTGTGACAATAGAAATCAATGATGTGAGGAAGTTTTTTGTCTTCAGGTTGAGCAAGAGTTCCCAAGTTGCATAAAGATGCAACCGTGAACCAATCTCTTTCTTTCCTTTCCTTTCTCCAATCCTGGTTCTGTATGAAAGACTCTTCAAGAGGGCATTCTGTCATTCTGCACCAAAATCCACATTTTTGAAAAACAAATTCCTTTTATATTGGTTAGTAATTGCATTTTCCACACCTATAGAGAGTATTAAAAAAAATCCTACCTGAACCTCAAGGAAAATTGCATTCAGCGAGTGACTCACTTGTTTGCAACAAATTGAAAAGAAGTTGAGATTGTTTTCAACTCCAGTTGGAGATCCTCAGACATTCAGATGGAGGATTGAAATAGTGTGGCATGTCAGCCCCCTGCTGAATCCTCCTGATGGCTGTTCTGTCACACAAAGCCGAGAGGAGGCAGATGGACAAAAGACCAGAAAGCCAAACACCAGCCGTGTGGCGGGGTGCGATGGCTACGGGGGTGGGGAACAGAGACGGACAGCCAGGCACTGATACCCACACAAGCCGCTTGGATCCTGTTGCACTTCCACTCCAACTCTGCAGAATGGCTCTTTACACAGCACATTACTGAAACTAATGAGATGAGGTGCAAAAATTTACATTTTTCTCTATCAAAATGTGGACGTTTTTTGCTGCTCTGGCAACTTTTCCTTTACATCTTTACATCTATTCCTCCTCTGGGACAGTCTGTTGTGACTTTACCTCAAGAGATGCTTCACCGACCTTCCAATCAGCAACAGGATCACTTCACATCGCCAGCTGGAAGAACTTGTTCTGGTGCAGATCGTTAACATAGAGAGAAATAAGGACATTATTTTGAAAAAGAAAAAATAAATACAGTAAGAAAAAGTATAGGATTGGTCCCTTCAATTAATCAATCAAGTTTATTTTTATAGCACATTTCAGCAGCAAGGCATTTCAAAGGGCTTTACATCAAATCAAACACAGAAACACAATGCAACATAGAATCAACAATAAAAACACAACATCAAGTCAGATTCCGTCAATAAACTTGCAATTGATTACGTTTCAAATTCAACTCTAAACAAGTGGGTTTTTAGTTGAGATTTAAAGGAAGTCAGTGTTTCAGCTGTTTTACAGTTTTCTGGAAGTTTGTTCCAGATTTGTGGTGCATAGATGCTGTTAGCATACTAACTGGATTATACAGACTTAAGAAGAACATGAAATATGTTGGTCAGTGTTAATTTATTATGGTTCAAAAGTAAATCTAAGCAGGTGGGTTTTTCAGTGTTTCAGCCATTCTGTTGCTTTCTGGAAGTTTGTTCCAGATTTGTGGTGCATAGACGCTGAATGCTGCTTCTCCATGTTTGGTTCTGGTTCTGGATGCAGAGCAGAACCAGAAGGCCTGAGAGGTTCTAGAAGGTTGAATTGATAACAAATAATTTATCTATTCCCTTCTTCCATCCATCTATTTTACACAGTAAATTCAAAGAGATTTGTGGAACGTATGTGACAAAAGTAACAATAAATCAATGCCTCATCAAAAAAGCCTCAGTATTTTAACCAAAACGACTAATCAGAATAATTGTGATACATAAAGTATTGAAATAACCGTTTAATTCAGTATTTGATTAGTTAGTAACTCCAGTTAGCATACTAACTGGATTATACAGACTTAAGAAGAACACAAAAAATACTGTACAAAAATATAAACATTCTGCATTTAAGATGAACAAAGAACAAGAATAGAAAATATGTTGCATACAGGAAACAGTGGCTTTTACTTTCCAATAATTAATTGGTTAATCAAATTAATAATCAACAGATTAGTCCTACACTGTATTGATATTGAGTCTGTTAGAAAAGGCTGAGATTTTCACATGCTGGAAAAAAAGAAGTACTTCTTTAGCTGCAGATGCATCATTTGGCAAAAGAATGTGCACACATTTGATCTAAACACTCAATAACACCAAACATCCATGTTTAATTCTCACCTGGCTCCACTATTCTTGTTTCCCTGCTTCCCCTAATCAGTTTGGCATTCATAGCAGGAGCCAAACCGTCTATTTCCGTCCCCACAGTTTTCCCTCCCAACACATCACCTTTCCCAGACTCTGGTTCCCAAAACAACAGGCCTTTATGTCGCCTCGGATGGAATCTAGCCTCATTGCACACAGAAGCCTGGAGGAGACAATACATGCTAATTTGCTAATGACATTACTATGGAGGTTATTAAAGCATCGACAGAGAGGCAGGAGGCATCATCTTCAGGGGGAAGCTGCTCGATTGCTCCCAACCTGGACTCGACGGCGATATTGCGTCGGAGACGTTAATGCCACCGTTCCGACCGGAGGGAAGTGCCTCTTTCAGGAGCAATCACAATAATGGTCTCTCTGGTCGCCCATGGGCTAATCTGTTGGATTTCATTAACACCGCCGTGCAGACACATGCACCTCCAAACGCCGAACTCCACAAAGGTTGCTGTGACAACTATGGCGGTCACCATGGTGCTGGGATAATGACTTTTTGGTAATACGGCGATGCGACGGGCTTCTTTTTTTCACAGGTGGGCACAATAAACAAAATGGTTTCCAGCTGGCTTCCTTTTCATCCCTCTTCATGCATCCTGGAGATTTTGTCTTTTTGTTTCTGAAATGGAAAAAAATGAGTCAGCAAGGCATCGAAAAACAAAATCTTACCAAGTTTTATTGTATAGTTTCTAGTGCAAATATCTTACTACACTTAAAGTAAGACAAAACTAACCTAAAAGTAACTTTTCAGCTACATATTGGGGAATAAAAGTAAAAAAAAAAAAAAGTTTTAGTTCCAATGCCAAATTATTTTACTTCTAACAAGTTCAGTGTGTTATAATTGCAATAATCTACCAATGGATCAATATTTTGTCCTGGTGAAAAATGACTAGTTTTGTTTAATTCATATTTGCACTAAAAACTACAGCAACAATACTTGGTAAGATTTTGTTTTTTGAGTGTACAGCTAAAGTAAACTTCAACAAAATGGACTTACTTGCACTGTAAAAACACAAAATACTAAAGTACTTTTTCTAGTTTCTAGTGTAAATGCCTCAGTATATTTGAAGTTAGACAAAACTAACTTGCATATAACTTTTGAACAAGATGTATTAGTTTGTTTTAAATCAATTTCTTAATATTGATAAAGATGTGGGCCTGTCACAATAACAGCATTTTCTGGACATTAAATAGTCGCAGAACCTACAATAATATTGTTAATCTGAGACCATCTTCAAGTAATTTAATGATAATAATGCAAGAACACATTCTCAAAATCTGATGAACTTTTAAACGATGGACCAGGAATTTGAAATAGCCGAAATAAATAAAGAAAATAACAGAAACAAGAAATAAAATTAATTATGAAGTTTTTTTAAACAAAATTATCTTTCAAAAGAAAGGATAGTTTAGACCAAAGCATCAGACTGAAGACTTTTTATCATTCAGTTTTTGGTAAAGAGAGAGAGAAAAAATAAATCAAACAAATAAAAATTAAGTTTCTTTTAATGTACTATGCAATTAATTAGTTGTTTATGGTGACAGGCTTATATGGAAGTGCAGATTATTTTACCTTAAACGTAGAAAAATATCTTGAAATAATTTGCCAGTCTAACAAGTACTTTTTAAAATCATAGTTAATGAATTGTGGATTAAAATAAAATTCTTTATCTTGCTGAAAAGTTCTGCTTAAGTTAATTTTGACTTATTTCAAGTGTACCAAGATATTCGCACTAGATAAGAAACACTTGGCAAGATTTAATGTTTTTGCAGTGTGATTGTCACTTTGTCACCTTGAACTCTTCAGACCCAAGATTCGTTTCATTCTGAATTGGTAACAGAACCATTATCCTATCAATATTCTAATAGAATTTTTAAAAATTTTTTACCGTGTCATTGCTCACTAATATCTTACAAAATAAGTCATTTTCTCGTTCGCTTTCACTGTTTCTAGCACTGGAAATTTCATAGTAGTGAAATTTAAAACGGCACCTCGACTGTTCGCTGACAGAAAGCTCCTTGGACTCCTTTTATGTTCGTATTGATCAGCAGTGCCATCTTCTATCGACCTTCCCGCCGCAATACCGCGTTTGATGGATTGATTGGCAGCTTGCAGCAAGAGACCAATTTGTCAGGGAGCATTGGACCTTGTCAGAGAAGTGGTGGTAGATGGCCTTCAGTCCCAGGGGCGGTTCAGTTCGGTAGGGAGGGTAGGTGGGGCGCCGTGGACTGTTCAGGCTGCTTGTGCGGCCCGAGTTTGAGCTAAGACTGTTTGATTCCTGATTCAAGTCAGGTAAGAATTAAGCTTACTACACTTTCATGTGTTGTGAGCAGTGTTGGCATAGTTACTTTGAAAAAGTAACTTTAATCGGACTACTGATTACTCCTTGAAAAAGTAACTTAGTTAGATTACTGACTACTTGATTTGGAAAGTAACTAAGTTACACTAAAAGTAACTTTTTAGTTACTTTCAGCAGCTGCTAACAACAACGCTCCGCCCCTGTAAATCACATTGAGCTTTGCCAATACTTAATTGTAAGCTATTTTATAATGGTAACATCAACAATGTGTCTCCACTGATAAGGTTGAACTGAAGAGAGGAGAAAAAAAAAAAAGCGTAATTTGTGGTCCAAGTGTTGTTTGGAAAACTCTAAGAAGGATTTAAAGCCCTCCAGAACTCCCCCTTCAGGTTCTGCGCATCGCTCAGCTACCTGATCTCCACAGCTCCACAGCTCAGATGGCTGCACAGATTTGTGACACTTATCGTAATATTAATAATTTATGTTAATTCTTTAATCATTATAATCATTGGCACGTTTATTGCGCTGTTCATATTGGTCTCGTTGTTTGCCGTTTTCTGGGCCAACTTGGCGTCATTCAGAGGTAATACATTAACTTGACATTAACAAAGACACAGCGGACGGATCATCCAATGATGAACAGGGAGACTGAGTAAAACTACCTTAATGACGGATTTATTATGAGTCTCTGATTTCCAAGCCCAAATGCAATCTTTAAAATAATCATCATTAAATTTAAAAATGTTTCAGCAGCTTGCTAAAACAGTTCAGGAATGCAGGTAGAGCCCAGTTTTCCACAACAAAATCTCCCTCCATTGTTTGAATTCTGTTGCATACAGGTTATGGGCCACATTAAACATAGAAATGACTTATTATGGTCTCATTTTAAGTAACTGTAGTCTGACTACTGGTTATTGCACTGTACCACTTTTCTTTTTGTCTCTAATTTTCACTTATTATAAACTATGCAGTTGACGGTGAAATAAACATTCGGCTTTTTCCCCCCTTGTTTGTAACACTAGAGGTAAATCTTCCAAATGGCTGTGATTCAGCTGCTGCTCATGATGATTTGTGGCCCAGTAATTATACCTTTCTTCTGCTGGAAGAGAGAGAAAGAAGAAAAGAGTAAAAATATTGTTCTTCTGAAATCCCCACTCGATGCTGGCTTAATCATCGTCTGCCTTGTCTTTAGGATGGCTGTAATTGAAACATTAGCTGTTCAGGTCTATATGCGGTGTGTGGGCGGCTCGTGTGCGCCCTGTGGATTAGTTTTAATCAAAAAATCCCGATCACAAGCCGATTCGCCTCGTGTGTACTTCCCTGATCTATTTGTTTTCCTCCTTTGGTTCCCTTTGCAGTTCCTTCTTGTGTGTATGCACATGGTTTAGATTGCATTACAATTTTGTGTGTGTGTTGTTGTTTTTTTTTTTTTAGAACCAATACTGTGACTGAAACAAGGCTGTGATAACATGAGATCCATTAGCCGGTGCTATCGATGGTCTTTAAGTGATCTCCACAGCCAGAGAGTCTTTTGTTCACAAGCAACGCCATGTATCCGGCGCCTTCCACCTCCAGTCCCAATCTTGGATACAGGCAACCAAAAGGAAGCATTCACTCAAACGTATTGACTGCCATCATGAATTTTTCATTGGCTGCTCAAGGCGATGGGCTGCCAGCTGGGTGTGTTGAGAAAATGAGGCTCCCACTCAATACCAATGGCCACACACACCATCCTGTCCATTGCATTTTAAAGTTTATCTTCTTGAACCTTTTAAACACCTGAGTGATACTGTGCTTTAGAGGACCTGTCCACTTCTCTATACCACTATGAATCACTCAACATCAGAGCATAAAGCTGCCTTTTGCTCCTTTCTCCTTGGCAACAGCTTGAGCACTTACTCCCCCCACTCTCCCTTGGTACTGTATGCTTTTCCAGCCCTCCATCTCTTTTCCATTTAATCTATAAAGTTACCTCAGAGCAATGTTGAAGAAACTTGTTGATTTTTGCACACATTTGCCTCCACAGCAAAGGTAGACAGTGTGTTTCTCCCTAGAGAAAATATACCTCCCAAAGCTACAGACTACCAACCCGCCTGTCGGTAACATGCTGTGTTTTCCACTCAGATACACCTCACAACCTCCCGTTTACCATCTCTGCAGTGCGTTGTCAGTTCTGAGTACTGACAGTATCAGAAAATGAGATAAAATGCAGTGTGCAGATAAAGATGTTCATTGTGCCAGTTGTAAGGTTTTTGCCCCACCACTGTTTCAGGGCTTTTTTTTGTTCCTAATAACTTAATAAAACTCAAAATTACATTTTTCTTCACACACTTATCAATGCTTGGTTGTGGAGCGGCAGGTTCCAGTCTCCATTGGGTGAGGGGTGGGGTACCGAGGTTGCCAGGGCAACATACAGAGACCTCCTTTGCTGAGGACAATTTGGAGTTACCTGTTAACCCAATGGCCATGTTTTTGAACTCTGGGAGGAAGCCAGAGAAAACCCACACAATGTTAACAGAGAGAACATGCTAACATTTTGAGGAACAAAAGCAAACGGAAATTCTCATGGGAATATCGAGCTAACTACTTTATCGGCTAAAAGGTGACCAAGGTAAAGGCCACTCATCTAAACCTGCTCCCCCTATACAAAACAGTTGATGCCTTAAATACATCTAAGAATAGGGAATTAACTATTAGCTTGAGTAACTGTTAGCATAATGAATATACTTTATTAATCCCCAGAGGGAAAATTGACATCAAGTTGTTTTTGATGCCAATAGTTAGCTTTATTAGCGTCTAGCTTGACTAACATTTTACATAAATAGCCACTTGACTGACTAGTCATTAGCTTCAGCATCCATTAGTAGAAACCGTTATCATGATAAAAAAATTGTTAGCTCAAGGAATTGTTTGTGCTAGCAGATCTTAGCTTGTGTGGCTTTTAGCTGGAGAAGCTACTGGCAGTAACAGCATTTAGCATGCTCCGGCTAACAGCCAGTATGTTGGTAGGAAAAGGTATTACTTTGAGTAGCAAAAATAGTTAATGGTCGAAAAAGGTGTCGGCTTCAGAGTAGCTGTTAGCATGATCCTTTTAAGAATTTGCACATTCAACAAAGTCACTCTGAATGTTGCGTACAAACTCTGGAGAAAGATTTTTGAAAAACAGATATTCTTATGGGCCTATCAAGCTAATCGTTACTTTTCCTAACAGCTACTCTGTTAAAAAGGTTACCAAGCTAATGAGCGCTTAGCTAAAACTGCTCCACTTTTCTAATTACTAGCTTGAGTGACTGTTAGCATAAGTAATTGTTGATACAAATAATTAGCTTTATTAGCACCTAGCTTGAATAGCATTAAACATGAATAGCTGCTGGCCTTATTAGCTGTTAGCTTCAGCGTAATTGGAAATAACTCATCTAAACCTGCTCCCCTATACAAAACAGTTGATGGCTTAAATACATCTAAGAATAGGGAATTAACTATTAGCTTGAGTTACTGTTAGCATAATGAATATACTTTATTAATCCCCAGAGGGAAAATTGACATCAAGTAGTTTTTGATGCCAATAGTTAGCTTTATTAGCGTCCAGCTTGACTAACATTTTACATAAATAGCCACTTGACTGACTAGTCATTAGCTTCAGCACCCATTAGTAGAAACCGTTATCATGATAAAAAATTAGCTCAAGGAATTGTTTGTGCTAGCAGATCTTAGCTTGTGTGGCTTTTAGCTGGAGAAGCTACTGGCAGTAACAGCATTTAGCATGCTCCGGCTAACAGCCAGTATGTTTGTAGGAAAAGGTATTACTTTGAGTAGCAAAAATAGTTAATGGTCGCAGAGTCAACAAAGTCACTCTGAATGTTGTACAAACTCTGGAGAAAGATTTTTGAAAAACAGATATTCTTATGGGTTCCTAACAGCTAAAAGGTTACCAAGCTAATGAGCTAAAACTGCTCCACTTTTCATAAGTAATTGTTGATACAAATAATTAGCTTTATTAGCACCTAGCTTGAATAGCATTAAACATGAATAGCTGCTGGCCTTATTAGCTGTTAGCTTCAGCGTAATTGGAAATAACTTTTAACCTTTTTTAAAAATCTGACTTGAGTAGTTGTTAGCAATAATTGCATTTAGCACACTTTGGCCAACAGCTAAGTAGAAAAGTTACTAGCTTGAGTCGCTTAAGTAATTGATGGTAGAAATGGCTTTTAGCTTTTTCTAGCTTTCTACTTTAGCTTTTAAATAACTGTTTGCTGGTATAAAGCTAAGAGCTATTTCTACCAAACAGCATTAAAGTAGCTACTAGCTACTCCAACGCTTTTTTGGTTCCTTCAAACTAAGGTCAATCTTAATTGCTGGTGTGAAGATAAACATTTGTTTTGCTGACATCTATTGCACACAACCAACCTTCAAATAAAATGTACATCCTTTTAGTAATTTTCACTTTGCTTGAAAGATGAACTGAGGTGTTTTAAATTAGTTTTTGTAGAGCAATCAGACTTTTTCACCTTCAGTCTATTTTTTCATTCATAATTTCCTAATTTGTTTACTTTTTTATAACTGTGTTATTTATAATCTCGAACTTGGAAGACCCTCACGCCATGAATTTCTTCTGACTTACTCCTCATCTTTGTTTCTGTCTTCACAGGACCTGCGGGAGGTCTGGCTCCACTACCCACCTCACCCCCTGCAGGTTGGTCGAGATGCGATTTATTATTGATGTTTATTTGGTTTCTGTAGCCTCTCATTAAAACTCACCTCATCCATTTAGAGAAAATTGTCTCCTGGTTACCCATAGGCTGTTATTTTTTGCAACGGCTGACTTACATTTTATAACTGTCAAAGTGTTTTCCACCAGCTTTGTTGTGCTGCTTTCCGGTTTTGGTCAAGACCTTAATCCTCTTTCTGATTTACTCTTCTTCAGCAACATTTCACTCTTTGCTTCTCGCTTTCGCTCGCTCCGCGTCTTCACAGTCTCTGCTATGCTTTGAGTGCCACGCTCCGCAAAGAAACACTGAACATGTCAGCAGTGTTTGTTTGAAATTAGAATTTGGAAGACGAGATCAAAGATGCCATAACAGGATTACGATCCCGAATCACATGAGGTCTCCAGGGACCGCCAGGCATATTTCTCTCTGATGTGTTTGTAAGAAGAAAGCATTTCTTTCTCAGAGATTTGTGTTTATCTCTGTAAGTGCATGTGCTATAAAGTGTCTCAGTGTTTCCACATGTCTGTTTTTTACATGTCTAGCCCAAAATAGCTTTTTTCTGTACATGTGTGCCTCCTCATCCATCTATTTGTCACCTCTACATGTTAAAGACTCAGAGAGAGAGCCTAGGTTGTCAGGGCTCAGGATTAAGCTCTAATGCAGCCAGTTAAAATGAGATTTCATTGAGCTGCATTGGCTATAAGAGTGTGTAGCTCATTAGCCACTTGGTACCTTTAGATGTGAGTTGGTAAACTGTTCCAACTGCATGGTAGCTTGACAGCATCCTGCCCTTTAAACTCGGCAATAATCAGTGTTGTATATAACTTTAAATTTTTTTAGTATTTTTTTATTTTTGTGGGACTGCTTTTGATCAATACTTCAACAAGTTTTCGGAAGCTGTTGTTTTTCTAGCTTTTTTTCTGTCCAGTTCTTGTATGTGACCTGAACTTAAGTTTTCTCAAAGCGAGGGCTAGATCCAAAAGTAAAAAGAACTTTTAACCATTTGAGATTTATTTTAGGCAATACAACATTTTCTGAGTAGTTTTTTACCATACCTACTTTTGCTATGGCTAATTGTTAGCTATTTTTATGTTGTAGCTACCTTCCATAAGCTACCTTCTGTTAGCTTGAGTCAGATATGAGTAGCTTTTACTTATTCTTATTTGCTTATATGTAGACTGAATGTTTGTTAGCTTTCCCTACCATTTGTTTGGGAAATTGTTGGGTCAGGTTCAGTATCTGTTAGCTCTAATACACGTTAAAATGAGATTTCATTTGATTGGCTATAAGAGTGTGTAGCTCTGACCCTTAGTACCTTTAGATGTAAGCTTAAATGTTTGTTAGCTTGACTTACAGTTAGCTTATCTATATTTTAACTATACTTACTGCTAACTTGGATAGCTGTTAGCTTAAGTAGCTATTAGCTTGAGTGACTCTTACCTTGTTTAGTTAATAGCATGAGTAATTTTTAGCTCTTTTTAGCTAGTAGCATGAATGACCTTCAGCTTGAGTAGTGGTTAGCATAAGTAACATTTTGCCTATTTAACTAATATGAGTTTTAGCTTGTTTAGCTAGTAGCATGAGTGACCTTTAGCTATAGTAGCAGCTGTTGGCAGAAGTAACCTGGAGCTTGTTTGGATGATGGCAAGGTTTGTTTAGCTAGTACTACGAGTAGCCGATAGCATGAGTAGTAGCTGAATCATAAATAACCTTAAACTTGTTTCACTGGTAACTTGAGTTCATTATAGCTGAAATAGTTTTTACTGCTGTTTGTTAGGTTATTTCAGTTGTATTTTAGCTTTTAACTGACTTTAAACTACAGAAATTGTCTGATTTAATTCCAGAAAGTGAGGGGGGGGGAAAAAAGGTGGATGTACTTTTTTATTTGCTGTGTGTAAACTTCTTGTTTCAACTGCAGATAATCACTTCAGAAAGCCAAAACTCACTTGTACTTTATTGAAGATTTCTGTGTATGCTTCATTATCATGATGAATGGACCAATAGCAGTGTGATTGTTCAATAATAAAATTGTAAATAAATAAAATAAAATCAACCCCAGAAGAAAAGCAAAGGACTCTGTAAGGATAGTTTGCAGAAGCTGTAAAGCGAGTGTCATTATTCACTCTAATTGTGCATTTGCTCCAGTAGCTGTTTGCTTAGCTGTTTCATAAGCTTTAGCAATGAGATTTTCTGAGTATGTAACTCTAGTTGTTTCCTTGGTGAAGAGCTCATCAGCTGCTGGAGAGCTAACAGTTTAACTTAATTAGTTGACTAATTTTAGCTTGGTTAGCTGTTAGCTTTGGTTGCGACATTAAACCTTTGGAAACCCCTGCAACTGCTTGTATAACATTGCTCAACCTTGAAGGCCCGTGATAGTTGAAACAGCTCTATTTTATAGATTGTATCACTCTCTGATATTAATCAGACCAAATCTTTCTTGTTTTAGGTAAGTTGGGATTGCCAAAAGTTTTTCTATTTGAAGAAGTGTCATTTTTAGGCAGGTGTTTGCTTTGACTATGTTATCAGTAACTCCAAGCTGTACAAATGTGAATACTTATTGAGTTTAAACATGTCAGGTGATGTGGATTTGTTTAATGATGGAGGACATGGTCCAAGAAGATCAATACCTTATATTAAGTTGTGCATAATTATTAGGCAGCTTCTCTTCCTCAGGCAGAATGAACCAAAAAACTGACTGACTGAAATGTCAAAAAGTGGAAAAAAGGCTTTCATAGGAATGCTGCGCTCTTAAAATTGCTAAGATATGGGTGTGTGATCACAGGAACATCAAACATTTTGTTGTAAATACATGCAAAAAAGATGCTAATTAACTGCCAAAGACATGAGAAGAATCAAACATGAAACCAAAAGGAGCCCATAAATGCAACGTTGCTGGAGTGCTGTGAGGTGTTCAGAGTTTAAGATAAGGCAGAGCGGAAACCTGACCACCACCCAACACGCCGCACCAAGAAATATCTGAAGGCAGATTGTTCAAAGGTTTGATGACAGAAACTCTTGACAGATCAGATGAGTGGAGCTCAAAACAGGAAAAAGTCTGCATCATTTATGAAGACCGTGATTTTTAACGCAGGACAAAACTCCATTACATACGTCGAAGTACCCTAGGGCTAAAGATGAAAATCTGTATATTTTATAGTTTTCTTATAATTGAGCACAAATGCCTTTAAAACCCCGTTTATATGCTCCAAATAAAATGACACCTTTCCTCTCTCTCTTCACAGTTAAATCAGACCAAACGTTTCTAAAATCAGTTAGAATCACCAAAATCATTTTTATTTTTATTTGGTGTTTGTAAACGTCTGGTTTCAACTGTAGATATTCACCTCCGAAAGCCAAAACTTACTTTATTGAAATTTTAGTCCCAAGCGTCATTCTCTTTGTAACTAGGAGCCGTGTAGTTAGTTGTTCAGTAACAAAATTATAAAAGTCAGCCCCAAAAGAAAAGGTGACGACCTTGTAAAGATAGTTTGCTGATTCTGTGAAAGAGTCTTTATTGACTTTTTTTTTTTTTTTAAATCAAGGCAAGGCACACTTTTCTTTTTGATTTGCCTTCTATTAATAAATGGAACATTGTTGATTTAATCTGTATTCCAATTTTTCATTACTTTCTACACTGCAGTGTAATGTTTTGTCTTCATCATGTAAAGCACGTTGGATTGCCTTGGCGATGTGTGCACTACAAAGGTTGCCAGTGAAATGAGTTCTGTACCACGTTGTGCCGAAACGCCACTCTTAGTGGAAGAAACCAGGACTCAAACAGCAACCTAAAAAATCACATTAGGGACAAAAGCTTCCATTTTGGAGACATTAAATGTGGTATGAAATAGAAATGATGGTTTTTTTGGACGACATTGCAATTGTGAAGATGGAGAGAAGAGGAAAGAACATTATGAAGGCATTTTGAATGATTAAAATCAGCGTGAAAAGTGAAGCCACTCCATTGGCCGGTCAAACAGGAGACAAAGAAATGTCCGCCATCTTTTTCCTTTTCTGTTTCTTTTTCTAGCAACCCAAGCATAGCTCCAGCACCTTTGGTCAGCTGGTTTTATCGCTGGATCAAAAGTGCCGTGTTTTATTGTTGAATTACTGTCCAGGAACCACTTGCTGTGTTCTGGTTGTGCAGAAAGCGCCACTTCTGCTTTTCAAAGATGTACGGTTGTATAATTTTGCTTCTGTTTGCACCCATTTTCATGTGAGTGCATCTCTTTTGAATTTAAAGTAAAATAGGCCCTTAGACATCTGACTTCAACTAAAATATTATCTAAGAATGTTTTCTTAAAAAAAATTAACATGTTTTGTACGTCACGTAGATCTATTCTAACCTGTTCAAGGAAGCATAATAAGTCACCTTTAATGTTACATAAAGTGACAAAGTTTGGGTTTTTTGTGCAGTGGATCTAAAACTAAGGTTTGATCTCTCTTAGTTAAATCAGTTCCATCACTTTTTACCAGTTTACATCCAAACCGGACCAGACTCTCCTGGTTTTCTGGTGTCTTTTGCTCTGTGTGTGCATGAAGAAACATTACATGCTGCAATCTGAAACAATCTAAAGCTGTTCTTCCCTCGTCATTATAAACATATTTTTTCATGAGTGTTGAAAGCTCCCAAAGTTGCAACATGAAGCCCAAAAATTGTTGCTGAAGGGTAACAAGGTGTAACCTAATTTCCTTCCCCACCAAGACGGGGAGGAAGAAGTGAAAGAGGAGCTGCCCTAATGAGGTTTGAGCTGACGGCGGTGGCAGCTTGCCACGGCATGTGTAATTACGCGTGCACACATCTTTGGCATGCACCAGGCTTGCCACCGCCGCGCCCTGCGGAGGGATGCGGGGCGCCTTGTGGTTTACAGGCACTTCCTCGTGTTTCCAGTTGATCCCACCAACACCCGACGCACAGACAAGCTCTCCAGGATAATTTAGCAGAACGTCATTTACGTCGAGGGCAGATTTCAAAATTTCTCCTTCGGTTTATCGAGGGGTACACGAGTGTCGAGCTTGTTGGTGCCTCAGCTCGGATTCCTCCTTGGTTTTGGACTCTGAAAGTGATGCTTTGAAGGCGTTAGAAACATTTTTATATTTATTTATTTCTTCATTGCTTCTGTTGATTCCCCCCCTCTCCTCCTCATCCTCTCTTTACTTCGTTTGAAGCCTTGCTCCTGGCCATTCCCCCTGAAGGACAGCCAGCTCCTATGAGTCCTGAACTCCTCAGATGTTGTTAGTTGTGATTCATGACATTTAAACGCCTCGCGTTAATTAACAGAGGGAATTTAGAAGAAAAGAGAGAGAGAGGCAGGAATGAAATGTTTCTTGGTACGTGCCGGAAGATGGAACCATGACATTACCGGCAGCGCTCCAATTAAAATACTCGGTTTAAAAATACATCTCTGCTCTGCTCGCCGGCTTGCCAGGGGAGACTTTGAAAAATGATGCTTTAAGAGAGCGCAGACAAAAAGAAATGTTGGGAAAATAAAGGATCTTCTGAAGAGCCTTGATCTGGTGTGTTTGGGAGAACAAAGCAACAGAAGGTCAGATAAATGAGCTTCAGTTATCTTTGAATGTCCTCGAGAAATTGCATGGATTTCTTCTGGAAAATATGTTTTGGTCAAGCTAACAGATGCTCCACACAGAGACCAATTAGATGATTCCAGCAGCTTAATTAATTCCCCCATAAGAATGTCTGCATACATTTATTTATTTACATTTTTTGACTATTTAAGCATCACAATTTCTCCTTTAATGAGGTTAGTCATGAGCAAATATTGTGGTGAAAGGCTGAGAGGCATTTAATCTTTATTACATGCAAAATAACAATGAAAGTCACATGGGGCTTAAACGATTAATCGTGATTAATCAGTTATTGAGATCAAGAAATTTAGTGATTTAATAATTAACTAGAGCATACACTCAAAAAAGACAATTTTGCAAAAAAAATAAATAAATAACCAAAACTGTAAAAAGAAGAAAACACCTTTGTGTGTAAAAATATGTCTTAGCCAAAACTCCTTAGTTTCACCCGGCTGAGAATCTCTACAGGAACATTATTGCTTTCTAATCAATAAAATGTTTCTCTTTTTATTTAACCTTCCTGTAGTTTTAGTGCTACGCTCATGAGTAGTGCAGCGAATGTCACGGTCGGCATTGCCCCGTCAGACCGTCAGTGCCCGAAACCACACAAAGGAAAGCAAATCAAAAAACACACCTCAAAACAAGTCAGTGCGACCCCGACTCTTAGGATCATAGGAAGGTTAAGGAAAGAATTTAATTGCTTATTTGCATCTTTTAATTTATTTCTGATATTGTATAATAAAAGCCATAAGTCAATGCATGAAAAACCTGTAGGATAAGCCATTTTTTTCCACAATTAATCAATTTCTAAAATAATTTTTAGTTGGAGCGGTAGTTGCTCGTCTTTGATAAACAGGTGACTTGCTGTATTTATGAGTCACCAGATGAATCAACTGCAAGAAATGCCAGAGAGGTGAAAGGAACTGAATGACTGAGTGGCTCCATCTGCTGCAGATCATCTCTGTTTAGAGGTGGGGTAAAAATATGCAAACGACAACAAAGCTGTACTGTACCAGCACTGGGAGGACTGGGAGGACTGGGAGAAAAGGTTTTACATGATGAAGACGTTTCTTCTTCATCACCAGCATGCCGGCCCACAGGTTGAATTTATCTGAGCATAAAAACAGTTTCCCTGAGGAACACCTAAAAGGATGTATGGACTCATCCATCCAATTCCATCCATCCATCCATCTATCTAATCAACCATCCAAATCCATCCATCCGTCCAATCAACCATCCATCCATCCAATCAACCATCCATCCAATCAACCATCCATCCAATCAACCATCCATCCAATCAACCATCCATCCAATCAACCATCCATCCAATCAACCATCCATCCAATCAACCATCCATCCATCCAATCAACCATCCAAATCAACCATCCAAATCATCCATCCATCCAATCAACCATCCATCCATCCATCCATCCATCCATCTATCTAATCAATCATCCATCCATCCAATCAACCATCCATCCGTCCAATCAACCATCCATCCATCCATCCATCCAATCAACCATCCATCCGTCCAATCAACCATCCATCCGTCCAATCAACCATCCATCCGTCCAATCAACCATCCATCCGTCCAATCAACCATCCATCCGTCCAATCAACCATCCATCCATCCAATCAACCATCCATCCATCCAATCAACCATCCATCCATCCAATCAACCATCCATCCATCCATCATCCATCCATCCATCCAATCAACCATCCATCCATCCATCCATCCAATCAACCATCCATCCATCCATCCAATCAACCATCCATCATCTATCCATCCATCCAATCAACCATCCATCCATCCAATCAACCATCCATCCGTCCAATCAACCATCCATCCGTCCAATCAACCATCCGTCCAATCAACCATCCATCCATTCAACCATCCATCCATTCAACCATCCATCCATCTAATCATCCATCAATCCATCTAATCAACCATCCATCCATCCATCCATCCAATCAACCATCCATCCGTCCAATCAACCATCCATCCATCCGTCCAATCAACCATCCATCATCCATCCATCCAATCAACCATCCATCATCCATCCATCCAATCAACCATCCATCCGTTCAATCAACCATCCATCCATCCATTCAACCATCCATCCATTCAACCATCCATCCAATCAACCATCCATCCATTCAACCATCCATCCAATCAACCATCCATCCATTCAACCATCCATCCAATCATCCATCCATTCAACCATCCATCCAATCATCCATCCATCTATCTAATCAATCATCCATCCATCCATCCATCTATCTAATCAATCATCCATCCATCCATCCATCTATCTAATCAATCATCCATCCATCTATCTAATCAATCATCCATCCATCCATCCATCTATCTAATCAATCATCCATCCATCCATCCATCTATCTAATCAATCATCCATCCATCTATCTAATCAATCATCCATCCATCTATCTAATCAACCATCCATCCATCCATCTCATTCCATTGTCATGCCGTCTCTACCATCCTTTAATCATTTATTTTTCATCCATTCATCCATCAGCACCATCTGTTTGATATTGATGCTAAGATTTAACGGGTCCAAAGTAAAACCCGGTCACCTCGGTATCTCCAGAACCTTTCTGGACCCCAGTGACATGTATAGTCCTTCCACAGGTTCTAGATTGACTTGTTCTCTTTACTTCAGATCAGGAGAGAGACTTGAAGTCTTCTTGATCTCCGACCTCTTTCTGGTTGATGACCTTTGACCTCAGACCCTGAAGATATAACACTCCTCTTTTTTCCTTAATTAAAAACCCATGGCATCAGAACAAGAACTGAAATCTGTAATCTGGTGCATTCAGATGGATTCATTTTGTTTTCCTGCTGATCTTCAATAACAAGAGTATAGAAAATGGTTTGCATTTTATGAACGTCGTGCAGATTCGGGACCTTCAACCTGGTTTATCGTCTCTGAGCCTCACCTCTAAACCTGTTGTTTCTCCAACCAGGTGCAGGAGCCGCAGTCGGACCGTCAGTTGATTGAAACGTCTCCAGTTCTTCAGAAACTCACCAGCTTCGAAGATTCGATCGGAGTCTTGTTCACGCATGTCCGCCTGTTGGCCAGAGCGTTCACCTTGAGGACAGTCGGCTTCAACCACCTCACCCTGTGAGTAAAGTACAAAAAACTCCTAAATTCAGAGACCCTCAGAAAGTTTTATCTGACCACATCACCTTCTGTCTCCTACAAACACACATACTGTTCTTGAAAAACTTTGTGACACGAATGTCATAAGAAAATGTGGTTTGTAACACTAAGCTGCTCAGAGTAACAGCATTTAGTCATATTTTTAAATGTATTGATATTTTTATTGGAAACATTAGTTGAGAAAATAGTAAAAATAGCAATCCCAACAATGCAAACAGGAATAATTAATTGAAATTTAGTTCCCAAAATTTTACTTAAGGGCGAGTAGCATTACTGAAACATTTTTACTGAAGTAAAAGTAAAAAGTAGACATCCAGGAAATTACTCAGGTATTTGGTAAACCATCAACTCCAGTACTGAGTAACTGATCAAAGCTCACTAATTACATCATCAGTCAAAAATATGAAGTGAAAATTTTGGTATTTTAAAGACCAAAATGACAATAATTCATATAAGTAACAAAAAAATGTCAAAAGAAAATTTTTCTAAATCGTTTTTTTTTTTTCTTTTTTTTTTTTCCCAATTAAAAACCTATGAAACTTAAAACTGCAGGCGTGTGTCTGGTGAATCTTTGATTAAAACATGTTTGTTTTTTCATTCAGTGGGTAGAAAATCCAGGAATTTTACTCAAGAGTAGAAATACTTCATATTAAAATGATTCAAGTAAAAGTAAAAAGTACAACGTAGTAAAAATGCCCCTAAAGGTAAGTTGTTTTTTTTTGTTTTTTTTTTTAAAAAAAGGTTACTTGGGTTAGTGTAACTAGTTACTTCCCAGCTCATCTTGAACATCTTGTCAGGTGAAAGATGGCGCACCTTTTATGTTTTTTTTTTTGTTTTTTTGGCAACAGGCCTGATCCCGTCCAATAGAAGGAAAACCCAGGAGACATTTAAGCCTCCATATCTGTATTCTGTCTCCTAACTGCGAGGCTGTAACCCCAATGCCCCATGGGAAATGTGGTTTTGATTCACTGGATTGTCCTGGACTGAAGGTTTTCTCTTTCATTTATTTCAGCCACATTTCTCACTCCTCTCTCTCCGTCTCTCTCCCTCGCTGTCGTGCTTCAGTCCACCTAGTGATTTCTTGGAGTCTTACTTAAATCATTCTTTTTGATGCAGATTTAATTAAGGCTGGATTCGCTATACATCCTCGCTGCGTGCTGCGCTCAGAGAGGGAGAGAGCAGCCATGCACATGTGGTTTCTGCTCTGTTTTTCTCTGTTAATTGCGGCGTCTCGCAGCAGTGCTGCAACGCCCCGGACTTTGAAAATGTGTGGGTTTTTTTTTGTTTCTTTCCCTTCCTGCACCGTGACGTTTATTTGATAGTCGGAGGGAAAAAAGTTGCAAACTTTCTATAGGAATTGATCTGTAGTTGTTGTGTAGCTGTCCTCATATATTCATACCTTGTAATTTTTTAAAAATTTAAATTTTCATTAACCCGCCTTCCGGCTAATGAGGCTCTCCTCCAGATTTTTATTATTTCTTTTCTCCATTCAGACTTGGAGAGGCTTATTTGCAATAGACACTCAGCTCACTTCTGAGCTTTCCAACTCTACACAATAGTGGGTTTGACAGCTAAAGCAAATTAGGCTTGGCAGCGCGCGTTTGATATCTTATTGGCAGGTTGCGCTCTGTAATTGCTTGCTTAGGTTGGCCACAAGGACATTTCTCTGTGTGTTAGTGCACACCGTCTGCACACACACACACACACACACACACTCCTGAGCGTGCTCTAATCCATCACTTAAATGTCAAACCTCTCTCCAGTCGGGGTCAGTCGAGTTGATTAGAGGTCCAGAGCTTTGTCTCCTCCTGAGCTTTACTTTGAGGACTTTCCAACTCAAGGTTGAAAGCGATATTTTCCAACTCGACGGCGGAGGTTTCTACTTGTTTCAGCCGAATCCGATCGCCTGACCTGCAGCAAAACGAGAGGGGAACGAGCCGATAAGTTTCCGTTTTAATTTATGTTCATCAGCTCATTAGTAGCCCAAGGCGCGTTGACCCAAATACAGCCAAGCGACGGCTGCCCACGAGGACCAAAGGTCACAGCGAAGTAGGTCACGGTGTGGTGATGGAGTGCAGAACGAGGTCAGAGAACGGAAAGGAGAGTCAGACGATAAGGAAGGATGTGGAGACTGCGGGCGACCTTTGGCCTTTCACTTTGAGGACTGGAGGACAAGCTGACCTACATGGTGAAGAAGATGCAAGAAGAAACACAGGAGAAGTCATGGAGCTCTGCAAAAACAAGATTTTACCAAGTATTTCTGGGAATATCTGGAAGAAGGAAGAAAAAAAGGTTGACTGCAGACTCAGTTCATCCTTCTAACGGATTATTTCTCAAAATTTGTTAGTTTTCAGTCACATTCTGGCTATTAATGGGCACACTGCAAAAATAAAAACATCTTATTATTATTGAAACAAGACAAAACTAACTTAAAAATAACATTCCATCAAGAAATAGAAGCTAGTTTAAGTCTTTTATTCCTTAGTAGATTAAAAAAAAAGAGTTTATTTATGGAGTTATTTTAAAAAGTTAGCACCTTTTTCTGCAAAAACATTAAATATATTATTCAGATCAGCCAAGAACTGAGCAGAAACTACCGTATGTAGTTTATGAAAAATATTCACACCGACAGATAAATTGTCGTGTTTTTTAGCATACTCAAATTTTTAATGTTTAATATAATAAAAACGATAATTTGAATGAATATAATTAGCATTTTTAAAGCTACGAATAAGCATGAAAGCAATCCAAGCCAATTACCAGTTATGTAGAAAAGTAATTTCCCTCTTAGCGTAACTCGCCCACTTCTCTTTGCAGAATTTATGAAATTCAGTCCCTCTGCTGGATTTTCAAGCATGAACAAGTACAGACTTTGACTAGGCCACATTTCCAAATTTGTTATTGATTAATGTAATTTTTGGTTTTTAAAGATTTCATTTTTGGAAAATTGGGATTTTTGTACTCCATAGTTCACTGGCGGCCATCTTGTTTTACAGCTTCTGTTTATTTGGACTTTGAATTCATGATATCAGAATAAAGTCTGAATTTTATGAGGATTCCAAAAGGAAAAACAACAAATAGTTCAGATGAGAAATGTTGAGCGTCTTGTTAAAATAATACTTAATAGAAACTTAACATCACACATCAGTATCAAGTTATTATCAGCAGCAGAAATTTGAAACAATTTTGCAAACGACTGATTCTGTTTAAAAGACAGAACTACAGGAACCGATAACGCCATCAAATCTGTTTCTCACTAAAATTACTTTTTTTTTTTCTTGCAACTTTGAGATGTTGCAAGAACACTTTTTTCAGAAAGTGTGAAAACAATAATTTTATTACGAGTATTCTGGTAATAAAACAGAAATAATCTTAGCCTGGCCCTAAAACTCCTTTGTACAACACAGTGAAGGGATTTTTTAACTGAATGTCACTTTTTGGAAATATTTTCTGTCATTTCTTTTTTAGAAAAAAAAGCAAACAGAAAAAAAATATAGATTAAATTGTATCTGGTATGAAAAATTATATTTTGTTTTTAAACCATATAGTGTCAGAAATGTGAGAAAAAGTAAAAACAATAGAAATCTGTAATGGAGGGGTGAATACTTTATCACTGCGCTTCAGATGAAGTCGAGGCGTCGGTGTTTATTTATGCGCTGCCCATTTTCTAAAGAACTCTCAATTCCAGCCAGCAAATTGCCCAAAGTAGTTGCTCTTGAATTGAACACAAGTGTCCATACAGAACCAGAACATTATTTCCCTCAGAACCACGAGGAAAATGATTTTAAAGAAGAAAAAAAAAAAATGGAGAGGCCTTTTCTCTTTGATTGGGCGGCCTTATTTCTGCCCGCTCAGAAGTGCTGTTAGAGGCATTTTAGATCAAATTCAAAGGTGAATAAAGACCTCGGCTCCACACTTTACCTCAATTTCCTCCAGCTTTTCTGGAGAATTGTCGCTGGAGCGAATAAAGGAGGCTCCTTTTGTGCAGCTGCACACATTCCTCTCTGACCCACTCTATCTCCTCCTTTTTTTGTCCTCCATCTTTTTCCCCTATTCACTTCCTTTCTGGCTGTCACCCCGCTGTTTCCTGCCCGCCTCGACCTCCTGTTGGAAGTGAAATCAGCTTCTTTTCGCTCCCCTCTCGTCCTGCGGCTCTGGGTTTTCAGAAATCAGGTGTTTCCGACGTTCAGCCCTGAAAGTCTGGGGATGATTTCTCCCGAGTCTCGCTCGTTCTCCGCCTCGGCTTTTCACGCTCTCATGAGCCGTGGCGGAGCCTTTTCATTAAGAAGCCCTCTGATTATTTTTAATGTGGGCATCAAGCGGTGTCCCTCTCCCCAAACGGCTCGCCGTCCTGGACCTCAAAGACGGCGTAAAAGGGAAAGAAAAGTGGCTCCAACTTAAAGCTTATTCTCCGCTCTTGCATAAGCTCCTCTACAGTCTTTAAATTAAAATCAACTTCTTTATTTTTCCGGTTTTAAACATTCAAATTGCATCCGACTTTTATTCCTCTCCAGTTTTTTAAACGGACTAATCCTCCTGCGGTGCTAATGCGGTAAACTCCATATCAAACAGAAAGTTTAAAAGTCAGTTATTTAGCAGTTAAATTATAGCTGGAAATGTTTCAGAGGGACAAAAACACACAGATTACAGTTTAATTATTCAGTAAGCAAAGATGGAGTGAAAATTTTACAGTATGTTAAGGAAAAACTAAGTACACTCCATTATTTAGAAGTTTGTTGAACCAACATTTAGCGGTTTTGTCTCTTAAACGGGTAGTGTCATATAAAATGTACTTTTTTTTTTCCTTTTTTTTAGCTTTCCCTCCTCAAAACATACCTGGAGTGTTGATATTTTTTTCATGCATGTTTGAGAAATCCTTTCATGTCCATGGCAACATTCAGCTGTGCAAAACATGTGGGTGGACCTAGCCCCGCCTTCAAGAACGAAACTCCTCCCCCCACTCAGCTCCTTCAAACTAGCCAGCAGCAATTAGCAAACACCTTATAGGAGCTACTTCTCAGAGAACCGCTGGTAAAAAGGTTGTTAAAGGGTTAATAGAGGAACTATGTTGATGACTTCCTGGAGGCGGAGTTTCAGAAGTAGTAAAAGTTTCTTAAGTAGCTGCTAGCTGGATAAGCCACTTTATTGAGTGGTGATAGTCTAAGCTAGAGTAGCCATTAGCTTGAATTATCATTTTCCTAAATATAGCCTTATGGTTGTAAAGGTGTAGTCCAAGTAGCCATTAGCTTAAGTACTTCTAAGTTTGAGTAATTGACAGTTTCAGTAGACATTAGCTTGCATAGCTGCTAGCCTGTTACTCAACTTATAAGTTACAGCTAGTTAATTTATAGCTTGAGTAGCTTTTAGCTTTAGTGAGTATTATTACAACAATTAGGAATCTGAAGGCTTCATTATGTGTAGCTTTACTTCATCAGAATGTCTCAATGATTCTCCAAACTATAAATAGTTTTCTCAACCTTTACTGCAGTAGATATGAACTTCTGCTTTAAATCCCAAAGAAACATATCAGACCAAGATACTTTAAAATCAATGTGTTTGGCTTTGAATTAAAAAATAACCACCACACTTTCTGGACTTGGCAACAGAGCAGTACAAAAACAGAAAATAGATAAATTCACAATTTAAGACTAATTTAAATTCATACTGCAAGCACCGTTTTAAAAATGTAATTTCAAACTAGTGTTTCTTTGAAATTTGACATCCTTATTTTTCAGATTTAATTGTATGCTTTGGTCCACATTGAAAACAGTTCAGATTCCTGCACCAATGCCAGTTTTTCTCAACAAAAGCACAGGATCGTCAGCAATAAACTACAAAATATTACCATTTTTAAATAATTTAAGGCAAATAGGTATTTTCTTGTGCCCTGCCAGGCTGATTCTCATTGGACCCTAATTGAATATTAGCCTGTTTTCATGTGCAAAGCCTTTAAGTCATTTGATTTTCATAATTTCTGTTTTGATTAACTAATTGGTTAAGCCTCCCAGTTCACTGATAGAGGACAACTTGCTGTGAATAACAAAGGAAAGAACATGGAGAGCTTTACATGTTATAAAAAAAAATTGTTCATTAATAATCTGTCAATAAAACTAACGATACTAAACTTTATTGCCTTAAAACAAGCTCAAGTTACTCCTACATTTTTCTCTTATTTCAAGTGTACAAAGATAATTGCACTAGATTCTTGGTAAGATTTAGTTTTTACAGTGTTTTTCAGACATGAAGCCATTTTACTGCATATATAAGTAGCTAAGTTACTTTCAGTTAAAAAAATGCAATATATATCAAATACGACGTAAAACAATTTCTGTTCTGATTTAACACCTTAAAATTGGGCCTCTGTCTCGTTAAGCTAATGGCTAAAAAACGTAGCAGCGGCTCAAGCTAACAGTTAGACGATGCAACAGCTTCACTAGTTAACAATTATTAAAGCTTACAGCTGGATGAAGTAACTGCTACTCTAACTGTTATCTAGGCTTACTGTATGGCTTCCCAAGCTAAGCTACAGCAACTCTAGCTGACATCTGCTCTAGTCAAAATATGTACAAACTTGTAGCTATTTAAGCTAATTGGTACTGAAGACAGTTAAGCTGACACATATTTCTTTTAATTTACCATTGTTTTACCAGGAGGTCCCTTGAGATTAAATCTCTTTTTTGAGGGAGATTCACGCTAATGGTTGCTCAATCTAATGGCTATTAAAGCTAAAAATCTACCGGAGCTAACTGCTTTAAAATCCAACGGCTAATTGGTTGTAGTATGTGTTTTTGCGGCCTCCAGATTTCTGAATACAACAAAATGCATGTCGTTAACATAACTTTGTGAACTGTGCCTGACAAACTATTCCAGCATTTTTCAGCTGTAACAGAAATTGTCTAATTAGCGAAATAAACATTGTTAATTTGAAATTATAGTAAACAAGAGTTTTACTTGTAAGCTACAAGAAGATTTTTACGTTTGAGTCAGGTATTCATTCTAGTTATCTCCAGGAGGATTCCTTGCTCACAAGACCACTATGACTGCTCTCAGCTTCAATTAAGATATTGACTACTATTAGATACTCCACATGACAGTAAATGTTTTTTTATTAAAGCAATTCAAAGCTAGATTTGCCTGACTTTTTTGTTTTGCTTCAGTTTTGGGTCCAAGTCTTTGAACTTTCTTTTGTTTCCCTCCTTTTCACAGTGGTTGTTTAGAAAAACAATTGAAAAGGAAAAGAACATTTTTCATTCTTACAAAATGCTAAATGAGTCAGTCGAAAAAATATAATTAACACATTAATCAAAAGTCAAAATAACTGGTGGTTGTTCTGAGACTTGGGTCCAGCGTTCTGTGGCTCATTCAAAAATAAAAAACAAAAAACAGACGTTGAAAGTTAGACAATAAACTTTGATCCTTTTGTTGGTGCTCTTCATCCTCTACCTCCGCACCCTCCTCATCTTCAGACGTCGCCTCCTGCTGGGAGCGTGCAGCTATAGATGGATATGCTGAATATACCTCCCGTCTCGCCTGGCGTTCCCCTGCAGCCAGCGATCCCTGCCAGCCTGGCCCGACTCCAGCCCACATCTGCAATGCTAATCTATAATTCTGTTTAATTAATGACCATTACAGCAGCAGCAGCAGTTACTGCAAACCCACCCAACCCCTCTCTACGCGGGGACTTACAGTACAGAATCACAGCATTTTCTTGGAAATGATGTTGAAAGATGGTTTATAAACCTCTTCACAGAGCCTCTGCTTTTGCTGACAGGCTCTCCTGCAGGTGTTATGTTTTTTTCCCTGCTAAGCACTCTTCTTTTGTACTTCAGTGCTTGAATTGTATTCAGATCCTCCAAGTTGTCACGCGGCCTGTCAGTGCAGCTTTTCCCAGCGGCTGCACATGAAACACACATCAACCAACTCCGTCGTTTTAGTTGGGAGTCTAAAAGCTCGGTAGAGACGATGTGTATCCAGATGACCTCGCATGCTCTCCCTTTTTAATCCCGTTTTCACCTCCTGTAACCTTCTTTTCTCCGGTTTGTGTTCCTGCTTTTATCCAGAGGCCACAACCAGAGGATGGAGTTCCTCGGAGACTCCATCATGCAGCTGGTCGCCACCGAATATCTCTTCATCCACTTCCCTGACCACCATGAAGGACACTTAACTGTAAGATCCAATCACTCAAATCAAATGTCATCACCCACACTCCTTACAATGCTTTCATTTCATTTTCCCACCCACAGACATCCATTTTCCCATCTTTACTTTGTGTTTCTGCTGCCTCCTTTCTAAATGAGTTAGATTTCAGTAATTTTATCTTGGATTTTTTTAGGTATTTTTTTATATTTGTACCTCCTTCCGCATTTCGCTCCACAGAAAGTGTGTTTACCGTACTCCGTGTGATGGGTTTTGTCACGAGACCAAACTGTTCGGTGCTTTTCAATAACAAACACCCGTTTATCTGCAGCTCCTTTGTCAGACAGAAAAAATTATTTTCACCTGCATCCAGGTGAAAATTTCAACATTATTTTTGACTCAGCGTCCCGTCAGGATACAAGCACAGAAGAAACACAGTTTGTGACGTTTTCACAACGCTTCAAACCAGAGCATCAAATAAAGGATGGCCAGTAAAAAACAGACTGGAGATTTTTACTGTTAGTAAAGGTTAATAAAGAATATTATGAAACTGCTGAATGAAAGTCTGCATTTTATATCCTAAAACTCGATGAAAGTCACAAAAGTCAGCAGCGATTTGCTTGTTTGGATAATTTGTCAAGTTGTTGATTCTTACTTTTAGTCCATTTTATCACCTAACAGAACTCCATAGTACATTTTGGTTATTTTTGATACATTTGTGTACAAAACTATTTAAAATCCTCAAATGGGGCTGTTAATTACTTCTGGTTAATGTCTTAAGATCCTTAACAATTCGGCTAACTTGCCATTCACCCATTTATTAACTTTTATGTTGTATTTAACATCTTGCTTGGAGGGACGGTTTCTGTCATTGGTAAGACATTGTATCTAAATATATGGTCAATTTATTTATGTCTATTTTTTCTATACATTTTTATGTTTTAAATCAAGTTAATTGTTGCACATCGCTTCATCAGCTGGCGCTCCCAAACGGTCTTTCAAGGAATCGTTTCCATGTCAATCATAGAGCAAAAACAAATCAAAACATGTTGGAAACCAACTTCTACATTTTAAACGTCCACCTAATTCGATGAGTTGGAAAAAAATAAGTAAAGAATAAAAAAAATAAGTTGTTTTTCTTTTGGTTTTACATCCATGCATCCCAGCACATGCAGATATTTCTTGTTTGACATCATTTGTATAAAAGCCTCCAGCAAACTTTCATGACAGTCGAAAGCTTGGAGCAATACCCAGGAGTCAACACGCATCTGAAATGGATTTTGAATTGGGATAAAAAAGTGCCCATTCACCTAGTGTTGGTGTTCGTGTTTTATTTTTTTTATTTGTGCCACTTCAGTTGCAGTTGGGTGCGTGCTGTAAAATAAAATAAAGTAAAAATGAGGGCATATCACAGCAAGTCGAACTCATGCGAGTCTCGTTTCTTTCCATTTGCTCCCTTCTGCATCTCGTGGCTATATTTACCATGTTTGTGTGTTTCTTTTAGAGACTTAAATGCACCCTAACAAGTCGAACATGTTGTCATCCGCCCCGCTCCAAGTCACGATGTAATATTTAAGAGACTAAAACATTTTCTCTGCATGAATTATTCCACGTTCCCCTCCATTTTCATGCTTTTTATCGACTTCTTCTTTGGTTTTTTTCTTCTTTCTCCCCGTGTAGTGAGTGACGCTCGGTTACAACACAAGTTCCTGTTTATTTGTTTTGTTTCCCTGCAGCTTCTCCGCAGCTCGTTGGTGAACAACCGGACTCAGGCCAAAGTGGCAGAAGAGCTGGGCATGCAGGAGTTCGCCATCACCAACGACAAAACCAAACGGCCCGTCGCGCTGCGCACAAAGACTCTGGCTGACCTGTTGGAGTGTACGTTCATTTCTTTAATCTCAGCCTATGTGTAGAAAACCAGTCAGTGCCGCCATTTTGAAAGTTAGTTGAACTGTTTCCTACAGTTATTGAGCCTTAAATATATTTAATATATGTGATAAGACCACAAAAAAAAACATGCCAAACTGCCCCCAGGTTGATTTTTGTTGGTGCAGCAATATGTAATTTTCTGCTTCTGAAAACAACCTTTTGTTGAGTCACATTTGAGTGGTAGTGGGCCGTTACCTAGCAACCGAGCTGAGCCTCAGCACGGTTGGCCAGCTGGTTTTACTGCTGTACAATGGCTCCTGGAAAAGAGTTTTGTTGTTGACTTACCATCCAGAAACCACTTTCTGTATCCTTGTTGGTTGTGCAGGAGGCTCCACTTCTGCTTTTCAAACACATGGCCATATAATTGCGTATCTGTTTGCAGCCATTTTCACGAGCGAGTGTAAACTTTGAGTTGTGGGGTTGTGGCAGGAGCAGCTTATTTGGATTTTAAAGTCACAGAGGGCCTAAAACAGCTCATTTTGAATCTCATTTTCTAAGAATAAATTTGTGCAAAAAATGTTAGACATATTTTGTATAGCATATACACCTATCCTAAACCGTTCAAGGAAGCAACAATGTTTATTCCGTTTTCTTACACTGATAGCAGTTTGACCTGAAGAAACAGAGGAAGTATTTTATATTTTCAGTTCTTCTGCCAATAACATCGACTAATAGTTGTTTCACCAACGAGTTGAATGTTTCAAACGTCACATCAGCCAAATCAAGCTAATTAAATCCTGGTTCTCGTCACCATTTGTGACGTTTTTACCCACAAACTCAGAACCAGACTCCGGTCCGTAACTTCAGAAACCTTCCAGGGGTGAAAAAATAGCAGCAGCAGCAGCAACATTAAGGGACATTACGGTTTGTCCTGCAGGCTGCGCTGGACCACAGCTTCTGATAATCACAACTTTCTGGGATCATTAGGCTGCTGTATTATTTTTGATGGGAGGGCTGAGGCCAGCGCTTCACTGCGGGATGTAAACCGAGCTGCCAGCTCCCTCGCAGACAGGTGAAATCAATCAATCACTGCTTTGTTTTTTTTTTCACTCATGTTATTTCACTTATAACATGGAGCTATTGTTGCAAACTCCAGACTTTAATGTAAGATGCAGCTCTCAGTATAACAATAGCAGAAATAAACTGCAGACTTTGTGCCTCGAAGGCCAGAATATCATTTTTAAAAACTAAAATCACCAAATATGTTGTTTAGTATGCTACTAGACAGTAAACTACCTTAATTAAACAAATATAATAATCCAATTTTATTGTTTTGTAGGAATCTGATCGTAGATCCAACCAGTTTGCTTGTTATTCTGGGCTTGATTGAAGAAATCTGAAACAAATTTCATCCATTATCTTAAATAAATACATCATTTATTGCTGGTCTTCTTTTGAAAAAACTTGCTGTATTTTTATCCGAGCTGCAAAAACACAAAATCTTACCAAATATTTTTGTCTAGTTTTATGTGCAAATATTGTATTAAGACTTGAAAAAGGGCCAAACTAACATGTAGGTAACTTCAGCAAGTAACAGGAGCTTGTTTAAAGTCAATAATAGATTATTATTGGTGAATATTTGCTTCAACTGGCAGATTATTTCACTTGTTTCATGAAAAGAATGTCTTGTAATAACTGAAATAATCTGCTAGTGGAACTAGAACCTTTTATCATTATTAGGAAATTAGTAACTTAAAATAAGCTCCTATTTCTTGCTAAAAGTTTACAGCAATTAAAAGTGGATTTGTTTGCGCCGATCTGTAATTTAGCATACGATTCAATGAGTGGTTCCAGTTACCATGACAACAGAAAAAGACAAAACAGGAAGCCTGGAAATGTATCATTTAACTTTCTAGTATGTAAAATTTAATTTAAAAGTTGTAGTTTTGTCCTAATTTATTTGATCTTACGGTCAGTGGGACCGCAAAAGATCAGTCTAAGGGCCACAAATGGCCCCCGATCCCCACTTTGAACACCATTGTATGCAAACATCAATGCTAAATGCTTTGACCCGTAAGATCCAGACGGTCTACATGTTTTTAACCTGATATTTTTTCCACATTTGAACGAATTGACTGAAATTGTTAAATTTTCTCGATAATTCTTCTCCAGGAAAAGATGAATTAATTTTAGAGCTTTTCAAACATCTTTACTGATTGGGCCACATGGAGCTTTATTTACACCAATATCCCAATAAAGACAAAAAGATTTCTTCTCATCTCTGCCAAACCTACAGTTGAGTTGAAGCCCAGAGTGAAGACTGTTCGTCTGTCCAGATTAAAAGATGAATAACACAAGTAAATATGTCTCTTATTGGGATCGAGCCGACGCGTCCGCGTCAGGCCAACAGAAAGAGAGCAAACTGGGACCGAGGCATATGGGAAGTTGGGAATAAACACTTCCTGAATGATGAAAAACCAAACTGTGATTCATATCATTTGCCTTTCAAATCATCGCTCAGATTTTTAAAAAATAATCTTTTTTTTTTTTTTTTTCTGTGGGCTTGAGCAGAGTTGATGACATGGGAGGAAGTGGAGAGGGCAGCGTTGGAAATGATTTCAGCTCTTCTCTATATGAAGAGTCGCGCCCCGAGGCGGCAGCAGGCCCCTCACTGGCCCCACTGAAATATTACCTATTATTCGTTCTTCGTGTCCTGCTGTCTTAGCCGCTCAGATGAGTGAATGCGGCGGCGGCAAATGGGAAAACAAAAGGCGCCGCAGAGAGATGAAGATGACACCGCATGACCTCTGCTTACGTTTGAAATCTTTTTCAGCGGAGTTGGAAGCGCTGCAGTTTGACGTACAGTTTCATCTTAAAGAGGGCTGCCTGGGAGTTTAATACCCCCTGAACATTTCCACCTTTTATCAAGTTGCAGCCGCAAGATTCAGTGTGTTTTAATAGAATTTTATGGGATACATCAACAGAGAGTTGTCAATAATTGTTGGATTGTTGAAGTGAAACAGAGTTTACAGACAAATCACTGAAATCCACTTGAGATCCCGTCTAAAACACTTATAGCTGCTTATTTTAACAGTTCAAACCACAAATACATATTAATATGCATTAAAACACAACAATTAGCACTGCAAAAACTAAATTTGACCAAGTATTTCTGTCTATTTATTTATGGAAATATTTTAGTACAATTAAAATTAAACGGAACTATCTTGCAAGTTAAACTTCCACAAGAAATGGGAGTTTATTTTAGGTGGATAATTCCTTCGTATTAATGGGAAAAGTGCTAGATCCACATGGAGATAATTTCACGTCCAACTTTCTGTTGCTGAAAAGTTACTTGCAAGTTATTTTTGTCTTAAAATGCTCCAGCATATCTGCACTACAAACTAGACAAAAATACTTGGTAAGATTTTGTTTTTGCCGTGTGATGTGAAATTAAACCAAAAAAAAAAAACAACTAAAATATATTTCTGGGTTTTTTCTGCAACATTTTCCAGAATAAAAAACTCTGAAATGAATGTAAAGGTTTTATCTTGTGTATGTAGTATTTTTTTCTGTTCTGTCAGGTAAAAGTCAAACCGTTTAAGTGCAGATTTTTTTGTTCACATTCCCCTCTGGGTCACTTCTAATGCCAAACTTTTCAACATATGAGTCTGGATACAGTCTGTGCATAAAAACTTTTAACCTTTGCGCTACTTTACATGTAAGCCTCTGGTTTATTTTTAGTTTTCTTGGGTATTTAATTCGGGGTGGCATTGAAAACATCCTAAAAATGACTGCAGCTACTTTGCTAAATTAGGTGGAAATGTGGAGAGAAATCCTGTGAAGAACTGGTTCTCGTTTCAAAATGTTCATATTAAACTCCAGTCTGCTGCTGCCGCCTTGAGTTTTTAGTTTTTATTTATCTCAAAGTAGAACTAGAAGACTGTTGTTAAGAACAAATTCTTAACCATTCACCGGCTACCTTGCTTTCTTTTTTCTTCTTCTATTGCTCTTTTATAAGTGCTCTCTTTGTTGTTGCAGCTTTCATCGCGGCTCTCTACATCGACAAAGACCTGGAGTACGTTCACACCTTCATGAACGTCTGCTTTTTCCCTCGGCTGAAGGTGAGCACCTATCGACGGCCATTCAGCGGCCGCGCCTGATCAATGCGCTGCCGAGCAGGGCACCTTAAGGAGAGAAAAGCGCTGAGGAGATGATGATGATGAGGAGGTAGCTAATGGCCGGGCCCTGATCGATGCAGGGGCCCTGAAGTGGTGCTTGGCTCTCGAATGCCTCTCATAATGGCGGCTCGCGCTGCTATTCCAGTCGACTTTTAATGGAAAGCGCAAACGTTGCAGAGATGCATGCGTCGGGGTGTTGTTGCTGCTCATCAGCGTTTGGCTATTGATCTAAGGACTGCGGCAGAGGAAGTCGAGTGTGTTTCAGAACTCCTGCGGCCAGATCGGCTTTTTATCCTCAAGTGCCCTGAGTCCAAATTTAGAGAGAAAACACCCCAGATTGCACACTTGCTTGCAGAACTATCAGATACACACACATGGCGAGTAACCCGCACAGCCTGGACCTCTCCTTGTGAGGCTGCTGCAGCGGTCTGATATGCCATGCTAATTGCTGTCTTGGTGTGGCTCTCCAGGGAGAATCCTCAGCTCTGGAGGAGCTGAGTTTTGCGTCATGGTCGCTGCAAGAGAGCACCTCATTTCCACATCCAAGAGGAAAAGTTGTGAAACAGCCAGCACGTCTCCTTACACAGCCTTGTGGAAAGACGGCGTCACACACTGTGCTGCTTCATCCAATTTAGATGGAAATAGAGAGCCAACCTTGCCGTATTTTTTCCCTCCTTTGTGCTGCACCGTGTGATGATGCAGATCGAGGGGCATTTTGCAACAGGAGTGGCTTGTTCTGCAGCAGAGGTGGGCTTTGTGCTCATTTCCAAACATCAAAATTCCTCTGCTTCACGCTGAAGGAGCGTGGAACCCTCCCACCACCCAGGAGCACTGCAAAAACACAAAAGTATTTTTAGTCTAGTTTCCACTGCAAATGTCATGTAAAAAGGACAAAACTTGCGAGTTACTTTACTGCAAGCTTGTTTTGAGTCAATAAGTCCTCAATATTGATAAAGTACTGGTTCCACTGGCAGATTATTTCATGTATAAAATGAGAAAAATGTCTTAAAATAATCTGCTAGTGGAACCAGTACTTTATCATCACTATTGAGGAATTATTGACTCCAAACAAGCTTGCTGAAAAGTTATTTTTTGTCTAATTTCCAGTGTTCTGAGATATTTGTTTTAAGCCAATAACTCCTTAATATTTGTTTAACATTATCCATTGATAAAGTGGAAATCTACCAGTGGAACTTTATTTTTTTTTTATCAATGAAATATAATTAAAGGGGTCTCATTGTGCAGAATTCACACTTTGCACATTTCTGTATTTCCATTTCGGTCTCAACTGTTTCTAAAAACTTTTTTAGGCAATAAGTTCACGTTTTTTTGGTGTCTGGGAAGTGAGCCGTTTCAAACACTTTCCGAATGCAACGTGACAAATCAGCAGAGTTCTGCCCGTCACCTAGCAACCATAGCAAAGTCCATCAACCTCAGCTGAGCTCCAGCACGTCTGGTCAGCTGGTTTAACCTCCGTATGCGCAGTTCAATGGCTGCTGGAAAAGACAAGTGTTTTGTTGTTGGCTCACCATCCAGAAACCATTTGCTGCATTCTTTTTTTTTTGTGCGGGAGGCTCCACTTTTGCTTTTCAAAGATGTAAGGTAAACGTTGAGGTTTTGGGCGTGGACAGCAGCAGCTTGTTTGGATTTAAAAATTCTCGTTCTAACTAAAACTTGATTATCTAAGAATAATTTCCGCCTACAGATCTAACCTAACCTGTTCAAGGAAGCATACCAGGTCACCTTTAAGGAATCTTCATCTTACTTCAACTGTACTGAGATATTTTCAGAAAATCTAGACCAAAAATACTTGGTAAGCTTCTGTGTTTTTGCAGCAAGATTGGGGGGGGGAGAAAGTTGGATGGAGGGAAAAATAAGAGAAGCAGGACCAGCAGAGATGTAGAGCAAAGCGAGAGCAAGGGAGCACAAGCAGCAGAAGCACTCTTTGTAGAAAATTAATAGGAGCAGACAGTTCTGCATTCAAAGTCTGCCTTTTTATGACAAGGCTGCTTCCCTGTTAATGGAAGGGCTTTTAGAAGTCCCACTTGGATAGGAAAAATGTATCAGGGCTGCACACCTGGGAGACTCCCAGACACTTTTTATTTCTGGCCGGGGATTGGCTTTTGTCTTAAGTAGCTTGTGATTTGTACCCACTGTGAAGACACAGATGGAGAGCCAGTCTGAGAGCGAGCAAATAAGTGAGTCCAAAAGGGGGAACTTTATAAAAAGCGCTGGGATGGCGGGAATGAAATAAAAGCAAGAGCCAAAGGAGAGGGGTCCTAACTTTCAGCACACTGATTCTCTCAAAGAAATGGCTTTTAAAGGAAAAACAGATCGAAATGAAATGAGTGGTTTGTGTGTTGCAGGAGTTTATTTTGAACCAGGACTGGAACGACCCCAAATCTCAGCTGCAGCAGTGCTGTTTGACCCTGAGAACGGAGGGCAAGGAGCCCGACATCCCGCTGTACAAGTAAGAGCTCAGAGAAGTCAGGGCAGCGCCCGCCGCGTACGTACAAGCTGGTCGAGGCAAGCTGTGATGCTATTCCTAGCCACTTACCGTCAAACTGTTCACAAAAACAAAGTTGGAACGTGCTCCCTTACAATTCACTATGAAATAAACACATTTTATAAATGCTAGCCAGTGCTAGCTGCTAGCAACTCAGAATTTAATTAATTTTATTTTTATGTAGCTGATTAATTGTCATTTTTAATAAAATTACTTTAAATTAAATTGTTTTTAGGAAATTAATAAATTTAAGCCCTGTTTCTCTTTTCCTAAGCTAGTTTCACCTAAAATTAGCTGTCATATCTTTCATATGTTGGATTTTGAACTATTTTTTAATAAACTGTTATCAGAGCTTAAATTAAAACACTTGATATGTTTCTGAAAACAGATTTTAGTGGCATTTCTGGAAAAATGCAAATCTAAGCATTAACATTTCATAAAGTAATCCTGTCCTTAAAAGGTTTTTCACAATAATATTATTAGCAATGTGACTCAAAGTGGTCGATGCTAACTAGCTGCTAATGTGACTTTGCTAGTTTTTTGGGGGGTTTTGCATCTGTTACAGGTAAGTGCAAATCTATATTATAATTCTAGGTTTAGTGCGAGAGCATCGTAAAATATAGAATTTTCGGTTGTGACAAAGGTCTTAATTTTCATTCATGGTGGTCTTAAAAAGTCTTAATTTTCAGCTGGTGAAACCTGCAGAAACTCTGTTTAGTGAGATATAAACTGTTGCAAAGTGTAACGGCATCATATCAGCTGTCCAAAAGTAAGAAAACAAGTCCAAAAACCCATAAGGATGATCTCTGTCACTAAAAATGCTAAATTTATGGGTTTCCCTCTAAAATCAGAGCTTTGCTGTTTAACCTGTTATTTTGCTCACTGTAAATGTTTAGAAAAGTAAAATCTGTTTTCCTGCAGGACTCCCTTCTTCGCTGTTGGTCCCAGAACGTTTCTGACCTCTGATTTGAAGGTCGCTGACGTGATAAATAAACATGGCCGCCGAAACCTCTCATTCAACACGAAGTCGAGCTTTATAAAAGACTTGGGACGGCCGCCGTGATGCTGCGTTTGTTGCCATAGAGACGTAGAAACGGCCTTTATTGGCGTGAAAACAGGAGGTCAGCAAGGAGACAGAAGTTTGCGTTGATGTTCAATCGGCTCCTTCTGTCCCGCTCCGTGTTTATCCGCGCGTCTTTTCAGCTTTAGCTTTCCTCCTACTTCCGTTGGTTTCTGACGCCGCAGTCAGCGATCCGCCGCCCGCGAGAACGCCGAGCACAAACAAACGGAGCGCCGCGGCGGGATGAGTTTCAACGATTCACCCGGAGCGAACGCCGCTCCGGAGAGACCAGGGGCCGGTCGGGTAATCCTGACTTCCTGCTGAGGTGGCCTGACCTCTGCAGGTCGAGATGAAGACGTTCCTTCACTTCCTGGAAAAATATGGAAGTCAAATCAAAGCTTTATGAGGCTTTTTATTTTCCTTCCTTCCTTATTTGCCTTATTTTACTTCATTTATTCCATTCTTTCTAATCTTTTTTCCTTCCTTCTTCCATTTAATTCTGTCTTTGCCCCAAATTTCTTATTTTTCTTCTCTCCTTCCGTCCTTGTTTTACTTCTTTCCTTTTTTACTTTTGTCCTATCCTAGTTTCTTCTGTCTTTCTGTCATTTTCTTTTTTCCTTTCTTGTTTCTTATTTCCTCCTCCCTTCCTTGTTTCTTCCTTTTGCTCTCATTTTCTTATTTTCTTCCTGTCCTCCTTTCCTTTCTTCTTTCCTTCCTTCCTTGTTTTGTCCTTTCTTCTGTTTTCTCTCATTTTGTCATTTACCTTTCTTCCTTCCTTTCTTCCTTTCCTTTTATCCTATCCTATTTTCATCTGTCTTCTCCTCATTTTCTAATTTTCCTTCCTCTGTTCTTTTGATTCCTCCATCTTTATTTCTTCTTCCCATCCTTCCTTCCCTCTTTCCTTCTTGCCTTGTTGTACTATCTTTCTTCCATCTTTCTCTGATTTTCTTTCTTATTTCCTCTTTCCTTTTGTTTTTCTTCCATCATCCTCCCTTCCTTCCTTCCTTCCTTCCCTGTGGTTTATTTAGTCTTTTAATCTCTGTAATTTCCTCACTCAGTTTTATAAAAATCTCTTGGAGAACTCGGTTCTGTTGATGCTCTCTGACCTCCAGCTGTCTCTCCTCTCAGAGGTCAAAGGTCAGGAGTCAGACGGCGGACCAGAGGAGAGGCTGATCCGCTCCGTCGCAGCAGGCCGTCAGTACTTCCTGTTGAACAGGAAGTTCTGGTCCGAACCCGGCTCGCTCTCGCTGCGTTGTTGATTCCGCCGTCATAATTTTCACACGGCATTAAAGACGGATCGATCCGCTGAAATAAGTAAACGCTGTGAAACATTCGGTTGAGTCGCGGCGTGTTTGTGCTGCCGTCCCTGCAGGAATGAAACGGAGTCGCCGTTTCTTTTCTGTTAGACGACAATCATCGTCGCTCGTTTTCATCATCGCTCGTTTGCTCGTCAGCAGCTCAAACCATTTGCTTGTTCAAAAAGCGACTCTCTCTTTGCTTCAGTTGAATTTTCTGGACTCATGGTTGTTTGTTTTTGTTTTTTCGTTCCTGTTCTCAGGACGCTGCAGACGGTCGGGCCGTCGCACGCCCGGACGTACACGGTCGCCGTCTACTTCAAAGGAGAACGCATCGGCTGTGGCAAAGGCCCAAGGTGGGAAAAATCCCTTCATTCCCAGTTAATAATCCCAGTTTCATCCTGTAAACATTTATTCCTTCTTTTCATGCTCCCTTCCTCCTTTGTATCCTTTTATCTTTCCTTCTCTCCTTCATTATTCCCTCCCTCCATGTTCTCTACATCACTTCCTCCCTCGCAGTGAGTCCTTTCTTCTTTCCTTTTTCCTGCCGTCATTCCAAACTTGTCCTTCCATTTTTTATCTCTCCCTCTTTCCATATTCTCTTCTTTTCCTTTTTTCTTGTATCCTTCCCTTGTTTCCTTCCTTCCTATTCTTACTACCCTCCTTTTTTGTTCTGCTTCCTTTTCCTTTATTCTTTTATTCTACCTCCATTTTTTCCATGTATTCTTCCATCTTTGTTTCTAACAGGTGACGAAGTTTTGAAATGAAAAATGTTCAGAAAACTGTGATAAGAATAAAAACATCCAACAACAACCGGCTGCTTTCCTTCTCAGTGCTCTACTAATGGGATGAGAATAATGGCTTCGCTGTATTGATGCCGTTTATTATAGCAATTAAGCTCAGCTCTATTGGGAGAGACATTATGCACAATGAAAATGAATCAATTCATTATTGATTTGACATAAATTTTGTTATGAAAATATCACTTTGCTGCTCAGAAGCGAATGCGACGCTGCACCTGGGATTCCTGCGGCCGCAGCAGGACGCGAAGGAAAGCGTTTGTATTTTTCACCGTCCGTCTACACTGCAAAAAATCTAAATGTTGCCAAGTATTTTTGCTCTAGTTGCAAGTGGAAACATGTTGGTACACTTGAAATAAAATAAAACTAATTCATAAGTAACAAATGTGGAGTTTGTTTAAAACAATAATTTTTTAATATTGATTTTAAAAACATACTTGTTTCACTGGTGGGTTATTTCACTGAT
Source organism: Gambusia affinis (assembly GCF_019740435.1). Classification (NCBI taxonomy): domain Eukaryota; kingdom Metazoa; phylum Chordata; class Actinopteri; order Cyprinodontiformes; family Poeciliidae; genus Gambusia; species Gambusia affinis. The sequence continues at coordinate 2,690,835 of NC_057888.1, forward strand.
AGCATGGGGAAAACGTCTTACCATGAGTGAAATAATCTGCAGGATTATAATAAAGGTGACCTATTCTTCTGTGAACAGTTGAGAATCGGTCTGTGGTCTATACAAAACATGTCCAACATGTTTTTTGCACAAAATCATTCTTGGGTAAAAAGATTTCAGTCTGCTCAGTTCATAAAGAGTTGTTTTAGGGCGTCTTGTCACTTTAAATCCAAAAGATCTCCTGCTGGCCACGCCCCAAAATCTCTACATTTACACTCGGACGTGAAAGTGGCTGCACACAGATACGCAATTATACAATCGTACCTCTTTGAAAAGCATTAGTAGAGCCTCCTCCTCAAAAAACAAGCAAGTGGTTTCTGAATGGTAAGACATTCGTCTTTTCCAGCAGCCATTATACAGTGCATGTGAAAACCAGCTGACCAAATGTGTTGGAACTCATCTTTGGTTGCTAGGTAACGGCAGAACTCGGCTGTGGTTGCTAGGTAACGGTGCATTGCCTGCTGATTTGTGACGCTACTCTCCAGAGTTTTTGAAACGGCTCATTTTCCAGACACCAAAATTACCTGGTAATATTAACTTATTGTCAAAAACTGACTTTTTTTTTTTTTTTTTTGCATAATTGGTCCCCTTTAAGAAAAGATCACTTAAAACAGGTTTCTAGGTATTGCTAAAAATTTACTTGCAAGGCAGTTTTGTCTTCAGTGTATTAAGTTATTTGTTATAGAAATTAGACCAAAAATACTTGGTAATGTTTTGCAGTGCGCAACCTGTTTTTTGTTGTTGTGCGTCGCCACTTCCTGTATTCATGCAGAGCAGAGAAAGTGAATCTCCACACGGCGGCCTTTTCAGGGTTGGAGGCGCTAAAGCCGCAGCTGAGCCTGCGAGAAATGAAACCTAAATCCATCAAACATCTCATCCTCTCACACACACACACACACACACACTCATCCATCCATCCATCCATTCACTCTTGAAAGCAGTCTCTGTTGCTCTAAGCTGGCGATAAGTTTGTCCCTTTTGCAGAATCTCAGAGCGCGCACTGTTTTTGTATTTACATGATTTAAGCTTCCAGCCACCTTTGATGCTGAGGCTACGATCAACATAATACACGCAGGACGACGCCGAGTTGCAGACGCAAACGGCGCCCGGTGCTTTCCGAAGTGAGTGCACTGCGGTACCTGCGATTGTCAGGCAGAAGGACGCGCTAAGAATAAAAATAATGCCCTCCTGATAATCCTCTCAGCACCGGGCCTGTTTTTCTTTTCTTTGACAGAATTTCAGAAAGTCCCATTTTGAATATGCTAAAATCCTTCCCTGCCTGTGTGTCTCTGTCTCCCTCTAATCCAGCATCCAACAGGCTGAAATGGGAGCTGCGATGGATGCGCTTGAAAAATGTGAGTTGTTCAGCAGCACAAACACACTTTCCTTTAGATATTTTCTCAATGTGTCTGTCTTGGTACTCGTGGATTTCATTGCTACATGCTAATGCTCTTCAGCCTTACACATTGATTGACAGACTGGGAATGTTCAAATTCAAATAACCTACATTTATCCCAAATGGAAATTAAATTATAACACATCCCAATATCACCCAAGTATTTTAAAAGAATTGCTTGGGATGGCAGGAAGGATCTCCAGTAGCAGTCAGTTTTGCAACGAATCTGAGGAGGCCTCTGACTTCTTTTAATTTGTATTTATAAAAACGAAAGAGCAATTAAAATTTTGACTGAATGTTTTACAGTTTAGTCCACTTTAGTTGAACTCCAGTCTGTCCAGTCTGAATAAAGTCTGATTTGTTTGGGAAAGTGTGAATGCAAAGCTAACTCTAATAAAGCTAACTCTGTTCCGCCATCAAACTTCGGTCTCAGTTTGGCTGAAGTGAACTCTGGTTCGGTTTGAATGTACATGTGAACACCAAGCAGACTGGGGACTGCTCCAAAAGCAGGAAGAGGACAACAGCACAGGGGATTCTGGGTAAATGCAACCAAATCAAATATGGTAGCCTATAGCTAGTGGGAGAAATGTGTGATCTTTCACCAAGACAAAAGAGAAATCCTACAATCCCTAGGATTGTATAGAGCTCTACTCTATTTTTATTTAAATTTTGTAAAGAAGAAAGTTTTGCTCAGTGTCTTTCAGACGTTTTGGCGTTTCAATTAGTGGTTCTAGGTGCAGCGCCCCCACAGGCGAGGAGGGGAACAGGTTTTTCAAAGGGTTTGGTTTCTTTGACTCAGTGCAGTGTGAAAGAGAACCACAGCAGCTGAAAGTGTAACAAATGTTGCAGTTTTGGTCCCCAATCGAACCCGTTCTACCGGACTGTGAGGTGTGAAAACAGCCTTAATGTTTCTCTGTGTCTCATTTGATTCACTCTGTTGACGATGCTGCACTGTCCCTGTTGAGTGTTAGCAGGGCGGGAGGCCGAGCCAGAAACGGAGAACCAGGAAGCTAACCATCAATCATCTGGCAGGATGTTTTTGTCAGTGATGCACAGTTTGTGTTGTGGCTTTTTTTCTCCTGTGTGATCATGTTTCTTCACACCCTGATGGACTCTCATGTACTCATCGCCGCTCTTCAGATTTGAAGGAGTGCGTCTGATGCGTCCCCGATGAGCCGCTGCCCTCCCTGGCTGTTTTTCATCTTGTTATTGTCTTTTCATCAACCGGCACTTAAGGGGAATAAATGGCGGGTTTGAGGCGTTTACGACGTCTCGTTCTCTGCCAAGTAAAACTACAATTACGCGGCTCTCACAAACACATCCACCAGCAATTTCCATCGTGTTTCGCCGCCGCCTCGTACTCTCCTTGCATATCTATGCAGATACATGTGTGCAGAATCCAGATTGTGTTTGGGAGGGACATCTTGGACTGGAATCAGTTGCTTTCTGCGACTACTTCATTAATCAAACGTACAATTTGTTCTTCTCTCGACTAATTAGCTGTAGGTGAACACAAATGGCTTTGTCGGAGCTGGCCTGTGGAAGTCGCCAAGGGCGCAGAGGTCCGACTTTGATTTCTCTCTGCTCTTAAATGAGGCCTCCAGCCACTTGTGATTGATGCAGTTTGTGTTCTCAGGCTTTAGCTTTTTATGAAACATTAGCGTTAGCGTGTCAGGAGCTAAAGCTCCACTCTCCATGCCCTCCGTCTCCCTCTCTCTCCCCAGTGTAGTCGTCTGTCACCAAGATTGATAGATGCTCATTGCTAGTAAATGAACACTTCCCCCCCTCATAAATTGCTGTTTCATGTGACTAGATTAGCGATGCCTTTTTAAAAGGTCAGTTAATTTAAAATCATCTCTTGGAGCTCTTCCTTGCTTGGTGCAGAGTGCCTCCAGTTGAAGGGCTTTGTTTGACTTTGTATTCTCACCTAATTTAAGGCTGCTAATTTACAAGTCACCTGTCAGCAGCATGTGCTCTTTTTCACATGATGTTCCCGGTGTGAGCTTTGGGATTTCTAACCTGCTTTAAATTTTGAGCTGCTGTAATTGAGTGCAGACTGTTGGCAGAAGAGATAAAAAGTAGATTTTCATGCATGTGAAGTGGTTGGAGTATAAAAATGAGGCTGTTTTGAAAAGGTGCGTTGAAATGTAACAAACAAAACCTCAGCTTTGAGGGACGTGTTTGTTTGCTTTTGTATTTTAAGAAGTCCAGCTTTAGCCAAATAAGTATTAATTACAGTTTGCAGCCTAGACTAAAAAATGTTTGCACTCTAAAACTATACGTGTGAAAAAGCAGTGAAACACAAAAGGGCATATACATATTTATTTATTTATTATTTTTTTGCTTGCATCATTTTTTTGAGAATATTACTTAGGCCATTATTTTAGTAAAGTGGAAATTTAATGTTTCTAGGGACATTAAATTTCAAAATAAAACGTCAAACACAAATATGACCAGACTAGCAGTGGATAGTAACTAGTTACTTGAATAACTTTCTGGGAAAATTTTTTATTTTTACTACATCCCATGCCTTTCCCTTTCAGCTCCTAAAGACTAGCGGCAGCAGCAATTAGCAAACACCTGATAAAAACGGCATCATGAAAAAGAGTAGGAGCTTCTTAAAGAGACAGAGACCCAATTTCAAAGCATCAAACTTCTTGTTTTTTGATATACAGACTGAAGGTAACAGAGTTACCTAATGGTGCTATAAAATGGTGCTATGTGCCTTTAAAATACATGATTATCTCTTTAAAGTAAAAATATGTTGAAGTAGTGCTACCTACATCTGAACTCGATCAATCAAGATTTTATTAAAGTCTGTAGATTTCATTTGTGACATACTTACTTTGTTGTGAGCTAGCATGCTACTTATTTTGCATAGTAATTCTGTAATCGGTGCCAATTTGAAACAGTCATAGTAAGCTGTAAGTTAGCATGCTAGTTAATAGCTTTTTTTTTTTTACAAACTTTTTGTGCTGCTTACCCAGTTTTAAACTAGCAAACACGTTAACTCTGCTGTTAATCATTATGCTATTTTGTAGCATGCTAACTACGTCATGAACTAGCAAAGTTAGCTGATAACTTTTGTATTTATTTAGGTAATAAATATATAACAGATCATATTATATTTTTAAGTGTGCTATGTTAATTTCGCTTTAGTTGAGTAGAAGTTTTACCAAATACTTTTTAACTTTTACTTGAGTAAAAATATGTTGAAGTAGTTTTTTGGTCCACCTCTGATTAAGACAACCATTCAGGCTAATATTAATGAATATAATCCAACAAAATGATGTGGAATTTGGTCTTATCGTTTTTTATTAAGAGGCCACATTCTTTGACACGGGATAATCGTGAATTAATGGCTGTTTTTTTATTATTATTATTCATGAATTTTGTCTAGATTCATCATTTTTGAGCAGGAAATGTTCTTCTTTGGTTCCATAGGCAAACATGATTCTGTTTATACAAGCCTGCAAGGCCACAATCAGGATTTAAACATGCTTTTGAAGGATTTGTGCATCTCCTGACCATGAGTTTGTATAATGAGACTTGAGCTCATGTGCTGCAGAACGGCCGAACACATCAACCCCTATTGGAGCCGTATTGTCTCTAGTGTGATTGTCAAGGGCCTTGCTTCATTTGTTCACATAGCAAGACTAATCAAGGACATTAGCCCCGGTGTCATGTAATTCATCATTGATTGTCTTATTGGCCCTCTGTGCAGTTCTGGCTACACCATTACTCCCGCTGTATAACAGCCCTACCTTGTGTAAGTCTCTGATCGAAAACGCCGCCCTGCATCGTGTCGGGATTCATTTCCATGTTTTATTTAAAGCCTCCCCGAGTATCAGGAGCACTTTGAGAAGAATTGAACTCCTTCTTTTCTGTGTTTCGGCTGCTGATCTTTTCCTGGCTGACAGGATCCCACGGAGAGGAAGGTGAGGAGACACGACTGCATTCGCTCCGACAGCTCAGAGCTCATTAAAGACACCGAAGCCGGCCGACACTCGGTGCCGACTCTGGCCGATGCGCCGGCGGTTCGGGCTGGTTCCCGCCTTTGATGGCTCGCGTTTTGACAGTCTCCTGCCTGTATCTGTCAGGGCAGAATTAAACGTTAAGCAAGACCCACACTGTCGGGAAACATGAGTGCAAACAAATTGAGCTGAGAGCAGCCAGGTGGGCTGGGGAAGTCATCGGTTCAGAGTTTCTGACGCAGATCTTCAAATATGAATGGAAACGGTTTAACCATTTATCATTCAATTCTCACAGATAGAACTGGCTCTGAGACTCATCTTCCCTTTGCTTCCTCCTTACTTTGTTTTGATAAACAATGTAGTTTGTAATAAAAGGAGAAAGAGCCTCTATTTGGCATTTTACTATTCCTTACTCCAAAATGTTTTCTTTAGATATTTATTAAAATTATCATTACGTTGTGATAAATAAGCTGAAAAAAATTTAGCTCCCAGTACCTCAGAAATACACCAGTCAGTCAAAAACAACAATCAGAGCCAAGAGGAGGACCTTAGCGCTGTCAATCACTCTTGTGCTCAATCCCTCCACCCTTTGCTCTCTGCTACGTACTGCAACGTTACCTGCCACAAATACTAGGGCTAGTTAAGGATAAACGATTTTCCTCTAAATCTAATTTGTTTCTCCACCATTAGAACATTTAGCAGCGCATTCACAAGGGTGATTGACAGCACTAAGACCCTCCTCCTGGCTCTGATTGGTGTTTTTGGGTTGGTAGCTCCATTTTTTTTAATGTTGTTTATCTTTCTCATATTAAACTGTCACAACTTGATGATAGTTTTATGAAATGTTTGGTTCTGGTTCTGGACCAGAAGACCTGAGTGGGTCTTTAAGGTTAATACAACAACAGTACAAATTTATTTTAAAGTCTTTTATCTGAGCTAAATGGTCATATAAAGTTGCTAGCATGTTAAGCTATTGTAAAACTGAAGAACGGGCTAGCTGTGTAGCATAGTTAGCATGCTAATTCATAGTAGCTTGCTTGTTGCAGCACAAAATGAGTGGAAGATCAGAATATAACTCCTAAAAAGTGTTATAACATCCACTGTTATCCTCCCTTGTTGGTTATCCAAATTCTTTGCCGCCTCAGATCATTGTCTAAAAACACGCCGCCTCTCCTTTTTCCCTTTTGCTTCCTTGCAGCTGCTTGTTTTTTAAACAATACAATATCTGTTGACTAGGAGAAAAGAGTCTCTATCCAGCTTGTTGCTGCAGGGGAACTACATTCTTTACTCGGTTCCCTCTAAACCTCTTAATCTCTGGATAAAAGCGTCGGGCGGATAAAGAGGAGAGTAAAGAAGAGTATGCAGCGTCTGTGTTCGCTGGCTTCAGGGTTTTATTTGCCCTTTGGCGTGGCAGGAAAATCCCTCCATCAGCAGCATTATGCAGCCGCGCTGCTGGCCTGTTGACGATGTGCTGCGCTCGAGGCGATGGCGTCTCTCGGCCTCCGTTCACGCCGAACGCTAAAACTAAACCGTATGCCGTCGAGGTCCTTTAAGAGTCTGAACTTCAACGTGTTTTTACTCAAGTAAAGGCAAAAAGTAGCCATCTAGTTTGTTGTTGGTGTTTTGGTTAAAACATGTCTGTTCTTTATTCACTGGGCAGAGAATACAGAAAGTTTACTCAAGTAAGAGTAGAGATATTTCAAAATAAATTTACTCCAGTAAAAGTAAAAAAGTATTTGGTGAAAAGGTTTACTCAAGTAGCTGATCAAATTATCATTTAAAATGTAAAACATTTCATCATCAGAAAGACCAAAATATAAAATCAAGTGGAAATTTTGGTATTTTAAGAATCAAAACAACAATAATTTATACAACTAACAAAAAAAATAACAAAATCAGGCAAAAGAAAATTTTTACAAATCAGTTTCTTTCAATAAAAAAAACTTATGAAACTTCAACAAAACCCACAGGTGTGTGTCTGTGTAATTACTGATTAAAGCATGTTTGCTTTTAAATTAGTGGGTAGTCAAAAAAAAAAAAAAAAAAAGCACCAGTTCAACATATTTTTACTCAAGTAAAAAGTAACCAAAATATTTATTTCTCAAGTAAGAGTAAAAAGCTATTTGGTAAAAAGTGTCTGATCAAATTACCATTCATTTAATATTTAAAAATTACGTCAGATGGACCAAAATATAAAGTTAAGTGGAAATTTTGTTGTTTTAAGGTCCAAAATGACAGTAATCCCTATAAACGACAAGAAAACATTTTACCAAATCAGTTTCCTTCAATAAAAAACAGAAGCTGCAGGTGTGTGTCTGTGTCTGGTTAAAACATGTTTGCTTTGGGCAGAAAATCCAGAAATGTTACTCAAGTAAGAGCTTAGATACTCATGCAACAATAAAACAGTGCAGCAGGGTAAAAATACTCCTAAAAGTTAATTATTTTCACATTCTGCTGTTTGACGGAACATTTTTATTCACGTCCAAATCTGCAGTCGGGTTGTGCGAGTTAATGTTTAGTAAACTCTCCTCAAAGGTGCTTTTTTTCCTCGGCGCCGGACAGCTGGGAGCTCTCAATACGCTCCAACGGCCAACAGGTTCTGAAACCAAAGGCCTTGTGTTTTCTGCCGCTACCTTATTCTTTTGTCGATTGCTCCTGTGCTGCATGTTAAACAATGCAAATGGGCCAAAGCTGTTTTTTTCCCCCCTCTTGAGTGGGTTATTCTCAAGTCATCTCCCTGGAAAAAATGCTGGTGATTTCCATATTTTAACTGCAGTGTGTGGCTTTCCTCGCTGACGGAGATTGTGTGTGTTTCAGTGAGTTCATGTATGTTTTTATTATTCCCTGCCTCTCCGTTTTTAATGGGATACCGCTGTTATCGCACACTTTCTTTCTCTGTTTCTATAATGACAAATTAGAGTGTTGCACCAGAAAGAACACTCATCTTCTTTCCCTCCACAAGTCAAATGCATAATATATGTAAATTGTGCTTTTTGACTGTGTTGCATATATACCATAGGAGACCCTTGAATTATGAATACATGAACAGGTTGCAGACAAGTGAAGCTCTGCTTGTTGGAAATCAGTTAAAGACGTTTTCCTCCAGCGAGTTCAGACTGCAGGAAATGGTGAAAACTATTTAATAACTTCAGTCAAGTTTCTTTGTGTGGCACATTTTAGCAGCAGAGCAGTTCAAAAATAAAAATGACTAATTATTAAAGATTGGATTTTGTCAAAGTACCTAAACAGGAGGGTTTAAAGGACTTGTAGTTTTCTGGAAGTTTGTTCCAGACCTATAATGCATAGAAGCTGAATGCTGCTCCTCCATGTTTGGTTCTGGTTGGAACCAGAAGACCTGAGAGGTCTGGAAGTTTTAACCAACAATGTGTTGTGATGCTAAGCCGTTTAGTGATTTATAAACTAACAGAAGCCAGTGGAAGGGCTTTACACTGCAAAAACATCAAATCTTACCAAGTAGTTTTTGCTAGGTTCTAGTACAAATATCTTGGCATACTTGAAATAAGAAAAAACTCACTAAAGATAAACTTTCAGCAAGAAATATGATTAATTGTTGTCAGAAATGCAGATTTAAACTAAACAGCCATAAATTTATCAAATCGAACTAGCACTTTTTCATCAGTGTTAAATAATGATTGACTAAAACAAGCTCCTATTTCTTGCTGAAAAGTTTGTTGCAAGATAGTTTTGTGATTTCAAGAGTACAAATATAATTTGCTCTAGAAACTAGACCAAAAATACTTGGTCAGATAGTTTTATTTGCAATGTCTACATTCTTGATATATTGTATTTTCTTAGTTTTAGCCAGTGTTTCGCATCTTATTGACCTTTTAAGCAGATCTGCTGCTGTAATCAACGCGAGTAGAGATGAAGACATAGACGGTTTTAGTCCTTTTAATCTGGAAATCTTCTTCAGGTGACAAAAGGCCGACTTTGTAACTGTCTTTATGTTGCTCTGAAAGTTCGATTTGTTTGACTTATAACCAAATAGGATTTCTGAAAGATCTCTGTCGATTTATGATGACGGTTGTTTGTAAAAGATTTAAATCTGTTTTAGTTTTTAAGTTTCTTGGGTTTTGTTGCAGATCGCTCCTTTTCTCCTTTTCCATTTCTTCTCTTTCTCAGAGCCAAACTCAGGCTTTGATAAAAGGCTCCGATGCTCTAATTTGTTCTTAGTTTGCATGGTCACGAGTTGTGACTGGAAAAACTGCACAGTCAAATGTGATCCTCAGCGAGTCGACACAAACCAGTGGGCAGCCGTCATGCATGCCGATCTGTGGCCGCGCACAGTGATGTAAACACTCAGTGGAAAACCACCTGAAGTCTGTCAGCTCCTTCTGTCGCCGGGTTTAAACCGTTTCTAACGACAGGAACGAATCGTAACAATTTCTTAAAGGAGTGGGCTAGGATTGATTTCTCTGTCTTAAAAAATATATGTATATATAGATTTTTTTTTTAAACTAACATAATCCTGGATTTAAATCTGGATTTTTACTGTTATCCAAGAATCAAGTTTACATTTCTGTTTGTGTACAATTGTATTTTCTAAATATACAGTTGTACAAAATCAAGTACAAGTCTTTTGTACTTGATTTTGTTTGCTCTAAACAATTCATTTTGTTTCCCAAAGTGTGGGGCGCGCTGCCTCTAGGGGGCGCCGTGCCATTGCAGGGGCGGCGCGGGAAGCGGTATGGATGAGTGAAAAGGGAAAAATCAAAACAGTAACACAAAAGTGTTTCACTGTAAAGATGGTTTATAGTTTTGTTGCAACCTGAAGTGTGAAATGAACTTCAGTGGAGTTTGAAAACAAAATATGTGTAAAGTTTTATGTCTGGTTGAACGACGTGTGTCCAGTTGAGTAATCCATAGGGGGAACCAGAAGAAAATCTTTGGGAACCACTGATAAATACATGATTTATAGACTTCATTACCACCACACATGCTAACTGCAGAGTTTTCTTTGTTCTTAATGTATAACATCCATATTTATCTCTGGTCCCTGTTAGATAAAGGTTTACAATTATTTCTAAACTCCATAGTAATGCCACAACTAGCAAACCTTTCAGTTCAAAGAGACTTTTTCTTCCACTACTACAAAACTTTTTTATTTAATATGTGTAAAATCTAATGTTTCATTTTTAAAGATAAATAAGATTTTAGAGCAGTCGTCAAAAAAAAAAAAATCCATAAGTTGGGAAAGGAGACCAATTCAAAATATGAAGCAAAGTAAAAAAAAAAACATTAAATTACTTTCAAAAGTCTTTTATCTTTGGTCGTTTTTTGTTGTAAATATTTCAGTACAATAAAGTGTGCAAAAGAACTAGCTTATCGTATTACCTTTTTATGTAAAAAATATGTATATTTTGCTTTTATAAAAGCCACAGGTTGCAGCCTCCTGAACTAAATGGCTTAAGAACCAGTGAACCAGTTCTAAATGAATTTGGACCTTTTTTGTTTAAGATCTGAAAAATTTTAGTCAAACCTGAACTGGAAATGTGTGAATTCATCCAATTATGCACAATTGGGCATCACCCTGACCACTAGATGGCAGCAAAGTGTTTTATAACATAATTTATGGTTTGTGTAAAATGTGCATCGGCAGGGATTTGTTATAAATTCATAACAAAAGTTAACAAAATGATTCTGATTGAGTTTAAATATCTCGAGCGACTTGTCTCGCATATCGTGCCGAATTTCTAGATCAGTTTTATGAACCAGTTTTTAGAGGGAATATTTCAAATAACTTTGAAGTTTCACATTAAAAACAAATAACAATGAAACATGCTGCCTATTTTACTCCCAATCTCATTGTCCTTAAAGAGGCAACTACAAAACGGTTGACGCCTTTATACGATCAGGTTTTAGTATTTTTTTTTAAGATTAACATTGAAATTTTTTGAAATTTAGCCACATTGTGAAGTTTGATTCCATTTTCCACCCAATAAGTTATAAAAATCAACCGAAATAACACTTTAGGCTGTTCCCCACACCTTGGACTTTGGTGTGAATGTGCAGCAATGAGAGGAATAATGCTAACTGTCTGGTAGCATATGTTGGTGTGTTACCTCATTCAGCATTAATGGCGCCTTCGCAGATGTGCAAATGGCCCGTTTGGTTTAATTCCTGCTAAATATCCGGATGTTCACATCGGCCCACATGGTCCCTCTCATCCTCAGCCTGGATGATGAAACATCCAGACATTTAAGAGCATTTCACCTTTTTATTTAGGCAACCACTTTCTGTTTTTCTACTTAACCAAACGTACAGAACTGGAGGTTGGCTCCACCTTCATCTGTGAAACTGATTATCTCATATTTGAGACATGAATACTTTGTTAGTTTATGGTTCTCTCAATGATTTATCAGCTAGTTTTGGAGCCCAACTTGCATGCCTGACATTTTGGTATGAGGTGTTTGGGTTTGTCCTAAAGAGCATCTTTCTTCCGCTTTCATGTATCTGAACGACATTTTGTTCCAAAAGTTTCATTCTGGAGGTTAATTCTGATGTAGCCAAAGTCTGTGTGGTCATTTATGTTGAATTTTTGTAAATTGTTCATCAATTTAGCTTTTATTTGGACAGTTATAATGTACTTAAGTTAGTTTAGAACCACATGTGGGTAGAGTAACCAAAAAGTCTACTCGAGTAACGGTAACATTACTTCTGTAAAAATGAATTTTTCCAAGTACGAGTAAAAAAGTAATGAGTAACTGATCAAATTATCAATAACTTAATATTTAAAAATTACGTCATCAGACAAAAGCATAGTTTAGTGGAAATTTTGGCATTTTAAGGACCAAAATAACAAAATCAGGCAAAAGAAAAAATGTTTCTAAATCATTTTCTTTTTATAAAAAACGTATAAAAGTTTGAAAACTGCAGGTGTTTCTGCAGTCTTTGAACTTGCTACATCAGATTAAGTTAACTTTGGTTTTCTTTTAAGTTGTAATAAAATGTTAGTTATTGCTCATATTTTTTGCAAAAAGTAGAGTATATATATTTTGTCAGGCAGTGACGTCTGAACTGTGTTGACGAACCAAACTACCTGGTGCCACTCTTGGCCTTTCTTGGAAACTTTTGGTTTTGGAACTGAAATCCGGCTACAATCATGCTGATATATTCTTGTCTGATAGAAAAACCTTTCTGCTTTCATACACTTGTTGACTCTTTTTCCAAAAACTTAAAGGGTTCTGAGTTAAAAATTTATACTAAATTTATACTAATTACTTAAAAATAAGTAGGGATCCAAGTATTGAGCCCTGTGGAACGCCAAAGTTTATTCACTGAAGCTAAAACCCTTTTTACACTTTATAAAGAGTTACAAGGTTTTCACTTTGTAACTCCTTGTAACAAAGTTTAACACCTTTGTAATAGTTACTTTTATGGAATATTTCTCTTTTTTTATTCTAAGTAAGTTGGAGTTAGATTTAAATATTTTTTTTAACCAGATTAAAAGCAGATTATGTTCTTATAAGTAAAACCTCTCAATTAGATGGGTGTACTTTCTTTTCATCATCACTGTGTGTATTTAAATTATAGGTGTGAATTTAGTTTTGTTTTTTTTGCTGTAAATCTCTCTTTCTCTCTCTCTCTTCCCACCCAAACTTAAAATGAGTTATTTATCAGCTTCACCTCTCAGATGATTATCAGCAGTGATGTGAATTCGGCTCACGTTTCGACTCCATGATGAGATGGATCAGGCTGCTTTCAGATGTTACTGAAGCTCCAGCGTTATTAGGACCTTCTGAAGAGCCACTGAACTCTCTAAAAAATGCAAAAAGCAGCTCAGACCAGGCCTGAATCTGCCGTTCATTAAAATGTGACATTTTAGAGAGGATTTCACAGGACAGTATGGAAGTCTCTTCACCTGCCTGACCGTGACTTCTGCCTTTTTTTTCCCTGTCCTGATCCGTATTTTTCTCCTCTCCTTCATCTGATAATTATCATTGCTGCAGTTAGCCCTTTAGCACATCCTCTCGAGACGCCACCCCCGCGTTTTCTCTGCACCTAATGAGAACCAGAGCATGCGACAAATCTGCCGGGGGAAACTTTCGTGGAAGTTTTCAGAGTGCGCGATGTGGTTCGGTTCGGTGCGCGGTTCCTGGTCCTGACCCGAAGAGTTTCCTGGTTGTTCTGTTCTCGCAGGCTTAATGTGTCGTATCAGACTTGGAAATGGCTGCGGCCAAGTTGGCAGCAGGAAGGGAACCCAAATCTTGGTTTGCAGTGCGTTCCTGTGGAAAACTGCGAGTTTGTGTAGCCAAATCTGCAGCCTTTTCTTGCTGCTTTCGGAAGCCAAGATGGAAACATTCGTCAGCTTTGGAGACGAGCAGCTTTTTGTGAAAAGTTAAATGCATCTTTTAAGGATTTGAACATCCAGTTACAGTCAGATCAGTTCATTATGGGAGCAACATGTCGCTGTTTCAGGTCTGTCACAATAAACCTTACTGGACGATTAATTGTCTCAAAACGATGTTATTGTTCTGAGACCATTTTCAGATAATAATGACTTAATAATTCAAGATTAAATTATTAAAGATCAATAAACTTTAAATTCTAATGAACATTTAAACACTGAAACTGGAAGACATTTTAAATATCCAGAATATGTAAAGAAAACAACAGAAACAAATAAAATAAATGATAAAATCTCTGTAGACAAATTTATCTTTCAAAAAAGGAACATTGAGACCAAAACACCAGAATGAAGTTTTATCATCCAGTTTTTGATAAAAAGGAGAAAAATTATAAATCAAGCAAATGAAAATTGAGTTTCTTTTAATTTATCATGCAGTTAATTGATTTATTGTTTATTGTGACAAATCGAAGAATAATCCTGGAGAACAATAATTTTTACACTTTTTAAATTTGTTGATTTGCTTTTATCACCAATGTTTTTATGCACAACCATTCATATTTTCTCAACTACCAGGTTCTTATTGACACTAATCATTTTAACTTTCATACAACCCTCAAAGGACCAGTTTAATTTTACCATCATAATTTACATTTTCCATAATTCCATAATGTAGAAAGTTGCCAGTAAATTACAACAATGTGAAAAATGAAGAGATCATTTTAGATGATCAGTTTCTCTGATTTGACTTTTTCTAGCTAAATGTTTGAGTAAAATGAACTTTTATTCTATGAACTACTGACAACATGACTCAGAAATTAGCAAAAATGTAGTATTTATTTGCAGAAAATGAGAAATAGTCAAAATAACCTAAAAGATGCAAAGAAAACAAGTTAATATTCGTTTAGAAACAAGAATACGAATGTTTTAAGATGTAGCTTCATTGCCTCTAATGTTGTTTTACTGATCTCATTTAGATTAGATCTCACAGTAACCAAACAAAACGGATCAATGTAAGGAAACATCAACAAGCGGGGCGTTTAGTCGCAACCTTTGACCTAAAACTGCTCTTTTAAAAACCTTCGCTGCTGTAATCCTGACCTCGTCTCTTCTCTCTCTTTCCAGATAACTTCCCACAAATGGCTCATCAGAAGCGCTTCATCGAGCGGAAGTACCGCCAAGAGCTGAAGGAGATGCGGCGAGAGCGCGAGCGGCAGGAGAAGGAGACGGACGACGGCGGGGCGGCGGCGGCGGCGGAAGCCAGGAAGTGACGGAGAAGCGTTAGCCAATCAGGCGAGAGCTAGTGAGAGTTGATGGAGTTAGGGTGAGTCAGGAAGCCACAAATGTCCAGTTTTCTACTTTTTATGTCTGAAAGGTCCATCTGAAGCAACAGCAGGACACACTGCGTTACCAGAACAAGCTAACAACTAAAAACAAGAAGTTTTTATCGGACGGGATACAAGATGTCTAAATAAAACTTTAAAATTCTGCTGTAACAATCTGGTTTTTTCTTTCCGATACAGCGAAACAGTTTTGAATTGATGTAAAATGGTTCCTTTTTTAAAGAAAAGACATAATTATACTGAATTACTAATTTGTTTGATAACTCTGCACCAGTACGGCTCACTTTAAATACACCGATAGCTTCACAAGCTAGGTCAAAAAATTATTTTAATTTAACAACCAATGTAAAATAAACAACAAACTGGCAAAAGTAGGTCAGCTGTCAGTCAAACGTGTAAAAATAAAGTACAACACAACTTCCTTGAAATGGTTCAGAAAGTTCAATTACACTGCAAAAACACAAAATCTTACCAAGTATTTTTGTCTCGTTTCTTCTGCAAATTTCTTAGTTTTGTCTTGTTTTAAATACCAACTTAAAAGTAACTTTTCAGCCAGAAACTGATAATAAACTGTTTATTTAAAGTTTTTCATCGATATTAAAACGGGCCCCTATTTCTGTTAGTTTTGTCTCGTTTCAAGTGAACAAAGATATTTGCATCAGAAAAACAAAATCTCACCAAACATACTTGGTGAGATTTAGTTTTTCTGATATAGGAAATGTAAATATGATATTATAATAATAATAAAGGATGAGGTCGCTTGGAGCATAAAGTGTAGAGTCAGACTGAATAGATCTGTCGTCATGAATCGGGCACATTCTCATTTAATACCCAATATTGGGACCGATACAGATATTGATATCGGATCTGTGCAGACAGAAACGGCTAAAAATGGCCCATTATGCTAACAATGTCACCATCTGTTCCACGTTTGCCACTCATCCACTAATAACCAAAATATTTTTTTTACCCTCTCACTTGTGATCCAATTGGCTGTCTCACAGATCTTAATTATAGATTGGTTAATTAACAATTTCCCCAGCTCAAACGCCTCTGGATCCAGCTATTTAACAACAGCAGACATTAATAACTATCTGTGGAGGAGTTGGGTCTTTTTATATTGAGATTCATTGTAGATAAGACGTACATACCTGAGAGGGCTAGAGAGTGTCTGGTGTGTGTTCGCCTGCAGCTGCTGTCACATTTTTCAAATTAAAGCTCCCATCTTTCACAGAAAACCTCGCCGAGACGGCCTCATTTTAAACATATTTAATGTCATATAAATATTCAGTACAAAATATCACGGTTTACAAAGCAGAGTGATGAATGGCCGGTCGCGTCGGGCCTCCGCAGACTACCACTAGTTCTCGGATTGTTTCTACATAAACAAAACTCAACCACATTGCCACCGACGGAGTTATAGCATAGAAGAGGCGAGGCCCACCGCGCCTGCACATCAACAACCACAGATCTACTGCATCTGGACTTCAGTGTCTCCAACCGTTAGCCTCACACACCAAGAGAAAGAACAGAAAAACCCAATAACGGTGACATGATTATGCCCCATATGGAAACGGTAAAATAAAACACTTCTGTTTACATCCATTTGAGATTTTTAATGGATGCCAGCTAGCTAGCTAGCTGATAAATAACTAACCTTGAAAATTTAGCAACCGGCAGTGGTGACAATAACAAGACAACCACTCCTACTATCCTAGACAAAAAGTTCAATAAGTAACCCAGAAAAAACGAGAGTTTTTCGATGACTGTTACTAGCTAATATAGATAGCTTTCAAATGCTAGTTGCTAAAGCAGAAGCTAGTTTATCAAATTAAATGTCATCAGGCTTATCAGGCGAACTTTTTAATCCATCTCATAGATGCTTTACAATGAAATCAAGGTTTATAAGTTTAGCCGCTTTGCAATGCTAATCATTAGCATCCAGAAGTTTAATAAAGCTAGTAGCACTAGCATTGTAAAGCTAATGCAGTGATTCTTGAGTCATGTTAGGTTTTCGCTATATTCAGCTGCCTTGCTCTGCTAATGATGAACCTGTTGGATTGTCCAACAGCCAGATAGTAGGAACAGGTAGCAGGCTGTAGATGTTTTGTCATATGTAAGTGTGTAGCTTAATTAGCATCAAAATGCTAGTAACCAAAGTGGAGGATTGGCTAGTTTAGAACTATTAAAATGTTATTTGTCAACTTTGATGTGTTAGTAATGCTAATAATTATCAGGTATATGTTGGTTAAAAGTAAATGCTGAATTTTAATGCTAATGATGCTAACTGTTATTACTGTAATCTCCAGCAAGAAAGTGTTACTGCTTATTAGCTTGCATATTTATTTATTAGTGCCCTCATGCTAATGATCAACCTACTATCATAAAACATGTAGACAGTGGGATGTGGTCACATACAATAACATTTTCTTCTTCAAAGCAGCTAATATTTGAAATGCTAGTAGCCAAAGAAGTGGATGGTTACCAACCTTGGATGGGAATGTACCTTTCTACTTTTATATGTTAAATATAAAAATAACTGGGAGCTCTGTAGTAGTAACTCAGTTCTATTTTTTTATTTATTTCTATATTTCTTTACCAGACTAAACTCAAGGCAGCAGGAATTAGCATAATGTAGCTTATGTGTGAGAAATGTAAGCAGCTAATTTGGATAGCTTCAAAATGCTACTAGCCAAATGTTAGAATCTTTGCTGTCAACTTCTGTGTATTGAATCTAATCATTTGCATTAATAAATGAAATGCAATCTGCAACATTGGTTTAGCAGTGGTACAGATGCTCATTGTTAGCTTGAGTCTAGCAAAGATGTGTGTAACTCTGTGGGTTGTTATTCTAAACATGCTGGTCGAATAATCGGACTGAAACAAACATTTAGATTTTAGGAGGAGAATGAACCAAACAGCCTTCTTCTGAATGTAAGCTAACTGGATCGTTTTACTGAGGATGAGAATTATTGTGTTGCTAACTATGCTAACAGCTAGCATAGTTAGCAATAATTCTCATGTTCTAGCTGAAGAAATGTCAATCTTTATTGGTTTACATTGGTTCATTCAGAGTTTGGTAAATCAGCTCGAATGACTTTTAAAATAAAATTTTAGCACTCGGCATGAAACTGGACAGCTAGCTGGTTTTCAAAGTTGGACCTGGAAAATTGTTACATTTATCAAAGAATTTTGTGATCAGATTTAAAACTTGTGCTAAAAATGAAAGTATGATACCATTATTGGTCTAGCTAGCCACTGGCTTGGTGTATGCTACTGCTTTATTTCAGTTTGCTGCATGTTTTAGATGATTTCTTTTTAGATTCTGACTCGGGTGGGAAGTTGTCACCTTGTGATTGGTCACCACTGGTTGCTAGGTTATCAGGGTTAGCAATTAGCCAGATTTATGGTTGATGAATCCTCCTGCTCCAGTTATACTGCCTCTGTTGTGACTTTTTCCTGTGCTGATGATTAAATGCTTATCATAGCAACACTGCTTCAGTCTGAAAACTGAAGTTAATAAACAAAACAACATTTTATAGTAACCGCTCAGTTTTACAGCCTCTATAATCAGCCAGAACGTTTAATAGCCGTCACCATTACAGACAGAGAGAAGAAAGTAGCTCTTTGGCAATTATGCCATTGTGTTATTTCTGTTCCAAATGTCTTACAAATGTCAGCCTCTTCACAGGTTGGCCTTTTGTTCAAGCGAGGGCAGAGCATGTTGTAGTTTCTCCCCTCTCAGAAACAGACACTGGGCTGAACTCAGAGCTGTTTACTCATCTTCAGAAGGTCTTCCACTAATTCTGTTAATACTGCAGCTTAAGGATCGCTTGCCTTTGTTTTCCAAATCACATTTAAAGCGAACCTCTCGTGTGTCCTCGTCGATGTGCTGACCTTCTCTCCGAGCCGAGGACAATCTTCTGGGTTTAAAAGCCTAATTCTGCGCCGCTCAAAGGTCAGGTGCCCCTTCGATAAGCATCTTTATGGAGGAGGCTGGAGGTCCCGCAGGAAATCAGCTGGGTAAAGCCGCGCGTTTGCTCTGGCTCCACAGCGAGGTACAGTGCATGTAATGAGGCGCGAGGAAGGAAAATACTGGTCCTCTTTGCTTTTTGGCACATTTCTGTTGCACAACTGCTGCTTCTTAGTACAAAATGTCAATACCAGCACTTGATTCGGACGTTCTGGAGGCCAATCAGTCTTTATTCCTGGGAAAAACTATCTATTCATCCATTTTTAAAAGCTCAACCTGCATACACCACTTGTAATATTCAAATTTTCCAAAAGAACAGCCACAAAACATTGACATGTTAACAGAAAGTTTAGTGGAAGGATAAAATGATAGAAAATGCCTGGATTTTAATTTTTACAAATCAAGATGGCGGAAAATAGTGGTTGATAGCGCTGTAACTCTTTCTACGGTTCCTTCACAAGCAGTCAATTAGATGCGTATAACCGAAACTTCCTACCTCGATAAAAAGGGAAGTGATTCAGAACTTTTTTCATTTCTGGTAAAGTCAGCAAGAAGTTTTAGCAAGACCAGTATTTCCCTTATTGGATCAGATTAAAACTAAAATAATTTGTGTGGGTAGTTCTTAAACATTCCTCTACTGGGAGGAAATAATCCATCACCTCGCAACAAAAACCTCAAAACTGTTTACATGTAATTTTATCTTGGTGTGTCGCAGACAGAGGCTGCGTTTCCATTACAAATCTGCGCAAAAATCGTTTGATTTATTTCGCAATTTAAAACCATGAGGCGCCATTAATCTCCATCTACTTCCTGTTGTCTTCTTTGCCGTTTCCGCCGGTGGGAAACATCGACAACATCCGGTTGTTCATCACATGAATCATTGAATGTGAAAAAAGTGTTTCTATTGCAGTTTGCGAACTACATAAATTTTGATACAGCTGAAAAACCATTTCAGCCATTAAGCAAATTTATTTTTTTTTTATTCCAATTTGCACAATTTTACATTTCATTAAAACGCAGCTAATGAAGAATATTTGAGAAAAATTAGTTAAAATATTTAAAAACAATCTCAATCATTTAACGACTTGTAAATTTACAATAAACCACCACAAAGCCAGGGATGGACTATTTATTTCATCAATGCCTGGTGTTGCACGCAAACCATCGATTGCGCTAGAAGCACTTCACTGCCCTCTAGTGGTCGGAGTTCTGCAGAGCAACCTTTTAGTTTTGTTTTTTTTTTTTAGAAAGTGGCAAATTTATTTTCATAGTCACAATTTGCGCAATTTTTACGATGAATGGAAACGCAGCTCCTGCCTCCCGTATTGATCTGAGGTGAATTAAACTCAGACTGAAGAAGTGGGGGAGATAAAAATCCCTAGAAAAGGAAACTGTACAGCGGACTGTGTCATATTACCGTACGTACACAAGCTAAGATAGAATTCACAATATGCAGCATGTTTTAGTCCCAGAAACACTGAAAAATACGTCGGCATATCCGTTGGTCACCAAGCTGCTTGTAGAGTCCGGAAGTCTCAGGCAGCTTCGGGAAAAAAATAAAAAAACAACCAAATAAAATCTGTTGATATATTCGGGCCTCATTTGGACCCTGTATACACACACACAGAAACAATAAAAAAAAGAAAGGAAAAGTCTTCACTGCGTCCCTGCAAAAACGCAACTAACACTGACTGGACACACAAAGCCTACGTCTGGTCACCGGAGGGACGGCTGGAGGGCGCGGGAACCCGACCTTCACGCCGGCCGCGCCGCCACAGGCCCAAACCGCCTGAAAGTCCAGATTTCACGTCACGCTTCCGTCCGTGCGCCGGGTTCTTGTTAGGAGTCGCTGTCGTCGCCGCCGTACATGTCCGCCAGCTTCTTGAAGCGCGGCCCCCACTCGCTCAGGTAGTTGTAGTCCTGGTCGCCCTCGGTGGTCACCGACTCCAGCGAGCTGAGCGACTCCGCCACCGAGCCGTTGCCCTCGTAGGCGTAGGTGGCCAGCGAGTCGTACGGCGGCGCCGTGGGGTCGCTGTCGTTGTCCTGCAGGCGCTGGTTGATGAAGTCCCTCACGTCGCCGTTATTGTCCCGGCTGGGCGGCGGCGGCGCCACGGGCCGTCGGACCGGCGGGTAGAAGGTCTCGGGGATGATGTCCCGCCGCTGCTTGCTCTCCTCGATGGCCTCCGGGTTGCGCAGCGTGCCGATATCAAAGGCCTGCGTGTCCTCCTCCCCTCCGCCCTCGTCGTTGTAGCTGACGACGTTGTCCCTGACGTCCTCCTTGGAGATGATCAGAGGCTCCTTCTTCCTCTGGCGCCTCAGGGCGGCGAACAGAACCACGATCACTGCGGCACAAACAAACACCACAAATCAGAGACTGAAGGCCGCCGACCCTCCAGAGGGAATTGTCCGTGTTTTCCACTGATGTTCATAGACTTTGTTCAGCACAGGCTGGTACCGCTGCATTATGCATTGTGTCCACTCAGGGCCACCGTCTTTACACACCATGAAGGAACCAATATGAAAACATGAAGCTGGACCTTTTGGGTTCAGTCAAAGCCCAATTCTGTCTTACACTGCAAATACACCAAATCTTACCAAGGATTTTTCTTAAGATTCTAGTTCAAACATTTTAACTCACAAGTAACTTTTCAGCAACAGATAAAAACTTGTTTTAAGTCAATAATTCCTTAATATTGCTAAAAAAATTATAAAAAATACCAGTTCTACTGGTAAAATGTGAAATAATGGAACTGGTATTTTTTTATCAATATTAAGGAATTATTGACTTAGAATAAATTCCTATTTCTTGCTGAAAAGCTACTTATCAGTTATTTTTGGTTTAGTTTCAAGTGCAAATATCTGAATACGCTTTAAATAAGACAAAACTGACTTTTCAAAGCTGTATGAGCTTATTTTAATATTGATGACAAAGTACTAGTTTCACTTATAACAAGACATTTTCCCCACAAGTGAAATAATCAGGAAGTTACTGACTTGCTGAAAAGTTACTTTTCAGATATTTGCAGTAAAAACTACATAAATCCTGCTTGGTAGGATTTATGTTTTTGTAGTTAAAATCTTCCAGTAACATCTGGACTGAGCAATAGTTAATTTTTAAGGTTTATTAGAAAATAATATTCCAATTCAGTTTGAGATCAAGGTTCAAATCTTAATTCAAATCAGGTTTTTAGGGAATCGGCCGTCACCAGCTACCTTTAGTAGCTTCCAATAATTTAGCAATAAATGATAATGTAGTTTTGAAACCATGTAAGTCCGTCTTCTAATAGATCACTAAACTATTTTCTAGATAAGATTTTTTGCTTTTGCACTGTAGACTTAAACATCCTTCTAAAGCTCAGGATTTTAATTTAACTTTTTATTTATCAACGTTTATCGCCCTGAAACTCCAGTGAAACTCTGGCGCCGTTGATCGCAGTCGGCTCAAACTAAATGATGACGGCAGCTGTTGTTCCTGACACAATAATCCACCCACCAGAGGAGTCGCTTCAAATTAAGAAGTGAAATATGAAACCGCCTCTGAAACACCTGCCAGGGCTCGGACTCCTCCAAGCAGCGGAGCTCATTAACTCACTGAGCAGGATGACGACGCAGAGCAAGATGGCCACCAGGGCGCCGGTGCTGAGCCCCGCCCTCGCCGTCAGCGCCTCCGGGTTGCACAGCTTCATGTTGCCCTCGCGGTCGCAGGTGCACACCCTGATGGTGAGCGTGTTGGTGCTGCTCTGCACCGGGAACTCCCCGTCCGTGATCACCACCGGGACGTGGTACACGCTCTTCTGGAGGCTGTTGTAGCTGTTCCTCCTGGTCAGGATCCAGGCCGTGTTGTCTGGAGACAAACAGGTCCACAGGTTCAGAACCGGCGTGCAGGCTGTGAAGTGTTACACTACTGAAATACCATTATTGTTAGCTAAATAGATTAGCTTGCAAAACATGTCTGCTACATTTTTTGCCTTTCTACGAGAGCATATTAGTGCCCAATGTAGAGCAAGAAAAAGGACATTTCTGCCAAAAATCTCAACAAATTTTTAGTCACATTTTGGAAATGTCAAAAACTTGCTACAAGAAATCTAGAAATTTTCTAGAAAAAACTTGGGACTTTTCTGAATCTTACAAGTGGAACATTTTCAACTTTTGTAACTCAGAAATATCTAAGTTTTTTGGCAGAAGTTTATAATCCATCTACAATGGCCGTAATACACCGTCGTACCTTTCAGAGTGAGCTGTTTTAGGGTGTCCTATCACTTTAAATCCAAATAATCTGCTGCTCTCCACACTCACCAACCGAACGTTTACACTCGTACATGAAAATGGCTGCAAACAGATGAACAATTATACTACCATACATCTTTGAAAATCAGAAGTGGAGTCTCCTGCACAACCAACAAGAATGCAGCAAGTGGTTTCTATATGGTAAGTCAACAACAAAACACTCGTCTTTTCCAGCAGCCATTGTACAGCAGTAAAACCAGCTGATAAAAAAGTGCTGGCGCTCAGCGGGGGTTGCTAGGTAACGGCGCTGTCTGTAGAATGTCATTCAACATTTCACAGGTTTTTGAAACAGCTCATTTTCCAGACACTAAAAATATCGACTGTCAGAAAACTGTTTTTAAGTGACTGGACCATTTTTAGAAGCAACACAAATGAAAGTACAAAATTATTACAAAAGGTTCTTTTGCAATGTGTTTTGAGATGATTCACAATGAACTGAATGGAAGGTGTGGGCCTCCGCCTCCACATCAGACCCAGAGGTTGTGAACTGACCTTTGTTGTCACGAACAGAGAAGTTGGCCTTCCCGACGGCCTCCGGAGCCAAACTGAAGATGAAGCGATGTCCTCCGAGCGGCTCGTCTGGATCCGTCGCGCTCACGATTTGTATCCTCTGCAACCAAGGAAACGCAAACGTCAAATGTTACAGTGACCCGTTTCTGAATCCTAAAAGTGTTCAGAACATAACAGCTGTGAAATGATTGCAACAATGCATGTGAAATGAATACGATTTGACTTGGAAAGTGTGAGGAAAGCCTCCATGGATGCGTTCCAGCATCACACAGCAGAGGATCCTTGGTGGGTTTCCAGGATGGGGTCATTAAAACAAAAGCACATCTGCAGGAACCGATCCAGGACTTTCCCAACAAAGGCGGGATGTTGATTGGTCGTTTACTGACTCGATTCAGGAGAAAAATACTTTATTTTTATCTCTTTACTACAAACTGCAGCACTAAGCTCCACTCTTCTGTTGCTTTTGTCAACTCTTTTTTTTTCTATTAGAAGAAATGAGGCTAAAGTAAAATCCGGCCCATTATTAAACCGATTGTCAGGAAGGTTGTAGCACAAACATTAAAATCATTTTAGCACAATTTCCCTCCATCCATACAACAGATTTATGATCTGTTAGCAAAAGAAAACGGATAAAATTTATCAACTGATTTCAAGCTTTAATGAGCGTTTTTTTAATTTATGATGTAATTAAAGAATTTTTTTACACTCTGAACATCTTACATGACCTGTAACGTAAAAATATATATATATATACTTGGATAGTACCTGTCTGACAGTATGAAGTAGGCTTAATAATGTCAAAAAGCAACACTTAGTCCAGTTGAGAAACTTCCTTCAGTCTTCTTTCAGACTTTAATGTTCTGGTTCCTACAACAATAGATTAGGATTATTGTAGATGGAAAAAAAGATCAAAATTTCTGCCATAAAAACTGCATTTTATAGATTTATAGATTTCTGAGTTTGTAAAGTTAAAGATTTTTGACAGGTTGAAAATTTTATACTTTTCAAACTCACAAAATTTCCGAAAGATTTATTTTTTTTTTTTTTCTAGAACATTTCTGACATGAAACTCTTCTGAGTTTTTGGGTGGAAATCTACAACAGCCTCAGTTCTCCGTCATACGTTCCCGTAAAAAAATAAATAAATATCTCTCCAACCTTGAGAAGCTTGTTCTGGTTTTGAGGAGTAACTCAAAAATTTGCTTGTACACCATAAAGTTCTTTGGTGCCTCTTGTGATGTCATCAACCCAGGTAAACCTAAAAGCAGCTCAAGCGATGGTTTTTTTGTTCACTTGCGTTTAAAGATGGTTTCTATGGCATCCTACATACTTCCTTACTCAGACATGTCTGACAGTCAGTTTACATTTATTACTAAAAGAAAAATAAAACATTGAATTCTTTCTTTAAAGATTGGTGATGTCTTATTTTTTATTGCAGCTTTCCATCTTAAAACTAAAGCGTTGATCAGTCCCAGCTTGGAATGCATTTTTTAACAGCAGGGGTTAAAAACGAGGTCATGAGCATTAAGTCAGGCCTTCATTTATGCACAGGACAATCCTTCATCCTACTGGGTCTGGAACAACCCTGACAGAGACCCAGCCTGCTTCCTCACTGATGTTTTTATACATTATCTCCACATTTACAAGGCCAGCTTGTCGAGCCTCCCTTTTGTTGCAGACTTCCCGTGTTGCAAACATTTCAACATGCATGAATCACACAATAAAACAGCGGTTGGACATAAAAACAGATAAAAGACAGTTTCATCCTTGCAGACAATAAGCGGAAACTTTTTTTTGTTTTTAAAGCAGCGTCAGAAAGACGGGGTTTAGATTTGGCCTCCCGGTGCCCAAACTGGCAAATAAAGACAACTTGTGTTTTAAACTTTAAACTAAAGCCATTAAACTATGTTTTCTTTTTTTTAATTCAACTGCAGACAATAGAGCAGAGCATTCTGGGTAAATACAGCCAAAACAAACACGCCAGCCCAGCGCTAGTGGGAGAAACGGTATGTGGTCTTTTACCAACAACAAATGAGAAATCAGACGGAAGTGGTGCTCAGTGTTTTCAGATGTTTTGATGTTGTTTCCTTCAGTGGTTCTCGATGCAGCGCCCCCACAGGTCAGGAGGGGAACATGCTTTTTAAACTGGTTAGTTGGTTTGACACAAATTGTAACAAATGTTGCAACTTTGGTTCCCAAGATTAAGTAGGAAAACACTTTAGTTTGAGTAAGTAATCTGTAGCTGCTGGCTTGAGTAGCTGTTAGCTTCAGTAGCTATAACCCACATCGCCAAAGTCAAAGAACTGAAGTTAATAGATATTCCTTTGGCTCTACCTTTGATTTCTTTATTCTATTTGAAAAAGTTTTTTTTTTTTCATGACCTGAGATGTGGAACAAGCATCTAGTCCTTTTAAAACACATGTGACAGACTTGCAAATTCTCTCTGAGGTCTGCTAATTGGACACCTAATCCTAGCATTGAGGTCCGGATGAAACCATGGCGATGGCTTTACGCGCTGTAATAACTGACCTGATTAGCCTTGGCGTTCTCACACACAAACGTCTCGTAATTGGTGGCAAATGTTGGAGCGTTGTCGTTGACGTCCAGCACTCTGATGTATACAGGCACACGGCTTATCTGTCGCGGGTTGTCTGGGAAACACAAAGGTGGGCACAGTGACTTCACACGGATAATTATTCCCTTACACAAGTGTGGTGCTGAACATGTGTGAGGCTTTGGCTGCGTTTCCAGGCAACCGCTTACATCTAAATCAAATTATGTGTATATAAATAAATAAATGGGTTGTTTGAAAGAAAAACTAACACGATGCAACAAATAACAGCTTTTACTGTTTTAATCTGTTAACGTAAGACTTTAAATGTGAAATCTGTGCAGAGGTTTGAAGCGTTTCCATCACAATAAGAGAAAATGAGACACATTAAGTTAATTTATTATAGTTCAACTTCAAAGTAATAGCCGTAATTACTGTAATTGAAAAACAGAAAACTGAAGTTTGCTGAAAAGTTGATTTACTTTTGAAATGTAGCCCTAACACATTTTAAATGTCAAACTAATTTGAATTTCAGATATGATTATGATTTCATTTATAAGTGGGGGAAAGTTATAAAAACATCCAGCCTTGGCAGTGAGTCTCTCTGGAGGAATTTCAGGTCATTCATTTTTGCAGAAACTATTTTAATTCAGCAAAATTGTTTCACATCCCATGAGTCCAGATTTTAAGTTGCTCCACATCACTCATTTGTTTCCATCTTTGGTTCGGATCAATGTTCTGCTTCCTACACTGATTGATGGACATTTCTCTTTAGGACTGTCTGCCGTCCACTCCAAACATCAAGTTGGAGCCACCGCCATGTTTGAGTATGTGATGCTCTTTTCCTGAGATGCTGTTCAGTTTACAGCAGAAGAAATGGGACTCGCACCTTCCAGAAAGTTCCTCGTTATTCTCTTCAGTCCACAGAAGATTCTCCCCAAACGTCTGGCTCCAGTGGAGTCCGTTTCTGTTAGTGCCGCAGCACTAGCAGCGACCAATCAGAGACTTGAGTTTTTATCCCGGCACTGACACGGGTCAGCAGGTCGTCAATCCGGACTCGGGTGAGACAAAAATGGTGGTGAAGGCGACCATAAGCCCACAGCGATGTGGTGAAACTCACCAAACTAAAAACACCTGAGAATAATCTGCTCAATCCAGACACCAGATAATAACAGGCGCCCAGCGTTCTCTTGCTTCCAGTTATTAAATCCAAGACTGTTGAAGGTCCGTCCCTTCATTTAACACTATGTTACCCATCATGCATCTGCTTGTTTTTGTAGTTTCAATTTTGAGTTAGTTTCTGTGCTTTGGTGTGGCTGTGGGGCATAAAACAGCGTCCACAGATCAGGAACTGCTATCAGCCATTCATTAACCGTGTGTATGAGGCCTGTGTGTGTTTTTATTATACAAATACACACACACACAAATATAGCGATATGTATACCTCAGTATCTGTACCCTCATCCTGTAGCTTCTCAGGATTTCTACCAATGTATTAAAGGTATAATCAAAGTCAAAGACGTTGCACTTTTTTGACGTGTGGAACAGATTTGGTCTGAAGTTGATCTCAGATGTTCTTCTGTCGCCTCCTGGATCCTTCGTTGACAGGATCTTGGAGTCATTTTGGTGGACAGTCCAGTCCAGGTGAAGCTCAATGTGGTTCTCTGGAGTCCCAACAACTTTCTTTCCCTTCTTTGTTGAATTTCTTTCACTCAGGGCCTGATGTGTTTAAAGCCCCACTTTAAGATCCTAAACTACTTTTTCAGAAACAACCAGGTTGGTTTGGGTAAAGTCAAAACAGAAAAAATCTGTAAGCTGCCAAAATACAAAACCTTACCAAGTATTTTTGTTTAATTTCTAGTACAAATATCTTAGTGCACTTGAAATAAGACAAAACTAACTTTCAAGTAACTTCGTAGTTAGATATAGCAGCTTGTTTTAATTCAACAATTCCTTAATATTGGTTAAAAAATAAAAAAGTACGAGTTCCACTGGCAGATGATTTCAATTACAACATTGGAATAATGTTACAGGAGCTAGTATTTTTTCAACAATAAGCAATTATTCACTTAAAACAAGCTCCAATATCTTGTCAGTTTTCTCTTATTCCAGATATTTGCACTTGAAACTAGACCAACAATACTTGGTAATGTTTTGTGTTTTTGCAGTGCAGTGGAGCAGACGCCTCTTCAGGGGCAGACACCAGGTGAATCAGGCCTCAGTATTCAGATTTCTATCATAAATGTGACAAACAATATTTGCCAGTCAGTGCTTCACTTCAACATCCAAAGATCCAAAAACCCAATTTGGCTGTCAGAATGAAGGGACACAGAACCGCCTGCTGTACTTACTGAACTCTGTGGCGATGATGGAGATGTTGTGCCAGGCGTTCTCCTCTCTGTCCAGCTCCCGGAGGATGAACACAGAGCCGTTTCCTGCGTGGATGTTGAACACTCGGTCCATGTCTGTCCGCCGGTCGATGGTGTACCTGCACCAAACACACAGAGGGATGAAGGTTTGTGGAGACTGGGGTGTGTTTATCTGGAGCGATCGCTTTAGAGGACATAAGGGGAGGAGATCAGGTATATGTCTGGGTAAGAGACTTAACCGGCCTACTTGTGGTGTAAAGCTGGAGTGAGGCGTACTAAAGGCTCCAAGTCTGAAGGTGCTTCAAGTATGTTTCCTTGAGCAGGTTAGGATTGGTCTGTGGTCTATACAAAACATGCTTAATATAATTTTTTGAATCTAGCAAGTGGTTTCTGGACGGTAAGTCAACAACAAAACTGTTGTATTTTCCAGCAGCCATTGTACAGCGCATACAGGGGTAAAACCAGCTGACCAAACGTGCTGGAACCCTGCCTGGGTTGCTAGGTAACGAGTAGTGCCT
The DNA here is from genome assembly GCF_019740435.1 of Gambusia affinis. Taxonomy (NCBI): domain Eukaryota; kingdom Metazoa; phylum Chordata; class Actinopteri; order Cyprinodontiformes; family Poeciliidae; genus Gambusia; species Gambusia affinis. The sequence goes on from NC_057888.1 coordinate 2,720,162, forward strand.
GCTGATTTGTGACGTTGCACGCTGGAAGTTTTTGAAAGGGCTCATTTTCCAAACACTAAAAAACATTAACTTACTGCCAAAATCAAGTTTTTTGTTTAAATGTTTGGGTTGTTTTAAGAAGCAATAGAAACCCAAATGGAAATACAAAAATTTTCAAATACAATTTTAATCAATTTTGTTTTTCTTGCTTTCTTTTTTTAACAAGGAATTACAAATGACAAAATATTTGCAAAAAGTGTTTTTTATTTCAAACAGTGATGCAACGGAACATGAGGGCTACCAGAAATTTTGCTCAATTACGAGAATAAAGTTGCAGCATAAAGACGTAATTTTACCAGACGGACATTTTAGATTCTTAGAAAAAATAATAATTTTAATTTAAAAAAATCTTTGACAGAGTTATAAAGACCTGAAATGATCAGCAGTTTTGAGGTTCTTTCTTTGAAATCCAAAGTCCTGCTACTGGTTTTAGTCAGCAGCTTTATTCTTGTAATAAAAAAGAAAAACTGTAACCTGTCCCTGGACTTCAAAGTCTAAATAAATAGAAGTTGTCAAACAAAATGGCCGCCTGAGACGCTAACCCTAACCCACTCGAAACTATGGAAACGCAATAAATCCAAAACTTAAATCTTCATAAAACAAAAAATGTTACAACCCAGCCCTAATTATGGCATGTAAAGTAAATTATTCAGTTAGAAAATGACACACAACAGTCTGTATCCTGTTATTTAAAGTCCATTTTAAAGGAATATCATAAAGTTTTGACCAACTTTAAATGATAAAGACCAACGATTCAAACTATAACAAACAGCTTACTACAGTAACATGTAAATTTACTAAAAGGCATCATATTTTAGGAGTTTATATCCCTTAATTATGATGATTACGGTTTGTGGATAATTAGGAAATCACATCAAATCAATAGAAAATGAGTTTTAACTCCTAAATGTCACATTAAAGCCAACGCAGTCATTGACTGCTGTCCTAACAGCTGTCCATCTGGCGGTCACTGATGAGCAGCAAAACGTTGCTGCCAAGGCAGCTGCCAGCGACCAACCGCACCCAGGAATGTTTTTAAATGAAGACACAGCAAATTCAGGTCTTATCGATGCTTTTCTGCAATACTTGCATTGAATTGACACAAAAAATGACACTAAAAGTACCAGTAATGTTTTAACAATGTTTTTTTTTTCTGTTTAATATTTTGGAAGCTACATGCTAATTTGTCATTTTTCATCATAAAATCTGTTCTTTTCCTGCAAAAGTTTATATTTATCTTTACTGTAAAACCTCAAAAGTCATAAAATGGTGGCTCTTTAAAAATAACGCCAAGTATCCTGTAGTCTCTTCCATGCTACGCCGCATTGATGCAGTAATTAATGCAAAAGGAGCCCCTACCAAGTATTAAACACACGTACTGTAAAGTATATTTACAAACAATTTGAGCCTAATGTGATATTCTACTTTTCAGATGACGCATAAATTTGGGTTTTATTTATATAATCATCACAATAAACATCAATAAAAGCTGAAATTTAACCACTGAAAAATTATTAATGTATATTCACTATAATTCATCAGAATACATTAAATTAGACTCCAGAGGCTTAATAACTGAGAAATCAACTATTCTCAGTTCCTCTCACAGCTGAACTAATGCTGGTAAACAATATGGCTGCTTGTTATTTATAACTACAACCGCCATGGCAACATTAAAGTGTCACTCATGTCAAGATCACTGCATGCACTGATCAGAGCTGATGGAGAACAAATAGATCTGAATACAACTACACCTCAGAGTAGCTTTTTCTGCAAGTACACGTATTTTTACAGAAGAAAAAAACCTACAAATTACATTTAAGATAAATCTAAGATATTTACACTAGAAAACAGGCAACAAATCTTGGTAATATTTTGTGTTTTTGCAGTGTATGTCGATTTAAAGTATTTAAATCAGAACATGAACCTGGAAGTTAATCTGTAACAAACATATGAAGTTAAAGTGAAGGGAATCGTTTGATTGGTTGTTTTTGCAGCTTTGCTCTGTGGTGAGGAGTCGACTCTTCACACAAACAACACAACAGTGGAGTGTTTCCTCTGCTGCCGTGCAGCGGCGTGATTAATGGAGGAGCCGGCGTCACCAGGGCCGGCGTAAGCGGCAGGAGAACCCCGAGGGGAGACTCTGAACGCATCGCCGCTCCGCTCTCCTCCTTCCACACATTTGTTTTTCCTCTTCCTCCAACGCCGACCGTTTCCTCCTTCCTCCCGGAACGCCTCGCCGGGCCGAGCTGAAACTCTAACCTCGTTAAATCTGTGTCAGATGTGGGCTCTGCTAATTGCTTTTCTAAGAATCGCAATAATTCAGCTGGCTGGGTCGGACTCTGACGCCGAGATAACGGCGGTGGCTCGGCCCGACCGGGGATCAGAAGTGCTGCGGTAAGCAGGCCGCCAGCCGGTCGGTCGGACGAATGGATGGATGGGAGGTCACAGAGGGTCACGGGAATGTTGGCGATCAGCTAATTCTTCTGTGGCCATCTTTACAAATCACCTCCTCTGTGATTATTTACTTCTCCTTCTGTCTTTATTCCTACAACATTTGAAACATTCCGGAAGCCTCTTCAGTATTTTTGCTGAGCTGGCATATTTTACTTCTTTGGTGTGAATAAACTATGATTTCTAAATATTTCCAAAATTCCAGACATTTCCAGACCCAAACGTTTAATTTTTGGGTAATCTTTTTAGGGGACATATTATGCAAAATTCTAATTTTTGTATGTTTTTATTCTTCCATTTGTGTCTCAGCCGCTTTGGAAAAACAGCAAGAGAGTTTAAAACAAAACTTTTGTTTTGTTTTACAAGCAGACGAGCCATTTTTGGACAATATCTGCATTTCCAGTAGAAAAAAGTGCAAAGCGTCATCGGTATTCTGCTACTGATGGAAAAACACAATTTTGTATTTGGAGTGTTTCCATAAAGTAAGAAATGCAATTAAAATCATTCATGAATACATTTATGTGATAAGTCATTAAAGAACATCCTCCTACCACTTCCTGTCGTCCTTTTTGTCGTTCCCACCAGTAGTAACATCTTGTTGTTCATCTATGACTTGTGATGCAAAAAAAGTTTCTCTTGGAGTTTTGTGAAAAACAACATTGAAAAACTTGATTGTATTTTTTTAAATTGGTGCGTTTCTATTAAGCAAATTTATTTTGGTAATTTGAATCATATGATCAATGGAAACAGTTAACGAGTCACTGTTTTGGGTGTGTGGAAAATGAGCCATTTCAAAAACTCTGTAAATGTGACAGATCAGCAGGCACTGCCCGTTACGTAGCCAGTTTTGCTGTTGACTTACCATCCAGAAACCACTTGCTGTTGGCTGTGTAGAAGGCTCCACTTCCGCTTTTCAAAAGTGTACAGTTGAATAATTGCAGTTATTTTCACTGCCAGCAGCAGCTTACTTGATTTAAAGTGACAAAACGCCCAAAACAGCTCCTTCTGAAAGGAGCTAACAATAGAAGTGAGCAGACTGAACTCTCATTCTCTAAGAATAAGTTTGTGCAAAAAAATGTAACTAACATCTTTTGTGAAGTCTATAACCCTAACCTGCTCAAGGAACCATTAGGTCGCCTCTAATAACATTTAATAAGGAAACCGTAAACCACTGGATGTTTACCCTTGATATAAAGGATTTCAGTGTTCCAGCAGTTTTGATGTTTTCTGGAAGTTTGTTTCAGGTTAGTGGAGTAAAAACCTGAATATTTCTTCTTCATGTTTTAGATTTTTTTTTAAGAGGAATAACTTGTTGCTACTTGTGCTGATCAAGTCCTCCACAGTGCAAACTCAAACCTGTAGAGTAAGATCCACTTTAGCTCCGTTAAACCTGAGTTTTATTTATTAGCAGCTGTCAGATTGTAAATAATGAAACGTCCATTTTTATTTTTTTTTAACACCTTCGGGGGTCTTTAGTCACATGTCAGGCCGGCCAGCTGGACAAAAACCAAAGCCTGAACTTTTAATGAGGACAACGTCCTCTAAACATATTTTAAAGGCCTGAGTGTAATTAATTAATCATTCCACGACACCGGCTGAATTTCTAACACCTCAGCAACAAAGTGCTCCTCATCTCCATTAGGGCTGCGCCTCCCCATCATCTGTGTTTGCATTCCTGTGAGCACGTGTCTGCGTGCGTCACTAACGCCAATAAATCCAAAACTTCCTGATCCCAGGCAGCCTGCAGGCCTCCCTCCCTCCTCCGCGGAGGAGCGGCGGTAAATGCCACCGGGAAGCTTTGCCGCTGATGACGGGCGATAAAAGAGAATGATATCATATTTGACACCTGCAGTAAAGCGCTGGAACTTCAACCTTGAGAGCCAACTCCCTCAGAGGGTCGTAAAAATGAAAAAGTCTGCGCCGGAGAGGAGGTGCCGCCTCGCACCTCCCCGCCGTCGTTCCCGTTTATTAGAGTCATTCGGATAATTACGGATCTGCATGAACTGGGGGAACTCTGGACTCGGTGCTCCATGTGCTAACTCTTTGTTTCAAACGCCTGTAGTGATCTAATAAACATTCATTATTCTCAGACATTTGTTTTGTCCATTTCAAACATTAAAACTAAAAGTATTTCATTTCCAGGGCGCTGAGCTTTTATTGACCAAATCCAAAAGTTACTAAAATCTGCAGTGGAATTGATTTAAGTCCTTTTCAGGAATGTAGTCAAACTGTTGGGAAGGATTTTACTGCAGTTTAGAGGTGAAGTTTTGTTTCTCTCCAGCCGGAATCAATTAAATCCAACAATCATCTTTTTCAAGTACATTTATAGAAAATCTGCACAACAGTTTCACTGCAAAAACATAAAATCCTAAGAAGTATTTTTGTGTAGTTTCTAATGTAAAAATCTTAGTGCACTTAAAATAAGACAAAACTAACTTTTCTGCAAAAGGAGCTCGTTTTAATAAATAATTTTAGGGCATTGATGGAAAAGTATTACTTCCACTGGCAGATTATTTCACTGAAGAATATTTTCCCATTTTATGAGTCAGATGAGTCAAACTTGAGGTCCGTGGGCCAAATCTGACCCACCGAACCTGTTTATGTGGCCATCAAAGCTCTATTGGGTTTTGTGCTAAAATATGACTTTATTTGTCAAGTCAGTTCTCTTCTGTATACAGCCAAATTACATATGTTTGAAAAGTTATAAATATTTAAGAATTTCAGGAGATACTCATCAGATACAGAGAAAGCTGTAAAATTTCAGGGTTTCTTCAAGAAATCTAAGTTTTAGGAGAGCTATGGCAGTCCACCAGAAAACAGTTCAAAACACTGTTTTAGGTTTTATTTTGTTAAAAAATGTTAAAAGTTGACAGGAAATTTTGGAAGTAAAACATCAACAACCAAGAAAATACACCAACGGATTAAATAAAATGTGTCTTTCAGTAGTTTGTGCAAACACATGCTATTTCGTTAAACAGCGAACTGTCTGAAGGTTACAGGTCTTTTTTATTCTGCATAAACCCACCTTAACCTGTCTTGGCTATTATTGTTACTGGTGTATTTAAAAATATATATTCAAGAAGCAAGAAGGTCCTGGGTTCGATTCCCTGCCCGGGGTCTTTCTGCATATAGTTTGCATGTTCTCCCTGTGCATGGTGGGTTCTCTCCGGGTTCTCCGGCTTCCTCCCACAGTCCAAAAACATGACTGTCAGGTTAATTGGGCTCTAGAAATTCTCCCTATGTTTGAGTGTGTGTGTGAATGGTTGTGTGTGCCGTGTGTCTCTGTGTTGCCCTGCAACAGACTGGTGACCTGTCCAGGGTGAACCAGCCTCTCGCCTGGAACATTAGCTGGAGAGGAACCAGCAACCCTCCTGACCCCATTAGGACAGAAAATGGATGGATGGACGGATGGATGGACTTAGCCTGGTATTATCAGCCTGGTGGGCTGACAGGCTGATAATACAGTGTTACATGAGCCACCAGGTTTATGATACTGACAGAAAGCCTGTATTTTGAGTTGAGTTTGTGGTTTTATTGATGCATTCTGCATCTTAACCAGCCCTCAGAAAACATTCCTGATGTTGAAGAACAGACGTTTGACTCCCCCAGTAATAAGTGAAATAATCTGCCAGTGGAATAAATCCTTTTTAAAATCAGTATTAAGGAATTATTGACTTAAAACAAGTTTTTATTTCCTGCTAAAAGGTTTCGTTCAAGTTCTCTAATTTCATGCATTCTAAGATGTTTTCACTAGAAACTAAACTACTTTTTATGACGTTGTGTTTTTGCAGTGCCAGGACAGAGTCAGGGTCCGGTCGGTTACCTGACCAGGCTGTGTTTGTCGTCCGGATCCGACGCGCTGACCGACCCGATGATGGTGTTCCTCGCCGCGTCCTCCCTCACCTCCATGATGTAGCTGGGGCGCTCGAAGACGGGCGGCTCGTCCACGTCCTCCACCACGACCTTGACGCTGGCCTCGTCCCGGAAGGGCCCCATGGAGTAGAAGCGCGGGTTGATGTGGACGTTTTCCACCTGGATGCGGAGGCTGTACTGACGCTTCTTCTCGTAATCCAGAGGCTGAAACAACAGACACGGCGCTCCTCTGAGTTCATTATCTACTCACAGCCAAACATCCTGACACCTTTATTTTAAGGTCAGATTCAGTTTTTGTTCATTAAATGTCTCTGGAATCATCTAATGACCTCATGTGAGGGTCTTAGTGTCTTCAGAGACACTAACAAGACCTCTGATGGACACGACTTCCAATAATCCAATAATGTGACTCATGTCGCATTTCAGTACGGGAGAAAAAACGAAACATGGAGATAACAAGGCTGCCTTCATTTAAAAAAGGCCAGGATTTATGTCAGGAGTTTTAAGACTCCAGATCTGATTAATTTGAACTGAGCAGAAACAGAAGAAAAAATAAATAAAACAACTTTTCTTCTGTCGACTCTTTTAGATGCTTTTCAGCTTGATTTCCTGATCCTGGCGCTCGACGCTCTGTAACAATCAATCAGCGCTGCGGTTTGATCTTGGCAGGGTGACATCTGTTCCTTTTGGTGTGTTTCTTCTTTAAATGAAGAGATCAGCGCGACAGATTAGCGCTCGGCGGCGTCGACGTGATAAAATATGAAATGAAGTGCAGAAATCTCATCTCTGATTAAAAGTGGACCAAGCAGAAAGAACCTCCAGCTCAGAGTCTGAAACGCCACAAAATAAGTTCAATAAAACACCTTAGACTGGTTCAAATAGTTATTGACTAAAATCCAAAGATAAATCATCACTGACAGCCTCAGTAAACACAAAAAGCTCAGAAAGAATTGCTGGGAGATACAGATTAGTTATAAAAATAATCCAACGTTTTCCATGCCAAATTTGCTAAAAAAAAAAAAATTCCTGGCTTCCGTTTCTAAAAAAAAGAAAAGAGAAATTATGGAAAATGTTTTCAAAAATTGACTTTCATTTCTGTTTATTTGAGCCTTTCCTTTATCTTTCAGTCTTCTAGAAAGTCCATCTTCTTTCTATCTGAGTTTATCTTTCTTCTTCTGAATTTGACTGTTTTCATCTTGTCCTCTGTTTTCCTGTTGTTCTTCGCGTTAGTTTGTCTCTTTCTTTCTCTCTCCTCGGAGAGTTTTCTTTTTATAAATTCACCTCTGAACCTTTTAAATTTCTCTCTGATGATCTTTCAGATGATGGAGGCCGACTAACAAGATTATTTCAGGTCATGTGAATATTGAAAATTAAACTAATGAGGCTTAAACGTTTTTTTGTTTGTTTGTTTTTCAAAGCATGCAATGCAGAAACACAAAATGTTCCCAAGTATTTCCTGCTCTCTAGAGCAAATATCTGGGTAAAATTGAAATAAGACAAAACTAGATCACAATGTGAGCTTGTTATAAGTCAGTAATTTCTTAACACTGACAGATTATTTCACTTATTTAGTGACCAATATGAAGGAATTACTGACTTAAAGCTCCTACATCTTTGTGTAAAGTTACTTTTAAGCTAGTTTTGTAGTTTTTGTAGTATTTGCTCTAGAAACTGGACCAAAAAAAAAATACTTAGTAAGATTTAGTATTTTTGCAGTGTAATCCTTTTGTCTGTAGTTTTGCTTTTATAATGTAGATTTCTGAACAATAAAACATATTCAAACTTCTTGGATTAAGATGTCTACACTGAAAAAACAAAATGTTACCAAATATTTTTCTCTCGTTTCTACTAAAACACTAACATACAAATAACTTTTCATCAAGATATAGGAGCTTGTTTAACATCAATAATACCTCAATATTGATTTTAAAAAGTAATTGTACCAATGCCAGATTATTTCAATTATAACATGGGAAAAAAGTATTTTAATAAGTGAAATAATCTTCCAGGGGAATAAGTTCTTTTTTTGTCAAAATTAAGGAATTCTTGACCTAAAAAAACTCAGATTTCTTTTAAAAATGTTACTTGTAAGATAGTTTTGTCTTCATTAAAATCTACTAAGATTTGCACTAGAACTAGGCAGAAATACTTGGTTAGATTTTGTGCTTTTGCAGAGTAAACATCCTACTTTAGCGTTTTATTTTGCTTAGAATGAAGGGAACATCTTTAATGGTCTTTGGTTAATCCTGCTGTTAATTTCACTGTTTTTAGAGTTTCTGCTGCTGCTGCTGTTCTCTTCGTCTTTTGACTTGGTTTGTTTCTGAAGCTGCAGCCAGCCAAGGTATCCCCGTATTGATGGGATTAATGGGTGAGTGTTGCATTTTAATGAGCGCCGAGCAGGAGCAGCTGGATCAGAGTGAACATCCTCGCAGGCAGCCAACCACACGCATAAAATAAAATAAGAGGAGTCATTGAGGGCCTGAGTTATGGAAATGAAACCCAGATGGAAGGAGCCCCTGAATCACGGCCTATTAGAAGTGATTGATTTCTGCAGTTTGCCGTTAAGGTGGAGGGGTCCGTGTTCCTTTGAAGGACCAACGGGACGACAGGCCTGTTTAATTATCAGGCTCAGAATTAGAGCACGCTCAGTCCGTGCTGCCTCGCCGCGCCGCAGCGCCTACAAAAGGCAATTATGTCATCCGCCGCTTAATGACGGCGTGATGGAGGGGATCGATGGGAGGCTGCAGCCTGATGAGGCAACGACCAGATACAGTTGGATACATCAAACGGACTTCAGCTCCACGCTGCCATCCATACTGGCATCAATACTCCTGCATCAACCTTGAGGAAGAGCGGATCTCGCACGAAACAAATGTACTGGAAGTGAGAGCAAGCGTACGATGAAATCTAATAACGCCGCTGTCCGTCTTCTGCCCGCTGAAGCAGAGAGGAAATACAAAGTTCCTCTCTGCTTCTCTTTTTTTCCTGCTATTGATTGGGTCGGTGTGTTTAAAGTGAGGTTGTGGGGGAAAGACAAAAATGTACAGTATAGAGTAATGTGTAAGAAGTAAACATGACCTGTAATGCTTCTTTGAACAGGTTATGATAGATCTATGGTCTAAACAAAACATGTTCATGACTATTTTCACACAGAATCTTTCATAGATGATGAGATTATAGTGAGAATGAGCTGTTTTAGGGCATCTTGTCTCTTTAAATCCACATAAGCTGCGGCTGGCCACGCCCCCCATCTCAACGTTTACACTCGCACGTGAAACTGGCTGCAAACAGATGAACAATTATACAACTGTACATCTTTGAAAAGCAAAAGTGGAGCCTCCTGTACAACCAACAAGAATGCAGCAAGTGGTTTCTAGATGGGAAGTCAACAACAGAACACTTTTCTTTTCCAGCAGCCATTGCACAGCAGTAAAAGCCACTGGATGGTAAGTAGGCCTGTCGCAATAACAAATTTTGCTGGACGATAAATTGTCCCAGAAGTAATTGTGATAAATGTTAATATTGTTTGGAGACCATTTTCAAGTAATATAACCGTATATAATCTTGTATTATGTAGTTATAATGCAAGATTACATTCATAAAAATCAATAAACTCTTAAATTCTAATAAATAATTAATACTGGAAATGAAAGACATTTTAAATATCCAAAATAAATAAAACAACAGAAACAACAAATAAAATGAATTATGAAGTTTCTGTAAACAAAATTATTGTTCAAAAAAGGGATAGTTGAGACCAAAACACCAAACTGAAGATTTTTATCATCCATCGTTTTTGGTAGCAAAGGAGAGAGAAACGATAAATCTCGCAAATGAAAATTATTGAGTTTGTTTTGGCTCATGCGATTGATTGATTTATTACTTATTGGGACAACCCTATTGGTAAGTCAACAACAAAACACTCGTCTTTTCCAGCAGCCATTGTACAGCGCATACAGCTGTAAAACCAGCTGACCAAAAGTGCTAGAGTTCTGCTTGGGTTGCTATGGAACGGGACTGGACTTAGATAGAGTTGCTAGGTAACGGCTTATTGCCCGTTGAATGTGGCCCAACATTTTGTAGGTTTTCAAAACATCTCATTTTCCAGACCCCCAAAAACATTAACTTATTCCAAAATACGCAGTTTGGGTTGTTTTTTAGAACAGTAGAAACCCAAATGGCAGAACAAAAATGTTCAAAATGTGAATTTTGTATAACAGGTTTATGTTGTTTGTATTTGTTGATCTGCTGCCCTGAAATTTCTAAAACATCTTTTTACTTCCACATTTCTCCAAGTCTGAGCTTTAGATCTGTACAGCTGAGCCGCACCGGCGCGGCCCGTTTGGGTTTTAGGCCAGTAAAACAACCAGAAAATAAAGCTTGATTGCTGAGATTCACCATTTGAGAGCAATAATACTTCACTCGTTTGACCGCCGTGCCAACCAACTATATATCTGTTTTTATAGCGTTTAAGTATCTTTAGAATATTCACTTTCAGAGCTGAGAGATTTGTAGCTGGTAGCTTCAGAGGAGAATATTTTTATTAATGTTACTTTTATGTGCGCTTGTGTGATGTAGCAGTCAGCTTGATCTAAACTCATAGAATCAGACAGAAAGTCCTGGAGTCAGACTAATGGCCATGTTCTTACATAAACTCATTATGGTGCTAAATGTATTTCAAACAGACCATCGCACCTCGAGATCATCTAGATTTCTCTCCAGTGGTCAAGAAAAAAGTCTTCAAATTACCAGAATTAAATTGTAATATACAGAGAATAAAGTAATTTTATGAGAATTCCACCATAAAAAATAGCAACAAATTAATTCTCCAAGCTTTTGTCTCATTAAAATGACTTTTCTCGTAATTTAAAGACATTATTCTGGTTATAGTTACAGTGTAACTATATTCTCGAAATAAAACTAAAATTCCCAGAGCCTGGCAACAAAAATGGATGATTGAAAAAAGCCACTTTTTGAACATAAATTTTGGCTTTTGTAATTTATTTTTATAAAAAAGAAAGCAAATAAATAAATAGAATTAAAATTGGATCTGGGATGAAAAAACTAGAAATTTTATTTTTAAGCCCTAAAAAAAAAAAGGAAGTATATTAATACATTGACAATACTGCAAAGCATCCAAAATTGAGGTTTTTAACATTAAATATGATTTTGCTGGGTTACTGATATATTTATAATTTCACTCACATAAGAAACTTTTTTATCATCGCTCAGCTTTGTGAATGACAATATTTCTGTATTTAGTTTGTGGGCTGTTGTTGATGTTTAGGCATAAGTTCCAGCTTTAAATCAAATCCAGTAGAGCAAAGTTTTTGTAAAAGTGGGACAAAAATAAACAGAGTAACGTGTAGCTAACTCTAGCTAGCCTATCAACTGTTCATTCCTCCAGCCACTGAGAGGCGCTGTTTTAAAACATAACTTAACGAAAACGTGATATTCAACAGTGAGCTGCTTGACATTGAGACTGTTTGGATCATTTTGTGTTTACTGCTTGGATCTGTTTTTAGTCCCGTTTTGTCTGAACAAATCAGAGGAACAGAACTCCATAGTGGAATTTGATTACATTTGATAAATTTGTCTATGAAACTATTAAAGCTCCTGAAAAATGACTAATTATTTTCTGTTAATGTTTCAAGGATCCTTAACAATTTGTCTAAACTGCCATTGACGCATTTATTTACTTTTATTGTGTTTTTGACATATCCCATGCTTGGGGGAATTGCTTCTGTCATTGGCATATTGTCTGTATGGAATTATATGATGTCCATTTACAAGTCAATAAACCCCTAATGATGCCGAATCCTGCATTTGTTGGGTTTTATGTTTTGTTTCACACAGAGTTCAAAGGCTCAGGTTGCCTTTATGAATGCAAACACATTTAAACTTTTCTGTTTGTTAATGCGTCTCACAGTTAAGCAGTGCACTGCGAGCGTCAAACTGGTAATGAAACGGCAAACAGAATACAATGCCGCCGTCCCTGCATGTGATTTCAGCTTGTATACACCAGAAAAAAAATCAAGCTGTGAACATCAAACAATTTCCATCACAAAAGCTGAACGTCCTCGCTACAAATACCTTACATTCCCACCGTATGTGGAGCAGATTTATCCTTGATGATCGTCTACTTTAGTTCCATTAAATCACATCAATCATGTAACTTTTTAAAAGGGTATTTACTTTCATCGTATTTACATCTCAGCCCTGCACTGTGCGGCGTTCAGCCTGGCTTCGGATGCACAACTTTAATCCAGTGATGCTGTTGGTGCATTAATCCCCAGCCGGGCGAGGCAGATGGCTGCCCTCACGGAGTCCGGCTTTTGCTGGAGGTCTCTTCCTGTTAAAGAGGAACTCTCTGCTCCGACTCCCTGTGAATCCTCAGAGGATCCTATTACCCCGAGTTGGACTCTGTTAAAACAAACCGGACTGGACCGAATTTATCTGGACTCCTGTAAACTGTTTACTTCCTCTTTAAACAACGGCAGCAGCGCAGTGCTAGATAGAGATATTTTAGTTCAGTAACAGTTTCCAATGTTACACTGTAAAAACACAAAATCTTACCAAGTAATTTTGATCTAGTTTCTGTTTTAATATCTGAGTGCAGTTAAAATTAGACAAAAATAATTTACAAGTAACTTTTCAGCAAGATATAAAAACTTATTCCAAGTTAAAAATTCCTTAAAATTTCTTATAGAAAACTCAGAAGGTATACTGGCAGATTATTTCACTTATAACAGTTTTAAGTTAAATAATCTACAGTGGAACTAGCATGGTTTTAAATGCTAGTTTAAAATTATTGTTATGTCTTGCTGAAATGTTACTTGCATGTTAGTTTTGTCTGATTTGAAGTGTACTAAGATATTTGCAGGAGAAATACTTTATGTTTTTGCAGTGTGCAGCCTTACCTTTAATAAAGATCCACAACAATTCTTCACATAAAAGCCCGAATGGAAAAGCTTTTACTTTGAAGCAGCCAGCCTGTTCTTTATGCAAACGCACCAACTAAAACCTAATCCTATTTTAATGTAAATATTCCAGAGTGATGCAAGAAAGCGCTGTGGGTCACAGTTAAACTGCACCCCGCTGATGTGTAGAAACTGCTTAATAAAGTAGGCATTAAAACAACATAACCTCTGACTGAGCGCGGCTGCTCTGTAAACACGCGCCAAGCTGCAGAGGTGTGTGTTTGCTGCAGTAATAGACCCCCACCAGAAGCTGCTCACAGTGTAAACAAGCAGTGAAAATCTCCAAGATCAAGAGTTTAATATCCTATCTGTGTTTGTCGTTCTTTTAGGAGAAAAAACACAGATTTACACAGAGTCTACGCAGTTTGTAACAGCAGCAACAATCCTCTCTGCCTGGAGTACACAGGACGTTCATGCGCTCTGGAGTTGTTATGCAGCCTGTGTGGCTGGAAAATGGGAACTTATTTGCTCAATTAGAGGCTCCTGAGCTCTTTGATGAGCTCTGAGTGTTAATAAAAAATCTACATTAAATGAGTCTTTTCAGAGAAACATGCAGTTGATGATGGTGGTTTCTGTGTTTTAATCTTGTTGCTGTCTGCAGACGGCCTCTGAGGAGGAATAAACGCTTTCATCAATTAGACTGAAGACAGCCTTACAGACAAGACTGAGGGGAAACGCTTTCAGCTGCTGGAGATGTGAGTCTCTTTAGGCTGAATGCCGTCATATCTGCAGAACGCATCAAACTGAAACCGCGAGAAATGAGGGATAATGCACAGCGACGCAAATTTAGAGATTATTTTACTTTTTGTCACATATGGAAAATCTAAATGGGTTTAATTCAGATTCTTTCCAATAAATAAGTATCTTATCTTAAGTATTTATTATCTAGTCTCTAGTGCAAATCAAGCATTCAATAATTCCTTAATATTGATGAAAAATTACTAGATACAGTGTAGATTATTTCACCTAAAATATGGAAAAAATATCTTGTTATAAATGAAATAATCTGCCAGCAGGACAAAACTGCAAAAATACAAAATGCAAAAGTATTTTTTGTCTAGTTTCAAATAGTAATATCAGTCCCAGATATCAGTGATGTCACCACGCCTACGGCGGCCATCTTGTTTCACAATCGTGTTTTACAGCTTCAGTTTACTTGGACTTTGATTATATTTCAAATATATTTTTATCACATCTTGGTAACTCTAGAAGCTTTTCTCTCACTAAAATTATTATTTTTTAAATTGTGTATTTATTCTCCATGCTGTTGTACAACTCCCAGAATGGAAGGCTGAAATAAGAGCGTCTGAAACTCTTTCCAGATTTTTGCGTAATTTTTTTCACTAAAAAATCCAGTAGTAAAATCCAGTAGTTTGTGTTCGTAACTTGACAGAAGGTGTCGAGCTGCTGACCTTTCTGAGCACGATGACGCCTTCCTGAGTGCTCCTGTTGGCGAAGACGTCGAACACGCCCGGCCCGTCGCTCCCGATGATCCTGTAGTCCATCTCGGCGTTCTGGCCGATGTCGGCGTCGATGGCGTGGATGACTCCCACCGTGGAGCCCAACTCGTTGGACTCAGGCACCCTGAACTCGTACAGAGCTGCGAGGAGAGAGACCGCAAATCAGGTTTCGGATTGGTACAAGTGACCTGATATTTGAAAATACTTTATTGATCCGAAAGGGAAATTAAATGTTTATGTTTCCTTGAAAAGATTAGGATAAATCTGTGGTCGATACAAAACATGTTTGTCACATTTTATGTATAAAATCATTCTTACATTATGAGATTTTAGTCTGGTCGGTTCGGCCTGTTTGGAGCTGCTTTCAGAATGGTCTGCTTTAGGGCTGCTTGTTACTTTACCGTTGCTAGGTAACGGGCTGGGCTTCTCTGGGGTTGCTAGGTAACGGCTGGTTTCTGGGACATTCCGACACCAAAAAATATCAACCTAAAAAAATGTCTGGGTGACTTTTTTTTGTAGAAGCTAGTTTTGTCTTATTGATGTAAAATTACAGTTTCACTGGAAGATTATTCTACTTCTAATATGGGGAAATGTCTTGTTACAAGTTAAATAATATATAATATATTCATGTAGCTGAAAAATTATTTCTAAGTTAGTTTTGCCTTATTTCAAGCACGGTAAGATATTTCCACTAGAAATTAAACAAAAATACTTGTTATGATTTTGTGTTTTTGCAGTGTTGGGTTGTTTTTAGAAGCAGCTGAGACCCACAATGAAGTACAAAGACATGTAAGATGTGACAATCAACATTTTTAGAAAATATGAAGAGCCAACAACACGAGGTGTGTGGTCATGACAACCGAGGTCAAATCTTTTCATCTTTTCAAATGTAGATCTTTTTTTGTAGAAAACCAGGTCAAAAAAAGGTAAAGCTGCTCCCAGAAGGAGCTACTAAGAGAGAAAATGTCTTTTCTGACCTTGTTAATGTGAAAAGCAGCAGCGTAAGTGGGTGAGTCACAGAGTTCAGGTCGAAGCGAATCGGGAGGAGCGTGTGAATAGATTTATCGCCGTTAGATGTTAAACATCTTTCGCTTCCAAACCGACTCGCTACAAACCCCACGCAGCATAAATCCAAGGCCAATTTGCTCAACATAAATTAATTGCCTCTTGTTTTTAGTTTTTCTTTTTTTATGCGCCAGATGACTTCCTGGTTCAGGGCGAGGCGACGGATTGATGGCTGCATCCAGTATGCTTAAACGAATCGGCTGTGAAGTACGCGCGTGCAGCCCGCCGAGACAAACAGCACACACTCACTAATAAAACATGCTGACAGTGTTTTGGCAACGCCTGAGTCGGCAGGTCTGTGTGACACTTAACTCCAAACACATTCACTGAAAGGGGGAAGCTCTGTGTGAAGGTTTCCCCGAGGCTAACAGGTATTTAGCATCAGGAGCAGAAGAAGAGGCATCACTCCGGCAGACAACAATGATATCGCTCCCTGACACTCTTCCTCCTTTGGGTGTCCCGTTACAATCTCTCTTCCTCTTTCTGCTCCCTCTCTCTATCGTTTATTTATTTTTTTGTTGTCTGCCTGTCTCTCTGTCCTCCCTTGCCCTCACTCGTTCTATCGCCGTGGCGATGACAGCGTCTGCCACCGGGCTCGCCGCGCGTGATCATGGAGTTAAGAGTCCCTCAATCCCTGTTTTGTCAGTTTCTGAGCTATTTATAGAAAAGGTCATAAAGGATTTAGTGGACAGAGGTCAGACTGCAGCAAAAAACACATGGATGGACGGACGGACGGACAGATGGACAGATGGATGGACTGTTTTATGAACGGAGGAATGCAACACTTAGATACCAGGAGAGGAATTCTTCTTCTCCTCACTAACTCATCCTAAAAACAGTCCCACGAACCTCCGCTGTTCTCCATCATTCTGTCGGCCCTGCGGCCCCCAGAGAGACCAGCTGACGCTAACTGGAGGCTTCGCCGGGATCCCTGCAGCCATGTTGTCCTGCCACACCAAACAGAGCGAAGGTGGAGGGTGGAGGGAGGTAGGAGGACGATAATCTGTCCATCCGATGTGGACAGATGCACGTGAGGAAGAGATGGGAGTGAGAGGAGAAAGGTGAGTCGGCCTGCATGAGGATTGATGGTTGAAAGAGCAACGCACCGAGGCCGGGTGGCGCTCTAAAGTGAGAACAGCAGTTTTATGGAGTAAAAAGCTGCAGAGCAACGACTTAATAGTGAGAGAGAGACAAAGAGCGAGGAAGAGGAGTGGAGATAAAACCCAGGGAATACTCTCTCTCCGTTTAATAGGGATTACAGGCCTGATCTGATGCACTTTGCGGGACCCTTCGCTCCGTCATATGGCTCTATATTTAATTATTCTGTGCCTTTAAGAGGTCCGTCGCAGTCGTACACAACCCAGAGCTCCCTGCAATAATCCAAATTCATTTTGAAACTGACACCAGATGGGGGCTGCCAGCCTGGCACCGACTCCTGCTGTTGACTGGTCACTCTGCGCGTGTGTGTGTGTGTGCGTGCGTGTGTGTGTGTGTGTGTGTCCAGAAGGCCTGTGCTCACTCTTGGAGAAGCGCGGCGGGTTGTCGTTCACGTCCGACAGGGTGATGCTGACCGTGGTGGTTCCTGAGAGCCCGCCCATCTGGCCCGCCATGTCTTTGGCCTGGATCACTACCTGGTAGTCCTGCTTCACCTCCCGGTCCATGCCGGGCAGCGCCGTCTTGATCAGACCTGAGGACCAAAAAACCAACAAAACACTGGGATTAAATCCAGATTTTTCTCCCAAATTAAAAAAACAAACCCACTGGAAGCAAAAACAGTTTTACAAACTCAAATAAATTGGGAACCAAAATAGCAAATTTTGGGTTTTCAAAGACTTAATTTTCAGAAAGTCTGTTTTTTTTTTTTTTACCAATGTACTCTTTTTCCATAGTTCATATTAGTCTGGACACAGCAGCCATCTTGTTTCACAGCTTCTATTTATTTAAACCCAGTTCTATAACATAGAGTATATATAAGTTTTAGGACAAGACTAGGATTTTTTCTTTTATTTTGGGAATAGTCACAATATTACCAGTGTACAGTTGTACAACAATAAATATGAAAAAATACAATAATAAAATTTTAAGCTGTAATATTAGAATGAAGTATTTTATGAAAAAAAATTAAAATGAGGAATTTCCAGCATCTTGTAGTTTTTTGTAGCATGGCCCTGATACTTTGTAGAACAACTCACAGAAGCCACTTTTTTAAAATATCAAATATTTTAAACAAGATTTTCTCCCAGCACTAATTGCAACATTTTATTACATTTTTAGCTATTTAAAAATGCACTGAGTCAAAAGATCTACAGCCTTTGAAAAAGCTGTTTCCCTCCTCGCCTGTGGTGGCGCTGCACCAAAAACCACAGAATAAGACACTGAACTCAACTTCCTTCTTCATGAAATGGAAACAAAAAAGGAGTGGGTCAAATTGTTGCAGTTGTAGGAGTTTTTAGTTTATTTGGTAAACATCCATGAGTCTTTTCTCTCACTAGCGCTAGGCTAACTCATTTGTTCTGGTTATATTTACCCAGAATGCAATGTTTTATAGCCTGCTTTCTTCTTTTGGAGTGGTTTCCAGTCCGGTTGGCTTTCACACATGCATTTGAACCAGAGTTTTCTTTTTTAGTTTGATTACACATTCACACCGCCACAAACAAACCAGACATGGAGTTGGACTAAAGCGGACTAAACATGGCTGCTGTGAAGGCAAACTAAGAGTCTCCACTTGTTTATTTGTTGATGTGGTCACTGACGGCTCTTGCACCTGACTTTTGGTTAGACTGGACCATGAAAATATCTCCCATTTAATTTCCCTATGAAAATCTGTAGAAATATACAAATAAGCCCTGGTTATGCATGATATAGGTCACTGAAGAGCATGCAAGAAACACTACCAGTAGGACACAATGTCAGAATATTGTGTCAGAATTACACAATATCTCAATCAATGCTGCAAATTTCAATTAGACCTATTGAAATGTTGTACAATTTAGTATATGAAATTACTACAAATAGCTGTTTGTCTAAGAAAACCAATAGAATGGAACCAATGGCAAATTATCCAATTGGAATTGAAGTCTGGTCCAGTTTGATTCACACCGAAACATTTCAAAATAACCTAAAAGTGACTCATTGCAACATGAACAGATTACAAACAGTCCAATTCAGCCCAGTTTGCTTCAGTGTCAGACTGAGTCATTTTCAATCCAAGTCAATCAAAGTAAATGAAATATAATTTACTAAATAAATTCAGTCCAGTTACAACGCAGGTGTAATTTAGTACGACGGCTAAAGATTCAGTTTATTAACAAAGATGATTATTCACACCTGGTTCAGCTTAATCAGACTTGCACTGATTTGATTGTCTTTATTGATCATAGATAAGCACAAAAAATGATTCAGTTCAATTAAAAGAAACACTGAATTGATTCCAGAGGTAAATTAAACATTGTTGTAACTTAAATTATACGAGTTTCTTTTTCCTATTTTGTTTGTTCTTTATGACTACTAAGCAGAATTTTGTCTGCATTCGCACAAGTGAAGATGAATGCTTTACTCACATCTAGAAACAGAAAACAGCCTAAAATATAAAGCATCAAACATTAAGCACTCTTTACTTCAGTTCACAATAACATTTCTCCCTCTTTTTGACTAGTGTCTTGAAAACAAATAATTTAATCACTGTATGTTTTAGAGGCTAAAAAGGACAATCTTTAATTTTCTAAGAGTTGAAGCAACATCTGACAGCTTCCAGGATCGTTTATCGTCTCCTCTCTGTTGATGTTTGCACCATTATAGCGCCGAGGAGTCGCCTGCTCCTTGAAACACCTTCGGCTTGGCGTCGGGACAGATCGAGGTGGTAATTGGCAGCACGCTGAAAAGGTGTGCTCAGACTCCCATCAGGCCCTAAATCCAGGCTGCTGCTAAACGCTTTCATTTGAAACAAAGAAGCTGGTGGGAGTTCAAACTCAGAACGATGCAAAATTAATAAATTTCACCTTGAATAAAGCAAAACTTTCAGCGATTGAGGCTCGAGGAAGAGCAGAATATGATTTAAAGTGACGAGGGAAGAGATGGATGTTTTGAATCAACTTTTCTTTGGTTTGGCTAACATCAACCAATTCCAACGGTAAAAAACGGTTAACATCAACCAATTTTGATGTTTTAAAAAACCAGCTAACCTTCACCAATTTCAGCGTTACAAAATGGCTAACTTTCTCTAATCTTTGTTGCAAAGCAACTAATATTGGTCAAACCTTTTAAAATGGCTAAAAAATAATTCCAATGTTTAAAATTGGCTATCATTAGTTGATAGATAAGTTAAATGACGACTAACATTGACCAATTCCAGCGGTTAAAAAATGGCTAACATCAACCAATTCCAAAATCACCTGATATTAATATGTTAAACATTACCAACATTGGCCAGTATCAATATGTTCAACAATGGCTAACATCGACTGACAGCAACTCTAAATTCTGCTAAATAAATAGATTTCACCTTGAATAAAGCGAAACAACCAGAGTTTCAGTTTCAGTTTGAGCAGAATATGATTTAAAATGACGAGGGAGAAGGTGGAGGATTTCTTTCATTTTGTCAGGCGACTTCACTTCCTGCTTCCACCTTTGTCATTCCTTAATGACTACAATACCCAGAGAAGAAGAGGAGGAGTGGGAAACAAATCCTGCTTATAACGCGATGTCCAGGCATGTCTTTGTGTAAGAGGGGATGTCAGCTTACATATCACATGTGGGATAAACCATATTACCGTTAATCCCCTCACTAATCTGCAAATGGCTTTTTTTTCCCTGACTCTTTTGTTTAGACGCGAGCGGGATGGGTTCCAAAGCGCGCAGTAATGATTAAAAGTAGATGTTTAGGATGGCTGATTTGCAGCAAATCCTGTCTCCCCTCCCCGCTCCGCCCGGCGGCGGCGGCGGCTTCAGCGGAGGTGAGGCGAGCGGGTTTCTGGGAAAACAAGGCTGGTTTCACTGCGTTCTCTTGTCAGGGATTGTTCTAGTTCAGCTTCTCTTCTGAATATTTCTGCTTGCTTGTGTTTTCCTCACAATGGCGCCCTGCAGGCAGCACCCGGTCTGGAGGTGGAGCGGCTCTGACAGGATTCCACTTTCAGTTTTTACTAAATATTTAGGTGGATCCAATGAAAGAAACTTTGATTTACAAAAGTGATCAATAAAAGATTATCAATATGGCTCATTGTCTGCTGAACCATCAGTTTTCTCATAGCTATTTGATCCAAATGAGAGAAGTTTATGAATTAAGAAAAGAAAGAAAAAAAGTAAAAGTAATAAATAATGTAAAAAAAACTAAACTTAGAAGTAGAAGCAAAAGAAAATTATAAAAATAGTTCAAAAATCAATCTGTTAAAATTAAAAATATGAAAAAAGCAGTGAAATAAAAGGAAAAATACAAAAATACATTTCAAAAATTCTGGATTTTAGGAAGAAAATCTAAAAGAACAAAAACTAAGCTGAAAAATAAAATAAACCAGGACATTAAATATTAGAAGGACAGAAGAAATAACAAATAAACAGGAAATGAAACTAAGAAAATAAAAGTAAAAAATGAGGAAAAAGAGGTGAACGAGTGAACCAGTAGATTTTGTCTCCTTTTCATCCCTAATTAATGCATAATAAACAGTTATTAATGATTTATAAAGTGTTTATGGTCTTATTGTGAAGGTGTACCTGAAGTTTTATTGTAAATAAACCTTTAAAACCAGCCAACTGAAGAGAAAGGCGTTAAAGTTTGACCTTTGGAGGCGATGCTGACCTGTTTCCGGATCCACAGAGAAGTATGGCTGGCCCTCCAAGATGCTGTACACCACCTTGGCGCTGTTCCCATAGGTGGCGTCGTCTGCGTCCGTGGCCGTCACCTGGATCACCGAGGTGCCTGCGGCGAGAAAACAGCATCAGGACAATGATTCACATGGCGGCTGAAGAATGAGCCTCTGGATAATCGGTCGGGCCGATGCTCCGTCTGATGAGACGTCCGGTCTTCCTCTAAATGTGAATGATCGTTTCTGTCTCCTTACGTTACCAGAAGCAATCCTTATCACGACGTCGCGTATATCCCCACACATGATTGATCTCCACAGCTAATCGATTGGCCCTAAAGTAAACATATCTCTGCCTGCAAACCCCAAGACGCCCATCAACGTTTCTGTGGTTCCAGAGAGTCTGAGAAACAAATACAGAGCCTGGAAAAATATTCAGCTTCTTCACATTTGTTTGGATTACTACTGTGAGTTTTAATGTATTTTATTTGGATTTTACTGAATGCAGTTTGTTTTAGAGAATCAGATTAAAGGAGGCTGAATGTAAATGCAGGCCACACTATTCAGATTCACATTTGACAATTTGGGCCAATATCGATATCTGATTATAATATTCTTATTTCGGTTGATACCTGATATTTATTGACAAAAAAAGCATGGACTGATATCAATGCAAAAAATATATATCGGCCAATACCGATATATTAAAAAACAGGTACAGATTTGTTAAAAAATAATTTAAATTGGGCTTTGCTGATAAGAATAAAAAATAGCTACCATTAACCAATATCTTACATAACAACTAATATTGGCCAATACAGTATGTAAAAAATAACTACAATTGGCTGATCCTGATGTTGTAAAAATCTAGTGTTGTTACCAATATGTTAAAAAATGACTAAAAATCTGCCAATATTGATGTTAAAAAATTACAAGGATTAGTTGATACAGTATGTCTAAAAACAGTTATCCTTGGCTAATGTTGAAATATGGCTAACATCTGTTGATAGCCATGTTAAAAAATGGCGAACATCAACAAAAACCAATGTTAAAAGTTGGCCGATACTGATATGTTAAACATATGTGAACATGGACAGAAAAATATTTTTTAAAAATGGCTAATGTCAGCAATACCAAAGTTTAAAATGGCTAACGCTGACAGAAACCAATGACAAACATCAACAAAAAACAATGTTAACAAATGGATAACATTAGTTGATACCGATATGTTTTAAAAAATGGCTAACGTCACCCAATACCATTGCTAAAAATGACTAGCATTGACAGAAACCAATATTAACCTATACTAATGTTAATCCCGATAAATCACGCATCCCTTACACTTTTTTTCTTCATCTCTAGCAGAACCTTAGCAAACAAAGTTTTGGATGTTTAATGTGATAAAACTGTAGAAAAGTTAAAGCGGAGCGGTGAGTATTTGTGCCTGGATGGCAGGTGAACATTTGTGATCCAGTTTCTCTTCCAGAAAGAACAAAGGGAGACCGTTAGCCAAGCGCTAGCTCCCAAACGGCGCCTTGCGGGCCAAGTGTTGCCTCATTACATGCAGAGGGAAATTAATTGAGTAGAAATATTTAATGGCAAAGTGCTATAAATACAGAATTGTGCAACAGAAAAAGAGAGCGACCTGATGGAAGTTTTCTAATTTGATGTGAGCCGGGGCGAAGGGAGACGTTAAAACCAGAACCGTCAGACTGAAGCGCAGCTCGGCGGCGGTTCGGGGAGATTCTTCAGGAAGTTCAGCGAACCCTGCTCGCTAATACCTCTGACAATGGAATTAGACTCAAAGAGGCTTTTTTCTGTCACAGATCCACATCAGTCACCTTTAAATCTTTAAGTCAGGAGCGATCACATCACAGGATTTTCTTCTGCTGCTGCTTTTTTTTCTGCCTGTAATCATCCGCGCGCAGGGTTGCCAGGTCTGACAGTTTCCAACCCAAAAAAAGAGTTAAAAACCCCGAAAAAGTTGATAGCGCCAGATATAGTCATTTATATAAAATAAGTCCAAGAACACTGAATTTATTAAAGGTTTTGTGGTTTTCTGCCTGTCACAATAATAAATTGTCCCAGAAATTATTGTGATAAACAATAATATTGTTGTTTTGAGACAATTTTCAAATGGTGATAAAGACATAATAATGCAAGAACATATCATAAAGATCAACAAACTTTCAATCCCAATGAACATTTAACACTGAAACTGGAAGAAATGTCCAAAAATAAATAAACAATGCAATAAAAATGACCAATAAAATGAATTATGAAGTCTCTGTAAACAAAACTCTTATTTAAGCACCACACTGCAAAAATACAAAATCTTACCAAG
Organism: Gambusia affinis; assembly: GCF_019740435.1. NCBI lineage: Eukaryota > Metazoa > Chordata > Actinopteri > Cyprinodontiformes > Poeciliidae > Gambusia > Gambusia affinis. The sequence continues at coordinate 2,744,172 of NC_057888.1, forward strand.
TATTTTTGGCCTAGTTTTTAGCATACACTTGAAATAAAACAAAACTAACGTATACATAAGCTTTCAGCAACATATAAGCGTATTTTAAGTCAATTATCCCTTATTATTGATGAAAAAGCACTACTTCCACTAGCAGATTATTTGAGTTATAAAAGGGGAAAAATATTTTGCTATAAGTGAAATGATCTGCCAATGCAACTTATACTTTTTCATCAATATTAATGAATTATTGACTTAAAACAAGTTCCTATTTGTGGTTACAAAGTTACTTAAGAATTAGTTTTGTCTTATTTCAAGTGTAGTAAGAAATTTGCACCAGAAACTAAAGCAAAAAATACTTGGTAAGATTCAGACAGAAGACTTTTGTCATCCAGTTTTTGTTAGAAAAAGAAAAACAATAAATCAGGCAAACAGAAAATAATTTATCCTGCAATTATCCGATTAATTGCTCATTATTTAGACAGTGCCATCTCTTCCTTTCTAAAAAAGGAGCCCAGGTTTGATCAACCGGTGTTCATTGTGGCAACGCCGTCCGCAGCAATAAAAGTGAAAGCGAGTGTCACTTTAGTCTCCGCGCAGTCACTCGTGAAGACATGCTCTGCCATGCGCTGACATCACACCTCGCCTGTTGCCATGGGCACCCGTGCTGCCCTCAGATAAGTGCCGGCCCTCTCTCACTCGGGGTCGCTGAACCGAGTGACAACTGTGTCACATGTCTGACCGCAGTCGCCCTGAGACACTCTTCTTATGTTTTTCATGCTGCTATCGATTGGGAGCCTTTCTGTGTTGTTTATCTATATTCATGAGCCGCTTTTAGAGCCAGAATTAAACTTTCATTTAGAGGAGACTGACGGTGCAAATGGTGCGGCTTCAGGAGCCGCAAGGATTAAAATCCACACTTCTTCTCTGCAGTGACAGAGCTGACAGTGCTGCTAATTAAATTCAATTAAATTCTGCTTTAATAGACTACAATACTGTGTTTAAAAGATTATCTGCTGCAGCGGCTGTTTAGTCTGGTCTCCTCGTCGCTCGTTTAATTAGACGTGCTCTCTTTGTTGAGTTGGCGTCATTATGATGATTGATAAAATCCCACTGATCCGCAGTTTTATAACGTCTGAATTATAATCCTGTTAATGCAGCTCAACCTTCACCTGAGTAAATGTTGATCAATTTAGGTTTTTACGAGTCGGTCGCAGCCAAAAGCTTCTGCAGAGACAAAAAGACTCGCTGGATATCATGAAATATTAAGGAACAGGACTCATATATACAAATGCAGTTGTGTGAAATCTGTTTGTTTAGGTTGAGACTTTGCTAAAATATATTAATGTATTCCCACAAATTCAAGCTCATTTCCAGAAAAACTTCTAATACCGTCCACATTTTCAGCTGCTGCCGTTCTCTTTCACACTTTGCTGATTCGAACAATTTAGAGTCCTTGAAAAACTTGTTCCCCTCCTCACCTGTGGGGGCGCTGCACAAAGAACCACGGAAGAAAGTGGCATGAAACATAACTTCTTGCAACTTCTTTAACACCAGATTTTAGTCTATAACTAAAGACCATGAGCCATTTCTCTGTAGTTCACTTCCTGCTTTGGAGCGGTATCTGGCCCACTTCGTGTTCACATACGCATTCAAATGGCACCAGAGTTCACTTCAACAAAACTGAGTTCAAGGTTTGTAGGGGGACAAGAGTTTACTTTTTTGGTTCTAACGACAGCTCATCGTTAGAGCTGGGCTTCCTGCAGGAAGTGTACCACAGAGCAGGGCATTCTGGGTAAATGCAACCAAAATAAACGCGTGTCTAGCATTGGTGCGAAAAAATGTGTTGTGGTCTTTAGCCAAAGACTAAAGAGAAATCCAACCGCCACTAAAATCTGTACACGGGTAAATTTTTTGAAGAAGGAAGTTGAGAGTGTCTTCTTCAGAGGTTTTTGTGTTGCTTCCTTTAATGGTTCCTGGTGCAGCGCCCCCTCAGGCGAGGAGGGGAACAGGTTTTTCAAAGGGTTTGAATTGTTTGAAAGCGAACCGCTACAGCTGAAAATGCAACAAATGGTGCAATTTTGGTCCCAAATCAAACCGAATCTACTGAACTGTGAAATCATCTAACTTTCAACTATGTATTAGGACCATTTTTATTTTCTTGAAAAACAAGAAAATTTATAAGTCTGAGAAAATAGACATTTGCTAGATTAATTCCAAAAATTCTCTAGAAAAAATTTTGAAATTTCTGAGTTAAAATTTTAACATTTTAAGCCTCAAGTCTCAGAAATTTTCTAGAACAAACTTTGACATTTCTGAATTTGGAAAGTTGAACATCTGCTACCAAAAAAAAAAAAAAAAAAAAAAAAAAAAATTGAGATTAATCTCAGAAATCTTCTAGAAAAAAACTGAAAAGTTTGACAGAAGTTTTGACTGTTGGAAATTTTTTTACTTTTGAACTCAGAAATGTCCAAGTTTTTCCTACAAAATTTCAAAAGTTTATCAAAATACTTCAGAGTTTATCTGGCAATTTACAGTCCTTGAAAAAAAATTTCAAAAGTTTATCAAAATACTTCAGAGTTTATCTGGCAAATTTTTTCAAATGTCCTTGATTTTTCTAGAAATTTACTCCTCCCTGTTTTTTCTCCACCTACACTGGCTCTTATCCCCCACCATTCGAACTCGAGGCCCCAGAGTTTTGAGAAACGTACCGACGTCGGACATCTCGGCCACCCGGGCGATGTACGGGTCCTTGGTGAAGCGCGGCTCGTTGTCGTTGATGTCGTGGATCTTGATGATGAACTCGGACTCGCCCTCCAGCGCCTCGTTGGTCAGCCGGTTGACGGCCTTGGCGTGCAGGATGTAGTAGGCCTTCTCCTCGCGGTCCAGCCTCTTGGTGGCGTGGATGTCGCCGGACTTCTCGTCGATCTTGAACAGCGTCCCGGCGCCCTCGCCGGTGAGGACGTAACGCACGCTGCCGTCTCCTCTGTCGCCGTCCGAGTGGAGCTACAAAGCAAAGCAAAAGCATTTCAAATCAGCAAAAACACTAAAGTAGTCTTGGTTTTCTTGGAGATACAGTGGTTCAACATTTCATCAAATTTCTATGTATTTTATATCAAAAACCAACACAAAGTAGCACATAAATGAGAAATGAAAAGAAAAGGAAAACAAAAAAACATCACCAATATAGAATTCAGTGCAAATGATTTCATTTTGAAGACACTTAATTAATAAAAAGAGTAAATTATTCTCATTAAAAATAGAGCTGTTGCACAGTGGCGCTCTTAAAAGGTGGCCAAAGGGGACCAAGGCCCCTTTGAAAACCTATGTATTATTGTCTAGTTTCTAAACTTGTTATAATGAAAAAATACTGAAATAATCTCATAATAAATTAAAATTAGTTTAACTATTTTGATTCTGATTATGTGTGGTTTTTATTTGTTTTCTTTTTTAAAATTGTGTTTTATTTTGAATATTTAAAATATCTTCTCCTTCTTCTAGTTGTGTTCTTTACAAAATTAAAGTTTAATACTCTTTGAGAGATCATAGTTGCATTTATTATGCCATTATTAAAATATTACTTGAAAACAATGCTAAACCAACATTATAATATTTTGTCCTGTAATATTTGTTACCATGACAGGCTGACTAGCTTCTAGTGCAAATATGTAATAACTAATAACAGAGTAAATTTTCAGAATGATATAGGAGCTTAGTTTAAGTAGATAATTCTCAATATTAACAAAAAATTATTTATAACAAGACATTTTTCCCTTTTTCATCAATATTGAGACATTATTGTCTTAAAACAAACTGAAAAGTTACTTGCAAGTTTTTTCCAAATGTACTAAGACAGAATCTAGATCAAAAATACTTTTGTGTTTTTGCAGTGCAGCAGTTTGTGTAATGCTCATTTTAATAAACTTCCACTTTGCCACTTTCTGCTGCTAATTGTTTCAAACTCAGCTTTCACATTTGCTTAATTTCCTTTTATGAACACCAAGCTGCAGCTTGTTGAGAAGGGAAATACAATTATGACCAGCTGCAAAAAGAAAATATATAACAAAAAATAAAAATAACAGTGAGAGAACTGGCTGACTGCTTGACTGACAGGGAATCTCTGTCAAAAACACATCCCGATGATGAACACTTTGTACCAGAAACTGTCAGCAGAAAGCACTTTTCAAAGCAGAGTCGCACTTTTCAACGCGCCGCACACAAACATCAGCGGTCCGACCAATCTGGGCCTTGGCAAATAAACGCTGACAGCTTTGATCGAGCGTGTTTGGTGTCATTTAACAGATTCGTATCATCTTTAGTAAACTGTCACCGTGTTATGATGACACACGCTTCGTGGCTTCACCTCGCCTCTGTGAAAATCTGCCACGAGAGACGCTGCGTTCGCTGCTGCTGCGACTGTTGCACTCGTGTCGTCACGATCTCAGTCGTGGAGGTTTTCACAACGCCGCCGTCGCTGAAAAAAGCAGCCTACGCAAAACCAAAACTGGAAAGTAAATGCACTCTGATGGTTGAAAAACTTCAATAACTCATTATAAAACAATAAATATCTGTTGCTCAGCTCATACACTGCAAAAACAGAAAATCTTACCTAGTATTTATGTCTGTTGTCTAACACAAATATCTTAAGAAACTTGAAAAAAATACAAAACTAACTTAAAAGTAGCTTTTCAGCAATTTATAGGAGCTGGTTTTATGTCAATAATTCCTTAATATTAGTGGAAAAATGCAGATTATTGCACCTGTAACAATAGATTTTTACTTAAAATGTACCAAAAGTTACTTCTAAGTTAGTTTTGTTTTATTTCCACTATACTAATATATGTGAATTAGATACTACACAAACATACCTGGTAAGATTTTGTTTTTGCAGTGCAATTAAGTTCTATTAATTACAGATCCACCACTACTATAGTAAATACACTAAAATTAATATTTTTGTGTATTTATATATTACATTTTACTTGGTTGAAGAAGTATTTTTTGTCTAGTACAAATATCTCAGTAAAGTTGAAAAAGGAAAGATATATATAGACATAGGAGCTTGTTTTAAGTCAATATTCCTAAATATTGATAAAAAAAATTCTCATTCTCATAACATGGGTAAAATATCTTGTTATAAGTTAAATAATCTGTCAGTATTTTTATCAATATCAAATAACTATTGATTTAAAACAATTTATATTTTGTTGATAGGTTTCTTGTAAGATTGTTTTGTCCAATTTTAAGTGTAATAAGATGTTTAAACTAGAAATTAGACAAAAATAAAACAATTTCCCAGGGGGGCCATGGCCCCCCTGACCCACCATTTAAGGACACCACTGCCCTGAAAGCCAGAAGTAAAACCTCTGTATTAATAATGAGATTAAGTCACAAATTCTTGACTTTTTAAATGAAATTACTTTATTTTTGAGTTGTTTTGATTTTCAGTTCACATTTTCTGTGTCGGTTTATCCCAATAAAACACGATAAAATAACGTGATGAAACGATGAACCACTGCTTCTCCCTCTCCACATGAACACCAGCTTAGCATGCGCTGACATTTTAATTCCTCCACCAAATCCCCCTTAACATATTTATCTCAGAGAACTCATCAAAAGCTCGCCCAGCCCCCTTTTCCTCCTCCTTCACCCCGCTTTAATAATCATGAATATGATAATTGTAACTTCACAGAGGGTCAAAATGTTTGCAGACACAATAAACTAAAGAGACGGTTTGATTCTGACATCTTTTCCCGGCTTTCAGCGTGACTATCTGCCGTCTTTGGCCCAAACCGAGGACGGAACGAGGGTGGATATTCTTGCGTTGCGTTTGGGTCACGTGGGATTCAAAGTCTCCCCGTCTCATCATATATTAAAAAGCTTTTCATCGCAGGTGCTGGGAGGCTTTACTAATTCATGGAGTTTTATCGGGCCTGGCACACGCGAGGCCAACAGCTTTCTGGATTAGAGTATTTAACACTGTTTTGTTCGGCTGCCTAACCGTCCTCAGCCCAGCAGAGTTTCACCGCGTTTGGATTAGGATCTCGACTGTTTCATTCACCGTCGCTTTGAATCAAAGAGACTCTTCTCTCTGCAAAAACACACAATCCTATCCAATCTAGTGGAAGAAGGCAAAACTGACCTTCCAGAAAGAAAGAAATATTTCACATTGATGTGATTTATTTATTTTATTTTTTTATTTTTTTCTGTCTTTCTACCCAAACTGGTCTTCAGTTTGGTGCTTTTTTGTTTCTGGAGACTTCAAGATTCATTTTATTTGTCGATTTGTTGATTTATCTTGGATATTTGAAATGCCTCCCAGCTCCAGTTGTTAAATGTTCATTAGAGTTTACTGATCGTTGAGGATCTGTTCTTGCTATATTGTCATTATATTACTTTATTATGATTTATGGCAATAACTTCTGGAATAATTTATCATTCAAAATACAGTTTTCTGGAATAAACTTCCAGAAAACTGGAAAACGACTGAAACACTGAGTTCCTTTAAATCTAGACTAAGAGCTGAAACATAATCAATGAAACATTAATCAACAATCTGATTTGTAACGACAGGTACAAAATGTAATGACTTTTTATTTTGTGTTTTTATGATGTGAAGCCCTTTGATCTGACTTCTTGCTCAAATTTGATTCATTTCACTGATTGATTGATCCAGCAATGTGACAGGCCTAAACATGGGAGCTTGTTTTTGGGTCAATAATTCCTTAATATGGATTAAAATAACCGGTTCCACTGGCAGATTATTTCATTTATAACATGGGAAAAATGGCTTATAATAAGTCAATTAAACCACCATATTAACTAGCACTATTTTTTTTATCAATATCAATGAATTAGTGACTTAAAATGAGCTCATATGAGTCACTTGTAGGTTAGTTTTATGCTATTTGAAGTGGAAAAAGAAATTTGCACTAGAACTGGACAAAAAATACTTGGTAGGATTTTATTTTTTATTTTTTTTGCAGTGCTCTGCAGCGGGAGAATATTCTGCTTCCAAACACAGACTCGGTCGGCGGAAAACAATCCACTTCAACTTTATTATCTTCCTCCCTCTTTTATAGCTGCAATGTCCTTTTCTATGATTGTCTATCAAGCTGCCTATCTCTGCCTGCACGACTGTTCAGTTAATAACCGTCGAGTCGCCTCCTTTGGGCTGAGATGTGAGGCAGACAGTGTTACACGCGCCGTGTCGGCTGTCATTTCTATGGAAACAGAGAGATCTTGAGGTTTTGAAGAGTTCCTCCTCATCCTTTGTGAAAGATATTACAAGACAGTTCAGAGGATCGAACTCCAACACCTGCTGATGTGACCCCGTCCCTCCCAGCTGCCCACCTTGCCGGTGAGAGAAAAGTACCGCTGGCCTTCTCCTCAAATTAAGAGGAAGAAGAAGAAAAAAAAAACTTATGTGGAAATCAATGTGGCAGCCCAATGTGCATTCACAATGGCCCTTTGATCAATTTATATTGAAAATACAATTAAACTGTCACAGGGGGAGAAAAGAAAGCCACATGTGCTTTCAGTGTGGTCACCAAAAGGGCCCGGCACATCAATAGCCTGCTTTTTCTCCTTTGCCCCCCAATGGTCCCAAATTGTTGTAAAAAAAGGCAGAGAACATGACGCTATATCCATTAGCACTGTGGGTCTTAGTCTTTTCAAGACAGGGAGACGGTAAAAAGAAAGCACCATCTCATTAGGTCACCGTGTCGATAATAAAACTTTCACTTCATAAGAAAGGAAAGGGTGAGGAGAAGCCTGCAGCTAACAGGTTGCTAGCATAAGTTAGCGCATCTTAGCTTAGAAAAATGAAATAAATAAACACAAACTGCGAGTTTCCTTGGAGCATTATAGCTTAGAAAATATTCACTAATCAACGTTTTATTAGTTTACCTTATAATAAAAGGTTTTCTAGCTAGCATATTTTCACAGTATTAGCTAGAAGCTGTTTAGGTTTGCTGGCTGTGCAAAATCTAATATTGATGACGGCAAATTTGGCGCAGTGGTAGATAGAAAAAAAAAAGGAGTAAATGAACAAGATTAGTTTCAGTCTGACAGGTTGAAAATTTTCTGGAAAGAGCTCAGAAATTTTCTAAAAAAATGTCCTAAAGTCAAAAACTTAGAAATGTTCATGCCTTTTCCAGTAGATTTCTGAGATTAATCTCAACATTTTTGAGTTTTTTGGCTACACTGCCCATAATACGCTGTCATAAATATTAGAGTAAAAAGTGAAAGATAGAGAAAACTCAACAACTACTTAGCTTTACATGTTTAATGCATACTGATCTGGCACACAGTCCACTGGCTTACCAAATAAAAAGACTGAATCTAGTGAATGGCTAGCAGCTAGTTAGCACATTTAAAATTGGCACATTTTAGATTGATGATAAAGTAAGAAAGTACAATAAAACTACTTGCTGCTGGCTAGCTTTGCAAATTCTTAGCATATCTAGCATTACAGTAAAAAGTTCATTACGTAGCGTAATGTTACAGTATTACCTTAGAAATTAAGACAGGGAGAATTAAAGTTAGCTTTGCTAACTTTGTAAAGTCTAATATTAAAGTAAAAAGTATAATTCGGAAACAACTTTAAATGTTTAATGCATCCTAACTTGTCAAATTGCTAATTAGCTTAGCAAAGAAAGACGGAAAATCTAGTTAGTATATTTTAAGATACAGTAAGAAAGGTCAATAATGCTGCCTGCAGCTGGCTAGCTTAGCATACTCTTAGCCTATGTAACTGCAGTAAAAAATGCCTTCGGCAGCATAATTTTACAGAATTAGCTCAGAGGCTCAATAATTCCTTAATATTGAAGAGAAAGTCACATACTTCACTTATAACAAGACAGTTCTGTGAAATATGTCATTTGTATTAGTACTTTTTATCAATATTCAAGAATTATTTACTTAAAATAAGTTCCTACATCCTGCCTAATAGTTACTTGAAAGTTAGTTTTGTCTTATTTCAAGTGTACTAAGATATTTAATAGACTAAAGATTCTGTGTTTTTGCAGTGTAGGAATAGATAATATGAATACTTCCTTTTTGTAGTCATCTAAAGATGCAATTACCAAAACCACCCATAATTTAATAGGTGCTGATTCAACTTCTATGAGTAAAGTGACCTTTGTTGGGGAATAAATTTTAATAATTTTATGCTTTTAACTCAAAAGTTGAGGTCAGAGGATTTATTCGAGTTGTATCAATTAAAATTTATGTCACGAATCGTGAACCGTCTTTCTTTTTAGAGAATACTTGGAGCATTTGCAATTGCAAACAGGTGTTTACCTTCTGAGAAAATGAGAAGTATTATTTCCCCTGGTTTGCATTTCTTTCACAGCAAAAACATTCATATCTCTTCCCACATGCTTCCTCCTCCAGTCTGAAGAGGGCTGAAGAGTGAAGTGGTGCTCATCAGACATCTGTGCGTGAGAACTTATCAGGGAGCCGTCTTTGTTTGTGAAATTAATCAGCTCTGAGTGCAGCAAATGTTAGCGCAGGCTCGATCTGGCCACCGTTTGTGCTTCACTCGAGTTCGGCCAAAAGAGATGGCACTGGAAACGGCCTGCTTAGGGCAATTAGCCAGTTAGCCTTTAAGGCCACGTGTCGAGAACTGGCGGCCTTCGTTGTAGCCAGATGGTAGCCTCAGACTGAGCACAAAAATAGCCCCCGTCGAATAACGACTGCTGACGTGGAAACAACTCCAGGTCGAAGGTGAAATGTCAGTTAGCACGTTTTTGTCTCCCCCAGGAGGTTTAGCATCTCTTGTTTTTGTGTCACGTCTGAATGCAGAAGCAGTTTGAGCGCGGTCCTGAACCAAAGCATATGCAAACTGCAGAAGGTCCTCCAGTCACACAAGGAGCTACAAGAGCTTTTGATGCAAATGAAGCAATCCCATCGCGATGCGCAGGCCACGTTAAGCAGTTATGTTGCTTTAGGTTGACGTTTTATAACATCAAAGTCTAAACAAAAACAGCTGGGTAGTGTTTGTGGGAAGCTGCATTTATTAAAGGTGACCCATCACGCTTCCTTGAATGATGGTCTATACAAAACAAATCATTCTCAGTCAGAATGAGCTGCTTATTTAAATCAGAATAAGCTGCTGCTGGTGCTGGCCACGCCCTCCAACTCTATGTTTACACTCCCACGTGAAAATGGCTGCAAACAGACGAGCAATTATACAACCGCACATCTTTGAAAAGAATTAGTAGAGCCTCCTGCACAACCAACAAGAATACAGCAAGTGGTTTCTGGAGGGTAAGTCAACAACAAAACGCCTGTATTTTCCAGCAGCCATTGTAAAATCAGCCCAACAAACGAGCTGGGCTTGGCTGGGGTTGCTAGGTAACAGAGCAGTGTCCGTAGAATGTGAGTCAACATTCAGAAAGTATTTGAAGCGGCTCGTTTTCCATAACGTTTTGCCAAAAAATGACTGCGATTTGTTTGTAGCACTTGGACTCTAGCAGAAGCAGTAGAAACCCAAATGGACGAACAAAAACAAACAAAATGTGAATTTTAAAGGGGTGGTTTTCACTCAAAAAACACTGACCTACTGCCAAAAAGCAGTCGGGTGTTTTTTTGTTTAAGCGCTTGGACTGTTTCAGAATCAGAAGAAACCTAAATGTAGGTTCAAACAAGAAAATCAGAATTTTATAAACCAGTCCCCCTTTGTGTTCGGCTCAGTATATTCTACATTATTGTTTCTTTATCTTTGGTTCCATAAAGTACGCAGGTACAGAAACACCAGTTAGGACATCTGTCACATAATCTGTGCAAAAGTAAATATCAAACTGTTTTCTCCCACATTGAAAATAAAGCAAAACCAATAATAAGAACTGAGCTACAACCTAGAGGAGATTTGCCTACATCTACATAAACCTTCCATCAACCTCTGTTTACATTTGTCAGGCAAAACATCCTGTAATGAATTAGCTAAATACAACTCCACTTAGTTATTAGTTACTGATTGCATTTGTGCAGACGCTGTTGGTTTTTGTCAGAGAAAAAGTTACATCCACACTGCTGACTGCACTGCAAAAACACAAAGTCTTACCAGATATTTTGGTCTAGTTTATATGCAAAAATCTTAGTGCACTTGAAATAAAACAAAACTAACTTCTACAGTTTGTTTTACGCCCATAATTCTTTAATATTGATAGAAAAATTATGAGTTTCACAAGCAGATTATTCACTAAACCAAAACATTTTTATGAAAATCAAGGAATTATTGACAGAAACAACTTCCTGTAAAGTTACATCTAAGTTAGTTTTGTCTTATTTCAAGCGTACCAAGATGTTTACACTAGAAACTAAACCAAAAAAACTTGGTGAGATTTTGTTTTTGCAGTGTAGTAATTAAAATCAATGAAAAACTGAATCCTAATTGAAATATAAAAAATGAAGAGTTAAAAATGATCGACTGAGTATTAGGGAAATACTAATAAAAAATAAAAAAGTAAAATTATAAGAATAAAGTTCAAAGTTGTAAAATTAAATTTATTACTTTATTATAATAGTTTCATATTTTGTTTTCTTAGCATGGCCCCAATTCTCTTTCGTAAAAATTTATTTATGTTTTTGACAAAAAGTCAAAAACGTTTTGTGCATTTTATCCATTATTTTAATACATTTCACAGAAAACGCTAAACTTGTTTTCTTTTGTTTTTAATTGTCGTTTTTCAGACACGTGTTAGCGGAAAACCTTAAGCGAACCGTGAATAAAGGCGCCTCAGAAAGAGGTGAAATCACGGTCCGGATGTGTTCCTGTTTCTCGCTCCGCACTCAAACTCCTCTTCAGACAAACCGCCCCGCTCAGAAACGTATCGGCTAATCAACAATCACCGGCGGGCCGCCATGTTGCATCGCGTCGCAAACTCCTTGCCTCTCTGCAAGGTGAGCAGCTGATAATGAGGGACGCATGAACACAAAACAACAACAAAAATCACAAACAAGCCCCTTCCCTCAGGTTTCCTGAGTCACGCAGGACGGGGAGGCGCGCCGCGTCTGCGCTCATCAACCTTTCTTTGTCTTTCCTGAGTTGTAAGCGGTAGCTGCAGGCTGCTGTTTGCATGTTGCACCGGTGTTTGTTTGTTTGCATGCAGAGCGCGCAGCTCTCTTTGCGAGGGACTGTGTAGAGCAGTCTACCCAGCAGGCCCAGAACCACTGGGGCCTATCAGAGGCTGTAAATACTTTATGAGATATGATAGTGCAGCACAAACACTCCTCAACCACAGGCCATTAACCGTTTTCAGTGGATATGTGCCCTTTGGTAAAGTAAGAAATAATGAAATAAACAAACACTGCCTTCCCCCGGTGACAGCGCGGCTCCTCTGAGAATGCAGCGCGGCTCGACTGCTAATGAGAGCCGCAGTTCGCTTCCTCTACTTCAACAAAATGAAATAAAAAACTCATCGGCTAATAAAGCAAGATTACCAGCAACTAACTCCTAAAATTACTCAGAGTCTCTTTAAATCCTGCGGGCAGGGCCGTGTCTAGGTTCTCTTCTACGGGGGCCAAGAAGGGGAACTGCAGTCTTAGATTGGATCAAAATTTGCACAACTAGTCACACTGGAAACAGTTTTTGTCCAGTTTCTAGTGCAAGTAGATTAGTACACTTGAAATAAGACGAAACAAGTAACTTTTCAGAAATATATAGGAGATTAAATAATCTCTTAATATTGATAACTAGAACTTTTTCATCAATATATATATGTAATATAAGCTCCTAAATCTTCTGAAAAGTTCTTTGTCATTTATTTTTGCCTTATATTAAGAAATATTTGTACTTGAAACTAGACAAAAATATTTGGTAAGATTTTGTGGTTTTTTTGCAGTGCATCTATTTGCATGTATTTTCTATTGTCACATTCTTATGAAATAAAAATGAAACAATAAAAAAACCAGAATAATTGCGGTTGTAAAAGGACAAAAGGAACATTTCACACTGCTGGATAAATTGTTCTGCAGGCTGAAGCCACGCCTCTTCCTGCAAGTCCTGATCGAATTGTCCAAATTCCTTCTTTCTTTCCCATCTGTCTTTGTTAAGCTTGTTCAGAACAAGATTGAAATTTCATCTGTTAGCACTTCACAACTCTATAAAGAAACGGCAAAAAGAAGGGAGAGGCAGGATGCTGTAATTCAAGTGCGGTTTCATCATTCAGTCTAACTCAAAGTGTCAAGATCTGCCCTCTTGTTCATAATAACCTGCCATTGTGTTGTTTCCAGTTCATTTTTGTCCCGCGCCGCGCTGTGATGTCACTCGCCGTGACAAAAGCCGTTTTCTTTTGCGCTTCTCCAGATTTTCCTGTCGGAAGGCGTCGGCCTCCCTCCACCTGAGGACGCAGATGCGCTCAGGTCGAAAGCCGCTCTACCTCTTTAAGAGCTCACCGCCCGTACTTCATCTGGCAATTAACGAACTGTAATTGCAATCAGAAAAGAAGCAATCCTGCGGTAAAACTGGATACGGGAGCAGACAATGAGGGAAAGAATCCAGCTGCACGCACTCAGAGAAAAACGCAAGTGCCAGAGTCTTGATTAAGTATGCGGCTGGAAGGTTGGTGCTTAAGTGGAGATGGCCTCTCAGGCCGCGGCCCCTGGCTCTCTAAATGTACACCACACTCTGATAATCCATTCTTCTTCTGCTATTAGTCGCTTTACGAGCTCAAAGGACGAGTGGCACATCAATCACCGGCCTCTAAAGACAAAGTGGTTTGATCAAGCTTTGTATTTACATTTGATCTCCACTCACTCAGTTTCTTTTTTTTTTGTGACTGTAATCCTTTTTGTCCAGGACTGAAAGTCAACCTTTAGCCGGGGAGGACGTATGTTGCAGAATCTCATTTGGTTGGATGACTCTATCCTCCGCAGAGACGCGATTGGAATGCAAAGCGCCGACTCCATTCAACTCCCAGCACAAAACCGCCTTTCTTCCCCCCCGCTCCGCCTCCCTGACCTTGCCACAACGCTCCACAATCGCCTCAATTACAGTAGATTGGAAGAGGAGGCCGATAGCTTGACTTCCGCTCTGCTGCATGTAAAGCAAGCATTATATCGCCCAATTTCTTGTACACAACCCAAATCCCCCCCAAAGCTTCCCTGCCAATGATATCTGGGTCGACAGCGAGTTTTCATGAGGCTGGACCGGATAATACCTTCAGAGGAAGTTATTTTTGACTTGATGTGAGCAGAAATGACACGAAACAAGCAGCCAGTGGAAAGCGACTTGGACAAGAAACGGCAAACAAAGCCTCAGGATGGATGGAGGGACTGAACGACAGCATGGCGTCCCGTCAGCCACCAGAAGACGGGCCGATCCCTGAAGCCTCAGGCACAAAATGGAGCCTTCGTTTGGCTCCATGCCGCTCATCTTCGTCATGATGGGTTTTTACAATAGTTTTTATGAAAAAAAAAGGGTTAAAGACATAAAGCCAGGCGGCAATATCTGGCAGAAACTCTCCTCGGTCGACTTGGTAAAACTCATTTAGGAAACTTGGTTCGATTCGGAGAGGCTGCACAGTGGTGCAGATGGTAGAGCTGTTGCCTTGGAGCAAGAAGGTCCTGGGTTCGATTCCCGGCCCGGGGTCTTTCTGCATGGAGTTTGCATGTTCTCCCTGTGCATGGTGGGTTCTCTCCGGGTTCAAACAAGTAGCCCTTCGTGTTACTCTGGACCTGTGAAGCAGCTCCCAGCATCAAAAAGGTTGGCGTCCCCTGCTGTAAAGATTCAATATTTGGTCTGGGCTCCTTTTGCATCAATTACTGCATCTACACATGATGGTGGCATGTAGCTCATCATCCACTGAATCTGCAAAGTTTTTAAGGAAACTGAGATCCACTTCCTTCTCCTCATGTTTCCATTAAAATGCTTCCAAATGTTATTTAAATGTATTTAGCAACGATGTCTTGTGGCTCATGAATTTTGTTAACTGATCTGCACTGCAAAAACACCAAATTTTACCAAGTATTTATTTGGTCTGGTTTTTAGTGCAAATGTCTTAGTTAACTTGAAATAAGACAAAACTAACTTCAAAGCAACTTTTCAGCAAGAAATAGGAGCCTCAACAATTTCTTAATATTGATTAAAATATATGAGTTTTGTTGGGAGAAAATGTCTCGTCAAAAGTGAAGTAATGTTTTATTTATATTCAACAAACATTGACTTAAAACAAAATGAAAAGTTACATGCAAGTTAGTTTGTCTTATTTTAGGTGCACTAAGATGTTTCCCCTGGAAACTAGATCAAAAATACTTGGTAAGATTTGGTGATTTTGCAGGGTGATTTTTCTTTTGAGATATTAAAGTTTTCATTTGCTTTGAGTTATGTTTTCCATTTTCAGTGAGCAGAACCACTGCTTCTTTCTTCTAAGGTTGTTTACCAGTTTTCTCCTTACAGTGTTCTTGGCATTAACCATTCAGCAGTCATCCTCTAAGGTAACAGCATCTAAACGTGTTTTGCACTCGTGATGCGAGAACAGAAACAAATTTGGTGGTTGAAGTAAACCTGTACCTGTTATGCCTCTAACAAAGGTCATTCCAGGGTTAAGCTGTAGAGAAATGAAGCACCAGCAGCACTTCATTATGGAGTCCATCTTTCACATCCTGCAATGTCAGCTTCACTTATAAAAAGATGCAACGTTGCCTTTAATTTTATTCAATAAAAGAAAAAAACAAACATTCAAATTGGTTAAAAACCACAGAACAATCTTACTAAAAGGTGGAATCTCTTTCCCTCTCCATGAAGAGGCAGTGAATTGCTTTATGTGTAAAACTCTTTCGTACAGTTAAAGTTCAGAACTGCGCAGACGCCTGCAGGATTTTATCGGAGGGCAGCGGCGCCTGCAGCTGCACAGCCTCTGTGAACCTTGAGATCTTTAAGTAGAAAAAGAAAAGAATAATTTCTGGATGTTTTATTATTTAACTCTTTTTACTATTAACAAAGTTGTGGAGAAAAAAAGATCTTTTGTGTCAAAACATTTTGTACGAAGCAAACATCTGTGTGAGTCTCTGGGGGTCAAAGGGCACCCAAAGCCTAAATCTTATTGGTCAGTTTACTTTTGTTTATTTGGTGGCTTGGCGCTTTTTCTAAGATAAAAATGGACAGGAGTTTTATCTTGAATAAATTTATCTGTATTTGTTTTTACTTGAGGCAGAACAAATGAGGCAAAACTCTGTTATACAGAATGAAGTTTAAAAAAAAACAAGCTTTGATGTCACAGTGATGTCACAGTGATGTCACTCAACCCGTCTGTGACATCACAGGCGACTGTCTTTGTATTCTCAGATTCCACAGAGAAATTCATTTGCAATCTCTGGCAGCAAACAGTGAAGATAGAGAATATAGAGAACATGGAAGGACAGAATTTGTTGTTGAGTAAAGTAAGTAGTTTGGAGAAGAGCTGTTTGAAGCTGCAGAAGGAGAAGCAGCAGCTTCAAATCACAGTGGATAAACTGAGGACGAAGATTGAACGACTGAACAGCTGCACCGATAACAATGAAAGAAGTTTCCAAGCTGAAAATGAGAACCTTGTGGAATCAAACAAATTTTATAAAAGTCAGACAAGAAGTTTACTTGTGGAGCTGGATGCAGCAAAAAAAACAATTCATCATTTAGAACAAAATTGTGACATTATTTCCAGACAAAATGTTGAACTGGATGAAACAGAACGGGCAATGAGAAAAAATTTTGAAGTTTCACTGAAAGAAAAGACTAAACATTTGAACTGGATGCAGAATCAAAATAATGAATTAAACATGGAGATCGTGGCGATGAAGCTGAAGAGCGACCGGTTAAGATCCAGGGTGGAACAAAACTCAAAGGAGGTCCCCCAAAATAAAGAGAAAAGAAAAGAAGAAGAAAAGAAAAACCCAGACGAAACCACTGGAGAGACAGAATCGCCGACCATACTCCAAAGAGTTGGTCGAACATTTATTAATATGTACCAGTCGGGGACGTTGAGATACTGGGTGCCACCCTGGATCTTTTAGGTTCTGATGGTGGACATCTTAGATATCTGCTGGTATCAGCCAGCGGTGACCCGTCAGCCATCAGTTTTCAAAACCAGAAGAAAAGCTCATAAACCGGCGACCCACCAGAACCTCACACTGGCGGGATCTTTGAACTACAGGAGGTTCAAACTCCACTCATTAATTTTTAGTTTACAGAAAAACGGCAACCTGTGAAAAAAAACAAAAGCAAACCAACCAATCAGATTTAGACTTTAGCGGGTCAAACCTCACCCCTCACAGACCGTACACAGCTGTACACCATATCTTTTAACGCAAAGAATCTTTTTTTCTCAACAATTTTGCTAATAGTAAAGAGGGTTAGATAATAAAACAAAACTATTCTTTCCTTTTTTTATTTAAAGGAAATTTTCAAGGTTCTCAGTGCGTCCAGCTGCAGGTGTTACTGCAACAAATTACTAAACAAAAATTTAGTATCTCACAGAAAAACTCCAAAAGGGAATCAAACTTAAAACTCTGTGAACTAACCAATTAACCATATCTGTCCTTACTGATAACTGTTGTCAGAAGTCCCTAATATGAATATGATCAGAATGATATGAATTATTATTATAAAGGCCGAGCCAAGAATATTTACGTCTGTATCAAACAAGCATCCCTTCGTGTTGCTCTGGACCCGTGAGCATCCCGTCCGATGCTACGTTTACTGTGAGCTAAAAAGTTTCATGCTACTTATTTTTAAAACTATATTTGACTTTCTTTAGTACATTTATGCCGACGTTACATTTGTGAGGTTTTAGAAATGGCTTGTTTTCCTGACACCAAAAAAACGCCTAGGACTTTTTATTTTTTTTGTGCTAGTGTCGCTTTTAGAAGATGTAGAAACCAAAATGGAAGCACAAAGTAAAATATTTTTTCTTCACTTCAATAAAAATGAGAATTTCCATCTAAAAACTTGGCTGCGTTTAGATATAATTATGGATGGATGATCCAAAGTCTTTCTGGGTAAAAGAAGAAGAAAAAGAAGATTTTTTAGATTGAGAAGATACAAGTTTATCATGAAAATCTCATTCTAATTACTAAAAGACAGGGCTGCACAGCAAGAAAGTCCTGGGTTCGATTCCCGGCCCGGGGTCTTTCTGCATGGAGTTTGCATGTTCTCCCTGTGCATGGTGGGTTCTCTCCGGGTTCTCCGGCTTTCTCCCACAGTCCAAAAACATGACTGTCAGGTTAATTGGTCTCTAATTTCTCCCTATGTTTTAGTGTGTGTATGGTTGTGTGTCCTGCGACAGACTGGTGACCTATCCAGGGTGAACCAGCCTCTCACCTGGAACGTAGCTGGAGAGGAACCAGCAACCCTCCCAACCCCATTAGGGATAAAGGGTGTATAGAAAATGGATGGATGGATGGATGGATGGATGGATGGATGGTTAGAATTACTAAAAGATAGCATCCACATTGGCTCCAGAATCAGATTTGTGCCATCCTTGAACTGCTTGAAGGACGGGTGGACACCCTGTTATAGGCTGATATAAAACTAAAGACAGTTGATTTTACATAATGTGACCCCTTTAAAATAAAAAAACGTAAAAATTTTTGCATATGCAGATTTCTATCCTCAGCTTTGTCTATGTAAAATTTCTGCATTTTGCTCCTTTTATTAAAATTATTAGAACGTGACACGGTTTTTATTTAAAACTGGTGGATTCCCAGTTTATTCTGGTGAGAACAACAAACAGAAAACAACTGTATATACACAAAACAAAAGTATAAATCAAAACTAAAGTTAAATATTCCCATTATGAAATAATGGGAATATTTATATAATATATATTATTTATATATATATATATATATATATATATATATATATATATATATATATATATATATATATATATATATATATATATATATATATATATATATATACATATAAACATAAATAAATGTTTATATAAATAAATTTATATATATATACATATGTATAGATGCATATATGTATAGATATATATATATATATATATATATATATATATATATATATATATATATATATATATATATATATATATATATATATAAATAAATATGTATATATGTATAAAACATATACATATAAACATAAATAAATGTTTATATAATATATATATATATATATATATATATATATATATATATATTTATATATATATATATATATATATATATATATATATATATATATATATATATATACATATATGTCTCAATATTGCCAGAATGAAGTAGTAAATTTGTAGCAACTGCTACAGGAAAAGTAATCTTACCACTTTATTAATATGAGAAAAATAAGAAAATAATTCACTTTTTAACACAACAGCATCAAATTATTATCAGTATCAGGACTTTGTGAGTCTATTTTGAAGAAAGAAAAGCGCGTACTTGAAGAGTTGGACTCTTTCAAAGCTTATTTCTCGTAATTTTTGCAACTTTCTTCTAGCATTGCTTCTTTAGTCTGCTGATATTATGACTTTATTCTCTTAATCTGGCCCTAATAATCTGTTTTACACTCTACACACAATATTGTGAATTTTTCCTAAATTAATAGGAAAAAGTGCAGATATTTACTGAATTACTCATTTACTATATTCTGAATAACACAAAGTTAAAAGCAGAAATAGGTAAAAAAGTGTCTCGGTTGAACCATATAGGACAAAAACCACAGACTAATACAACCAATATGTTGCTTCTTTTTTTGCATTTTGAAACTAAAACCAACAGTTGTAAATATGCTAACTGTTTCAAAGTTTAAAACGAAGCGCTTGCAGACGAAACGCGCTGCTGCAGCTGCTTTACTGACGGGAAGTTTGGACAAAAGAGCTGTCAGCTGAAATAATGGTACGGATTATAAAACTCCAGAAAGCAATTCAACCGAGTGAGGCGAAGAAAATGTTAGTTGTTCCCACTCAGCTGCGTCTGAAGTTTGGAGATAGGCAAAAATACAAGAAATGAATAAAAGGGATTGTAGAAATATGGAATAAGGAAGACGTCAAAGTCTTGAGGCACGTCCACATCAGCTGACACAACCAGATATTTACATTCAGTGAATAGAAGACGACACTGCAAAAACACATTTCTGCAGAGTATTTTTGTGTAGTTTCTAGTGCAAACACTTAAAATAGGACAAAAATAACTTTTCAGACAGAAGTAAAGTCTTTTTAAAGTCCTTAATATTGATGACAAAAGTACTAATTCCACTAAGTGTAAAACATTTTTACCATGTTTTAACTGAAATAATCACTCAGCATGAAAATGGCTGCAAACAGATGCACAATTATACAAATGTACATCCTTGAAAAGCATTAGTAGAGCCTCCTGCACAGCCAACAAGAATGCAGCAAGTGATTTCCGGATGGTAGGTCAAGAGCAAAACTCTCTTCTTTTCCAGCAGCCGTTGTAAAGCGCATGCAGCAGTGAAACCAGCTGACCAAACATGCTGGGGCTCAGCTTCGGTTGCTACGCAACAGCACAGTATACATGGAGTGTGACATAGAAATCAGGAGATTTTTTAAATGTTTTAAGAAAAACATGCAGTTATTCCCCAAAAAAAAGGTTAGGTGTGTTTTTAGATTGTTTTTGGAAGCATTAGAGAAAAAATTAGAAGCATAAAAAGGTTTTTGCATAATAGGTCCACTTTAAAACAAACAAATTTATAATTTACTTTTTAAATTAAGTTTAAAAATAACAAAAAAAATTAAATTAAATTAAAAAAAAAGTTTTTTACTTCATTTATTTTAAATACAAAATTAAATAAAAAATTAATACATAAAAAGCTGTGTTAAGGGAAACATGCAGAGGTTTACCTTTCCCACGTACTGCATGTCCGTCCCAGTATACTCCTCCAGCAGGAAGAACTGGTTCCACATCCAGCCCCGTTTGGAGCGCCGGAGTGGGACTCCGTTGGCGTCCTGACCCGTCAGCCCTCTCCGCCCCCCTGTAGTCCTTCGCAGCGCCCTGAGGCTGTAGCCCGGACAGCTGAGCTGGACCACGGCCCACAGCATCATAAGAGCGCAGAGCCTCCGCCGATCCATAACCACAGCAGCAGCAAGCCTCAAACCGCCCCGCTGGTTCACGTCCGCCGCTTCCTGGTCAGAGCATCAGCTCGCCTCTCATGCTGCGATCTGCTGAGGCAGGAAGAGGCAGGACTCACGTTGGGCGGCAGTCGGTCAGCGCCTGGAACGAAAACACAGGCAAACAGGCTGCTAACGCAAGACGGGGAAGAAGCTCAAACTCAACTCTGATGGTTTTAAAGATGAAATTAAACAAAAATCGAGTTCAGAAGGACAAAATGTATCAGCTTTTATTGAAAAAGAAAAAAGAGATGAAGTATTTTTGGTTAGTTTTCACAATAAGACAAAACTAACTTACAAGTAACTTTCCATCAACAAATAGAAGCTTGTTTTAAGTCAATAATTCCTTAAAACTGATGAAAAAGCATCAATTCTAGTTGCAAATTATTTAACAACATGTCTTGTAATAAGGTGAAAAATGCCCCAAACTCAACCTTTACATTCATATGTGGAAATGGCTGCAGATAGAAGCTCAGTTTTAAAAATCACTAGTAGAGCCTCCTGCACAACCAACAAGAATGCAGCAAGTGGTTCAGCAAAACATTTGTCTTTTCCAGCAGCCATTATACAGCAGTAAAACTGGCTGACCAAACATGCTGGAGCTCAGTTTGTGTTGCTAGATAACAGCACAATTCCTAATGGGAGGTTTTTGAAATGGCTCATTTTCCACACACCTAAAAACATGAACTTGTTGCCAAAAAAACGTTTTGACCTTAAATATCAAAATGTTTGAAATGTGAATTATCATAATATTTTCCCTTTAAGGAATAACTAACTTAAAACCAGCTCTCATTGCTGAAAACTTCCTCGTAAGTTAGTTAGTTTAGTTGTATCTCAAGGGTGGTAAGATATTTACACAAGAAACTAGAAAAAAAAAAATTGGTCAGATTTTGTGTATTTAAAAACCCTTAAAGTTCTTCAGATTTTCTGTTTGCCACTGAAAAATCCCATGATTACACATTTACTGCGATCAATTACAACAGTATTTCTCAAAGCATTTCCTTTGTGTTCGGCCGTCTACTCTCTCCTTATTTATCATGAAATATTAAATATTTAACTCAGGGCTAAAGGGAAACCTGGGACAGAAACGCTGAATCCCGTCCAGAAGCTCCATTATAGATCCAGGTTCTCTGTCAGCTATCAGACTGGGAGCCGAATAACTGGATAAATATCAGATTAGACGTTTTTCCTGTCAGCGTGTTGGACTTACACCCTGTACAGCTGAATTAAACCCTCAACCCAAACCTTCTGCAGCGAACGGCTTGATGTGGAGCCCAGCGCTCCGTCTTTGTGCTTCTGAATAACAGAATGCAATAAAAACAACCAGAACTAATGCAGGTCTTCGTAAGATAAATCTAAAGATGCAGATGCTTGAGACCAGGTGGTAAATCCAGAACTAAAATATGCATTTCTAGGTAGCAACTGAAGTAGCATCTGGCTGTTTTCACTCCTGATAGTCCGGTAGATTTGGTTTTATTTGGGAGGAAAACTGCAGCATATGTTACATTTTTAGCTGCTGTGGTTCTGTTTGTCACTGCACCGAGTCAAATGAACCGATTCAGAAACCTGTTCCCCTCCTCGCCTGTGGGGGCGCTGCACCAAGAACCACTGAAGGAAACGACATAAAAACCTCTGAAAACACTTCCTTCTTTACAAAATGTAAACTGAAATAAAGTGGTGTCAGATTTTAGTGGTTGGAGGATTTCCAAATACTTGTGGTCCATTTCTCTCACTACTGCTAGATTCACACGTTTGTTTTGGTTGTATTTACCCAGAATGCCCTGCGCTGTAATCCACTTCCTGTTTTTGGAGCGGTCTCTGGTCCGCTTGGCGTTCACATTTGAATTGCACCAGAGTTCACTTCAACCGCACCAAACCGAGGTTTGTAGCCGGAACAGAGTTCGTACAAGTTCAACTATTAGATTATTTCATTTGTAACATGACATTTTCCTACAACAGAGATTTAGGGCCATACTAAAAAAATAATAAAAATAAAACTTAAATTTATAAAGTTAGGAGAAAAAAGGTGTATAAAAATAAAGTAGAAGAAGATACAAAAATAAACTTGTATGGAAATAAAGTTGGTTAAAGTCTTCATGTTACGACTTTATTTTTGTAAAATAAACTTTACTTTATATTACAAAATAAACAGTTTACTTGCAATATTACTATTACTAGTAATATTAGTAATAATTACTTTTCTTGTAGAAGTTTATTCTCGTAATTTTTATTTTTGTTTTTTCTTAGAGTGGCACTAACATCAAACTGAAATAATCTGCCTCTGGAACTAAAACGTTTTCATTAATACTGAGGAATTGTTCATGTAATATCTTGCTAAAAAGTTACTTTTAAGTTAGGTTTGTTTTTTTTCAGGTGTACTAAACTATTTGCAGTAGAAACTAGATGGAAATACTTGGTAGTATTTTATGTTTTTGCAGTGTAGCTCTTCTCTTCTCTTCTCCTCTCCTCCCTCTCGCTCCTCTTCAGTCTGTCTGGCTCTGCTCCTGCATGCAGGTCAGGGTGCTTAATTCATGTCCGGAGACATCCTTCCTACATGCCCGACACGGCGCGCCCGGACTGAACCGGCGCGATACGGCAGAGCGTTGGAAACGCTCCCCATCCGACCCGCCGATAACCCAAACCGCAGCAGAGGGACGCTGGCGGCCTGGAAACCGCCCAACGTCCAGGAGAACAAAACGAAACCCATGGCCGCTTCCCCCACTCCGTCCAGCGTTATCCATCTTGTTCCACGTCCTTCTTCCACCTGCCAACAGCTGGCCTCAAACAGCCATTACTTCCTTTATCTGCACAGGAATCCCACGGCCAACGCTTCCAGTTGTGCAGCTTCTCAGCTTGATTTTTGGGCCATTCGCCATGAAAGCAGGGAACTAGTTACCAGGACAAACATGTTTTGTACAAATCTGTATTTTAATGAAATTGCAGCAATTTGCATCATATCCTGTTGAAGTGGAGACGACAGAGAGAAACCTCAGCAGCAGAAGAAGAAATCCTCAGAAGAAAAATCATTTGCTGCTTTTCAGTTCTTCACTCAACCACGATGTTTATTTTACAATGTGAGAAACGTGGCTTCAATCGCTGCAAAAACACAAAATATCACCAAGTATTTTCGTCCAGTTCCAGTGCAAATATCTTAATTCATTTGAACTGAGACTAAACTAAATGATAAGTAATTTTTCAATATTGATAAAAATGTCACTTATTACATGGCGAAAATAAGTATTATGGTATAGAAAATAAAAATAAAATATTCTCGGAATTATTAAAGTAGGACAATAAACACACACGCATAATAATACGAGAAAAAGTCAGAATATTTTGACTTCATTCTTGTGTTATTTCAACTATTCTCTATTTTTTTTTTACTTTATTCTTGTACTATTAAATCTTTATTGTATTTTTTCAAATTGCCATTTATTTTTTTACTTAATTCTCATAATTTTACAACTTTATGCTTTTTTTTTTTTTTACATTATTCTTGCATGACTTTATTCTCGTATTTTTGGGATTTATTCTTGTGGATTTTCAACAGTTCTTATATGAATTTATTCTCATAATTTTTCAACTTTATTCTTACTTTATTCTCATATTTCTTAGTCTTTAATCTTATTTCAAATATTCTCTTACATTTTTATTTACATAATTTTACAACTTTTTTCTTGCACTTTTAACTTTGTTCTCATAATCTTATTTTATGTATTTATAGTTTTTCTTATTATGGCACTAATGTCTCATCGGAGGAAAATATCTGAAGTGAAATAATCTGCCAGCAGAATTAATCATTTTTTGTTATCCAAATATTGACTTAAAACAAATTTTTATTTCCTGCTGAAAAGTTTCTTGCAATTTAGTTTTGTCTCATTTAAAGTGCACTAAGAGATTTGCACTGGAAACTAGACGAAGTTTGTTTTTGCAGTGCGGTGCAGCTTGTCACATCTCCACAACAGTTTGTTCTCCTATCTAAAGAAATCTGTTAGCGCCGAGAAGAAAAACCAACAAGCAATCTCACACAGGACAACCGCTGAGATTTAAACTCGCAGACGCCTCGCCACGCCGACTGGGACGGCTTTGTACCAACTTCTGCTCAGGGAGGGGGGGTTTGATGTCGGCGTCTTTGTAGGCCGTTAAACAAAACAAGCTGCATATTTCACCGCCGTGCCAGTCTGTCAAGCTGTTTACAGCGGTTCAAAACATAATGGAGAGTTTGATACACTTGAGCGTTTTCAGCTGTTATTACGGCTCTCGTTTGTTCCTCCAGCAGTGATTTTGAAAGACGTTTTGACTGTCTTTGTTTACTTCACACCCACAAGCCCCAATGCAGAGTTTACCAGGGGCACAAAGTCCAACGGCACCTAAAGACGCTCGAGTCGGGTTGTTGTTTTGTTTTTTGTTTTTCTGCTGCTGCTGCTCTAACACGCCCACTTAAAGCAGAGTGGACCTTCAGAAAAACTGCAACACGAGATATAAAAGAGAGAATAAAAGAAACTCAGAACAGTCACTGGTGGCAGTGGGTTTAGTTTTCTTTTTCTAACCTTTATAGCAGCTGTGTTGTAGCATCTGACAAGGGTTTTTCAATGCTAACTGTTGCTATTGTGCAGCATACTACTGAAAAAATCTTCCAAGTGAAGAGAGAGACAAAAAACACAACAAAAAAAAACAATGCATGCTCAAACCTCAGAGTTTTACCCCCCGACTCAATATCTTCAATCATGTAAAAATGGCTGCCAACGGATGTGGTATTATACAACCGTACACCTTTGAAAAGCAGAAGAGCAGCCTCCTGCACAACCAACAAAAATGCAGCAAGTGATGTCTGGATGGTAAGTCAACAGCAAAACTTTTGTCTTTTCCAGCAGCCATTGTACAGCACACACAGCAGTAAAACCAGCTGAACAAACACGCTGGCGCTCAGCCTGGGTTGCTAGGCAACGGCGCAGCGTTCATAGAAAATGACTTAATATTTGGTAGGTTCTTGAAACCATGAACTTATTATCAAAAAACGTCTGGATTGATGTTTTTAAACTCTTGGGGTGTTTTTAGAGGAAGTAGAAACCAAAATGGAAATACAGAAACACACAAAATGTGAATTTTGCATAATTGGTCTCCCTTTAAATAAGAACCTCGACAGAGCAGTCAAATCGTATTGAGGCAGACGTTAACCACCATCACAAGGTCTGATGTCTTCTTGATGAAAAAGTGGTAGTTTCTCTAACAGAGTATTTCACTTATACTTTTTTTATTCAATATTGAGGAATTAGTAACTATTTATTGCTAAAAAGTTACATGTAAGTTAGCATTGTTTAACTCTAAATGTACTACGATTTTTCCACTAGAAATCAAACAAGAAATACTTTTGCGTTTTTGCAGTGTAAAAGTCGCTGGTGGCTTTTCTGACTCCCGTCTCCGGCTCCTCTGCAGACTTTGCTAACTCTCATTCCCGGCGTTTTGCCCTCCAGATGCAGAAACAAGAACTTCAGCATTCAGGTGCTTAAAGTCAGACCATCAGATGTAGTTACCGTGACAACGCTAACGGGGGCAGAGGAGCCGGTTTGAAGGAGAGTTAAAAACGTCCCGTCAGAGCAGCGTCAGCAGCAGCGGCCCCATCCATTACCCGACCTGTCTTCCACAGGCAGTTACGGCTCGGCCCGCTTTCCCCTTAGGAGGCAGATTGAAGCCGGGGTGAGGTCCGCTGCCTCTCTTTTCCCCCTGCGCTGCACTTTAAAGCTCCTCCCTCGTATGCATTATCGCTGCTTGCTGGAAGCCAGTCACTTTGCATGTGTCCTCTGCCTGAATCAGCACAGCCAGGGGGAAAAACACCGACTGCCAGGCCCATCCGGAGCAGAAAGTCAGTTATTGTTTTAGTAATATTTTTATTAGAGCCAATCAAACAACAACCAGAAACAAGTAGGAAGATTAGCACTTCTTCAATGTGTTTCTACTGAAGTGAAGGTAAAAAGTAGCTGCCCAAAAGATTACTGAAAAACTATCTGGTAAAAAAGTACTGGGTAACTGATCAAAATATATTTAAAATTTAAAAAATCTGATGGACCAAAATTACAAAAACTCATATAAGTAACAAAATTTATTTCAATAAAAAAACTTTAGCAGAAACTGCAGGTGTGTGGCACAGACACCAAAATACATTTTAAACAAGTTAAACATGTTTGTTTTTCATTCAGTGGGTAGAAAATCCAGAGATTTTACTCAAGGAAGAGTAAAAATACTTCAGAATTAAATTACTCAAGTAAAAGAAAAAGTACAGCGTAGTAAAAATACTCCTAAAAGTACATTTTCTCTAAAAACGTTAAATTAAGTAGTTACCACCTAACTCTCCAAATCATAATATATAATTCTTGTTGCACATACAGACTACAAAAAAAACAAAAAAAAAAATCTTACCAAGTATTTTTGATCAAGTTTCTAGTGCAAATGAAATAAAATCAAACTAAGTTATAAGTAACTTTTCAGCAAGAAATATGATTTTATTTTAAAGCAATAATTTTGTTCCATTGACAGACATTTTAACTTACAAAATATTTTTTCCAAAGTGAAATAAGTAATTGAACTAGTACTTTTTAAAATTAATATTAAGGAATTATTGACTAAAAAACACTACTATATCTTGTTGAAAAGCTACGTGTAATTTAGTTTTGTGTTATTTCAATTGTACTAAAAATATTTGCACTAAAAACTACTTTGTAAGATTCTGATTTTTGCAGTGTTCACACTGGAACTGGAAGACAATTTAAATATCCTAAAAAACAAGCAAACAACAAATAAAATTAATTATGAAGTCTCTGTAAGCAAAACTGACCTTCAAAATAAGAGCCAGTTGAGACAAAACACCAAACTGAACACTTTTATCATCCAGTTTTCTTACTTCTGTGCTAGTTTTCCTCATTTTTAGTTCTTATTTAAAACCAGATTTGTGTTTTTTTGCAGTGTATGTGTCATTTTTCAAACCTAATCAGGTTTTTTTGAGCTCCACTTCTCCCGGGTCCCACAAACTAAACATCGGCATTTTGTAATTAGTTTTCTCAAGCTTTATAAAAAGTCAGATGGATACTGAGGGACGGAAAGATGTAAAAGGAAAAAGCAGAACTGAGCAGAATTTATAGCAAGAGAAACGTTGAGGATCTCAGATCCAGCAGCAAATGGAACAAGGCTGCAGCTTCCTATCCAAATTTTCTGGATGGATTCTCCACTTTTGGGTGGTTTTTCCTCCTCCAGCTCCCAGCACACTCGACTTTATGAATGTAGTTAATTGACGCTGCTGAGGAGCGTGTGGGACTCTGAGCTATCGATTTGCTGTAGGGCTGGTTGGAAATACCAGCGGGTCTCTGGGGCCGACCCAGGAAGCTTTCCACCGCCGGTCCCGCCGCTCCGCCGGCCCGGTTCTTTTCCCACAGACTTCTTCATAATGTCACAGTGGAAAAGACGAGGCTGCTCGGCGAGGAGACGTCGACCTTTGACCGCATCTCTAAAAACGTCAGAAAGCGACGACGTACGGCGAGTCAGCTGAAGCTTTCGTCCTGCAACGTCACAAAATGTCGGGGCCGGTTAAGAGAAAGCGCCATGCTTGCTGGTGGCCGAGAAAAAAACGTCGGTGAGCAGAAGAAGCTGGCAGAGGATTTTCTTTTGACTCGGATGAAGACGATGCAATTTATCGGGAAGGATAAAGATAAAAAAAACTGCAAAAACACAAACCTTACAACGTAATTTTGGGCTAGTTTCTACTGAAAATATTTTAAAACATTTGAAATAAGACAAAACTAACTTAAAAGTAACTTTTCAGCAAGAAATTGGAGCTTGTTTTCTTTTAAGATTGATTAAAAAATACTATTTATAATAATCACAATAAGCAATAAATCAATTAATCGCAGGACAAATTAAAACAAACTCCGTTTGCATAATTTAATGTTTTTTTTCTCTCTTTCTACCAAAAACTGGCTGATAAAACTCTTCAGTCTGGCGCTTTGGCCTCAACTAGGATAATTTTGTTTACACAGACTTCATAATTAATTTGATTTGTTGTTTCTGCTGTTTTGTTTGTTTATTTTGGATGTTTAAAATGTCTTCTGGTGTTAAATGTTCATCAGATTTTAAAGTTTACTGATCTTTCAGAATGTTCTCTTGCATTATTATGCCATTATTACCCTTTATTACTTGAAAATAATCTCAAAACCATGATATTATTGTTTATTGAGAAAACTTCTGGGACAAGTTATCGTCCAGCAAAACTTATTGTGACTGACTTAGGGATAAGTGAAATAATTTTCCAGACATTTCAACTTAAAAAATGAGAAAAATGTCTTACAAGGTGAAAAACACAGACACCAATTCAAACACAGACACCCTATGTGTCTGAAAAGCAGAAGTGGAGCCTCCTGCGCAGCCAACTACAAAGCACCAAGTGGTTTCTGCATGGGAAGTCAACAACAAAACACTCGTCTTTTTCAGCAGCCATTGTACAGCGCATAGAGTGGTAACACCAGCTGAATAATTGTGCTGGACCTCGGCTTCAGTTGCTAGGTAACGGGGCGGAACTCTGCTGAGGTTGCCAGGTAACGGTGCAGTGCCCATAGAATGTGACTCAATACTTTAAGGGATTATTGACTTAAAATAATCATTATTTTAAGTCAATAAAATGTAAAATATTAGCTTTTAAGACACTATTAAAAGCCACTTACTTGTAAGTTAGATTTTACTTAATTCAAGTGTACCAACTTATTTGCACTCGAAACTTTAACAAAAACTCTTGGCTGGATTTAGTGCTTTTGCAGTGCATCAGCTAAACTTCATCAAACTCCAATTAAAGTGAAATGATAAGAGTAGATGAAGGAAATCAAACCCACTCAGTAAGTGATGCGGTGGAGCCGCGTTCCTGACCGACACAGTCGGATCCTAACGGAGGTAAACGCCAGGCTGCTCTGGCTAATACTAATTTATCATTTTCTTATGCAAACTCATTTCTTCTCCTTTTTCTTAACTTTTATTTAACGGAACAATAAAATGTGGAGAAACTGATCCGAACAGAAAAATGTGTCGCAAGGCAGAGGTAGGTAGGTGTAAGGCTGAAATTACTATTTTAAAAATCAATTATTCTGTTGATTAATCAAATTATTTATCAATTAATCTAATAAAAAAAATTTTGATGTCAAATTCTGCAGAGGTTTTATCTAACCACTGATTCTTTCTACACAATATGAGAAATACATGACAAAAATGTTAATAAACACAGTTAAATTACTTTTTTAAAGAATAAAATTAACATTTTATTGCCTAAAATGCAATAACACAGCATAACTTAAGAAAATGTTGAATAATTGATAAATTTTGTTTTAATCAATTAATTATTCAAAATCAAAAGTCAATTAATTTGACCCGAGTGAAGCTACATATTTACATACAAAGTTGGTTTACTTATCTTAAATGCAAATATTTACCTTTTCGGCTTAATTACTGACATTTTAGACAATTCAAAACAAGAACAACTAACGATTAATAGAGTATTAAATGAGTTGAATTTATTAATCATGATTAATCTGATTAATCGTTTCAGCCCTATATAATAGTGTATTCATGTATTTGCGAAGAAGGAAGTTTTTCATGTTGTTTCCTTTAGTGGTTCTTGCTGCAGCGCCCCCCGCAGGCCAGGAGGGGAACAGGTTTTGAAATTAGTTTGCAAAACGCAGCCTCTGAAAATGTTACAAATGTTGCAGTTTTTGTCCCCCAATCAAAACGAGACCACAGGAAAATATCCTCTTTTAATAAAATGGTGGTTTTCTAACATTTTCCTCCAGGTATGGATTAAAAATATAAGTATCTCAACATAAAATTACTAATATTACATTACGAGTATTTCGCTGGACTGAGGTGAAGGATGTTTTTATATATGTGTACAGTAAAGGCTGCAGTAAATTTGGTATTTTTTAAATAAAATTGTACTTTTCATTCTTAATGATTAGCCTAAATTTGACTAAACTATATTTTATTCATTTTCCAATTCCTTTTTGTTTGTTTCTTTTAATGTAGCTTATTTGTATTTTTTTACTTTTCAGATATATTTAAATTCTTTATTGTAGATTTTTTGTGAATTTTCTTTCAACTTTGTTCCCACTTTATATATATTTCTTAAAAACTTTTTCTACAGTTACATTTTTAAGTCTTACAAAATTGTTTTTTGTAACTTTTTGTATTACTTTTCATCAATGTTGCCTTAGAGCCCAATGATTGTTCCCCACCAACTGTAGTTTGAATAAAAGTCAAAGATAAAAATGATTCCAACACATTTAATATAAATCTAATAATTTGGAAACAACTTAAAAATTATCTGTACAGTTTCATTAAACGCCTCTGATATGCATATTTGTGTTTCTCCATGTCGAACGGCGATTTTCCACAACCAGGATTTGTTTTAGTGACGAGCGTTTTGAAGAGTCTGGATCTGTAACCATGACGATCCCGTTGAAACGGAGAGGACGGCGTCTTCCTCGTCTCCAAGTGGCTCCAGGCCAGTTTTTTTTAAAAACAGCCTCGGGTGTCATCTTCCCGCGCCGGCGTCATAATGAAGGTGTGTAATAGAACATGACACCATAATTATATTCTCTCAGTTAAGAGCCGGTGTTTACAACCAGACGAGGCTGCCTGTGTTTTCTCCCTCTTTGTCTCGCCTTCGCTTCATATCATGTGCCGTTTGATTGCATTAAAAAAAAAAAAAAAAAGCTTGATGAAAAATTGAAAATAAAAAAAAAGTAAATTACTTTAAATTGCCTGTCACAGATTGTGTTGAGTTAGCATGGAGCAATAAGATTCATGCAATGCGATTAATGTGTCTGCTGCCAGTTTCTGAACGAGTCCTCGCTGGAAAACAAATTGGATAATGTTTTGGAATCAGAGCGGTTATTTATTAAATGTATCTATCGGTGGCATCGATAGAGACGGGGACGATACGCCGCGCACAAATGCGTTCGTCAATACATATTGGATCTGGCCGGCTAATGGTCTTCCAGCTGCAGGTCTGAATGAAACTGCACTGCAAAAACACAACGGGAGGGTAAAAACAACGGCGCGTTAGCCCCAACGCAGACAGGAGAGAAAAACAGGAGTACGTTCACGCCAAAAACATTTACAACTTTGGGATTAAATTTTGGTTTGAAAAGTGGAGCATTTGCTGAAAATTTTGTTTAAGATTAAATTAGAATTTTCTAGAATAAATTTGAAAATTTCAAAGTTTTAAAAGTAAGAAATGCTTCCAGAAAAAAATTGGAAATTTTGTCAAAAATTCACTAGAAGTGAAATAAAAAATATGGAAATTTCACATTTTAAAAGTAAAAAACTAAATTCCAGAAATTTTGAGATTTATCTAAAATAAATTCTAGAAAATAACATGGTATGTTTAGAGTTTGAAAAGTCCCCAAATTTGTTAGAAAAATCTCACATTTTTAGAATAATCTGAGAATTTTTCTAGAATAAATTTGGAAATTTTTGAATTTTAGAAATATTCTTAAAGTCAAAACAAGTTTGACTTGAAACTTTTCTAGAAAATTTCTAAAATTTATCTGAAAATTTCTCTTTTTTTGAGCAAATTTTACATAAGAGTTTCAAAAGTCGTAAACTTTTCACTTTTCAGTCGACACTTTGTGTTGTTGCCATCGATACAAATTTAAACATTATCTCTGTTCTACTTTTGCCTTTTTTCAGACTTGCATGAATTTTGTCTGTTTTGATTTGTATAAAGACTAAAAATACCAGAAAATGAAGAAAAATATAAACTCTTTCATCAACATTAAGGAATTATTTACTGAAAACAAGCTCTTACTTCTTGCTTAAAGATTATTTGTAAGTTAGCTTCATGTCTAGTGCGAATACCAAG
Organism: Gambusia affinis; assembly: GCF_019740435.1. Taxonomy (NCBI): domain Eukaryota; kingdom Metazoa; phylum Chordata; class Actinopteri; order Cyprinodontiformes; family Poeciliidae; genus Gambusia; species Gambusia affinis. The sequence goes on from NC_057888.1 coordinate 2,777,130, forward strand.
ATATTCGCACTAGAAACTAAAAAATATACGTGGTAAGACGTTGAGTTTTTGCAGTGTGTGTGTCATTTCCCCCAGTATTTTAATCCTAATCAGGTTTTTTTAGCTTCCCTTCTCCCAGGTTCTGCTCCGGTCCCACACCGCCAAGCGAACCCCCCGCTAACGAGCAACACGGCAAAAAGCGCCCCGGTGCGCCTGTTGAGCCGGAGACTTCCACAGCAACCCGCAGAAACCCCCCTGGGTGCAATTAAAAGTGAGAAAGGAGAATGTCAGCCAGGGGTCGAGCGAGGGAAGAGACGGGGGGAGGAAGTGAAGCCACAGGTAACATCGCAATCCGCAGAGGAGGGCCTTACAGGCGACTAATGTCCGGAGGAGTCTGCAGCCGGTTGCTCGTCCCGCCGGTTTGATTCCGACTCCGTGTCGTTTCATGCAGCTCCGACCCAAATCCGGGGCTTCCCATTTGTCTCGTTGCCCATGTGGGTTAGTGGTTCACGACGCAGCTCCCTGCTGAATACCGCCCAAAACTCAGCAGCTGGATGAACTTTTGCTCCACAAATCTAACAGGAATCTGTGCAGAAACTGGATCAGAAAGCGAATAAAATATAAAAATATACCAAAAGGGTTTCTTTTTCTGGGAACAAATTTTGCTGGGCGATAAATTGTACCAGAGGTTGTTGCTATAAACGATAATATTGTTGTTTTGAGACAGTTTTCAGATAAATAATGATAATAATGGCATAATGATGCAAGAACACATCATGGACCAATAAACATTTCACTGCAAGAACTTTGGTCTATTTTTATTAAAATGTTTAGTTTCCTTTTTAAAAAAGCAACAACAATGTTTATTTGCATTTTTAGACGTATTTCTTACAATGGCCGACGTGTGTGTGACACAAACTCTAAAACACAAAAATAAAAAATGCTGCAATCGCAAGAAAAAGGAGCAAAAAACCTGCAAACGGAAACACAGAACTCTCAGTAAAATCAGGAAGTCCAAGCGTTGAATAGAAGTGATTAATTTGTCACAAAAAATGTTTTTAGGTGAGAAAATAAAACTCACAGCTTCATATGTCCCAGCGATATGAAATATTTAACGTCCTTATGTATTTTGATACGTTTCAAAATATATTATTCTTCCCTGGAGATTTTGATACGTCTGATGTTATTATTAGTATCTCCTAAACTTTGTCACTGTTCCCACCGCCGCCAATATAAATTATTTATATTTTATAGTTTGAAAATTTGTAGTAATAAAAATATTCGAAGATATTTGTAAAGGAAACACTGTTAATGCTGGTCAAAACTGGAGCAAATCTGTTTCTTATTACAGCTTTTACCACAACAGGCGATCTAGAGACAAACGACGCTTTTAAAATCCTGAGTTGGGTGTCAGTTTATTAGGTCTTCAAATTACTGGTCTCATCCCTATTATCAACTTTTGGCTGCTTTCTTATCCTTGGACTCAGTTTCTTTGTCTCAATTTCTGACATAAAATGACCCATCGTGTTAATCTTATTCACGTGTGATTTTAGTCACTTTTCTGATTCAGTGGAAACGCCGCAATTGCAAAATCCAGTTTTTTCATCAAGTACACAAAGTTTTTTTTTTAATTGGAAAAGCAGTTAATGCTGGTCAGGACTGGAGCAAAACTAATAAAATCATTGAATACAACCAGAATTATAGAGTTTCTGGTTGCAGTTTTTGCTTCAACAATCTGGTGACAGAGTGCGCTTTTAAATCCCTGGACTGGGTGTCATTATACTAGATCTTCACATTACTGCTCGTATTGCTGTTAACCAACTTTTGGCTAATTTCTTAGCTTTCTTTGTTCTAATTTGCTACCTTTCATTTCCTTTTCACAATTTCTTATATTAAATAAGTAATTCTGCCTTTACATAGATAAGGTAAATTATGATTTATGCCCTTTGACCTTTGTCTGTCTTAGCTTAAAGGCGACACCTTTTTAAAAGGTTTGCTGATGTATTTACATCTCATTCTGAAAAATGTTATGCATCGTGCTCATAAGGATATTTACCCGCCTGTTTGGTGCATCAAGGAGAAAACCCATTTTTCCTTGTTGTTGTTTCTCCAAAATATGCCTTCAAAACTGATCAATACATTAATATTGATCTTTTATTTTGCTGTGTCTAGACACAGTGTCGCATTGTGCTGGAAATGACTCCCCCCCCCACGTAAACAAAAGGGACTTCACTGAAAATAAAACAAAATTCAGCAAAAACAAGCCTCATCTTCATCATAAAACTCTGAAAATCTGTGATGAAATTGGAACGGATCGGAGGAAAAACACCAGAGGATTCTCAGTCCAAATTAGGATTCAACGCAACAACACTGGAATTTAGTTACTGGTGCAACAAGTCCCCCTTCTCTGCTTCTAAATTACACATTAAGATTCCCACAAAGACACGAACACCGAAATGATTCCAGTTAACGGATGTTATTGCATGTTCAGGCACAAACGAATACCACACCTGAGGACAGAAGGAGGAATAATTTGAATTGTTTTTTGTTAAAACTGTAGCAAAACAACAACGAGGGACGAACCAAAAGCTACTTGAAACATGCTAACGGGTAAACACGCAGAATCTGGAGTAATTTTTACCATCATGGGGATAAAATGAGGTTCTACAGTTAGGAACATGAGCCGACAGCTTGGATAAAAACAAAAAAAAAACACCTTTAGGACCAATTATTCCCAGCAGTTGTTTCTGTTTCAGGTTCTCACAACATTAAGGAGGAATATTACTCCAGTCCTACTCCAAACAAGCAGATTTCATCACAAATCTAAAATATTATCAAGGATTTGTGGTTTAGTTTCTAGTGCAAATGTCTTAGTACACTAGAAATAAGAGAAAAGTAACTTAAAAGTAACTTTTCAGCAAGACACAAGACTTTGTTGTAAGTCAGTGATTCCTTAACATTGATGAAAAGTACAAGCAGGTTATTTTTGTTAAAACATGACATTTTTAAGGACTTTTCCCCTCAATATGAAGGAAGTATTGACCTAAAACAAATTCTTACATCTTCCTAAAATGTTACTTTTAAGTTACTTTTGTCTTATTTCATTAAATACTAATATTTTTGCAGACCAAAAATATTTGTAAGGTGCATAAAGATGGCATTTATTATGACTTGCACTGCAAAAACATAAAATCTGGACGGTGTTTAGTCCAAATATCTTAATACACTTCAAAAAAGACAACACCACCTTACGTTTTATTTTAAAACACATTTCAAATCCATAAATATGCATATATTTCATTAGCAACTGTTGGAACTAGACCTTATGCATTTATTCAAATATTTAGGTTTCCTAATTTTGGCTGACATCTTGAAATGTTGCTTCAATGTTCTTTCCTTCTGATGACATCTATTTTTAATTTTTTTTGCCTTTTCTTCAAAGTGTATTGATGGTCATTATGGTCAAAATCGTTAATTTCAGTTGCATCATGTCTCCAAAAATGAAGTTTCTGAGTGAATTTACAACTTAATCTAAATTTTTATATTGCTTGTGCAGCTTTGGCTTCTTCGTGTCTGAAAGGCCTTTCAGTCCATGTTGGTACTAAACTTGTAAAGTGCATAAAAATTGTATTTATTATGGGTTGCACTGCAAAAACGCAAAATCTTAAGCATTTTGGTCTAGTTTCTATTGCAAATATCTTAGTACACTTTAAATAAAATAAAACTAACATGTAACTCTTCAAAAATAAATATGAGTCAATAATTCCTTATTGTGATGAAAAATGATTAGTTTCATTTGCAGATTATTTCACTTAGGACAAATTTATTGTTTTAAGCAAAAATAATCTGCCACTTTTTCATCGTTATTATGGATTTCTTGACTTTAAACAAACTCATATTTCCTTCTGAAAAAATACTTATGTTAGTTTAGTCTTGTTTAAAGTGTACTAAGATATTTGCTCCAGTAATTGGACCAAAATGACTTAATAAGATGTTGTGTTTTTGCACTGAAGTCCATAAATCCCAGCTTCTCTCCATCCATATGGATCTACAACTTTGTCCCGGATCAAACCGCCTCCTGGGAATCCTGCAGGACGGAAACATGAGCCTGTCCCTTTAAACGGACCACAGTATTCCAATAAATTATCTCATACTGTCCCTGTCAGATGTCCTGCTCCAGAGCTCACTGCAAACACATTAGCTCGCCTCGCTGCCCAAATGCATAGCAAATAACCCATATAAATCACACAATCTAGGTCAAGTCAATGGGAGCCATTTTGCCTGTTTTCTAGTTATTTCCTCAGCAGGGCTTGCATCACTCAGCTCTTACAGCCATCGACGGAGTGGCCTACTTTAGGAGCCACAGAGGGTTCCTGAAGTAACCATTCCTCTTGCGCGCTTGATTTTTTGTCTGCTCAGTCTGGACTAAATTGCAGGCTGCCAGCTTTCCGCTCTCAGCTCTGTCTTCACGGTTTCCCCTCGCATTCTCCCGGCTGTCAGTTTGACAAAAACAAAGATGGGGCCTCTATGAGCTCCGGTGTTTACAAGGGAGTAACAGGCCAGGTGAAGAGGAGGCTCTGAGCTCATTTTGAAAAAAAGCCTCCCTCAATCCGCTCTAGTGCCGAAGCAGAAGTATTTCTCTACATTAAAACAGCAGAATTCAACGGATTTTATTGAGATGAGTCCAAAATTTTTTTAATTTTTAAGAAGAGCTACGAAGATGTTATTGTTTCACCAGCACAAAAAGAAGCAACTTTTACATTCAGAAGCCAAAAAGCTAAATAACTTTTCATTTTCCTGAATGGATCACTCAATATTTATTTATAAACATTAACAACACTTTATGGGACTCTTATCTATCTAGATAAACATAATATTTAAGCTAACATTAGCATTTAGCTAATTTTGTTTTAAAAGCTAATGTTAACTTCCTAAATAAATTTAGTTAATGTTACCCAAGTTAATGTTAGCTTAAACCTACAATAACTTAATGTTAATGTTGCTACAGTAATGCTATCATTATGCTAGAACATAGTAGCATTTAAGCTAACATTACCTTTTTAGCTAATTTTGTCTTAAATGTTAAAGTTAACTTGAATTATATTAATGCTACCTAACATGCTAGCATTAACAACACAAAAGCATTGTAGCCAACATTAACGTTTAAGCTAATGTTGTATAAAAAGATTAAGACGGCCCCCTGAAAGGATTGAGTTAATGCTACCCAACATGTTATTATAATCCAACATAATGATATTATTGAAGCTAGCATTAGCTATTCAGATAATTTTGTCTTAAAAGTTAAAACTGTTGAGTTAATGTTACCCAGCATGTCAGTGATAATAATGGTTATTAAGCTAACATGAGTTAGCTTTTTGGGCTAATTAAAGTTGACTCACTGAATGGATTAAGTTCATATTACCAACCATGTTGGCGTAAACAAATTTAATGACAGCTAATTTTAGCTAATTCTGTCTTAAAAGCTGAAGATGACATGCTAAACAAATTAAGTTAATATTACCCAACATGCTAGCATCAACGAACATAATGACAGTAATTAAGCTAACATTATCTTTTTAGCTAATTTTGTCATAGTAGCTCAAGTCGACATACAGAATGGATTAAGTTAATGTTACCCTCCATCTGATTGGCTGATGTAGGTTCTAGCTTTGCGCTACACTGCCCCCTACAGGTTTGGAGTGTTTAAACCAACACTTGGTGGCAGATTTATGCAGGTTCATGTTGGTGAAAAGTTTCTTGAAACCGATCCTGCGTGTAAGACATTATGCTTTTTAAACAATTTACCTCACCAACATCGGAATCGGTCGATATTAGTTATTTTTTAACATATTGGTATCGGTCCGATAAATACAACTGGGCTCATATGGGTAACAGATATTTATTTCCATCTAGGTAGCAAAGGATTCTAGTTTTTTTTTTTTTTTTTTAGTTTCAAAAGTGTAATGAAATAACAACAGCAATAGTAATATCAGCTTTTGATATCGGCCCAGATATTCAAATCGGTGCATTCATAACAGACGCTCCTGACTGTCTGGGTTGGCTCATGAAAAGGTTTTTGCTCTCAGTAAAAATGGTGGAGCAGAGGCTCATTTCCTCCACGCAGGCTTGGATTGGGCCATATTTTAGGTGGGTGATGTCTTTGTTTCGGCTGCATTTATGCGTCGACGTGTGACAGTCGTGTTTGTTGCCGTCTGACCCACTGATACAGTCGATAAAGCGCCTGAGTGGAAACGCGGCTCGGCGTCGCTCCTCCTTCGTGTAATTGTCACAACGGGGACGCCGAGGTGGACGTGGCAGCACAACTCCTCTGCTGATTTTCAATTCTCCGCGCCGACTTTGACCTTTCGCGCTCCCCCAATCAATGCATCTGCTTCCACAGACGCACGACTCGTTTAAAAAGCAAACGATGCGGCTATCTGGGCGCCGGGGGGGTGGGGCAATATTATTAACTGATATACAGAAATAACAACCTTTAATTAGAAAGCTTAGAGTGGATGTTATTCCAGCTCCGGCCTTTTGGCTCCAGATTGAAAAAAGAAAAAAAACTCACACGCCTGACTGCACTCGGGAAGCAAACACTGATTTGCATGAAGTCGGAGGCTCCCATCGCCACCAGTGTTCCCACAAAGGCTGCAGTGGGGGAAAGCAGAGCTGTCATTCAGCCTCCCTCTCTCTCTCTGCGCTTGTGTTAGACCAAACGGCTGCTGGTGACCAAACGTGCTCCAGTGATCGCACAGCAGAGCAAACAGGCGACGGCTCGTGTGCAAACGGCCGATTGAGCCGTCTCCGCTGCCACGACCACATCTGCACGCCACCAGGGTACCAGGCGTTATTAATCATTACACGGGGGACATTTAGCGAAACCGGACCTCCATTTATTAGCCGTGAGTGCAGGATTGAAGAACTGGCAAGAGGAGATAATGACTTTAAGCTCCCATTTAGACAATTAATTCCCAGAAGTGGAGTGAAGCAGTTCGTCTGCTGTTCGTTGTGTTTTTGTTGACACAATTTGAAACCATAATTCAGGACTGAAGGTTCATTATTCGGCACTAGAGCCGGAACAAGATGTTTCCGTAAGGGAAAGTAATAGCATTGTGCATGTGATAACAACAAATTACTGGCTTTTATTTGGGTTGCGCTTGAGAAAGCAGCAGAAAGCCAATATTGACACATAGATTACACTGAAAATATCTAATAAAACTTGAAATAAGAGACAACGAACTTACAAGTAACTTCACAGCAAGAAAGAGGAGCTTGTTTTAAGCCAATGATTCCTTAGTATTGATGGGAAAGTTCTGGTTTTACTGGAAGATTATTTCACTTTTTCTCTTGTAGTACATGAAATTAACTAACACTTTTCTAAATCAATGCTTAGAAATTATTGACTTAAAATAAGCTCCTTTTTTCTTGTAAGTTAGTTTTCTCTTATTTCACGTTTTGTTAGATATTTGCACAAGAAACTAAACACAAAATAATTTGAAACAGTTTTTATTCTTGCAAAATTGTTTCATAATTAGTGAATATTATGTTTATTATGGCGTAAAGAACTTTGTTAGACTCCAAAAAAAGGATAAAATGGGAAAATGTAAAAATGAACTAATCTACCAGTGAAACCAGTAATTTGTTAAGGAATTATTGACAATCTCCTATTTCTTGCTGGACAGTTATTTGTAAGTTAGTTTTGCCTTTTTTAAGTGAACTCAGATATTTGCTGTAGAAACTAAACATAAATTCTTCGCATGATTTCGTGTTTTTGCAGTGAAGTTATAAATAAACTTCTGTTTCTGCTCGTTTCTGTTCCAAGCAGGTAAAGTTTAGTAAAGTTGAAGCTGGTCTTAATGACAAACAGGATCTAAACTCTGAGCTTCGTCTCCCTCGGTTTATTATTCCTGACGGTAAACGCAGAATGAAGCTCAGGTTGTTTTTCTGTGCCTGTAATGAGGAAGAGAACCCTGATTGATTTACGTTAGCGTCCGAATCCCGAGCCGCTCCACGGCCTCTGAACTTTGCAGTGCACACATCTTTAATCACGCTCGCTTTTTCCCCCGGAATCCAGATTGTTTGTAATTACCAGTCTCCCCTGGGGGCGGGGATGTTAGCTCAACAATAGCCGCAACCTTTAATGGTTAAAGAGCGGCGCTGTAGTCGGCCATATGGGCTGCGGGCGCGGAGGACGCTCGCCGTCACAGCAGCCGCCTTATCAAGCGGCGGCCACATTGCTGAGACGTTTCCACCTCCACTTTCTGTTTCCATTTCACACCTGGACTGTTGCTAGATAGTTGAGCCGGCGTTGCTTTCCGCCCGCAGATCCTCGATCAGCAGCGACCGGTCAAAGCCAGGGTGTCGCTTCCTCCGCTATCTGCCGCCGCCTCGCCGGTCCAGCTGAAGCGGCGCAGATAAACAATCGATACCGCATTAAGGCGTCCGCATAAACGCCGGCAACATGGAGGGGAGTAATCCCACTCCGACGTAAACATCCGGTTCTATGTGAAACGTTCCCGCTGCTCTCTGAGGTCGGCTTTCCCTTCCTCTCCTCCTCGAGCCGCCGCTGCACTAAAGGTGACATATTGCACTTCCTGAAACGGGTTAGGATCAATCTATGGCTAACGCAGAACATGACAGTTGGATTTTTTTTTTCTCCACAAAATCATTCTTAGAAGATGAGAGTTTAGTCAGAATGAGCCGTTTTTGTCACTTTAAATCCAAATAAGCTGCTCTACGTTTACACTTGCATGTGAAAAACAGAAGCGCCATTATACAACCGTACAACTTGGAAAAGCAGAAGTGAAGCCTCCTGCACAACCAACAAGAATGCAGGAAGTGGCTTCTGGGTGTTAAGTACACAACTAAACTTGTCTGTTCCAGCAGTGGTGATCAGACATGGTGGCCTGGCAGATTGGTAAATTAAATCTAACTATCTGTGAAATAAGCTCCTCTGTAACAAAAGTTACTTTGTTAGTTTTGTCTTGTATACTAAGATATTTTAATTAGAAACTAGACCCAAAATATTTGGTAAGGTGTGTTTTTGCAGTGCTCTGCTATATAAATAAACCCAAATGCATTGCTTACTGACTGATGATGCACAAGAGAAGGAAAAAACACAAATATTTCTTTTTCTACATGCATCCAGACCTGAAAAACGCTGAAATCAAATTCTGTCTTTCCAGACTGAACAGGAACTCTGCTTCATTCGGGGAACGGGGGGGGCATTATGTTTCCTGCCATGGATGCTTGATTGATTCTTTTGCACAGCTTGTATGCTGCACATTTGCATTTACATTCCCAGAGCTGCCTCTGACAGAAAAGGGAAGGCTTTTGTCCCAAACTCCCGCAGAAAACAAAGGCGTTCTTATGAGGCGGCCCGAAGAACAGTCCCTGATTCTCCGTCTCCCAGCCTGGACTTAAATACTCCTCATTCCTTTCTCATTCATTAACAGCCCCCCCATCAACCTCAGTGCCATGCGAGGTGAAGAAATACCTCGCAAACAAAAAAATAAAGGAGTCAGACCAGGCATAATGATTGCTGAAACTGTTTACTAATACTGCTCGGCTTTATTACAGAGTGCCAGGGTTTCCATTACTGCAAACAGAGAAAGGCGAGGAAGAAGAAGAAGAAGCAGCAGAGGAGGAGGAGGAGGACAGAACAGAAGGGAGGGAAACTGCCAACATCAGATTAAAAGAAGAGGAAGAAGAAGAAAAAAGGAGAGAGACAGGCTCAGTTGATTTACGCCTTCATTACTCTACTCTAACTCTGCTTATTGCAGATCATGATGCTGCTTTATGAGCTGAATCCTCTATTACGACAAGGCCGGGAAGACGGCGCTTTAGTCTATAAAGCAAGCATACAGGAACCGCCAACCCACTCATCCAAACTGGGAAAAATGAGGAGAAGAAGAAGAACCAGACGGGCTGCAGAGGGGAAGGACATGTTTGTGGTTTCTCTGATCAAAATCTCAAACATGGAGCTTCACATCAAGCTAACATCCGTTAAAAGACGCACATCAGTTTTAGTAAAACATCTTTTGAGAAACATGCAAGAACAACACAGTGAAATACAGTAGGCTGTTTAGTTTTTATAAATTTAAATTAAAAATCCCGACTAAAAATTACAAACGCTTAAAGACGATTCATTGTAACTTTTATCAACAATTAATCATCCTTCAATTAGTTTTGATTATCTTCTGCTAATGGTATTAGCTCTAGCTAATGGTGTTAGCTTTAGCTATTAGAGCAAACAGTAGATTTTTTCATAAATACTAAGGTATAATTGACTTAAAACAAGCTTGTAAATCTCGCTGAAAAGTTATCTGTAAGTTTGTTTTGTCTTATTTCAAGACATTTGCACAAGACACTAGACAGTGAAAACTAGACTGGTGTAGTGGACTTCACTGGAATGTAAAGTCGAATTAATAACAGAGACCATGTGTGGAAGTTGGGCGTAAATGTAAACACCTGAGGGAAACTCACCACCTTTCCTCAGACCTCTTGTTTGTGCATTTGAGTCAGAAAGTGGACATATGTATTCAACTACTGGCTCATCACCCCGCGCAGAGAACGATGTCAGAACCCGACCTGCAGCGTGGTTCTCCTCACTCTCATAAATAATGGACGTCAGTGAGGCATCTGTCAACTTTTCCTGTCAGCCCCGTTCCACACACGTGTCAGACAGCGCCGCGTTGCATCCCTCTTCCCCCCGCGGCTCGGTTCCCACCCACACCTCCTCGGCCTCGTCTGCTGATTTATGGGTCGGTGAACCAACCGCCGCCTCCATCAGATGCGATCGCCGCACATGTAGACACAAACTCAATCACCGGGAGGAAAAAGACCTCCCTGTGATTCAATGAATAAAAGTGGAAAAAATAATCCGTCCTGCTCTCCATGTAAACACACACCTTTTTTTTTAGATAAAAACTCCGAAATTTGAGAAGAAAAAGTCAAAATTTTGAGATAAAAAGTCAGAAATTTGAGAGTAGAAGACGGAATATTGAGTCGGAATTCTGAAGAAAAAAGAAAAAGAAAAAAATTTTCAAAAAAATCGGAATTGTAAGATTAGTCAGAATTTTGAAAAAAGTTGTACTTTTGACAGTAAAAGTTGGAATTTTGAGAAAAAAGTCAGAATTTTTAGAATAATGTCAGAATTTCGAGAAAAAAGTCACAAATTTCAATAGTCAAAATTTTTAGATAAAAAGTAAGAAATTTGAGAGTAGAAGACGGAATATTGAGAGAAAAAAAATCACAAATTTTGAGAAAAAAGTCACAAATTTGAGACGTCGGGATTCTGAAAAAAGAAAAAAGAGCAGAATTTTGAAAAAAGTTGTACTTTTGACGGTAAAAGTTGGAGTTTTGAGAAAAAAAGTCAGAATTCTTAGAATAATGTCAGAATTTCGAGGAAAAAAGTCACAAATTTTGAGGTAAAAAGTCAGAAATTTGAGACGTCGGGATTCTGAAAAAGAAAAAAGAGCAGAATTTTTGGAAAAAAAATCGGAATTGTAAGATTAGTAAGAATTTAGAAAAAAAGTTGTACTTTTGACGGTAAAAGTTGGAGTTTTCAGGAACAAAAAAGTCAAAATTCTAAGAAAAAAGTTGGAATTCGGAAAAAAAAACAGCAGAAATTTTAGCAAAACGTCAGTTTTCTAAGATTTCTTCGGAGTTGTGAGAAGCAGCCCTCACCGTCTCGCCTGCTGATTTATGGGTCGGTGAACCAACCGCTGCCTCCTTCAGACGAACTCGCCGCACATGTAGACACAAACTCAATCACCGGGAGGAAAAAGCAACCCGCACACCAAAGACCTCCCTGTGGTTCAATAAATAAAAATGGAAAAAATAATCCGTCCTGCTCTCCATGTAAACACACACAGACACACACAGCTCCTCACAAGGTAGCAGAGAGCAGTAAACACACACCTCCGCCGCCTTAACATGTTTGTTGACTTAAATCTGTCAGCGCTCTCCTGACATTAAACACTCGCTGGGAGTTCCTGCTAAACATAACCAGGGAGGTTCCTCACTGCGTCTGACTGTCGAACCCGTCCACATGCACTCAAAAAACTAAATATCACCAAGTATTTCTACAGTTTCTATCGCGAATATCTTAATACACCTGAAACAAGACAAAACTAACTAGCAGAAAACCTACCAGTAAGAGAGAGGACCTTGTTTTAAGTTAATATTGATGAAAACATGGCAGATTATTTCACTTAGAAGATGAAGAAAATGAAAACGGTTTGCAATAAAAGCTAATTTCAGCCGTTGTTTACGTCCAGACGGCTGCGTCCATCTTCATCATGACGTAAAAGTCGTAAAATCATCATTCAGACCGAAAACGTTGGATTTAGGTCCCATTTGCCTGCTGTTTGAATGTAGCTGAAAGGGTTCAGGCTTTTAACAATAACAAATACTGCTGGACGATAAATTAACCCAGAATTTATCGCGATAAACGGTAACACTGTTGCTTGGCAACCATTTTCAAGCAATTAAATGGTGATACTGCAAGAACACATTCTCAAAGATCAATAAACGTTAAAATGTAACAAACATTTAACACTGGAAGTGGAAGATATTTTAAATATAAAAAAAAAAAAAAAAAAAAAAAAAAAACGATAGAAAGAAAACGAATTATGGAATCTCTAAACAAAACTGTCTGAGTTGAGACCAAAGCCTCAAAGACTTTTATCACCCAGAAAGAGTAAAACAATAAATCTTTCAAATGGAAATTATTGAGCTGGGCCTGAATACTTCTGGTTTTTCACATAAATAGTTCGGGTTAGTATGAAACGGTCTGGCATTGAAAGAAGATCCAGTTGCACCTTGCAGCTGGGTGGTCCAACCATCAGACTGAATTAAAGCGTCAATCGATTGAACGTTAAGTGACTGACGCCTCGTAGGACCAAAGCTTCAGACTCAGCTGGTATTCGGCCGATCTGCCTCGGGTTCGGATGGTTGCCCCTGATACTGCCGCTCTGAGGAGCCGCCATGCTAACGAGCGCTGCAATGTAATTAATACAAATGGAATGTTTAATGCAGTTTTTCCATTTCAAAGAAACTCTCCCGGCATCTTTCCCCCTCCAACAATAGATTGAATTCTGTTGCGTTGCCCTGAGGCGAACGATAACCCAAGTTTGACGTTGCCTTCATTCGATCAAACTCAATTAAAGACGAGCGCTCGCAGCAGACCGTGAGGCTCAACTCGGAGGTCTCCTGCCCCGTTTGTCTCCAACAGACAGCGGCATCAAGCAGTAATTGGAGGCCTTGCAGACCCAAACCACGTCCGTTTGTCAGTTTGTCGTGTCAGAGCTCAGCGTACCGCTGCTGGGGGTCGGCGGCGGCGGTGACCTTTCCATAAAGGGGACGGGTTCCTGCTGCTGGCGGAGAGACGCCCGCCTGAAACACAAGCCTGATGTTATTATTGCTTTGTGTCCTTCCCAGAGGAATACGCGGTCCCACCGCGGCGCGCTCGCTTTGATTCGACAGGTAGCGTGCGTATCGGTTTTCTGTTTGCCTGGCTCACAATGAACCGTCCTGATGTTCTGAGAGGCAGCAGAACAATAGCAGAACCTCTCCTTTCTTTGGCTCTGGGGACCCACAGCAAACAGGACCTCTGCTTACTGTGTTCGCCTGCTCATTTGGAGCAACTAGCAATACGACTAGCACAAAAAATTAAATAAAGACGAGGAATTGTGCAGCACAATGTGAAGAGGCCTACAATAGAGACCAGATATCCTCCACAGCACCGACGGCGACCCGGGTCCACAGCGACCCAACGGCCACAAAACCCAAAGACCGCAAGCTGAGTGATTTCACAGCAAAACCCTGACCGGTCCAGACACCAGGAAGAAACACTGAGATTATTTCTACACTTTCAGAAAAGAATCAGGAAAGTTAAAATTTTAAGAAAAAGTCAAAATTTTGATAAAAAAAAAAAAAAAAAAAAACTAAATAAAAAAAAAAACTAAACATTTTGAGGGAAAAGTAAGAATTCTGAGAAAATAATCAAAATTCATGGACAAAAATCAGAATTTTGAGAAAACTTATTCTGAGAGTAAAGTCAAAATCCTAAGATTAAAACAGAAATTTTGAGAAATAAATTGGAAATCTGAAAAAAGTGAATTTTGAGTGAAAAACAAAAGGTGTTTGGTTTTTATAAATTTAAATGAAAATGTGTCTAAGAGTTTTAAAATTAAATTCAGAACTTCGCCAAAATAAAGTCAGAATTTGAGGCAAAAGAGTCAAAAATTTTAGGGGAAAGTATTAATAATAATAAAAAGAAAAAAAAATCACGATTATGAGAATAAAAATTCCAACAGCAGATAGCTCAGTTAGCTCTGGTAGCCCTGGTAACTCGGATAGCTCTGGTAGCTCACGTAGCTTTGATAGCTCTGGTAGCTCAGGTAGCTTTGATAGCTCTGGTAGCTCAGGTAGCTCTGGTAGCTCAAGTAGCTCACATAGTTCAGGTAGCTCTGGTAACTCTGGGGACTGACAGTAAACAGGATCTCTGCTGATGTGTCTGCCTACTCATTTCTAGCAACTAGCAATACGGCTAGCCCAGAAAAATAAAAATGATTGTGCAGCACAATGTGAAGAGGCCTCCAATAGAGTCCGGATATCATTCACAGCACAGACAGCAGACAATCATCCACAGAGGGAGGGGCCGCGCGCGGCGGCGCCACCACACACCGTCTCCCTGGAGCTGCCGGGCCGATTTGTGGCGATCCGATGGCCGGCGGGTTGAGGTGTTCCACGTCATCCCAGATAACCTGGATCATTACTCCTGGAGGCTGTTAGAGGGAAAATCACATCACTCTGCTCTCACTGCTGCCAAGAAAAACTGACACGCCGAGTCACACTCCAGGACACACACAAACACACACACACACACGTAATTACGGGCTGTTGCCAGAGTGTGAGGGGTTAAAGTCGCAAGGCGTCTTCTAGAGAGTCCCAGCAGCCGGCGCAGCCTGAAGTTGACAGCTCTTGAAGCAAAGCAAGCATCATTACCGCCTTCGCCCCGTTTCTAAACTCTACCTCCGTTTTTATCCCTTCTTCTCTTCCTGGTCGACCTTTACCCTCCAACCAACCAACAGCCAATATTATCTCTCTAACCTGATCAGCTATGATTTACTGAGAAAGTCCCAATATTCAGACAGTCATGTCTGGGCCCCGGTTTCAAGATATACACTACAGAACCAGAAAGTATTACCAAGTATTTTGGTCTAGATTCAAGTGCAAATAAATCAGTGCACTTTAAATAAGACAAACAACCTTTCAGTAAAAAATCGGAGCTTGTTTTATGTCAATAATTCTGTAAGAGAGACCTATTATGCAAAATTTATATTTTACACGTTTTTATGCTTCCATATAAAAACAGTTTTTTGAAATTTATGTTTTTTGGTGTCTGGAAAATGAGTCACTTCAAAAACATCCCAATTGTTTAGTCACATTTGTTTATATATATATATATATATATATATATATATATATATATATATATATATATATATATATATATATATATATATATATATATATATATATATATATATATCTTGAAGGTATGATGTTATATTGGGTCCATTGTTGTTAGAAAAACAGGAGTAAATTTCTACAGAATTTTTTTTGAACTTTTTTCAGATTAATATAAAATTTTCTAGAAAAAACAAGTACATTTTGGAGTTTGAAAAGTTCAGAATTTTCTTGAAAAAAAAATAGACAAAACTTGGAAATTTCTGCATTGGAAAAGTCAAAAACCTGTTCAAAAAAACAGAAATTTGAAGATTATTTTCAGAAATTTTCTAAAACTTTTTTTGATTTTTTTAATCAATCCACAAAATAGACAATTTCAAAATTTGAAGTCACAAGCTTGCTAGAAAAAAAGCTGAGATTTAGTGATTAATCTCTAAAATTTTCCAGGAATAAAACAAAAAACATTCTGAGCTCCGAAAGTCACAAATTTTCTAAAAAGAACTCAGAAGTTTTTAAATGAATTTTCTGGGAAAAATATTTGGAAATTTCTGAATTTCAAAAGCTTTCTTTTGATTACTTGCCAAAAATTAAACAAGAAAATATAAATGCACATATTAGAGGCGAATAAAATTTCAGTATCACACTTTTGATCTAAAAGGTGCTTAGAAATGACTTTAGCTGTTTCTTCATTTAAACTGGAATTACAAAAATAAATTTGCAGAAAAGAAACAGCAATTTAAAAAAAAACTCAGGAAATGGTGAGAGGATGAATTTTTTTTTTTAATGACAAACTTATTTAATCGTGTTTCTTATGTAATGGAAACAGCGGCAATTGCAAAATTAGAAATTTGGTTAAAATTTTTTTTTACATTGGCGGAGTATTGATAAAGTACAGAAACCGAAGGGTTAAGATCAACCCACAAATCAGCAAACATCTGAGAATCAAATCGCCGATGCTAAAGAAACGCAAAGCAACACATTTCAGGGCTGCAACCATAAAAGCGTGATATTTTTCCATGATTGCGTACCGTCCTTCATGCCTGCACCGAGTCTCTTCTCCTTTCTCTTCTTCCATACTTTTATTAACTGGCTGTCATGTTCAGCAGCCTCCCCCAGATAGTGTTTAGCGTTCCTCAGTCCACTTACTGCAGCCAGAGTTAAGCCTCTGGGCTTTGCTCAGACAGGAATCCAACTAGAGACGAGTGAAGGAGTAGAGGGGGGGCAGGACCGGCGGACATGATCTGTCTGCTGCACTCACTCAAACTCTTCCTACCTGAAGGCAACAACGCCAGAACATTCAAGAAATTTCCAGCTCCACTTCTCCTGATTTAGAGAAAAAGGAAAGAAACGTTGAGCTCCTTCTGGATTGCAGCCGGAAATCTGGACGAGATACAAACGCATAAGGGTGTGCGTTACATTTTTACCTCTGCAGGAAGTTGCATTTTCACCTCCGTCACGTAATCTGAGTGTCTGCGTGGCGTCTGCAGAAACCCACGAACAAATCTCCATAAAATTCGGCAGTGAGCTCAGCCTGCAGCCAGGAACAGCTGATGAGATTTTGATAGTGATCTCGACTTGTGATTTCTACCATTAGGTGATTATTGTTGCCCCCGCCGCCGCCGCCGCCGCCGCCGCCTGGCCCAAACCTCACATTGGATACAGAGATTTAATTCCAAATCCAATCCGGAGCCCAGAAATCGATTACGCCTCCATTTTAACACACAGGTTGAATGTTTGGTGTCCTTGGACGTTCAGGGTTGCTCTGGCTCGCGTCAAAGTTTTATCACAATATTTTATGGTACTGAAAACTATTTATTTCTTTTTGAAAGACACCCATTTGTAAAAAAAACACAATCTTGACTCAAAACTAACTTCTATATATTGTTGAAAAGTTACTTGTATGTTGGTTTTGTCTTATTTTAAGTTTACTAATAAAACCAAAAATACTTGGTAAGAATTTGTGTTTTTGAAGTGTAACAAAGTGATTTGCATGATAAAAACACAACAGTGTAACAAATTGTGAAACGAAACTTCAAAAATACAAAATCTTACTAACGTATAAATAATTGTTCAGCAACATATTCAGCTTGATTTAAGTCAAAAGACATTTTCCCAAATACTTTCTTACAGCTTATTTGTTATTATTGTTTTATCGTCTTTTTATCACTTTTTAATATATTTGATTTGATATGTGATTTATACCTGATGCTTTTGATACCTTGTTTGCATTTAACTTTGTGAAGTTAAATGCAAACATTTAAATGTGGCATAAAATTTTATTATAACAAATCAAAGTCATCACAAAGAAAGAACATTGTGGAAATATTGAAGCAACATTTCAAGATGTCGACCAAAATTCAAGCTGTGAAAAGCAACCTGAAATATTTGACTTAATCCATAAAATTTAGTCCCAGCAGTTGCTATGGAAATATGTTCAAATTTATGGATTTGAAATGTGTTTTAAGATAAATCTCTAAATGTTCTCTGTGGTTATTTGTTATTATATGTTTAGCAAATTGAAATAATTTTGCTAATCCAAACTGAGGTAAAACAGGAAAACTTTAACGTCATTTGATGTCAGAAAGTGAGAATAAAAATGGTTCAGTGTAAAAGCACAAAATCTTACCAAGTATTTTTGGACTAGTTTCTAGAGAAAATATCTCGGTACATTTTAAACAAGACAAAACTAACTCACAAGTAAGTTTTGAGCAAGACATAAAAGCTTATTTTAGGTCAATAATGCATTAATATTGGAAAAGATTTTTTTGATAGTTCCACTGGCAGATTATTACATGTAAAAAATATCAGAAGTGAAATCAAGACTGAGAAATTATTGACTTAAAAAAGGATCCTATATCCTGCTAAAAAGTTATTTATGTTTGTTTTGTTCTATTTTGAGGGGTGGCTGGGTTTTCCGGGGTTGCTAGGTAACGGGTGGGGCTTCCCTGGGGTTGCTAGGTAATGGGAGGGGCTTCTGTGGGGTTGCTAGGTAACGCCACTGAAAAAACTGACTGACAAGTGTGTACATTAGTTCTATCTTAGTTCAAGAGCAGTAAAATGTTTCCACCAGAAACTCAATCTGAAATACTTGGTAAGATTTTGTGTTTTTACAGCGTAGGACAAAAAACCCCAACATGATTTACATTTTTAATCTGTAAAACAAAACCACATTACATTTCAAATTTTAAAATGTATTAATGCTCTTTAGAAAACAAAAAAAACGCTAAAACTAATAACACAGACAGTTTTTAAACAGCCTTAATTGGAATTCATCTTGAGAAACGATGATTCAGGACAAGAAATTTACTGCGATAAGTGATAAACGATACGATAATGTCCGCAGGTGAAATAAGGTAAGAAATGACTTCCATGGCCTGCTTCAGGAGTGTCATTTCCGCGATGCTGAAATTGTGCCACGGTCCAGGGGGCTTTGTTGTAAATCACTATCTGCCCCTGTCAGACTGCAGCCCACTGCTGGCTCTCCGCTGCCTCCTGGCTCAATAATATATCTTGTTAAATTGTGTTGAGAAGCGCGTGGAGAACCAAACACCTTTCTTCTTTTGTACGTCGTTTGTTTGCCTCCCTCTGAATGTGCGCGTCCTCCAGTTAAAAAGGGAACGCAGGAATGTGTTTGCCCAATAAAAATACATTTTTAAAAAATAAAAAAAATCTTGCTAAACCCTGTCTGTCAGGGTTTTGTTGGCGATTCAGTTCGACTGCCTTGCTGACTTACTGGTTGTGAAGCCATTTCTCAGACACTTCATAATTAGAAAAGCTGTGGAGCCAAGCCAAAGTTTAAGAGGAGGGAGGGTAAAAATAAAAAAATAAAAAATAAATATGCTGGCAGCTTGTATTATTCAACATTGGCAGCCATCTATTTCTTCTCACACCCAGATAACAGCAATCTAAGTGATTTCATAACAAAACTCTGGATTCCCAGGACCAGATCCTGAGCCGCTGTTCATCAGTTTTACCTAAAACGTAGCATCTCCGTCTGGTCATTCAGTAAATCAATGTATGAGTTTAATTATGTGTAACTGGAGTTTACCTACACAAAGCAGGAAGAGACAATTACCTGTTGTTTAGCAAGGTGTAAACTACAAAATCCATCTTCACGTCTCATTGAAGGAGAAATAGCTACAGTTGGAATTACAAAATTTAATTAGCTTAATTAATGGAAACATAAAATTTAAAAACAAAATCATGTTTTTTGAGGAAAGGCTTTAACCTTGGAGGAGGTGGATTTTTTCGGCCGCATCGAAATGAGTGCAAATCAGCAATGGAAAAACCTTTTTCACATCATACGAGTCACATGATCGATAGGGAAGAGGATATTTCTCTCATCAAGCTTTTGCACCATCAAGTAAATCTACTCTATAACTACTACTCTTAAAATCTGCCATGGTAAATTAATCTGGGATAAACTTTCTATGTGGATAAAGTGCAAATCCTCTCACATGGAAGAAACAGTTATGTGATTATTTTTATTTGCTAACGACATAATTAAGGTCGACGAATATGAATGTATTTTGACATAAACAGACAGAATTATAACTCTGACTTTAAAATCAGAATTAATGTGAGAATTTTGAGAAAAAGTATAAAATTAAAGAAAATGGATTATTGAGGAAAAAGTCAGAATTTTAACATTTAAAAATGTCTAAAAAAAGTCAAAATTCTGAAAAAAAATTTTATTATGAAGAGAAAATGGATTTCTGAGAAAAGTCGGAATTCTAAAAAAACAAAACAAAAATTCTGACAAAAATTTTCTAAATTCTGAGAAAGTAGCCAAAATTTTGAGAAAAAAAACGTCTGAAATCTTTGAAACAAAATTGGAATTGTGAGAAAAGATATCAAAATTCTGAGAAAAAAAAAATCAGAATTTTGTTTTTATTTTCAGATCTTGTTGATCTACGGAGGATGTTACTACTGGTGGAAATGACAAAGAAGACAACAGGAAGTGGTTGGAGGATGATTTTTAATGACTTGTTGCGCAATCAAAGTTATTCATTTGTAATTTTAATCACGTTCTTATTGAGTTGGAAACTCTGTAAGGTACAATTTGTGTTTTTCTGACATCAGCGGAATATCAACGAAGTTTAGCAATCACATTTGTAATGAAAACGCAGCTACTGACCTAAATCTCTCCACATCGTGGAGTCCGTTGCCCATAGCAACAGTAACGTTATCGTTTCATGTCACGCATCAGAAGTCGAATATCATCTCTTGCCTTTAGGTTGCTTTCCCTCCAATTACAGTTCCAACCGCGCCATAAATAGACGTCTCTGAAGGGAATCCGTCTCATTAGGCAAAGACCGAGTTATGAAGTTCCCACTCTGCCTGCCAGGAAATTTGTTCCAACGGTCAAACGAATGATCAACGCAACAAAGCAACTCCAGCTTCTCGTGGCATGAAGGAAATGTTGACCAATGCCCTGAAACGGGCAACTGCGTCTCCGAGGGATTCTCTCTTTCCAGCTCACATGGTGCACATGTTCACCTAATGACCCAGATAAATAAAGACGGTAACTACATGGTGAAAACTACAACTAACTGGAACTATATGCTGTATTATTCAAGCTAACTAAAACATAGCGTTCTTTATTTTCGTGTTTATGAATCTATTTGTTAGCTTTTCGGTCTGATGTGAAATTGATTCTTTCCTCCTGGCGACAAAATGGCGGAAGACAGAAGTTGGGATGAAATGCCAAAGTCAGTCAGTTGTTTAACAATAACTGGAAGCATTTTTTGAAAATAAAAACTTTTGAATCATAATCAATGGAATACTGACCAACATATTTGACTTGAAATTATGACTTTGACAATGGAAATCATCGAAATGGTTTCTCAAATGGTGACTGCATGTTGTTGTTTTACGTTTCTATAATTGAACTGCTTTGTTGTTGAAATGGCTAATTAGCTTGATTGATTGAAAATGGTTTCTTTTAATGAGTATTTATTACCCTACTGATGTAAACATAATAAAAAAAGTTTGACCCTTTTTAAATTCTGCACCAGTAGATTTACTGTGTCCAAACTTTTGGTTTGTACTGTATTTCATAATGAATTTATTATTTTATCTTCTGTTGATTTGTTTGTTTATTTTGGATATTTAAAATGTCTTCCAGCTCCAGTGTTAAATGTCCATTAGTGTTTAAAGCTTGAGATTGTGTTCTTGCATTATTATGCCATTATAACCATTATATTACTTGAAATTGAAATCAAAACAGTATCACTGTTTATTGCAATAACTTCTGGAAAACTCCTCGAATCTTTGCAGTAACATCAACAGACTAACTTTATTGCATCTTAATTTTTTTTTCCTGTATTGTTTGGTTCTAAAAACCTCAAACATTCAACCCACATCCTTAGTTGTTCACTCAAAAACCCATTGAAGTAACCAAATACGGCCCAGAAGGCCGTGATATTGATTGCTCCATCAACTCACCTCAGAGTTTCTGCTTCCTGTTTGAATTCATATTAAAAGACGAGACGTACGTCTAAACCTGCGACACTTTCTAGAGTCCTTACTGTTTCACAAACAGACGTTTCTGAAGGGAATCATGAAGTTGCTGCTCTAATTGTGAGGAAACCCAAACATTAACTAGAGAAACCTCCTGAACTTATGAGGAATACAAACAAACGACACGAGAATCATGGGTTGTTGTCACATGGAGGAAAAGTCTTATGTTTTTAACATACAACCACAAGGATTGTTTTCCACTTGATGTTTAAGCCACATGCTGCACGTGTGGTCAACAAACACAAAATCTTACCAACGATTTTCGTCTCATTTACACTTGAATGAGGATAAAACTAACTTACAAGTAACTCTTCAGCTTGTTTTCAGTCTATAATTTCTTAATATTGATGAAAAAGTTATTGTTCCACTGGTAGATTACAACAAGAAACAGTGGAACTTGAAAGTTTTCATAAATTTTTTGCAAATAATTGACTCAAAAGAAGCTCTTATTTCTAGATGAAAAGTTGCTTGTAAGTCAGTTTTGTCTTTTTCCAAGTGAACTAAGATCCTTTCACTATTAACTACACCAAAAATACTTGGTAAGATTAATTTTTGCAGCGTAGACATTTTAATCCAAGATGTCTAAGTTAGTTTTATTGTGAAAATCTCTGCTAAATTAGATGGATTACACTGCAAAAACACAAAAGCTCACCATGTAATTGTGGTCTAATTTCTAGTGCAAATATCTTGAAATAAGACAAAATTAACTCACAAGTAACTTTTCGAGAAAATATAGTAGCTTGTTTTAAGTCAGTAACAAGACATTCTCTCTATAAGTGAAATAATCTGCCAGTAAAATTTGTACTTTTTAAATCAAAATTAAGGAATTTTTTGACTGACCACAAGCTGCAAAGATACTTGTGGGTTAGTTTGGTTTTATTTCAAATGTACTAAGATATTTGCACCAGAACTAGACCAAAAATACTTGAAGTAACATGTTGTGTTTTTGCAGTGTATCTCTGAGTCATTCAGACATAAAAACACACATGCCTAAAGTTAGCTCCAAATAAACAAACATGAACGTTATTGGACTGTAGAAGGAAACCAAACAGATTGAAGAATCAATGGAGACAATATTTAATTTGGTTTAATATATGCTATGGCTGTTAGCTTTGTGTTTTTGTTTTTTGTGTGTGTTAAATAAAGATGTTTGTGGCTGGTGGGGGAATCTAAATTTCTGGTTTAAACAGAAGATTTTGGTAACATTTTGTGTAGATGTGACTCATTGAATCTACAAGCCCAGAACCAAACATTCAGCTTCTATGAGCCACAAATCTGGAAGAAACGGCAAAAACACGGCAAAACAACCGAAACACGGAGCTCCTTTAAATCAACAGTAATTAACAGTAGATGGAAAATTAAACATATTTTATGTGTTTTTATGATTTTGACGACAATAGTTGACAAAATGTAATATCTGTCACAACTGTTGACTTTATGATGTTTTTTATTTTATTTTATTTTTTAACAGTGTTGCTGAAATGTCTGAGACCAATAAATTAGATGATTTAAATTCCAGGTTTTGTTTCTTTTCTTCGTCAGGACCTGAAGTGTGTCTGTAGGAATCCATCTCATTATGGAGCATTTTACTTTATTTTAGTCACAAAAACTTTGGACAATAAATGAAACGCAACTCCAGTATCCTGATTTCAATCAAGGCAGTTCAAGGAGCTCTGCGTCATAAAAACAACAATACAAAGTCATAAAAGACACCATGGAGTCAACAATTGAGAAAACCAGAAACAAATGTTAACATTTCCATGAATGCCATCAAATAACTTCATTTGATTTGTCATCAAATGGAGGAAATGTTGACTAAACGACAAAAACACGACCCTGGAAACCCGGTTCGACACCGAGAGGGTGGGAGACGGAACCACAGAGGAACCCGGATCATTTTTAGGATCCACGGGACTCCATCAGCTCCAGATGCTGCTGTGCAGACGACTAGAGATGCTCGATATTACAGCGCGATGAGGCCCATCTGGAGCACAAATAATGCAATCAGCTCGGGTCACCGGTCATAGTCGCCTGGCCAAGGGGTAAACCCGTCATCCTGTGACGTCAGAGCAACGACTAACCCTTCATGTCGAGTCGGAAAATCCCACAAAAACACTCCGGGAGAAGAAATATGGGAGAAAGAGAGATGCTCCACACGGTTAACCTGTTCATACTGGTGGAAAACACACACACACACACACGCACACACACGCACACACACACACCCACACGCACCCACACACACCCACACACACCCGCAGGTTTAAATATGCAGCGCCGCCCATGTTCCTCTGCTTGACTTTGATCAGCCAGATTCCACCTCTGTCCCTTTCATCTCTGAACTTCAAACCTGGACCGTCTGCTCCAGTCGGACCGGCTTTGCCTTTCCGTTTCACAGAGCAGCTCAGAAGTTCTTCATCCAAAAACAAAAAGACCCAGAAAATAAAATCCCTCTCTTTCTTTTCAAATGTAAACTCCGTCCTTTCAAAGCAGAAACTCACCCAACTTCTTGGCTGCGATCAGACACATTACCTCAGTTTTTTACAAAAAGGTTGAGCAATCTGGAGGCAACTTTTCCCTGGGTTGCACACATCGCCCCATCACTCAGGCTTAAGTAAAACAGCCTTTTATAGCCGCGCTGCATTATTCAGGCAGGACATTAAACATTCACAGACAGGTCGTGGTTGTCAATAACCCTGGAGGACGCGGTGTTTTTAGACAACTTGACTAAACTCCACATCATCTGAAGTCTGTCCGCGGCGTGGATCTGCCGCCAGCGGGTACAAAGCAGCAGGAAAGGTGCGCATCTGATCGGCGCAGGACACGCAACGTTTCCCCGCAGAAATACGCATCGGAAAAGTTAAAGAAACCTGGATGCGCATCGAAAATATTCTCATTTAACAGCGTTTTTATTGGTGCTCCGTTTGAGGCTTGCTTGCAAAGACGTGCGGACCTCTGGCTAAAATCCGGACACTGTCATTTCGCGGAGCATGTTTGGTATTTAAGCTGAAGGGATGTACAGTAATAATAAAAACAATAATAATAATTAATCTGCGTTTTGGAAGTTAAAAGCGAAGCAAATCCGCGCTTACCTGATTGCTGAAGTTTATTCCAGCGGAGAGAGATTTTCCCACGACGCACAAAATAGTAAAAAAGAAAACCCGCAAAAAGAGAAAACCCCGCACGCCGGATCGCGGAGTATCCGCTCGCTGCGGCTTTTGTTGCCCGTTGTTCCGCCCCGACTGCGCGTCTCAGCGGCGCTGCATCACTTCTCGCTGTGTGGATGTCAGAGAGGCTGAGGGGACTCTACCCTCCCATTGGCTGCCATTCACAAGTCCCCCCAGCAGAACAGGCAGAGGAGAGGGAAAAAAGGAAAAAAACACGCACACCCACCCACACACACACGCACAGATATGGAGCGAGAAAAACAAAGGGGAGATAGTGAGAGGCTGCGTAAACACGATGCTTAACTTTAACGTCTGATTTTTGATTAACAGTCAGAGGTTGATGGCGCGTCGCGATTACTAAATAAATGATCAATTTCCGTGAAGAGCAAACAAAGGGCTGTTATACCGGAGAGCAAAATCAGCGAAAAGTGGATTTAATTCAAAAAGTTGAACTCAAGTGAGATTTCTCTACACTGTAAAACGTCACACTTAACTTTTCCCGTTTTGTTGCAATATCCAATTAATTTCCGTTTGCTAAATACCAGAAAATTAGTTTAAACTCAGAAATTTACATACAATATGATTAAAATGTATATAGGTAGAGTGAGGGGAAAGCTTTGTAATGTTTTATACATGTGTGAACTGAATTTACAGATTTTAAATAAAAAGAAAATCTGAAAAACAACCGAATGCGTCAAAAAGAAAACTAGTCTGGTTCAACTTTGGCTACAATTTCCAGATGCCAAAGGTGAAAAACTCAAATAACCCCATGAAGAATCTAGACAATTTTGTCATGATCTGTAGAGATTAATGAATAAAATCTACAAAACTCAGGAACAAAAAACAGAGGCTCCAATGCTCAAAAGTGAAAAATTAAAGAGGCAGAGTCAGGTGTTTTGCAGTCACATACTGTCATTGTATGGCATAATCAAGTAACTATGTTCAGTTGTTATAAAAATGCTATGTATATCTAATACAACTTTGTAATACAACACCTTGAAATTAGGACTCTGTCCCTTTAAGAAGCTCCTGCTCTTTCCGAAGCGCTGCCTCCAGGAAGTCATCACAACATGGCTCCTCTATTAACCCTTTAGCTACGTTTTTTTACCAGCGTTTCACTAAAAAGTAGCTCCTATAATTACGTCAGCAGTTCCACCAAGTGTTTGCTAATAGCCACTAGTCTGAAGGAGCTGTGTTCACTCAGCTGATTGGTTGCCATGGAGATTAAAAGATTTCTCATACAAGCATGAAAGAATCAAGGCAACACTTCAGGTACGTTTTTCATCTGGAAATAACATTATAACATGATTGTAGATAATATGTAATTCAAACAAGTCTGAACCAGAAGTGATCCGCCATCTTGGTAGGCACTCGGGACCAGTGTGCAAGAGAAAGATGCATCAACAAAACGGCTGCTGTCAGGATTGACTTGTATGAGATGGAGAAGGAAACATGTCCAACAATGTGGACAAGCTGCCTCCTCTTTAAAACTATGACATAGTTCACTAGGTGGTGGACAGGAAGAGTTCGTACAACATGGAGGAGCTTCACTTGGAATCAATGGATCCATACAATCAATGTTTTGGATTTGTAAAGGACGTAGGAGCTCTTCACTTGAATAACAAAGTTCTGGTGACTGGGAGAGTACATGTAGTAACAAACACGTAGGGTACATGTCCGACTTATCAAGCAGATAAAAGCTACATTTGCTAAACTAATTTAGCTAATTTGGCAGTAAAAATCCCTGATATTTGTCTCAGATTACACAGAGATGGGTAGAGAACTCAAAAACTGTAATCCAGTAATAATTGTAATGTATTCAGATTATTTATAATTATAATTGTTTATTGTAGTCTTAGTAACTGCCTACCAAAATGGCTGACAGTTACAAAGGTCCTGGAAGTGAGACATCACATGAGAACAATGAATACTGCCCCTTTAAGAGCCTATTTGAGTGGCAAAGTAGGTGAATGATGGGAAATATGAGGCAGAGTAGAGAAACTAAATAAAGGACAAAACAAAAAAGGCTCACACTAAAGATAAACTGTTTTAAGATTTTACAAGATGAAACAATTCAAGTGACTGTAGCTCATTTCATTAATCTATTTTGCTAATCAGGCGATTGTATGCAGAGTGCTGGGGCCAGTGGTAGGTACAGACAGATAATGAAAGGTTATCAGGTACCTGATTGTATTTTAATCCAGGAGTTGGTGTGACGGGTCAGCCTGTCCTCCTCCTCCTCCTCCTCCGGTCCTGAACCAATCAGCTGGGATCTGTTTGAGCCTGTAAACTCCTCTGTTTGAATGTAATCAAACTAAAGCGGCTCATAAATGCTTCGTCCAGAGCTCTGCTTTGACCAGATTAGCCTGTAATCTTTGTTTTCTGCCTCTGATTGTTGATCCACAGAGTGGCCTCATAAGCTTCTGGGATGGCACAAAAAGCTAAAAAAACAAACATTTTACATGAACATTTTAATACACCGAAACAGAAGGTGGCCGCTCATTCATAAAAACAAAAGCAAGATTCGTAAAAAGAGGCAGATCAGGTTATAAACAAAACAAACCTCAACATGAAGGTTTAAAGAAGAGCAGTGAGAGATTCATGAGCCGTCAGGGAAGCATGATGCGGCGTTACGACACGGCCGACGTGTCACTCTACGTGTTCACATGCTGACGGTGCAGAAAGCGTTCACAAAGCTTTTATACAACTCAAATCCCTCTAAAAGGTTAACATGGAAGCGGAGCAAGAGTAGAAGAAGAAGAAAAAGGAGCTTCTGGTAGACATGAAAGACTTTGAGTTTATTTCATGACGGATTAAGATCATGCTGAGGTGGAACCCAGAAGAAATGCTGAGTCACCGGTTGCCATGGTGATTGCTAATTTTTTTTTCTAGGGGGGGAAATGTGGAAGAGAAGCAGTGAGAAAAGTTTAAACCTCGAATAAACATTCTGTTGTTTAACAACTTGAACAAGTTTACGGTGTTTCATGTGGAAGATAAGAAAACTTAAAGAGGCAAATTAGTCGCAGGTTTGAAACAAAAGGATTAGAAATGAAACTTAATGGGATTAAACTGCAGGTTGAGTTCCAGGACGACTGAGAAGAAAAAAATATCCACGACAGACGGAGACAGCAGAGGTAAAACAGATTTTTTTTTAAAAAAAAAAAAACCTAAGAACTGTAAATAAAATAATAGAGATGGAAAAACTGATTATTATAACAGGATGGATGGATTATTGGTTGGTTGGTTGGTTGGATGGATGGATGGACGAATGGATGATGGATGGATGGATTGATTATTGGTTGGATGGATGGATGGACGAATGGATGATTGATGGATGGATTGATTATTGGTTGGTTGGATGGATGGATGGATGGATTGATTATTGGTTGGTTGGATGGATGGATGGATGGATTGATTATTGGTTGGTTGGATGGATGGATGGATGGATGGATGGATGGATTCATAATCAAACTAATAAACGGGTGAAGGATACAACTGAATAAACAAACTGTTGGATAGAAACATTTTTTTCCTCTAAAACAGCTGAACTGACATTTCCAGCCTGATTTGGTGAAAACTCAGAAAACTTCCCTCCATCCAGACGTTGCAGTGGATCCGACTGTCTGTCCAGCTTAAGGATTTACTGCCTTTATGGTCTGAAAACAGCCGACTCTGCAAACATAAACCGCCTCATAATTAAGCCAAGATGTTGCAAAAGCAGCTCAGCGCACATGACAAGATAATAAAATCAGAGTCTAAAGTAAATCCAAGTAATTTTCTCAGACAGGGGGATGATGAGGTCATGATTATCTGTTATAAAATCCTCAAGTATATAAACATCCTGCAGACAAAAAGTCCCTAATGTCATGGAAATTAAACCCCAAATACACCAATCTTTTATTCATCATTTGAGCCACATTCTTCTTCCAAACACTTAGCGGAGCCACGGAGCGACACGAGTCACAAAGCATGTGTCATCTCTAATAAAAATGTAGCACCCATCAAATGTGCAGCATCAAGATTGAAGGGCGCTCTGCAGGCGTTTATGACTTTCCCTCTTTTCCTCCCCGCTTCCCCAAATCCGCAGCAGCGCCGCCTGCGAGCGCCGCGCTACGCCGCAGCGTGCTGCACGCACGTTCCCACCCATGCACTGTTTGTGTCACGATGACCACTGGCTGCTGTTAGATTCATGAGTTTAATCCCTGGAAGCTCTCCAAGCATCCACTTTGCTGCTGTCCTGTCCTCTCCAGCGAACATCAAGCTCTTTGCCTTTAGCACAAAACGCACCGAGCCAAAGGGACGTCCGCATTTGGCACCACGTTCTATCAGGAGATCAGGCTGAGATGAGTAACCGCTGCCCTTGACTGCACCACTGCTGCTGAATCGCCTCTGTATTATTATTATTTTTTTATTTCTTTGCAGGTTATTTAACAGCCTGTCGCCATTAAATGACAGGAAAAAAACAGCCTGCGAGGGATAATTCTGTTCTCGCTCACAGGAACAGGGATTTTAGACCCGATTTGATTTGGGAACAAAGTTGCAACATTTCCATTCCAATCTAATTGAAAAACCTGTTCCCCTCCCCGCCTGTGGGAGCGCTGCACAAAAAACTACTGAAGGAAACGACACAAAAACACCGACTGTACCTTCCTTCTTGACAAAATGTAAACAAAAATGGAGCGGCGTCGGATTTTACTTTTGTCTTGGTTAGAAAACAACGAGCAGCATCTTTTGCTGGTGTTATCTTTATGAGTTTGTTTTGGTTGTATTTACCCAGAATGCTCTCCTGCTTTTGGAGCGGTCTCCGGTCTGCTTGGTGTTCACATTTTCATTCAAACCGCACCAGAATTCACTTCAACCGAACCCAGGCCGAGTTTTTGGGTGGAACAGAAGAGAGTGTTTCCACACCTGTAGTTTTGGTTTGATTTGGGATCAAAATTGCAACATTTGCTAAAAGTTCAGCTGCTGCGGTTCACTTTCGCAGTGCATGATGTCAAACCAACCAAACTAATTGAAAAACCTGTTCCCCTCCTCGCCTGTGGGGGCGCTGCACCAAGAACCCCTGAAGGAAGGGACAAAAAACCTTCAAAAAAGACACTGAGCGCAACTTCCTTCTTTAGGAAATGTAAACAAAAATGGAGTAGCTCAGATTTGAGCGATTGTTGGATTTCTCTTTTATGTTTGGTAAAAGACCTCAAGCCATTTCTTCCGCTAGTGCTAGGCTAGCATGTTTGTTTTGGTTGTATTTGCCCAGAATACTTTGCGATTTAGTCCACTTCCTGCTTTTAGAGCGGTCTCCGATCCGCTTGATGTTCACATATGCATTGGAACCGTACCAGAATTCACTTCAACCGAGGTTTTTAGGCAGACCAGAGTTCTGTTTTTTAGCGTTCGATTCTCCAAACAAACCAGACTTCATGGCAAACGAACTGGAGCTTGATTAAAGTGAACCAACAGAGCTGGTGTGAATGCAGCCTCAAGTGTTTGATGCTTCTTTTACAGATAAGAAAACCTCAAATAGCTGTTCATCCCGCGTCTTACTCAAGGAGAAAACGACGTTTATGGGGAGCCAGGTTGAGACGGGAGACGTGAAGGGCGACCTCGGTAAAAGCACCTGACAGTGGTGATACTTCAGGATCGGTTTGAAAATAATAATAAAAGAAAACAGAAAGAGGCAGGGAGAGAAGGAGCTGCCAGGGCTGTGGGTCTCTGTGTTTACAGGCATCCATATTTCATTAACTTGTCTCTCACCTTGCCAGAGTCTGTGTCAACCTGACAGTAACAACGGACGACACGATGAGCTACGATCGCTGTGCCAGTCCAGAGGGAAGGAAGCTAATCCAGGCCTACGATTGGCTCATTCTAAACTATAAACATCGTCTTTATCACCTGTTCTCCTTAAACTGATGATGACGCTGCTGGCTCTGTTTGATGCTTCCTTTACAGATAAGAAAACCTCAAACAGCTGTTCATCCCGAGTCTTACTTAAGGAGAAAACGACGTTTATGGGGAGCCGGGTTGAGATGGGAGACGTGAAGGACGACCTCAGTAAAAACACCTGATGCTGAAACCAATCCTGAGTGGAACCAAACCCAATCAGGATTGGTTTGATTAACAAGGTTTAAATTCATAAACTAAACATCTGGAACGAAGAAAACATGTTAATAGAACCGAACTGGCAACACGAAGAAGGACAGACCAGATGGACGAAAAGACAGGATGATGGATGGATGGATGAAGAGAAATCTGCTGCTTTTTCCACTGAAACATTCAGAAGTATTTATTGATCCGACTCAAAAATAACTAATCGCTTTCCTTTAAACAAACCACCAAAAAAACCTAAAACTATTTTAAAACTATAATTTCCTAAGCTTTGTGTTTAAACCCAAATCTCTTGTTTGATAGGTGGGATTTTGAGTCCTGCTGAGGCAGAACCCCTAAAAAAAGAGAAATCAATAATTCTCCTTCTAGACACACGGAGTCCTATAAACAATCCCAGAAAAAGATCAATACGCTACAGCAAAGTGAACAAGGCAGCAGAGAGGAGTCAGGCGCCCCGGCATCGCACATATCACAGCCTTCCTTAAAGACAACCAGATACTGCGCTGTTCTTTGGGGCAAAGATAAGTTTTTATCAACTTAGTTTCTCAGCTCCCAGGAGAAATAAACACACAGGAAAACATTTGGATCTTTCTACTCTGAGAGGAAAGAAAAAAAAAATCACTATGCAGCAAATAAAGCGGCGCATTTACAGTCGCCTGCCTGAGTCATCCGTATTCCTTCAGTCATTGCAGCTCAGATAAAGCAACACTTAACATAATGAATTAATTCAGGCCCAGGCTTGTTTACAGCTCAGATGTCACACGTTGTGTAATTATCTTTGAATCGGCTCACTGTTTTCATGCATTCAAAGCTGAAACAGATGATGGTCACAAGTTTTCAACGACTCGGCGGTTTGCTCCTCCAAAGCTTCGGGGCTCAAATGCGGTTTGACGTTGCCGAATGATTTGCATTTGTTTCGACTGCTGACCAAACTGCCGACCTAAGAAAAGGTAGAAATAAAAATAATAGAGAGACGTTGTCCCCCTGAGAATGCAGGGAAGAAACAGGTTCCTCCACATTGGGTATGTAAAATTACATAAATTTATAATCAGAGGGATCAGAGAGTTTATTATAGGAGAGAGAACGGATGGATGTATGGATGGATGGATGGATACAATCCAACCATCCATCTATTATTATTATTATTTTATTATCTAATAAAAGGTGTTCTATGTCATTGCAAATTTTGTCGTTTCCATGGACATTTGTAAGGCAATATTTCAAAATGTGCATAAATAAGTTGATGCAAACCTGACTCATAATGTTCCTGACACTACATTTCACTGCAGACATGCTAGGTTAGCTTTACGCTAGACGTAAACGAACACAATGCTAGGTTAGCTTTACTCTAGACGTAAACGAACACAATGCTAGGTTAGCTTTACTCTATATGTAAATGAACACAATGCTAGGTTAGCTTTACTCTATACGTAAATGAACACAATGCTAGGTTAGCTTTACGCTAGACGTAAATTAACACAATGCTAGGTTAGCTTTACGATAGGCGTAAATGAACACAATACTAGGCTAGCTTTACTCTATATGT
Source organism: Gambusia affinis (assembly GCF_019740435.1). Lineage (NCBI taxonomy): Eukaryota > Metazoa > Chordata > Actinopteri > Cyprinodontiformes > Poeciliidae > Gambusia > Gambusia affinis. The sequence goes on from NC_057888.1 coordinate 2,809,926, forward strand.
AAATGAACACAATGCTAGGTTAGCTTTACTCTATACGTAAATGAACACAATGCTAGGTTAGCTTTATGCTAGGCGTAAATGAACACAATGCTAGGTTAGCTTTACGATAGGCGTAAATGAACACAATACTAGGTTAGCTTTACTCTAGATGTAAACGAACACAATGCTAGGTTAGCTTTACTCTAGACGTAAACTAACACAATGCTAAGTTAGTTTTATGCTAGACGTAAACGAACACAATGCTAAGTTAGCTTTACTCTATATGTAAATGAACACAATGCTAGGTTAGCTTTACGCTAGACGTAAACGAACACAATGCTAGGTTAGCTTTACTCTATACGTAAATGAACACAATGCTAGGTTAGCTTTATGCTAGGCGTAAATGAACACAATGCTAGGTTAGCTTTACGATAGGCGTAAATGAACACAATGCTAGGTTAGCTTTACGATAGGCGTAAATGAACACAATACTAGGTTAGCTTTACTCTAGACGTAAACTAACACAATGCTAAGTTAGTTTTATGCTAGACGCAAACGAACACAATGCTAGGTTAGCTTTACTCTAGACGTAAACTAACACAATGCTAGGTTATCTTTACGCTAGACGCAAACGAACACAATGCTAGGTTATCTTTATGCTTTGCGTAAATGAACACAATGCTAGGTTATCTTTATGCTTTGCGTAAATGAACACAATGCTAGGTTATCTTTATGCTTTGCGTAAATGAACACAATGCTAGGTTATCTTTACGCTAGGCGTAAATGAACACAATGCTAGGATAGCTTTACGCTATGCGTAAATGAACACAATGCTAGGTTAGTTTTACGTTAGGTGTTAACAAGCACAAACCTTCTGTAAAGGTTTGGTAAAGATGAGTCTGGTGTTTGCTTACAGTTAGTCTGTATGTAGCTTTAGAAACCAAACCGAAGCAATAAATTACTATTCATTCATGATTTACTAAAAGGTACTATTACATTATTACATTTCCCACATACGTTCAGGTTAGTTTGGGCAGCTCTCTTCCCATATGTTTTGAATTTACGTTGATCTGAAGCTTTTAAGCTTTTGACAAACAATAGAAAATAGAAGAAATCTGTAATGGCACATCAGGATAGTGATGAGTTTTCACATAATTAGCCCAGTTTATGATTTCTGGCAGGACCAGTGAGGGCGTCCCCACACAGCGGGGCTAAACGAGGAGCCAGCTGTCCAACAGACATGGATCATCACTCAGTCCTGTCTCTTTTAGTCCATGCAGTCGATTTCTGAGTGTCCGTTTGAGACTTAATAGTTGGTAAACTTGTGTAAAAGTGGGCAAAAATAAAAGTTAGAATGGAAATGAAGCTCCTTTAAGGTTCTTAGTTTTTTAGAAGTGGAGCCCTGGTTCCATGTTAGGGGAGTTTAAGTTTCTCTGTATTTTTGTGAACCTGACAGTAACAACGGAGGACATGATGAGGTCCGATCGCTGTGCCAGTCCAGAGGGAAGGAAGCTAATCCAGGCCTACGATTGGCTCATTTTAAACTCCAAACATCGTCTTCATCACCTGTTCTCCTTAAGCTGATGAAGAGGCTGCTGGCTCTGTTTGATGGGCCTGAATAGAACCAAACCCAATCAGGATTGATTTGATTAACAAGATTTTGGGTTTAAATTAATGAACTAAAGATCTGGAACAAAGAAAACATATTAATAGAACCAAACTGACAACACGAAGTAGGACAGACCACATGGATGAAAAGACAGGATAGATGGATGAACTGATAGACAGGTGGATGAATGTTTCTATTCTCTAATCTGAAACAAACTCCCAGAAAACTGCAGAACTGCTGAAACTCTGATTCCATCTTCCATCATTTTCAATCAAGGATAAAAGAAGCTCCTGATTTATTAATAATAACTGGATAATTGATTATTATATCTGATGTGTATTTGCACAATGTTTCTGTAAGAAGAGCCAAAACCGACGCACACTAAATCAACATCCTGTCTGGTTCAGAACTTCCCCATAGGTAGAGGTTCTGGTTTTACAATAAGATCAATTAAAGTGTAGCTTTACATGCTAACGTGTATTTACTTTAAGCAGGTTTTGTCACCCCGGTAGACTGATGAGGTCTTCCCTGGTCTGCATGTGTACATGCTGAACACGGCGCTATGAGCAGTTCCCAATTATCGGACGACCTTTTTCCTTTCTGCCGTTTCCAATGAGCACTTCTCAGCATCAGCAGAAAATCACTTGTGAATGGTGCTGCAATTTTTCTTCCCATTTGAGAAAAAGCTCACAGTGCAGGGATTAGGATCCATCTTTGGACAGTTTATTTTCTCACATCCCCGCAACAAATTGTTGTGACCACTCTCCGCTCAGTGGAGGCTGAGGGAAGCAGAGCAAACAGCCGTTTCTGCGGCTCCCTGTGACCTTGCACAGAGATTCTCCTGACGGGACGCCATAATCAAACATAACTCTCCCCTGACAGATCGGCAGCCACGCCTCACGCTGATCAGCAGATTAGTCAATGAGGATAATTTAAGGCACTTGCAAAAACTCGAAGAGCCACAAGGCTAATTCCTCCCAGATCACCAACACTCTGCTGGCAGACATCGCTTTTTCCCAATAAAGAAATACTGCAAAGATGTGACTTTTCTTCTTGAATGAGTCACAGTCTGAGTCGAGTCATCTGACTTTAATAGACGTGTTTATTGAGGAGCATAAAAATGTCATGACTCTGCAGCCGGAGCACCCAGCGAGTGTTGGTTTTAACCCAGGTTGGCACTCCGAGCCACTTCGGGTTACGCTGTAAAATAAATCACAGCCGAGCATCTGAAAGGGAATTTAAGCTCCAGTTTTCAGTAACCTCCTGCTTCACGGGACATCAAATGTTAAATGTCACTTTGAATCCAAATAAGCTGCAGCTAATTCAACGTTTACACTCGCTCGAGAAAATGGCTGCAAACAGATGCAAAATTATACAAGTCTACATGTTTGTAAAGGAGAAATGTTTCCTGCTGCACAATCGACGAGAATTCAGCAAGTGGTTTCTGGATGGTAACGCAACAACACTTGTCTTTTCCAGCAGCCATTGTACAGCGCTACAGCAGTAAAATCATGCTGGAGCTCTGCTTGGGTCGCCAGGTAATTTATGACATTACACAATGGAAGTTTTTGAAATGGCAAATTTTCTAGACACCAAAAAAAAAAAAAAGAAAAAGAAAAACCTTCTTAACTCATTGTCAAAAGATGTTGGGTGTTGTTTTTGTAAGTGCATGGGTTGTTTTAAGAAGCAGTAGAAACACAAGGGGCGTGTTGTGGTGGCGCAGGGGGTCAGCACGCCCCACGTTTGGAGTCCTTAGTCCTAAAAGACGTCGCGGGTTCGACTCCCGGTCCCGACGACCTTTGCCGCATGTCTTCCCCCCTCTCCTCACCCTCTTTCCTGTTTGCCTACTGCCGCAAAAATACGAGCCACTAGCCGCAAAAACTCTTCAGAAAAAAAAAAGAAACACAAACAGAAGTGCAAAAATCTAGAAAGTGAATTTTGCATACTACCTCCCCTTTAAAACTTTTGAAGTATGTGCCAACGCACCGCTTTGATTACAAATAAAAAAATAAAGTTGGAGGCTGGGAGTCCGAGCCTCTGCTGTAAAATAAATAGCAGCCGAGCGTCTAAAAAGGATTTTAATCGGTAGTTTTCGGGACCTCCCGCTCCACGGGACCTCGGATGTTAAACCTGTAGCCGCGGTTCAGGGCATCGAAACGAAGCGGCACGGGGGGATTGTATCAAATGTGCAGCGATATTCGCCGGGGGGGAGTTCATATCTGCATGACACCCCGTGTTTGGAAGTATGCACTCATTAACCAACCCCTCCCCGACCGCAGCCGATGCCTCTCCGCCTCTCAACGGCAGGGCCTCTGCTTCTGGGCATGCTCAGTGAGCGCGGCTAATCGAGCCGGGCCGAGCCTTTTGACGGGGACAAATCCGTCTCCCCTCCATCAGAGGATGAACTGGTGGTGCTCCGGCTGGGAGGAGGCGGCGGCGGTTTGGATGAGTACTGTAAAAAGATTTCGTCACGTTCACTTCTCCAGACCGGGTCCTGCTCAACGATGATGATTCTTCCAGAGCCTTGCAAAGACTGAGGGAGTTCTTTCCCCACCGCTGAAGAGATTTCAATAGTGTCGCTTCATGCATATTTAAGGGGGATGAATTCAGCAGCTTGCAATTTAAGGTGATATTCAAAGCCTTGCAGTCCTTCCTGTGTAGATATACGGCTTTGCAGGTTTCTCTGGTAATTGGTGCTAACATCTAAAGACTATGTAGGCACACTGCATCTAAGATAGCGCTCCTTTTCTGCAACAAAGGGAGAAAACGACTTCCATCACAGCTTCCAGGAATGAAACAGAATATTAAAAATTCAAGATTTGCATTTTAACATCGTATTCAGCCACAGCAGATAAATGGACACAGACTGCCGGAGACACAGCACCTTGTGGGAGTTTCTACGCTCCTCAAACTTCTTCATTTTCCACAAAATTCAACGGGTTTTATTGGGATTTCATGTGAGAGACCAACACAAAGTAGAACATGAATATAAAGCAGATTCAAAAGGACTTGTATGTTTTGACAATTTTACTAAAAAGAAGAAAAGGAAACGTGGCGTGTGGCTCATACTGCTAAATAAATACTATTAAAACAACCAGAAGACACAAAAGTCAGGGTTTGGTTGAGGCCACTTTAGAACTGAATGGATGAAGATTCAGTTTGATTTAGATGGAACAAAATGGTCAATGTTGTTAATTAGAGACTTTGAAACAAAGGAGAACCAATCAATCTTTAGTTAAAAAAAACAACGCAGATAAAGAAGCACGATATATGTGCAATATAATCTACTAATACAAATTATTAGCAGAAAACTCACCTGTTTACTCACCAGAGACACACTATTTGGTGTCATTTACAAAGCAACCAATCAAAGAGTAGCATTAATTTTTTTCTTGTTGCTGATTGGCTGAAACCCCAACAGACTGTTGATGCTAGCTTCTGCGCTAGTGCTAATACGTTTCCACTGTTTGTATTAATACACATTCATGTATTTTTGATGAGTAAACTATACTTCAGTTGGAAGTGTTTAAGAGGAGGTCAACTGGACATTCGTCGTTTTAATTGAAGGAAATTAGTTGGTGCAGGATTTAGTGGTAGCCGGGATTCTTCTGGGTTTGGTTTCAGGGTGGATTCACATCAATCCTGTTGAGTTCGATTTAATCCAACTTGTTTAGAAAGTCCGGCTGGTTTGGGGAGGTGGGAACTCTGGTTCGCTTCCACTGTGAACACCAACTGGATGGCACCAAAAGCAGGAAGTCGACTGTACCGCAGGGAATTTTGGGTAAATACAGCCAAAGCAAACAAGCTAGGCTAGCGCCAGCAGGAGAGATGGCTTTTTACTAAATACAAAAAAGAAATCCCCCAAAATCTAAACTCTGACGCCACTCCATTTTTGTTTACATTTCATGAAGAAGAAAGTTGCCCTCTGGGTCTACAGAGGGTTTCATTGTTTCCTTCAGTGGTTCTTGGTGCAGCGCCCCCACAGGCGAGGAGGGAAACAGGTTTTTCAATTGGTTTGATTCATTCATTAATTTTTTTAAAATTACTTTTTAAAATAATAAAAGGTCACATTTTAAAGTTGCCCTGTGCTCTTGGTTCTGTACATGCAGAACTAAAAGGACATGCAACATCCTGCATGTGTTCAGGTATGAAACAACATTACACTTCTACTGAGCAGTAAATACAGCAGCTTGTAGGAACTTTGAAAGGTCAGAGGTCAATGGAAGATGGATGAAGCTACATCTGACCAGAGCTATTGGTAATTAGGCGACTTGTGAAGACAGTTCAGTTTGGGGTGAATACATATGAACCCCTCTAGGTTTCATGTTTACTTCACTTCACAATTATTCACTACTTTAATTATCCAATTCCATAAAATGCCCATAAAACACATTAAGGTTTTCTGGTTCTAACATGACAAAAGCCACTGAAAGTCATCCCTGTTTCGGTTCAGAGAGCGTCCCGGCACCCTGGGAGACGGCGGCATCTAAGACAACACAGTGACCCTTGGTGAAGTAAAAGAAAGAAAAAAAAAACACGGTGTTCATTTTGATGGCATCATAAATCATGAGGCCCATGGCAGGCAGCCCAATTGTGCTGTGAGGGCAGGTTGAAGCTCCCATCATCCCTCCTCCCGTGTCCCCTGGCTGCGTCTGGAGAGAGAAAAGTGGAACGACAGGAACACGCCCTGCTCTCCTCTTTTATCAGCTGTGATGGAATAAAAAATAAAAAAAGATGGACAATTGGAGGCGTTCTGAGAGATTCCTATCCAGGGCTTTTTTGATGCAAATCTGACAAAGTCGGGAACAGCAGAGTAAATCGAGCTTTAACACGACTCGGATGCGGCCTCTGAGGAAGTCTTTCAGATCCAGCAAGAGAACATGGAGCTGGTGAAAGTGAGAAACACGAAGGAGGAGGCAGGAACTGCCAAATCTAAGACTTTTAAAGACCTTTTCAATCAACTTGAATGAAGTCTAAGACTATATTTAAAAAAAAACTAGAAATATAAGAAATTAAGTGGGTCGAGCCAGTGGTGAAAACAAACAAATTCAAGACTTTTAAGACCATTTTGAATGGAATTTAAAATCTTTATCTCTACAGAAATGGATGAACTTCATCCAGCCATCTGCTGGTAAACGTCATAGAAAACAGCTAGCTTGCTAGTTAGCATTGGTATAATAGCAGCTTGTTAGCGGAAAATGTTCATTACATTTTTTTCACAAAATTTTAGATAATGATATTTTAGTCAGAATTGATAGTTTTATGGTGTCTCGTATCTTTAAATCCAGCAGCCCACATCCCCCAACTCAACGTTTGCACTTGAAAATGGCAGCAAACAGATGCACAATTACACAACCATATGTGTTTGAAAAGCAGAAGTGGAGCCTCCTGCACAACCAAACAAGAATGCAGAAAGTGATTTCCAGATGGTAAGTCAACAACAAAACACTTTTCTTTTCCAGCAGCCATTGTACAGCCCATACGGCAGAAAAACCAGCTGACCAAACATGCTGGGGTTCAGCTTGGGTTACTAGGTAACGGCAGAACTTTGCTGGGGTTGCTAGGGAACGGCCCAATGCCCGTAGAATCTGGGGAGGTTTTTGAAAGGGCTCATTTTCTAGACACCAAAAAAATATGAATTATTCCCTAAATCCTGCTGGGTGTTTTTTTTTTTTTTTTTTTTTTTTAAGCATTTGTGTTGTTTATAAAAGCAGTTAAGACCTAAATGGAAGTACAAAAAACGTGCAAAACGTAAATGTAAAGAGTTCTGAAGGATGTGCGGACACCCTGGTTTGTGAAAAGAAAAAACGTCGGACTGTGTGTGTGTGTGTGTGTGTGTGTGTGGGTTCTGAACAGGGTCGGCAGAAAGACAGGGAAGCGTTTTGGCTTTCAGCTCCAGTTTTGGCGTTTCGGTTAAGATGGCTCCAGGGAACGGTGGCGGTGGGAGGAGGCAGCTTTTCCTTCTCCTTCCTGGCGCTGCTCATCCTCCCCGCCCACTCCAAGAGCCGCTGACACGAGCTATCATGGGGAATTTCTACAGTCTCATTCAGTGAGAGGGAAGGATTAGGCCTGAGCTCAACCACAGATGGACTCAGTCTGCCCCCTATTAATAAAACCTCCTGTGATGTTGTGTTTTTTTCTTTGACTCCTCTTCCAAGCAGCCAGCGGACACGAACGCAGCGCCATGCTAATCTGCCTCTTATAAAAGTTCTACAGAACGAGAGAGAGAGAAACTGACGTGACAAATTGAAAGAGTGTAGGGAGGGAAAAAAGAGGAGAAAGTGCCCCCTCTCCCTTTTTTTGCATAATTTGGTTCCTATTAGCGACATCATTCAGAGGGCTTTTTCCGATGATAATTTGGAAATCTGGGGTTGCGGCGCTAATCCAGCGGCATTACACTTTACCGAGGGATTACTGAGTGACAACTTCAAGTGAAACGAAAGATGTAAGGGCCTCTTAAGCCGTGTTCCTATTAAAAGCCACAGTGCGGCGTGACACTATGGCAGGCTTCACTGCACACTTGCCAACTAGTCTGGGATACATATCCCCTGATAAACGCTCCAACGCTCAGAGGGATTTCTGCATGTTTTCCCCTTTTTTATTTCTTCAACTTCCACATTTAGGCTCTTTAAAACGCTTCTTTTTCAGAAGGGATTTTTTTATTTTTGTTGTTTTCAGATCCCGCGGGGCAAAAATTGTCGACTTCTCTGCTGCAACGTTGCCATTGAAGTCCAGGTGATGACTCTACAAAGTTTAATGAGTTTTGCTTTCCTCCATCAGCCGTGAATTCTCTCAGGTGTTCATGGAAATTAAAGCACATTAAATCCTAAATCCAATTAATTGCAATCAAGGTTTTGTTTTCAGAGCTTCACCGTAATATTAGCTTTATAATTACACTCTGCTCAGGAAAGCAATTGCAACTTTGCAACAACAAAATCTGGGTTATCATAAACCTTTTTAATCAGGGATGAAAGGAGAAGAGAAATCTCACTTTACTCTCCGAGCTACAGGGGAAAAATGTTTATTTTATATTAAAAACAGTTTCTTCTCCTTTGTGTTTCTGTTATGTCCAATAATATTTTCATGGTAAAATGACAGAGTGATAAATGAAGAAATAAGTGTTTTTTTGTAGCTGGATACAAAAAACAAAACAAAAAAAGTTTGTTTTTCACATTTTCAGCTTCCATAAAAAAACAAATGGGCCAAGTTTGATTTGAATATTTCTTTGCTAAAGTTTGTTACCCGTAAATTGTTTTGCATGCAAAAGTGCAAGTCATCTAGTACCTGAAACCACACACTAATTTAATTACAAAGTTATTCAACATCAGTATAAAACACAAGGAAATTTCTTGCAGCATAAAAACATCTTACGGTGCATCAGAAGATCTGACAACAAATCAAACTTCACGCATGATGTAAAAGTTGGATAAAAAGAAACAGGAACGCTTTCAAAACCAGCCGGTACATATCAGAATCAGTGCCACATAAGGAGTTTGCTTTAATTGGATGTTTTGGGGTTGAAATAATTGGAACTGAGTCATTCAGAGTGCCATGAGAAAGTTGGAAAAGAAAAATCAGACTTGTGTCGTATCCGCTTGACGACATGAACGCAGATTAGGTGTCCTTTCTCCATCTCTGAGGCTGCAAAAACGTCCGGTAGACTCGGTTAGATTGAAGAGTAAAGTTGCAACATGTTACATTTTCACCTGCTGTGGTTTTCTTTCACACTACGCCTGTTCTCCTGCTCGCCTGTGGGGGAGCTGTACTGAGAACCACTGAAAAAAACAATACAAAAACCTCTGAAGAAGACACTGAACGCAACTTCCTTCTTTACAAAATGTAAACAAAAATGGAGTGGCGTCAGATTTTAGTGGTTGTAGGATTTCAAGCTATTTCTGATGTTAGCGCTAGATTCTTGCATTTGTTTTGGTTTTATTTACCCAGAATGCCCTGCGTTGTAGTCAACTTCCTGCTTGTGGAGTGGTCTCCAGTCCCCTTGGCGTTCACATACACATTGAAACAGCACCAGAGTTCACTTCATCTGAGCCGGGTTCGAGGTTTGTACCAGAGTTCACTTTTTTGGTTTGTTTACACATTCACACCTCCCAAACTGAACCGGACTGGAGTTCAATTAAACACAGCTGGCGTGAATTTACACTTAAAGTCCCACTTATCAGCCTCGTGCTCCCTCTGCTGGTTCTCTTTTACCACCGTAGTTTACTCTGGTGTTGAAGTCTGAATGGGCAGAAGTGTTTACTTTTCTCAAGGTTTTTATTTTGAGGATAAATGAGTAACTAAATGGTACAAGAACAAACATTTTCTTAGCCATACGACGACATCCAGAACAAACAAATAACTAAATGTGGAGAGAAAATATCTTCCACAGCGACCTAAATATACGGCCAGTTCAGGACTCATCGCTTTTCTCTGCTGCCGGCTGACTGGATCCCAGGAGAAGCGACAAAGTAACTGTTCAATCCCAGGTAATTAACTTCACCGCGACCCAGGGTACACTCGCACCAGACACTACAATCCTTTAAGCACAACACCGCATTAGTCATATCCCACAAGGCCTTGCAAATGGCAGAAAAAAACAAAAACAAAAGCAATCTGGGAATTCATCCAAGTCATATAATCACCGACAAACACAGGCAAACTATATCTATTAGCCTGTATAATAACAATAAAAAGGGGGAGTGGATGAAAGATGAAGAAAAGAAAAGGGATAATTTGCTTCAGGGGTAGATTTTCCAGATATATCTGTAGTATAAGAGCGATAGTCAGCACCAAAACATTAAGGAGATGTAGTTACGCAGCAGAAGGCAGGCAGTGCTGAATCAGGTCCTCGGTGTAAAACAGACAGGTGTTGTTTGGTTGGAGGGAACATCTAAACCAACACCTGAAAAACCCTCATTAATCCTCACCTAAATGAAAATACATCAGTACAAAAGTACTGAAACATATTTTACATTTTTAGCACTTTTTTTTTTCCCCTTTCTGATTTTGCAAATGCGATCAAATCATGAGAATTTTACATAAAATGCAAAGTGAGTCTTAAGGGGTGAGATGCAAATGATCCACTTTACATTCAGTTCCTGTGTGAAGAACTCCCTATGTGGCGAGCTCACACCCAGAAACGTGTGGCTTTTTTCATCTTCTGTTAAAGCTTTTCCTATCAGATGAATTCATGTAACGATAAGAACGAAGCCGCATATCCGTACGAGTGATTCCCCCGTCGTTCCAGGGATACCAACCCGGATCATGATGTCTATTTAACAAGCCGACTTTACTTCAGCAGGATAGATTGCTTCACTGCAATAATCATTTTTCTTCAAAGTAAAACTCTAGAAAAGTCAGATTTATGCTGCGTTATGTTTACTTTGTAAAGTTAAAACTAGGGCTGGAAGATACGGCTGAAAAACTTATCAACATCAGTGGGTATGGATAATTATTGATTAGTTATTTGTTTTAAACATCTAAAATACAGCCAATTTAATACTTTTCTCCACTAGAGAAGTAAAATATTAGATTTTCCAGTTGAATTCTTACTAAATTTTTCACATTATCACTAAAAGCAGCTCTCGTAACATCAGTGCAATTTATAATTGCACCAATTTATCGCCGAGTGTTTGCTAATTTGCAGTGTATTTTGACTAAATTTCAATGTTTTGTATCAGCAAAATCAGCATTAATAAAATAATCAGCCTACTGAGGTCTGTTTTATTCCTTAAGTGCCTAGTGTGTCAAATTTGCATCGTACTGAAATTTACATTAATCACATAAATTAATGTCTACTTGACAGTAAAAATAAGTCATATTTACTCACATACACATAAACTCCACCATGATGGGTCTAATTTAAGTTTCGGTTTTGTAAAAGGATGAATGCAGAGAGAAAATACGGCAAAACACATTAGGAGCATAAAAATAATACTTTACCTTGTACGCCAAGAATACGTGTTTAATAAGTGAAAGGTGTCTGAATGTGTGAAACAGTGAGAAAAGACAAGCATGTTAATTAGCCCTGTGATTTACTAATTACAGGAAAATATCACATTCCCAGCATTTTTTCACACGTCTCTTCATAGGAAAACATTTTGTCTTAATAAAAGTCTATTTTGCCTCACAAGGTGTTCTACTTTGAGACAGCGAGTTACGCATTTACATTTAGGTTAATTTTCTAGAAATCTTTTCAGCTTTTAAAACAAGCAGAGCATTTATCTGCTGAATTATGAATGCAAAAAGCACTGGGACTTTTTAAGCTAATGTATAAACAACTATTAAAGTGATGTTTACAATGCCTTCCAAATCCATTACAGACATTTTGATCAAAACCGCTCTGCCGATAGAAAGCGTAGGTGGATTAAAGTGCTTAGTTTCATACAGTTAAACCAACCAAAGTGATAAAAAACTCATCTTTATTATGAAACATACATGCTGCTCAAACCGTGTGAACAGCATGTTTGATCCTCCGCCTCACATGTGTTTTTTTTTGTCATACAAGTCGAGCCGATGAAATATAAATACAGCGTCTGCATTCAGTCGATGTAATATCTCGCAAATGTCAAAGCGGTTGGAATCAAACGGCTTATTGAAATTTCAACGCGGCTGTATGGGTGTCTCTAATGAGGTAAGAAAAGAACAGTGTTGCTCTGACTGTGCAGCAGTCCAACCAATTATCAGCCTTCCCTGCTGCTGAACCATGGGAGAAAGTCCATAGGTGATGGGCTGGTGGTGGTGGTGGGGGGGGGAGCCACCTTGTTTAAGTGAGAGGGAGCAGATAATGGACTTCTCTTTCTCACTTCCCCTGCGACACTTTGAACAAGCAGCAGAGCCGGCCAGCGCTTCTAGCCTACAGCCATCAGGAGAGCCGGGGATGTGATTTGACTGTACGTGTCAAACAGAGTTTGATTGTCTTTAGAAATGTTTTATTCATCAGGCGGCTTCAGAAGCTGCTTACCTCCAACTCTGATTTGCTGGCAAAACAGACAACATCGTCCAGAATGAGCAGTTACTGCGGCGTTTCGTGGGGGAAGGAAGGAAAAGACTTTGAGTAAAGATTCTCACATTACAAATACACACAAATCTCCGTCTCTATTCTGCTGTGGTGTTTCCATAAAATAACAAATGACATTAAAATTACATGTGAATGACATTGCAAGTTATTAAAAGTAATAATTCAGTCATCATTGGGCGTTGGGAGTTTTTACCTATGTGTAGATCTGTCATAATAAACAATCAATAAATGAATCGCATGATAAATGAAAACAAACTCAATCATTTCCATTTCTACAAGTTATCGTATCTCTTTGTCTACCAAAAAACTGGATTAAAAAAACTTGAGTTTAGTGTTTTGTTTACAGAGACCTCATAATTGATTTTATTTGTTGTTTTGTTTGTTTTTTAAAAATGTCTTCCATTTCCAGTGTTAAATGTTCATCAGACATTAAAGTCTATTGATTTTTGAGAATCTGTTTATTTCCATTATATTACTTGAAAATGATCTCAAAACAATAATTATTGTATTATCGTTTATCGGAATAACTTCCAGGACAATTTATTGATTAGCAAAATTAGTTGTGACAGACCTGTGTATGTGGGAATTTGGGGAATTATATATTCACTTTCCACTAATTCATCCTGGAAGTTAAGTAAGGACATATATTGGCATCGGTATTGGCATATGTTAGTTATTTTTTAGCATGTCAATCTTGGTCCAGTGAGTAAATCTGATCCGATATTAAATGGGACCTTTTGGGCAAAATTCCCATTTTTCACTTTTTTGTACTTACATTTTGGTCTCTACTGCTTCCATGCACTTAAAAAGAACATCTAGACATTTTTTAGAGCAATACGTTGATGCATATTGGTGTCTGGAAAATGAGCCATTTCAAAAACCTTCTGATTGTTAAGTCACAATCCACAGGCGCAGCGTCGTCACCTAGCAACCCAACCTGGGCTCCAGCACATTTGGTCAGCTGGTTTTACCACTGTATGTGCTGTACATTGCCTGCTGGAAAAGACCAGACTTTTGTTGTTGACCTATCATCCAGAAACAACTTCCTCAATTATTGCTGGTTGTGTAGGACGCTCCACTTCTGCTTTTCAAAGAAGTGCTGTTGTATAATTGCACATATGTTTGCAGCCATTCTCAAGTGAGAGTGTAAACTTTGAGTTGGGGATGTTGGATTTAAAGAGACAAGACACCACAAAACTATTAATTCTAACTAAAATTTCATTATCTAAGGATGATTTTTGTGCAAAAAAATTTATGAATATGTTTTGTGTTGCTCATAAACCTATCCTAACTTGAATTATAATGGGTCACCTTTAAAATTTTGCTCACTTTAACGAGTCATCACTGTGACTCAGCGTTTTCTGTCAGTGCCTCTCAAAGTACTCAGTAGGATCTTTATCTTACAACAATAATTTTTAGGTAAGTTTCATAAATGTAACAGACTTAGCAGAAAGAAGTATGTTTAGATTTCCTGCCCACATTTCTAAAGAAATACTTTAAGTTTTAAGTGCTGGAAGACCTTTTCTCCACTTCCTTGTTCTGGAAGAAAAGAAAGTGGAGGAACACAAACAAACCGCAACCGCGCTAATTTATTGGAAGACGAGCCGGATATTGGCAGGTATTTTCCTGCAGAAAGAGACAAACTGACAGCAACATTAATAATCATCTCCTTTTCTGTAACTTCCTGCAAACAAATCAATAATAATCAGCTGCAGGGACGCTACAGGGCATCAAATCAGAGGTGTTTGCATAACCACCTACCTCTACCCCCTGCAGCATCTTTAAAACATCTAACCTGGCAAGATGACAGGTTAGCCAAAAGTTGTCCAATTAACCGGCCACATGCGACTCTGTGACTTTGTTTACGATGCTTGGTTGGCTGATAATTGGCCACCTTAAAATGAGCCAAATGCAAGGAAAAAGAAAGCACTGAAGTTGACGAAGTAAACAAACCGCGACAGTGGTACTTACACTATTGATGGGCTCGAATGATGAATGGAAATGGAGGTCAGATAGCGTTCGTCTTTCAAATGCATCCAAAGTGTCACTAACTGTGTTTCGATTACCCATAAAATTGTGCAAACTGGAATTATGAAAACAAATTAGCTCAAGGGAATTAGTATATTTAGCAAAACTGCAGTTAGAAATACTTTTTTTTGCATCACACGAGTCATGTGATTTACAGCCAGATGTACTGGTGGAAACGCCGAAGAAGACCACAGGAAGTGGTAGAGGGATGATGTTTATATTTTTATTTTTTCCGGACATTGTGCAGTTCATAAAAACTTGTGTTATTCCAACATGTTGAATCCATAAATCTTTTACAGACCAGTTGCAGCATGATGTCATGTGCACAAGCTCCAGTCCGATCTCCCTGGTGGAGGGCTAAAAGCTGTTCGCTAACGATGGCTAGCATTGGTTTAAGGTATCAATGTAACGAGCTAAATCTTAAATGACTGCCTGATATATACAAGAAAAAATACTAATTATTAACACCACAACTATATATCAAGGTCAGAAAAAAGTTTTATTAAGAAAAACACAGGGAGGGAGAGGAATGTAGTTCAGCTATGCTAGCTTGACTATGACAACTTTAACATGCAGACGTGATGTGGAATTCGGTGTGTTTTGGTTCAGTTACAAAATAAAAACACACAATCCACACGGCATCTCTTGACAGGTCATCTGTAGAGCAGGTGTGTAAATTAGCTAATCAACCATCGCTGTGTTTGATGAGCTAATAGCAGAGGAAGCTAATCAACCAAAGCGATCACTTATTAATAATCACAAAAAGAACATCAAGCCTGAAAACATAAAACTGTAATGGATTGAATGTTTCACTCTTTGTGTGGGAAATGTGGTTTTTGTTGGTGTTGAATCCTGAAACATAAAGTGACGTTGTCGCCAGTTGCTATGGCAACGAGACTGTGCGTAGCATAGCCGATTGATTTTTGATAACTAACAAACTTATTCACATGTGATTTTAATTTCTCAATGAAGACACAGGAGTTACTAAACTGTGTTTTTTGACATTAACAGAATACAGACAGTGCACATTCATAACAGGAACCAGACAGAGGAAGATGAACCGACAGACTGAGTCGTACCTGCAAGTCACACAGGAATCAAAGAGCGGATACTCCAAACGGACAGGAAGGCTGTCGGGCTGCGACAGGATGGCCTGCTGCTTTTATCAGTCAGGCAACGAACGGTGGTGAGACTGAGGTCGCAGAAGAGCAGGAGATGACTGATTCATGGGCTGACTCTCCGGCTGTGTGTGGAAATGTGTGTGTTTGTGTCTGTGAGCCTGCAGGACACACAGCGGATGACAGATTGGCAAGGCCGCGGATGGGCCCGGTTCCATCAGCACCGCAGGCTGCTCTGATGCGTCTGTCCTCCCTTCATTCAACACAGCCAACTAGAACGAAGCTGTGATTGCTCAAGTTTCTCCCTGTTATGGTTACGTTGTTTCAGAGTCCAAACCACAATCACTTCATTTGCCAAGTACAATAAAGGTAGAAGTTTGTCTTGGTGTTGCGGAAGGAGAATAGTCTCTGGATGAAGCAGCTGGTTGTGTTGGTACATCTCCGTCTTCTTCACTTTGCCCTTACAAAGTCTAAGGGTGATTTCACACCTCATGGTCCAGTAGACTTGGTTTGATTGGGGAGCAAAGTCGCAACATTTGTTACATTTCCAGCTGCTGTGGTTTTCTTTCACACTGTTCTGTCAAACAAACCAAATCCCAAGAAGACACTGAGCACAACTTCCATCTTCATGAAATGTAAACGTCAGGTTTTAGCCGTTCTAGGTTGTCTTAGGATCCATCTCGGTTGATAGCGCTAGCTTAGCACGTTTATTTTGGTTGTATTTACCCATAATGCCCTGTTGTATAGTCCACTTCCTGCTGTTGGCCTGGTCTGGTGGACAGTTTTTCAACTGAAAACGAGTCTTACAACTTGTTGGGTTTCGGTTCAGAAGTAATTCAAATCATCTTCTCATGTTTTTGTGATATTACTAAATAATTTCTTAATAAATCATTTAAAATATTTTCCCAAAGCACAACCAACAAGAATGCTGCAAGTGGTTTCAGGATGGTAAGTCAACAACAAAACTCTTGTCTCTTCCAGCAGCCATTGTGCAGCGCATACGGCAGTAAATCCAGCTGACCAAACTTGCAGGAGCTCAGCTGAAGTTACTGGAAAACGGCTCATTTTCCAGACACCAAAACATATTAACCTATTACCAAAAACCAATAGGTTTTAAATTTTAAAAGCATTTTTCATAAGCAGTAGAAATGCAAAAGAAATCACAAAAACATACAAAATGTGAATTTCACATTATAAATCTCCTTTAAAAACAAACTAATTTTCTAGAAATTTCATGTCCGGATCCAAAGGATTCGAAAATATTCCAAAGACGATCATATTTTGGTAACCTCACTCAAAAGCAAAACATGTGCAGCAGGTATTTAAATGGTTTCAAAGGTTTAATAATTTAAGGAGACCTGTGTCTGATCCATGTTTCTAACTATTTTATGACCAAGTCATTCAGACGGTTTTGGCTCTTCCTAACCTCATCTTGTCCTCACTTGGGAAACATTACCTGGAAATGTTTTGCTGAACTCCATTTTCAGAGCTCCAGGTATTTGTTTAGTGGAGTCAATAGTTGCTGATTGTTGGAAAGGTTTGAAGAGTCGAACTAATAAACGCCTGCAACTCAATTAGCAGTTTTTCCTTACAGTGATCAGCAGGTTTGACTGCTTGAAAAGCAAAAGTTCAGGCGGAAGTTTGAAATGATTCAGATTTTTGGTGTTTTTAGTGCAGTTGTACACTGCAAAAAATAAAATCTTACCAAGTATTTTTTATTCTAATGCAATTATCTCAGTACACTTGAAGTTAAGATAAAACTAACTTACAAGTAACTTTTCAGCAACATGTTTTAAGTCAATACTTCCTTAATACTGGTGAAAACGTACCAGTGTTATTGGCAGATTTTTTCACTTCTAAATGGAAAAAATGTTGAAATTAAAAAATCTGCCAGTTTAATCAATATCAAGGAATCACTGATTTAAAAAATGTTGCTGAAAAGTTACTTGTAAGTTAGTTTTGTTTTATTTCAAATGTACAAAGACATTTACACTAGAAACTAGGTGAAAAATACTTGGTGAGATGGTATTTTCTTTGGACTTTGGCAACTTTTTACTGATTCAAACTCACTCAGTGTGGTTTACAAAAAGGCTCCAAAATCCAAGGAAGGACCAAAAAACAAACAGAAAACGTGATAAAGAACAATGAAAAAAATCTCTCTTTGTGTTGTTTTACTACATTTCCACTGAGCTGTTGGTGTTTGGAACCATATTTTCTCTGATTTCACAGTAAAACCAACCCATTCCAAATAAACCTTCATATTTTCCACAAATATGAAGGTATATTTGCTGTTTGGCGAACTAAAATGGGCAGATAGAAGCTTAAAGGGGTTTCATATGGAGGATGGATGGATTGGCCTTTAGTATTCAGCTCATCTCCTCTGTGTTTCATCCTGTTCTCTGTTTTTCCAGCTGACTCATTTCTTTTATAACAGTAAATGAATTGAGACATTTGTCCTCTATTGATGTTAAATCTGGATCTGGAGAAGCTTTAGGAAACAATCAGAGAAGTAAAGCTGCTGATGACTGAAGGCTTACCTTCGGCACACACTGTGCTGAACTTAGCGATTCCTCTGCTGTGCATTGTTTAACTGAAGATGATTAAATATTTACACAACGGCTATGGATCTAATCGCCTTCAAAGCTGAGCAACAAGAGCTTATTTGAAGTTCAGATGACCTATTATGGTTCCTTGATGAGGTTTGGATAGGTTATTCAAGACACGTTTGTTACATTTTTTGCATAAACTCATTCTTAGATAATGAAATTTTAGTCAAAATGAGCTGTTTTAGAGCCTTCTGTCACTTTAAATCCAAATGAGCTGCTGCTCAACGTTTACTCTCACACGTGGAAATGACTGCAAACAGATTCAAAATTATACAACCTTACATCTTCGAAAAGCAAAAGTGGAGCCTCCTGCACAACCAACAAGAATGCAGCAAGTCGTTCCTGGACGGTAAATCAACAACAAAACACTTATCTTTTCCAGCAGCCATTGTGATAAAACCAGCTGACCAAACATGCTGGAGGTCCGTTTGGGTTGCTAGGTAACGGTGAAGTGCTCGTCGAATGTGACTTAACAATTCTGAAGTATTTGAAAGGGCTTGTTTTAAAGACACCAAAAAACATCAACTCGTTGCCAAAAACCAGTTGAATTGTTTTTAGAACCAACTGGAAGTAAGAAGAAATGAAAAAAATAAATTTTGCAAAATACTTACACTTTAAGATTTTTTGAAGGAGGTGTTGGCACACTTGTTTGTCAAAAGAAATAAAAATTAAATTTTTCACCTTGCGTTCGGGTTCTGAAAAGGCTCGGTAGAAAGAGGGAAAATGTTTGGGCTTACAGCGGTAAAACCCGCTGACCAAAGGTGCAGACACTTCGCTTTGGTTGCTAGGTAACAGGCCGGGCTCGGCTGGGGTTGCTAAGTAGCGAGCACAGTGCCAATAAAAAGTGACTCAATAATCGGGAAGTTTTTGGTGCAACTCATTTTCCAGACACCAAAAACACCATAAAACTATCGCCAAAAAATGGGTTGGTAGTTTGTTTTAAAGTATCTTTAGGAGCAGCTGAGACCAAAAGGAAAGTATAAAAACATAAAAATGTGAATCGTGCATGACAGATCCCCTGTAATTCTTAACATCAGTTTGTGATTGAAGAAACGAAGCCTCTACCTGTCGTCGTCAGGTATCCATTTCCCCACTGCCACCCTCAATTACTCCAGACACCGCTAATGATTATACATTGTTCATGAATGCAAAGTTTTGTGATATAAAGCTGGGGTTAGCTGTAGCATGACTAATGATTTTCTAAATGAAGGGTGGACTTCAATGAGCGCCTTAAAGAGCAGCAGAGATTTTAATTACTCTGCTGTCTGACTGCTGGAGCGACCTTCAGTCAGGACCTGGACAGAAGTCAATTACAGGGACGGTATGTTAAGTCCATACCGGCCGCGGGAACGAGGCAGCATTCGAAATGGCAAACTGTCAAAGGTCATTATGATATTAATCCAGAAAAAAGAAGAAAAAAAGTTAGGAAAAGAGCTCAGAAACAGTGGATTCAGTGGTACTCTGGTGATTTATTACCCTAATTTGAGCTGATGTGTAAAATAAGTCAGAAAATGGTTGAAATGAAGCTGTAAACTGTACAGTTGTGTCATCTTTCCGCATTGGTTTTCAAAGCAGCCACCTGAAATGTAATTATCTCAGTACTCAGAGTGCATAGCTGCAGAAACAAACATGCTGACTCTCGGTGCCGTCGCCACCCACAGCTGCACACGCGCCGAGCCGTTCCACTCAGGAAGTCAGACGCTTCGAGTCTATTTGTCTTTCGTAATTATCATTCAATAAGGGAAAACCCTTGGTAATTATCCTCAGCGTGCCGTGAAACCAATCGTTGCGACTTAGCATAAACACAGAGTCTGATTTGAGCAAACCTGCTGAAATCAGATGTTGGGAGAGCGAGGTCGTGACCCTGGAGTTGAAGGTAAGAGGGGACGTTCATCACTGATGGCACAGAGGAAGCATGTGGCTTCAATTTGACTGATTGCAGGAGAAGAAAAACTCAAATCAGCCTCACCCTGGATGAATGAGTATTTTATTATTTGTTAAAGCATCTAAAAATTTTATCTGGGACGCGACGGGTCAATTGAACTGCTGCTCCCGCTGTCAGCTACTCTGGCTCCAATTTAGGTTTTTACAACTCTTTTATTAGGATACTGAGAAATTATTCTATTTATAACTGTTTATTGTGGAACAGACGGACGCACTAAAGACCAAAGACATGACACAAGAAAGACACCAGAAACAACTGGTGCGTGCCCAAACAAACGACCCACAAACGACCAGAGAAAAGAAACCTGCACGTAAAATGTTCGGACAACGACCGGAGAAACGATGCAGGGGCTCAAGACGGTGCAGACACACAACTGATGGACACAAGACTGCAGAAACATACCTACACACAAACGACCGGAGAAATGATGGACAGATGCACAAAGGTCCAGAGAAATGACAGACCAACACACAAAATAAGGGAGAAACAATGAACAAATGCACAAAAGACTGGAGAAATTACGTACAGACACCAAAAAGACCATACAAACGATGGACGGACACACAAATGACTGTAGAAGAGACGTAAGGACGCATGAAAGTCTCTCACTTTCATACGTCTTACAAGATCGTACAACCAACATCCCAACAAACGAATGATTGTAGAAACGATGGACTGATGCATAATTGGTAGAGGCTGAGACCACAGAAACGACTAACGGATGCCCAAATGTCAGTAGCAAGAGGGGAGAACCGATGTATGGATGCACGAGACACCGGAAGTAACATACGGACGCTCAAACAAAAATAGATTTACACACAAAAGACTGAAAACGATGGACCGACGCATGAACGATGGACTCAAGAGACCGTAGAAACGACAAACGAGAGAACCGACATATGGACACACGAAAGACCAGAGACAAGACTGATGGACGTACCAGACTGTAGAAACGACAATCGGACAGACGAATGACCATAGAAACAACAAGGACAGACGAATGACCATAGGAACGACAATCGGACAGACGAATGACCATGGGAACGACAATCAGACAGACGAATGACCATGGGAACGACAATCAGACAGACGAATGACTATGGGAACGACAATCAGACAGACGAATGACCATGGGAACGACAATCGGACAGACGAATGACCATAGAAACAACAAGGACAGACGAATGACCATAGGAACGACAATCAGACAGACGAATGACCATGGGAACGACAATCGGACAGACGAATGACCATAGGAAAGACAATCGGACAGACGAATGACCATAGAAACAACAAGGACAGACGAATGACCATAGGAACGACAATCAGACAGACGAATGACCATAGGAAAGACAAGGACAGATGAATGACCATAGAAACAACAAAGACAGACAAATGACCATAGGAAAGACAATCGGACAGACGAATGACCATAGAAACAACAAGGACAGACGAATGACCATAGGAATGACAAACAAATGCTAAAAGGATCGTAGAAGCAATGTACCATGAATGACCGGAGAAACAAAATACTCAGAAAAGACCAGAGACACAAAGCCAGAATTGAAGGGTGCCTGATCTAATCGACAGATGAATGGATGAACTCTTTTCTTTCCTCCCTATTGGACAACCTGAAAGCTTCAGGTGTAACTCTGAGGAGTTGGAGCTTTTAAACCGGCTCAGTCCATTAGAAACTGAAGACAGCCAAAAAGCAGGATAGCCGAACGTTAGATTGCTACTTACAAAGACATGTCAATCTCACACAGTGACGCTTCAGCTCTTAGTGTGCAGCATCCATCAATACCTCACCCTCACGCACACATGCCCCTCTTCTCCCCCTACACCACTGATGGGACTCCCATATCTGGCCTTTTATCTTCCTGACACGCCTCTCCCACTGATATTTACATGAAAGCTATAGGCCTGGCTGGGAATAATCTGCACTGATAGTGAACATCTTGTATAGCTGCAGGAGAAAAAGCAGTTTGGAGTGCAGGCATCCTCTGCGGTCTGAAGCTGCCGCAATCTGTGAGAGGGAAAGCCTGCATACAGCAACCAGATACAATCACAGATACCGAGCTGTTCGCAGCGGGGGGCACAGATGAACAATATACAGCGCAGAAATATTCCTGTACACACGAGAAATAGAGTCCATTTTCCTCCAGTCAATTTTTAAACATCTTCCTGCACACACACCACGGCGTTTCACATCTGAAGCTGCAGTAATTCTTCAGCAGTCGAACACGGTGGAGAATCAAGCGACAAATAGACTTTTAGAGATCCGTGTTAAAGAATCCGTCTGCAACATGGCTTCCATCACACGTCAGGAAACACAGGGGAGAAAAGCAGCGCTATGCTAACAATAAAGTAAACGACAGAGTGTTTTATTAATGTTTTATGTCTTTCAAACAAAAGGAGCAAAATTTAAAGTTGCAACAAGGATAAATGATCTTCTTCATGCTCTAACTATAAAAATGTGAAATATGAGCAACGTCTCTAACTTTCCTCTCTTCTTCTTCGTAAAACAAACCAAGCTCACCGTGTTGTGAAAAAGTTTCCCCCTGCCTGATTTCATTTTTTGTTTGTTTTTTTGGATGTTTTATTTTGCATGTAAACACAATTTTTAACATTAGGTGTTAAATATTAAGTCAGAGGCCTCTGCAGATTTGTTGGAATACTGACTGCTACTGGAGTAGCATTTCATGCCATGAAAATATTTAAAATATTTGGATCTAAGTTAAAGCAGCACTGAATTTTCCTTTTTTCCTTTGAGATAAATACAATTTATAAAGTATTAATAAATTATATGCATGTTCAATATTCCATGTTTAGTGACACTTTACAGCGTTAGAGTCCAAAAAAATGTCAAATTGAACAAAATTATTTGTATTTTTCTTCTTAATTATAAAAGCAAAAATTATTTACATTTTTTATTTTTACCTGCTAGATAAACAATAAACTAAACAGAACATTTTAATAAAATAAACAGATCTCAGCAGACAATGGATCAGTACATTTTCAAACCAAAAAGGGTTTAGCAGGTTAAAAAAACAGCAAACCGTCGAAAACATTTCATCTTTTTATGATATTTTGGTGTTTTTAGCAACAATAACAGTATATTAGGTTCATGGCAGATAGAAAAAATAGAGAATTAAAAGTAAAAAAATAAATAAAAATTGACTTGAAATTCAGAAAATTTCAAAATTTAGACTTTTAAAACTCTGGAATGTCAGTTTTTTAGATTAAAATTGTGATCTCAAATTTTGTACTTTTTTTCTAAACATTTTCTGAAATTAATCTAAAAATTTCTGAGTTTTGTTGGTGGAAATTTACTTCTTCCTTTTAATTTTTTCCAATTTTATTATATGGGATGTTTTTTGTCCCAGTTGCTGATAAATTAAATTAAAAGCAAAACTCTGGATGAATACTTAGCGTTGCACCTTATATCTTATATTTAATTGAACAGCCTGCAATTAAGGAAAATTTCACCCCAACATTGTTTGCATCAAACCAAACAGACTATTCTTTAATTGTGATATAAACATGTGCATTTCTACTGAAATCAAATCAAAAACAGATGTTTTACTATTAAGGTGACTGGATGTCTACCACATGAAAATACCAATAAAATCCATGTAGTTTTGTGGTTTTAATGTGACAAAATGTGCAGAAGTTGAAAAAGGGGAGAAGCTGCTGAGAGGTGGGGGAGTTTTTAAGCTGCAGCCGACATCAATGCAGAGAAATTCAACAGCGAGGACTTAAGAAGCGGGGCTGCTGGGTCATGTAGCAGCTCAGAAACCTTTATTAAACCATCAGAACTGTGTGAAGAGACATAAACAACATCGCTAAGGGCCAGCAGAGAGAAAATAAAAATCCCAATAGACGGATAAATCCGAGCTTGACATTCTGAATTCATTAGCTAGCTTCCACTTAACTCTACCTCGTTTGCAGAAATCTCTCCTTACATCACTTTTAATTATTTTCTATGTTATTTCTATCTCTGTTTTAAGAGCAAGAGATAAAATATATGGTAAAAGACTTGACAAGCTGTTTGCCAGCAAATAAAAAAGAAAAAAAAAGTAGCAACATGTTGCTAATTAACTTCCTGGTCAACACAGAAGCCACGCTTATTGGAAAATATCAGCATGGATGAAATGCCTGTTTGACAAATTACAGCGTGTGGCGGTCCGCGTGGAAACGCGTTCACACCGCAAAGAGATCAGAAATGAGGTTTTTATAGAACCAGAGCGTTTTAAACGGCTTTCAAAGGATCTGGGGGGGGCGGAGAGCTGCTCCGCAGTTAACCAACGGACACGTTTCTCCTAAAAGAAGCCAACGAAAAGAGATGCACAAAACAAATGTTTATGAATGATGAACGAGAGAGCTTTTAGAATCAGAAGTGGTGTTTAATAAGAAAGCTCTCTCTGTGCATTCATCTGCACACGCGCTGACAAAACTTTTGTTCACCTCATTTATCTTGAACAAAACCCCCCCCAACCCCAAACCCGCAAAATAATCACAACTGTTGAAAATTGGGAGAAAATTAATCTGGCAACACGTCTGTGTGAATAAAATCTGCCATTATTAGCTAATAAGGGAGCTGAGAGAAATTTAAGCTGCAGCGTAACCCAATCAGCTCATTAAATCTTACAAATATCTTTTTATTGCCTTGTTGCGGCAGGAAGTCGTGCGGCTGAATCAATCACTCAGCCGACGCTTAATGTTGCTCACATTAACATCCACAGTGACTTGAATGCATGTCTAATGAACATAAAACTCTAAACTAACAAAACATCTTTTTAATGAGTCGCTTAGTCTTCATTTAAAAAGGTCAAGATTTACATTTTTTTACCGTCTGATAACAGAAACGATTCCGTTCTGCTGTATTCAGTTTAAATACAATTTTCTAACTCATTATCAAAGTTTCTTCAGTCTCTCCAGTAACAGTCTGTACTACAGAAATTCAGTGAAGCCTCTGACTGAAGACATTGAGAAATTTTTTACATTTTATGAAGAATTCTTCATTTTGTGCCCATTTTTGCTGAATTGTTTGATATTATAACCATTATTATTTAATATTACTATAATTAACTTTATACTAGGAAAAGTTGTGCACTATCTTGGGATCCTGTTGCCACTAAATAAATCTTGTATTAATTCGTACAGAGGGCTGGAGTTTTCTGTTTTTCTCACTCTAAGGTGTTGTCTTATATTCTGTATTATTATCTAAACTTTAAACTTTTTGCCGTACCACTCTTCTCTTTTCTTTTTCCCTTCCTTGTCTATGACATTTTGAACAAATAGCTGTGCTTCTATTGACCATAAACTTGTGCAAATAGGAATTAAAAAACTTAATTTGCTAAATGAAAACACGGCAATTTAAAAACAAAAGTCTTTTGTTAGGTAGAGCTAGTTTTCTTGGGTTTATAAAAAAAAATATATTCTGCAAAACTGCAATGGAAACACTTTTTCGCATCACAAATCATGTGATCAACAACCAGATGATTCTACTGGCAGAAACGCTGAACAAGACGACAGGAAGTGGTGGGAGGATGATGTTTTTTAATGGCTTATCACATTAAACTCATTCGTGTGTGGTTTTAATTGCATTTCTTATTTAATGTAAACACTTTTGCAAAATTCTGTTTTCTGACATTAATATCAACAGTTTTGGGCCTATTTGTGATGGAGATGCAGCTCCTGTCAGACAGATTAACGTAAAAAAAAAAAAAAAAACTTTCGTGGGCGTGCTGCGGTGGCGTAGGGGATAGCGCGACCCGCATTTTGGAGGCCCCGAGTCCTCGACGCGGGTTCAATTCCCGGACCCGACCCACGTTTGCCGTATGTCTTTCCCCCTTTCCTGTCAGCCTGCTATCATATAAGGGACACTAGAGCCCACAAAAGACCCTCTGGAGGGGGAAAAACAAACAAACAAACAAATCTTAGTTGAATGATTATCGAGTGAGTTTGAATTTTGGTCTATGTTTCTTGGCAATAAATAAGCAGCTTATGACTTTTGAAAGAGTCAAGTCAGGAATGAGTTCAGAAACAAACCACTAGGTTCTTTCTTTGAGTATTTTGTTTGGAAACTTAAAATGTTGGGACAGTAATGGTTCCATAGGCGTCTCCAGAACAGAACCAGCCTTATTTATCACATTGATTAGCTGTTTCAAGTCTCTGGTTCTTGAACTAAAAGTTACATATGCTAACTGCTACTTCTACCAAAAGCTTACATATGCTAACTGCTACTTGAACTAAAAGTTACATGTTGGTTCTGTTGCTGCCCCAACAGACAACAGCAGAAGAGATTACAATCCCAACAACATACTCTGATACACTGCAGAGTAATCTGAGTATTTCTGCAACTCATGGGACTCTGACATTTTCTATAAGTGTTCAGAGTGAAAAGGAATGATGCGAGGACAGTTTCCTGTGGCACTCCAGTGCTGCTGACCACCTGGTTAGACACTCAAACCTTCCGTCTAAACAAGCTGCTGTTTCTGGCGAAGTAAATCAGCCTGAATTGAGTTAAATACAACAGAGAAGTTAAAGAAATCTGCAGGAATATCCAGATGGATAGATGGCTAAAACGATTAATCGTATTAATCACGATTAATCAATTATTGAAATAATTCTCAACTGACTTAGTAATCGATTAATCACTAACTGGAGTGTCCAAACTTTCAAAATACATCATTTGGTGAAAAAAAAAACATTTTCTGAGCAAAAATGAAACCAAAATTGTACAAAGTATATAAATATTTAGCAAATTTAAAATAAAAAATAAAAAAAACCTTAAAGTGAATGTTTTACCCAAAACTCCTCAAGTGACAGTTTTAGATTCACATAGTTCACATTCACTAAAGGAAAGCTGTTATTGCATTTTAGGAAATAATTAAATGCATTTCTTATATTGCATTAAAAACGGTTAAATAGAAAATTTGCAGAATGTGCTTTACTTGATTAATCGTTTGATGCAGACATAGATGGATGTAATTTAACCTCTCTGAGCCAAAAGAATAAACTTTATAATCAATATTATCTTAAAAAAGGCAGAAAATCAGAGAGACGTAAAAGAAAATCCTGAAAAACATCCAGGAATGTAATGAACCATGTAATGAACCTTGTAACCCAAACATTTCAAACATGAATTACAAGAGCACCTTTCCAAGTCAGGCCAAGTTCCCAATCATGATTTATAATTCCCAGATCTGCTGCACAACTCTAAAACATAAACGGTAAGAGAAACGAGACACAAAGATAAAAACTCTCAAATATCAATATTTTTCCAGTTAAAACTCGTGTTTGCTAAGTCATAAAACTCCATTAAATGCCATTCTGCACGTAATTAACTTTCTTAATGTCTGCATACAAAAGATGAGTGTATTATTTTTAAGGATTTTTTTTGAAAAATGAAGCTGTGTTTGGGGTTTATTTAAAAAATGAATGACTTTTTATTAAATCCACACTGAAAGCTTAAAAATTATATGAAATTCTTAAGTCCCAATTAGGTACCAAACATGTAATTGATGAACAAAACCCACGGGTAACCTTTTGACCTCCAAACTAACTGTAAAATGGGAAAAATAGAAAAATCAAACAATGAACATTCATTAAAAATGTGATCAAAATTGTGTTGATCTTCTGCCGGGGTCACAAAGCCAGAAGATGAAAGCTGATTTTTAACGCCTTTTCTTGTTCTGTATGGTCGAACACTAAAGGTCCAATTACTTCATCGTTCTCTGAAAATATTTTATACCATTTCAGATCCTTTTGATTTGTGCGCAGACGGACTGTGGGAAAATTGGTGCATCTCAGAAGGTTGCGACACAAAATCCTTCAGATCTTACATAAAGGGCTTTTCTTCCACAGCAATGGATGCAAGTGTAGAGCAGCATATAGTCACTTTCCATAAAAAGACTTTCTAATCACGGTTTTTCTTTTCTGCATGTTGACTTGGAGTTAATTGGACGGATCATTCAGTCCTTTTATATTCAAAAGGTCAAACTTCTCAACTCCACACATATTTTAATTTTTAGCTCCTTGGTGCGTTTTCAACATGATGCCACTACTTTCAACATCAGGCGACTGTTACATCAGTTCACCGCTACCTGAGGAAAGCATTTGTCAAACGCCATGAAATATTGGCAATGTTGCCTTACATGCTCACAGTTTGCCACAATATTGTAAAAAAACAAAACAAAAAAAAACAAAACACCAAATAGAGGATAAAGTTGCACATACTAGATTGAAATGTACTTGCTTGCTTGTAGATGTTAACCTATATAGCTTTTATCCCAAACAGTAGCAATTCTGTGTAGCAGAAGCAGTTAGCATATGTAACTTTTAGTTCAAGTACCAGTTAGCATATGTAGCTTTTAGTTCAAGTACCAGTTAGCATATGTAGCTTTTGGTAGACGTACCAGTTAGCATATGTAACTTTTAGTTCAAGTACCAGTTAGCATATGTAGCTTTTGGTTCAAGTACCAGTTAGCATATGTAGCTTTTGGTAGACGTACCAGTTAGCATATGTAACTTTTAGTTCAAGTACCAGTTAGCATATGTAGCTTTTGGTAGAAGTAGCAGTTAGCATATGTAACTTTTAGTTCAAGTACCAGTTAGCATATGTAGCTTTTGGTTCAAGTACCAGTTAGCATATGTAGCTTTTGGTAGACGTACCAGTTAGCATATGTAACTTTTAGTTCAAGTACCAGTTAGCATATGTAGCTTTTGGTAGAAGTAGCAGTTAGCATATGTAACTTTTAGTTCAAGTACCAGTTAGCATATGTAGCTTTTGGTAGAAGTAGCAGTTAGCATATGTAACTTTTAGTTCAAGTACCAGTTAACATATGTAGCTTTTGGTAGAAATAGCAGTTAGCATATGTAACTTTTAGTGCAAGTACCAGTTAGCATATGTAGCTTTTGGTAGAAGTAGCAGTTAGCATATGTAACTATTACATATGCTCAAACAGCAGTAAGAAGATATAGTGTTTAGCTTTATAACATTTAGCCTTTAGCTCGATAGTTGTTAGTCTATGTATAGTTCCAGTAATAGTTAGCCTATGAAGCTGTTAGCTCCAGTGACATTTAGCCTCTGTAGGCTTTGGCTCAGTTAGCCTATTTACCTTTTAGTAAAGCAATATAGGTTTTAGTCCAAATAGCAGTTAGCCTATGCGGCCACTACGTAAAAACTGGTTAGCTTAACAAACAGTGAAATATTTGGATAATTAAAAACAGAAGTTTGACACAGGAGATAAAAGATGCTTTATCCTTCCTTTTACCACCCGCTGTATGCTAAGTGTGCATCTAAAGATGTTTGGTGATCACCTGGTGATAAAATCCCATTTCCTGTGAAAAAGTGAAATAGGAAATTGTGAGAGTTGGTAAGTACAAATTATTAGTGATTATTAACCACTTTGTCTTATTCATAGAGAAAAAACTTGTCTAAATGCTTTCTGTGTTAGACACAAATTAGCTTTGGTGAGAAAAATGTTTTTATTTCATATCTAAAGATTTAAAAAGCCTGAGAGATTACAGGAATGGTATAAAAATATTCACATTTAAGACATTTTAAAGAAAATCTTCCCTGCATCTGGAGAACATTTTACCCCTCCTGTATCTAACAACATCTTAACTAATGGAGACAGATAATGTCTGCAGAGTCACTATGGATTTAAGTCCTTACAGGCGGAGAAAACCATATATGCAGACTGATTTATGAAAGCGGTTGATGCTAAGTGCTTTTCGAGGAGCGAAAACGCGAACAGACAAAAGAGGAGGAGTGTTTAGACTGCAACAGGAACAAGAGCAATTAGTTCGTAAGATGTTGCCTTTTCCAACAAAGATCCTAATGACAGACAGGAGGAAACAAAATAATCGCAAAGAGCAATAAATCAGTGTGGCAGGAAGCAATGCAGAAGGAAAAAATACAGAACAGGAGAAGCAGCATGCACTGTAAAAACACAAAACCGTGTCAAGTATTAAGACAAAACTTAATATGTAGGTAACTTTTCAGGAAGATAAAGAAGTTTGTCAGAAGTCGATAATTCCTTATTATTGATGACCAACTGATAGTTGCATTGGCAGATTATTTCACTTAAAACTTGGTAAAAAATATCTAATATGTTAAATTATCTGCCAAAGGATCAATATTAAGAAAATACTGATTATCAACAAGCTTCTACATCCTGCTGAAAAGTTACTTTTAAGTTAGTTTTGTCCTATTTTAAGTGCATGAAGATATTCGCACTGGAAACTAGAACAAGAATACTTAACATTTTGTGTTTTTGCAGTGTACAGCTAAAATAAACACAAAAAAATCATGGATTTTCCAGAGATAAAATACTTGCACTTCAAAACCCCAAAATCTTACCAAGTATTTTTGTTTGGCTTCTCATGCAAATATCTTAAAAAATAACTTGCGAGTAACTTTTCAGCAACATATAGAAGTTTATTTTGAGTTGATAATCGTTAGATCCATTGGCAGATTATTTAACTGAAAACATGAGAAAAATGTCTCATTATTGAAATAAGTGGAACTAGAACGTTTTGATCAATATTAAGGAATTATTGACTTAAAACAAGTTGCTATTTCTTGCAGAAAAATTCTGTGTAAATCTATTTTGTCTGATTTCAAGTGTATTTGCGTTACATTTTGTGTTTTTGCAGTGCTCAGAGAAAGAGAAATATAAAAGATAAGGGCAAAGATAGCAGAGGTTTATGTTCTTAACATTTTGTGTCAGTGAAAATGAAAAGCACATAACGGCTGTAGTAATAGAGCGATGTGTGTGTGTGTATGTGTGTGTGTGTGTGTGTGTGTGCGCGCGCGTGTGCTTTTAATAAAAACCTTTACAATGCTGCAAGGACAGGCTGATTCAGTCGGTTTCAGTTGCATTCATGTAAATATAAAGCCTATTAAATCTCAAGGTCTGGCCGTGCCAAACATCCTCGGATGTCACCGTCAATCTGAAGCTGCAGAAGAAACTTCAGAAGTCGAAGCAATGGCTGCTGGAAAACGGACCGCGGGACTGTGCTGTAAACACGGTGAGGATAAGCAGACACCGCCGCGGCTTCATCAGCGTCTATAAATCAATATTTGCTGTCGCCATGAGCAAAACAGGCCTATTTTCATTGCATTGAAATTACACATTCAATGAGAATGGCGCCGAATAAATCCGATGCGTACAGGCGGGATGTAAAGAGGGATGTATTCATTTCAGCGCCGCTGTGTAATGAATCAAGCCTGTTTTCCACGCCACCTGTCAGCGATTTATTGCCTAAACCAAACCGGCGTTTTCCTGTCATCTCCTCAATTAGCTCGACCGCCAGGCGCACTGCCGGCTTTGTTAAAACACATCCCAGCCTTCCCGCCTCAGTCTTATTGTCTAGGTGAAGATTCCCACAGAGACGCCGTCAAATGCGGGAGCGCTGACCCCGACGCTCCAATTTCCTGCTGATCTAATTTCCACACAAGAGAAAGAGAAGAAGAAGAGGAAGAAGAAGAAGAAGAGGATCGGTGAATGGAAACGGCCACTTTCAAAGCTGGAAAATGGGCCGGCCCCTCGGTGTGGTTTCACCGGGAACGGGGGCATCAAAAGAGCGCTCCGCTTCGATAGCAGAGGATACTAATGATCCCATGACGCGGGGAGGAGAGGGGTGCGGGAGCGCTAACCTCGCTCCAGACAACCCGTCCTATGTAGGTCAGAGCGAACAGGTTCTGCCTCGACACCTCTACCTGCAAATGACAGATCCTGTCCTCATTTTCAGCTGATATATCGCAACATGACGAATGTGGCCCTTCGGTGATACATCTGTTACTCTGCAGCTTTTTAATCATCTTTAAACCAGATGAGATCATTTATACTTTTTATTTCTTGGAGCATTTTAAAACCAGTTTTCACTGTGGCGCAAGAACATCAAACCTTACCAAGTATTTTTGGTCTTATTTCTACTCCAAAACTAACCTAAAAGTAACTTTTAGGTATATTTGTTAAAGCCGCTGGCTAACAATGACTAGCATTGATTTTAGCTGTCAAGTCATCAATATAGAGCGCTAAATCTTAAATGTACGGCTGTTATATAAAAGAAAAAAGGAAGCAGCGATTTGCTATTTACTGTCAACAATACGACAACTAAATAAACTAAGTTAGGAAAAAGTTTTATTAAGAGAAAAATGGTGAGGGAGAGGGAAGAAGGTCAGTTATGCTAGCTTGACTATGACAACCATAAGATGCATTTCAAACAATAAAAAAATGGCAACCTAAACAACTGACAGATCATCAGTATAGCAGGTGTTGAAATTAGGTAATAAACAATCAACAGTGTTAGCTTAGCTGGTAGCAGCGGTAGCTAATATATCACAGCGATCACTTTTTAATAATCACAAAATAGACATCAAGACTGAAAATATAAAAACTGTAACGGACTGACTGTTCTGTTCTTTGTGTGGGAAAAGTTTGAGGCTTTTTTTTTTGGTGCTGAAACCTGAAACAAAGTTGTGTTGTTGCCAGTTGCTATGGCAACGTGTGTAGCGTAGCCGACAGAGAGCGGGAAAAAAAAGTGCTTTTGAGTTGTTGTCCGACGGTTTTTCTGCAACATTTTCCCTTTGCTGAGGAGCAATAAATGAATAATTCCTACGTCTCCAGGTTTCATTTAGTTAGTGCAGATCGCTGTGCGCAAATTTCTGGACATAAACAACAACATGCAAAGGGCAAAAAAAAATGTCTTGTTAAAAGTAAAATAATCTGCCATCATTATAAATTATTGACTTAGAATAATCTCATATCTTGCTCTAAAGTTACCTGTAAGTTCGTTTGTCTTCTTTCAAGATATTTTCACAAGAAACTAGACAAAAAAACTTGGTAAGATTTTGTGTTTTTGCAATAAGTTTGACTTGGAAGTCAAGATAGACCAAAAGATTTATTTAGTTTTTAGTAAATGAAGTCAGTGTTGGCAATAATTCAATATTTGCAGATAGAAAGGTTTATTTCTAAACAAAGTGTCTCCAGCTTTACCCTCCAGCTGCGTTACAGACTTTCCCTCTTATCAGGTGATAAAAATAAAATCAAAGCGTTTGATATTTGAAGAGGAACAGCAAACATAATCTGGGATTCTGCTCAGTCATATTTTGTTATTAAATGATTAAGCAGGAGATAAGCGCTTTCAGCAGCGGCCAGGTTCGGTGGGTTGCGTTTGGTTAGCGGTTCTGTTGAAACGGATCAAATCTGTCTGGAAACTGAAAACTAACAAAGGAAAGAAGAAATTGGATCTGAGCTCGGCTAGAATCAGATAACATATCTCAGTTTGACTGACAGATGCAGAAGCTCTTCCTTTTAGAAGCGACTTTAATCCCAGACAAACTATATTTAACTATTTCAATCTCCATCTAATCTGCCTCTGGTAGCTAATCAGCGGCAGGAACTTCCTGTTTGTTCTGCTCAGAAGAAACACGAGCAGGAAGACCAGCTGAGAGGAAAAGTGTCATGGCCGCCGCTCGGGCCTCACTCCCCGTCCTGCCGGCGTTGTCATGACGATGGGCTTCCATTAAAGACACATCACAGCTTCTGCCAAGCGAGTCACCGAGGAGGAAATAACTGCTGACCCCGACGGAGCCGGGGTCACCTTCAGGGAGACGGACAGATGGACGGAGGACATGATTCAGAGAGGGATGGAAAAAATATGGATTCAGTTCAGAAGGATGGATGGATGGATGGATGGATGAATGGATGGATGGATGAATGGATGAATGGATGGATGGATGGAAAGGAAGAATAAAGGATGAGACGCTGGAAAAAGCAAAAAGTCCAGATTTAGAAGTAAAACTTTCCAGAAAAATATTCTATTTAAAATCCAAACAGTTACCCAGAACCAAACAGAACAGAACCTCTGGTCCCGTCCAGAACCGAACAGAACCTCTGGTCCCGTCCAGAACCAAACCAAACAGAACCTCTGGTCCCGTCCAGAACAGAACCAAACAGAACCTCTGGTCCCGTCCAGAACTGAACAGAACCTCTGGTCCCGTCCAGAACCGAACAGAACCTCTGGTCCCGTCCAGAACTGAATAAAACAGAACCTCTGGTCCCGTCCAGAACTGAACAGAACCTCTGGTCCCGTCCAGAACCGAACAGAACCTCTGGTCCCGTCCAGAACCAAACCAAACAGAACCTCTGGTCCCGTCCAGAACAGAACAGAACAGAACCTCTGGTCCCGTCCAGAACAGAACCTCTGGTCCCGTCCAGAACAGAACAGAACCTCTGGTCCTGTCCAGAACTGAATAAAACCTCTGGTCCCGTCCAGAACTGAACAGAACCTCTGGTCCCGTCCAGAACCGAACAGAACCTCTGGTCCCGTCCAGCGGGCGGGTCAGAAGCAGCTTCAGCTCCTCTCATCCTGGTTCTCTCTGTTTTCTGTTTCCTTCCTGACGCCTCAGAAATAATAACAGAGCCGAACCGTTTGGAGCCCCGCTGCATTATGGGTAACCCGCTCAATCACAGAAAAGGAGCATCTCTGAACTTCCTGCGCAGCAGCTGAGCTCTCTGAGCCGGATTTGATTTGCCGTTAATTTGCCTATTCCTCTTCTCCTGGCACCTGACTCCTTGGACGACGCCGAGCGCCTCGTTACCGACGGCGGCAGCTGTTCCCACATCCCATAATAACAACAACTCAGCTGCACGGCATTATCTCCACATAAACTATTGTTTATTGACAAGAAAACATCCGTCCTCTTTGTGTTTCCAGCAATGATTCTTTCTAATAAAACAGTTTGCAGCACCAAAAGAAAAATAAAACTTTTTTTTTTTTGCAAAGAAACGTTTTTATCTGGTTTCTGGTGAAAATGAAGACCAAACTAA
Organism: Gambusia affinis; assembly: GCF_019740435.1. NCBI lineage: Eukaryota > Metazoa > Chordata > Actinopteri > Cyprinodontiformes > Poeciliidae > Gambusia > Gambusia affinis. The sequence continues at coordinate 2,845,077 of NC_057888.1, forward strand.
CTTATAAGGTCGTTTATATCAGGTTAATTTATGTCAATGATTCATTAATATCGATAAAAATATTATTTTTCTTACTACAGGGGAGTCCTAACTTTCAGTCATGAAAGTGTTGAGTGAAGAAAACTGAAAACATAAAAAAACTAAAATAGAGCAAATTATAAATTTTATTTTAGTGATTTTACAGTTTTATTCTCTTAATGTTAGGACTTTATTTTCATAATAGTACGATTTCAAAATCACGCAATGTCACAACTTTATTCTCATAATATTACAAATTTTATTTCCTAATATTCCGACTTTAATCTTGTAATATTACGATGTATCCCGTTAAACTACGATTTTATTCTCTTATTGCTACAATGTTACCTTCGTAATGTAATTTTTTGTTTTTGGTCCTAATATTTGACCGTAACAGAATAAAGACGGCTCATTTATTAACTTCTTTTAAATAGAAAAAACAAAATTTTCTTGTTAAAAAACCTCAAATAGATTTTTACACGTTGGCTGTATTAAACGAAAGATGCTAATTTTATCAAATTATTTTAGGCTTAGTTGAACAAATTTATTCTAGCCAATAAAAACAGTATTTCTATCAAAAAGCTTCCTGTATTTATCCAAGGACAATAAATTCAGTGAAACATTTTTCTGGATAAACAAAGTTCTACGTAATAAAAAGGTTTACTCATAAAAAGATACCTTTTGTTGTACTTGACATTTTTCAAGAAAATTCAGAATAAGTTTACTTTAATTAAAGAAATAGAAAAGGTAATAAACAAATTTGTATCTTTCTGGAACTGAAGCTTTGGGTCACAAAAAAAATCAATCCGAAGTGCCACAAATGGCCCCCGGGCCGCAGTTTGAACACCACTCAGTTAAACAAGACCTTTTTCCTGCATTATGAGTTAAACAACATGGAAACTAGTATTTTTTTATCAATATTAATGAATTATTGATATAAAATAATAATTATATGTTGCTGAAAAGTTACTTTTAAATTATTTTTGTCTCACTTTAAGAGTATTAAGATATTTGAACTAGAAATTAGACACAAATACTTGGTAATATTTAGTTTGTTGTAAAATTCCCCGCTGGTAGAAACTACCTGACATCTGGACTCCCTACTTTCTCTTCCTCTTTGTCTCAGACTGAGTCGTCCCTCCGTCTCCGGTTTGTTCTGCCGCTTTGATGAAATAGAGAAATTAGAGGTCATTTTGGAAAGCTCCAAAAATAGAAGGCAATCCAAGTCTTTTTTCTTCCCAGTCACCAAGTCTCAGAGGAGTCTGGTGAAATCAGACTTGTTAGAGTGTAATAGTGGAACAATGTGAGACACCCTGCCAGATAACACTTCATTAGATCCACGGAAAAGACTTTTATTCAGGAAATACAGCCAGACCCGTCATCTGCTTTCTTAGTAAAAGGTTTCAAAAGTGTAAATTAGCGACTGGTTTAAAGAAAAGATCCCAAAACTGGTGCAGATTATTCTGTTTTCTGTAATGATGATTTTAAATTACTGCAGGATAAATGTCACAATTCTGAGACCCGAGTCAGAAGTCAGAGAAAAAAATAATTCTGGGAGAATAAAAAGTCGTGATTCTGATTTTGTACTCTAATTTTGTAAATTAGAATTCTAAGAAAAATTTTAACATTCTGAAAAATAAAAATCCTGGGGAAAAAAAAAATTCATCAGAATTCAGAGAAGAAGAAAAAAAATCACAATTCTGTGAACAAGTAAAAATTCAGAGAAATTAAAATTCTGGGGGGAAGAAGTTATAATTCTGAGAAAATGTGGAAATTCTAAGCAAAAGTTAAAATTCTGAGAAAAAGTTACAATTTTGAAAAAGTTCTAAGAAAAAAAGTTAACATTTTGAGAAACAAAAAGTCTGGGGGGCAAAAAAAGTCGTAATTTTGATTTTAATCTTAGAATTTTGACTTTCGTACTGTAATTTTGTAAATCAGAATTCTAAGAAAAATTTCAATATTCTAAAAAATAAAAGTCCTGGGGAAAAAAAAAATCCATCAGAATTCAGAGAAGAAAAAAAAAATCCCAATTCTGAGAACAAGTAAAAATTCTGAGAAAATGTCAACATTCTCAGAAAAAAGTCAAAATTCAGAGAAATTAAAAGTCTGGGGGAGGGAAAAGTCATAATTCTGAGACTCAAGGTTAAAATTGTGAGATAAAGTTAAAATTTTTAAAAAGTTCTAAGAAAAAGTCAGAATTCTGAGGAGTAAAAATTCTTGGGGAAAAAAGTCAAAAGTATGATAAAAATTCTGAGAAAATTTGAAAATTCTAAGCAAAAAGTCAGAATTCTGTGCAATAAATCAATATTCAATATTGAAATGAGTAAAATACTGAACTTTTTTAGGATATTCTAATGTTTCGACATGCTCCTGTAAATGTTCTTCCTTCCATCTTTAAAGCTGGAGTGGAATAAATATTTCTGCCCTGACCCACACAGAGTACTCTTATTTCCACCTAAAAATAAAAAAAAGCAGACATTATCGTCCAGAAATTGTCCGAATTTGGCTTCATTTCTCCTGCAAATGCAAAGTTATTTATTCCTCAACGTTAAAAAATGCTCAGCATGTCTTTTCCAGTCAATTCTTTAAGCAAACAGAAAATAAGAGAGAAAAGCTCAATTGATTTATTTCAGCTGCCTTTTAATTGTCCTGTTCTTCATTCATTTAGCGACATTCAGCCTTGAGCTGCAAAGAGCTTCTCTGACTGCTGCGTTCGCAGGCATCCGCACACAAAACGCCTCGGTGCCGGCGCCATTCAGCAGATAATTGAGAGGAGAGATTGGAGGCAGCATTTCAATCTGGGTTCATCTGATAGACTTTGATATCGCTGCATCCTTGTTTCAGCACGACTGCCAATGAAACCTCTTATCTGTTGGGCCAATAAAATCTAAAAAGCAGAGGTCCAAAGGTTGCATCAGGACGGGAAAATGATGTGGAGGCGGATTGTTTGTTTTTTTTCATTTAGGAATCCATCTGCAAACAAGACGTGCACTGTAAAAACACAAAATCTTACTTTGTCTAGTTTCTACTGAAAATATCTTAGTAAGTTTTCTACCCCAAACAGTCAGACGCCACAAAATATAAGAAACAACATCAACGTTTTGAATGTTTCCATCATTTTTAATCAATATTTAACACTTATTATATTCTGTAGCAAAGATTCTGCCTCATTCATTCAAATTTTAGTTGGCCAAATTTTAGGGGCTATTTTTTATTTTTTTTCCTTTGGTCATTTAAGTGTCGAACTTTTCCAGTTCCCTCTGCTAGTTATGGTAGCAAACAAGAACTACACTGTACTCATTTGCATCACTGCATTATTTTAGCTTCTATTTTATAATAAAGACTCAAAATCTGATTAGATTTTTTTTTTTTTAAAGATAAAACTAATTTACAAGAACATTTTAAGCAAGACACAGGAGTACATTTTTAATACTAATAAAACAAAAATACTAGTTACACTGGCAGATTATTTCACTTTTAACATGACATTATTCCCATTTCATAAATGAAATAATCTGACATTGTATCTAATAATGGGGATGTATTATGAAAAATTGTCATTTTGCATGTTTTTGTGCTTTCATTTGGGTCGCCACTGCTTCTAAGAAACATTTTCTTTTTGTGATAAGTTTCTGTTTTTTATCTGGATATCGAACCATTTCAGAAACCTTCAAAATCTTAAAAACCTTCAGAATGTTAAAAACCTTCAGAATGTTAAAAACCTTCAAAATCTTAAAAACCTTCAGAATCTTAAAAACCTTCAGAATCTTAAAAACCTTCAGAATCTTAAAAACCTTCAGAATGTTAAAAACCTTCAAAATCTTAAAAACCTTCAGAATCTTAAAAACCTTCAGAATCTTAAAAACCTTCAGACTGTAACGTCAGAATGTAACGTCACAAATCAGCAGGAACTGCCCCTCACCTAGTAACCCCAGCAAAGCCCACTCCGTAACCTAGCAACCCCAGTGGAATTCCGCCCGTCACCTAGCAACCCCAGCAGAATTCCAGCATGGTTGGCCACCTGCAGCTCATTTAGATTTAAAGTGGCAAAGACCCTAAAAAAGCGCATTTTGACTACACACCATCACTCACTATCTAAAATATTGAGTGCAAAAAAATGAACATGTTTTGTAATAAAATAGACCATGTCAGGACAAAACGTTTTTGTTGGATGATAAATTGTCCTAAACAATGCCATTGTTGTTTTTAGACCATTTTCAAGTAATATAATGGTGATAATGGCATAATAATGAAAGAACACAATATCAAATATTAATACAATTTAAAGCTTAATGGTCATTTCATATTGGAACTGTGGAGAAACACAGTTCAACTTCTACACCATAAATCTGGAACAAAGTTACAGAAAACAGCCGAGACACTGAGTTCCTTTACATATAGACTAAAAACCCAGCTGGTTAGAGCTGATTTTTTATCACAGTAAATGAAACATTGACCAACATTTTGATGTGCAACGACAACACTTGACAAAATGTAAGGTTTCTTGATTCACTTTGTGGTTTTATGACTTTGTATTTCTCTGTTTTTATCATATAAAGGACATTGAACTGCCTGTTGCTAAAATGAAACAACAGAAAGAACAAATAAAATGAATTATAAAGTCTCTGTAAGCAAAATTGTCCTTCGAAAAAGGAGCTGCCTGAAGATCGTCATTCAATTTTTGATAGAAAATGATAAATCATGCAAATGGACATTTTTGAGTTTGTTTTAATTTATTGTGACACCTATCCTACCTGTTCAAGCAAACATGTCACCTTTAAGCAATTATTGACTCAAAACAAGCTCCTATATCTTGCTGAAAAGTTACTTTTGGTGTATTTTTGCTTTATTTTGAGTGTACTAAGACATTTGCAGTAGAAACCAGACCAAAAATCCTTGGTAAGATTTTGTTTTTGCAGGAAAAACTCACCAATTCCTGAGTGAGATTACTGGGTTAGCTCCCTCACTCCCACACAGGAGCGTCGGGAAATGACACACAGAATCTGCGGAGTTAATCTCGGCCAGAATCACCCGGGGAATAACGCTCCCTCAGCTCATCAGAGTCACAGGGAAAGTTGAGGAAGACACCTCCAGCAAACCCCACCATAACATATCCAATATCCCTGACATGATGTGCTCTCCGCCCGGGTGTCCTCTGCCAGGGGAGGGGAAACCGGAGATTAGATCATATTAGATAACAGGGCGCATGACCCGCTAGCTGGGATTTGGTGGCGTGTTTTCAACCTTTTTCCCCATCACCGACGGGATTCGGAGATTCTTTTTTCCGAGCCCGCTTGTATCTCGTCAGGGCTTCTTCCGGAAACGGACGGATCAAAGAGTGTTTTCCGACTCCTCGCTACAGATTTTCTGCATTTGCTGACAATGGATTCCCAGGCCACACTGCTGGTTAATTATCATCCCTTTAAAGATTTATAAAAACAGCTGAGCCCTGTCTTTTTTTTTTTTTTTAATCCACAGACAATATTCCCGAAGACTGTATGCTCAAGCAAAAATCAAACAAAAAGGGAATGTAGGAAGACAGCCAGGGCTTGCTGCGTTCCTTAAAACAATAAAACTGTTTAACCTGTGAGGATAATGAATAGAAACAGCAGCTTTTAATTTAGAACATCTGAATCAGACACACAGGACCAAAGCAGGGCCGTCTCTAGGTTTGTGGGAGCCCGGAGCGGCCCCCGAATTCAACAACCTAAAATGAAGAGATTGCAAACTGTTTTCATTTCAGGCAAAACATAAAGCTGGTAAATGTCTTTAAAGGGCCAGATGTGCCAGAATGTATTGGTAAAATCCATTTACACACTGTTAAAATGTTAATACACTGTAAAAACACAAAATATTACCAGGTGTTTTTGGTCTAGTTTCCAGTGAAAATATCTTAGTACACTTGAAATAAGACTAAACTGACTTACAAGTAACTATTCAGCAACAAATATGTAAATAATTCCTCAATATTGATTCTAAATTCTGAGAAAAAGTAAAAATTGAGAAAGTCAAATCTCTGAGAAAAAAGCCAGAATTCTAAAAAAACAAATCAGATTTCTGAGTCTGAAGCTGCAGTAGTCAAAAAATTTCTACTTTTGAAAATCCAAAAATAGTTTGTTTTTTTTTAAGAAAATTTCTTAAATTATTCTCAAATTTTTCAAGCACATTTTCAACTTTTTCTGTCAAGAAAATTACTGGAATCAATCTAAAAATTTCAGAGGTTCTTTTCAAGCAATTTTTCAATTTTCAAACTCTGATATTTTTGGGGCATAATCTCAATATTTGTGTCTTTTTGTGTCAGAATTGTACACTTTTTCAAATAATTTTTTGAATCTAAAATGGTCCTAATGCAATGTTGTACAGAACCGATGGTCAGCTCCACCTGGCTGACCATCGTGATTATTTCAGCCAGTTCATCTGAAACCTGGACGCAGCAGGAGGGAACGTCCCCTTCAGGGAAAATGAAGAAACTGATTGAAAGTTCACCTTTGCGAGAGCTGAGTCATGAGAAACCCCAGGAAGGTGACACGGCGCATAAGCAGGAAGATAATTAACCTCCAGTTTGGTCATATTCGTAATTCAAAGGCCTGCTGAATGACACGGCGGCAGCAGCTTCTCGTTTTGCTTTTTTTCCTCTCATTTGGCCCATTTCAGTTCATCCTGTACTTCCCAGTTACTGGCGAACACAAGCAGCTTGTTAGCTGGACGGCATTTGGCCGCTTGTCTCCCTGCCAGGTGCCGACTGGAACCGATCCGCTGGACCTGCAGCTGGGATAACGCAGGGGAAAGTCTCTGGGGTCTGAGTGGAGGGGTCGCTGCGGCCCGCTTCAGCAGCTACAGACAAAACCCAACAGCTCCCTGCAGCTTTGAAGCAGACATCCCTCAAGGACGGCTGGCATTATTTATTTTATCTCTGTAACATAATCACCCTGCATGTATGGAAGAAGATTAGAGCCACAACTCGATTGTGTGTTAATCTATGTCAAAATAACCACACATTCTTTATGTTGTTGGCATATGGAAATAGTCACAACTGTTTCCTCCTTTTAATGGGATTCGTAATCCTGCACATTATCCACGCTGAAAACGTGTCCCGAAATTTATTGGGAAGATTTGAGTTTCAAAACCAGAAAAAATTACTGACGGTTTATAAACGAGACCATTCTTATTGTGAGATTAATGGCAGAAAAAAGTCTGAATTTTGAAAAACAAAAAAGCCCACAGTTCTGAGATTAACATCTGAGTTTAAAAAATGTGAGAATTTCTAAACGAACAAAAAAAAACAACCTCTGAATTTAGAGAAAAAAATAAGGATTTTGAAATAAATGTCAGAATTCTGAGAAAAACTGAGTGTTTTAGGGGAAAAAAAGTCAGTTTTGAGATTAGCATAAAAATTTGGTTAATAAAATAAGAATTTTTGTCCATTTTTTTCATTAACTTTTTTTCACATTTTATTTCAAATCTCGAAACAAAATGTGAAAATTCTAAAGAGAAATGTCAGAATTTTGAGAATAAAATCATATTTCGGAAAAAAAAAAGATTTCAGAATTCTGATAAAAGTGAAAATTTTGTGAAAAATGTTGAAATTCTGGGAAAAAAAAATTGTGTTCTGAAAAGAAACCCATCAAAGGTCTGAGATTAAAGTCAAATTTCTGAAAAAAAAAGAAAATTCTGAAAAAAAAAGTCAGAATTCTGCTAAAAGGAAAAAAAAATGTCAGAATTCCAAGAAAAAAGTTTAATTTCTAAAAAAAAAAAAAAAAAAAGCTAATCAGAATTTTGAAAAAAACAAAAAAAACAAAAACTAAATGTCAGATTAAAAACTAAATTCTGAGATTAAAGTCAAAACTTTACTTTATTTTCTTGGTCCTGACCCTCTTCCATTAGCATGCTCTCTGTATGCTCTGTTAACTAAAAACACAGCTATGTAATATTTCAGACGCTACATGTGAAATTGGAGGTGAAAGATCGTTTACTGTTTTAAATATGAATGATTTATTAGGGGTCTACAGTCAGTTTCTGCAGCATGTCAGTCTGTTGCCTCACCTCAGTTTATCCTGACATCACAACTCATTACCAGTTGCTGAGTCACGCAGCTTCTTTTAAATTTTGATTTCACTGTTTTCTTTTTAAAGCTTTCATTTCTACGAGAAGCTGCTTAAGTTGGGTCAGAACGCCAACAATCTCTCTCATTTAGGAGGCGAAGGTGGAAGGAGGTGAAAGTCCATCCGCCTGCAGCTTTTTCATAGAGATAAAGCACACTTGATATTAAAATCCTTCCCCAAATTAGAGGCGGATGTATAATTCAGTAGGTGGTGAACATCAGCTGGGCTAAAAGCAGCACTAATGAGAAGTGGGCTCGGTGCCTCCGAGGTAACGGCCCTCCTGTGTCCGTCTGCTTTAATGTCCGGCCCAAAACACAACGGCTGCACCCACAGACAGGAGAGTATGTGGGATGTCAGAGTAAACCTCCAGTCTTCTTGTTTTATGATAAAACCATGAAACAACTGTTCCCTCCTGTTGGTTAGACACTCTGTTCATTTTCCTATTGCTGTTAAACTCTGAAGGGAAAGACAAGGATTCGACACATTTACCACATCCTAACACCAAATTATCTCTGCTTAACTGGGATGGAGGGATGGAAGATTGATAAACAGATGCCTGAACAGATGGATGGATGGATGGATGGATGGATGGATGGATGGATGGATGAACAGACAGTTGATTAGGTGGATGGATGGATGGATGGATGGATGTTCGTTGGTTGGTTAGAAGATAAGTAGTTAGGAAGGCTGGACACATGGATGGATTGATGGTAAGTAGGTAGGAAGGTTGGATGGATGGATGGACGCATGGATGGATTGATGGATGGATGTTTGTTGGTTGGTTAGAAGATAAGTAGGTAGGAAGGCTGGACACATGGATGGATTGATGGTAAGTAGGTAGGAAGGTTGGATGGATGGATGGACGCATGGATGGATTGATGGTAAGTAGGTAGGAAGGTTGGATGGATGGATGGACGCATGGATGGATTGATGGATGGATGTTTGTTGGTTGGTTAGAAGATAAGTAGGTAGGAAAGTTGGACACATGGATGGATGGATGGATGATGGATGGATGGTAAGTAGGTAGGAAGGTTGGATGGATGGATGGACGGATGGATGGATGGATGGATGGATGAACAGACAGTTGATTAGGTGGATGGATGGATGGATGGATGGATGGATGGATGGATGTTCGTTGGTTGGTTAGAAGATAAGTAGTTAGGAAGGCTGGACACATGGATGGATGGATGGATGATGGATGGATGGTAAGTAGGTAGGAAGGTTGGATGGATGGATGGACGCATGGATGGATTGATGGATGGATGTTCGTTGGTTGGTTAGAAGATAAGTAGTTAGGAAGGCTGGACACATGGATGGATGGATGGATGGATGGATGGATGAACAGACGGTTGATTAGGTGGATGGATGAATGAATGTATGTGTCTGTCAATCCAGCAGTGGTTACTGGTTGTTTGTTGGTTGCCATGGTGACCCTCCACTCCAGCAGCGGTTATCTCTGCCGCCCCAGCCGCCCCTGAAGCATGAATGATTTAAAGTGAAGGAAAAACAAAGCGGGCTGTCATCCATCGCTCCCAGAAACCCTGACATGCGTCTGCATCAGATCAGTCTGAATGCGGTTTAAGCTACAGTGACTGACGTGATGAAGATGATGGTGCGACTCAGCAGAGGTTCTGAGACTTTATTGGTTAAAAGCTTTCTGATGGATTTTAGGGCATCTGCAATGTTTCAAACGGCTTTTTCAACTTTTGTTATAAAACCACGAAACGACTCATCCTTCATGTTGAACATCACTCTGTTCATTTTCCTATTGCTGTCAAACTCTGATGGGAAAGACAAGGTTTATTTATCACATCCTAACACCAAACTATCTCTGCTTAGCTGACATCACAGACAGATGGACGGACGGATGGACGGACGGATGATGAATGAATTGCAAACATGCGAATGGACCCATGGATGGGTGGATGAATAGATAATTGTATGGACAGATAGACAGATGGATGGATGGACTGAAGGATAGATGCAGTCCTCCTCTCTGGCTCTGATGCTCCATGTTGGATCCTCTACAGCTTACTGGTCCCAGTAGACCAGAACCAGAACCAGTCTAAAGATCCCAGCAGAGTCGAGGTAGCTAATATTCCCACAAAGGAACAAAGAAACTGGTTTCACTGCCTGGGGACCAGCTGGCCAAGTCCTGGATCCTGGGCCTCTACCAGGCTGCCACGTGGGCCCACCAGAACCAGCTGGGTTCTCTCCTGACCCAAAACCCGATACAGGAACATAAAATAAACCTTTTTCAGAACATCTAAGAACAGTTCACCAAAATTCTGAGATTTTTAACTTTCCGCTTTGTGATTATTTTTAGGGTTGAGAAGCCCTGACAGCTGTGGCAAAAACTTTCAGCTGCATTTAGGATCATTCCACAGAACCATTCAGATTTATTTTCTAACTTTTTATTTCTTTGTTTACTTCAGAGGGATGTTTTTTTCTGTCCCGCAAAACAAGCAGAAACCATTCAGCTCCCTGGCCTCAGCAAAATGATCGGATTCTAACTTCTAAATGGTTTTCATGAGTTTGGATGCTGACTTTCCTTTTCCTCTTTCCTCCACTAAGTAAAAATTAAGACTTTTTAAGGCCACAATGGATAGAATTTAAGACCTATATCTCCACAGAAATGTGCAAACTTCACCAACGACACATTTAAAACGTAACACCTTCATGAATGAAGTCAAAGACCCAACTTTATTCATAATGGTGTTATAAATAAAGACCTACCTAAAAAGCTAGCTAGCAAGGGTATGTCAACAGTGAATCACTGGTAGTCTCTACCATCTCAAGACTTTTGAAGACCATTATGATTGGAATTTAAGACCACATAAATGTATGAACTTCACATTTTAAAACCTTAGTGTTAGATACAGGAAGTCAAGACATAAGGATTCCTGCTGTATTCAACAGGAGAACCTGTTGAATACAGCAGAATACAGTGTGTCCGAAGAAGAACTTGAAATTCTTCCAGAAGTATAGACTGGATCACTGGAACAAGGTTATTTTCTCTGATAAATCTCGTGGTTGTAGCATTTGGGGAATAAATTACCAGAGCTGCCATTAGTCCTGTGTAGTTTCCAAAACTTATGCATCCTGAGCCAATGCATGTGTGGGGGTTGCTTACCAGCCAAAGGAGTGGGCTCCACCATAACTGTCCAGGAACACCGCCATGAATACAAGGACAACTTCTACAGTATGGGATGTGCCATGGGAACACCATTTCCTCCGACTGCAACATAAAAGTTTTGGGTCTGTGGAAATTAAACTCCTCACATGTTAAATAAGAAGCAGAAATTGACATTTCAGGCAAAAATACTCTTCCAAAGTCACTTCTCACTCACTATCTTCCTTATCATAACTCAAACTGTGTCATAACAACAAACGGCTTGATTTTAATAAACTGCTGTCTGAATAATGCCATTGTAAATAAAGCACGTTCTCGGAACCATTCCCTATCGTATTTTAGAATAAAAATCTGCTGCAAACTGAAAATTTGAGGCCGTCATCTGTGCAACAAAGTCCTACGAACAATAGGGTTATGGAAGCGAGGAGACAGATCCGCTGACTTTCTGTCCATTTTTTATATTTAGGATCGCTACATGAAGGCAGCAATCAGGTGTTTCCACACCTGATAGTCCGATAAACCTGGTTCAACTGGGGACCAAACTGGTAACATTTGCAACATTTTCAGCTGCTTTGGTTCTCTTTCACACTGCCCTGAGTCAAACAAACCAAAAACTAATTGAAAAAACTGTTCCCCTCCTCTCCTGTAGGGGCGCTGCCCCAAGAACCACTGAAGGAAACAACCCAAAAACTCCTGAAGAAGGCAACACAACTTCCTGCTTCACAAAATGGAAACAAAAATGGAATAGCATCGGATTTTAGCAGTTGTTTTAGCGCTAGCTATTTCTCTAGATAGCGAAAGACAGAAAGTGTGTTTATTTTGGCTTTGTTTACCCAGAATTCCTTGCTCTTAAGTCCACTTCCTGATGCGGTCTCCAGTCTGCTTGGGGTTCACATGTGCATTTGAACCATAACAAAGTTCAGCCAAATCAAAACCTAGGTTTGTAGGCGGACCAGAGATTTATTTTTTTTTTTGCTTCAATTTTGCATTCATGTCTCTTCAAATAAACCAAACTTTCTAGACCAACAAACAAAAGTTTATTTTATTTAAAGCAGATTAAATAGAGCTAGTGTGAATCCAATTCCAGTGGTCTGGAATTTCTGCACATATTTTAGGATGTTGTGCATCCCTCCAAACAATAAGAGCAAGCGTACACATAACTATTTTGATACCATAGCGTATCCGTATTGTTGCATGGCTCAACTTACCCAGAGTATGAGGTAAGTTGAGCTGTAGCCCCAAATTTACCCCCAAACTGTTTAGTAAACAAAATGTTTTTTAGTGTGATTAGGGAATAAACAACATTTGGAAAGAAAGCGCTAAAACGGGGACTCCATCTGACTCCAAAGCTAGCATTTCGACTTTATTAGTAGCCACAGCTAAAATGCGACACTTATTCACTTATTTTTGGTTTGTGAGCTCATGTTGTGGCTCATACAAAATGGATATATAAAACAAATTTAAAAGTATCTATTAAGATCTAAGCACAATTCTTATGACGCTTATGATATACTAAAAACATTTTTCAGGAAATAAAAGTCCAACAATTTAGTCCAAAATATATTTTAAAAAAATTATGCCTTCCTTCAACTATTTGTCCCCATGATCAGTATTTGTTACCGTGGCAACAAGGGCTGGCTCAGTCTCCTCTGTGGGAGCTTTAAGAAGGTAACAATGGCCGCCATCGGTCGAATTTGGTCCAGAAGTTGATTTATAACAAACTAGAGAGAAAAAGCAAACTTTTTAAAGCATAATAACCAAGCCTGGAAACAACAACAACAAAAAAGAGAAAAAAAACATTTTCCACATTAAATTATCAACTACCTTTCCATTCCTGTTGGATTTCACAATGGAATTTGTCGAAATACATTTTGTTAAAAATCTCTTATTAACTTTGCCATCGTTAAAGGTCATAACACAAAATATCCCCTTCAGGGAAGCAGAGGACGGCATTTCAGCTGCTTGTTGACGTCCACTTAGTGAGAAAACTCTCCTCTCTCCAGGCCCTCGTGGACAACAAGCTCGTTGACTGTCCACAAACGGGCCACAGGTCTCCGGTGTCCTGGTTCTGTAGGACGGGTTGTTCGGAACCCAAAATCACAAGGACTGACCTCAGAAAGAGCCACTTCAGGATGTGGATTATTTTATGTTTTTACACATTCAATTAGAGCCACTATGAAAAAATCACTCAAAAAAAACCAACAAAAAAAACCCAACAAGTATTGAGCAAATGTTATATTGTCAAAGGAAAACACATTTTTGAACACTATCACATTATAACACGATACTTATACTGTATAAATGTAAAATATAGTACAAATGTGATAATTATATTGCATAATCATATATTGTATGATATTATGCTGTATAAATATGACAGATATGTTGCATAAATGTAATATATTGTACAAATGTATTATTTTGAATAAACATAAATATATTGTATAAACTTGAAAGTATATTGTATAAACGATAGTTATATTGCATAAAAGTAGTATTGTATTGTAAAAGTGATATTTATATAGTATAAACTAGATTTTGTATAAACATGAAGAACTGTACGAAAGTAATTATAATGCATAAACCTGTTCTTATATTGTATTAATAATTAGAATCACTTCTGACCTTTCTGAATGGCCTCTTTTAGGGCGTCTTGTCACTTCAAATCCAAATAAGCTGCAGCTGGCCATGCCAGTTTGACTTTGGTTGCTTGGCAACGGGCTGGGCTGGGCTGAGGTTGCTAGGTAACGGCACAGAGTGACCCGAAAAAAGAAACATTTTTGAAACGGCTTGTTTTCCAGATAACAAAAACATAAAGTTATTGTTTGTTTGTTTTATGTTGTTGTTTTTTTTAAGTGGTTGAGAGTCAAATGGGAGCATTAAAATGTAAAACAAAAAAGAAGACACATTTAGGTTTGTGGTTGTAAGATCACAAAAAAGTTTAAAGAGAATAAAAGCTTTCTGAGGTAAGAAAACCTCTAATAACAGGCCCAAAATGTGCATTACCAGAGTTTTCCCTCACCTCAGGGCGAACATTAACTTCTGATTTCAGCGTCTGTTGCAGAAATTGTCACCTTAAGTGAACCTGCAGCTGTGGAGCTAAAAGCGTTTACTCAAGTCACACTACTCAGATAAATATTTCAATACTCTGTTCTATGATTTCCAGATTCAGCAACTGTTTAAAACACAGGAAGACCCCAGAGGAGTCAGCAGATCTGTGCAGATATAACATCAGATTCAGGCGCTGGGAGAGACGGCGAATGCAAGCGGTGCCGTTTCTGGTCCAGAATGAACACTTAGCAGGACTAGCCGCCATGTTCTGCTGGGTCAAACAGCCAACAGAGTTCAGCTGATCTTCAGGCGGAATCCATTTTACTTGTGTCCAAAGGAAGACATCCAGAACTGAGGCTTTGAACGTCGCAGCTCTTCATCAAGAGGTGCGACGTTCAACTTTGGAGTGAGAAAAGAGAAACCACATCAAAGCCTGAGCTGCGGTGATGTTACACAGATCTACATTTCTCCGACAGAGTCGCGTCCCTGCAGGGCGAAAGGAGGTCATCATCCGCCTGGAACATACAGAGCTGGATGAACTCTGAACATCTCAGCCAGGCATCAAATTACACATTGTTGCATATGGAGGGCTTTTTCTTACACTTCTACACTGCAAAAACACAAAATTACCAAATTCTGGTTTATTTTCCAGTGTAAATATATTAGTATATTTGAAATAAGGCAAAACTAACTTAAAGTAACTTTTTGAAAGCTTGTTTTAAGTCAATAATTTCTCCTGAGATTATTTCACTTATTACAAAACATTATATGTGACTTAATCTGACAGTTGAACTAGAACTTTTTCATCAATATTTAGGAATTATTGATTTAAAACAAACTTTTATATCTTTCTGAAAGTTACTTCTGAGTCAGTTTTGTCTTATTTTGAGTGTAATAAGGTATTTTCAGAAGGAACTAGACAAAAATCACTGCAGTGTTAGCTACACAACAACCTCTGCTAACGCTGAGTCACTCGTGTTTTAGTCCGATTTAATCCAACTCCAGTTTGTCTAGAAAGTCCGTTTTGTTTGGGGAGGAGTGAATGCTAATCGAACTCTGGTCCGACTTATACCTCAGTCTGGGTTCGGATGAAGTGAACTCTGGTTCAGTTTGAATGCATATGTGAATGCCAAGAGAACCAGAGACCATAAGGTGGACTACAGCGCAAGGGATTCTGGGTAAATACAATCAAAACAAACACGCTAGCCTAGCAGTAGCAGGAGAAATGGTTTTATAAACGACAAAAGAGAATTGCTACAATCGCTAAAATCTGATGCTGACACATTTTTGTGAAGGAGGAAGTTTCATTCAGTGTCTTCTTCTGAGGTTTTTGTGTTGTTTTCTTCAGTGATTCTTGGTGCAGCGCCCCCGCAGGCTAGGATGGGAACAGCTTTTTCATTTAGTTTGTCTTGTTTGACCGCAGCAGCTGAAAATGTAAATGTTGCAGCATTCGTCCTCAATCGAACCGAGTCTACCAGACTGTCAGGTGTGAAAACAACCTTAGTGATGTCACATTTAGAGCTCTAAGTAAATATTAAAGAAGAGTTTGCAAAACTGCGTATTATTTCTTCTTGAAGGCTAACAGAGCTAACAGAAAGACATGAAGCTGTGACAGTAACAAAGCTTGTTTTTCAATGTTTGATTGCAAAGAAATGCTAACTTTTTAAATTTTTTATGCTTAAAAAACATTCTCAAGCCATTTATACTTCTGCTTCACTTTTTGTTGGTTTAAAGAAAGTTGTGGCAAAACATGAATAAGTTCAATGAAATTTGAAAGGAAATTATTATTTTCTCCCTTTTATTGCACCGAAATTCACACAAAAAGTAGCAATTAATGTGATAATAAAATGCTGAGAGGTTTTCATTATCTATGACAATAAATTTCAGCCCCATTTCATTTTTTTACTCTCTCATATGTTTAACAATTTGAACAGTAGATAAAGCCTCTAATTGCACCGTGTTTTGATATAAAACAAGTCAGATAAACCAGGAACGTGGAAGCGCCCGGCTGAGTGCTCCGGCTTATTAGACCAGAGGACTGGCTGCTTGGTTTATTGCAACACGCTCCCCCGTCATCCATCACCTTTTAGCACTGCTGATTAGCCCAGCAAACGATAATTACACGGTGCAGCACTGTGGAGTGGAACGCTAACGGTTATCTGACCAGCTGAACAAGGAGAGAGCAGAACAAGAACGCCAGCCTGACCTCAACCTTACCGCAGGGCGGCGGCGGCGCGTGAGCGACCACGTGACCACGCCGCGATTGTGCAGAAGAGTGGCTGGGTTTGGGTTCAACTGCGCCGCCCACGACCTTTTTCTCCTTTTCTTTCCTTCACATGCTGCTCTTCAAGGTGGGTTTTGTAATTCAGCCGTTTCTACAAACGAGGATTGAAAGACAAAAATCGTATTATTTTGGCTTCTTGCTGCAGAAAAGATACGTAGCAATCTAAAGGATGTACAATGAAACCAGATCTTTACATACACTGAATAAAAAGATTTTTTTTCTCGCTATCTGAAGATAAATCAGATCAAAATGATCTTCTATTTGCTAAATGCAAGAAAACTTGGCAAGAATGTGTCTTTTTTAGAGATTTTTTGTAACTCTCTTTAGTTCGAATCCAACTGGTCAAACTTTTACACAAACGTCTGATACAAACAGACAAATCTGAGTTAATTGGAGTCACACCCAAGGATTCATTTGAAGGTTACACTGCTTTCTTGCTTTCGATGGGAAATTCAAATTAAATCAGGAAGAGAACTGAACAGCTGCTCCAGTCTGGTTCATCTTTGGGAACAATTTACCAACACTTGAAGGCACCAAGTTCAAAGGTTAAACCGATTATAACAAGTACAGACACTATAGCGTTCGGAAAGGAGGCGAGTTCTGGTCCAAAACATCCAGATTGACCCCAGAAGCTGGTAGGATAGTGTCTTCATCCATATGGCCGCTCAGTGAGGAAGAAGCCATTACTTCAAAAGAAACATAAAAAAGCCAGATTAGACTTTCAAAATGGTCAAAGATCTTCGCTTTTAGCAAACACGATTTGTTGTCATGTGGAACTGTTTGACCATAATGACTGTTGCTAAATTTGGAGTAAAAAATGGGGACGGTTGTACCATCCTAAATGTGAATTTTTGTGGTGGCAGCATCATGCTGTGAGGCTGTTTTGCTGCAAGAGGAACTGGTGCACTTCATAAAACAGATGCCATCACGAGGAACAAACTTTATGTGGAATTATTGAAGCAGGAAGTAAAATATTGGAAGCAGATTGGTCTTCCAGATTACACAGTAACTAAAGGAAAAAGTCCAAGTTTTAGAATGGCCTAGACAAAGTCCTGATCTTATGGAGAAATTGTGGGAAGATCTGAAAAGGCATTTTCAGGAGAAATGGACCAGAATACTAACCAAATGTATGTAAACATTTGGAAACAAATCTCTAAAAAATGCTCTCACTGTTTTCTTCACCTAAATCAAGTGAATTTTGCTCAGATTTAACTTCAGACTGAGGGAAAAACTGCATTCATTGTATGTAAATGTCTGGTTTATGCTGTGATCTTGTAGTAAATTTCACATTTTAGGGATTGGAAGTAGAGTTGGGTTTGAAGACATGAAGGCGTGTAAAGGTAATAGAGGTTGAAAGGGCGTAAAGGAGCCCGGACATGGAGGGATCTGAAGGTGAGAAAAAAATCATAGGCAGATGCCAGTGAAGGTGAATTTAAGTTTGACAGATGTGCTGCCATGGATTTATGAAGGTGAAAATCCTGGAAGCCTCGTTTTATGATGAACTAGAGTCCAAACAGGACTTCATTACCCAGATAGAAGGTTAAAAAGTGTTTCTGCCTCACTCAGAAAGTGACAAAAGAAGAAAAAAAAGTGATTATTTTGAACTTTGGATGATTATTGGGCCTTGCTGGTGAAGACGACAACATTTTATTTAAATTGATTTTTGAACAACATCCACACAAACAAGCCGGGCAGATCCATCGTCAGCTCCTATTGTGTGCTCTCAGTGCAGATGGCCCAAATATACACAGTGATTAACATCGACTCTCCAAGGAAAACCTTTGTAATAAAGACAAAAAAAAAAGATAACTTTTTGTAATCTAACAAGAAATATAAATGCTGCTGACACAGACAACAATCCTGAGAACCCTCAGGAATACCAGCAAAAATGTGATTTTTACAAATTATGACAGTCATGCTAAGAGCTGCTCATGTAACCACCTATATGCTACTACATCAGATTAAAAAAAATACTTGTGCTAATTGCCACTCAAGGTTGAAACTTCTAAGGTTAACTTCTATTCAAGCTAACTACTGCTAATTAAATTGCTAAGCTAAGGCTTTTCAGGCTTACTGCAAATTAAGCCCATGCTAACTGCTACACTGCCTAACTGTTGTTTAAGCCAGCTAGAGAAAAGCAACACAGTCATTCGAGCTAAAAGGTATTTAGGAGAGAAGCTACTTAAGTAGCACAACAGAGATAATGACAGAGTTGATTCTATGAAAAAGATCAACACTGTTTCATCGGAAGAAATTGTTGCTAACCGCTACACCGACTAACTGTCTCTCAACCTAGCTATGAAATTAGTAGCTAGTAAGAAAGGCAACACAATCATTCAAGCTAAAAGTTATTTGGTCTACATATTACTTTTTGAGCAGGATAGACATGGTGTCAGACTTGTTTCTGTAAAAATGGTTAGCATAATTTCACAGAAAGCGTACGCTAACAGCTGTGCCGACTGTCCCTAAAGCTAGCTACTAAGAAGGGCATTACAAGCTTTTGAGCTTAAAATTTATAGATGTTACTTAACAGCATAGAGAAAGCTTGGATTCTGTGAACAAGATTAACACAATTTTACCGTGAGAAACTGTACTTAGCTCAAGCTAACAAACTGTACTTAGCTCAAGCTAACAAACTGTACTTAGCTCAAGCTAACAAACTGTACTTAGCTCAAGCTAACAAACTGTACTAAGCTCAAGCTAACAAACTGTACTTAGCTCAAGCTAACAAACTGTACTTAGCTCAAGCTAACCGGTACAGTAACTGCCCTTCAAGCTAGCTACGAAGGAAGGCAACAAACATTCAAGCTAAAAGGTATTTAGGATAACTGTTACTTAACTAGCAGGATAGAGATAGTGTCTGGCTTGATCTTGTGAAAAACAGTTTTTCCAAAAGGAAAAAGGATTGTATCACCAATAAGCAAGGAAAAGCCACAGGCACAGTGCCAACTCTTATTTCTTGGAAGGAAAATATAAAACTACTAGCTTTTGTTTAAAACTTTTCCCCACGCCATAGTTCTAACCTTTCAGGAATAATAAAGTATTATTTTGATGGATTTTACTGGTTGAAGGGACAGCAGAAAAGTTAAAGTTGCTCTAACCGCATTCAGAAGTTTAGCCAGCAGCAGCTAAACTCTGTTTGCTCAACCTTTACAAAGCTTAGCAAGAAACTCAGACCACAGCCAAGAAACAATCACTTTACAAATTCAGCAGGTCACAGCAGTGTTTCAAACTTTGAGAATAAATAGCCAGTGTGAGCTATAATTTGAGGCTGCTGCATGCGTGTGGCAGTGAGCAGGTATATTTGTGTGTAATTATCTCCTCTGCCTCGGCGGTGGTGGGCTTGTCTCATTACCGGCATGGTGGGGCGTCTGTGCTTTCACCGAACAGTGTGGCGTCCCCAGAGGACACGAGGGTGTCCAGTCCTAGGCTACCTGAAAACCTGCTGCTAATGCTGCAAAAAAGGCCCCTATTTCACCTCTGCTACAGAGAAATGATGCGCTTCCTTGGCTTGACCCATTATTCTGCGTAATTCCCTCTCACATTGAACGTTGTTTTCCCCCCGTCGCTGTGCATGTCACGGCCCTCCTCTCCTTATTCAGAGTAGATAATGATAGCACCAATCTCGAGGAGACTTTTTGTGCCTCGTAAAAACGAGAATGCGCCAGTCTGATGCGGCTGAGGTTGTCAAAGACGTGCTTCAGGGGAGCGATGTTGCATCAGGGATCTGGAACGCCGCCCTCGGGTGCATTTCAGGGACCCCGAGTTCACATCTGGTACCTCCGGCTGCATCTAGAGGTGTCTGTACTTGCTCAGTGGTAATTGCTAATGGTAATTACCAACCTTTTCAGGGAACCAGGAGGCTTATATAAATAAATGAGTGTTGAGCCGGGTATGGCAGTTTCCCAGCAGCGCCTTGTGTCTCCAACGTCGTCCTTCACCCTAATTCCACCACTGGGACCTTGACTGGATCTCCGGCTCTGTGGCACCTATTATGTTCAACTGCAGAGGCTATTAACCAGTGCACTCAAGCTGGATGGCAACTCTGTCTTTCTTTCTTCCCATCATCACTTATTCCAAAGCCTTGTGTGGGCTGATACCTCCTGACCCCTCTTTGAATCTCTTTCACAAGCTTCTCAAGTTGCTTTCTTTGAGATTCAGTATTGCACTCCCACCTCCACCACTGATAGTCCTGAGACGATCTCCCCCCTCCGATCTATCGCCGGCTGCATTCCCCAGGCAGAAAATGGCTGAGATGGCTGGAAGGGGATTGGCCTGGGGTGCAATCCCCCCGTACAAATCCAAGTTTGAGGCAATTTTTAAGACTTGGACGGGGGGAGGATGTTGAGAAAAGTAGACTGGTTCCTCAGAACTCATCCCTAATTAGGCTGTGAGCCTTCATTCAGCACATTTATAGTCTAATAAGGCATGGAGAGAGTGTGGCACACTGTGATTTAACAGACGTTTGCCTTAATACATGTCAGCTGTAACAAACAGCACCAGGGGAGGGGATAGACCCCCCTCTGTTCGTCTTTTCCACTAATTATCCCAAATGTTCCCGTCTTTGTGGTCGGTCCGGTTCTCAGAAAGCGGCCAAAACAAGACAGGGCCGCATCAGAAATGCTCAAAAACCATTTAATCCACCTCCGGGGCATGCTAATGTAATTGCTTTTTGATTAATTGCGCCGGTAGAACGAAGACAAATACGATCTTCTTGTTGTTTTCAAATTAAAGTTCAACGAGACTTGGCCATGAAACCTATCTCTTCATTTCGGGTTTTAATGAAGGGTTCATGAAATGTTAATTTCAATAACCGTCCTCCAAAGGTTCGTGCAAACGCTGCTGGCTTTGACCTGCTTTCTTTGAGAAAACTCAACATTTCTGTCAATGAAGCATCATTTATCTGTCAATTTCTCTTCAAAGCAATTTTCAGCGTTTAGAGGGGATTAGTTCTCTGCAGAAAATGGACTCCTGTCAGTTTGACTGCACTGACAGAACTGAGCTAAAACCTTCTCTTTTTTTTTTACAAGAGACAGCAAGAATCATCTCAACAGAGGGAACAAATGATATGAAATAAACTTCTGCTTATTTGGCCTCTGATCTCTAGGTTTTGGTGTCACAGTTACAGCGTGTTAGCTTATTCCCAAAAAGCTAATTGAATGCTATTAGTGATTTTGTGTTTTCCCCTCACAAAGTGGGTCACAATGTTCTGCTGGTTTTCACCCTTTCTGTAAAAAATCACATAATATTTTCCAAAAAGCAGCTGTTTTCCAACTTTTAGTTTTTATTATGTAAGCCGTCCTCTATCAGGATATTTAGAACAAACTCCTATATCTTGCTAACAAGTTAGTTTTGTATTATTTTGAGTTTACAAGACATTTCCACTAGAAAATAAACCAAATATAAAATCAATTTTTGTGTTTTTGCAGTGCAAATATATTTAAAAAGAAAAATGACTAAACTTGAGTCATAGTGGCTCAATTTAAGCCCTGTATCCGCTGATATTGTTAGTCAAAAGTTCCTTTCAGTATGTACTTCTGTCATCTAAACTACTGCTATTTATCACAGTCCGACTCCTTATGCTTTATTGTTATGAAAATGAATGCCAAAAGCTCCTAATTGCCCGCCTTTATGCCTTCCTTCAGGAGTGTCTATCATTAATAATTACTGATATAAGTGAAACCGCATGCAGAGCTTTCTCATTACGTAGGCAAAAGTGAACTACTTAGCAAACGCCTTCGGTGGCACGCTAAGGAGGCGCTCCGGTGACCGCAGGTTCTTCCACGGCGAAGTGCGGCGACAGCTGCAGTCTTTTGAGGGTTTAAAGCGGAGATTTTCTGCAGTATCTGGAAGCATTTATGCAGGCAGGAGGAGGAAAGACGAAGCGGGAGGGGAGGGACTGCACACAGAGCCACTGCGCTGCTGACAGACACAGCAGAGCCTCATCTCTGCTCCTCAAAGCTTTCCGTCTGACGTGCAGCGGAGAGCGAGACAGGGCAGAGGAGAGAGGACAGCGATGCGATGTGGTAAGGGTCCATTAGCATTCCTGCTCTCAACCTGACACTGACAGCTGACACCGACCCGGTGTCCAAGGTGAGCAGGAGACAAGCACAGAAAGCAGAAACCCCCAGAGGCCGCGCTGTCGTGTGTTTTCATGCTGTTCTTGGTTTCCTGTGCGCTTGTAGGAGAGAGGATTCTAAATATCACGGTTCTGTGACACATGTCGACGGTTCTGACCCTGCTGCCCCCAAGCCGGGCCGTCACCATATTATCTAACAGCCCACAATGAGGCTTCACCTTATCTGACTGATGCCCTGCATATTTATTCGGTTTTATTCCACATCTGCTCCGGTGACCTCTTCGCTCCCTTCCAGACAGGGGAGCATTTTAAAACTTTGTGATGGAGAAGGTAAACCAGTAACGGTTTTCAAATAAAAATATAGTTTTCCCAATGTTATGTAGGAACCTTGCACATGCTTGATCCCAACACACATGCTCTATTCAGAACGACTTCAAAATTTTATCATGTTGAACACACATTGGTCTACACAAAACATGTTTGTTATGTTTGTATTTCCTCTGGGTCTTTCTAGCATCTTTGTTTCTCAGCTTTTGGAAATGGAGGCAGCTGGCAGGTGTCTCCAGAACAACTTGAGATCCAGTTTAAGATGCACCACTGTTTCTTACTCAACCTGCCCGTTCTCTTTCTGTGTCTCCCTCTCCTTTCCCTCTTTTCTCCAGCCAGGAATGTTTTTTTGTTAAATAAATATAGTTTAAAGTTATCCCATGAATTGCTTCCCTTCATTTGGTATGGTTCCAGAGCCAGACTTGGGGGCTCGTCCAGGACTACATTTTTTGAAGATTCGTCTCAGACGATGTGATTTTAATCAGAATGAGCCGTTTTATGGTGTCTTGTCACTTTAAATCCAAATGAGCTGCTGCTGGCCACACCCTCAACTTAATGTTTAAATAGCTGCAAACAGACGCACAATTATACAACCCTACATCTTTGAAAAGCAGAAGTGAAGCCTCCTGCGCAATCAACAAGAATGTAACAAGTGGTTTCTGGATGATAAGTTAACAACAAAATACTTGTCTTCTCTGGCAGCCATTGTATAACATTAAAACCAGCTGACCAAACATGCTGGAGCTCCGCTTGGGTTGCTAGGTAAAGTGCTGGGATTGTAGTTCCTGCTGATTTTCTGGAAACTTCTGATTACAGCTTATTTTCCAGACAGTAAAAAACAATAACTTACTGTCAAACACAGCTGGGCGTTCTTTTTAAGCATATAAGGTCTAAATGGACCTTATATGCTTAAAAATATAATGTCCATTTAGACCTTATAGTTAGCTTAAAAAAACTAACTAAAAAATGTTAGTTTTACCCAAATAAATCCCCTTCAAACTGCAATAACACTTTTTTGTATACGAAGCCATCAAATGTTCAGAGTCCAAAATGTATTGGAAAAATATAAATTAATGCCTTTAAATAATATCTTGATGCATGTTTTGGAGCAAAAACGCATTTTGCCATAAAATCTGGAGTCTTTTCTGACGTTGTAATTATGCTATAATAAAGCACTCTCTCAGCTGTAAGTAGATTTACGTCTCTGCCGCTCTACATTTGAGCTATTCCCCCTTAAGTTAAACTCCGTCTGACTGGTGCGCAGAGAAACACGGTTGGCAGATGTTGTGAGGTCGAACGCGAGTCTCAGAGCACTCCCCGCAGTAATTTTCCCAACCACTCTCAAGAAGTCTGTTGTGTTGAAATCAAGGTTCTTTTCTGCAATTCGGAGCTGCAATCAATCACATTTTAGATGCCATATGTGTCAGAGATGCAATTAAGAGTTTGTTCTGAGAAACGGCAATTTGCCATATCAACAGATGACTTCCAAACGTCTCTGATGATCGGGTTTTTCAGGGGGGTCTGCTTCTTTTTCCTTTTCGATTAGAGAAATGTTGGGGGTTTTTCTTTGTAAGGGAGGAAGAGCTAGTTATTGAAGACATTTTATGGGGTGTTGGATGTTGGGAACTGGCTGGATTTAGAAGCTCACTAGGAAAACAGAACCAGCCTGACTTTGTCCGTCTCTCACATTGTTACGTTCGCTTCAATTCTTTGACCTTGAGATACATTTGTTAGGTTGTTCACTCCTGGGAATATTGAGCATCTTACTGAGACATTACAATTTCAACCATCAGCAGATTTTCCACTTTCAGTGCAAACAGCACTTAAATTCAGAATAAGTTGGGGTCCCGACTGTGAGCCCTGTGGAACACCAAAAAATATCCCTGTGTGATGAAAATCTCTGTTATAATCCTCCTTATAATCATTTAAGTTTCAATCAAAAGTTCTCTACAGGATTCTCCTTTAAGGTTATCGGCAGTGCTAGGAACACTTGTGCTAATTTGTTAATGCGCTAATAGCATAGCTAATTGTTTTGCTTAGCCGTTTAGCACTTTTGCTAACTTTGAAAATGCTTAGCACACTTACTACTTCCTCAATTAGTTTTCTAGATAAATTGTAAAGTTTATTCTGGCAATATGACGACTTCATTCTTGAATTACCACAACTTTGTTTTTGTGATGTCATGATTTTATTCTGAAAATATAACAACTTTACAGATAATCTTAATATTAATAATACTATGTAATATTGATAATAATATTAAGATTCTCATAATATTTTAATGTTTTTCTCTTTAAGTAACAATTTTTCTTGTAATATTACAACTTTATTCTCGTAATATTGCAACTTTACTGTTGTTATTTCTATTTTTAGGGTTTTTTTCTTAGCCTGGCCCTGATATTCAGTGGTAAAACCTAAATGTTTTTGCTAGATTTTCCATGTAGGCAACACAGATTCAAATCAGGTGTTTCGTTCATGCGAGCTTTTATCTTGCTGGTATTTTCTTGTCTATTTCTCATGACTTCTCTTTCCAATTATTGCCGGTTCTGTAGCAGGGCATCAAAGGATGATGGGTGCTGAAATAATAAGGTTATAAAAAGGAGAGCGAGTCTCGATAAGGAGCCATCGTGGCCTCTCCGGTACGTCTCAGTCACTCTATCATGGCTGTAATCTCACCTTTTGAAAAGTACCAGACTTTCACTTTGCTTTATTATCAAGGAACAGCTGTGTGTTTGAGATGATCTGATAGCAGGGAAGAAGAAAAAAAAAAAAACGTAGACAGGACTGAAATAAAGTGGTTTTGCAGAGATTTCTGCTCACCTCCTCATTAGACCACTTAGCGCCCTCCTGGTGCATAAACCCACGTAAAGACATCGAGGGAATCTGACCCGTCCTGGTCCTGATTTCAAAGCACATTTGCATGATATCCCCTCTGAGACCGAATGTACAAAGATTATTTGATGGAACATGTGCGGTATATGATGTCTTGTCTGCTCACATCAGCTCGGGCATTACTCTTCTGCACCCCCGCGGTCTGAACATTACAATATTTTCTGCATGTTCCTCCTTTGTGATCAAATGCTGTTGTCAAAGGATCGGACAGGTGACCCCTGGGCAACGAACTCGCGTCCAAGTCTCTTTCGGCCCGGCTTGATTTTACCTAGCAAGCCCCGTCTCTCTGCATTAGCCGCACTACCAATCAAGAGTAACTCAAAAATATTACTGCCAGGCCTAAGAGGCTTTTGGAAAAGACGTGACTATTAGCACAAAAAGCATGTTTGTTGTTTCTCCCTTTGATTTCCTTAAGTTGCAATAGAAATAATGTATCACCACTCAAGTTATTAGTTATGATCAGGACAGTTGAGTGCTTGGACATGAAAAATGGAAGAGTTTTGCATTTAAAAAAACAAGCAACATTAAATTAGACAGGCAGGAATAAACAAAAGGAATATTTTACAAAGCTAAGAGGAAGTTTCATTTGTCAGTTGAGAGCATGTTGGGAGTGTAGCAAGGTTATTATAGTTAACAAAACAAACAAAATAACAAAAAACTGAAATTGAGAAAACATTTTTATTAGCAGTAATTAGCAGGAAAATACAATAACTAACTGGGAAATCTATTATACGCTTAGAAAACTAACTGAAATGTGTTTTTGTGTTTATTGAAGCATTTATTAGCCTTTCGAACTGCCTTTCGAAAACCAGCTGACCGAAGGTTCTTGGGTTGCTAGGTGACAAGGCTGGACTTCGCTGAGGTTGCTAGGTAACGTGCTGGGGTTGCTAGGAGAGGGGCACTTCCTGCCGATTTGTGGGACGTTTTAGATACGGCTCATTTTCTCAACTACAACTGAATAAATTTGTTGCTATCCATTTATTTTCATAATAAATAGAAAACTGACCAACATATTTGATGTGCATTGACGATTTTGACGATGGCATATAATAAAATATAATTTCTGTTACTGGTGTCTCAACAGGTGACTAAATTAAGTTTATATGAGTTTTGATTTTGTATTTTTATGATTGAACTGCCCTGTTGATGAAATGTGCTATACCAATAATCTTCATTGGTTTATTGGAAATAGTATCTTCTGCTGAGTTTTTATTACTCGATCGATGAGGGCATAAAAATCTGCACCTAAAAATCAACCAAAGTATAAAAAGTTAAAACTACCAATACAACTAACACAAACTAAACAATATTTAATCAATAATAACTAATAAGAACTAGCAAACACTTTAAGAAACTAACTCAATAAGACCTACAAAAACTGCCAACGAAATAAAACTAAAATAAAAAACCCTTTTTAATTAATCTGCAGCGTTTCACCGCTCCATCTGTTTGTTCTGCCTGCATGTGTGAGTTTTTCTCACTCAGTAAGCGTGACCTCCCTCTGTTCACCTGTTCCCCTCCATTTCCTTCGGTCGCGCTCGCCGTTAGTGATTGCTCACCGAACACTTCCTCGACTTTGAGGCGCTTTCAACACCGTCGGATCGCATCACTATTCACGCTGGGAGCGCCGCGTTCGATGTCTGGAAACACGACGAGTGTCGTTCCTAAAGATAGTCGCACGTTTCAGAAGTTACTGTGAAACGGAAAAAAACACCCTGGATTAGCCGGATTTGGTAAAGTCAGGATGTGGGGAACATTATTTAGTCATCAACAGCAAGAACAACACATATTACCAAGTATTTGTGGTCTAGTTTCACATGAAATAAATCAAAACAAACTACAAGTACCTTTTTGGGAAAAATATGGCAGCTTGTTTTAAATCAGAAACTTATACTTCCATTGGCAGATTATTTTACTTAAGACATTTTTCCCATGTTATAAGTGAAATCTGTCAGTGTAACTATAACTTTTCATCAATATTAAGAATTATGACTTAAAACAAGTTCATATTTTGCTGAATAGTTATTATAAGTTAGTTTTGTCTTATTTCTAGAGCACTAAGATATTTGAACTACAAACTAAACCAAAAAATACTTGGTAAGATTGTGTGTTTTTTGCAGTGTAGACCTTTTAAAGTTTGAATCTGTTTTATTGAACAAATCTCTACATTTAAAATGCTAGTGCAAATATAACTTTAAAACAAGATGTGGGAGCTTCTTTAAGTGAGCAATTACTTAAGATTAATTAATAAATATTGCAGATTATTTCACTTATATCATGGAAAAAATTTTATTGTCACTTGTGAATTAATCTACCAGTGTAACTAGTATTGTTTCATCAATATTAAGGACTTATTGACGTAAAACAAGCTGCTGTTTTTTTGTCAAAAAGTTACTTTTAAATTAGTTTTGTCTAATTCCAAGTGCAAAGACATTTGTGCAACAAGTTAGTAAAAAAAATAGTTGGTAGGATTTTGTGTTTTTGCAGTGTGGACCAAAGTGAAAGTACTCAATGGAAGCAGAAATCTGATTTTATTTTTTTTAAATAATGCAGACATAAATAAAAATTTATTTTGTCGTGTCTGTAAAAAGTGGCCACCAGCCATTAAAGATTAAATATTGAGGTAGTTTTGTTTCAGCTCCCACTAAAAGTCTGTAGAGCCACAAATAGGGAAAAAAAATTAAAGCCTTACAAACTTTTATACTTAAATAAAAATGTGTTTATTTCATTAAAATTGTTTTTTTTTTTTTTTTTAAAGCTGTTTTTTTAGGATTTTTAGTTACATATATAAACTTTTAAAATGATATAAAATGAATGCGAGTCATTTATTTCCATGTTTTTTTTAAATGAACAAAAACTGGTTTTACCGCTGTACAATGGCTGCTGGAAAAGACGAGTGTTTTGTTGTTGACTTACCATTCAGAAACAACTTGCTGCATCTTTGCTGATTGTGCAGGAGGCTCCACTTCTGCTTTTCAAAGATATACAGTTGTATAATTGTGCTTCTGTGTGCAGACATTTTCACGTGCGAGTCCAAAAGTAGGGGGTGTAGCAGCAGCATATTTGGATTTAAAGTGACAAAACGCCCTGAAACACAATGAAAAGACTAAAATCCCCTCATGCAAGAATAATAAATTGTGCAACTGGATAATATTTAATATTGATCATTATTCTGTATATTCTGAGATGATTCAAATGCTTCCAGCCAGTAACAGCTGCCTCACTTATTCAAATTAAAAAGACTGGGAGTCATCTTTTGTGATTGCTAAGCAACTTCTGTGAGTCAACACTCCCAGCAGGTGTGACTGTTGACTCAAGTTCTTCTAAAACTAGCTGTAAACAACAAAAAAGTCAGCCAGAAAATCTGCAGACAGTCTTGTGTTAAAACGACTCACGCGGTATTAAGGGCTGCCGCCTCTGATTTGACAAACATCCTTCCTGCCAGCTGAGCCAATGTGAGAATGAGACCGAGTGTTGGGTTTAACAAGGCACACGTGACCAGAATTTATTTAGTAGATTTCATTTTTATGTTTGTCAAAGTTTTAGACATATCTTTCACTCTGAAAAAAACAAACAAACAAAAAAAAAACAACTAGAAATTGAAACCCAGAAATTAGTCCTATGGGCTATTAAAAAAAACAAACAAAAAAACAAGTTCAATACATTTTTTCCACAAAATCCCTCACTGAGATTTTAGCCTGGTCAGTTCTGCCTATTTTACAACCGCAGTATTTTGAAAAGCATTAGTAGAGACATCTGCATAACCAACAAGAATGCAGCAAGTGGTTTCTGGAAGGTAAGTCAACAACAAAACTCTTGTTTTTCCAGCAGCCATTGTACAAACAGCGGTAAAACCAGCTGACCAAACATGATAGACCTCTGCTGAGGTTGCTAGGTGACGGGCTAGGCTTTCCCGGGGTTGCTAGGTAACGGGCTATGCTACCTAGCAACCCTGGTTTTTGGAACGACTCATTTTCCAAATACCAAAAAAAAAAAAAAAAACCATTTCCAAAAACAGAGGCCAGATGCTTTTATTTTGGAAATAACCTCTGTTATCTCTCATCCCGTTTTCCCATTATCTAAATTTCATGGGAACATCTGCCAACATACTGGGAAGAACCGGATGGAGCGATGACTGTATGAGAAACTAGAAGAAGGAATCAATTGACTGATTTTGGCTTTTACATTCTCCTTGAACTCAACAGTCATCGCAAGTCGACTAAACTAAACACAAAGTTCTTTGTTGAGGTAGAAACATTTTATAAGACGAGGAAATTACAGAAATTTCAGAAATCATCAAAGCCTTAAATGTGGGAAAGTTAAAAGCCGCAGCGTGTTTCCGTTTCATGCAGACGTTACCCATCAGAATGGCAGTCGGTTACGGCAATTAGGAAAACAAGAGGAATGCTGCACATTAGCACAGAAGAAAGCAACTAGAGTTAGCAGAGCAAATTAAACATGAAACAAAGCAGTTTCAGATTTGCTCAGAGAACCATGATGGGGTTTTTACAGCCGTTTTAAACCAAGGTCAAACACCTTTAGCTCAAACAGATGGCTTCTGCCACAAGCACCCCACATGATACAGTCTAATTGGCATTACCGCATTATTTATTGACCATTAACTGATGGTCATTTAGGCTACCTCACTGTTTGCTTTCATTTGCTAACCTGCAACTCATGAGAACCCGTCGAATTCCAACTAATTACAATCACATATCATATGGGTAGTTACACAACATATTCACATCTCCACTTGAAACCCCTTGTGCTTTTCACCATGCTGTTTTATTCGTTGTGCTATGCACTAATTAGAAAACAATTCAAATTTTTTAAGCTCTTCCTCTTTATTTAGATGATAAACTTTCTGTTTATTTGTTTTCAGTAAAGCTCTTGCTTTGACCAAATAGGGTAGATGAAAGTTATGTTGATTTTATCTTTACTTCCTGTTAGCTCTAATAATGAGGGTTAATTTTTCAAATTCAGATTCAAAATAAATATTTAGCTAGCAAGCTCAATATTTAGCATTATTAAGGTAAGAATGAAATAGGTAGCATGCAAATTATCTCGCCAATAAGCGAAAGTTGGCTATATTTTAAGAAATAGTCAACTTTATCTCGGCCATTAGCCTTTTAACTTAAGTAGCTTAAGTATCATTTAGCTTGAGTAATAGTTAACATAAGTAGCTTACTTAGGTAGCTGTAATTTTAAATTAAAGTTATTTTTTGAGTTAGCATAAGTATCAATTTCCCAAAGTAGTTTTGAACTTTAGTAGCAGCTAGCCTGACTAACATTTATTTTAAATAGCAGGCTTAAGATGCATTTAGCTTGCATAGCTTCTAGCCTAACCAGCCTTTAGCTTGAGCACTTGTTAGAGTGGCTATTAGTTTGAGAACCAGTTAAAAAAATTTTGAGTTTCAGTTATATTTTTGTCTTTGTGACATACTGCTAGTAATAAAAAGAATATCTCATTTAAAATTAAATGAGATATTCTTTTCTCATTTGATGAGATTTTTGCGTTGCACTATGTCTAAATTACTCCACGCCCTTTAGCATGCCCCGCAACTCAACGTTTACATTCACATGTGAAAATGGCTGCAAACAGGTGCGCAATCATACAACCGTACTACTTTGAAAAGCAGAAATGCAGCCTTCTGCGCAACCAACAAAAAGGCAGCAAGTGGTTTCTGGATGGTAAGGCAACAACAAAACACTTGTCTTTTCCAGGAGCCATTGTACAGCACATACAGCGGTAAAACCAGCTGACCAAACATGCTGGAGCTCAGCGTGAGGTTGCCAGGTAACGGGCTGGGCTTTCTAATTTTTGATGTTACATTTGGAAGATTTTTATTTTTGAAAACAAATTTTTTAGACACCAAAAGACTTTAACTTATTGCCAGAAACTTCCAGGGTGTCTTTTTCTAAGCACTTGTGCTGCTTTTAGATGCAGAAACCCAAATGAAAGTCCAAAAACGTGTACAATGTGAATTTTTGCATAATCAGCCCCCATAAAACTCATCAATGGTTTTTAATTTCAACGCTCAGCGCCCGTTTTTACACACATTTTGGTTTGCTAATAAAACTTGTACTCTCCTTTTTAAATCCCAAACTTCACCAAACTCCTGAAAATGCTCGACAGCTAAAGGCTAACGGCTAGCTCTGTGTGACACATGGAGCCAGGTGAGCTGCAGGGACCCCACCTGGTGCTGAACGCAGCACGACGCCATCGCTTAATGAACCTCGCTAGCTGTCACCACACTCCTCACTTTCCATTTCAGTTGTTTATTTATTCATTATTATCTCCTGCTTCTCCAATTAGGTTGGTTTTGCATCAGAGAGACAGAGGTGTTTGCAAGATCAGAATGACGGCAATGTCTTGAGCAACTAAAGAGTTGGCAGTGAAGGGTAACGGTCCCACCCACGGGCAGGAAGATCTAAGAGGGTGATTAACGAACTCCCAGGGGAGAAACCCAGCAGGGGGTCGGCGTGTAAGCGAATGCCTTCATACTTTTTCATAAGCTTTATTCCCATTTAACTTTCTTTTATCTCGTGCTTTCTATTGCAGAGTAATTTCACATCTGCCCCTGATGTTTGTCGAAAACAAGCAAACACGTCTTCCTGTTTTCCATAATAATCGGAAACATTTTGCTCACGATACGCTGACAGAGCGAGCGGCTTCCATCAATCTAAATGGGACTCAACGATCCAGCCCGTAGATTTCCGCGTATAGATGTCCCCAAGAGAGACGGGATTCACAAAAGCAGCTCAGATGGTTGGATAAGTCGAGCTCAATCTCCAACGAAACATAGAGGCCTATTTTATCGAGCTATATAAAGGCCAGGTTGATGGGGTTCTAAAAATATGGTGGTCTTAAATTTCTAGACATTCTCACTCCGATAAAAAGGATACAGCAACTCACTGTTCTACTTTTTCCTTTTCTTTTTTCCCTGAGATGTGCTCCGTATGTCTGCCCTGAATTTCAATGAGAAAATCTGTCTCTTTATCACTTTGTGCAACACTTTCACTCTCTTAATCTCCTAACCTCTGTTTTATTGCCACGCTGTCATCAAAGTCTTCAACGCCTGCCATTTGTCACGAGTTTCTACTCCCAGCAGGCCAGGCGGTTCTTTAGACCCACAGCTTTCCCGATTACAATCACAATGAGTGCATCGTTTATACCGCCTCTGATTGGGATCATGCTTGGGTTGCGTCTTTTTCCGCAGCAGAATATTTATGTGTTGGACACCAGATGCACGGATCTATAAAATGTGGTGAAGATGATGGATGGTGGTGGTGATGATGTCTAGGCTGTTGGAGGTTTTTATAAGCTTTAAAAGATGCTGGAGAAGGTTAAAGGAAAACAATCCAAACAAACCGAGAAGAGACGGTTAAAGTTGACACAGGATTGGATCCAATGTTTAAGACGATGAGGCCAAACAAGAATCTGACTTTGGTCTCTGCAGATCAGAGTTCCCAGAATTGGGCAGGTTGCCTGAAAAGCACAAAAGTTTTAATAAAATGTAAGTGTCTTGTTGGTTAATTTACTTTAAAATCTCCAAAATTTGTGACATCATCAAGAGTTAATTCAGGGACAACAAACTCATTTTGGTTTTGGGCCAAATCAAAATCATAAAAGCTCTTAAAGGGCCGGTTGTGCCAGAATGTATTGATAAAACCTGTTCACAAACTGTTAAAATATCAATTAGTTCTTAAATTAAATAATATTATTGAACATTTTCACCCCCCCATGATTTTGTGATTCTTTTT
The DNA here is from genome assembly GCF_019740435.1 of Gambusia affinis. Lineage (NCBI taxonomy): Eukaryota > Metazoa > Chordata > Actinopteri > Cyprinodontiformes > Poeciliidae > Gambusia > Gambusia affinis. The sequence goes on from NC_057888.1 coordinate 2,878,727, forward strand.
GTGATTTTTTTTGTACTAAAAATTTAAGTGTTTTATGGTACTAATTTGAAAATATTTGCGATATTTATGACGATAAATGCGACTTTTTATGAAGTATAATCTGACATCGAGGCAGCTGTTTAGTACAAGTAAGAAAGTTGTTGACAATTTTTGAGAAAAATCTGCAATAAACTCCCAATTATAAATGCAAAAAGTGCAGGGATTTGTGACTTTGTGTGAATTTCCACAATAATCCTCAAGAAACTGGAGGGACTGATTGATATAATTTGGCAGTAAACAGATAAAAACTGCACTGAGTTGATTAAAAGCAATATTCAAGCACACTTAGTGTTTAGAGGGCCACATAAAGAGCTACGGCGGGCCGGATTTGGCCCACGGGCCTTGAGTTTGACACGCGAGTTAAGTCCACTGGGATTGGTTTCTGGTGAAAATATAACAAAATAAGCCCAAAAATGTTGTGAAATGTCACAAGTCTGAATGCAGTCGATGACATATGGGACATTTCATTAGAGGCTGAGGTTTTTTGCTGGTTTTTTTTAAGAGTTGGGCAGTTTTTACTTTGTTTTAGGGCTGGAAACAATCAGTGTAAGTTGTCTTTGGCTGGAAAAGAGCTATTCAGAGGTCAGTGTGTCTGTCACACAAAACCAACACAGACGACTAAATCATATAAATCAGAAGCAGAGATTTCTTCTTTCCAGAAAGCTTTTCTCCAAAACGGCCCATAATCACAGGGTGAACCCGGGTTTACGGCCTGTACTGCTTTGTTTTATTGTTTTTTCTCCAAATCAGACATAATGTCTGTAAGTTCGGCTCTTTTCATACGTCACGGCTAACCGTTAGCTATTGGTTAATAGGGTATGATATATTCAAGCCACATCCAGATGCTGCTTTGTGGTTGTGTTTATTTTGTAAGATTACAGTTTAAACAAAGCTAACATGTTAGCTATCCAAGCTAATAACTAGTCAAGGTAAGAGATGCTCAGAACAACTGAACATCTCTAACGTTCATAATAATAATCAGGCTAACTACTACTCATTCTCAAGCTATCTAAGCTAATAGCGATCAATGCTAACAGCCACTCAAGCTAAATATTACTTCAAATCATACCTTTTAAAGCAAATAGGTACTCAAAAACAAATCAAAGTAATAACTAGTTAATCAATGAGTTTCTCAAGATAAAGAATACTAAGCAAATACTTGGTTAGCTAATAGCTAATGAAGTTTATTGTGAGCTAATCTAAGGCAGCATTCAGACTAAAATCATTTCAATCCCACAGCTACAAAAAGCAACACCTACTAAACAACTAATCAAGTCAATAACTAATCTAGGAGATACTCAAGATAATTTTAAGCTAACACACTTAGCTAACAGTGAATCAGGTTTACACCAAGCTACTCTAAACAGCATAAAAACCAAAGGCTTCGAGCCAACAGCTACTTAGCTAATAATTTGTAGCAAGCTAATGTAAACAGCATTCAAACTAAAAACCTTTCAAGCTAACACTTAAATAAAGCAACAGCTACAAAACAACTAATTAAGCTAATAACTAATCTAGGGGATACTCAAGATAATTTTAAGCTAAAACCTACTTGGCTAACAGTGAATCAGGTTTGCAAGAATCTACTCTAAACAGCATTCAAACTAAAAATAATTCAAGCTAACAGATATGTAAAGCAACAAATAATGATGATAAATGGTTAATCTGGGAGATACTCAGGATAAAAGCAACAACTACAAAGACCAACAGCTTTGGTGAATGGAACAAATACTTCTAGCTTTAAAATGCTACTTGCCTCTACGCTAACCATGTGCAATTCCACAAATAAGCAGTTTTTATTTGAGAAAACACAGCCAACGAAACAACTGCCAAAACAGAGCAATTAAAAAAATCCTAATAGTGTTTTTGCTCCAACTAGAGCTGGTGGGAACCTCCTCTCACAAGCTGTTGTCTTGATTCCTTCATGATCATTTCTCCCCGATTCTTCAGACTGAGATCTCAGACAGCTGTCTACTGCAAGGCAAAAATAATAACTACTTTCAACATCTCCACATATCTTCTCTTCAAAAGAAAAAGAAAAAATACCAGAACTGTCCCTTTAAGGAGTGATAGCAGCATGGTTTCTTCAGTTAATCTGCCTGATTTGCTTTACACTTGTTATCTTGCCTCGGTTTTTACACTTTCAGTAAATCATCCTCATTCTGTCACATCCATCTGCTGGTCATTAGCTGTTTTCTGTCACCGAGGAATTAGGGAGGGGGACTCTAAGAGCTGAAGTGAATCTCAGTAGCAACAACCGAGGTGGCTTGTTTTCATATCGCTGACCTTCTTCACACATACGCTGTGATGTATGCGTGATGCTAAGAGCGAGGCCGACGAGCATATGCAGATATTTGACACTTAACTGCTCTGCATCCCAAGCATCTGTCGCAGCCACTAGCTCATGTTTCCTGTGGGGAGTTGCCATGCGGGTGCGCTGAGTTCAATCTGAGCGGGTTGCCAGATCTGTGGTGCGAATGCTGCCGCGTTATGACCAGTGTTGGCATAGTTACTTTGAAAAAGTAACTTTAATCGGACTACTGATTACTCCTTGAAAAAGTAACTTAGTTATATTACTGACTACTTGATTTGGAAAGTAACTAAGTTACACTAAAAGTAACTTTTTAGTTACTTTCAGCAGCTGTTAACAACAACGCTCCACCTCCTGTGAAAATAACATTGAGCTTTGCCGATTCTTAATTGTAAGCTATTTTATAACGGTAACATCAGCAATGTGTCTCCACTGATAAGGTTGAACTGAAGAGGAGATTGTAGAAAAAACAGTACAAAAAAATAAAAAACCTGAGTAATTTGTGTGGTCCACAGTTGTCTGGAAAACTCTAAGAAGGATTGTAAAGCTCCCCCCACCCCCCCCACCCCACCTTCAGATTCTGCGTTACGGCCCTGCGTTTGGTGTCACAGCGCACAGAGCTCCTCCTGCAGCTCCACAGCTCAGATGGCTGCACAGATTTGTGACACTTATCTTAATATTAATAATTATAGTGGCGTTAAATTGCCATTATAATCATTGCCAACTACGGACACGTTCATTTGTGGCTGTTTTCACGTTTATTGTGCTGTTCATATTGGTCTCGATGTTTGCAGTTTTCTGGAGCGCAACGCGAAGCTCGACGTCATTCAGAGGTAATATATTAACTTGACATTAACAAAGACACAGCGGGACGGATCATCCGGGAAATGATGGACAGGGAGAGACTGACTAAAACTACCTTAATGACGGACAAATTCTGGGATTTATTATGAGTCTCTGCTTATTTCCAAACCCAAATGAGCAACTTCACGTTCAAAAACGAGCCCAAAAAAGGCGCAACCCGCCACTCATTAAATCTGCAAGCGACTTTAAAAAAAAAAGGAAGCCCAAAGCCGTTTATAATAATCGGACTTGGCGACAGAAACTCAAAATAGTTCCAGTTTTTCCACCAACAAAATGCGCATCTCCCTCCATTGTTTACATTTCTGTCGCATAGAGACGTCGGTCACTCGACAAGACGCGTAGAGGAAATACGATTAAATAACAAAAGAAGATAGTAACGCAAAAATGATTTTGATAAGTAACTGTAGTCTGACTACTGGATTTGAAATAGCAACGCGTTAGATTACTCGTTACTGAAAAAAGTGGTCCGACGTCAGTAACGCGTTACAAATTAACGCGTTACTGACATCACTGGTTATGACACGACTTCCCCCCTTTTTGCGTCTTGTATGTTTACACCTAGCCTTGCGCTGTCATGCTAACGTCAGGTTGGACAGGTTGGTGTTGCAAAGCAGCAAATACTTTACAGTCTTATTTACAGTTTTATTTACATCAACATGACGAATGTCCTCTAGCGGCTGACTGCAGTTACAAGTTTTCAATGAAAAACTCTTGTAACTTTAACAAAAACTGCAGGTGTGCGTCTGTCGGGTGAGTTTTTGTTAAAACATGTTTGTTTATCATTATGTGGGTAGAAGATCCAGAAATATCTCATAATAAAATTACTCAAGTATAAAATGCAGTGTAGCAAAATGCCACTCTTTCAAAAAAACTAAATGTAACTGAATAAATTTAACTAGTTCTGATTTTACACCTGCAGTTTTTTTTGTTAAAACTTCAGAAGTTTTATATTGAAAGAAACTGATTTCGAAATTTCTTTTTGGCCTTTATTGTCCTTTTTATCCTTAAAATATTAACATTTCCACCTAACTTTACATTTTGTACCATCTGATGTAATTTTTAAACAGTAAATGATTGATAATTTGATAAGTTACTCAATACTTGAGTAGATTTTGTACCAAATGCTTAAATTCTTACTGGTAATATAAGCCTGGCGGCCCGCCAGGCTTAAATTACCAGTTTTGTTTATTTTAAATCATTTTTTAATACACCAATAGCAGTAATAGCAAAGATAGGTTAAGCTAGGTTTACATATTATAAAAATTAGTAGTCTTCAGCAGATACTTAGCTATTTAAAAATATAAAACATTTTTATTACACATGCAAAACCTACAGAGAGACGAGTTTTATTTAATTCGCTGCTGAATTTTCTTTGTTGTTGATGTTTTATGTACAAAATTTCCTGTCAACTTTTAAAATTTTGCAACAAAAAATAAAACTGGGCTGAAATATTTGCTTTACATGAGTACTTCTTCCTAAAATAAAGACTTTTGCAGATGAAACTGATTTGATTAATAAAATTATATTTCAGCCCTAAGCTGCATTTATGTGAGTCTTGAGGGCCACATAAGCAGATCTGGAGGGCCAGATTGGCCCACGGGCCTTGAGTTTGACACCTGCTTTAGAGGAAAACTTCTATTCAGTTTGTAGGAGAAAAGAAATTCAATTTGTACAGTGAAAATTGGTCATTGTCTCCAGGAAGATTGTTCCATTCAAATTATGACATTGAAACAGCTCTGGTATGAATCTGCAGGCGGTGCAAGGACAAAGCAGAAAAACTCATGAATACAGACTTTTTTCCCCACTCGATCATGGTCAAACAAAAAAAAAAAGATAAGCCGATGGAAAACGAGCATGAAACTGACAACAGATTGAACGTGTTTCACTCTGGTTGTTGTATTTTAAACAGGACTTCCTGCTGATCGGCTGCAGTCTGGTTGTCATGCTGATAAACAAAAGGCTTTCTGAGGGGCAGTTTTCGCTCCGGCCGGCCATAAACCGTTTGAATCTTTGCACATTTTCATGATGTGCTCATTGACATTTGGATTTCCCAGAGTGAGTCGAGGCAGGATGCCAGCTTTTCTTTTTTTTTTTTTTTTTGTCACTTCCCTCTGAGCATGAATTTATAAATTGAAAAACTAGACAAAAATGACCTTAATCCGCTCTCCGTCATTCTGCAGGAAATGTTCGTGCTCTGCAGGGACCCGGTTTACTGCCACCATCTGTTGCAGTTTTCATTAACAGAATCCATTTCTTCATTATTTACCCGTGCATACTCAGGCAACGCCGCGGATCCCAGGACGACCCTAAATCCCGGATCGGAAAAAGAATGAAAACACCAACTTCCTGCGGAGAAAACGCGCTCACAGATTAGGGCTGTAATTGCAAGTGTGGATATTAATCACGGATTACGGCGATGACATTTTGTGTTTTGCAGGTAGAGTCGGGATTAGAAAAAAAAAATAAAAATAAAAAAATCACCCAGTAAAGCTGACTCAGAATAAACTCATGCTGTTGCTACACTGTAAAAACACAACATCTTATCGAGTATTTCAGTCTAATTTTAGTGAAAATATCTCAGTACACTTGAAATACGGCAAAACTAACTTATAAGTAACTTTTCATCAAGATACACCAGGTTGGTTTAAGTCAATAATTTCATATTGGCAGATTATAGAACTTGTAAGAAGATATTTTTCCCATGTTATAAGTGAAATCTGCCAATGGAAGTAGTGCTTTTCCTGATGAAATTATTGGTAAGTTAGTTTTGTCTTATTTCAAGTGTACTAAAATATTTGCACTACAACCTAGGCAATAATACTCGGTAATATTTTGTGTTTTTGCAGTGTAAAACAAACTGAAAGTACTCCAGGGCCACAAAAGTAAGATTTTTTTTAAATAATGTAAATTAAGATGAGTTTTGCTTCGCCTGCAATGGTGATCACCAATCATTAGGAATTAAAGAATTGGGACGCACTAAAGAAACAAAATTACTTGGTAGGATTTTCTGTTTTTGCAGTGTACTTGTATTTGCTGACAGTCAGTCAGTTGATGTAAACTTTTCTAGCGGTAAAAATCTACTTTCTGTCCCAGATTTAGAGGTTCCAGCAACAGTAAATCTTACTTTATTTGCAATAAATGGCCGTCTAAAACAACCACTGATAGAGCTTTGTTTTTACCGTGCGAACTTTATGATGGTTTAAGCAGCACATATTCATCTTTTCTGGGCTCTGCCAGGTTCTGCGGCTCGCGCCGAGAGGCCGCGCGGCCGGCATACATCATGTCGCCGTTCTCGGATAGGTTTATTGATTTTGCACTCCCCTCAGCACCATCCCTCAAACTTTTCTGCACCAGAACTAACTGAGACAAATATTTTCCAACAGCTTGAAATAGATCATTAGCCAATTGGAAAAGATGGACCTTAAGCCCTGCAGATCCATGGGAGGGATTAGGAGGAAGGGGAAGAGGAGACATCTGGACCAGTTTGATGTAAACGTTCAATGTAGGGTGAAGGGATTTACTTTTCGCTTTTTGAACTGGTTGTAAATACAATGGAGGTTTGTTATTGATACTTAAGGCTAATATCTTGTTTGGCTACTAAAAGTATGCTTGATAATCCCATATATTTAGGAGCACACGGCACTCAGATTATGCATTTTTTTAGGTTTTTATATCAGAACAGCGGATTCCAAGGGAGAAATTTAAGTTTCTTTGGTCACCATACACACAGAGTTTATAAAAAAAATACATTTTTTAGCGTTACTGATGCTCAATGTTTGTGTAACATTTTAAAATCCTCTAAATACCCAAAATATAAAAACAGTTCCATGGTAACACACAAAATCTCAGTGAAACTTTACCAATTATTTGCATAAAACTGCCTACATTACACTCCTAAAATCTATTGAGTTTACTTTAAAATTATTGTGAAAATTTTGTATTTTTAATAACTATAGTACATTTTTGTTTTAGTTTTCAAAAATTATAACTAATTACACTTTTATTTTGCCATTGACTATATTTATGAATGTTCATAAAGTTGTGTATGGACATAGCAGGAAAAAAACATATTTTTAAAAGAAGATATATTTATAATATCAGTAAAAACACTGTTATATAGGAGCTGACGTAAAAAGAATACATCTGCAAACAGGAACTGTAAAACATAACAGTTAAACTTTCACCAGGCGGAAGTGACCTTGTCATGTTAATCCAAGCAGATTATATCCCAAACTGGACAATTAATCTTCTAGAATGTTGTTTTAATGCCAGGTTTTTTGATCATTAGCGGTTAGCTTTAGCTGTTAGCATGTGACGTAGCAATTTACATTTGGCAGAAACTTTGATACGAAAAGAAAATACACATTATGTGGTTTATATGGTCAATGGAAAAGTCCAAATGTCAGAAAAAAGACACCAGAGAGACGCTGTTAGCTAATGCACAGATCAAAAATTGACAAAAATTGTAGTCCTGGTCCGTCAGGCATCTTTTAGTCACAAAGTAGCATAGTTAGCTGCAACAGGAAGTTAGAATATTTACGGTAAGTTATCTTGTACTGAGTTAGTAAAAGCTAATAAAAGTGGGGTGAGAAGGGAGCCTTGAGGAACACCATCTTTGACAAAAAGTAGTCCTGGTCTGTCAGGCGTCTTTTAATCACAAGGCAGCACAGCTAGCTGCAACAGGACTTTAGAAAAGCATATTTATGGCAAGATATCTTGTAATGCTTTCTAATCTGAGCTAGGACTAACTAATAAGCGTTGGCTGAGAAGGGAGCCTTGAGGAACCCCACGTGTGATGGTCTTTGACAAAAAGTATTCCTGCTCTGTCAGGTATCTTGGTTGCAAGGCAGCGTAGCTAGCTGCAACAGGAAGTTAGAAAAGCAGCAACATTAGCATTTGTTACTGTTTTGGTTGATAAATGTCACATGTTCTTTTTTAGCAATAATTCAGAAATCCTGTTCAGCTAATTAGCTAAAAATTAGTTGGTTCAGCTGCGACATTTTCATATCTAGATTAGCATATGTACCCAATTAAGCTAACATTACACACTAACTTCTCTGTACTTGTATACTTCCACCAGGCAGGTAAGGACAAGACAACGATGCAAAAACAAAGAGGATTTTTTCAGTGCGATTTGTTGCCTCTGATGCAATTACAGTGTGAATCACTCTGTGCTTTATCTTCCCGTCTCCATGGATCCTGGTCAAACTCTCTCTCTCCAAGATGTACAGAAGAAACAGACCCGAGGAGCATGTGCGCCATAAAACAAATAAAAACAAGCAGAAGTCAAAGTGTCATGTTCAATTTTAATTTGTTTCTTGTTATAGTACAAACGCGCGCAAAAATGTTCTGCAAGATGAGAGTGGAAAAACAAGGAAAAAACCGACACCTTGAGCCAAATAAATTATGATAGCACATTCCCAGATCACTTCCCGGAGAGTTAATCTACCAGGATTTGAAATTAGGCTCCTCTCTGTGCATACTAATTGCAGACAGCCTGGGATAAACATATGATTTCACATTTTTTTAACACAATTAGTCATAGCCATAAAATTTTGCTATGTTTTTTGCGACTCTGCTCCGACTTCAGGCAAGGTCTTTTCTGATCAACTTAATTACTTTGAGGAGAGCAGACAGAGAGGCTAATTAAGAAATATGTCTAACTGAACTGTGGTCAATGACAGCCCTACTCCTACCACTGGGTTCTGACCCAGATCACTAATGCCTCCTATTTAGGAATTACCACATGACAAATATCCAATCAAACGTCCAGAAATCGCCTTCCATCATGGCAGGCGGAGCCGCCATCGCCGCCTGGTTTCCTGGGTGGCGCAGGAAGTCACCAGCAATCAGAGGAGTTCACGCCAAGTTGTTGATTGCTTCAAATTAAGAGTTTAAAGAGAACCGACTGTGTCACGGATGTGGCCCAAACGAAGGCGGACAATAAGACACTTAAATTGTAATCAGTGGTTTTGCTGGACAGCGAGTTTTAAGAATCGTTGGAGCAGCTTCAACGACGCTGGGCGTCGTCGTTAGAAAAGTTTATTTTTATGATGAGCTTCTCAGCCCTACAAGTGGAGAATATGACGGAGAATTAGGGCAGTACTAAAACAAATAACAAAAAATAAAATTGAGAATAAATTCATAGTATTGGGTGAATAAAGTCACTTATTTTGATAATATTTGTTAATATTTTTGACTTCAATCAATAATTTTTTCCGTTTGCATGATTTCAAATGAAATGTGGATTTAAAAGTCTGTTGCTCTTTGAAGGGCAATTTTGATCTTCCAGTGTTGAACGTTTATTTGAATTTAAAGTTTACCATTGAGAATATGTTCTTGCATAATTACCATTACATTACTTGAAAATGGTCTGAAACAGCAAAATTATCGTTTATCGCAATAACTTCTGGGAATATTTACCGTCCAGCAAAATTTGTTATTGTGACAGGCCTGCGCAGTTGTTTACAGACCTAATTGGACTCAGATTGGTTTATTTTAAACTAAACATTTGTAGCAAAACGTTACTATTCGCTGCTTTGTGTCGGTCACTTAAAATCCCAATAAAATCCATTGAAAATTGAGGCTGCAATGTGAAAAAATGTGAAGCGGCATGAATATTTCAGTAACTTTTGCAGAAAAAAAAACAAAACAATAGTTTGCTGTGAAAACTTTGAAGCGGTCTTTGTGACAGGCTGAATGTTCTACAAACTTATTCACAGGTGATTTTAATTTAATTTCTTGATCGACAGAAGTTGTGTTTTTCCACATTAGCAGAATACAGACACAGTCCATAAAAACACAGGTTTAGAGACGCCGACGGCCACTGAATTATTTATGAGCAACGTTTCTGAAAGGTGCATTTGAGGATTTGTGAGTGGGCCGATGCATGTCCGGTGGCCTTATTCCATGGCAGTCCTCTAATGCTTTGATAAATGGCTGTTATCCGCAGCCTTTGGTGTATGACGGCCATCTGCTATGAGCTCCTTCAGGACCAATTGGGAGGCGTTGAGGAATCTGGGTCAGCTCAGGTGGCTGCATTAGGAGGAGAAGGTTGCTGACCGTGAGAAGTCCGCCAATCTCCCCGCGTGTGGCGGCGGCGTCGGCGGCGGCTGTGACCTCCTTATCGGCGCCGACAGAACTCGGTTTTTCAGTTTGCGCTCGGAGGCTCGCCTCAGAGGGACTGGATCTAAATCAGGATGGATTCACCCGCCGCACCGGCGATTCTGCACACTCATCTCCCCGAGAGCACACTGCAAAAACAGACTTCTGCTTTAATTAGAGTTAATGCACTTACTTTATTAACTCTGGATATTCCTGATGGAATAAGCAAAATAATTAATTAATCAGAAGCTCGCCAATATCCATTTAAATGATTTGTTGTTTTTGTTAACAGCGACTTTATAATCAACTGATTTATTTTGTTTATTTTCCGACGTTAAATATTTATTAGAGTTTAAACTTTACTGATTTTAGAGAATGTTTTAAACCATTATCATTAACATTATATTACTTGAAATCTTAAAAAAATAAAAAAGAAACCAGACTTAAAACTCTTGATAGGTGATTTTTTTTTTTTTTCCTGAAAAAAGAATCACCTTTTGTTTCCAAAAAACAACAAAAAATAACTTTGGGCAAAAATAGTGGTGATATGATACTTGTTAATTTTGAAAAATTAAAATAAATTTAACCTGTAGAAATCACAGATTCTTCACGAAGTGTTTAAAAAAGTTATGGTTTGTAGAAAATAATTATTCTATTTTCTAGAGGGGATTTAAACACGTATGACTTCAATAAATTTATTTAAATAAATTTTAAAGATTTGATTTTTTCTGACTGAATTTGTTCAAATTAATATTTTCTCTTTGAATATACTTGAATTACTAAATATCATGATTAATATTGGTTATCAATCAATGAAGTTTATTTGTAAAGCACATGTCAGCAACAAGACACGTAAAAATCATCAAAACACAAAATATAAAGTCATAAAAGATACAATCAAGTGACAAACTTTACATTTTGTTGCGCCCCAGATTAAGAAATCATCAGTAAATTATGTTGGTCAATGTTTCATTTATTATGATTGTAAGTCTAAATAGGTGTATATTTAAAGGAACTCTGTGTTTCAGCTGTTTTTCAGTTTTCTGGAAGTTTGTTCCAAATTTGTGGTGCATAGAAGCTGAAAGCGTTAATTTTAAGGAGTAGATTTTAGTTGCTTTTTGTTTTTGCAGTGCGTCTCTGACACGGTAGACTTCACTGCGTACCAACGGCAGGAAGTGATTAATAGGATTTCTTGAAAGCTGCCGTCTGGAGATGATTTCTGTTTCCGTGTATCTGTGCGGAGATGCAGAATGATTAAAAGTGCGTCGTCGGAGAAGCCGCGGCTCCCCGGCGACCCCGCCTGTCGCAGCGTTTCCAGGTGGATGGATTGAGTGGTAACCGGAGGCAGAGAAAGCACTAAATGGTTAAGTAGGTTTGTTTGTTCCTCAGGGGTTCGAAGCCTTTCCTGGACCAACAGATGAGACCAGCCGGGCAATTAATCATCCCGGTATTGGCACAAAGGATCCAGAACCAGTCAAGGACGGCTTAGAGACGCATTAGGCCGAGTCCTGCGGTCCCACAGTGCAGCCGACCCTGCTGGGATCTGGGTAAACCGTCCACAGTGAAGCCCCCGAATGATACAACTAGCCAGTCCTGGAGTGTTTTGTTTAGATTTAATCAAGGCAAAATTATCAAACAAAAATTTAAAGCTTACAATTGGCTATGCACTTTTCAGTAAAAGTCACCTAAATCTTGCTTTTATTGCTCAGAATTGACAAATTTGCAGTCGAGACCTTTGAAATTTGGAAAAACTGGGCTCCTTTCTTTCAATTTACAATTTGGATCTATAATAAATAACACTTCAACAAAAAATACAGCAACTTTACTCATCTGAACGTGACCAGAACAGTTTAGGATAGATCGATGGTCTTCACAAAACATGTTCATTACATTTCTGCACTAAATCGTTCTCAGATAATGAGATTTTAACCTTCTCAGTGAACGTTTACAATCACGCGTGAAAATGGCCGCAAACGGATGCACAATTATGCAACTGCACGTCCTTGAAAAGCACTAGTAGAGCCTCCTGCACAACCAACAAGAATGCAGGAAGTGGTTTCTGGATGACAAGTCAACAACAAAAGGCTTGTCTCTTCCAGCAGCCATTGTACAGCGCATAAAACCAGCTGACCAAACGTGCTGGAGATCCGGTAGGGTTGCTAGGCTACAACGGAACTCTGTTATGGTTGCTAGGTAACACGGCAGCGCCTGCTAATTGGGGATTTTACATTACGGAGGTTTTTGAGGGGGCTCATTTTCCAGACAGCTTAAACTTTTTTGCAAAATAAATAAATAACGGTTTGGTTTATGTTTAAAAGCAGTTAAAACCCAAAACAAAAACATGCAAAGATGTGAATTTTTATTTTCCTCCCTTATTTATTTATTTGTTTTGGCTTTTAAGTCCCTTTGCCTTATGTTACACCTTGAATCTCCCTGACCAGACTTTGGAAGATCCTCTAGTGACTCTGTCAACCGTCAACCCTCCTTTGTCAGTGAACAGGAAGTTGATGCGTGTTCCCTCATATCGACAGCGGCTGCCATGGCTTTAATCATCCTGCGCAATAAATCTCAATCAATTCAACTGCGAGGATGCGGGACACGTGCGGATGGTACGGGCTGATAGTCCTGACACGTTGTGACTGAATCAAACGTCGACACAATCAGCCTCCCTCCCACCCGGCCGGCCTCCTTTTTTTCTTCTAGGACAAGGATCCATGAAGCGGCACTCTCACTAATCTGCGCCATCAGAGTGCCATGTAATCAGAGCAAGAATCATCCGCCTCCGTTTCCCAATGTCAGGCCCTGACAGTGATATGAGGACTTATTAGTTTAACAGGAAACATAAACAAATCACAACCACTTAGCGGAGCGATCATTTCAGCAGCACTCAGCGGACATCTTCTGCGAGATACCAAAATTGAGACCGCGTCCGGGTGGGGATTGGATTGTACAGCGACGGCGGTGAACAGGTGGCTCTGTCGGCCATTTGCCAACGCACGCGGCACCAAATGGAATAAAATGACGAAACAGATGTTCTGCTGTGCTGCGCCTTGATTTGAGTGGTGCTTATGCTGTTAAAGCCTACTGGAGGGCGGTTCTGGTGAGAAGTTTACATACACTCATCATGGCCATGAATGTCATTAACTTTGGCCTCTTCAGGATTTGTTTAAGCATCTTTTTCTCCAGAGTGAAATGATTATACAGCCCACAACTTAAATGAGTTTAAAAAACAAGAATTTATTATGATTATCTCTCATCAGCACAGTCAAAAATGTACATATATACCCACTGATAAATGGGTGTCCAAAGTGAATTAAAAATGATACATATTTGGCCTTTAGGTGCAGATGGAGACTTTTAAAATTGTTACCAACATAATTTTCTTACAAAGGAATTTATAAAGAACAAAACATGTTTTCCGTATTTTCAGAACCGAGTTCAGACAAAACGTAAAACCAAGTTTATCCAGAATCTGCAGAAAGGTTTTAGGGACAGACTGGACAGTGATTGAAAGGAGAGGCTTCACATCTAAGAATGGATTAGCAAGACTGGTTGGCGCTTGGACCAAACTGGGTATTGGAATAGGACAACGATCTGATTCAAACATCAGGTCTTGTTTTGGAAATGATAAAGTAGATTAATTTTAGGGGTGTGGAATGGTATCGTCCACTCTTTTAAAGTTACGCAGATTATGCTTCAGAGTTGGAACCTGAAATTAATTCTGCTGCAAAAATGTGATGGTGGATCCAACTACCATTACGCAAGAAGCTTGTTATTTATGCTGTTGAGGTCCAACTTGATGAACAAATGTTCAACAAACTCAGATGTTGAGTATTTGAACTTGTCTCTAAGCGTCTTCTCACCCTTTGATTGGGGAGCAAAATGCTAAATTTGTAAAATTTTCAGCTGGTTTGGTTCTCTTTCACACTCCACTGAGTCAAACGAATCAAACCCCTTTCAGAAAACCTGTTGCCCTTCTCACCTGTGGGGGCGTTGCACCAATTACCACTGCAGGAAACAACATAAAAACCTCAGAAGAAGACACTGAGTGCAACAACTTTTGTTTTCATGAAATCTAAACAAAAAAGGAGTGCTAACAGAGCTTAGCGGTTGTCTTGCTATCCATTTCGCTTGCTAGCACTCTTAAATTTTAGTGGTTGTAGGATTTCCGTTTTGTCTTTGGTATAAACCTTGTAGTATTTCTTTTACTAATATTAGAGACTTTATTTCGGTTGTATTTACCCAGAATGCCATGCACTGTAGTCAGTTTCCTGCCTTTGGTGCGGTCTCCGGTCTGCTTGGCGTTCACATATGCATTCAAACTGCACCGGAGTTCACTTCAACTGAACCGAGACCGAGGTTTGTAGGCGGACCAGATTTCGCTTTTTTGGTCGATTTTCCGTTCACATGTCCCCAACTGAACTGGACCTTTCAGGCAAACGGACTGGAGTTGGAATAAAGCGAACTGAACAGGGCTGGTGTGAATGAATCCTAAGACTTTGACCCTCTGTGGATTAAAGAATGACAAACTGAAATTTCTGCACACAATCCCTGATTTATGACACAAAAGGTTCAAATTAAATCACTAAAAGTCCAAGAGTCTTGACTGAAACCAGTAAGTCCGATGGGTCTCTGCTGGAGGACTCCGACTGCCTTGCTGGTCTGACAGATGTGTTGATGGAGATGTAACACAGCTGATCCGAGGCAAAACGAGGTGAACAGGGGGCACTAGAGTTGCAGAACTGCTTGTGTCAGTATCTTTGGCCTTCGTTGGGACTACATCACACTTCGAGGGCAGTCCAATGTTTTGCCAAAAATCATTGACCTCTTCCCTCGGAGGCAATCGAGCTGCATTTAATGGTGGTTAGCCGTCATGCTGCTGTAAATCTGCATGACAGTGAGCCAGTAATAACATTTACAGCCAGAGAGGAGTCACTCTCAGCCTCGTAGGATATCGCGGCACTCCTCCCACCGCAGCCACGGTCCCAGGGAAGAGCCTTCGGATGATCAGCTAATAATTGCCATTTTGATTTCGATATGCTTTTAAGGGAGGAGGAGGAGGAGGAGGAAGTTGGGGTTCTGAAAGCCTGTAATGACGGCGGACGGCGTGCGGAGAGACGGACAGAGCGGGGGTGGACGGCGTGGATGGCTGTGAAATTGATGCGACCTTGAAAAGATCTGGAGACAGCGAGAGTCTGCCTGGTAATTACGGTGAAAACGTGTGTAACTAACTACCATGTTCGGGGCTGCCAATGAGCACGGGCTCCCTGACCATGCACCACACTCAATTACAGGGGAGAGGGACGAGGAGAGGGAGGAACCGGGGTCATTTTCCCCTTCGGTGACCTTCAGACTAATGCGGCCCAGGAGAGGCAGCTATTTTCTGATTCTCACTGGATGATGTCCCCTCGCTCTCAGAGGCCTTTTCTCTCTCCTCCACCACATCTGATACAGGTGGGGATGAAGAGGAGACTCTGAGTGAGAAAAAAGCCAAATTAAACCATCTACTGACATTAAATCAAGAAAGCTTTCTAAGGGAAACCCACACTGGATAAACTACCAGAAATGTACAAAACACATCATTTACCAAGTATTTTGGTGTAGTCTCAAGTGCAAAACTAACTTAACTTTTCCGCAAGTTACAGGTGCTTGTTTAATTCACTTAAGGATAAATTTTTTCCCATATTTTAAGTGAAATAATCTGCCAGTGAGGGGAGTTTTCTTTGCCATGTGGAATCAAATTGCAACAAACCACTAACTCAAACGCTAGATGTGCTAACCCCAAAGCTCTAATCATAATCGCTAGCTATGCAAACCGCAAAACCCCAAACCAATTCACTATTTAGTGGACGCTAACGCTAACGTGCCGGTGTCAATTCAGAATACACAGACATTATAATCTAGATGTTCGTTAAGGACCTTAAGTCTTGCATTTATGTTTATATCGTTCTCTACTGTCTGCAATTTATTTTTAAATTGCTTTAAAATGTCACTGGGGGAAACAACAGAGAGAACTCGAGAGGAAACAGAAATGATGCGTAGACAGTTTTCACCACTTTCAAAATAAGAGCATTAATATTTTGAGTTCTTAACAGTTGACAACCAAAACTTTAACAAAAATGTTAAACTTTATTCATTTGAAAGTTTACAGGTCAAGTAAATTAGCAAAAAAAAAAAAAAACTAAAGCTAATGCTAACACATTAACTTCAATTCAAAATACATTGAGCTTATAATTTACATGTTTTTTAACGACCTTAAAAGTTGTATTTGTTTAGTAGATTAGTGAAAAAATAAGCAAAGTTCACAAACACTAGGTGAAAAATTAGCTCCACTATTAGCGGATTAGCAGCTATAGTGCAGGTTACAAAAACTGAATGTATTCCTTTATTAGTATATGGACCAAAAAATAACATTTTGAATTGAAAAAAAAGGTTTGTATTTTTTTGAAAGTCACTAAATTCTCTTGAAACAAGCAGTAGTAAAATATTAACGAAGATAAAATGCATACAAAACAGCCGATAAATACTTTTTATTTAATGAAAGTGGAAAAAATAAAAAAGTATATAAATATATATATATACTATAACAAGACCTAATGTGATCTGGAGAAAAAAAATCTTTTAAAGTGAGGATACAACACAGAACAAATCGTATCTGTGCAGCTTCTTTGTTTTCCTGTAAATATATTCTGACCCCAGTTATGCATGAAATGGCTACGATGACATGAATATATACTGCAAATCTGGTGTGAAATTACTACAAAAAGGGACAGAAATGGTTGCAAAAAGGTGTAAAAGGACCACAAGTAAACAATGATTGAAAAGCACTCAAAGCGGGGTTAACACTTCAAAAATAGGATGAAAACAAGCGAGACAGAACATGATTGTAAAGAGGAAAACAAAATTATCACAAAGGAAGAAAAACCTTGAATCCTTTTTGACTTTTTCAGTTTGCAGGTTGTGGGTTTTTTTGACAATTATTCAATAAAATTACTATATTTTATCTATTCAATTCTTTGAAAATGTACATTTATTTCACCCTGCTTAAGATAGTTTGGCTCTTTAGAGTGAATGATCACATTTTGATTTGATTTTATTCACTTAACTTTCCCATTAGGAAGCTTCAATGCCAAATTTTGCTTCCAGGATAACATTTCTGTGTTAAGATTTTTTACATTTTTAAAAGTAAGTGTTTTTAAATGTTATTTTTCAAATGTAATTTAAGAAATACATTAGAAAAAAATTTTTTTAAATGTAATTTTATTTTTTTAAATAACATTTTTATCGCACATTTTATTTTGCAATTAAATTTTGTTATTGCGATAAACAACAATATGTTCTAGTAACTCTGTTATTGGTATAATAATGTTAGAAAACATTCTCACAGATCAATAAACTCAAAATTTTTAACAACAGAAGACATTTTAAAAATACAAATTAAACAAACAACAAATATTACATATGTAACATTTAAAAAAAATCTCGTAATATTTTGATATTCTCATAATATTTTAGATTTTTTTAGCTGCTTCCATTCACTAATGCTTTACATCTTCCATAACACTTACATAGCTCACTAAAATAAATCTGGTAACAGTTGTGATAATGCTGGTCAGAATTGGAGCAAATTATTAATACCTAAAGGCACAAAGTGACAACATATTTTGCTGAATTTTTTCTCCGAACTGGAGATATAACAGGTAAAGTTAAGCGTTCATGCCTAAGTTTGTTTTTCCAAATGTAACATCATGCGCCTAGTCTTTGAAAATAAAAAACGTAGCACTACAGTGAGAGTAGATAGTGATGATATACGATCTTTATATCTACAGATCAAGTTTAATCCACACAGTCTGCAGATTAAACACGTCACATGTTCTTTATTTTGGCATCTGAAAACATGTTTGTGTATCTTATTCTGTCCAACTGAAGCGAAGGAGTCGAGCTCCTTCCTAATGAGTGTTGATGTGCCTTCCTGTTGAGGCAAACCAACTCCGCTTCATTTTCCCGCAGCAGATGAAGTGACTCAGAGTGGAACATGATCTCCACGAGGCGGCTGTTTATTTAAAGTTGATTGGCACGGCAAGCTAAAGTTTAGAAATGTCTGAACATAATTAGGAGGATGATTAAATTATTTTCTAATCGCGGGCCCTAAGCTCATGCCGCGTTAATGAACTTTGCCTTCTAACTTTGAAGCCTGGAACAGATTGTCCATCTGCACGACGCCGTATGTGACTGGAGGCTGCTGCCGAAAGCATCAGGCTCCGTTTGGAGGCAGCTCCGGTCCAAAAGGCGACGCGCAGCATCTGCAGACGGCTGACGCAGATTTATATTAATTGATTTATTGGGAGAAGCAAACAGTCGGAGTAATAAAATTAGTCTGAAACAACACTGCAACTCTGAAGCTTGAGTGAAATCATCCCTGTGATTAATAGGTGGCTTTTAATCTCCATATGGTGCAGAAACGCAGTTCGTTGGTGGAGAGTCTCAGATCAGTTTTGGACTGCAAAACCACAAACTATTACCAAGTATTTGTCCTCTAGTTTCTAGACAGAAACAGACTTAAAAAAAAAAGCTTTTATTCGTAAATAATTCCATAAAAAAGCTAAATGTTTGGCAGATTATTTCACTTCATCTTTAATCTTAAAGGGAAAGACCCTCAACCTTTTGTGGGTTTTGGATTAATGGACTTTGTACAGCATGTTTAATAAATGATGATAAAATATTTGCGGCTAAATAATGGAGAAATCCAATATGATGTAGTTTAGACATATTTTATGTATTTGTATCTGGTGCAGTTTGGATTCATATGTGAACCCCAAGTGGACCAGAAACTGCTCCAAATGCAGGAAGTGGACTACAGTGCAGGGTATTCTGGGTAAAAACAACCAAAACAAACAAGCTAACCTCGCGCTAGCGGGAGAAATGGCTTGTTGTCTTTTACCAAACACAAAAAAGAAATCCTAGAACCGCTCAAATCTGAAACTACTCCATTTTTATTTGCATTTTGTGAAGAAGGAAGTTGAGCTTTGTGTCTTGGTGCAGCGCCCCCACAGGCGAGGAGGGGAACAAGTTTCTCAAAAGTTTGGTTTGTTTGACCCAGTGCAGTGTGAAAAAGAACCACAGCAGATAAAAATGTAACAAATGTTGCAATTTTGGTCCCAAATCAAACCAAATTTACAGGACTAGCAAGAGAGAAAACCCCCTTACTTTAAAAAGTACTGTTGATAATTTCTCTTAAAAACAGCCGATATTTGATCATTTAAGACAGAAAAAAACAAGATATGAATTGGGTAGATAAGGATGTAAATAATTCCTCTTGTTTGAAGAATCATAGTATTTTTGAGTCAAATCCTGCATTTTGACATGAATGCTGGGATTTAAAAACCACAGAAGGATAAAATTGTTTGACATTTTATGAATCGCTGGACATGTGTTCATTCATTTCGGCAGTGACCATGCCCACACAGTCGCACGTAAACCTGCTTACTGGAGCTGAAAAACAGGGGTGTTGGTGGCGGCGAGGTTGTTGGGTGACAGAAGGTTGTTTTCAGGAAGAAAACATGTTCACAGCTCACATTTCCTATTAGATAAATGGGCTTGACGACTGCTGCCTTGAAAACGACCGGTGGGATTTTCTTTTTTTTAGTGCCATTTGCAGTCAGATTATGTTAAATTTAGGTTTTTGTGTAATTTCTTCTTTTTATTTCGCTTTGGGATGAGAACTTTACCACTTTCTCTGGATTAAATATACACATCTGAGGGAATTTTACAATTTTGGGCTCAATCTCGCATTTCATCCAGATTGGTTTCCTCCAAACTTACAGAGTATGAGTAAAAAATAAAAATAAATGTTGAAAATATTGTTTTTCCTTGCTAAAAAACCGAAAAAAAAAAAAAATCCAAGTTTTTCTTCTCTACAATTTGATAAATAAACTCCAAGTTATAAAAAGAAACTTCCTGGTTCTTGTTTCTTACATGTATAAAAAAGCAAATGACTGAAGTTAGTGACTTTTGCGTTGACTTCCTACAACACAGCCCCGCCCACTGTGATGTCATCATGCAGATGAAAACTATAGACATGTTGTAGCATTAAAAAGCTGCTCCCCAGTGATGGCTGCCACTGGTTTCAGCTGTCCAGTCGTCAGCATAACGCACTAAATCTTAAATGTATTTGTGATTTATAAAAGAAACATTTACTGCTAATAGTCAACACTATGACTACAAAGTAGGAAAAAGGTTTACATTTAAAAAAAAAAGCAAGGAAGAGGGAAGTAGCTCTGTTATGCTAGCTTGACTTTGACAATTTTAACATGTAGATGTGCTGCAGAATTTGGTGTGTTTCAGTTTAGTTTAATTTAAAAAAGGCGACCCACACACCAACTAGATTAGCTAGTTAGATTCGTCTTTTTGCCCTCATGCAAAGAGACGAATAGAAGAAATAACGTAAAGTGAAATTGAGAAAACATTTTTATTAATGGAAACAAATAAAAATGGTAATTAAAGTGGAAGAACTATAACCAACTGGAATTCTGTTGCACGGTCATAAAGTCAACTAAAACATACTGAAATTACAGATGTAATGTCCTTCATTTTTGTATTTTCGAACCAACTAAAATTCATTTTTTTAAGCAGTTTACATCAGGTATCAGGAAATTACGGCACCACGTAATAATCCTGGCGGCTATGCTACGCTAGTCCACAACATGGCGGCATCAGAAAACAGCCGGTTGTTCAACAATAACATCATACATAGCCACAATACTACACTTCTTTGACCTTTTCTGCACCAAAATATAAAAAAACTAAACTAATGCGAAACATTTAACTCATAACTCATTTGAAACTAGCGAACAAACAAAAAGGCACAACGAAATAAAACTAAATCTTGGTCAATAGTGATAAGCGGTTTTTTCTAAAAACTTCCTTCGTTTATAAAAATTGTTTTTGTCATATTTATACCAAAAGCAAAACTTTACATTTAATAACCCCCAAACTTTCTTTCGATTCGACCATCACTGCTGTGGAGAAAATTACAGATAGAGAACGGACGCTAAGCCGTCACATTTCACATTTCCTCCCATACACGTACTCAGAAAAAGAAAACCATACTCAGAGTTACACAAACAACTATTCAAAAGTCCATTTGAGGAGAAGACAGACGGCTCGATAACCCAACAAAGCTGTGACCCAGTTGACTCTTGTGTTTTCTTTTCTACAGCTAGAGAAGGACGGAAGCAGAAGAAAACAAGAATCAAACCCCAGCTTGAGGTTTCCGACACTTTGAAGGTGCTACTGAAGTATGAGTTGTTTTTTTAATGGTTCTCTCTCTGTGTGGACATAAAACAAAGTAGTTGGTGTCTGTCTGAAGTTATCACTGCCTCGCAGCGATGCTCAGACAGCAGACAGGACCCGCCTGCACAATAAAGATCAAACCCGGCTGTGGATGTTCAGAAAGCACGTCTGGTCCGGAGCTAAAAAGAACAAGCCACCTCTCGGTTTTTATGCGTTACGTTGGCGTGCTTTTCATTGCTCTTGTCTTCGTTCCTGCGGTTCTGGTCCGGTAACCGTGTTGCCATTTTCAACAGAATCTCAATAAATGAGATTTCGATTTTAATAAAGGTCAAACAAACCCGTTTTGATGGAAACCAGTGGATTTATTTGTTTTGCTTTTCACACTGATGCTCAGGAATCTTTCAGCCTTTTCCACCATTTTATCACATTACAAACACAAACAAATGTTTATGTAACAGGATTTTAAGAGAAACTAATGAGCTAAACCACAACCGTGATTGTTTTCCAAAAACTACATGGGGAAATTACCAATGGTTATTGAATTACTACTTATAGTTTTTTAAAAATTTACCAATGAATCTGTATTTTAAGAAAAATTGCGACATTGTTGAATTGTTTACAGGAAGTAAGCAACAAAATCCAGCCATATATCCACAAAAAGCATTGAAGTCCTGTTTGTAGTTAGCAATTAACAAATCATCCCCTCTTTCAAACAAGGTGGTGGCAGCATCATGCAGTGGGAATGTTTCCCCATACAGGAAATTAACTACACACTGAAACAAGGCTTCTAGCACAACCCAAACCATACAACCAGAGCTACAAAGTTATAGATCAGATCAAAGCATATTTATGTGCCAGAATGGCCTAGTCAAAGTTCAGATCAAAACCCAACTGAGAATTCACTTTAAAAACCATTTTCTATCAAAGAAAGACGACGGATTGCATTCAGTCAGTGATTTGCAGCATTCACTTCTCCCTGATGAGACAGCAGAAAATCACTACACTGCAAAAACACAAAATCTAACCAAGTATGTTGTTCACTTTAAATAAGACAAAACCGACTTACAAGTAACTTTTCAACAATATACATTTGCTTGTTTTGAGTCAGTAATTCCTTTATATTGATGATAAAGTTCTAGTTACACTAATCGATTATTTAACCTATAATATGGGAAAATGTCTTGTAATAAGTCAAGTAAAAAAACTTAAAGGAGAGGAGGAGCGTTTAGCTGTTAGCGCCACTAGCTCAGCTGATCTGAAACAGAATGCCAGACCAGGTGGAGCTCCTAAACGTTTACTGTTTATCTGATATGTCAGAGTTGGTGCGTCACTCGCCTTCCTTTATTTTTAACTGAACTGAAACTCAGAATTCTGCAGCACATCTACGTGTTAAATTTGTCAAAGTCAAGCTAGCATAACTGAGCTACGTCCGTCTCCCTTGCAAAATTTTTAAATTAAAACTTTTTCCTGACCTTATCTTGTTGTTGTAGTGTTGACAATTAGAAAATGGTGTACCAATTTTTCTGCGGTAACTAATAATTAAATATTTAATTGCATCTTACTTGAATTACTTAAGTATATCAATCTACTTAATTTGTAAAAAGCTTCAAATCTGCGAATGTGACATCTATTGACAGCTGTTATGTGTCCCCGTCTTCTTTCTTGATCAAAAGGTTTATGGTGAAAAGAAAAGTTTGGATTGTGTTCTTGCCTGTATATGCAGCACTCTACAACTATTTTAAAAGTAAAATCAACTAAATAAATGTGACATTATAGGCTACTAACTGTGTTTTTGGTGACGTTTACAGGAGTGAATACTTATTTCACACTAAGCAAAAAAACTAAATAATCTCAATAGTTTCCATTCCTAGGACTTATCGTTTTTCTCTTTCTACCAAAAAACTGGTGCTTTGGTCTTAACTAGTCACTTTTTGCAGAACACTTTTGATACACAGACTTCAGACTTCGTTTTATTTGTTGTTTTGTTTATTATGTATAGCTCCAATGTTGGTATCTATTATAATTCAATGTTTATTGAACTTTAAGAATGTGTTTATTGCATTATTATTCCATCATTCCCATTATATTACTTGAAAATGGTCTAAAACAAAACAATATTATCATTGCAATAACTTCTGGGACAATTTATAATCCAGCAAAATTATGTACACAGTTATATTTATGGAGGTAAATTGATTGAGATTGGGTTATTTTAAATTACTTTAAATTTTAATTCCCAATGAAATCCATTGAAATGTGAGAAAACGTGAGAAACATCAAGGGGCATGGACACTGTTGTAACTTTTTTTGAAAAATAAACAATAGTTTGCTGTGAAAACTTTAAGTAGAGACTCATATGCTCGCTAAATACAGAGCAGCCCACATTAAAACAAACCAACGGCGAAGACAGTTAAAAAGAAAAATAACAAGGACTCCAAGAAAATCTAATTTAAAGCAGACATCTCGGCTATCTCCCCCGTTCCTCTTAAGTCGGGAACTTTTCATTTAGTCTCTGTCTCCATCTGTTTTCCATCTCATCTTGAAAATTGTCAGTTTCACTTATTGTGCAGCTTTTCCCTGAGAAGAAATGTTCAGGCTGGAATTATGCTCATGATGATAGCGTTCGCCGGCTCCCCCCTTGTAGATTCACATCAAAAGATTTTCCTTCTCCTTTTTTCAAATGGTGGATAAAAGAATGAGGGTGAAAATATGAAAATATTGCATTACTGTGTGAGATCGACTCGTCTAAGTGGAGGAAAAAAATTCTGTTTTTTTGTTCCGGCTGACATCAGAGGAAATGAGACTGGGACCATTAAAACCTTTTCCCAGTTAACTCCATGGAGTTCGCTGGTTTGCTGCTCGTCCTGAAGCGTTTCCGTTTCATTCTGGGAAAATTTCCAAATGCAAATCAAGAAAAATAAGAAAAATGGAACAAGGAGAGAGTTTGGAAATATTTAAATCGGTTTCAGGTTCAACTGGGAGGAGACTGGTTTCTGCTGGTTTAAGGGGAAAACTGAGAATTTACTGTAATTACCAACAATAAGCTGTTTATTCATCTGTTCATCCATCCATCTGTTCATCCAACCATCCATCCATCTGTTCATCCAACCATCTGTTCATCCATCCATCTGTTCATCCAACCATCTGTTCATCCAACCATCTGTTCATCCAACCATCTGTTCATCCAACCATCTGTTCATCCAACCATCTGTTCATCCAACCATCTGTTCATCCATCCATCTGTTCATCCAACCATCTGTTCATCCAACCATCTGTTCATCCAACTATCTGTTCATCCATCCATCTGTTCATCCAACCATCTGTTCATCCAACCATCCAACCATCTGTTCATCCAACCATCTGTTCATCCAACCATCTGTTCATCCAACCATCTGTTCATCCAACCATCTGTTCATCCATCCATCTGTTCATCCATCCATCCATCCATCTGTTCATCCATCCATCCATCTGTTCATCCAACCATCTGTTCATCCAACCATCTGTTCATCCATCCATCTGTTCATCCAACCATCCATCCATCTGTTCATCCAACCATCCATCCATCTGTTCATCCATCCATCTGTTCATCCATCCATCTGTTCATCCATCCATCCATCTGTTCATCCATCCATCTGTTCATCCATCCATCTGTTCATCCAACCATCTGTTCATCCATCCATCTGTTCATCCATCCATCTGTTCATCCATCCATCCATCTGTTCATCCATCCATCTGTTCATCCAACCATCCGTTCATCCAACCATCCGTTCATCCAACCATCCGTTCATTCAACCATCCGTTCATTCAACCATCCGTTCATCCAACCATCTGTTTATCCATCCATCTGTTCATCCATCCATCTGTTCATCCAACCATCCATCCATCTGTTCATCCATCCACCTGTTCATCCATCCATCTGTTCATCTGTTCATCCATCCATCTGTTCATCCAACCATCTGTTCATCCATCCATCCGTTCATCCAACCATCTGTTCATCCATCCATCTGTTCATCCAACCATCCATCCATCTGTTCATCCATCCATCTGTTCATCCAACCATCTGTTCATCCATCCATCTGTTCATCCATCCACCTGTTCATCCATCCACCTGTTCATCCAACCACCTGTTCATCCATCCATCTGTTCATCCATCCATCTGTTCATCCAACCATCCATCCATCTGTTCATCCATCCACCTGTTCATCCATCCATCTGTTCATCCATCCATCTGTTCATCCAACCATCTGTTCATCCAACCATCTGTTCATCCATCCATCCATCCATCCATCCGTTCATCCAACCATCCGTCCATCTTTTCATCCAACCATCTGTTCATCCAACCATCCAACCATCTGTTCATCCAACCATCTGTTCATCCAACCATCCAACCATCTGTTCATCCAACCATTCATCCATCTGTTAATCCATCCGTCTGTCCGTCCGTCTGTTGATCCATCCATCCAACCATTCATTCATCTGTCTGTTCATTCATGTGTTCATCCATCCATCCGTTCATCCATTCATCCATCCATCCACCTGTCAGTCCATCCATCCATCCATCCATCCATCCATCCCTCCATCCATCCTCTTCAGGTTGGTTTTCTTGCAGCTTCCATATTGAAACTTTGATCTTTTTCTTTACCGTTTTTCTGCTGTAGATTAAAATTTTTCTTCCATCACGTTAAAAAATATCAACAAATTAACTGAAAACTGAATCTGAGCCTAGAAAAGTTTCACATGTTGTGTTAAAAGTTGTTTTAAAAAAAACATGTTTGAAATAAAAGAATAAATAAAATAAAAATAAAAATAAACCTGTGTGTAATTTATCTACACAATGTTTGACTTGGTGAATCATGTTTATTAAATATGATTGTAGATATAATATTAGTTAAATAAAATGAAGAATCAAAATGCAGTTATTAGACTGGTAGATGTAGAGAAAATACTGCATTACATTATTTAATAAAATGTGTTGAAGTTGTAATGGGAGAAAAAGCTTTGTTTCAAATGTACATCTAAAACCCGTCCTGTGGGCATAAATAATAAAATCTGATTGTTTGATATAATTACATAAACAGTGGATTAAATCCACTTTTCAGGCCAGGATAATTAACACAAACATTAAGTGATTAGAACAGGATAAACTCTCCATTAACCACTAAATCCATTGTTTAATTAGGTTTTGAACAATAATTTAATCATTTTTAATTGGACAAAATCCTCAAGTAACCTGGACGTTTTTAAGAGTCGATCTCGAAAAGAGAGAAAAACAGAATTTTAAAACAATGGATAATAAATGCAGAAGGTGATAGAGGTACGATAATATCGAGATAAAAGACTACTGATTACTTCGCTCTGAGAAAAAAAAGCACAAGGATTTTTCTATTGATTACCAATTCAGAATAACATGATTTGGCTTGAAATAAAAACCAACACAATGGAGTAATAATCCTCCTGAAAGCCTCAGATTCCTCTTTTTCTGTGTCATCAGGGATACAATCAGGCATACAAATCTCTGAGGCTTCTTTGGGACAAGAAAAAAGAAATGAATAATGAACTCAGCCAAAGGGCTTTTTTAATGTAATCCAGCCACTGTCTCTCGCCGAGCATTTCATCAAACTTCAATAAAATAATACAAGAGAAAGTGACACATTACTACCGAAGGCAATGTGAGCCGCTCAGGGACAAAACAATCAAGAAAGCAATCTGAAAAAAAAAAAAAAAAAGTCAGAGACGGCGTTCTCGACAAGAGGCGGGTGAAATTAGAAAAGATTTAATTTTAGCGTGGAGCGGTCGCTCCGGGGTTCGGTAACATTAGAACGGCTAACTTCCCGTGTTGCTCAGTTTGTTTGATTGCAAATGAAAAAAAGTCGTGTCAGAGGTGTACGCCGGTGTTCAGACAAAGAACACAATCACATTAGAGGGCTAAAGCGGCCCATTGTTGCTCTCTCCGCTCACAATCAATAAAGACTCGCTCTTATTCAAGTCCCTGAGATTAGATCGAGCGTTTCAGTGGGCTGCTGTTGGTGTAACCAGGTTACATCAGTGGGAAAACGCTTGCACTTCCAGGAACGTTCAGTAGGTCCAACAAGGGTCTCAAACTTTCACCTCCCAGTCTGAATCTCACTTGATAATTTGGGCTTCAATCATTTGTAAAGTTTGAGTTTATTGCAGATTTTCCCCCAAATCAATCTGCTCAAATATAGACGTGAACTATGAATATTATGTTGAAGACAAACTGCCCACGAATACATAAAATACAAGTACATTAAAGACTTCATGTTGTACCAACCTTAAAGACCTCTCAGGTTTTCTGGTTGGTGGAAAACCAAACATGAAGAAGCAACATTCACCACAAATATGGAACAAACTCCCAGAAAACTGCAAAACTCTGATTTCCTTTAAATTAAGGCTAAAGAGTTTTTTTATTCTAATAATTTATTGATTCTTAGTAACTGGAACCTTGATTTATACATTTGTGGTACATTTGCTTGATGGTTTTGATGATGGAAAAAAATTTAATGTTTTATTGCTTGTTTTATAAAGATTACAGTTGGTTGCCGTACTATACTTTTATGGTGTGCTGGTATTCTACCCATTTCCAGTCGGCAGTAGTCTTGGTGGTTTCTCTATTGGTGCTGGTATTCTACCCATTTCCAGTCGGTAGTAGTCTTGGTGGTTTCTCTATTGGTGCTGGTGTTCTACCCATTTCCAGTCTGCAGTAGTCTTGGGCCTGGGTGGTTTCCGGGTTGTTTCTCTTTGAGAGTGACAGTTTTGGTTAAAATGTTGGATCTGGGACATAATTTGGGCAATTCAACAAGTCAAAGCAAGGTAACCCTAAACGTTACACTGCTTTTCATATCACAAAGGTTTTCATTGCACAATGTAGATGGAATAGTGAAGGTAAACCTTTTCAACTTCACCACAAATGAACTAGTAGACGGTTGAAACTATGGAGAAAAACCAATGGTTGCTAAGAGTGTATGCAAACTGGAGCTATAAGACTCAAGTAATTACTTTATTCTGTATATACAGTGATCAATATTTCTTCAAGCGATGCGTAAAAATAATCAGTTACCACTATAAATGCTTAAGAGTCTCTAATGCAGGAAAAAAGTGTTCAATTGATGCCTTTGAAAACCGTGTATGACCACTTGGTTTTGATCACCTGTGGGTTGAGATTAGAGGTACCGTTTGAGTCACAGACTTTAACGTTATGTTCCTTAAATCAAATGTAGCTTCTCAAATCCAAGTCTTGACAGATTAACTAAACTCTCATATGTCCTCACTGCTGTCACTAAATTAGCCATAATTTTATGATTTCTCAGGTTAGAAGATGAATAGACATCAAGCTGTACAGGAAGTACGTAAAGGTGTGAGTTGCATACACATAGACATGCACATACTATATCTAAGGTATTTTAAGATGTAAAGGAGTTTTGAAAAGAAAAAGATCCTATTAAACACTGAAACTCAAGATCTTTGTCCGTATCCCAACTGATTTATATGGTCATGCTTCAGTTCAAAGTATCTAAAACATGAAATAGTTTAAAAACATAAACGCAAAATTCAGGTAAAAAAGTGAACTTTTAAACTAACCATATCTTTAGGGGGTAATATGACTCATAGAAGTTGGCTTATGTGAAGTAGTCCTGAATCAGCATCTTATCTGCAGTGGACAGCAGTTAATGGGATGTAGGCTTGGAGAGTCAGGGAGAAATTTGAATATAAAGGTCGCTGGACACCAAGAAAACCTTCTGCACATATGATGCGTCAAGCACATGTGGCAAGAACAAAAGGATGTGATTTTGGGGATTTTGCGGAGTATGATCAGGCTTTAAGGATGAGCATAAAATAATACGAGGAATATCAGAACGCAACAGCGATTAGCAATAAAACTGAGCGAACGCCCTCTCAGAGTGATAAGTGCCAGTTAAACTAAAAACTCACAGCTACAATCAGCTACTCAAGCTAACAGCTACTCATAATCAAGCTAATAGCTACAGAAGCTCAAGCTAATATCTAGGAAAGTTAACAGCTACTGAAAGTTAAGCTAAGTGCTAAGACAACAACTACTCTGTCAGGTTAAATCAGGGGTGTCAAGCTCCAGTCCTCAAGGGCCGCTGTCCTGCAGTTTTTAGATGTGCCACAGGTACAAAACACTGGAATGAAATGGCTTAATTACCTCCTCCTTGTGTAGACCAGTTCTCCAAAGCCTTGCTAATGACCTAATTATTCTATTCAGGTGTGGTGCAGCGGAGGCACATCTAAAAGTTGCAGGACAGCGGCCCTTGAGGACTGCAGTTTGACACCCCTGGGTTAAATAGTCAGCAACTACTCATAGTCAAGCTAATGGCAAATGGAGGTCAAGCTAAATTCTAAGAAAGGTAACAAGTATTTATAGTGAAGCTAAGTGCTATGCAAGCTAACAGCTTCTCAGTCAAGATAACTTCTATGCAAGTTAACAGCTACCCCTAATAAAACTAATGGCTACGAAGGGTCAAGCTAGGTGCTATTTAAGCTAACAGCCAATCAGAGTCACTTTTTCTTCTCTGGCGGAGTCACACTGACTGGAACACAAACATAAATAAAAAAATAAATACAATAAAAAGAGAAATAAAAGCCATATGAGGATATAATTTTCAAAATATAATTAACTGCCACAACTCGTTTGTTTTATACTGATGTTAATTTCTATCGCTGAAGGTTTCTTATCCCTCAAAGCTTTTTTATTATTATTATTTCTAGTTTTGTTTAGGTTTTAAAATAAGAATCTTGTCCAATAAAGAGGCATCGATTGACTGATATCCACGGTGGCAGCATCCCTCAGGACTCTGAGGGGCAAAATGAGAGAAAACTCAGAGATAGCTTTCACTGCAGATGAGTGATTGACACAACAGGCATGACAATATGTCAAATTCTGAGTTTCATCATCTGTTCCCCTCATTGTCAGCATCACGGACAAATCGGTCTGTGTGGTAATAATTTATTTATCTAGATTAACATTTTGTTGTTTTGTTGTGCCTCAGCGGTCAGCCAGCGCTACCTGCTGAGTGAAATTTCTCTGTGTGCAAAGAGCTGTAGCTGGAAAAGGCAGCACTTTTCAGCTTTTTAGTAAAAGTGTAGAGAAATGTTGCTCCATCACATCCAGGTAAGACTCTCTAAACTCGTACTATAAGTTTGTGGTTTCAAAGCACTGTGTCATTTTGCTAAAATAAACCCTTTTGCCTAGTAGAATATTACGTACGCTCCATCCTGTGATATCCCCATCCTGCCTGGGGAGCTGCAGCAGGTACAGCGAGGCGAGAGGCTGAAAAGGTTTCACCCAGGAGCCACAGAAAAGTGTCAGCTGGTAGCAAATCACTAGACTGCCAGAGCAGCGGGCGGACAATCCTGAGACGAGACGAGGTGGGAGCAAAATCATCCCCTCAACAGGAAGCTGGATGAAGTTCTGCAGAGCTGGAAGCTCCAGCAAAATGCTCGCTGCTAAAGCACCAAGTCTTACCAAGTATTTTTGGTCCAGTTTCCACACCAAGTATCTCAGTACACTTGAAATAAAACCAAATGCAACTTACAAGTAACTTTTCAACAATAAATAGGAGCTTGTTTTAAGACAATAATTCCTTAATATTGATGAAAAAGTACTAGTTAAGATTATTTTATTTATAACAAGACAATTTTTCCATATTACATGTGAAATAATCTACCAGTGGAACTAGACCTTTTTCATCAATATTACTATTACATGAAAAAAAATCACATATTTTTATACTTTCACACGGATCTCAACTGCTTCTAAAAACGCCCTAACCGCTTAAAAAAACCCACCTACCACGTTTTTGACAATAAGTTCATGTTTTTATTGTGTCTGGAAAATGAGGCGTTTCAAAAACCTCCAGAATGTAACGCCACAAATTAGCAGGGACTGCCGTTGCCTAGCAACCCCAGCAGAGTTCCGTCCGTTACCTAGCAACCCACATGGAGCTCCAGCACTTTTGTTCAGTTTTTTTTTTTTGTTATTTTAACTGTTATATGAGCTGTACAATAGCTTTTGACAAACCAAGTGTTTTTTTTTGTTGACTTATCATCCATAAACCACTTGCTGGATTCCTGTTTGTTGTTGGCAAAAGGCTCCACTTTTCACACATGTACGGTTGTATAATTGTGCATCTGTTAGCACAATTATATTATATAAAATACAGTGGCATTTTCACGTGCCACTGTAAATGTTGATTTGGAGGGCGTGGCCAGCAGCAGCTTGTTTGGATTTAAAGTTACAATAGGCTCTAAAACATTTCATTTAGACTAAAATCTCATTATATAAGAATGATTTTGTGCAGAAAATGTAATGAACATGTTTTGTGTAGACCGTAGACCTATCCTAACTTAATACGTCACCTTTAAGCAAATAGTGACTTAAAACAAGCTGAAAAGTTTTTTCAGTTTTGTCTTATTTCAAGACAAAACTGTCCTATTTCAAATATGAAATAAGATATTTACACTAGAAAATATACCAAAACATTGGTAATATTTTGTGTTTCTGCAGTGTTGAAACTGTGTGCAGAACTTCTTTGGATAATTATTTACCACAAAGAAAAAAAACCTGACAAATGATGGTCTTAAAGCCTGACTATACCAGTGTGCTGCAAATGAACATCCTTCTCTGGAGTGTCTTATCCTTGAAACATATGCACCGCACATTTTCAGCACAGGTAATTGAGGAAGAAGCAAAGATCCAAGGACAGCTGCGGTGCTTTAATGACTTTATCTTCATTTGAATGGGCACCTCTCTCAGAGGAAATGTTCCACATCATTGCCTGAAATCCATTCAGGCAATACGATGGCCACCTGAGAGGCGCATCAGCCGAGATTCTATGGCTCCGGGTTGGTTCTGGGGAGCATAATACCTTTGACTGTGCAGAATTATCTACTCAGAGATAAGTTTGGCTGCGCAAGGCGGTCTCACTCCTGGCCGAGGTGTGACGGCGACCCGAGGAGAAGAATGAAAGCCGGAGCGTCTTGTGGCGGCGCCTGAAAACTTAATCAAACTCCATTTAAGGGGGAAGACTGCTGGAACTAATTGTGCTGCATCTCAAAGCTCTGGACCCGAGTCACGCATGGGCATCTCATCAGGAAGGGTGGCCAATATGTCGCTTACGCTTATTGCATATTTGCACAACAGAACTTGATCACAGCTGCTGTCTCTGAGCAGGTGGATTCCCACTGCTGAGGCTCTAAGCTTGTAGCAGAGCATTTTAAGCATTTTCTCAGAATATGTTTAAAGGTTTTCCTACT
Organism: Gambusia affinis; assembly: GCF_019740435.1. Classification (NCBI taxonomy): domain Eukaryota; kingdom Metazoa; phylum Chordata; class Actinopteri; order Cyprinodontiformes; family Poeciliidae; genus Gambusia; species Gambusia affinis. Next base: position 2,911,632 of record NC_057888.1, read on the forward strand.
ATAGATCTTCCCTGGACAGGTCAGGATAGATCTGTGGCCCATACAAAACAATCTTAGCTATTGATATTTTAATCATAATGAGCCGTTTTAGGACTTTTTTTTTCAATTTCAATCCAAATAAGCTGCTGCTGGCCACAGCCCCCAACTCAATGTTTACACACGCATGTGAAACTGGCTGCAAACAGATGCACAATTATACAACCATTCATCTTTGAAAGGCAAAAGTGGAGCCTCCTGCGCAACTGACAAGAATGCAGCAAGTGGTTTCTGGGTGGCAACTCAACAACAAAACTTTTTCAGAAGCCATTGTACAGCAAAAGAGTAGGAAAACTAGCTGAACAAACATGCTGGATCTCAGCTTGGGTTGCTAGGCGACAACGGAACTCAGCTTGGGTTGCTAGGTAACTTCCTGGGCTTTGCTGGGGTTACTAGGTAACTTTAATTTGCTAATTTGTGAAGTTATACTCCATAGATTTTTGAAACCGTTTTCATTTTCCCGAAATCAAAAAACATCGATTATTGCCAATAAATGGCAAGGTGTTGTTTTTTTGAAGCAGTTTAGTCGTTTTTAGAAGCAGCAGAATCCCAAGTGGAAGTGCAAAAATGAGAAAAATATGAATTTAGCACAGGTCCCCTTTAATGTAATTTATTAAAATCCAGTTGACGTTTCAAAATGTAGCAGTCCTTCAATTGTAGATCAACAGGAGAGAACTACGAAGGCCGTTCGACTCTGCTTGTGACTTTAATTTAATTTTGGCTTTATTTCTAAAACTAGTATCCAATTTTAAATGCAGTAATTGGAAACACACGGTACACAACTTTTCTTACTTTGCATGTTTGTGTATATGGTAAAATAAATGTGGATTGTTAATAAAATGATCAATATGCTACTTTTGAAACAACAACAAAATATATATTTATTTCTTTTAAACAAAAGCAATCATGTTGTATGTTTTTGTGTTAATAACCATTGTATTTCTACTCAATGAGCAAGTCTGCATTTGGCTGTTTACCTTACATCTACTATTTGCAGCAACAGGTAGAGGAGGGGCAGAACCACTCTATGCTACATATAGGTGAAGGAAACTTGTTAAAAGAGTTTAAAATCCAGTTAAATTATGATGGGAATTCCTTTAACTGGACAAAACGTTTTACTTTGTATCCATAAAAAGTTGAGATGTTACAAAATTATAGAAACTAATTTCTAATGTGACAGAAAGTTTGTACAAGATATATTATCTCCGAGTTTATATCTTCTCTGAGTTTAAATAATTCAAATGTGTTGCTCAAGAATTACAAGTTTTTAAAATGATCCAAAATGGACCCAATGATTTCCAGTCCAACGTTAGAAATCTGATCAGGGCCCACCTGAGTTTCTGTAAAAAAAACACAACATGAATCTTCCCAAGAGAGCTGCAATATGTGCTGTAATGACTCCAACTGAGCGAGTCCTCAACAGATGGTGACATTCAACACCCAAAGGTTGTCCCTATAGGCTCCTCCTGCAAGTTGAGATATTGTATTTCTTACGCAGGGTCAACACCTGTCAGAAATGGCAATCGGGTCCAGGAGAGACGCTGCTTTATAACACTAAATCTGTTTAACTGCAAGTATTTAACAATGTGTCGAAAATTCCACATTTTTATATTTCTAGGCTAAAAACATCTTACCAAGGTCTGACAAAGTGTAGAATTTATTTTTAGAGCAGTTTGTTTACTTTAGTATGAATTAGCAAATAAGTTAACTTGTGTTTTTGCTTCTTTTTAGACATTGAAAACTTAAGAAAAAAGCAAAAGTTGTCATTACACACTAAGTGAGAATACTGTGTGTGTTTTCATCCCTGACAATCTGGCAGATTAGTTCGGTTGGGAACCAAAAACGCAATAATTGTTACACTTTCAGCTGTTATGGTTCTTTTTCACACCAAAATGATTCAAACAATTTAAACTCTTTGAAAAACATGTTCCCCTCCTCACCTGTGGGGGCGCTGCATCAAGAACCACTAAAGGAAACACGAAAGCCTCAGAAGGAGACACTAAGCACAACTTCCTCCTTCACAAAATGTAAACAGAAATGGAGTAGCGTCAAATTGTAGCGGTTGTAGGATTTCTCAGGTCATTTTTTACGTTAGCGCTAAGCTAGCGCATTTGTTTTGGTTGTCTTTACCCAGAATGCCATGTGTTGTAGTCCACTTCCTGCGTTTGGAGCAGTTTCCAGTTCACATATGAACTCAAACCGCGCCAGAGTTCACTTCAACAGAACTGAAATCGAGGTTTGTAGACGGACCAGAGTTCATTTTTTTGGAGTATTAGACCTACCTCAAAAAAAAAAGAAAGTTAAAGCATTGTTAACTAATTTACCAAAAGTATTAAAAATTGGAAAAATCGTATCAAGATTGAGAAATTAATTAATTTGTAAGGAATAATGCATAATTTTTATAAATAATAATTTATGCCTGGAAACAGCATTTATTGTTTCCTTACAGAAAAAAACTGAATTCCCATTCAACTTTCATTTCAGCGCTCGGAGCAGATGTTACAAAATTAAAATTAAATTACAGTCTTGACACTGATGAGTCACATGCTAATCCGTATGTTGCTGACTCCTTAGCGAAGTTGTAATAACTCATCTGAGTTTTTGCTTCTCTCTTTCCCGACAGTGTGTTTGTTTGAGCTTTGAAATGCTGCCATAACCATTTCTGACACCTTCGTCCTTTTCTCTCCTCTGCTGCTTCTTTTGTGTAAAATTTCAAGGGGGAAAGGTCAGCAGCAATACTGGTTCCTATGAATCTGGGAAGGGTGATGTACACACTGTTACCACTGAGTTACACATTTTCTATGAAAGCAGATGGTGTCATTCCTAAAATGTCTTTATTTCCAAACATAACGCCGTTGACTCTGAGCTGATGTAAACAATGTCGAGTCTTGGACTCTGAAACTTTCATGCGTGATGAAATCCTTGCAACACGCAGAGGCATGCAGCACTTTTGAGCACATTATGACCAGTAGCCCTTTGTGCTGGATTCATATTTTATGACAGCATGACCAAGAGGGGCCATATGGTAATGGAGGTTGGACTTGCCTTGAAATTCCCCCCTAGCTAGAGGTGGTGGAGTGACCTAATGAAGCAGCAGACTGTGTGCCGCCTGCAGTCAGAATAGGAAAGGAGTTCAGATGGCTGCGGTCAGTAGCAGCAGCAGCAGCAGCAGCAGCTAAGCTTGTGACTCGGGCCGCCCCAGGACACAGCAGAACCGGCAAACCAGTCACACAGGACAGACTCCCATGTTCCCAACTGCACAGATAAAGCCAAAAGGAAGGGAGGTAATCTAGCAGACTTAGTCACGGCTCTGTGTTTGTGTCTTCTTCCTTAATGCAATTAAACATGGCTGCTCATGCTAACCCACGTCTAACGACAACCTTGACCTACGAACTACTGCAAGCCGCTTAAATCACTAAGCACACGCAGAATAACACGGGAATAAACAATATGTTCATGAACACATTAACGAAACACAACTACAAGTTAAGAAAAATACAAAACAGCAAATTAAGAAAAATACATCAACTAAAAACTACAAAGAAAAAAAAAATTAAAACAACTAATTAAGAAAATGTGACATTTTTTGCCATTTTTTCAACCTTCCTTTTAAATTTAAGGATTCAATTTGGATTGAATTCAAGTTTGGATTATTTCAACGTAATGAATATTTATTATTCCTAATGGCTCTATAAGTTATCAGTGCAATTTTTTGTAAACTTTGGCTTATATTTCATATGTTAAACACTATTTTTATGTCAAAACATTTAAAAAAATTATACTTTATTTTGTTGCTGATGTAGAATGCAGAATAATAGACAAAATTACTAATAACAGTATGAAATGATATCATATAATGACATATTTTTAGTTCAACTCCAAAGTGTGGTGTTGGAAAAGTTACTTTGAAAACTGCTCGAACTTCTGCGTGTGAAAAGTGAGCAAACCTGCAGCAAACCTTTTGTTTTGATGCGCCTTTAGCATTAGTTCTGTCAAACTAATGCAAGAAACACAAAAACTAACACTGAATATTCTTTATCTTCTCACCTGAACCTGGCAAGAGACCAGTGGGCTTCATTTCACTGCTTGTGCTTCTTGACACCAACATGTGAGAATCGCTGGTTGCCAGCCTGTGAAAGAGAATCTTGGCACTTTTCCTTCTGAATCCGATTCTTCTGCTTAAATGTAGGAGATCAAACTAATGTGCGTTATGTAAAGCTGATTTTAACAATTGAATTCAAAACTTGTGATGGAAAACTACATTTTGTAACCCTCATTAATTCATTACAAGCTTTTTTCCAGTAAAAAAAAAAAATGCAAATTTTATTGTGAATCATTTTCTTTTTACCCACTAATAGTTCTCAAAGTTGTACAGTCTCAAGATAAACATTTTTGTTGATTCCCGGCAACAGAATGAGAACTGTCTCGGTAAGCCCTTAGCTGTATTTCCCTAATTTATTGTAATTATTAAGGGTGATTAAGTCAGAGTAAGAAAAAAAACCCCAAACAAAACACTTGTCTTTTCCTGCAGCCATTCTACGACGCACACAGCGGTAAAACAAACTGTCCAAATGTGCTGGAGATCTACTTGGGTTGCTAGGTAACGGGCGGAACTCTCCTGGGGTTGCTAGGTAACGGTCAGGGCCTGCTGATTTGTGACCTTACATTCTGACGGTTTTTGAAACGGCTCATTTTCCAGACAACAAAAAACATTAACTTATTGCCAAAAAGATGTGTTTCTTTTTAAGCGCTTGAGCTTCAGAAGCAGTTGAGCCCCAGATGATGGCATAAAAACGTGCAAAATGTTTAAAAGAAACACTTTTTTGTCTTCTATCTAAACCTGGTCTGACTGAGCCTTCTGAAGTGACAGTTTTCCTAACAATCTGTTTTGCCTTACAAATTACCAAAACAAAGATGCTATGGTTTCCAGTAAAGTCGAGTATTACCAGGATTTCTTTAAAAAAAATGATCTGATAAATGTCAAGCACCATGAGCCAATTACTGAAATGTTTTGACATAAATTCTGAATATGCTGCCTGTTTTCATAATCGGGTTGAATAATATTCCTTGTCATGTCAAATGTGTTTACAATGTTTGTTTTTGATTTCTTTGTACCATCATCAGATGACACACACACACCGCCAAACACTAAGTTCTTAAAAAGATACTCCAACAATGACAACAAAAGCCTTTTAATTATTTAACCTTAGGGTTAAAGGTCAATTTATCACATGCTTAGACAAAATATTAGTTTTCCAAGCTGAAAATTATAGAAAATAGGTTTAATGGTGATATTTTTAATAATAAAATTACATTCATAAGCCCAACAGATGTTTGTGCAAAGCAGAGATGACATAACTCCTGTAGTAAAAGTTCATGGCCTATTAGGAATTAATTAATTTTGCGAGTGTGGTGAGTTTTGTCCTACTTTCTACACCCAGGCGGCATCTAGAGGTCACAGTGACACTAAAACTGTTTTACTGCTGCCAAAACAGTATAAACTCTTTAATATGCTTACATTTCTTTTCCTTTTCAGCTCTCAGCTGAAGAGAAAGTCTTTTTTTTTTTCCAGCTCACTAATATTTTCAATTAAAAAGCTCTTAGACATGCAAACACATCAAGCTGCATTTTAGTTTCAATTAGTGCTTTCTGGCAGTTTCGCCTTCATTACCAACATCGGTTGTGTTCCTTACAAATTTTCACTTGTATTTGTGGAATACAAATGAAGTTGCAAAAGCTAAACTGCTTTTTTAAAAATGCAGTCAAAACGAACTGGCATCTTAATGAAAACTAGATGCAGGTTCTGCTGTTTTATGGCAAGTATTTAAGAAAGTAAATTAAGTATTTCTGGGCGTGTAATTCCATTGTTAATTTATTGTTTAACTATATTCAAACTAAAAGTTTGTACAAATGAAAATATAAACTTCATTTCTACACAATAAATGTGTAAAAATAAAAGTTTGTATGTTTCTAAAACCTCATAAAATGACTATCGGCTCATTAAGTGGGTTTAAATGTGAAAAATGAACGAGATTTATAAAAACATACGTGTTGTTTTTGTCACTTTTCATGCCGGCCTGTTGTGAGTAGTGCAGCGCTTTGAGGTCAGAGGTGAGGCATTCAGTGTTCTGTCGCATCGTGACAGGGTAGGTTACTATTATAATTAAGAACCACAATAAACAGAAAGTAGATCATGTCGTCAGTTTCACTTTAAGTTCAAGCATCCAGAATCCTGAGGTGAGAGACTTGTTTCCATTGTGTTTTCTAGTTAATTGGTCATTACTTTAATTTTTTATATATAACTCCAAGCTAACTATTTAGTTCTACACTAGTTAAATATTTAGTTCTGAGCTAGCTATACATATAGTTTGCGGAAGTGGACAATCAAAATAAAAGTTTTTCTTTAGCTTACAGACTAAATATCTAGTTGGTTAATTAAATATCTAGCTTGCTAACTAAATAATTAGTTGCAAACTAAATATTTAGTTTGAAAACTAACATTTATAATTGAAAAACATTGTGAAAATATGACTTTAAAATTTTTTGATGAACTGAATAATCCAAATTGCTGCTCTTAATTTGTGACTGTAATTTTACAAATGACATCCCACATATTCTATCAAATTAAATCAAATGTAAAGTGTGGAAATAGAATACAACCAGCTCATTTTGGTGCCTGAAAGACGTTTAATTTACAGCCCTTGTTAAAGGAAATGTCCCCACTAGCCCTCTTTTTTATTTATTTTTTTTCCTTTTAGGATTTCTTTTAAACTCTGGAGAACAAATGGATGATCACACCTTCACTGCATCCAGCCGAAGACAGCACAGAGAAGATCTAGTTAGCGGCAAGATGGACTCAGGCATAACTAAAAAATGCCGGTGAACTGTCAGCTTTTCAGTCTGCTGTGTGGCACAAGTTCCAATTAAGAGAGGAAACTGAAACCAAGTGACAACACGAGGACTGCACAAAAGATAGAGAGGCTTGTTTTGTAGGTAACGAAGGCAACATGCAGCACTTCATACAACACAAAAACAGGAAACTTTTTAACACTGGTGTCTGCGTAACGCTCTTGAAACGATGCTTTAAAGTTTAAAATGTGTGTTGTTCTACTGTTCAAGACGTGCAATTTGTCCTAATCAAGCAAAATCCAGATTTGCATGGTCAAATAAAAGGGAAAACGTGAATGACGCTTTCATCCTTTCTGTTCTGTATACACTATATCTGTCTGAAACCTACAGATTAAAATAGCTGATCTAATCTTAAATGGATCTTTCTCCATTTCAAGATCTCATGGTGTGGTTTTACATATCTTGCCAGAACTTACAAGACATTTTCCATTTTTCTTCCAAGAATTGATTGGTACTTTAAGATATTACACTGTACTTGTTCAAAACTTAAAGGTTACTTTCCCATAACTTAAAAAAATATACTTTTCAACATCTTAAAGGGTACTTTACCAGAACTTCCTCAACTTTCACAGTACATACTAATAAAGCCTGAACTTAAACTGCAGCTGTGTACTCATTTTTCATGTGGGACATGAAAGGTTTTTGCAAGTGTGAAATTCATGGCATTTTTTCCGTAATGGCGACCAAACACTGATGGAAATACTCTTTGAAGACTAGTTTCTGTTTTACCTGGTCAGACAAAATCAACTAAAACAGCCCAAAGTTACCTGCAGTCAAAATGACTGCCACGTGAAAACAAAAAAGGTGGAAATGATCTTATTTAATTTGACATTTGCATGCTACATATGAATTTCGTTTGCAGAAATTTACAGATTCTGAAAACTTTATTTTGGCGCTCATTGGATACATTTGTCTTATTTTCTTACCGTGGACAACTTTAATATTTCTAGCAAGTAAGGCCTGGCCACTAATGTTTGGGGTATTTTTATATCCACTCACCTTAATGTCACACATTTAGGTCATTAAGTCTTACTCACTAATGTCAATTTGGTTGTGTAACTTATCTTATCAGGCTGTGAAAAGCAGAACGGAGCACGATGACAACATGCTAGCTAATGTTAAAAACACAAGATGATGACGGGTAACCATGGCAAGTGGTAATCTTACTGCAATGAGTTTGCTCTCACATCCGCCGTGTTTATAAACAAATAATCCCACTATTGGGAGCTTTACAAGAACTTATTGGTTACTTTAATGTAGCTTTCCACAAACTTGTGAATATTTACAGATTCCATTTCTAAAAAGTGCAATAAATACCCAAGGACTTTCCTGTTACTGACCCAAAACTATAAGATCAGTTTTTCATAACTTATGGTTAGTGAATAGTTACATTTACTCACTTACATTTCCGTGAGTAACATCTTTGAAAACATAGTTTTAGGAGTATTTGTACTTTGTTTTACTACCAGTGCTTTCCCATATGGGGCAAAATTCTGGACCCAAAGGGGTATCTAACAGAAGTCACTCTGCTGGTGTTGACATTTTATCACACTCACGTATATTTGTTATGAGGACGATCAAAGTCACGACAAAAAGTATTTTTCACTCAATTATCTCTGTATAAAGTCAGTCATTATCATGACAGGGTGACAAAAAGTCTTATGAAGTTTCTTTTTGTTCTACGATAAATGAGATCATGGCAAATCTGTAATCTGGTCAATCATCAAAGGAGTCAAAATAGTGTTGCGTTAACATAAAGGATGTAAAGAATGGCTTTAATGGCTTCTTTGTGTTCACGCCGATTTATAATGAGAGAAGCATTTTTCAGTTTGAAGCCAAAGACGTTTCTGTTCTTCAAAGGGGTTAAGCTTGATATATGAAGTTTTGGTCTGGAAGAAGTTATTTAACTTTCCTTCGCTGCTATGAACATTATTTTTATTTTCTGTATAAGTCTAAGGGTGAATCCACATCAGCCATGTTTAGTCTACTTTAATCTAACTCATTTATTTACCTAGAAAGTCTGGTTCGCTTGGGAAGGTGTGAATGCACAATCAAACTCTAATGCGGATCAAAAATGTGAACTCTGGTCCACCTACATACCTTGGTCTCAGTTTGGTTTAAGTTAACTCTGTGTGCTTCGAATGCATATGCAGGAGGCGGAGAGTGCAGGGCATTCTGGGTAAATACAACCAAAACAAACATGAGAGTCTAGCGCTAAAAGGAGAAACGGCTCATGGTCTTTAGCCAAAGAGAAAAAAGAAATTCTACAATCGCCAATCCTTTTCGTTCACATTTTCTGTGAACAAATAGGAACAAAAAAAAAAAGAAAAAGGAAAATGCGTTCAGTGTCTTCTTCAGAGGTTTTTATGTTGCTTCCTTCAGTGGTTGTTGGTGCAGTGCCCCCGCAGGCGAGGAGGAGAACAGGTCTTTCAAATAGTTTGGATTGTTTGGCTAAGTGCAGTGAGGAAAAAAACCACAGCCTCTGAAAATGTAACAAATGTTGCAATTTTGTCTCCAATCAAACTGAGTCTTACAGACTATCAGGTGTGAAAACACTCTTAGAGTATCTCTAGTTCATTTTGAACTTTGATGTGAAAAAAAGGCGAACTCTGGTCCACCCACAAACCTCGGCCTTGGTTTGGTTGAAGAGAACTCTGGTGCAGTTGGAATGCATATGTGAACGCCAAGCAGACTGGAGACTGCTCCAAAAGCAGGAAGTGGACTACAGCACAGGGCATTCTGGGTAAATACAACATAAACAAAACACTCTAATGGGAGAAATGTCTCATGGTCTTTTACCAATGACAACATAAATCCCACAACCACTAAAATCTGATGCTACTCCAGTTTTGTTAACATTTTGAAAAAAGAAAGTTGCGCTCAGTGTCATCTGCAGAGGTTTTCTAGTTATTTCCTTCAGTTGTTCTTGGTACAGCGCCCTCACAGGCCAGGAGGGGAACATGTTTGTCAACTTGGTTGGTTCGTTTGACTCAGTGCAGTGTGAAAGAGAACCGCAGAAGCTGAAAATGTAACAAATGTTACAATTTTGGTCCCAATTTGAACTGAGTCTACTGGATTATCACGTGGGAAAAAACCCTGAAGATGCAGGATTTTACATTTTTAGTGTTTACCTAATCCAGTACAGAAATGGTTATTCTGCAGGCTTGGGAAGCAACCTGTAGGAATCAGGGCAGTACGGTCTGGATTATGCACTGATTAAAACAAAAATGCTCTGGTAGAGGAAAAACTGCAGAGAATGAATATAAATGATCAAAAGTCATTGTTTCAACTTGATGCAATCGTAGGAAATGACGTTTAAAGGCCATTCGGGAGTCATAAATGTTTCTGGGCTGAGGTCCAGTGACTGTAGGCCCCGGTTTTATTTGCCGTTCTTCGGTTCAGCTTGGCAGTCGAGGCAAGACCCATAAACCTCCCGCCGTGGCCCGACGTCACCCTCCTGAACTACAGCAAAGTGGAGGGGTGGCGGGGGTGGGGCGGCGGAGTCGTCGCCTCCGGCGGAGCGGAGTCACAACTTGGCATCCTCCACTAACCTTTAAAAATGCAAGCAAGCACGGAGCCGAGAAGCCAGACTTCACATGGATCCGTTTCAGGATGAGCGCTTATCTATTCTGCAACAACACTTAAATCTGCCAAAATACTGTGCCGAGTGGAGGAAAAGGTCACGCACGGTCGTATGCAAAACCACACACACACACACACACCGGCAGCTGCACTCCTGCGAGCTACATGCAGGATCACGCCATCAGAGGCGGGAGAAATGCATTTTCTAATGCACAGCTGATCGATTTCCGCGGGAAATAACCTGGGTCCTGTGAGCTGTTATTGCTCTCATACCATTTTGCGGATGTATTCATAAACATCCCAGCAGCTTATAGTGGTACGCTCAGCAGAAAAACTGACAGATAAATGAATCATAAAAAGGCCCGGCAAGGACAGCGTCCCAGAGTTCACCCAAACATGGCTGCTTCTGCAAGCTGCTGAGTAAGAATCGCCTCCAACCCCCAACCTTTAATAATCTGGATCGCTTATTTGTTGATATAGGAACACCAGGAAAAAGCTAAATGTTTAATGTATTCAGTTGCTATTGGAAACATTTTCTTTTCCTTTTTTTGCTTCTCTTTGCAGATAAATAATCCATTACAGAGATAAGGCTGCAGTAAAGAAAACTACAGCAGGCTGGGGAATTTATAGGCTATTTATTTCCTTTACATTGCTGATTTTTTTTTTTCTTGGTATTTAAATAAAATGTTAAATAAAAACAATGAAGTTCTGCGATGGAGTATCAGGGCCACGCTAAGACCATAAAATATAAGATTCAGAGAATAAAGTTCAAACAACACAAGGATAAAGTCATAACACAACTTTATTCTTATTTTGACCTTATTATTTGCTTCACTTTATTCTTGTATGACTGTCACAAGACTTTATTCTCATTATTTTTCCACCTTATTCTCATTATTTTCCCACCTTATTCTCATTATTTTGACTTTATTCTCATTATTTTTCCACCTTATTCTCATTATTTTGACTTTATTCTCATTATTTTTGACTTTATTCTCATTATTTTGACTTTATTCTCATTATTTTGCCACCTTATTCTCATTATTTTGCCACCTTATTCTCATTATTTTGACTTTATTCTCATTATTTTGCCACCTTATTCTCATTATTTTGACTTTATTCTCATTATTTTGACTTTATTCTCATTATTTTGACTTTATTCTCATTATTTTGACTTTATTCTCATTATTTTCCCACCTTATTCTCATTATTTTGCCACCTTATTCTCATTATTTTGACTTTATTCTCATTATTTTGACTTTATTCTCATTATTTTCCCACCTTATTCTCATTATTTTGACTTTATTCTTGCACGACTGTCAAACAAACATTCTCGTAATATTTCGACTTTATTCTTATACTGTTATGACTATTCTCAAAATATCACTTTAATTTTGAAATGTGGCCCACGTATTATTTTGACTTTACTCTCACACGTTAGCAACTTTAGTCTCGTAATTTTCTGACTTTGTTCTTGAGATATCAGGATTGTACGCTCATGTTAATCTCAATTTCATTTTTTCTTAGGATGCTAACACTACATCTTAAAGTCCACCCTGTGCCAACTGCATAAAAACAATAAAAAAACAATAAGCGTGTGTGTTATCAGTGGGCTGGAAGCCGGGCAGATAGTTTTTACTCAGAGGAGCTGTTTTCTGATTTCAGGAAAGACGAATGTTGATGTTGATGGGGAGGAAAACTGATCTTGAGAAGTGAGCAACAAGCACGATAACACTTATCTGGGGAAAGCGGGGCAATACCCAATACTCAAACGGATGCTCTACTATCTGAACAAAGTATTTTCCTTATAAGAGGAGAAAAAAGAAAAGAAAAAAGAAAGGGTGGTCTCTGATGTGCCGGCTTTGCACCTCACAGTGTAATGGAATAAATGCCCATATCTTTGGACTGTAAAAAATGAGATTGGGACTGTGCAACTGTAATCCAAAGCGGAGGGAGGCTTTCAGTGTAATCAATCTCCAAAAAGGCTTTTAATGGAATCAATGGAGAGAAAAGGGGGATTGATTTCTGCACAGCGTACTGCCATTTTTAGATATTTACTCTGTCAAATCTCTCGGCGCAGGACTGAAAACTTCCATTCTCTGATATAGGTTAATTGCATATCGAGCACAGCAGTCCATTTGTTAAGTGGCACACTTTTTCTTGGTGGCCATTAAGGCACATACAGCTATATTGGAGTGTGAAACTATTAAACTGGGCCGTGATCAAAATGTTTCACCAAAACATATGACCTCGCTGGTTGTCAAAGGTATGCAAGGTTTTTCTTATTCCTGCCTGATTTATCCTAAAACAGGCCAGAAGTTGTTGTTTTAATAGGTCAAATACTGGTGTGTCTGTGGCAGTTTGACCAAATTATTATTTTTATTTGGGGTTCAGCAGAGACACTATGATCTGCAGTAGGTAACAAGTTGAAATTAGAACTACTGATACTCAGATTAGCTTTATTTTTGGCAAATTTACAACATTACGTAAGAGGAAAATGAATAAAATGCTATTTTACAAACCAATAATTTACCAGGAAAAGAGTAAGCTAAGGTCAAAGATTATACTAACCTACTGTATTCATACAGACAGTAGTCTACAACAGTGAAAGATGTGTAACAAGATGGTACATTAAAGTAAAAAAAAAAGTATCCATGCATTTAGTGCGTTTTCATCCTGAGTCTGGTAGACTTGGTTCAATTTGGACCAAAGTTGCAACATTTGTTGCATTTTCAGCTGCTGTGATTCTTTTTCACACTGCACAAACCAAACAAATCAAACCAATTGAAAAACCTGTTCCCCTCCTCGCCTGTGGGGGCGCTGCACCATGAACCACTTAAGGAAATGACACAAAAACCTCCAAAAACGACATGAATATCAACTTCCTTCTTCACAAAATGGAGTAGCGTTAGATTTTAGTGGTTGTAGGATTTCTCTTTTGACTTTGGCAAAAACAAAGAGCCATTTCTCCTGCTAGCACTAGGCTAACATGTTTGCTTTAGTTGTATTTACCCAGAATGCCCTGCGTTGTAGCTTTTGGAGTGGTCTCCGGTCTGTTTGGCGTTCACATATACATTCAAACCCCACCAGACTGAACCAAGACTAAGCTTTGTTGGTGAACCAGAGTTCACTTTTTTGGTCCACATCGCATTCACACCCTCCCAAACAAACTGGACGTTTTAGACAAACGAACTGGAGTTTGATAAAGGTGGACTAAACAGGTGTGGTGGGAATAGCTGTGTGTCTTTTTACTCTAGAACAAAACACTTTATTCAGTTTTAAAAGTTTTAATCTTCTTTAAACTCTCTTGGCTTCATAAAGAATAAAAGTGTTGTATAGTCATCAAAACATGTCCATCAACCTCCAGAGTTTGGAGGCTTGTCAAAAGGCTCAAGGCTTTATTTTATGCAGGTGTACCGGCATGATGGAGCACATACAACAGCCTAGGCGATATTTTTTCATAAATAGTAATTAGCACCAAAATAAAATAAAAAATGCATTTAGGGACATTTAAATTCACACATATGAAACTGCTTGTGGTGACAGCACCCTGTCAGAGTAACTGACTGAGAGTAAAGTGTAAAAATGGTTTATTTTAGTAACTATTAGCTCGACTCTCAAGTCAGAGACGACACTGCAAAGTGTAATACGGAGATCCTTGAACTCAAACTCTACAGTAATATATACTCTACTGTTCATCTTATTAAAGAAATTGCTAAAGTACAAGTAAAACCGCAATCACAACCATTCCTCACTTGGTTTCTCACTTATTTATCCTTCCAACCATCCGAGAAAGGCCTATAAGGCACAAAGCTCACTCTTGTTTTCATGAATAAATATCCATCTTATCTCGACTTGTAGATCTAGCAGTAAGCTTACCATCTTTTGACAGTGAACCCAATTTTCCTTGCAATCTGGGAACCCATTACCCAATTCAAGAGACCGGTTAAATGCTGCTCAGCTGTGGTTCAGCTTCAGCTCTCTGGATTTACAAGACAGAATACAATGCAACACTTCAAACAAAGCATAACCGTAATAGCATATCAAGCCATCTGTGCCTCACAACAACATGTTTGACAGGTAATTGGAGTCTAACTCTGACAATTATATACTTTCACTATGCTAATTTGTTACAATTAAATAGCTTTAGGCTTAACAAATAGCTCATTATGAAAGAAAGAGTCTTTAAGAAGCTGTCAAAGTTGTTTGGAGGCGCCTTGACAATCGCAAACCCGGTCGCGACCAACAGGCACAACTACTGTAGACATCTGTCTAAACACGATAATGTCAAGAGCAAAGACATGTAGATATGGAGAGGCCATAAAAACGTCAACAAACCTGAGTAAACCAACAAGGAATTCATGTACAAAACATAAAAAAACCAGTAGTGGAAACAGTACTCAGCTCTGATTGAGTAAAAGTATTGATACCAATGGTTAAATATTACTCAACTACAAGTTGCTCCTTTAACAGTTTACTCAAGTCCTGACTTTAGAAAATACTTAAGTATTTAAAAGTACAAATTATATTTACATGTGAATGTTCATGAGCCTATAATTTTTAAAACTGAGCTAAAACACTAAGCTGCTGTTGAACCAAGAAATACCAGTGTAATCGTGTCCTTTCCTAACCATTTAAAAGGGACCTATTATAACAAAATATTCACTTTTTGAACATTTCAATACATTCATTTCAGTCTCTAAACAATTAGGCGCATAAAAAAACCCCAACTACCTGTTTTTTTTGGTTTTTTTTTACAGTAATATTTTTTGGTGTCTGAAAAATTTGTTTCAAAAACCTCCCAAATGTTAAGTCACTTTTGACAGCCACCACACCGTTACCTAGCAACCCCAGCAACAGAGTTCCGCCCGTTACCTAGCAACCCAAGCTGAGTTCCAGCATGTTTGGTCAACTATCCCTGTATGCGCTTTACAATGGCTGCTAGAAAAGACGAGGGCTTTGTTGTTGACTTACCATCCAGACACCACTTGCTGCATTCTTTTTGGGTGTGCATGAGGCTCTACTAATGCTTTTCTAAGATGTACCGTTGTATAATAGTGCATCTGTTCGCAGCCATTTTCACTTGTGAATGTAAACGTTGAGTTTTTTGGGGGGGTTTTTGTGGGGGGGCAACTTATTTGGATTTAAAGTGACAAAACGCCCTAAACAGCTCATTCTTACTAAAATCTCATTATGTAGGAATGATTTTATGCAAAATATGTAATGAATCTGTTTTGTACAGCGTATAGACCTTTTCTAACATGTTCAAGGAAACATAATAGGTCATCATTAAGTTCAGTACTCAAGTAAATATACTGTCCACCACTGTTAATACCACCCAATAATGTCAAAAAGAATCAAAGCCTCCATCTACTTTGAGCCCGTGGGCATCAAGCGGAAATCTGCCTCATCCATTCATCCATCCATCCATCCATCCATCAGTCAGTCCATCAATCCATCCATACAGCCACATACACTGGAGCCCTAGGGCTGCTTCAGATAAGAGGCTAGTGCGTTCCACCAGTGTTGGGCTCACAGAGCTACTTCAGACTGAGTGGTTACCATTGGGATTTCTTCTCATTTAACTGGAAACATCTGTATCTAGGTATCATCAAAAAGCTGCATCTACCACAAAGCTTAACCCAGTAACATCTAATCCACTCAACCAGCCTGCAGGCTACATTGTGAATAGATTGTTTGCATGTCTTTATCTTCATTTTGTATGCAAGTAACAATAACCCTGTCAGTATATGCTGTGGCAAGGGAAATAATCTGTTTGTGGTTCATATATTTAATTATGCTGTTTATTTTTAGTACACTCTTACAGCCACAGCTCTACTGTTACTTAGAGGTACATTTATTACAGTGCAACTGCTTCTCTGCTACCATTACTGCTACACTGTTGCATAATGTTACAGCATCACTGATACAATGCTACGATTAATGATACACTTCTACACAATTAACATTACTGATGCAATGTTACTCTTGCCTCTTTAGTCTTTACTGCACTTGGTAAAACATTTCTGTTTTTGATACAGTATCACCATTTTTGCGACACCGTTACCATTTTTGGTACTCCGCTACGCTTTTTGCAACACCATTACGGTTTTTTCCAACACTGCTACGGTTTTTGTTACATTCTTCCCATTTTACTACACTGTTATGGTTTTGTTACTGTTACAGTAACTTTGTTACTGTAGCTACATTGTGGTGGTTTCCTTCACAGTTACAGTTTCCTTCACAGTAACTGTTTCTGATACTACTAAACTAATGGTATTTGGTAAAATATGGCTCTTTTTTGCAACAATGTTAGTTTTTGCTACACTGTTGCCATTTTATTACAGTGTACAGTTTTTGCAATAATGTAATTAGATGTTTCGAAACTTCGTTGCACTTTTTGTTGCACTATTACTATTTTTACAACATGGCTACTGTTTTTGCTACAATGCTACAGTTTTCCTACATTGTTACAGATTTTGTTACTCTATTACTGTTGTTACTCTGTTGCTTCACTGTTACTGCTACAGTTATTGATGTACAACTTATAGTTAACTATTAATATCCTTATACTTGTACTGTTTTTGCAACACTTACCGTTTTTGCTACTCTGTTTTTTGCAAACTGTTACTACTACTTCTGTCATGTAGCTCCAACTTCTGCTGGTAATTTATTACGACTATTGAAACACTGTCACTCTTAACCGACTGCTACTTCTGCGTATACTGTACTACTGTTACGCTGGTACTGCTAGACCTTTGCAGACTGCGACTGTTGCCACTACATTACTGCCCCTGTAATGGCTGCAAAATGTTACTGCCGCGGTGTTGCCGGCTCCTGGCACTAGATGGGAAGGTACAACAGCGGGGATCCTAACTACTTCATAATTTAAAGCTAAAAGCACAAAAAGACCAGCAGGAAACTGACAACAACTGTAATGTGAAAGAACTATTTTTTTTCTTAAAATAAAAAAACTAATAAAGACTTCAGGGTAAGAGAGGTCAAAAAAAAAAAAAAAAGTCCAACCTCAAGTGAAAGAAATTTGTTTGAAATCAAATGCTTAGGATTTTAAACTTATGGTAGAGACTCAAATGCATCATTTGGAGGGTTTTTCATCCCTAACAATAATTTTCTGCTGTATAGATTACAGATGTGGCTCGCTGAATTCATAGCTCACTCTCTCAAGCTGCGGTGAAACCAATAAAATGTACTAACATGAGTTTTCAATCAAATGGTTATCCATATGCCAATGCAGGTTAGAGAAACAAATCCCCAGTTAGAAATAAAATAATTTTACTGACTTACATAAAACCCTGAGATGTTTTTCCCTCCAAAATTACACTTTTGGATCTCCTGCAGCAATTCATACAACAGCTCGATGTTTTGTTCATCGGGCATAATGGTGTGAAATACATTAAAGCAGCATGTTATAGTTGTACGGCAACAAACGGAGAACACAGAAGCACAAACAGATGGTAGCCTGTCAGAGCAGAGAGATTAGTCTGTGGTTGGCATAGAAACTAAGCATGGACACTTGAGGTTAAAGGGTAAAACCACTCATTCTCAGCTATAAAAAAAGATTGAAAATCACTTCCATCCTTTTGAAACACTTTGGCAGTTATGTGTTTTTTTTTTACTGTGCAAACATGCTGTTATCGTCTACAGAAAGTTCAACTATTTATTGTTTGAGCCGTTTTTTCTTTTTTCCTTTCCTTTCTTAAAGTCTGTGTGAATTTAATGATTTATTTCCCGTTGTGTTCAGTCTTTCTTAATTGAGTGATAAGTACAAAGATTAAAATTGTGAAATGTTTATTTATTTCTTGAAATCTACTGCTTAGCGTTTTTTGGAAGTAGAGCTTAAAAAAAGAAATGTTACATTAATGACAATTTATTTCACCTACATAAATTACATATAGGCTTTTTTAATTTTTATTTGTTTCAGATATCAAAATTCACTCTAGTATCATTTGTCTAAATTTACAATCTGTGATCAAAAAAAATCACAAGGCTATGTAACCTGCTGATTTCTAAATTACAATTGGGGAAAACGTTAATAAAAAAAGAAACTTCAAATATTTCTAATCAAAGCCACAAAAACTAATCAAAGTTAATGAAAAAGATTGCGTTTAATTAATTTTGTAGATTTTTTGAATCTGATTTTAATTCTTTATTGTTTCCAAATTGAATAAATATGAATATTTTTGCAAATTATTAAATTATTTAACGTGCGTGCACCTTTTTTGTAAATTCTGCTCTGATCTGCATGTTTACTGCTAAAAAATGCAAACATTTACTACTATTTATTTATTTACTATCTATTAATTTAAAGAATCGATGATTTTATTATGAAATGACCATGAAACTTTTAGTTTGTAGGGTTTCAAGAGGTTTTTCTTTTCTTTTTTTAATCTTTAAACATTTTTGTAAATGTGGATGGTTTTAGTCTTAAGTAGCAGTTGACCTTCGACCTTTCTAACTTTCTGTCGTCACAAATATGGAAATGACAAAAGAAATAATAAAACACTAAAACGGAAGTAAGCCAAGGAATAAATATGTAACGTGAAATTGTGTTTTATAATAAGACTTTTAAGCTCACTTTCAGTATTTTGTTGACTACAAGAGATCGATTATAATGGGAAGGATCATAAACCCGATACAAATAGAAACTTCAAGTTCATCGAACAAAATTAATAAAAATTTAAACACCTAAAACAGGATATTAATCACACCAGCAAAGGTGTGAATCTGTTTGGAAAGCCGAGCCACGGAGAAAGCTGCGGCACCCCGGATCTGGTGCTTTTCAGGGAAACATTTAATTTCCCTTTGGGATAAATAAAGTATTTCTGAGTTGAACTGAATTTGCTTTTAACAACTGCAGCCTGAAAACACAAGGCCTCTTGAGGGAACGAGGCTATCAAAGCAGACACCAGAGACAGTCGCAGCACTACACCGAGCAAACATGATGGACATTTATTAGGATGCAGCTACGTAAGTATACAGGCAACTGTACATCAGCAGCCAAAGGGAAAACCCTGAGGGGAAGAAAAAGGAAACTTGAACTCAATTCTCTAATAGAAAATCCTGATGGAAAACGTGATGGGATATTTAGAAAATAATAACACACTATTCATAAAATCTTCTTCAATAAACACATAAATAAAACCCAGTAAATGAATAACTGAATGTATAAAATTAACAAATTAATAACTATATTAATGCTGCAGGATGTAATTTTTATTAAAAAAATATGTCTCCATGTTATGAGATCATCTGAAGAAATGCACCAAAGTCAACCAATCAGAGCCAGGAGGCGGGTCTTAGTGCTGTCAATCAACATTCTGAATGCGCTAAATGTGCTAATGACAGAAAAACAGCTACAATTTTCAGTAAAGCTGTTTACCCGCTGTCATTAGTGGCTATGCTAACTAGCCATAGCATTCAGGACAGGTTATGTTAGGTGAGGTGTATCACAGAGAAAGAGAGGAATCGTGATTGACAGCGCTAAGACTCGCCTCCTTGCTCTGATTGGTTGAAAGCAGAAAAGTTTCATCTTGTCATGGCAATTTCAACAAATATGTAAGAAAATATTCTGCCTCTTTTAAAATGCTCCCCAAAATATTTTTTACTGCCCTTGCCAGGTTGCCCTATTTTATTTTTTTTAATGTGATGTCAGTGAGCTGCAGGCCGGCGATCCTTTCCTGTCAGCTGATTGCAAAGGGACCAGGAGGCAAATTATCCACTGCGGCTCATTGCTTCTCTCTGCGGACAGAGCGCTCTTTAGGAGGGAGTTCATATTTCACTTGTGAGCAGAAAAAGTCAGCGAACCTGATCCCTGAATTTCATTTGGAGGAAATGGGGTGATTGTGAAGGGTAACGGTAAAACCCACCTGATGCTGTGACAGTAAAAAGCACTGCGTTTAAAATAGAAACTCAACACCTCCTCTATTCGCCACCGCCTCGCCGATGCGCAGGTGTTTGGCACGGCGCGTGACGGGCCGGGCGACAAGCAGAGCTGACAGATTGTTGACATCTTCACTCACGCCGTATGCGGATTAAACGCTCCTGACAGCGACTGCTGTTTTATTTCTCGGCTGAGATCTGATGAATAATGAAACGGTCGTGTCAGGCCCCGTCCTTTATTGAATGTAACATGTTCGCTCTTTGTCAACCTTTGTCCGCTGTCGCCGGGGAAGGCCATCCTGGGACTTTTCCTCCGTACCCTGAACAACATTTCTTACTCACACAAACAGACCCATGCTGGTGTTTGTTCGCACTAATAAAACCACACAGGGGACGTTCTTCAGATACGCGCCTCTGGCTTGTTTGCTTTGCTCTCTTTCTTGTTTTTCTCCTTCCCTTTAGTTCAGTGAAGTCCATATGGTTGTATAATTTCAGCGTGTGTGTACACAAAGTGAAGCACGCTTCCTTCAAACCCCTCCGACCTGCTGAGCTCAAACTTCTCGAGCTTTGATCGTCAGACCCACACAAAGCATGAGCACTCAGCCTTTAACGCACAAAAAGGAAAAATCATTTCAAACCTGCCGCGTCATGTAAAATATACTTTTCTTAGCTTTACAGTATGTTATGTTATTTTCTAATCAAAAACATACCTGGAGTGTTGCCTAGAATTGTTTATGCACGTTTGAGAAATTATTTTGTCTCCATGGCAACCATTCAGCTGTCCAAAACACCTTGGTGGACGTAGCTCCGCCTTCTAGGACAAAGCTCCTCCTCTGAGCTGCAGTTTCCAAGCTTCTGCCTCACGAAACAGCCCTCCCCCCATTTAGCTCCTTCAGACTAGCCAGCAGCAATTAGTGAACACCTGTTTGAGTTTTTAAAGACACAGAGCCCCAATTTCAAGACGTTAGATATCAAAGTCGGGTACTGTAGTTCTTGATTGTTCATAAATTTGCACTAACCATAACACTGCCCCTTAAAGGTCCAGTAAATATAACCGTTTTATTTTTAGTTGCAGACATGCAGGCTTATGTGTACTGTATGCATACAAAGTAATATTTTCTTAAATGTTTCTTAGCAAGAGGCTAACTGATCTTTAATATGGACTAGTTCTAATTTCAGTACAACCAGGTTAAAATGAACTCATTCTTGTTCAAAGTTCACCAGCTATCATTACCTACTAACTTCATTACCTACTAACACAAAATCTCACCATGTATTTTGTCCTTTTTAGTGCAAATACACTTAAAAAAGTAGCAAGTAGCTTTTCAGCAAGAAATGAGCTTGTTCTAAGTCTATAATTCCTTACTATTGATGAAAAATACTAGTTCCACTGATTATTTTGCTTAAAACAATGGAAAATGTCTTGCAATAAGTAAGCTGAATCAATGTTTTCATATTGTTTATATTGAATTCTGACCAAACTGCCCTGATGTCGCAGCTGAAATTGAGACGTGTCAAACCGTACAACATTTTTTCAATCTGTTATTGTCCAATTTTGCTGAAGCTGTGTGAATCATATCCTCAGTTTCTTGTTCTTAGCTGACAGAAGTGGAGTCCTGCTGTTCTTGGCCATCTGCTTCGAAGTTCAATGTATTGTTTGTTCAGAACTACTATTCATGTTTCTATTGGTTTTCTATTATTTCACGCCAGTATGTCCATTCTACACTGACATCAACAATACATTATTGTCCACTCTTAGTTGATAGTTTCTGTTTGTTGGACTGGCCTCTGTAAACCTGAGACATGATGATGAATGTTAATCCTAGCATATTAGTTTCAATTCGATTGGCATTGAAAAATAGGGATCACAAATAGGAACCTATATAATAACAAAATAGAGTAAATTTGCAGTGTCGTACAAAAATGGTCAAATGTACAGAAAAAGCTTATTGCAACATTTGTTACATTTTCAGCAGCTCGGGTTTTCTTTCACATCGCAATGCGTCAAACAAACTAAACCGCTTGAAAAAAACTGTGCCCCTTCTCACCTGTGGGGGCGCTGCACCAAGAAACACTTAAGGAAGCGCCGCAAATACCACCAAGCGCAACTTCCTTCTTCACAAAATGTAAAAAAATGGAGTATCATCAGATTTTAGCAGGTGTAAGATTTCTCTTTCGTAAAAGACCAAAAACCATTTCTCCTGCTTGCGCTAAGTGTGTGTGTTTGCTTTGGTCGTATTTACCCAGAATGCTCTGCACCATCTGTTTTTCATTATACTAATTTGAAAAGAGCTAGTTGTATTATAAAATTGCAAATAGTTTAAAATTCTTTGTTATATGGTGACTAAAACTTCCCACCCCCTGTTCTCTTGCTACATTATCGTTTGCTCTAAATTTGTACTGTCTCAGAAGCTAGGTCTGATTACAAATGTACATAAAACTTACAATATTCCACCAATGTCAAAAAACTATTTCACAATTGCAGTGTTTCCATGAAATAAGAATTGCAATTTCCAAATTTCCAACAGCCATTATACAAATCATACAGTAGCAAAACCAGGTGACCAATGGTGCTGGAGCTCTGCTTGGGTTGCTAGGTAACGGGCGTAACGCTGCTGGGGTTGCCAGGTAACAGCGGAGTTCCTGTGAAATGTAAACTAACTGCTCAACTAAGCAGTTGAGACCCAAATGGAAGTACAAAAAATATGTCAAGTGTGAATTTTGCATAATAGGTCCCATTAGATTCCCTCCTTCAATTAAAAATGTCTGGCTCATCACCACCCTAATTGTGGTACAGACAAGTAAATACAAACAGAGATAAAATTACAAGAATTATGCACCATTATTACTATTTTTAGGCAGAGAAATAAAAAAAAACCTCATCATCATCATTCCTAATCATAAAAGTGAGTCATGCTTGCTGAAATTTCAAAGATCTCCAGAGGAGTTTTAACTAGTTAAGACTTGCCACAAGAGTGATTTCAAAGGAAGAAATGTTGGCACATTTAATTGGAAAAGAAATATTTTGAATCACAGCCGGAAAATTACTTAATTATAATCTGCTATTATGAGAGAAACTGAAACATTTTGCAGCTGACCTTTGGAAAGAACAGCTGTTCCATCTAGATAGAAACTAAGATATCTGCCACTCTGCAATTCCTGTATTCATTCTAACACTTATGAAAATGCTCAGAAAAGTATTTACCCCCTTTCTAAAATTTCCATCGGTTGTTTTCCAGACCTAATTGTTTTAGCTAATCAAACATCTGCCATCAATTATTTATGATAACCAGCAAATTTTTAACATCACTGTTGAGAAATGTTGTTATTTTAGCTTGATTCTGAACATTCAGAAACACATAAAGACTATTACAAAGTCAGCCTTTTATCACCTGAAGTGCATTTTCTAGGATTAAATAGCCATCAATCAATTCCTTGTAGTTCACATGGAAAAGCATTCAGCTTTTATGCTCCTCCAATCTGGAACAAACTTCCAGAAAACTGTAAAACTGCTGAAACACCGACTAGGTCCAAAAAAAATCTGCATAATCACAGTTTATTCATGGTGTAAAGGACGGTTGGTTTGGATGATTCTTCTCTTTATAAAAACAAGAAAATACTTTTCCCAGCTCTGTAGGTTATTGTTGCGTTTCCATTACAAATGTGTGCAAAACTTTGCTGATATTCCACTAATATTGAAAAAACACAATTGGCTGTTTCCATTTAAGTCATTAAAAAACATGTTGTGCCATTATCCTCCTACCACTTCCTGTCGTCTTCTTTGTCGTTTCCGTCAGCAGTAACATCCGGTTGTTGATCACATGACTAGTTTTTGACTGCAGTATTTGGAGCCAAAAAAACATCTCATCCTAGCACAAAAAAATTTTTTTTATTTTTTTCAAAAAACTTGAGATTTTTCAAAATTATGCATTTCCATTAAGCAAATGTACTTTAATTCCAACTTGTGCACTCGAAACACAGCTCATGTTACATTAAAACTGCTTTCAAGAACATAAACTTTACACTCTAAAGTCCTACAGCTTTTTTTCCTAATTCAGCACTTTCTCCTGAAGACAGCAAGAGGCTTCACAAATTCACGCCCAAAAGCATCTTTTCCCGTTACTACCGCTGCCTCAGATGTCAGCGCTGATGGTTTCTTCTTGTTATTGATACGAGTCGTCCATGTCAAGTGGAAACTCAGACTGGCATCACCCGACTGAGCGGCGTCCATATCGTGATCCCGGCGCTGTTGTTCCTCTAATTCCTCGCTGTCTTAATGTGTGTTCTTTGGGGTTTCGTTTACACAGATTTGGCCTCTCTACCAAGTCGTTTCCTCCACTCCTAATCTCAGGAACATGACTGCTATCTGATCCTCAGCGAAAACCTTTTAGCCAGATTTATGCAGGGTTTGCTTTGCTTGGCAGACAGCTGAGGGGTTTTCATTGTGTAATATGAGGATGCAGCTACTGTGCCTGAAGAAAATGGGTCTGATTAAAGAGTTATATGGTGTCAGGAAATAAGTTTTTCTGTTTTGTGATTAAAGTTCTTAAGACTGGGCATTGTAAAATGTTCTCATTGCACGTGTTCAACATACTGCATGAGCCTCGTAATTGGCTCCTTCCCTTAAGGTTTATAATTCAAAATGAACAGTTTTCACATACATATCTGCAGAAAAACACTCCTTTTATGTTGCATATGTAAGTGATAATGATGCTCCACAAATGTGGGAGCGAGCAGACAAAGGATGCGAGGGAAAGCACATGATGGTAGTGAGGGATTGTTAGGTAGCATGGAGTGAATGGCGCGTGGGAGGACCCTGCTTGTGAGTGTCCGCGGTAAACACCCCGGCGGCTTGTGGCAGAATAGGGAAGCAGATGGGTCACGGGGAGAAACATATCAGTGTGTGAAGTGACAGGCGGAGATCATTACGTCCAATCAGAGGGGTGCAGGAAGTGCAGGCCGATTGAGATTGATGGCAGCAGACTGCTGGTGCTGCTGCTTTACGACTTTGGATAAATGAGGAAGAGAGAAAGAGGGTCAGAAAACAACAAAACCACTGCGTCTTCTCCATTTCTTAACCACAGCACTCTGGTTATGTTGTGAGTGAGTCTGCTAGTGCTTGTTGCTCCACAAGCTGCTGTTGAAGTTAAATCAAATCAAATATACTTTATTGTCCCCACTGGGTAATGCTTTGTGGGTTACATAGTGCTATCCTGATATAGGCAATCCATTTTGTAGGAGCTAAAGTGAAATAGAAACACATTAGCAAACCAATGCTGTAAAACATCAGTAGTGAAATATTATTTCAACACTGCTATGATTAAAATAAATCCCAAAGAAGGTAAACAAAACACCTTTTAACCCTTAAAACTAAAAGTTAGGATCCAAAAGCAAAAACAATTTAAGTAATTTAAAGAGAAATGCCTGAAAACTGGAATGGTTTTATGGCTCCATCATTTGCCGAAAGGTCAAAATCAGAACAAAAATAATGAGAAGTAACAAGTCTAAAAGCAAATCTTCAATTCTCCTTGTTTACAGTCAGTCAACACACTGCAAAAACACAAAATCTTACCAACTATTAAAAAATAACTATTTAAAAAAACTATTTGAAAAAAAACTGAACCAATTGTACTGTAAGACCAAACATCTTACAGTAAATCTGAAAGAAAACTAACAAAACAATTAACTTTTCATCAAGATGGTGGAGCTTGTTTTGTTTCTTAATATTGATGACAGTTTCATTCACAACCCGTCAAATAAAGTGTTACCATAGTTGGGAGATTCTTTCACTTATAAAATGGGAAAATGTGTTGCAATAAGTTAAATAATCTGCCAATGGAACATATTGATTTTTTATATGGAGCCCGATGGATGAAGAGGTTGACATGTTGGTGCTCTGAAAGTGTTTCAAAGAAAACCGTAAAACCTACAGCAATGATTCTTATATTCTCCGAAAGTAGACCCCTTTAGCTATGTTTTGATGCATCAATTATTTTTCTAGAGTGAAATCTGTACAAACAGCGGCATTTTGTTTGTTAAAAAAATCAGTCAAGCGTCAGTTCCTAGAGTGGTGCACTCAGGCAGTTAAAGAATTCCGTCATTGGATTACATTATAAAACCAGAACACGGTCAAAAACCTCATCAAACTTAAATCACGATTTTAGAAAAACCGTAAGTAATATCAAAAAGTGGATTGATTTGAAGATAGCCTAACATCTTGTGACTTGTTTAGAAGTTGAACAGAGTTTCTAGGCTGAAGTAGGCAGAAGTGGTAAGCTGGCAAAGATCACAAAACTTTGCTGGATTTTGTGGAATTACGATGGATTTCAAAGAAGCTGAAATTTGCACGAAAGTTTAAATATTTCTAAAATTATAAAAGCTGAAAATACCAAAAGACATAAACATTTCCAGAACAAGCTGAATGTTTTTATATCTAAACTTCTGAAATCAGTTGAAGCGCTGAAAAACACAACAAAGACTGGATAAGAAAGAAAAACTCAATATTAAATAGTGAGAATAATTTAGAAACACTTTTAGACATGTGACTGACCCATCATGTCATGTGACTTAAATTTACAGAATAACTGAGTGAAATGTTGTTGCCTTTTAGCTTCTCAATGCCGTCCAACCCCCCCTCCCACCCCTATGTTGTTGTTTTTTGTTGTTGTTAATGTATTCTTTTTTAAGTAATTATACTTATTTGGTCTCGTTTTTGTTATGTCAATACGGGGATTTATGTTCGCTACGGGGACAGAGAAGGGAAGAGGGAAAGAAAAGGAGAGAAGGATGAGGGAAAAGGGGAAAAAAACAAAACTGTGTGTAAAAAAGAAAAGAAAAATCTGAGAAGTCATGTAAGCTTTGCAAAATGTATGTAATATCAACGTGTGTATGATCTCCTGATGAACAAATAAAAGATACACAGCAAAAAAAAAAACACTTTTAGACAAGACAGTACATAAAAACAACACATCCACTTAACCCTAACAACATTTTGTTAGCTTTAGCCGTCTCATAGAGGAAAACATGCAAAGACAAAAATATTTACTATAGTTGCTTTCACACACAGGCTAGCATTGACATGCTAGCCAGTTTCGAGCAGCTTGTTTCAGCCGTTCTGACAAATGATTACTGTAGTGAGTGGTGTTACTAGTTTTCAGAGTTTGTGTTGAAACATTGGTAATAATGGTGAACAAAACCCACCTTGTTTAAAAACGATCTGTAGCTCAAAGTCTCATTTACATCCAGAAGTTTCTCCCATGCATTAGCCGCTAATGGAGCCCTCATTCAGCTCAGTTCAGGCAAATCTTCATGTTTCCATGCTGTTTCCTATTCAGCAAAAAAAGCACATCAGTGTATTGAGCATAAAGCAAAACATGATCATAACAAACAAGTTAAAATGCGTGTACCGCAGGCAGCTAGTCAACAAAGAGGCTGGTATAATCCTCTTGCAGGCCCACGTTTTCCTTTTCCTTTACGCGTCTTTTAATTTATAGCAGCTTACAATGGTGCAGTGATCTCCGTGACATCCTTACAAAGTCTTTTCATTTTGTCAGTCAGCAACCTTTTATATTTATTTATTTACTTCTATGGTAAAAACCCCACAGCAAAGACACATCAGTGGATGTAAAAACTTATCTGAGGTCTTTGTGTGTTGCTGATATTCTGCATTTCTTTTGTTTCGTCTTTGAGTCTGTTCCCACAAATCACCATTTACCAGGATGATTTCTTTCCATTATTAAAAAGAGATTATTTTATCTTTTCTGCAGTAAACCACAACATCACTGACATGTTTCATGCTTAATGCCATTTGGATTAATGTTTTGCTCAGATCTACAATTCGTTTTGTATCTTTACTTTTTAAAATTACTTGTGTTTTTATCTTTTTGCATTCCATTTTAACGGGTATTAAAGTATTGTGTGAACATTTAAAATCTATTTGCTGTTTGCCAATTTGTGCTGCATTGTCATTTTACTACTTCCTGCTTCCATTTAATCTGTAAAACTTCTTTTAACCAATTTACAGAGGTGTGAAAATATATTTATTATAAATCTGAAGGAGAATGGGCAAAAACTGCAACCAGGACAGATTTCCAAGGAGAAAGCCAGCTGACCAGAAAGGACACAAAGGTAATGACTTACACTTGCCAAAAAACATTTAATGATCTCCAACGGTTGTGAAAGATGACAGAAAAGTGGAACGTTTGGGAAGGTCCACATCCTGCTCCATAAACTAACAAACATTTTTGAAAATATTGATGCTGTGGTGTAAAATGAAGGTTTTAGATTGTCCAAATGAAAGCCAAGACTTAAATCTGATTGCGATATTGAGAGATATTTTTATTAAACGGGTTGTTTATGCTCAAAACAACCTCCAGTGATGCTGGGATTAAACATTTCAAGTCAAAATTCCTTGAAAGCGATGAAAAAACATGTACAAAGGACTCCTTACTCTGTTCGATTGGGGATCAAAATTGAAACATTTGTTATATTTGTAGCTGCTGTGGTTCTCTTTCTCACTGCAATATGTCAAACAAACCAAACTAAATGAAAATCAGGTTCCCCTCCTTACCTGTAGGGGCGCTGCACCAAGAACCACTGAAGGAAACTACACAAAAACCTCCGAAGATGACACTGAGCACAATTTAACTGTTTCGCAAAATGTAAGCAAAAATGGAGTGTTGTCAGATTTTAGCAGTTGATTTCTTGTCTTTAGCTAAAGACCTTGAGACATTTCTCCTGCTAGCACTAGTCTCTCAGTAGCACTATTGTTGTATTTACCCAGAATGCCCTGCACTGTAATTCACTTCCTACTTTTGGAGCAATTTCTGGTCCACTTGGTGCTCATATACGCATTTGAACCCCTGTAGTTGACTTTAACCGAACCGAGGCCGAGGTTTGTAGGGGGTCCAGAGCTCACTTAAGCATCCTCACCTCCCCAAATGAACCAAACCTTTTAGGCAAATGATTTATAGTTTGATTAAAGCAGACAAATCGGGGCTGGTGTGAATGTTAAAACATTTTTTTGTAGAGGGTATTTAAAATATCGGGAAGAAAATGCAGGTTTGGAAGCTATTGGATTTATTTTCCTTGCCACTGATTGGCTGTACCCTGAAGAACGAAAAACAATCGCTGTTAGCTTCTGTGGTTGTGCTAAGATGACGTCCACAGCACAAATTAGCAATATTTGATGTTCTGAACTGTTAACATCGGCAGTTGTAAGAGTTTTGAGAGGGAGTCTCAAGTATTCGAGTATTGAAGGTTGAAAAAGTCAAGAAAACCAACAGACGGGATTCAAATCATGCACTGTTTTGATGCGAGCCATCCAAAAAATTTTATTTCTTGAGTTTAAAATATTAAATTTAATGAGTACTGAGTACTAAGAGAGCAGAGCTTTCATATTTGAAATTTCTCTTTTCTTACCTTTATTCGACACACTTCCTAATTGTTGAAAGCATTGCAGAATGGCAGACTGATTTATTTAGCCGCAGAGTTTCTGTGCTCAGTTAATTTGAGACTGTGTACAAACGGAGCGATGTAAACTACTGGTGCCAGACACTGAAATAACAGATCGGATCAAAACGGGGAAACATGCACATCCAGACCTATCAGGTCTTCTCCGATGGTCAGAAACAGACCGCCAGCTTGTGTTTGAGAGTAGATGTTTATCTAGAATCAATACACCACAATCTGGCCTTATCTCCCACTCTGATATGGCGCACTGCCACTTTTCCACACCCCTCCAATGTCCTCAGGCGCTCCATTTGAAATTCCTGATGGCAGTTATGGATTGCAAACCTTTCGTCAATAATTCCAGAATCACTCTACTTAATCAGTGTTAAAAGAAAATGGTATGAAATTTGGATACTCAATAACATTTCTTCATGTTCAGTTTGTGGAAATAATAAACTTTTAATCAACTTTGAGGACACTCATGGTTTTTTTGCCCGACGGCGTGCAGGGTCCAGTGAGTTACAGATTCTATCTCCATATGACCGACGGGATGATTTCTTCCTTGTCGTGTCACCTTCTCTTCATTATAATCTTGCAGGGATGACCTTACAACATTACGCAGATGGCACTCGAGGCAGAATCTGACAGTTTCTGACCTGGGAAAGCGTGCTTTCAGACAGATTTTTGTTTATGTGGCCTTTCATCTCCGGGGTTTCACGGTTCTTATCCCCAGGACTTTGGTTGTGTTGATAGTTCCATATGACAAGAATTGAATACTAAACATACTTGACTTTCATATTTACTACTTGCTAGTATGAGAGGGTTTATGTTTTACTGGAAGTGATTTTAAACAAGACTCTGGCTAGTTGGTAAGATATAAAATAACAAAAAGTTTAAGTGAATTTTAGCTTGATTTACTAATGGTTATTAGACAGAATAATTGTTAGCTTTAGCATCTTTGTGCTCAAGATGCTGGTAGTTTAAATAGCTGTTAGCTAGAGTAGCCCTTAGCTTAGGTGGAAGTTAAGCTAAAGGCTTAACTTAGCTTAGCTTTAATCTAAATAAATGTTTAGACTTATTTCCCTTAAATAAATCTAAACATTTATTTAGAAGTTAGCTAGAATAGCTGTACAACTGTTTAGCTGTTTGCTTTTTGATTTAAAATCATTTAGTTTATTTAGTGGGTAGCCTGAGTAGCTATTAACCAAACTACTTGTTCTTTGACTAGTTGTTAGCCAAACTAACAATAGGGTTAAGTACCTGCTACCTTAACTAGCTATTTCCCGGTTAGCTTGAGTGCTTGCTATCATAGTTGAGTTTTGATTTGTTAGCCGAATAGATATTAAACTTTTTACCTGTTGCTCAGGTAGTTATTAGTTTAACTAGCAACAGTCTTAACTAGCTACAAGCTGGATTAGCAGTAAGCTTGAGTACCTGCTATACTGTCGGCTAATTAGTTTGAGTTGATGTTAGCTTAAATCGATATTAGCCTAAGTACCTGTTGCTAAAATGACTGTTAGTTTAACTAGCAACAGTCTTGATTAGAAGCTGGATTAGCAGTTAGCTTGAGCACCTGCTATTTTACCTGACTATTAGTTTGAGTTAATGTTAGCTTGAATAGATTTTAGCCTAACTACCTGTTGTACAGTGATTTTCAAGTGGCTGTCAGTTTGATTAGTAGCAGTAATATTCGGAGTAGCTGCTAGCTTAACTAGCTGATAGTTTGAGAAACTGCTCACTGATATTTGATGAATCAACAACACAAAGGCCCACGCTAACACAAACAGATGAATAAGTAGTCCCTCTCTTATATTTATAGTTTATTTACAAACTTCCTGTTGCGTTTCTATCCTTTTAAGCTGCTCTGCGTCTCTCTTTACCCTGGAGTTCACAGGGTGAATTCACTGATTTAGAGATCCTATCTCCATATGACTGACAGGATGATTTCTTGCATGTCATTTCACCTTCCCCTCATTATATTCTTTTAGGGTTGACCTTCCGACACCATTCATATGGTACCGTAGGCAGAATCTGTCTGTTTCTGACACAGTATAGATATCACCCATGTAGATTTTTGTTTATTTAGCCTTTTGTCTCCAACGCAGCTTCTCTGGATTTGGGTTTATTTGCACATTCTGCTGGGCTACATGAATCGACAGTGAGGACCGTATCACAATACAGTGGTGGTTCTGCTCTGTGATGGAAAGAAAAAGCAGAGGAGAGGAGACAGAGCGGTGCTCTGTGAAGGATAGAAGCGGCCCTGCTGGAGGCTCGCCACAGGCTATGTCTGACATCCCTCTCTCTGACGGACTGATGAGATTACCCTGACATTTTTTCCTTCCAACTTAAATTGCATTACCACAAGGATCTTATGTTAGGCAGATCTCCATATTATTCTCGGGGGGATTTGGGCTTCATTTTGCTCTGCGCTCATTCTGGTCCTTTCGTTTTTTTCCTCTTCCAGTCACACTCAGAGGGATGAAATCTTCTTTACAGCCTTTCTGTATTATCTGGTGGTGATTCTACATGGATCCCATTTGAGAGCTCGCGCAGTCCCCTCCCATCATAAACCACAACGATGCAGGTCACTAACTTCGCAACTGAACTGTGACATTTGATTAGACACCTATCCTTGCATGGTGAGCTGTTAACACAATGAACTAACCAAGCAGTTCAGCCCAAGGGTCACTTCTAATTAGGGATAATCAATACTGCCGACGTTGGCACCTTTCTTCGCAAACAAAGATGCTGTATCTTATTATAGCAGAGCTGTAAATCCTTATGGATGGCATAGGAATAAAAACTGAATTTATTTTAAACAAGATTCTGTCTCGTTTGGCAGATGCAAGACTGTAAAAGGCTTGAGTAAATTTTAGCTCGATTAGCTGTTACATTAAATGGTTATTAGATAGAATAATTGTTAGCTTTAGCACATTTGAGTTCAGGTTGTTGGTAGTACAGCTATTAGTTTAAGTAATTGTTAGCTTAGGTAGAAGTTAGTTTATTTAAACGTCAGGTTAAGTAGCTATTTGAGTGCTTGAGCAGCTGTTAGACTCCCTGTTTAAGTAGATGTTAGCTAAGCTAGCCTAACCGTTTTAGTTAACCTAACTACCTGTTGCTTAAGTAGATGGTATTTTAACAAAATAATTAAGTAGCTACCATTTTGCTCTGCGCTTCATTCTGTTCCCTCCTTTTTTTCCTCTTCCAGTCACACTCAGAGGGATGAAATCTTCTTTACAGCCTTTCTGTATTATCTGGTGGTGATTCTACATGGATCCCATTTGAGAGCTCGCGCAGTCCCCTCCCGTCGTAAACCACAACGATGCAGGTCACTAACTTCGCAACTGAACTGTGACATTTGATTAGACACCTATCCTTGCATGGTGAGCTGTTAACACAATGAACTAACCAAGCAGTTCAGCCCAAGGGTCACTTCTAATTAGGGATAACCCATTTAAAAAGCAAATCTAAACAAAGACCATGAACTGTGCAGATTGGGGTCGTGGGAGCATGTTTTTCACGCCGCTAATTTACATTCAACCTTTGCATTTCACCTTGACATTTAAGGTTAACTGACAAATTAGGGCGCCGTTTTTTATGATTTGGTGTGGTGGGGGTGAGCCCGCGCACTGGGAGTCTGTTTGCCACCACAGTCGGCACTCTATTTTCCTGTGCTGCATAGCGTAATGGTCTCAATTAGTCTAAAAGTCACCGTGGGTAATAATTCACCTCACTCAGGCTTCATTTCCTCATATTCAAGTCAAGCATAGCACAGGAAATGACACTTCAGGAGCTTTTAAAAAATGATGAGGAGAAAGCGGCGTGATCGCCACGGTAAGTCAGGTGAGCGACACGTGAACGGTGACAGCGGCGGAGCCTGTCAGTCGTCGCGGTGATATGTTCATCAGGAGGCCAGGGATATCACTCAATCACTGTTATCACAAAGAGACTGTCACAGGATTCAAACAGTTCTTACTGTCAGGTAGCGTCTCGCTAAAATCAATCATAAAAACTGGTGTGTAAAGATACAACCCCAGAGACAACCCTACATACATTCATTAACTCTAACTAAATTACTCAAACATGAACGTACGATCAGAAAAAATACAGTCTATAGATCCTGCCCCTTTCTCCCTGCTGGACGATGACTAGCATTGGTTTTAGCATCAAGATATCAATGTAAATCTTAAATCTATGCATGACAAATAAGAGAAAAAGGGACACAGTGCTTTGCTACTAATTGTCAACACTACGACAATAAGAAAACAAGGTCAGAAAAAAGTTTTAATTAAAAGAAAAAAGCGAGGGAAAGGTCAGTTATGCTAGCTTGACTATGACAACTTTAACATGTAGATGTGCTGTGGAATTCGACTTGTTTCAGTTCTCTTAAATAAAATTAAAAAGAATGAATATAAATGAAGATTACCAGTGGTTTTTGAGTTATTTTTCCCTTTACTGCGGCACATTGCAGTAAATTAACAATACCTACATCTCCAGGTTTGTTAAAGTTGTCCTGCCGAGGCAGAGCGGCTGTGGATGGCATGTGACAGAACCCTCTTTCTATCCTTTAGTGTTGTGTGGACGCACAAATTTTCCTGATGTAAACAATAATATGTAACATATAGAGGGATTAGCATAACGTATTTCAACGGTTTGCAGTAAACTGCTGTAGTATGCTGGCAACATGTTGGCGAATATTAAAAAAAGCAACATAAATGTAGGGAACCATGGCAACCTGGTTGCGTCTGCATACGCTGTGTTTACAAACAAATAATCCCCGAATAGAAAATCGCAATTTCTAGTCGTGGGAATTCTGAATCGATTTCAAAATGGGTTTAAGTCGTAGAGTACACTGCATTTATCATCTTTGTATCAAAAAAAAAACATGTTTCCGAAATTGTCATGTTTCCGTTAAACACATTTATTTTCATAATCCCAATTTACACAATTTTACAGTTATTTTGTTTTAAAAGTTAAAACATACCGACATTCAAACCCATGATTTATTTCTTAAACTGGTGATTGATGTATTTTTACTTAAGGTGATCACTATAAATTCAAGTAAACTTTGTAAACAATAGGATTGACTGGACCTTATTTCATGACTGATAATCTTAATTTCATGTCACTTGCATGTCAATTTTTCTTCTAAAGTCTCAAAATTCCTCCTTTTAAGGGTTTTGCTGTACAGTTAAGTTTTAAAGTCTGTATTTTGTGGTCTAGTTTCAAGTGCATATATCTTATTACACATGAAATAATACAAATTATACTTATAAGAAACTTTTGAGCAAGAAACAAAAGTCAATAATTCTTTGATATTGATTTTAAAAAGTATCATTATTTCACTAATAATATGAAAAAAATGTCTTGTTAGTGGAACTAGCACATTTTTATCAATATTTAACAAGCTCCTATATCTTGCTGAAAAGCTACTTCTAAGTTAGTTTTGTCGTATTTCAAGTGTATTAAGATGTTTGCAATGGAAACAAGACCAAAATAACTGGTAAGATTTTGTGTTTTTGCATTCTAATTTGGGACAGGGGCGTTCAAATACCAACTGGAAAGTTTGGGATTTTATATTCCTGAACTGTTTTCCATCAACAGTGTTTGTATGGCTGAGCGAAAGCGTCCTTACTTCTCTATCTATTGTAATCATGAATGCAGCAGAGACTGCAGTATCCTGAAGGGCAGCAACCATCTTCTCATTTGCTGTTAATTGCCTCTTGAAAAATGATGATAAACGATCCGACTTGTGTCACACATTTTGCCACTCTGGCTCCACACAGCAGAGCGGTGAGGGTCGTATCGTTTGCACCTTCGCCGGAACGTTTGGCGGCCCGGGACGGGAAGAGAAGAACGGCGGTGACCTTGGCAGATAAGGATCTTCTCCATGTTCAAACCGATCCGGAAACCATGACTTACCAATCATTAACAAGCTTATAGACCTGCTATCCTGGAGTCATCTTCATTTTTCATGCAGCTACTGATAATTGCTACTCTCCTTACAGTTTTCCAAATACATTACGGAGGTGTTGTTTACCATTTTCAAATATTAATGACTGCATTAGTTGCATTTCAGCACAAGATTGACTGAGTTCAGCACATTTAGCTGTCATTAATTGATCACTTGATTTTCTTTAATGGTTATAACATCTCTTTATGGAATTAAAGTGACAAAATTCATGTTTTATTCAGCAACCAGTCCGTGCTGTGGTACACTTCACGCTGAAAACAATCTGAAATTGAAGGTTTTCATGTTTTCATTAGCACAACATGACTCAGGAATTTGGCAAAGAAAATAAGAACATTTCTAACTGCCACTTGCAGAAGAAATAGCACGTAAAACTTCAAGAATCTTGAAAAATGTCTAACTTAAAGAGTAACTAATCTAAAAAAATAAAAAAATACTTTTTTTCCCATTAAACAAGTTTGTTTAGTTGTGTGTGCTTCCTCTCGTCCTGACCCCAATCTGCTCATCCCCAAACTAGGCCACACCCCTCAAAATCTCTTGGCTCCGCCCACTTTTGGTGCAGTTTTTCTAAACTGGTAATGGCCAGAGTTATGCTTTCACTCCTTTTTATTGATATTCTGACTAGTACTAGTACTTGCAAAGACAAATCTTACAAAATATCTTTGGTCTACTTTGTCGTGCACATATCTAAGTACGCTTAAAATACGACAAAATAACTTACAAATAACTTTTCAAAAAGACTCCTTACTATTGACAAAAAAGTGACTTTAACTGGCAAATTGTTTTACTTGTGAGAAAAGATGTTTTGTAATAAGTGGAATAATTTTCCAAAGGAACTAGTAAGTTTCCATCAACAGAAGGGAATTATTGATTTGATCAATTTGATTTGTTGTTGCCCAAGCGTGATTTTTCAGCTGCTTGTCACTTTTAGTTGATACATTTCACTCGTATGGAGAGTAACTCGCTGCAATTTGAGATCCAAATATTTTCTCGCTCGTCCACGCGTCTTTTGTTCAACCCCTCAAACTTTCAAAGGCACAGAAATGATTAATTTCTCACCCTCGCAGTCTTTCCAAGAACCAAGAAAGGCTTTGAACAAGTTCAATACAGTCAAGTTGTCAGTTTTTGAGACGAGAGCAGATTGAGGGTAAAGAGCCTCGGGGGTAATGGGATGAAGTGTGTTGCCACATTGTTGCAACATGCGTGGGATTCCCACAGGAGGGCTGGAAATTGAGTCAGGACAGAGCTCCTTCCTGACATCGCAGGCCCACATGCCACTGCCTTCACATCTCTCCTCCTGTGTTTGATGTCCAAATTGAGCTCTGCTTCATCGCCTTCATAGTGTGGCCCTCTCACCCCAACACTACCCACTCTGCTCGTGTGTTTCTCTTTCCAACGTTCTCACAGACAGGAAGACTAAATTGGTGTTTTGATGCCTAGATGAAGCACCGTTAGGATATTGTCTGAAACCTGAAGGATCAGCTCTTGGTATATATTACTATTACAGTAACAAATTATCATGACAAAGGATAATATTGTTCCTTTGAGACCATTTTCAAATAATATAATGGTAATAACATTATGAAAGATCAGTAAATTTTAAATTCTAGTGAACATTTATCACTACAAATAGAAGACACTTTAAATGTCCAAATTAACTAAACAAAACAACAAAACTGTCTTTATAAAAACAGGCTAGCTGAGACCAAAGCACCAGACTGAAGACCTTTATCAGTTTTAGGTATTAAAAAAAAGAGAGAGAAAAGAGAAAAATTATAAATTGTGCAAATGGAAATTATTGAGCTTGTTTGAATTTATTTTCTAATTAGATTATTTACTGCTTATTGCAACATGCCTATGTTGGAGTGGACATAAAGTGACTTATCATGCCACATATTGACTCCATTGAGTCAGGAAAGTTACAAAAATTAGGCAAAAATCTGAAAAAGGAATGCAATGTTTATGCAATTAACTGTCAACACTACAACAAGTAGACAACAAGGTCCAAGTGTATCACATTTCATATCCGAGGAAAAGATTTTAATTTAAAACAAATATTGAGAAACTGGGAAGTAGTTCTGCTATGCTAGCTTGACTATGACAACCTTAACATGCAGATGCGCTGTGGAATTTTGGTTTGTTTTTGTTCAGTTAACACAAAAATAAGGCAACCCAGACACCAACTCTCAGACAGATTGGATCTACCAAGGATCTCTGACAGATCCCACTGATGATCTGTCAGAGATCAGTTAATTAAATTAACTGATCAATC
This sequence comes from Gambusia affinis, assembly GCF_019740435.1. Classification (NCBI taxonomy): domain Eukaryota; kingdom Metazoa; phylum Chordata; class Actinopteri; order Cyprinodontiformes; family Poeciliidae; genus Gambusia; species Gambusia affinis. The sequence continues at coordinate 2,949,752 of NC_057888.1, forward strand.
GCCGCTTGTGTTTAAGTGTCAACTTATTAATAAACATCAAAGCTCAGTCAGGAACAGGGAGTTATTTTGTTTTGAGTGGATGAGTGTTTGAAAAGGTTCATTTGGCATGTTTGGGAGAAGAGTTTCAGCACTGTGAGGCAGATGGTATGAAAGGCGACTCCTTTGACTCTGAGGTCAGCTTCTGACCCAGAAAATGGAGGTTTGTTCCCTCGGGGTCAGGGGTCACTCTCTGACTAAAGTGGAGGAGTTAAAGCATCTAAATGTCTTCTTGTTCGTGACAGCTAGGACGGAGTGGGAGATAGATCAATGGTGCCATTAACACAAACTGGAAGCGTCATACTGAAGAGTGCAGATTACTGGACCACAGAAATGAATATTTTTATCAGAGGCACTGATGCAACTAATTAAGAAAAAGGTTTTAAATTGATTGCTTGGTGTTGGAGATTCCACTAGCAGACACAACTGACAAGGTTTCTTAAATGGGAAATAAAAAAGGCATACTTGTTTAAACCAAACAATCAGAGTACGGTGTGAATGGTTTACAACCCTAAAGCATGCACAGAAGAACGCTGACGTCACACATTGATCTCCAGAACGCTCAGGGATCAAATTAAAGATTTACTCAGCAACGGGTGCCAACAGTATCGTCACAAAAATCCTAATCACAAAGGAAGCACAACTAACACCAACAACCTGCTGGTTCTGTAGGAAAGTTTGGATATGTGGTCAAAGCTAAAAGTGGTGGGATTTTGACGTGACGCGCTTCAATGTCAGACTTCTTTCATAAATTTCAGCCATTGTTAACATTCAGATTTACAGCATCTGGCTTTTTCTTGAGCAGAATGATGATGAACAAATATGATAAAATGCAACATGGCCGTTCAGACCGCAAATACGGACCAGATCAGAGGTCAGATACAGGTCACATACTGGGGCGTGCTGTGGTGGCGTAGGGGGTAGCGCGGCCCACATTTGGAGGCCTTTGGTCCTCGACGCGGCCGTCGTGGGTTCGATTCCCAGACCCGGCCGACATTTGCCGCATGTCTTCCCCCCTTTGCCGCATGTCTTCCCCCCTTTCCTGTCAGCCTGCTGTCATATAAGGGACACTAGAGCCCACAAAAAGACCCCCTGGTGGGAAAAAAATAAAATAAAATAAAATAAAAAGATACAGGTTATCATATCATTCACAATAAAACCGGTTAAAAAAAAAATGGCACAGTTCACCCATCAATGGCAAACGGTGTGATACTAACCAAATGAACAAGGAGGTGAAATTCATCATGTGATGGACAGACAGACCCAACTGCCCATCAACAACCTACCTGCACATACTTACTCACCTACATACCAACCTACATACCTGCCCATCTACCTGCCCAACAAGCAACCAATCTACCAACCACAGACGCCAAGCTGCCCTTTACTGATTCAAACCACGTCCAATTTCTATGTCTTCCTTCAAAGTAGTCAGACTTTTAAGAAATCTATTTGAATGGTTCAGATAAGTGGTTCAAATCTAGACGTTTTCAAAATAGTCTAGAGTCAAAATACTCTAAATGAATCAGAATTGCTGATTCATTCAGCAACTCTGAAATAAGTATCACAAAAAGGCGATCGTCTTCCAACTTCCAATTGCTCTTGGAAGTGTTAAGAGATTTCAAACAAACATAATTGTCATTGTTGTAACTATTGGAAACATGTACAAAAAAGAAAATTAATTTGACCAGACCAATTAAACATGAATCAGAAGCAGCCGTGGTAAAAATATCAAATTAACCCTAAAAGGTTTTGTTGAACTGAACCAGGTTAATTAAGTTATGACATTATAATTGCTCTATCTAATTTCACTTTTCACATTCTCCAACAAATAATTTTTGGAGTCCAGGGTCTAATGGACCTTACCAGAGGGGCCGCTTTTCATTGGCTGATGCACATTCTGCGTGGTCACGTGGGTGGCAGTCTCACAAACACACGCTTCTCGTTAGCTAAGTACAGCATAATAGCAGTTCTGATACAACTTCTACACCTTGAAGCCTGTCTGCTACACAGTCTTACGTTAGCTAAACAGATCAATATGCAATGTGTACTGTATCTGACACACACTAAAGATTTTATTTTAGCAGAAAAGGCTTTGGACTAAACTGTAGCCACTCTAGCACCAAGTACAGCTAGTCAATCAACCATCGCTGTGTTCAGGGAAGCCCTGATTAATAATCCAGAAATAAATATCAAGCCTGGAAACTTGATATCGTAACGGACTGAATGTTATGTTTTTAACGTAATCTTTGCTCGTCTTGCGGGGCGCAGGCGGTTGATACGGTAACAGGTGTGCTTAAACCACAAAGAGAGAGAGAGAGTAAAAAGGTACGAGTGGTTTTGAGTTGATCACCTGTTCTGGTTATTTTACTTTTGTTTACCTTTGCTGTGGCTCATTACAGCCGCTGTAGTTTCTAAAGGTTGGACTAATTACGTCGTTCGTTTGTGACGGTCGCATCGTCATTCATAACAAACGTCAAATAGAAAAAATATATTTCATAAACTTTTAACAAACAAATGGCGTCTTTACCTTAACAGAGCTCTTTGGTTCCTCTTAACAGTCTGTAGCTTCTCATATTGAGGTCATCAAACCAAATTCAGATCTACCATAACTGACTGACTGACACCTGCTGGCCTCAGGTTTGCAACCAGCTTGTGACTGAAAAACCAGTAACCTCCTCCCAGATGATGACATGAACTTGTTATTTCCTCTGTCTATTGTAGTAGCTGATATATTGTGAAAATCCGGTAGAAAAGATGCACTAATGGAGTCATGTTTACATAGAAACAATGCGCTACGAGGCTTTGTTTGAGAGACTTGCGGTCACGTGGGTCGGTTGTGGGCGGAGCTTGGTAAGGTCCATGTTTCAATTTGCCTTATTTGAATCAGCTGAAAATAAAAACAGGAACAAACTTTACAATTTGAAACCTTTCATACCAAAATGCAGAATCCCTAAAATCTCCATTGGCTACAATCAAAATTAAAAACAATAAACAACATTTTCACTTTATAAACCAAAGAATTGAACAGCCGTTTATTGTCAGATACATAGATTATTGTAACAAAGTGATGACAAATGGATTTTCTTTACTTCTGTCCATAAAATGTATTTCCCTCTATTAAAGCTCCAGCCACATAAATTATGCGTGTTGAACTATGGCTCAGTCAGTGAAATATTTTTTACTTTAACCCAAAATCTAAGAATCTCTAACGCCGTTTTCCTCTGCATGTTGCTGAGCAGTCAAACAGTGTCCCGATTTCTCATGAGTTTCTCTTTCTGGGCTCTTAATTCTTTTATTTTCTCTTCCTGCACTGCAGATAAGATTGACTGCAAACTGTCGAGGGAATTGTGTTGAACACTATAGTGGCGTTTTTAAATAATCAGCTCTGTCTGAGAAAATAAGGCAGATGGACTTTAAACTTATTGGAGGAAGAGAAAAGATGTAAAAATGTGACCTTCTTGCATTAAAAGTCTGGTTTTCTAAAGGTGACTTTGAACGGGCGAGGATAGAAATGCAGTATATACAAAGCATGTAAATTTTTTGCACAAAATCATAATAAGGTTTTAGTCAGAATGAGCTATTTTAGGGCGTCTTTTCACTTTATAGCCAAATAAACTGCTATTGGCCATGGCCCCCCAACTCAACTTTTACACTCACACGTTAAAAGGAAAAAGATGCTCAATTATACGACTGTACATCTTTGAAAAGCGGAAGTGGAGCCTCCTGCACAACCAACAAGAATGCAATAAGTCGGCGTGCCCAAACGTCTCACTCCCAGGGCCAAAATTATTCAGGGGCCACAATTTATTTATATTTCTTTCAGTTAAAATGCTAAAAAATTTCATGGAACCTTCCCATGACAATTACAATTCATTTTAATTAAAACGGTCTGAAAATAGGTGTCAGGCTTCTACAGCGTCCTAACTGGTTGAGTGTGATTAAATTTGTTTTTAAGTAAGAAGTCTCTTAAGACTGTGATCCTGCTGACTGATATTTAAAAAAATTGTTACTAAAAGAAGAAAACTCTTGTTTTATACCTAAAATTTATTATTTTAAACATAAGTTTGCAATATAAAATCTGATATAAAGAAAGACAAAAAGTTTTCATCTGCATCAGCTCCCTTTGCTGGAGTAAACAATTCCTAAGTTGTCTCCAGTGGCCATAAAAAAACACTCCAAGAGCCGCATATGGCCCCCAGGCCGCACTTTGGACACCCCTGCAGAAAGTGATTCCTGAATGGTAAGTCAAGAACAGAACACTTGTCTCCTCCAGCAGCCACTGTACAGCGCATACAGCGGTAAAACGAGCTGACCAAACGTTCCAGAAACTCTGCTGGGGTTGCTAGGTAACGGCACAGTGCCCACAGAAAAGACATTACAAATCAGAAGGTTTTTGAAACAGCTCATTTCCCAGACACCAAAAAACATTCATTTATTACCAAAACAACAACTCAGTGGAGTTTTTTGTTTGTTTTTTTTTTTTTTACGCATTTGAGCTGTTTTTAGAAGTAATAGAAACAAAAAGAACAAAAAAAATGCAAAAAGTGAATTTAGCATAAATGGTTTGGAAAGATCACTGCTGATGTTCTACTGCCCTGGTTAAACAGTGTAAAGTCTTCTTGTACAATCTATGAAATATTTAAAACATTTTACATCCTGGTTAACTCCAAAAATGAGAGGCTAATAAACTTTCACGTTTTCAGCATTCATTTAAATTTCTGGATGCCTTTCAGGGTTCGTAAGTGAAGGTGACCTAACCTGCGTGGTTGTGAACTGCAGAAGATTGCCAATATAGCTTTACAAAACATAAACATGCTCTGCTATTTGTGGTAAACAGCAGACTCATTATATTTAATTTTCTATTTCAAGACATTGTTATGTTTGATCTTTGCCTCTTTCTCTATGTTTCAGTTCAGCAAGTAGGTTGTTTTCTTTAATAAGTGCTTGACACAAGAAGAAGCAAAACAAAGCATTATTTGCTGTTAAACCTATAAGCAGCTGGAGAAAGAATAAGATTGCTCATCTTATGGTAAAGCAATAGTGAAGTTCGAGATAAAATTCGAAGAAATTCACAGCAGCAGGAATGGGATGCCTGCTGTCTAAGTAGTCGCAGCTTTTTGCCTTTAAAATTCGCCTCATTGGTCAGATGAGTTTCCACACATTTCACTTTGAAATGAAAGCAGCAGAAAGAAATGGGCCCACTGCTGTTTCTGACATATTATCCAGCACATCTGCTGGCCACCGCCATTTTTATTTCCTCTAAGCTAACCTGAAAATACACACAGTACACTAGCTTCAATTCTCACTAGAGAAAACCTTCAAGAAGATTCTGCTTTTCAAGTGTACATTAATCTAACCTTTAATTTCAATTATTGCTAAAATTATTAATCGGATCATTTGTGAATAAATGTCAACTGATTCAGTAATCGATTGTTATTTGGAGAACACAAACCCCAAAAAAGGAAATTTTCTGGGAAAAAAACAAAACAAAAATAAACAAAACACACAGTCAGAGCAGAAACATGTGAAAAAAAATTTCAAAAGTATAGACATTTTACTATTAAGATTTTTAAAAAAGTTTTGCAACAGGTGAAAAAGTAACAAATACTGCAACTTTGATCTCCAATCGAAACTAGTCCAACTAACTAATGTTGAAATTTTAATAAATCTGCCATTTTAGGGATTCAAGTTATTGATTAATGAGTAAATCTAGAGTTGATTGACCTTATCATCAACAAATAATTAACTGATAAGTGCCCATTTATTAAAAACCTGAGTCTTCTCTTGTATGAATAAGGCAGACCCTCTTTCCACAACATAAATTTGTCGTAATATGCTGCAGTAAAGCAAGAATCATTCCATTTTAACATTATTTTTGTTTTAAATAGACTGAACAGAAAATTGGGGTTCTCACGTTAAGCTTCGACATAATTATGAAATATAACAAAACAAGAACTTATTAAGCTGATAGAAAAATAAAAGATTAAATGAATGAGATATGTAAGACACTTACAGAGAGATGTTCATACAGAAGTGCCGTCTGTTGGTCTTGAAGGAAAAAAACTTTTCTCCGTGAAGTGTAGCAGCCGTCGATATCAATCTTGATTATTAGCATCATGTTTTATCCCATCGTTTAACACATTTTCTCCGTTTTTCCCCAGCTTTTCTATCATCATATCCTCGCCTTCTTAGCTCGGATGGATAAAACTTCATTAAGGTGAAACTTAAGGAACGTTTCGAGTGTTTATATTTTAAAACAGAACCACTTAAAGTGCGTTTAGGATCCCGCACCATACTCTGGACCGTTTCTCTTTATGTCTCCGCCATCTTTAATCCTGTCTCAGGGATTTCATTTGAGGATGACCAGCAGCGCCCCCTGCTGGATGGCGGCCGAATTACAACACTAAATCAAAAAAGAAGCTTTTAGATTAAAAATTTTAGAAATACTCAAGAAAAAAAAGACAGGAAATATCTGAGTTAGACAATTTTTAAATTTGCTTTAAAATAAACATAAAATTTTTAGAATAATCTCTAAAGATTTCTAGAAACAATATGAACATTTTCAGAAGTTATACATTTTTGACTTTTGAAACTGACAAATTTCCAAATTTAAAAAGCTTGAAAATGTCCAAAATTCCCATGTTCAACTTCTGAGTTTTTTTCAAGCAAATGTTTGACTTTTGCAGTTCAGAAATTTTATAAAGGTTTCTACAAAAATTAAAAGGTTTTCTAAAGATTAATCTCAAAAAACCTTTTTTGGGAGGGGGAGGAGTTCCTAGCAAATTTATGACCTCAGATTTTTTCCTAGCAAATTTCAAACTCAGAAATATACATGTTTTCCAGAATTTCTTTCTAGATTATATATAAAATTTCAGTTTTTTTGTAGAAGTTTTTAAACTTCTCAAACTCAAAAATTACCACGTTTATTCCCAGAAAATGTCAGCTTGCTTTCATAATTTGAGATTTTCAACTAAATTTTGTGGCTTTTCAAACTCAGAAGTGTACAAGTTCCTACTACAAAATTTCTGGTAATAATCTCAAAATTTCCAAGTCTTTTTGGTGGAAATTTTCTCCAATTTTCTTTGTATCTACATCAACCCTCATCACATTGACAATACCAGATGACTCATTTCAGTGAGATGTTAAAACATGGGCGTGGGTCGTAACGGACTCTCTTTCTGCTGCTTCTTTCCTTCTCGGCTCACTTAACACCTTCTCTCCCTGGAGCCTCTGTGAGTCCAGCAGTCGATTCTGGTGTCGCTGTGGCAAACTGGGCAGAAACAGGAAGGCTGGGGGCGGCGTGGCCGCGACTGTCCGGGTTACGGGGGCGGCTGAGACAGATTGGTTGATATCACACTCTCACCTCAGGGGGACAGAAGACTGGGAGGCATGGCGGGACTCCAGTTGTTTGTGTGAGAGAGGGAAAGAGGGAGGAAGAGGGCGATTGGGTAAGGGGATTGTGAAAAACACAAAATCTTCAGATTGCTGCGTTTGGATGCCATGACCCCACACCGACCCCCATTTCCTGACTCAATTGCCTCAGCGTGAGGCGGGCTCTGTTTCACAGCACCGCTGCTTCTTCTTCTCTTGTCCGCAATCATGTGGACTCATATGGGACTGCCGACATCTCCATAGTCAGGAGTAAATAACGGCGCAGGGTCGTAGTGTGACCGTCCTGATGCGGACTGCCCTCGTTTAATTAATTATCAATCAGGCCTGAAATGCAATTTCACTTGCTCACTGGGAGGTAAAAGTAAGTTTGAGGACAATTACTGAAATGAAAGCAATTATTACTGAGAACTATCCACTTTGTTGTTGGAATGAGTATTATTGTGTAATTTTAGAAAGAAATATGTTAACTGCCCAATATGAGAAGATATTAAAAGTGTTAAAGTAATTTTGGTCTAGCTTCTGGTGTGCTTAAAATAAGACAAAAAGAACTTGTTTAAAGTAAATAATTCATAAATATTAATTTTTTTAAAAGTACTAGTAAGTTAGTTATTTGAAGTGTACTAAAATATTTGCACTAGAAAGTAGACAAAAATACTTAGTAAGAACTTTTGGCAAGCGTTTATCCACAAATTTGAAAATGGAGCAATCATTAACTAGAGTTACTGTTAGCTTAGCTTGGGTAACTGTTAGCTAATGCCGCTATTAGATTTATTAGGTGGGTTTTGTCTTAACTTGTGTATCTATAAGAAGGAGTAGCTTTTGGATTCAATGGGCATTCAACTTAAGTTAAATTCCCAAGCATCTCTTATTCCCAAAACTGAGATTGCTCCAAATAACAAAGCTAGACTGAGTGGCTGTTAGCTTGTTCTAATGCTAGCTTCTGTAACCGTTAGCTAGACCTGCTGTATCTGTAAGTTGTAGCTTTAACATTTAGTGGCCATTAAAGTCATGTTAAATTCCTGAGAGTCCTTTATTTACAAAACAGAGATTGCGTCAAAAATGTGTAGCTAACGGCTTGTGCTTAACTAGCAAGGCTGACCAAAGATGCAGCAACCTTCTATGACCGTTACTTTGTAAAAATTTCAGCTAATGTTTATCTAATAACTTGTATCTCATCTTATGTTTATAAACTGGACACAGTGAATAGATGGAAAATGGAGCAATAATTGCCCAGAGTTTCTCTCAGTTTGTACTTATGTTAGCTGTTGGCTAGAGTTATCCATTAGCATTAGTAGCTAGGGTTTGTCTTAATTTGTATATCTGTAAGTTGGAGTTGCTTTAAGATTCAGTGGCCATTAAGTTGATGTTAAAATCCTAAACATCCTTTATTCCCAAAACTGAGATTGCTCCAAATATGTGTAGTTAGTGGCTTGTACAGCGGCTTGCTAAACTAGCAAGGTCAGCCTGAGGAGTAGCTAGCTTGTATCACTGTTAGTTTGTATAACATTTGGCTATCATGCATTCATAAACTTGTATCTGGAGTGTAGAAAATGGGCATAGTAGATGGAAAATGGGGCAACCATTAGACATTGTTGTTGTTAACTAGTACTATTGCTAGCTTGTGTAAATGTTAGCTAGGTCTGCTCTTAAATTGAGCATGTGGGGTTTGTCTTAATTTGTGTATATGTAAGTTGGAGTAGCTTTTGGCTAGTGTTTATCCATCAATTTGTAGCTTGAGAGCTTGAGATAAATTGGACACAGTGGAAGATGGAAGAATCAATAGCCAGAGTTGGTGCTTGCTTGTTCTGATGCTAGCTTGTGTAATTGCTAAGTATAGCAGATGATAGACTTGTATATCCTTAAATTGGAGTACCTTTCAGATTCATAACCGATTAAATTTATTTTAAACTCTTGAGTCTCTTAATCCTAAAACTGAGAGTGCTTTAAATTGTAAGGCTAGCCTGGGTAGCAGCTAGCTTGTATGACTGTTAGCTTGTAAAACTTTTAGCTAGCATGTATTAACACACTTGTATCTTTAGTAAATAAAATGAACATAGTAGATACAAAATGGAGCAATCATTAGCCAGAATTACTGTTAGCTTGAGCTAATGCTTAACTAGAGCTGCTATTAGCTTTAGTAGCTAGAGTTTGTCTTAACTTGTGTATCTGTAAGTTTGAGTAGCTTTAAATTCCTGAGCGTCTTTAATTCTCAAAACTGTTTGCTCCAAATATGTGTGCTATATAATAACAGCCTGACCTCAACACCAGATCTTACATTTATACTACTTTATACTACTTAGCATTACCCAGCTGTTAATCAAATTATAGATAATACAGTAGTAAGAAAAATGGCTCTATTTCAGTTTCAAATCCATCTTTTTAGGTTGGAGAAGCTAACAGCACACGCTGCTTTCAGAATATGTTGTCCATGCTGCCTGCAGCTGACACCGCTGGTGTTTGTGCTCTAGAAACAGATTAAAATAGCTAATTATCCAGAGGTTATGCTCTATGTCACAGTGCAAAATACTTAAGGGCAACAATTTCTTGTCCTTATGCCTAGCGCGTGTGTGGGTGAGTTCTTGAGCCTTGCAGCTATTTAACGCTTTTACTATTTATAACAAGGCTTTAGAGGCCTATTAGTGCACAGTCATCTGCTTTTACATGTGCCATGTCCTTGCTTTTTCCTCTCTTCTTGAGGTTCTGACTGTAAGCTTGGAGGTTTATTGCAAAATCAAAACATTTTGACATTCAGTGTGCTTCTATAGCTTTGATAATAGCGACCGAGTTTATTTTTAGCACATAGCATTCATATTACAAGCACACAATCTCTCTGATTTGTTACAAATCCTTTCTGAATAATAACCTACCTTCTTAAAAGTTCCTAGTTTCATCTGACTAAAACCGAGAAGCAACCAACAAAAGCAGATTATAGTTAATATGGGTTATTAGGCTGTAAAGTCCGTCATAAAATTGGATGCAGAGCAGAGAACAGCAATCAGAGGCTAACACAGATGCATGTTTATTATAACCAAAGCAACTCATGTGCAGCTAATGAAACCAGTGAATGTTCCTCACTGCGTGACCGTTATTAGTGCAGAATGTCCAATCTGTGTAAATAACGCCTTGATCGTGTACTGTGTCCTTTAAAGAAAGAATATTACTTTGAAAAAGGATTTAAGACTTTCAGAAAGATTAGATCAAGAGCAAAAAAGTTTCTCTTTTGTTATATTTTTCCATCAGCACTTCAACTTGTTCAGTTTATTTCAATTTACTTTATTTATACAGCGGTAATTCAATTTAATGGCACACATTGGAAGTTGATTAGGTTCAATTTATTATTTAATTTTTTTTTTTAAGTTTTTGGTGAAAAGTCTAATCAAATTATTAATCATTTGATGTTTAAAATTTATATTGAATGACATAAATAGAAAATGACTAAATGAGACCAAATAAAATTTTTCCAAATCAGTTTCTTTCAAAGTAAAACTTATAAAACTTTAACAAAAACCTGCAGGTGTGTGTCTGTGAGTTTTGTTAAAACGGGAGCCGGGTAGTAACTAGTTACATTTACTCAAATACATTTAATTTAGAAACTTTTTTGAAAAAGTGTACTTCTGGGAGTATTTTTTACTTTTACTTGAGTAATTTTATTTTTAAGTATTTCTACTCTTGAGTAAAATTTCTGGATTTTCTACCCACTGAATGAAAAATAAACATGTTTTAACCAGAAATTCATCAGACAAAGACGCACACCTGCAGTTTTTGTTAAAGTTTCATAAGTTTTTTTATTGAAAGAACAAATATTTTTTTGCCTGATTTTGATATTTTGTAATTATGTTAATTATTTTTGTTCTTAAAATACCAAACTTTCAACTTAACTTTATATTTTGTTCCGTCTGATGATGTAATTTTTAAAAATTAAATGACTGGTAATTTGATCAGTCAGTTGAGTAACTGATCAAATCAATTAATATTTGAAACTTACATCATCAAACGGAGTAAAATATAGAGTTAAGTGGAAATTTGGGTATTTTAAGGACAAAAATGACAATAGTTCATATAAGTAACAAAAACAACAAAAGAAACTTTTCTCAAATCAGTTTCTTTCAAAGTAAAACTTATTAAACTTTAACATAAACTGCATGTGTGTCTTTATCTGGTGAATTTCTGGTTAAAACATGTTTGTTTTTCATTCAGTTGGTAGAAAATCCAAGAATTTTACTAAAGTAAGAGTAGAAATACTTTATAATAAAATTAAAAGTGACAGTCACCAATCACACAAACCACTGAAACACAATTAGTCCGGTTCAGCCGAGTCGTTTTGTTTTTCTTTTTTTTTTTTCTTTTTTTTTGAGTCACGGCTGTTACCTGAGCAATTACTCCCTCAACAGCGAGATCTCCGGGTGGTGCAAAACATTTTCATTTTCATTTTCCCGCTCTCTCTCCATCAGCCAGCGAATGCGGCTGGAATCAAGCGAAACGCAGGGAAAGGGAACCTCTTCCCCATTCCGGCTGCACTCCACAGTCCCTGTAAATCATCCTTAATGGGCTGGTGGAGGGAGCGCGCGCCGTTTCACTGTATCAATCATTCACTCTGTTTTCCTCCTCCCGGTGCCATCCGCAGGATCACTTTGGTGCTTTAATGAGCCATTACAATTCCTATCAGACGATCTCTGCGCCACGTGTGTGTGCACAGCCGCGGCTGTTTGTACATGAGTGCGTGCATGCTCTAACTGTTGTGGACTCATGCTGATATTAGATTGTCTCCACAGAGTTTCCGAGATAGCACTGATCTCTTGTCTATCTATTTCTCACCCACTTTCGCTCTCTGTTTGTCTTGCTTCTCGTGTGTGTGAGTGTGTGTGTGTGTGTGTGTGTGTGTGTGTGTGTGGACAGTGGGCATGGGTTATAATTGCATTGCTTTGCCATCCCACTCGGTTTCTTCCACCCATCTGTCTCTTTAATATCTAGCTAAGCACTCTTGACCTTGAAGCACTGCAGACATCACATCCGCGAACGACTTCTCAGAGAGACCCGCCGAGACACTGGAGCAGCGGGATGACAGAGATGACAAGAAGAAGGAAAGAAAAAGAGAGAGAGAGAGAGAAACAAGGTGCGAAATGTTTTCACCGAGACAAAGGTGAACAAGAGAAACATGATGGATGGATCCGGCCGCAGCGGATTGGACACAGAGACGCCTTCAAGGTCACACTTCTGCTCCTCTGCAGACAAGATTTCTGTTATTCCAGGAGAAAATATGCAAGATTAATTTGGAGTCGAAGAACCAAGAAGGGTATTTTATTTGCCTTCCAGCAAATATCCCTTTATGCGGCGCAGAAAAATGGCTCGTTCTTAAAGTGATGCCTTTGGGCCGTCATGATGAATTTCTGAGCTAACTCTTTTTACTGTATAATTTCTGAGAAATGCCCTGAAGCTGCAGCTCGCAATTAGAGCTCCACTCTAACCTAAACCTATTTGATTAGATATCTTAGTGCCTTTAACAATGATTTACCTTCATGCAGGGGAAGTTTGCAGCATCCTGAGTGTTTGGGCTGAAATGTTCATGGAAATCCACAAAGGTTTGGTGAAAAACCTTACAAAACAACTCCTGATAAACCAAATCAGTAGGAAGATTGCTCATTAAGCGCATGAGTATGGACCACTCTGCTTGGCAACTGGTTGTTTTCTTGGCACAACCATGGCTCTTAAACATTATCTACAAAGTATTCTGCTAAATTCACCTTTTCCATGTTTTTGTACTTGAATTTTGAACTCAGCTGCTTCTAAAAACAACCCAAATAGTTTTAAAAATCCTCATCCAGCCGCTTTTTGGCAATAAGTTCATGTTTTTTGGTGTTTGGAAAACCTTTGGACTGTAATGTCACAAATCAGCAGGCGGTGCCCCGTTACCTGGCAACCCAAGAGGAGCTCCAGCATGTTTGGTCAGCTGGTTTTACCACTGCATTCTTTAGAGTATCTCAGATATTCTTTAGGGAAAAAAAAAAAATCAACCAATTTTAAAAGGATCTATTATACAAAATTCACATTTTGTACTTTTTTTAAACTTTTGTTTTGGTCTCAACCGCCTCTAAAAAGAGACCAAGCGTTTTATAAAAACCAACCAGATGGTTTTAATAAACATAAATCCAATTAGTTTATGATCTTTGGTGTCTAGAAAATGAGCCTTTTTGAAAACTTTCCTAAGTCACATTCTACAAGAACTGCGCCGTTTCCTAGCAACCACATTAGCATTCCACCCGTTACCTAGCAACCCAGGCTGAGTTCCAGCATATTTGATCAGCTGATTTTACGTCTGTCTTAGCTGTACAAAGTATTTTGTTGTTGATTTACCATCCAGAAACCACTTGCTCCATTCTTCTCGGTTGTGCTGGACGCTCCACTTTTGCTTTTCAAAGATGTAAAGTTGTATAGTAGCTCATTTGTTTGCAGCCATTTTTAAATAAACGTAAAAAACAACAACAATACTTTTATGTTTAGAAACACACATTTCTGATGTAAAAGCAATACAGTAAAAATACTCTGGGCTGTTTAATTTTAATGAATTAAAAAAATAAATGCACCACTGAACTTTTAAATTAGGCAGATTATCTGTAGATTTCTGTAGATTATCTGTACATTTCTGTATTCAGAAAGAAGCATTTATATTTATTTTATCCTAGAAAATGTTTTTCTTCTTCAGTTAAAAATCTCAACCATTTCCCAGATTTTCTTGTGAAATTCCTGATTTCATTGTTTTTGTTGCAATAATCAGAATATCTAGAGAACTTTCCATCCATTTTGTTGTTTATAGCGTAGGTCAAAAGCTTGTAGGAAAAAAAAGCCAAATGTAAGAATAATAAATGGTCGGGGTTTGGGCAGTGTGACGGTATTCGTCAGGCTGTAACTTGTCGTGACATTTACAGTTCAGCAGAGAGCTCAGTTTTCGTGGTTGTCTGGGTCAAACCTCCTCCTGGGGTCTCTGCAGTCCTTCTCCACGTCGTTACAACAGGTCACCTATTTCGAAACATAAAAGCTTGCACAAACGACCTATGATACTGCTTTTTATTTGGGTGACACTCTGATGAACAGCTCTGACATTTGATACGGATTTTTATGGTTCGTGGAATCTGTTTCACTCCAGTGTTTTTCTGAAAACTATCACCAGGTGTCAATTTCTACTTTTAATTGAATGTTTTAGCAATTAAACTGATTCACAATGGAAGATATTTTGTTATTGGACCAATTCTAGCTGTAACACCAGTGACAAGATTTTTTAAAAATTGGTCAACAATAGTGGCAAATTAATTAAATTAGAAAACCAAAATATATATATATATATATATATATATATATATATATATATATATATATATATATATATATATATATATATATATATATATATATATATATATATATATATATATATATATATATATATATATATATATATATATATATATATGGCTCAATGGTAAGAATAAGATCCGGCAATAAACAGCTATGCCCTACCAGTAATCAGGTACCCTGCAGGAATAATTAGCTGGCCAAAGGAGGAGATACAGGCCACAGATGTTAAGACCCGGAAACTACTAACAATGCACGGAGGGTTCCACCCCAAATCCAGCACACTGAGACTCTACACGAACCGCAAAGAAGGAGGCAGAGGACTAGTGAGTGTGAGAACCACTATCCAAGACGAGACATCCAAGATCCATAGATACATCAGGGACAAAGCCTCAACAGACAATGTGCTCAGTGAATGTCTCAAACAATGGGGAACAGAAGCTGAGGTGCCGGAGGAACCATCATGGGAGGACAAGCCCTGCATGGGATGTACCACCGCAACAACCAAGTGGCTGACATCAGAAAGTCCTACCAATGGCTGGAAAAAGCTGGACTGAAGGACAGCACAGAGGCCCTCATCATGGCCGCCCAGGAACAGGCCCTAAACACCAGAGCAATTGAGGCCCAGATCTACCACACCAGACAAGACCCAAGGTGTAGGTTGTGCAAGGAGGCCCCTGAGACAGTCCAACACATAACAGCAGGGTGCAAGATACTGGCAGGGAAAGAATACATGGAACGACACAACCAAGTGGCAGGCATAGTGTACAGAAACATCTGTGCAGAATATGGACTGGAACCCCAAGATCAAAGTGGGAAACACCCCAAGGTAGTGGAGAATGACCGAGCTAAGATCCTGTGGGACTTCCAGATCCAGACAGACAAAATGGTGAGGGCGAACCAACCAGACATAGTCGTGGTGGATAAACAACAGAGGAAAGCCGTTGTGGTGGATGTGGCAATACCAAGTGACTGCAACATCAGGAAAAGGAGCATGAAAAACTAGAGAAATACCAGGGCCTAAGGGAGGAACTGGAGAGGGCCTGAAGGTGAAGACCACAGTGGTGCCTGTGGTCATCGGGACCCTCGGGCAGTCACCCCAAACTGGAACAGTGGCTACAACAGATCCCAGGAACAACATCAGACATCTCAGTCCAGAAATGTGCAGTCCTAGGCACAGCCAAGATACTGCGCAGAACCCTCAAGCTCCCAGGCCTCTGGTAGAGGACCCGAGCTAAGAGGAAGAAGAATCACCACCCGCGGTGGGTGAGAAGGGAATTTTTTTTTTTTTTTTTTTTTTTTATACTTTGTCTTCTTGAATTGACAAGAATTGGTAGCAATCATAATTTTACTTTTGATGGAATATTCATAAAAACACATTTTAATTTATTTGAGAAAAATAAAAAAAAATTAAAGTTAACCCTTTCAAGACAAAACTAGGATCATAAATGATTCACTTTTTACAAAGTTAAGTTAATTTGAAGCAGCTCCTCTGAATTTTAAATGGCTAGTTCTGTAACTTCTTGTAGCAGCTAGCTGTGCTAACATGCTAGCAAAAGCTTGTAAATAAACTACAGACGGAGATTTATTTTCAGTAATGTTTATTTTCCCCATTTATTTAATTCTTCATAAAAATGTAAAGCACTACACCAACATTTCTCTGAGCCTTGCAGCGGTTAATGGTATTTTTTAGAGTACCAATTCGCCTTCTTTCGAGCTAGCTGTGCTAACATGCTAGCAAATTCTTGTAAACAAACTGGTGGGGAGCTGGATTTGATTTTTTTTGTTTGTACTTTTTCATTTATTCTGTCCTTCATAAAAATGTAGAGCACTGAACCAACATTTTGTTACAAGGGTTAATAGTATTTTTAGAGTCCTAATTCACCTTGTGTTGCAGCTAATTGTGTTAGCATGCTAGCCAAAGCTTTTAAGCAAACATGTGGAAAGTTGGTTTTATTTTTTTATTTATTTTATCCTTTATAAAAACATACATCTGTGCAACAACTTTTTTCTGGTAAATTGTATTTTTAAAGTGCTGCTTAACTTTCTGTAGCAGCTAGCTAGGCATTTATAAGCTAACCACAGCTTGTAAATGAACAGGAAGCAGGAATTTAGTTTAAGTTGTTTATCCCCCCACCCAGTTTTACTCCCACTTTGTCCTTGCGGTGTCTAACTCTTCAGTCAATGGCCAAGAGGCGGGGTTCAACCTGAACCGGTCGTCGATCCATCACAGGGCAAGACAGGTTTAATGCACTCGAATATGAATCTTTCCCAACCTGCACCACCTCTGCTGGACCTGTTACCATTG
This sequence comes from Gambusia affinis, assembly GCF_019740435.1. Classification (NCBI taxonomy): domain Eukaryota; kingdom Metazoa; phylum Chordata; class Actinopteri; order Cyprinodontiformes; family Poeciliidae; genus Gambusia; species Gambusia affinis. The sequence goes on from NC_057888.1 coordinate 2,966,838, forward strand.
AAATTTCAAAATAACACACTTCTTATCAACTCAATGTCAAACATAAAGGATAAGGCTGATTCTGGGCCAGTCTGGCATTTCGGCTGGACCTGAGTGGGATGACTTATTAAGAAAATGTTAACTCCCTGCAGCACGGTTATCTTTATTGAGAAACAAAGGATTAGCACCATGATTGATGGGGCTTGTCTCCCGGGGATTATGGTGCAGAGGACTACTAATTGCTCTCTTTTGCTCCACGTAGTTTTGGCAGCTACACTTTTAGCTATCACCTTTGCCATTGGGCCCTGTGGGGCGGAAGGGTGTCGGCGGCAGGACTGAGGTAAGCACTAAAGAGATTGAACCGTCCTTAATGTTACAGCCAGGGGGACGGCATTTTGCATTCAGGCTCGAGTGGTTTGTTGAGCGAGCGCCAGAAGGACGGGAGGAGAGTGAGACCAAACACTGTATGGGCACGGCAACGCACCATGTAATGGACTACTGTACAACTGGAAATAATGTGCTGAGTCATTTAGGGAAGCCATTAAGCTGCCTGGGTGACTTTGAAATTCACTAAGCCTGTTCACCCTTTACATTCACCCTGCCAGCTGAACACTGAGACAAGAAAAAACACAAATAACTGAAGGGGCGAGGGCTTATTGTCAAAAAGAAAGGAAACCAGCAACGCTTCTGCAGGCAACAGGGTTTTTTCCCCTCACAATTCTGACTTTAACCTCACAATTATGAGATTAAAGCTCAGTTTTGGAGGAATAAAGATTGAATTCTCAAGACAAAAAAGTCAGAATTATACGAAAAAAGTCAGAATTGCACAAAAAGGCTGAATTATGAAATTAAAGTCAGAATTTGGAGACTTCCTACCAAGATGGCTGCCAGCTGCAAAGTTCCTGGAAGTGTGGCGTCATATGTGAACTATGCATATTGTTTAGTTTGGCAGTGACGAAGCAACAGCAAATTCTCACCTTGTGACTTGTTTACTGTTGTCATAGCAACCCCATAGCAACTGTTACGGATACCTACCAAGATGGCTGCCAGGTATATTGTTCCTGGAAGTATGACGTCACATGAGAACTGTATATATTCCTAAGCTACGTAGGAACGAGAACTAGCTCTAAGCTTGTGACTTTTTTACTGCTGTCGTCGCAACTCCAGAGCAACTGTTACAGATACCTATCAAGATGGCGGCCACCTACAAAGTTTCCAGAAGTGTGACGTCACACTTCCTGGTTGTAATATTAGCTAAGAAGACATATGCACATATTTAAGAATGACCCACTGCGTCAATGTGATTCAACAGTCAGAAAACTTCTTTAATTTTGTTTTTTTTACAGTGTACTGTACAGCTGCTGATTCTCAAATACCTAATTGAGCATGGGTTGCATTAACCTTGAGTGGGTTATGGTGATTCTGTTTTCAATTAATCTTCCTGAGGAGAAGACGTACAAATTAAGCCTGGGTGAAAACACAGTGTTGCTGTCAGAGAAGGTTCCTTCTGCAACAATAGGCGGCTTGTTTTTATAACAAAGCATCCTAATAGGTTACTGACTGCTTAGATCACCGCCGGCCCGTGAGACCGCAAATTACAGCATGGCAGCTTAATAGGCAACTATACAGCGCTTAATATAACGGCTGAAATTACCAACACACCTTCATCTGGGCTTCATTTTCCTTCATGTCCTTGTCGTTCATCATTAAACCATCCGGAAGATACAGCGGCTCCAGGACGGATATTCACTTACTCGCAATTTTCTGCCACATTTAGCAGAAACGCTATAAAAGTAAGCCGTATTTTTCCCCACCAGATTCAAACCTATAAAAGACGTCTTCACCTCGGGCGACGCTTTGGGGGGGGCCAGAGGAGAGGGAGTTTCAAGAACATCCCTGTTAGAATACACACAATTCTGCATTTTGTTCCTTAAAAAAATTTATGGTAAATGCAGAGGAGAAGTCTATTTGTAGAAACACAACAAACCTGGAAAGTGCATGTCAGTTTGAGCCTCGTGAGGCCGGCCGCTGAAGCAGAGGGACCGACGAAAGGCCACAGAATGTAAATGTCTCGCCGTGCCTTCGCAGGTCGGCTTGTCATCCGGTGATGGATGCCGGCGCTTCGCATTTTTTCACCGTCGGGAGCAGAAAAAAACCCCACAACGGTTTCAGAGGAGGAATGTTCATAAAACCCATAAAAAGAGAAAAATTGGGGAAGAGGGATTATTTTAATGGACAAAAGAGTGTTTGTGTTTGAACAGCGTTGATATTTCTGAACATTTAGTCGTATATTTGATACGTGGATCTCCTGAGTAATCTCTTCTTTAAGAAACATCACCTGCTGGCCACGCCCACCAATTCAACATTTACACTCATAAAATGGCTGCAAAAAGATGCTCAAGTATACAACTATACATCTTTGAGAAACAGAAGTGGAGCCTCCTGCACAACTAACAAGAATGCAGCAAGTGGTTTCTGGATGGGAAGTCAAACACCCCTTTAAAGGTGACTTAATATGTTTCAATGAACAGGCTAACATATCTGTGTGGCCTACTCAAAACATGTTCATTACATTTTCATTCTTAGATTTATCTAGGTCAGTTCAGCTTATTTTGAGCCCCTTTCAAAATGAGCTGCTTTAAATCAAAATAAGTTGCTGCTGGCCACGCCCCCCAACTCACATCTGAAAATGACTCTGGACAATTATACATCTTTGAAAAGCAGAAATGGAGCCTCCTGCACATCCAGCAAGAAAACAGCAATCTGGTTTCTGGACGGTAAGTCGAAAACAAAGCACTTGTCTCTTCCAGCAGACATTTGTACAGCGCATACAGCAGTAAAACCAGCAGAGCTCCACTTGGGTTGCTAGGTAACGTGCGGAACTCTGCTGAGGTTGCTAGGTAACGGCTCAGAGCCCATGGAATGTGACTTAATAAGGAAGTTTCCAATACGGCTAATTTTCCAGACAACAAAAATATAATAACTGAGTTTTTTTCTTCTTTTTTTTAAAGTGATTTGGTTGTAGAAGCAGTTAAGACTCAAATGGGAGTAAAAACAAATTTAAAAAAATTACATGCAGAGTGTGAATATTGTACCATATATTCCCTTTAAATTTGTTGATGTTTTTCAGAGAGAATAACTGAAATATTCTAAAGAGAACGCATGCAGCTGTGGAAACTGAAAAACCTAAAAACCTTGACACAATGCTACTCGACACACTCATAATCCTCACTGTTGTGCTTTTAGATATAAAAATAGAAACTAACACATGCAGGTTTTGACAGTTTTAAAAATTTTGTTGAATTTTCGCAACAAAATGACAAAAAGGTCCCAGTAAATGTACCTTTAGATCCAATGGTCCTGTCATTTGAAGATGTTTTTAAGACCTCTTCATCATTGGTTTTACCTCCTCCTGTTTATTTCTATCAGATCTTTCTGATTAAAAATGAGTAAAAAACCGAAAAAAGGATCAAAAAACATTTACAAGATCTTCTGAAAGCCTGAAAGATCACACGTAAGTCATGATGATAAAAACAAGTTAAAGAAGAAAAACAGGAGCAATTAAACCCCCATCATATGAACAACCACATAAAGTTCTTGTTTAATGGAGGTGAGGTTTTCTCATTAACACCGAAAGGTTACACCAGTTTATTTATCTCATTTTATGTTCAAGCTCATTCCAGGTTAATTTGATGCCTGAATTAATTTTTGGACTTTGTGTTGAAGCACTTTGGTCAACTTTTAACACTTTTTGTAAGAGTGCAAGATAAATAAAAATGCCATTTTGTAAGTAGTTTCTTCAGCATGCTGGGTATTATTCCCCTGAAAGAAGAAGCAACTCAAGCTTCTTGAGGAAGACTGGCAGCAAACCCGGGGGAAAATATGCCTCAAATTTATCAAAAACAGAGAGGCAGAAAATAAGGGAAAGAATGAGAAAGAGTTTCTCAGGGAGATAACTAGAAATGGATTGGAGTTTGCTGCTGCTGCTGCTGCTGCAGCTGCTGCAGCCACTGTGTGGCCCTGAAATGAGCTCTGGCTGGGGGTAACCCCTGCCTCCGTGAGTCATTCTCCACTCAGTGTGATTAACCGCAGCAACCGCTGCTGATGGATGGAGGCAATGACGGAAACCCGAACGCACAGCCGTGTGAGAGAGCGGCCTGCCTGTCAGGAGATGTCGGCCATTTTGGTTTCCATCCAGCTGCAGTCGGAGGTTCGTAGGACGGCGCACACAAGAAAAGAAACAGAGGAGGAGTCAACTACTGTCAGAAATTATGAGATTAATGTACGAAATTTTCTAGAAAAAAAATGGAAATTTGCAAGAAAAAAATCTCTGAAAAATTTCTAGAAGAAAAACTTGGAGATTGAGTTTGAAAAGTGGAAATAAATTGAAATTAATCTCCAAAATTCTTTATTTTTTTCAGAAATTTTTAGTTTCAAAAACCAAAAATTTGCTAGAGAACAACTAACATTTAGAGACAAATTCAGAAATTTTCTAGAAAAAACATGGAAATTTCTGAGCTTCAAATGTTGAAAAAAATTTGACTTGAAACTTTTTTTTCTAGAAAATTTCTGAGGTCTTTTTTTCAAATGTTCTACTTTTGAATCCCAGAAACCATCACATTTTTTGTGGAAGTTTTCTGAGATTAATTTAAAAATGTTTGACTTTCTTCTAGCAAATTCTTGACTTTTCAAACGTCAAAAGTTTTTTTGTTTTTATTTTAGAAAATTTCTAAGACGAATTTTTAGATTTCATCCCTGCAGCTTTTCAATTTTTAAACTCCATTTCCAACTTTTTATTCAAGAATTTTTCTTCAAAATTTCTGAGCTTTTTTAGCATCTTTTTTTATTATTATTTTAAAACTCAGAAATTTACTTTATTTTTCTAGAAAATGAGGCCTTCTCTGCAAAGTTTAGACTTGAAACTCAAAAATTTAAAAATAAAATTCTACAAAATTTCTGAGATTAATCTCAAACTTTCAGCAAATGTTCAACTTTTCAAACTCAATTTCCAAATTTTGAGATTAATTTAAAAAAATTCCAGAGCTTTTTAGGAATTATCTTTTGTAACTCAGAAATTTTCTCGTTCTCCCTAAAAACATTCTTTTCTTTGGCAGAAATTTACTCTGTAATTGGTCTAAAATGACTTCATCCAGTCATCATGAGCAGCAGTAATTAATTTTATCCTTTTAATGAATCTATGGGGGAAAATTTGAATTTATTTATTCGATTTCTAATCCAGACGTTGAAACGGTGTGGATGTGAAGTCGTGGTAACCTGGCGCAGTTCTTTGTTGAAGATTTAACTTTGGCAAACTTTGTCTCCATGAGGTGAGTTTATTTTTTCCCTCTTTGAGGCTAATTATTGAAAGAGCTCCAGAGGCGACAGGATTTCATTTTGCCAAAAGAGCAGGACATTCATCACCAAGATTTTAAAAAGCTGATGAGAAATTTATGCCCCAATCGTACTTTTTAGGGACTCCATTAGTCACCGAAATCCTCTCTCCATTCTCCAGATCTCCACCGCTGGAGCCCAGAAATAATGCACAGCGCATCATTTGAGTTATAAAATGTTTTAAGTGAAATAATCTGCCAGTGGAGCCTGTACTTATAGGAAATTATTGATTTAAAACAAGCACCTATATTTTACGAAAAGCTGATTGTAAGTTAGTTTTGTCTTATTTCAAGTGTATTAACATATTTCCACAGGAAATTAGGCCAAATTCACTTGGTGAGATTTTGTGTTGTCTTGTCTTATGCTTTTTATTTGTACTGAAAAAACACAAAATCACATGGGAAACATGTTTAGCTAGTTAGCTAGCAACGAAGCTAGCAAAGGAAAACTTTTCCATCAGTATTAATGACTAATGGACTGAAATTTCGCTGAAAAGTTACTTCTATGCTACTTTTGTCTTATTTAGTGTGTACTAAGATATTTGTTCTTGAAACTAGACCAAAAATGCCTGGTAAAATTTTGTGTTCTTCCCTAGAATCCATTTTGTTGTGAGTTTAAGCAGCAGCAGCAGCAGCAGCAGCAGCAAGCCTCTCCGTTGTATACACAGGATTATTTTTTAGGATCATTTAGAGAGCAGCAGGTGGTCCGGTTTCATGGAGACAAAGGTGCGCCATGATCCCTCAGTTGTCTGGAGAGACATGCACCTGGTAAGCCTTTCCATGTGTTTTATTTTTCCCCAGTGGGGTCATGGCTTAGTCTTTCAAGGATGGACGAGCTAAATGGTGCTTTATCGTGCCATAAGCTCGTCTCCGGAGACCGAGGACAGCGGCTGTTTGACACTTCCAGCCACATCAAATGGCTTCTATATTTCATCTCTCAATTACCTGTGACTTCACAGCAAAAATAGAAGCCGCCCCGCTGCGACGCGCGGCCTTCCTCCGCCGCCAAACTCAATAGGACAACCCCGCCTCACTGCGAGCGACCCTTTTCCAACCGGTGGGAGACGGCTGGATTAGCAACCCCGAGAAGATCCCAATTAAAATCAAAGCAATCACCATCGCGAGAGGCTGTTTGAGGCTAAACGCCATAATAATGCAGGAGCCGCAGGATTTCAAAAGCCTGTCAGACACCGATTTCATACGCTGGAAAGTTTGATGAATAGAGCCTTGTGAGAGGCAACTCTTGAGCGCGGCGCTATTACCAAAAGCTTTGCTGGGGATTAGAGAGGAGACAGAAGCTTTCATTCCGTCAGTAAGTCAATGTGTGAATAATTTACTCACTGGGTTTCTCCCTGTAAGCCCGGCTAATGTTTTATTTGGATGCTTTCTGTCAAAAGCAATCTGGCGTCCAGAGCTAGGCGAAGCGCCGCCGCTATGCTACCTGTTTGATGCGACGCTAGCTGTCAGCCATGATTAGCTTTTCGTCGGACAACGTCCGTTAGCCGGAAGAGCTGATAAGAGGAGAACACGCGAAGGGCTTTCTTTTTTTAATCTTCTCGTCTCCAACTGTCTCGCCGATGAGACTTTTAGCTCTGCGAGTTCATTTTGGGTTTCACGGTTACTGCTGTGAGCAACAACTGGGTCACATTTACTCCGTTTGTTGTTTGAATACGACAAAATGCAAAACATTTTATAAATAAAAATGTGTTTTTTACGTATGTTGTGACAGCTTGTTATGAGACAGTTAATCTGGGAAAAGATTAATATCGTCCACTTCCTGCTGTCAATCATCCTCGTGTACTCACTATTCGTACTAATGGTGGAGAAACAACTCACCGTGACAGAAAACTGTTTATCATCAGTGGCTACGCTCACGAGCAGAGTGATTGACAGCGCTAAGACCCGCCTGCTGCCTCTGATTGGTTGTTTCTAGTTAGCATGGGAGAAGACAGGGGAGCTAAAAAATATATAAATTATAATTTATTTTTTTTACACATATTCTCAAAAAACTGACATTTCTGATCTTCAAAAGTTTTTGAATTTTTAAAATTTCTGAGAAATAAATTCAGCCACAATTTTTGACTTTTGCAACTCCGACTTTTCCAAGTTTTTTCTATATTTTCTTAATTTTTTTTTGGCAGAAATGTATCCTTTTTTTTCAATCTACCATGACACTAATACACCATTATATCTCTCTATAAAAACTCACAGGTCCAATATTTGTATTGTTCAGATTTTGCTCTTCAAAATCAGAAATATAAATATATTTTATAAGTATTTGTTAGGTTTGCTTGGGTGAAATTTCTTCTCTCACAACAGTTTGCCCAATTTATTTCAAACGTTTTGTTAAAATAAAACAATTTTAAATCAAATCTACACGGATCTTGGGCTTAATTCCACATTTTAGTTGGATATTAACTAATTACGTTTACTCAATTAGTAACTTTTTGTAAAAAATTTACTTTTAGGAATAGTTTTACTACTTTTTACTTTTTACTTTTACTTGAGTAATTTTATTTTGAAGTACCTCTACTCTGGATTCAACTGAATGAAAAACAAAAATGTTTCAATCAAAAATCCACCAGACAGACACTCACCTGCAGTTTGTGTTGAAGTTTTTTATGGAAACAAACTTTTTCTTTTGCCTGATTTTGTTATTTTTGTGTTACTTATATAAAGTTTTGTTATTTTAGTCCATCTGTTATTGTAATTTTTAAATATTAAATGATTGATAATTTTTACTCAAGTAAGAATATGTACTTTGTTTTCAAACTCTGGTTATTTATAATCTTAAAAAATGTTCCTGAAATGTTTGATTTTTTATTTATTTCTTGAAAACCTTTGCGTACTCTTTCTTTGACCCTGATATTTATATCAGCTAATAAAATTATTTCTTACCCTTTCATCTCAACTGAATTACAAAAAAAGAAAGAAAATCAATCTTCTTCTCTCCACCTCTGTATTTTTTTTCTTTTTTTCATCCTTTTATCCATTTTGGCACCAGAAACGCCCAAAAGCTGGTTTCTGGTGCCGACACTCGCACACAAACAGAGCCAGAAAGTGTGGAATAAAAAGCAGAAGACAGAAACCCCAAACACCAAAACAGTATTAATCCCCAGAGGAGGTCTCTAAAAGGCTTTTCTAAAGCTGATGTCCAGCACACTGAGGCTTTCCAGGTCAACACTGTTTGTGGTGGCAATGCTGCTGAAGCATTCATGCTTCACGCCCTCACCTTTCCACTCTGCTACTTCCTATTTCTTCACCTCTCTCTCTTCTTTATTTTTTATTTTTTACTCTACATTTCTGCTGTTTTGCCATCCACAGTGAGCCGGAGGAACCTGAAAAGCCTGCCCATGTATGGGAAGGGATTGCGGCTGCATTGCATCAGATTGCCATGTTAAATTTATTTTCTTGTATATAAATCATGTGGGGGGAAAATAAAATATGGGATGAGGTAAACGACAACAGCTGTAGTTTCTGACTGGCTTTTGTGGTTTGGAAGAAATGTCTGTCCCAACAAGCTCCACGCTAAATGAAAAACTTTATTGAAATGGTAATTTTTGTGTATTTTCATGAAACAGTTGACCCCTTGTGCTTCCTGCGGCCTATAAAAATATGTTTACTACAGTTTTTGCATAAACTCATAGTTACATAATGAGATTTTATCTCTTTTAAGGTGTCTTGTCACCTTAAACCCCAAAAAGCTGCTGTTTTTAACTTGCACATAACAATGTCTGCAAATAGATCTTTGAAAAGCAGAAGTGGAGCCTCCTGCACAGCCAAGAAAAATACAGCAAGTGGTTTCTGGATGATAAGCCAACAACAAAACACCTGACTGTTCCAGCAGCCATTGTACAGCACGCACAACTGTAAAACCAAACATGCTGGAGCTCAGCATGGGTTGCTAGGCAACGGGCGGAACTCTGCTGAGGTTGCTAGGCAACGGCTCAGTGCGCTCTGTGACTTCACAACTGAGAGGGATTGTTTTTTAAACAGTGCATTTTCTAGGCACCAACACATTAACTTATCAACATTGCCACATTTGTAAAGAGCTTGTGTTGCATTTAGGAGCAGCTAAGACCAAAATGGAAGGGCAAAAAAATGAAAAATGGTAAAGTTTGCATAATAGGTTCCCTTTAAACACTGACTTATCGTTGTCAGGTCTTCGTCTTTCGCTTGTCTACTTCCACTGGAACAAAAATTAATAAAAAAATAATAATAACAATAAAATTGTTATATAAATTGGTGTGTGAATACTCATACGATTAGCTACAGGGTACGAAAATTTCACGACCAAAGTCAGAAAAGTTTTTCTCTCCATTTTATGCATTAAAGCACTAAAAATGATCAGATTGTTTAGTACTTTGGTTCTGATGGATCTAAAGAGGCTAAACCAGGCATTCCTGCTATTACGCTAAAGGCGGCCATCTTGGATTTTAATATTTGCATAAGGAACGTTGAGTGATTCCAGGTTTTTCTTATATTTTACTGAAAAAAACATGCTTTTTTTCCCCCCAAAGCCAGTTTCTTTTTGGGATAAACCAGAACAAATACAGTAAAAATCCGCCAAAAGTTGTGATCCCATCAAATTTTTCTTGGTTTTATTGTTAATTTGCCTTTCAGGATTATATTCTGACCCAGGAAGTGCATCCTCCCACTACAACTGAACCATATTTGGGTTAAACACTGGAGCAGAGCGGCTCTCCCTCCCTCCTCCTCTCTGACCCACCTCTGTCTCTGTCTCTCCGCTTCCTGTCAAAGTTAATTTGTTTTGTGTTTGAATCACGCTGTTATTTAACATAAATCGAACTTCAAACAACGGCGAAACAAATGCACGGTGCGGCTCTGTATCTGATTAGTCGGAGGTCTTTAGCATATCTGTTTTTATAAGACCCCCCAGGCTCAGTAATGGGATAATTAAAATCGATACAGTGGCATCATCGCTGGTGACTTTCTCTTTAAATCTGAGCCTCAGCAAAAAACTAGAGGCAAACAGGAGGAAGACATTTTGTCCTTTTCAGCATCAAAATCTTTAATTTACTCCTAGGATTTTATCTAATTAACAAGATGTTTAAAAAGTAACAATTAGTCCGGGGGATGTGCTGTGGTGGCGCAGGTTAAGCACAGGTTAAGCACAACCCACATAAGGAGGCCTTAGTCCTCGACGCGGCCGTCGCAGGTTTGATTCCCGGCCTGGCGACCTTTGCGGCATGTCTTCCCCCTCTCTGATTACCCACTTTCCTGTCAATTAACTATCAAATAAAGGCCACTAGAACCAATAAAACCTTTAAAAAAAAAAAGTAATTAGTTCTAGTGTTTGTATGGAACACCAGCAGTGCCACTGCCATAAAAAAGGACTTGGTGGTTGTCTTACTTGCTTTGGCTGTTTTTAGAAGCAGTTGAGATCCAACTGGAAGTACAAGTATGTAGAAAATTAAGAAATTTGCTTAAAATGTTCCCTTTTAAACAAACGCAAGATAAATACGACTGAAAGGAAAAAGCGAGAGCCGCTCTCTCTTAGCAGTCTTGTGGAACAACCTGAGTGATATTGGGTAAATCAGATTGTGTTACAGCTTCATTTCCTCCATCTGTGAATCAAACACCTTCCCCTCTTTGCCCATCACTCGTCTTCCCATCTCTCCTCTCTCCCATCAACCGCTGTGATTCCTGGAGTGGGCTGCGGCGCTGACACCTCGTGATGCGCGCCGCAGCGGCTCCGCCCCTCGATTGGCCCAGTTTTAATGAGCCAAACCCATCAGAGGTGCTGCAGCTCTCACCGTTTCATTCCTCTCGCTCTGCTTGTGCAATCAGGCGTTGCAGGGCGATAGATCAAGGTTGAACGGCTGTACATCACGACCTCGACACACATAGGACGCACATTTTTATTTTGCTCGCTGGATCTGATTTCTCCAAAAAGTTGGGAATAAATGGGTCAGGAACTTTCTGCGAAGTGCCAATGATCTGATGGAAACATTTATTTCTATTAAGTCTTGGAAACACGACTGGTTGGTTTAATATGAGGAGACAAATCTAAAACTATTCAGTTTAATTCCTTTCTTTTTTATAATTTGACTTTTCCTTTTCAAAAGCTTTGAAGATTTGGCTGTAACCATGGCAACCAACGTCTAAATCCACATTTTGATGTTTTGTTTTTTTTAATTTGGCTTATTATCACTGTAATCCCCGCAAAAGCCCAACAAACAAGATATCAGACATTTTTAATCAACCATCTACAATATTGTTTTTATTTATTTTCAAACAAACACTTTTGATCTTTGCACATCACAGCATTATGGCCAATCTCTTCGAGCAACAGAAGACTTAGATGTGCAGTTATTGAGCCTTCCTAAACATCTTTTCTGAGTTTTCCTTTGCACTTTTTAAGCTTTTAAACTCAAAGAGACGTGTTTGTTTAGTTCAACTGGCTATGAATCATCCAGGCGTATGAAAGGCTGCTATGTTCAAGGGATGAGCTAGTGCTTTGTCAACCCGCAAACTTAGCAAAGAAGCAACTTTTAAATGAGATAATTAGGCAAGTTGTTGCCAGCAGCTGGTCAGAAAGAGACAAATTGCCAACATGTTGACTTTCAAGAGCTGTTAGCTGAAAACTTGGCAACACTAGAGTGAAAATAAAAGATGATCTTTGAGATGATCAGTTCTTTCCTTGAAGATAATCATGCTAAGAGCTAATCAAGCTAACTACTACTCAAACTGATATAACTCAAGCTAAATAATACTGGAGATAATAGCTACTCATGTTACAGGTTATTTAAGCTACCTGCAACTCAAGCTAATAGATAAAAAAAATAAGTTAACTGTTATTTAAGATAAAAATTGTTAATGCTAATTGTTACTCAAGATAACTGCTAGTCAAGCCAAAAACTACTGACCTAAACCTCAAGCTAACGAGTACTTAAATTAAAAGCTACTTGGGCTAATTGCTGCCCAATAATTAAATAAATGATACTTAAGCTAACAGCTATTTAAGTTGCTAGCTTACATAGCTATGCTTATATTCAAGCAAAAAACTACTTAAACTAACTGACCCTCAAGCTAACAACTACTTACATTAAATGCTACTTGTGCTAATTGCTGCCCAATAATTATCTAACTGTTACTTAAGCTAACAGCTATTTAAGTTAGCTATTCAAAAAGTTAGCTCGAGCTAAAAACTACTTAAACTAACTGATTCTCAAGCTAACATCTACTTAGATTCAGAGCTTCTTTGACTAATTGCTGATCCATAATTAAATAACTGATACTTAAGCAAACAACTACTTAGATTAAATGCTACTTGTGCTAATTGCTGCCCAATAATTATCTGATACTTAAGCTAACAGCTATTTGAAGTAACAGCTACATGGGCTAACTGCTACTCGAGTTAGCTCCAAATCAGGCAAAGCCACTGCCAGGAAATCTAACTATTAAACTAAATGCCACCTACCAACTGCAATTAAGTTATCACTTAAGCTTAGCACTCCGCAAGCTAACATCTACTCAAGCTACTACTTCAGCTAAAAGATACTTAACATTTTTAATCAAAAATGTAGACTCAAGCTGAAATCTAGACTTGCCTGAGGCTGTGAGGAATTACGTACCTTTACACTCACTGGCTTAAATACATGAAAATACAACTGATAATTACTAGGAACTCATTTATATATAATGTCCTAGTGTTACTAGTTCAAAAAGGGCTACCATTCTAGTGTTATTGTTACTTTAATATTTCATGTTGTAAATAAACATTTTAATTAAAGTTGAATCAGTTGTTTATTTTACAGAATAGAGGCCATAGAAAGCAAATTAGCTTTAATTTCAAATTGAGGATCAATAAAGTGACTCATTCTGTTTTAGGCTTTCTAGCAGCTACATAATATTGAATAATTGTGTAATTTTTCTAGCCTCTTCATTCAAAATAAAACGCCTGAATTCTCATCACGACACTAATAAAAAACAATTAAAACAAGCACCTTGGTTGACCCACAGTGCTTTTCCACGTTCAGTTTTAATTACTCCAATTGTTGAAAACACCACAAAATAAAAAATAAATGAATATAAAAAACAAAACAAGAAAGTGTTAATTGTGGTGAAGCATTTTCAGCTCCTGCTCAGCTGTCAGTGATCATTGCAGTTTGATGGTGTTAGATGGAGAAGCTGTTGGTCTGATCCGGTTTGTCACCGGGGTGAAACGTGACCTTCATGTTTTGGGAAGAACTCGTTTACAGACATGAATCTGTAGTTGCAGCTTCACTGAAGCTTCTCCACAGTTATAGCACTGGTGGAAAATAAAACAGCTTTCCATGCATGACTGGTGACCTTTGACCTGGCGAAGTCTTTATGTATCATCTTTTATGCCCTTGACGTTATGTGAATTTTTTGTTTTTTCTATTTGTGGGAGTGGCTGGAGATGTTTCAGCTTTGCAGAAAAATGTCGTTATTGATTAATACCATATGTTATTATGGGTGACTGAGAGGTTATTACATTTCTTAAATCCCACAACAATAAATAAATTTCACTTTCCATGTATTTAACAAAGAAAATCATTGGAGATATAAAGTGGAAACCAGAGGAGCTTTCTAAATAAATCCGACGCCTCTCAGGATTTTGTCCCTGAAGCCGTTGTGTCTGGCGATAACTCAGGGGAAAAAGATAAAACAGTTTGTCATAATCACAGATGTTGGTGAAAGGAGCAAAAAATAAACAGAAACACACACACTGCCTAAAGCTGTCTGGCCCAGCAGGGTGTGTGTGAACTCTTTATTTTAATTAATGACTTTTATGTTTTCTGACACCTTGTCAAATTTTTTATTCTTTTGTTTTTCACCAATTTAATTCAGTATTTATCCTATTGGTGTAAATATGAGCAGTTAGCTGGCAATATCTGCAATTAGGATCTAGGAGTAAGAACAACGACAAAGTCTATTGTTTCAAAAAGGAAAAGTCTAAAAACAAAACTAAATGATTTTTAAAAACAAATTAGAAGGTTTGGTTGTTTTTTCAGTGAACCCAATAATTAGCATTGCGTCGCTAATGGCTCCAAAAGCAGGAAACGTACTATAGCGCAGTGAATTCTGGGTAAATACAACCAAAATTAACACGCTAACCTAGCGATAAAATCGGTTGTAGGATAATTATTTATTGGATAAATAATTAATTTTAATTACTTAAAAGATGATTTAAATATTTATTTAAATTACTTTCAAATAATTAAAAATAATTTAAATGTAATTTTACTTTTATTATTTTACACCATTTTTGTAAAACAGGAAGTTGGGCTCAGTGTCTTTCTCAGAGGTTTTGGTGTCATTTCCTTCAATGATTCTTGGTGCAGCGCCCCCCACAGGCGAGGAGGGGAACATGTTTCCTGTATAAGTTTCTTTATTCAACATTTTGTCATTTAAATAAATAATTAATACTAAATCCTGTCTTCTTTTAACTTTTTGAGGCTGTTCAGTTCTATAAGGATCGGTGGAAAATCCAAAATTGATAAAACTCAGCATTAAAATCAACAAACTTGTTTATTTTCCACAACTATCAGTTTGATAGCAAAACTACTTAACAGGAAATCTCCTTGGCAGCAGCTGATTTGATGGACAAATGCCATTTTTATTTCTATTCCAAAGCACACAACTGAGACAAAGCTCCTGTTTAATAAAACGTCTCTTGGTGTGAGGGAAAGACAAAACAAAAGTTAAACTTTAATTTTCCACTGCTGTCAAACAAATCTGTTCTTTATCCTACAAAAAAAATAAATAAAAAAAATCCAGCTTTGCACAAAAGGGAGCGTGAAGACATCCCAAACTGTGTCAGAATGAATAAATAAAAACCAACCAGAGTTACACAACATCCACAGGCTTTTACAACGACTATACATATTCTATTCTCTGTGTTTTTCAAATTAATATTCATGTAAAATTAGCTTTGTTAAGAAGTCATTAATAGAGGAGGATTAGAGCTTAAAATGCAAAACATTAGAAAGTAAACAGAATGAGGCATATGTCTGTTTTTCTTATGCTATTCTTCCTGCTCGTTTGTCGCTCTTTTAATTAACCTCATGTCAAAAGTTGTTTGAGTAGCAAAGTATTTTTAAGTTATGTTGCTTTTTCCCAACTTTGCAGCTTAGTTTCTAAGCTTTTATTTTAATTCTAAAATAACTTTAATGAGTCCATCAAGTGTCAGATTTAGCTCTATTACGATAATCATCTCGAGAATATGTAATTACTATCTAAGTTGTATCTGAGTCGTACTCAGAAAATAACACAGCGTGAGTATATTCAGAAGAGAAATGAACGAGCTCTGCGAAATCACCTGACGCCTGAAGCAGAGGCCAAGTAGTGGTTAAAGAGTAATAGTAAGCTCTGGTAATTGTGTTTCAAGTATTTATATTGCTAATCTCTTCCTACGTTGTCATTATAATCAGAGTGGGAGGCCTATTTTCCTTGAGTGGACACAGAGCGCTTTAAATACTCAATCTGTCCGTGGCGCCCAACGCAGCAGCAAATGATCGCCGCGGCTTAATATTTACGACAGCGAGCACCTAAACCGGGATAAATCCATAAACAGAGGCAGGTTGGGGGGAAGATGGATGCTTCTGTCGATGTTTACTGCGTCCTGCGATTTGCCATCAAATTGGCTGCCAGGGCAGACTGAAACAACACTGTCAGGGCAGCAACGGCTCACAGGGGCAGTTAGCTTCACAACAGTCAGTGAAAATTCACATTCTGTACTTCCATTTGGTTTTCCAAAGCTGAAAAGAAAACACAGAGCAGTTCTTTGGCACTAAGTTAATGTCTTCACCACAAAAACACAAAATCTGACCAAGTATTTTTGGTGTAGTTCCCAGTTCAAATGTCTTAGTACGCTGGAAATAAACGCAAAACTAACTAATAAGTAACTATAAAGATATAGGACCTCGTTTATAGTAATTAATTCCTTGTTGTTGATGAGAAAATTCTTATTCCATTGATCTTGTTATAAGTGAAATAATATACCAAAGGAACTAGTAATTCTTCATCAATATTAAGAAACTATTGACTTTAAACGAGCTGAAAAACTACTTATAACTTAGTTTTGTCTTATTTTAAGTATACTAAGATATTTGAAGTAGAAACTAGACCAAAACAACTTGGTAAGATATTGGTAACTGGTAAATGGACTGTTTCAAAAACCTTCCGGAATGTAACAAATCAGCAGGCACTGCCTGTCACCTAGCAACCAAAGCAAAGCCCAGCCCGTTACCTAGCAACCACAGTGGAACTCCTCCCCCTGAGGGTTCTTCTTTCCGAGTAGTTCAAATTCAAATATACTTCATTGATCCCAAGGGGAACGTAAAGGTTGTTGTAACTCATGTTATTTTAAACTCTTTAAATTGTTTCAGGAGGTACTGATGGCTGTCGGCAGGAAAGATCTACTTGTGATTGAGCGTCAAAAAAGTACAAAACTTGTACATTTCAATAAAATTAATTCCTTCATTTTGGAAAAACCCCCCAAAACAAACAGAATCTGGTTAATAAAGTGTCACCAGCTGCGTTTCTATAAAAATGGGCAACTTGAAATTACAAAAACAAATTTTTTAATTTGAATTTTGACTTTTTTGTTTTACGGCCGAATCAAAACACCTTTTTCACATCACAAGAATCACGTGAACAACATCCGATATGGCAAAAACAATCCAAACTAAATACAGTTCTATGATAAATTTTTAATTGATTTATTTGTGAACCTTAAATTTAAATACCAAAATATTTTATATATTTTGGTATTTAAATATTTCATATATATTTAGGTGTATAAAAACTATCAAGAAGTTGCTTGACGATTATACATTCATTTTAGAAATACACCAGAAAAACTGGAAATCCTGCATGTTTTTGTTATAAACATTGATTGTTTATGAGCAGAGATGAAATGTATTGTTGAAGTGTCGATACACCCACCAGCCTTAACATTGTACAGTGATGTCAAGTGGATATTCAGCTTTAAATAATAAAACCACATGGGAGCAATTTTATGTAATTTTTTACCTATGCGGTTCTCATTGAGTGTGTTTTTTTATAATAATCTGTTGGTCAGTGTGACGTGAATGCAAGCGGTTGATTAAGACTGATATTCTGACATTCTTTTTCAGCCACAACAAAGCGCTCCCCTTATTTATTGTTATTCTGAACACACGGCTGGAGCTGCGGCTGAAAATAATGTGTGAAAACAACAGGTTTAATTCCAGGCTACATCATTCTGAGTGCCTCCGTGACTCAACAGGAAATTGGAACAATACCGAAGAAAACAAGCATCGATCTTCCCATGAACATCATCCCTAAGTCATGTTGGAGAGCCGCAAAAATTAATTGCAAGTCTGCAAGACGTAAAAAACAGTCCAGATGATTCGGAGAGGAGGGAGACTTTGGTGTTTTTGAGCGGATTTTTCTCTCCTCCAGCCGGGAACACTTCAGGTCACACTTTGAAACTGACCAGAGGATTGTTCTGGTCCCAGTGGGGCCGTGGAAAACTCCCAGCAGCAGACAGAGGCACAGCTGCGGACGCCCGAGGCAAACCTTTCCCTCCTCGGCGCCGGACTTCGTCACATCTAAACTGGGGCAAAAACTTTCTGCAAACAAACACAAGACAGCAGGACTTTCTCATCTTCCCGTTTTGAGCAACCTACACGAATGTTGCAGCACCGAGCCAGCGTGGAGAAACAGAAACCCCGGCAGCGTCTGTCACAGCATTTCCACGGTTTTTTACTATGAGACATCAGTGATTAATCGTTGTCACAATATTCTTGGATAAAATACAGCAGGTGTGGAAAGAACAACATTCACGATAATCCTGGAAAAAACCCAAGCTGGCTTTTTCAGTCTTTTGGCAAGAATACTTTCCCCACTAACAAGTATCTAGCTGAAGCCTGAAATAGGTATCTGCTCTGAGCCATGGGCTCGGCGGTTCCTGCCAAAAGACATGCTGTTAAAACACATCAGCGAGCTGTGTTTCACTGTGCAGCGCTTTTCCTACACATCGTTTTATTTCAAGCCTGACCATGTGGATTATTCTTTACAAGATCTGCTTTAGCCTCTACACTTTATCTCTGATTGAATTTAAGCCCACTTTGTCTACTTTCGTAGGATTTAAAGGGAATCTATTATTAAAAATTCACATTTTGCATGTTTTTGTACTTACATTTTGGGTTTCTACTGCTTCTAAAAACAGACCAAGTCCTTAAATACGGATTTTTTTGGCAGTAAGTCAAAGTCTTTTTGTCTCTGGAAAATGAGACGTTTCAAAAACCTTCAAAATCAGCTTGCACTGCCCGTTTCCTAGCAACCCCAGAAGAGTTCGGCCCCGTTACCTAGCAACCCCAGCAGAGTTCCAATAGGTTTGGTCAGGTGGTTTTATATGTGCTGTACAATGGCTGCTGGAACAGACGTGTTTTGTTGTTGACTTACCATTCAGGAACCAGTCGCTGCATCTTTGTTGGTCGTGCAGGAGGCTCTACTTCTGCTTTTCAAGTATGTACGGTTGTATAAGTCGCACGTCTATTTGCAGCCATTTTAACATCCGAGTGAAAACGTGAAAAAAACAACAAGACTTTGTTTGAGAAATATTTATTTCTGATGTAAAAGCAATACAATCAGATACCACAGGCTGTTTAGTATTTAAAAATAAAAATAAATATATTGTCAAACATACCTTACCACATTGTTTACCTTGCAATGCATTCTGGGTAGATAACGTCTAACAAGTCCTATAGTTCTGGCTTTGGATCTATAAGCCCGTTCCTCCAAAATAAATCTGATTATTTGTTTAGTTAAAATAATTTATTATTGAGTAGGTAAAAAAATAATAATTTTAGTGAATTTAGTTTTTTAAAATTAAATCTTTTGGATCTGAGCTCAGCTCAAAAGGACTCAGATCCAATGTTGTAGACTAATAAGGACAGAAAACGATGAGAATCATTGCTGGCATAGATGGTTCTACAAAATATTGGGCAAATTTTCCATACATGTGAATATTGTTCAAATAAAATGTGTTATGTAATATATACTTTTATATTTGCACAGTATCTAAGTGCTCTCTCTACATGGAATTTGATTGTTTCAACACAACTGAGAGCAAAACATACAAACATCTAAATCAAGTCTCGCTACTTGCAGCGGAAATGCTTGAAATATTACAGAAGCGATATTGCTTGTGGTGCTGACTGTGGGTGGTCCAGTTTAGATTCAGTGAGGAATATCCACAGGTTCAAAGCAGGATGGATGCCAAGAACGAGAAGGGCCGCAGTGAGAGACGAGTCTGAGATTTAGTCAAGAGTGGAGGCATGCCGAGCCCGGCAGGAGAGGAGTGGGACTGTGGCTGTGGTTCAGGAAAACGCACGAAGCCAATAAAGATGTCTGAGTGGAATAATGATTAAATGAGTGTGGTGCATCACTGAAATAAACAGCTGAAGAACATATTTTGGACCCTGTTGAATAAGAATCTTGTTTCAACTATTGTTGAGACAGATGTAATGCTTTAGCCTATACACAGAAAATAAGTAAATGTGTAATTTAATTTTCAAATTAAAATGTTCAAAGATAGAAAGTTAGTTTTTTCTATCCAGCAGAGCTAATGCTGTTAGCATATCTGGCTAATGGCTGGTGGAGCTACTGTTTTAGAGAAAGGTTTGAAAGAAAACAAAAACAAAACTATAAAAGTGTAATATAAAAATTAGAGACCAACCAATATGTTGGTTTATGGTAAAGTAAGCAGAGTACCAATAAGTGTCAGGAAGTTAGCTTCGAATGCCTCCTTGCTAATATGAATACTTTTTAGCTTATCTTTAAATGTCTTACAGCTCACCTCTCCTTGACATAGGATTGCTTATTTTGCAACACACACGACAACAAATGCATATTAAAATGTTGGAAGGTGAGAAAGTTGTTGCTACCCTAACAATCTACTCATTAGTTTGTGTGATAAATTTGAAGCGAAAAGAAACACAGAAGTCCATAATCTGCTCTAGTCCTGCAAAATAAATGAAAAACATAATAAATAAAAATAGTCTACAAAAAAAATTAAATCAGCAATATCCCATTCTGAGAAACAATTGTTAGAACAACTTTTTTCTCAATGATCTGTGAAAAGATACTCCTAGCAATGTTGATAATGTTGCACAGCTACAAGAAAAAGGTTCCAGAAACTTTTTAAGGTTTTTGTGCTACTATTACACATCCAAAGTGTTGCCTTCTGGATTTAAAGCGTTTGTTTCCAACTATATGCCAGATCAAGTGATGTTAATTATCCTACAGTGTGGTTAAGACATCTTTAATGGGGTCAGCCACGGACATGGACTCAGCTGTTGATAATAACTGGATCATTAATTAAATAAACAAAGGGTATCGGCTTTATGAAAGGTTACACAAACAGCACTCCATCATGGTTCATTAAATCAAAGCAGGTAAACACATAAAACCTGCTTGGTTCTCCATCAAACCCACATAGACAGCGGGGGATGTGAATTTAACGTTGCTGTATTTACACCTCCAGGTAGAAGTAGCCAGAATTATTATGTAAATGAGTCTGAATTGTAAAGGGTGGGCTTGTAGGCCTTACTGAGCTGTTGCACCTGGATGCTTGACAGGAAAAGGGGTCCTAACAAGAAAGCTGTCAATTAAAAACAACAGAGAAGGATTATAATGGAAGAAATCCTTCAAGAAAGTAACTGAAAGGCTGGAGTCGTTGGCGCAAA
The DNA here is from genome assembly GCF_019740435.1 of Gambusia affinis. Taxonomy (NCBI): domain Eukaryota; kingdom Metazoa; phylum Chordata; class Actinopteri; order Cyprinodontiformes; family Poeciliidae; genus Gambusia; species Gambusia affinis. The sequence continues at coordinate 2,987,932 of NC_057888.1, forward strand.
CACAAACAAACACAATGAGGTGTCAGGATCGAACTCTGAAAGTGATAGGACTTAAATTAGAAGCTTCACATTCCGTCCGTATTTAAATGCATATGTTTTAGACTGAAATATAAAAGTAGGAATGCTCAACTGGGTTTAGCTTTTGAAGACAAATAACTTCTGTTAACAATTGTTAAAAATTAAAAATTAACTATTGTTAAACTTATCATTGTTGAAACTACAAAGTTAGCTGCGTTTCCATTGACTGTAAAAATAAAAAAATGGAATTACGAAAATAAATGTGGTTAATAGAGGCATGCCAATTAAAAACTAAAGTCATGTTTTTGAGAACAACTTGTGCTAAAATAAGGTGGTTTTTCAGACAGAAATTTGTGTATTTTGCAAAACTACAATGGACACTTTTGTTTCACATCAAACAAGTCATCTGATCAACAGGATATTACTACTGGGGGAAATGACGGGTAAGACGACAGGAAGTGGTGGGACAAAGATGGGGCTGCATGTTTTTTAATGACTCCTTGTGTGAACAAACTTATTCACATGTGATTTTAATTGGGTTTCTTATGTAATGAAACCTGATATGGACTGGCGACCTGTCCAGGTGACCCCGCCTCTCGCCCATTGACAGCTGGAGATAGGCACCAATGGATGGATGGAATGAAAACGTCGCAATATTGAAATTGTGTTTTGACAATAGCCAAATATCAACAAAATTTTACGCTCATTTATAATGGGAATTCAAAACAAGTTGGATGTGCTACTAGCTGTGTTTCTATTGACCTCAAAATTGCACAAATTGAAATTCTGAAAATAAATTGGAAAAGCAAATTTTGCAAAAGAAAAAAGAAAAAAAAGTTTTCCATTAGTAGGTTTTATACTAGGAAGAGGTGTTTTTTCAGCTGTATCAAATTTTGTGTTTTTCACAAAACTGCACTGGAAACACTTTTTTCCAGCATGTGATCAACAACCAGATGTTGCTACTGGCAGAAATGACAAAGAAGATGACAGGAAGTAGTATAAAGGTGATTTTTAATGAATTATGTGAAAAAACTTATTCAAATGTGATTTTAATTCTGTTTTTTATTTAATGGAAACACTGTGATTGTGAAATAGTGTTTTTTCAACAAATTTCCAATCAAAACACAGCTACCAATTCACTGCAAACTGCTTTGTTTCCTTTCCCAATTTGAATAATGAATTAAGCTTAACTGCATTATTTAGTATTAAATTGTAATGCATTATGTATCTACAATTGACTTAATTTTATGTATATAAATTGGATGTTTTTTAAAGTGCCTTCACACGACACTATATAAAAATGGATTTAATTAGACTAATAAAAGTAGAATTCAACAAGACCAGCTTAATGACATCTAGCAATTTTCTTCAGAAAGTCCCAGATTAATTTTCCAAGCTGTTCAATGTTTTTGTTTATGATTGAACACCTCGTGAACTTTGTGTAATCTTCTCTGCTTTAATTTTGGCCTTTTGATGATTAAAAAGTTAATAAGGTGAACATTTCTGCGGGGATTTTCACACCTGAGCTACAGCTACTCTTTCCTGCAAACAGAGCTCTCAAGCCTGTTGTCTGGAACATTTAGTAATCAAAAACATCCATGTAAAGAAACACACAGGGTGTTTTAATTCTTCTTATGAACCGCAGAATGCCCAAAAGATCCTGCCGTAATGCTGATGTAAAACCCCGGCTCATAAACAAGCCAGTAATTTGTACTTTGATATGAAATGCAAATGAAAATCTCTCGTCAAGGGGGACGTGAATCACTCCACGGTGAGAACGAGGAGAACGTCTTAGTCCACACAGACAGATGGTGAGGGAAGAACGGAGATCAGATCAACTCTTCTGCAAATTAAAGGAGTAAACAAAGATGACAGAACAGCAAAGTCCACAAGCCCATCAGTTGCTAATAAATTCATGCTACTTTATGCATTTAGGAGGTTTTTTTCTCACTTTATAGAAGCTCCAATTTGACAGTTTTATAGTGGAGTTACACTAATAAATTATATTGTATGTTAAATAGTCTTTAGTTAAATCAGAAACATAATGATAACAATACTTTATTGATCCCCAAAGGGGATCAATAAATCGTTTGTCCCCAGATAGCACACAACAAAAATTTAAAATTATCTATCAAATAGAAAGAATTGTCTCAACTACACTGCCAAAACACAAAATCTTTAGTAATTTTGGTCTACGCTGTAGTGCAAATATCTTACTTTTGTTTTATTTAACTTACAAGTAACTTTTCAGCATGATATACCGACTTGTTTTGAGTAAATAATTCCTTAATATTGATGAAAAAGTGCTAGCTCCACTGGCAGATTATTTAAATTAAAATGTGAGAAGTGAATTTATCTCTCAAAATTAAGAAATTATTTACTTAAAACAAGCTCCTATTCCTCGCTGAAAAGTTACTTGTAAGTTAGTTTTGTTTTATTTCAAATGGAATTCAGATGGGGTTGCTAGGTAACGGGGCTGGCCTGGGCTGGGGTTGCTAGGTAACGGCACACTGCCTGTGGATTGCGACTTGTTTTTGAAACGGCTTATTTTCCAGACAACAAAAAAAAACATAAAGTTATTGCCAAAAAACTCATCTAGGTGGGTTTTATAAGCGCTTGGGTTGTTTTTAAAAGCAGTAGAGATTCAAATGGAAGTCAGAGTAGTTTTGCAAATCAAAGCCAGGGTGACTCTGAACTGCCCTTGTTGTCTCAACACTGGTGTCGATGCTGAAGCGGGTTAAACAGATGGTTGATGGAGGCCGGGGCAAAACCCTTTCAGACAAAGAGGAACAAGTGAAAGCCACAGATAGGAGCGCTGCAGACGGTCTGAACGACATTATGACAGAATAGCAATACATTTTTAGGAGCAGAGATCAGCCGCTGATTCTTCCCAGAGATAATGGCTGAGAGACTTATTGGACGGTGATGGTAACCAAATGGAGAATGAGCTGAGTTTGACTGTGTGGGAGCGCATGAGTGACAAAGAGCAGCAAGAATAGCTCCCACTGCCAAGAATTAAAGCAGCTCTGCTGGAGGACATCTTTAATGATCCAAATCAAAACCTCATATTCTACCTCCAGAGACTGCAGAGGTTTGTTCAACGGTTCGTCATATGGGAGGTACAAGTTTTATATTTAAATATGGTCAGGAATGTAGTTAAGGACAAAAAAAGCTACCAGTGTGACATGTATGTTGAATATTACGAACATTTAGGTAGCGGTCAGGAAGCTGATCGGACAGACACAACGGTTTTGAGATAGGCAAAAACGTGTATTGTTCCAGAGGTTGGCCAGTACAAGGAAACTCTGAGTTAAGATCTGTGGTAACACTTTATTTGACGGGTTGTGAATAATACAAAAACAGTACAAATCCTGGTTTCAGGTTTTAAAGCTTGTTGTTGTTTCTTTGTTACTTCTATGTCTTTGAAAAGCAGAAGTGGAGCTTCCAGCACAACCAACGAGAATCCAACAAGTGGTTTCTGGTTGGTAAATAAACAACACAGCACTTGTCTTTTCCGCCAGCCATTGTACTGCACATTACAGCAGTAAAACCAGCTGACCAAATGTTCTGGAGCTCTGCTTGGGTTGCCAGGTAACTGAGCTGAAGTTGCTAGGTTTTCACACCTGGTAGTCCGGTATGGTCAGTTCGATTGTGGACCAAAGTTGCAACGTTTGTTACATTTTAACTGCTGTGGTTCTCTTGGATCGTTTGATACTGCACTTTATCAAACCATCTAAAACTGTTTCCCTCCTCGCCTGTGGGGGCGCTGCATCAGGAACTACTGAAAGAAATTACACAAAAAGCTCAGAAGATACTGAATGCAACTTCCTTCTCCACAAAATGTAAAGAAAAATTAAGTGGCATCCCATTTTAGCGGTTGTAGGATATCTCTTTTGTCATTGGTGAAAGACGACAGGCTATTTCTCCTGTTAGCATTAGCCTCTACATTTGTTGTATGTTGTGGTTGTATTTACCCAGAATGCCCTGCGCTGTAGTCATGCCATGTTGGCAGCCTAAATGTTCAGCTTATTACACATAAATACAGTTTCAGCACAGTTTGAAAGAGCATCAATCATTTTTAGGTAGATTACATCATGTTCAGAGATTTCTTTGAATGTTTCTGAGACATAAATAATGAAATACGTAGTTAATCTGAAAGTTAACTCAGAATTATTATTCTGAAATTACTAAACAATTATCCCACATCGTCTTCATCCCCTTGTCCCCTTACGTACCCCTTTCTCCTTTTATACCCAGTCATTCTGTTAAGTTGAAGCCAATTATTCTAATTAGTTAGTAGATGTTTTCCAGTTTATTTTCCTTCAAATCCCAACTTTATAAACAGATTACATGGTTTCCAAAGCATAGATACGACGCATGACTTCCTTGTAAATATCTGTGCTGTGTGATATTTTTAGACTTTACTTTGCTAGGCACCTAATTTGACATATTACTGTGCTTCTTTATTTTGCCCAGCCATTTCAGCACGCTCCACTGCAAAAAGCTCCAAATGTGGCCCAAAGGGAGGTGACGCAACTTCCAGCTAAACCTCAGAGAGGTACCGGTACAAAAATGGTTAATGACTGTGCTAATGGAGGATGTGGGGGATTAAAGGAATGGGATCTGACATCAGAGCAGATCTAAAGGTGGCTGTGAGCTTGTTCCATGCAGCCATCAAGACTGATTTGTGTGATGGAGAGCTGGCAGTAAACGCTGATGGTTCATTTGCTGGTTGATGGATAATTGTTGCTATTAACAAGATGACACTGGGCTCACCTTTGTATGAAATTCTTTTTCAGGGTACTGATGATTCGTCCTGTCCGTGTCTTATCGTCCATTAACAAAACGCTATACCAATGTGTCCTTTAATGGCCGACGGTATCAAACTTTAACAACTCAGTTCTACCATTTCAAGACAAAATGAAATTAATCTGAACTTTACTCGTCAATTTTACAATTTTAAAGCATACATGAACACCCAACGGACTCTGTAATATTTTATTAAACAAACATAAATCTAAGGTAGAATTATCTCCACCTAGCTTTTTTTTATTTTTTTTATTTGCTTATTATTTATTAGCTATTTCTAATTTGTGAATTCGTTCCATAGACGACCCAACAGGTTGTTGAACCATGCTTAACTACTACCATTAGTTCCATTTCCATTACAAATATGCACAAAACTGTCAATTTTCTGCAAGTTTTGAAACACAATTTGAAAAAAGATAAACATAATTAAAATCACGAGTGATTATGTTTGTTCACGTGATAAATCATTAAAAAACGTCATCCTCTTACCACTTCCTGTCGTCTTCTTTGTTGTTTCTGGCAGTAGTAACATCCGGTTGTTGATCACGTGACTTGTGTGACAAAAAAGTGCTTCCATTCTAGTTTTGCCAAACAAATTTCAATACAGGCAAAAAAACACCTGATTCTATCGCAAAAACCTTTTCTCTAACATTTTCTTTTTTAAATAGACATGTTTACATTAAGCATATTTATTTTCGTAATTCCAACTTCAGCATTTATAATGTCGATGGAAACACATCTAGAGATTATGAAAGGATTTTGGTCCAGAGAATAATGTCTTAAGTTTACAGAGCTTATTCTCTGTATATCTAATATAAAACAGAATAGAAACAACCTTTATCGTCCCGCAAAGTTAAGTCAATTTTACCAAGTCAAGGTCTATTGCTTTTCTTTGCCAGCCATGTTGTAAAGTTTCTGTCGAGGATTGTCTGTCAAAGCCTGACAGCCTCATTTGTCAACTTAATGAGTGCACATCCAAATCGAGCCCTAATTATATCCTACCCACCACTGTACAAGGGATTGTATCTCTACTTTAGTCTCGTCGGTCCACAGAAGATTGTTCCAGAAGTCTTGTGGTTCATGCTTTAATTGTTTTGTCAAGAACTGTGAAGAGTCCCAGGTGTTTCTTTGCAATTTCTTTGAGTATTGTTCAGTTTGATCACGGGTTCATTCGATAGGAAGTCCACTCCTGGAAAGATTGGCACAACATCACCTTGTGTCTCAATGCTGTGATAGATTTCAGAGAGTTGAAAATGCAGCAGATTGATAGGCAGCAACGATTGCTTCTCTAAGGTCATTGCTGGTATCTTTTCCTCCTGGCGTTGTGTCAACACCCACCAACTGACTCCTGCCAAGATTCCCTGCTTTTAAAAGGTTTGTCACACCTGCTGAAATCATTTTCACACCGGCAATTCCTGGAGAAAGAAAATAAAGCTGAAATGACTTGAAGTTGAAGCAAATATCCAGTTGATGTAAGCATATTTTGCTGCTACGCTTCATTCAGACCCCCTAGGCACCAGAATTAATTAACCTAATATACAGTATTATGCTTTGAAGCTAAAACTATATATTTCAACCTTGCCTTTTGGTTCCCTTCCTTTGGGAAGCAAAGTCATATAAACCTCTCAGTGTTACATAAACGTTGCTTTTTAATGAATATTCTAGTGTTCTTGGCTTTGTTTTAAATTCAGCTGGGAAGGTCAGTGTTATCTATTTTTCAAAGAGAGAGAATTTACTTAATTAGCTTGGATCTCTTTATTATGCAGATGTTAAAATTCATTCAAGCTTTATTTTGAGTATCAAGCTCTTTGGGGCTGGTTAGCAAGCATCCAATGTTCATATTTTCCTCACAGAGGCAACATTATATTTAATGTGAGCACCAAAATTGACCTGGAGAGTCTAAAATAATCGAACTCTCTCAATTAGCTGACTCAGTGCACTCTCACCTGTTAGTAGTAGAAAAAAAACTGAATCCTACAGGGAATCTACTCTTTGAATTTAGTGAAAAAGCCTCCAGGATACAGCTGCTCTTCAAAGAACATTCTTGATAAGGTTGCTCGAAAATCCATTATGGTTTCTGTAAACTGTCAGCGTTCATATTTAATCGACAAATGGGCAATGTTCGCCCACAGATTAAACTGCGGCTGTGGCAGGTCTAAATATAGATTCTGACCCGGCTCTGACTCACGCCACTTCTTTCCACATCAAATGTCAAACGCCTGGCAGAGGAAAAGCATTGCTGTTGCCCTAATGGAGAATATTTAGACGTCTCTGAAGGCGCAGTTTGTTTTCAGCAATCACCGCCTGGCTGCATGGGATTAGCGGTTTTGACGTTGTTCACATTGCTGCAGTTTTCGTAACCAAACAGCTGTTGTTGCTGCGTCGGTTTCGACGACAAATCTGGTCTTGATGTGTCACTTCTTTCGATTGGGGACCAGAACTGCAACATTTGTTGCATTTTCAGCCGGTGTGGCTCCAATGGCGGTAATTACGAATGGTGTCACTGTTGCTCAAACAAAGCATAAACAGTATCGTGACATTTGAAGAACGTGCAACGTTGGAAGACTGGATCTCTTCCTTATGCAAATGTTAAAATTAATTCAAACTTTGGGCCAAATCAGAGTCTTCCAAAGAAAAAAATCTTGCTTTCAGCTGGTGTGGTTCCAATGGCATCAACTACCAAAAGAATTGAACTTGTTGCAAATATTATCAACTGGTTGAGGGTAGAAAAGCAATTCATGAGGCAAAATAAAAGATTTCTGTCATGAATTATGGTGTAAAGTGGTGAGGACTGACGGGGTAAGCCAAGGTTATGGTAGAAATGATGATGATCGCTAAAGAGTGCAGAAGTCCAGGCAGCACAGGTGAACAATGAGGCTAGGAACTCAGGTGGGCATTAAATTGTACATATTAATCCAAATCAGCCGATCACAAACAAAATCAGCATTTTTAATCGCTGTTGTCCGAAACTAAAATGGTCGGGGTGTTTGTTGTCATCAGTGCCTTTGAAAAGCCTGTTCCCCTCCTCACCTGTGGGGGCGCTGCACAAAGACCCACTGAAGGAAACCACACAAAAACCTCTGACAGGAGCGCAACTTCCTTCTTCATGAAATGTAAACAAAAACGGAGTGGCGTCAAAGTTTAGTAAGATTTCTCGTCTGTCTTTGGTAAAAGACGAGTCATTTATCCCGCTAACGCTAGCCTCTTTGTTTTGGTTGTACTTACCCAGAATGCCCTGGACAGTAGTCCACTTCCTGCTCTTTGAGCGGCCTCTGGTCTGCTTGGCGTTCATACGAATTCAAAGCGGGCCAAAGCTCACTTCAAACAAACAGAGACCGAGGTTTGTAGGCGAACCAGAGTTTGTTTTTGGTTTTTCTGATTGCGCATTCACACCTCCCCAAACAAACCAGACTTTCAAGAAAAACAAGCTCCAGTTGGATTAAATCGGCCTAAACGGACTGATACTGTCCTTAACTGCAATAAAGGAAGAAAAGGTCAGCTCCCATTCCCTTCCTCAAATAAATGTTTTCATATTATCACATTATAGACTATGAAATTACATTTCACTCAGTTACCAAGTGAAAATTAACTAAAATAATTATTATAAACACTGTTGTTGTAAAAGCTTCCCTCGGGGTTCGAGTTCCCTTCCTTTGAATGTGTTCAATGATCAAAATCAATCTGCATTGATATGGAAATCATTCGTAATGAAATACAGTTGTAGACCGCAGTAATAACATTTTTCTGAGACAATTGTTTAGATTTAGATCAATGATCAGAATCACAGAGGCAATTACATGCTATGAAACCCTCGTTCCAATCAATGTCTGAGGCTGATTTAATTCAAGCTGAGAAAGCGGCGCTTATTTATTTGTCTGCGGTTATACGTGCCATATCATTTCAAGGCTCTTCATGGGAGCTTTCCAAATCTTCCACGACAGATGACATTTTTGTTGCCTGTGTTGGTCTGTGCCAATTTCCTTCATTCTCTGTTTTAGAGCTTCTTTTTAATGCACGACAGCTTGTAGCAGCTGTTCCGACACGTACACGTTCGGTTTTATTATGTGGATAAAGCCAGACAATAATTAAATCACAAAACGTCCCGAAAACGAAAAGGTGGTGCTATCTGCTGGAGACTCAAAGTCAAACTAAGAAACATTTGCTTTAACCTGCAAACAAAGATCGTTTCAGGAAAACAACCTAATAAATCCAGAGCTGTTGTTTTATTTCACAGAGGATCACGACATGAATATTGTTTGTTTTTCAAAGTCCAGCTGAAAACTCCCAGGAGCCAATTCACCTCGGCGTAAACAGCCGGCTCCTACTGCGGAGGCGCGGCTTTACCATCAATCAGATGGGCAGCGGAAAATTGGGCCAAAAAAAAAATGGGACTTGTTGCAAATATTACCAACTGGTGGAAGCAATTTATGAGGCAAAATATAAGAATTCAGCACAGTAGGTGCGTTGACTTGTAAAATAAATCAGAAATGTTTGCAAAGAAACTTTCCCGTGGTCTGGAATTGGGGCCAAGCATATTTTACTGTTTGACTGCGAGTTGTTGAGGCAGAATCTGCAGTCGTCAATTTTTCAAACTTAAAAAAAATTCAACTTTAAAATTTTATTTACACAATTTTCAATTGTTTTTCTAAAAAACAGATGCAATTCAAGAAGCAAGAGAAGAAAAGCAGCCAAAATGAAAGCAAAATAAAATATTTACTGGTTACGTTTTGATGATTTGAGTGAATAATTGGTTGAATTTAGGTTTCATGTAGAAATAAAAGTTTATGTTTCTTTTTAACCAGTAAATATATGGTGAGATGGGAAACAGTAGCTGGGTAAAAATGCACAAATTTAAATTATATAAATGAATTTGCTTACTGGAAACACGACAATTTTCAAAAAACGTGTTTTTTGATTAAAGAAAATTTGCTTTAGGGTTAGGTGATTTTTCAACTAAATTAAATTAATTAGTGTATTTAAAAAACTGCAATGGAAAATTTTTTTCGCATCACATGATCAACAACAGGATGTTACTACTGGCAGAAATGACAAATAAGACAGGAAGTGGTAACAGGATGATGACTTGTCATGATTTTAACATGTAAACAAACTTTTTCAGATGTAATTTTAATTGTGCTTCTCATTTAATAGAAGCACCAGAACTGTGTGTGTGTGTCTGTTTTTTATGTTAGCGAATTATCAACAAGAGTTTATGCACATTTGTAATGAAAGCGCAGCTACTGACAGTAGAGTCAAAATAACTCCAGACGTTCAGTTTTAAACTTTCTGCACAGTTAGTCAGACAGATTTGAGTAAATGTGACTTCATGTCACAGCTGAATTTACATGCATTTCATGACAAAAAAGAACTAGTTGAACATATTGGCTAAAATATGTTGTAATTTTCCTTTTAACCTAAACGTTTTTGTTCGTGAGCTTGAAATTTTGCTCATGCTAGCTTTGTTGCTAGCTAACTAGATAAAACAAAATGCTAGCTCCACTGGCAGATTATTTCACTTATTACAGCATATTATCCCCATGTTTTAGATCTTCAGATGTAACTAGCACATTTTTATTAATATTAATGAATTATTTTGTTAATATAAGCCCATATTAACAAAATAATTAATATGCATTGTTTTTTGTGTTTGATTTGATGTAAAGCACTTTGAAATGCCTTGCTGCTAAAATGTGCTATACAAATAAAATTTGATTGATTGATTTGTTTCACTAAAAAGTTACTTGTAATTTAGTACACTTGAAATAAAACTAAGACATTTGCACTAGAAACTAGTGCAGTGTACTCTATCTGTTGCTAAAATATTACAAATCTGACTGATATTTTACACAATAAACACCATTTTTATAAGAATCCGGTACGTTTTTTTGATCTTGTTTATCAGGAAACAATTACCTACATCTTCTTTGGTTGTTTTATCCAAACAACAATAACTTTTCAGTTTTATTTTTGAAAAGGAGAGAACTTTTGACTCAACTATTTAGCCGTAAGCACAGAACAGGCTGCAGTGAGAGCAAGGCTATGGCATGAAAACATCGTGCTGCATTCACAGCGTGAGCCTGAGCACAAATTGGTTGTGAAGTAAGTGTTTATTAAGGACAAAAGATCAGCAGAGATAAGCCTCGCGCTGCGTACAGACTGAGGAGAACGTGGGGAGCTCAAGCCTGGCAAACACGGGGACAGCTGGAGAGTCGCAGCTAACAAACAGTTGATTCTCACTTTATGCCACACGAGGAGATTTGAATAGATTTCCAGCTCTTTGTGTCGCTTCAGTCTGGAGGGAAACTGAGAGTCCACCATTTGTAGGATTTCGTGGCGTTACATTGTCATTCAGCGGGCGTGTGAGAAACCCCGGTCAGTTTTTCTTGTCTTTCTACCAACTAAACTCATTTAACCTTCCTCCTCTTTGATCATGTTCTCTTCGCAGGAGGAGGCCGCGGTGGCTCCTCTGGCCACGCCGCACAGCCGACTAATGATTAAAACTTCTTTAAATAACGTCAGAAATCCCTTGCTTATTCTTTCTCCCTCTGTTCTTCCATTCTATAATGACAAATCTTGGACCTTCAGAGTATACACAATTATTATTCCTTTTTTCTTCTGCTTCCCGTGGAGACGCTTCCTGGGTTGTTTGATGAGTGAATCCTCTGTGGTCTTTCTCCATTGTGCCTCTAAAATAAAGCACAATTTAAATTAGGCCCTGCTTCGTCTCTCATGTATTGCGCTGTATGTTTCTTTTTTTATCCAACGCTGCTTCCAGGAACTGCAGTTTTCTAGCTGAGAAAATGTGGTCTGCCGCTCCGGATTGTTTGTTTTCTCTTTCTAATCTTGTAGAGCTCTGATTTAAGATCTTCTGAGTTCGCTAACCTTCGATTTGGAAAATCTTTTGTTTTTCTGCCGTGGATGGGGTTCAAAAACACTGCAAAGATCTGAATCTTTTCATCGCTTATAGGTGAGCATCGCATTCTGAAATTAAGTTGATCTTTAGAAAAACTAAAAAAAAGTAATAAATATTTTTGTGAGACATGTATTTCTTTTAACATTTGTTTTCTGACTGCTTTAAAAGAGATTTTATAAATTTGACTGACTATAATTTTCTTGTTTTGTTTAATTTATATTTTTTAAATTAAATACGGATTATTTTACATTTTTGTCCTCAAATAGCGGAACATTTCCGCTCATTTTATGTTTGTGTTGTTTTGTTTTAATTCGTGTTTGTCTAGTTTTTAAAAAATATTTCCCACGTCTTTATTATTTACGCAGTGCTTTACATACTCTTGTTAATCTTAAAAAAGTAAATATTACTGTGTATACTGCACCTGTACTTCAACATTAAACATCTAAACTGTGTAAAGAAAAAGCAGCTAAATGTATTTAACAAACGCATAATAATTCAGAAACAAACACTTAACTGGGGCTCACTTTTAATGTTTCAATTAAATTGTGTGAGAAATTTTTACTGTTTGCAATAATTATTTTAGACTTTAATTCTTAAGTAATAATCGGTCTGTAGTGTTTTCCCAAAAAAAAGAAAAAGAAATCCAGATAATTAGAACAGAATAGAAACCAGTTTTAGTTGTTAATAACATTTGTTTTCTTAATTTGTTGTGGCAGGTTATTTTATATTGTACATTTAATGTTTGAGTCGTGTGCAGACATCTTCACTGCTAACTAGCTGCTAGCTTGGCCTTCGTAGCTAGCTGCCTAGCTAGCTTTTTGCAAACTTGTTTACCACTGGGTCACTTCTGTTATCAAGCAAAAAAACATCTGCAGTATTACTATAATACTATCTAAAACATTAAAATTTTCTTTTGTATATTTCTCTCGTGATGCAAGTCTTAAATTTCATTCATAACAGTCTTAAATTTCTGTATCTAAAATTAAGGCAGTAAAAAGCCTTAAATACATTAGAATTTTCTTAAGTTGTTCTTAAATACATTAATAACAGGTCTTAAATTTTGTGGTGGCAGGACTATTTTATATTGGACATTTGATGTTTGAGTCTTGTTCAGACATCTTCACTGCTAACTAGCTGCTAGCATACCCTTGCTAGCTAGCTTTCTGCATACTTCTTTACCACTGGGTCACTTCTGTTCCCAAGCAAAAAATAAAAAAATAAAAACAAACTTTGTACTACTATATTAGTATCTAAAACATATTTTTTGTTGTTGTATATTTCTGTTGTGATGTAGGTCTTAAATTTCATTCATAGAGGTCTTAAAAAGTCTTACATTTGAATCAGTGAAACCTACTGTGAGTAAATGTATTTACTAATTACGGGACTTTTTAAGGGGCATTGAAATGGACACCACTTTTTTCTGTAAGCCCCAAGAAATTCAAAGTCAGTGTTTGGAAACTGATACGATTCCATCTAACTGCTGTTGTTTTTCACATACTTTTGTCCCGTCTTTTCAAACTTTGCATTGATGTTTTCCCCTATTTTGTCGTCATAGAATCTTGTCACTGTAGTTTACGCTTTGGGAAACCCTGCTTTCTGGCTTCTTTCAAGTATTCATCCCCTGATGGCTTGGCCTGCTTGAGTCATGGATTTGGACACTGCTTTCATGTGAAAAATTACTTTTACTTCACTTTTTTTCTGTATTCCCTAACCCCACATTTGCACTATCCTTCTCTTCATTATATCAACCCGTTTCCCTCTCGAGTATTTGAGTTTCCCCCCCAGTTGGGGTGAGATATTTTGGGAAGTTCTTGGGTTCTGCACGCGTGTTTGTCATGTTTGGTCCACGCCTCTCCGAGCATGTCCCTTCCATATCTCTTTTTCACAGACAAGGTCTCTGTGGAAGACAGAGCTCGTATTTCCCTCTGCGCCGGCACACACTGTGGTCCCGTCTTTCCAATTTCCCTCCCTTAAAAGCAACAAGAATACATTTCACACCCAGTTTGCATGATTTTTTTCCCTTTTTGTACAACTTTTCATCCCAACCTCCAAGCTTTCGCATCAAGCGCTAGATTTAAATTTCTTTCTGTGTTTAACTCACCTTCAGTTGGTGTAAAACAGAACCGGCAGCGTTCAGGATGAAAGTACTCGGCTGTGTTCAGAGACTTTTGCCCCTGTGGGCTGAATTTAAAGAAAAAATCCATACAGATCTTCGCCGATAGATTTGGAAGATGTTTCTAAATTCTGTTGCATGTTTATACACCAACAAAGGAGTGTTTTCTTCCAAATGTGGGCTGTGCGGTTGAATCCACAGTGAGGGAATCAGGCTGTGTGCTGTGACTACCCAAGCAGGGTGGGAGGAAGAAAAAAAAAGAAAGAAGAAACCGGTTTCGGGTCAGTAAGCAGAGGCACGTTAATCTTACGTGACTGCCCAGGTAGCATGATGGGAAACAAATGGAGTGTCATTTCCCACCAAATGACTCAGCAGCATGGGACAAGCGGCGGGCCGAACAGCGGAAGTAAGCACGATATGACGCACCGTACACAGAAAACAGGACGCTGACAAATGGCTGGGGAAACGGTCAGGGCAATAAAACGCAGAGGACATTATTATCTGGTGACACGGCGGCGGACAGAGCTTATCACACACTAAACCTTAAAGTCTGGAATAAATATATTAAATCAAAACTCTTATGTGTTTGAGCTGATTAATTCGTAGAGTGTTTTCAGACTTGGTTTGACTGGCGATATCTGCACAGGACCTGTAAGGCGACAGGAAGTAGGCCTAAATGGCTCAAAAAGCAACATATCAAACCTGAGAAGATGAGAAACAAATTTGTTGCCTTTTGCCTATTTGGAAATGGAAAATGAGGAAAATATAGACCAGTCAGAGGAGTGACCATCCTCCAAAAATGTAACGTCTCACTTTGTTTTTGTTTTTTGCTTTTAAAGGAGGTTTTTTAAAGTCTTCTGTTCAGTTCAATTCCAAAATGTTTTATTTGCCCAAAGATGAGGTTAAGGTTGTTTTCACACCCGATAGTCCGCTAGACTCAGTTTGATTGGGGATCAGAGTTGCAACATTTGTTACATTTTCAGATGCTGCCGGTTCATTTTCACACTAAACTGTGTCAAACAAACCAAACTTTTGAGCAACATCTTCCCCTCCTCGCCTTTGGGGGCGCTAAACCAAGAACCTCTGAAGGAAACAACATAAAACCTCTGAAGAAGACACTGAGACTAACTACCTTTTTTACAAAATAACAAAAATGGAGAAACACCAGATTTTAGTTTGTTGGATTTTTCTTTTTTCTTTTTCGCCTGCTAGCGCTAGACTTGTGTGTTTATTTACCCAGAATTCCCTACTGTATTCCACTTCCTTCTTTTGGAGCGGTCTCCGGTCTGCTTGGCGTTCACTTATGAACTGCAGATTTCAGTTTAACCAAACTGAGATTGAGGTTTGTAGGTGAACCAGAGTTCATCTTTTTTGATGACCATTACTTCCTTATGTTATGTAAACAAAAACGGAGTAACGTCAGATTTTAGCGTTTGCAGGATTTTTCTCGTCTTTGGTAAAAGACAAAAAAATGTTTTTCTGCTATTGCTAGACTCACATATTTGCTTTGGTTGTATTTCCCCAGAATGGACTTACTACCAAACTAGCAAATTTAGCTTAGCTAACGTAGCTTTCATCTGCTAGCTGAGACGGACATGTAGCCTTTGTGTTTGTTACTGCATTTACTTACTCTACCAGTCACCAGAACCTTGTATTCACACAAAAAATGTGTATGTTTTTTACAAATCCATTTAAACGACTATATGCATTGATAGATTTCAGGCCGTGAAGCTCCTCCATTGTGTACAAACTCTTTTTGTTCACAGTAGGAGATCGGAGGCAGCTTGTCCACATCGTCTGACATATTTTATTTCTCTGTCTTATACAGGTTGATCCCTACAACAGCCATTTTCTTCATGTATCGTTTTCTCGTACGTTGGTCAAGATTGTCTACATATTTTCTTATTGTTGGTCTCGAAGCCATGTCTTGCCTACCAAGATGGCGCGGATCACTTCCAGTTGAGACTTGTGGTAACTAAGCATAGAGCATTTTAGGGAGATAGAGCTTCTCGTTCAACATTGGCATCTGACTTCAAACTCCTAAATCTCATGAAAATCTTTCCCAGAAGAGTCAACACAGCTATAACCTCAAAGGGTAGACTGACAATAAATGGTATAAGCAGCAAGTGAGACTTCTATGACATAAACTGAGAAGATTTAATTGTTTATAGCAGTTGTATGTTATGATTAAACAGTAGGACACAGATTGACAGAAGCATTTTCTGTTGGTTCCAGGCTCCTGGACATTTGCCTGTAGAGCTTTAACAGGCTCTCCCTGCTAGGTAAAGTCCTCAGGGTTGAAGAACCAGGCCTTGCTGCAGGGAGTAGATCTCCTAATTGGCTTGGAAGCTGTTTGACATTCTCTCCAAGAAGTTTTCCAGGACACCGATTCGCACACTGACATGGACAAAGCAGCTTAGCCAAAAAGGAAACTACCTCTGTTTATTTTTTCACATAAGTGGGTAAATATGTCCTTCAGCCTGGTGTACTTCTCCTCAGATGCTTTTTTTAAGGCGATTCTTGCTGCTGCAAGGTAATTTACTTTGAACAGTTGGTATGTAAAACACAGAGTGACTTTCATGGATAATTGTGTGGAACAAGTGAACAGTTTGCCGCGTCAGCTAAAAGAAAAAAGGTCCAACTTTGCAGGTAAGAGTGGAAAGAATGGGAAGCAGGAGCCTTCAATGATAAATAATTCATCCAAATGTGTTTAAAAGACTTCTGACATATTTATTCAGCGTGAAGCTGTAGAGGATGTGTCTACATCAGTGGTTTTGATGCAAAACAGGCGTCTGTTTCTGATTATCATCTGTTTACCAATTGATTTAACAGCTGTACTAAATTCACAGGAAACTCATTGTTTATATCAAAGATTATCTGCAGTCCCTCAAACGTTTGCACATTTTCTCACGATTTGAACAAAAATTATGTCCGTGCATCCTTAAAAAGTCTTAAATCAATGTATCTTAAGTCAAGGCATTAACATGTGGCTGGACTACTTAATCTCGTATTCTACGAATACTTAAGACCATTTTAATGCCATAAATATGTTACCATACAGATTGTAAGGCCTTAAATGTATTAAGTTCATTTTTAAAAGTTAAGTTGGACTCAAATATGTTAATCATAGGTCTTAAAGCCTTAAAATGTCTTACGTTAATATTAAAATAGCCAAATTAGTCTTAAATATGTTAATCACAGGTCTTAAGGCTTTAAAATGTCTTAAATTCATTTTAAAATATCACACTGGCCTTAAATATGTTCATCATAGCTCTTAAATTTAGTTGTAGCCAGACTATTTCATCTGGTTTTCTATGTAGTTGCTTTTTCTTGTGGAATCGCTTCATTGCATTTTGTAACTCAAGGCCATTGCGGCTAATGATAAACAGCTGCTAACACACACTTGCTAGCTAGAACAGGTATATTAGCAGCAATATTATCAGGAACCATTGGTTCTGGTTTCTGCAGAACCAATGGAGGTAGGAGGAAAATGTAGCTAGCTAGTATCTATTGACCTAAAACAAGCTCCTATGTCTTGCTGCAAATTTTGTCTTATTTTAAGTGTAGTCAGAGTTTTAACCAAGAAACTAGAACAAAAATACAAAGATTTTGTGGCTTGGCAGTTGTTAGCATCACATGGTGACCAAACTACTAGCTCCCAAAAACGAGATGTAAACAAAATTCCAGATTATTGGAAATATAAACTGTAGTAATAGATTTATATGGAGATTAATACTCTAGGTATATCTGCTTTTTTCTTTTTTTATGGTCACGTAAAAACTAAATCTGAAATATTTCTTGCATGTTTTCTCAGACTGAAGCGAAAATAAAGCTTTCAGCATCACATACAGTCCTATGTATGGTAATAGGCATTGATTTTTCTCTGCCAAGATTGTTTCTTTTTTGTTTTTTTGAACGGTGGCCTTTCCCCAAGTCTTTCTTGGAAACTTTTTAGATTAATAAACTCCTGACAATCAATAGCCAACCAGAGCGTGCAAGTGACCAGGCTGTGGTGCAAATAAACATCATCTTTTTTCTCATACTTTTACATTTTCCTGCTCCGGATTATTTTCTTTAGTTTCTCAAATCTGCATGTCGGCTCTCTGGAGCTGCCCATCAACGCCGGACCGTGCCGACAGATCCGGACTTGGAGGCATCGTAGCGTGATCCGAGCCGTGACTGGGGTCAACCTGAGGGAGACAGGTGTCAGAGAGACCAACAGGTCCCATGTGGGTAAAGGTTCACCATTAATGCCCCGAGGGCTCCTTTGCGGGGAGCGACATGAGGTGGAAGGATCCAGATGAATACTGATGATGCCGATTTCGGCGCGCAGACTAAAAGCAGCAGGTGGTCGAGAAGAAGAGGGCGCAGGGATGATATTATTTATTTATCAACTCAAGAACTGGAAAACCTAATCTGAAAATTTGATGCGGTTCTTGCATCATTTTTATTTTTTTTCAACCAAGATTAAAACACGTCACATGGTGACTTGCTGGAACCTGAGAGACTGTTTTTAATTAGAGCAGGCATGTAGAGAGAGTATAATTTTGTTCTTATCAGCTCGATGCAGCTGGATGCAGCAAATTTATCACAGTTGCTCTCATCTCCTTGATAAGGTTTTCCTCCTCAGACTGGTGAACGTTTAACTAAGACACAGAGTGAAGCTTTCTGACAGATTGTTGCT
The DNA here is from genome assembly GCF_019740435.1 of Gambusia affinis. NCBI lineage: Eukaryota > Metazoa > Chordata > Actinopteri > Cyprinodontiformes > Poeciliidae > Gambusia > Gambusia affinis. The sequence goes on from NC_057888.1 coordinate 3,006,469, forward strand.
GGCAGCTTTGTGAAACAAGTAAACCTTGAGTCATTCTGTACACTCCTTTGCACAGATATGGGATTTCTCCTTCACTTGCTGGTTCTTTCATTGAAGATTTTCTGGTATGGTTTTCATGGTTTTTAGATTTGCCAAATGCACTGAAAAAGTTTTCTCTTAGATGGGGGAGCAAAAAGAAAGAGGTACCTGCAAATCACAGTTTGACAGTGGAAGAGTCTCGCAGCATCACTACAAATCCAATAATGTGAAGATAGACACGACCTCAAAGAGAGACTCCTTGGAAGGTAAAGTATGTTCTAAAAGCAAGTTTTGTCAACCAATATCCCCAAGAAGCATTGTTGAACCATGACTCTGGAGCTTTCAGAGCTCTTTGGTGAATTATAGTTCACCAATCCATTTTTGGAAGCCAAAGTAGAGGGGCTACATAAACCATGGGCCCTACTTGTAAGAGGCAGGGGGAGAGAAGACTCCTTGGAAGGTAAGTTGGGCTGTAGAGACAGGTTCCTTGCAGTTTGACTAGTGTTGTTCTCTCTAAATTGAAAAAGCATTGTTGAATCATCATCCGGAGCATAAAATGACATAAGGGTCTCAGCTAAACCATCCATCCATCCATTTTCTAACAACCTTGTCCCCTAGTGGGGTCTACTACCTAGAGGGTTGCTGGTTCCTCTCCAGCTAACGTTCCAGGCGAGAGGTGGGGTCACCCTGGACAGGTCGCCAGTCTGTTGCAGGGCAACACAGAGACAAACAACCATTCACACTCACACCTAGGGAGAATTTAGAGAGACCCATTAACCTGACAGTCATGTTTATGGACTGTGGGAGGAAGCCGGAGAACCCGGAGAGAACCCACCATGCACAGGGAGAACATGCAAACTCCATGCAGAAAGACCCCGGGCCGGGAATCGAACCCAGGACCTTCTTGCTGCAATGCAACAGCTATACCAACTGCGCCACTGTGCAGCCTATAACCTAAACTAAGATGGACAAAACTATGGGGAGTCATAGTACTAATACATTGTTTAGTTAGTAGAGAGAAGCCAAAGTGTTAGGAGTGAAGGTGTACTGGTCTTCAAGGAGTTTCTGAAGGCAGATTCTTCAGAGTTTAACCAGTCTGGTTCTCCTTACATCCAAACGGCATTGATGAATCATCGTCCAGAGCATTTAAAGGGGTTGAGGACCTAAACTAAACCAGCCTGGACAAAACTATGGGGAGTTATAGTACCAATCCATTGTTTGAGATCGCAAGGGAAGCTTGATTATTAAGTATTATTTAAATCGCTGCTAGTAAGACCTTTAAGAAGAGTCCTTGGAAGGTAAGGTGTAAAACAGTCTCTTTTCAAGAGGTAGGACCTAAACCAAATCAACTTAAAAAGAACTTTGGTGAATTATAGCTGACAAATCCATTATTTGGATTGTAGAGGAAAGCCAAAGTGGTAGAACTACATAACTCCATACTTGTAAGGTGAAGGTGTACTGGTCTTCAAGGAGTTTCTGAAGGCAGATTCTTTAGAGTTTAACCAGTCTGGTTCTCCTTACATCCAAACGGCATTGATGAATCATCGTCCGGAGCATTTAAAGGGGTTAAGGACCTAAACTAAACTAACTTGGAGAAAACTGTGGGGAGTTATAGTACCAATCCATTGTTTGAGATCGCAAGGGAAGCCAGATTATTTGGTCTATTTACACCACTGGTAGTTAGGTGAACATGGAGAGACTTTGTAAGCCTTCCCAGAAGAGTTAAAGTAGCAAAAATGGAGCCAACCTCATACTAAACACAATGGGTTATGATTAAATTAAATGTCATATGTTTGAAAATATTGTTATCAGTCTATTAGAGCAAGATCTAATAACACTTTAACATGAAATAAAGCAATGAGCATTGCAGTTGCCTTTAAATTGCTCCGGCTCCATTTGATGTCATCGTTATTTCAGACTCATTGTTATGAGGGTTTTGTTTTCTTTCTAATTTGAAAAAAAAAAAGAGAGAAAAATGTCAATATTGTCCACAAGGACAGAGCGAGTGTTTAGAAACATGCCTGTCACTCAGAGAGCTGGAGGTTTTTCAAATTGTTTTTTATTGTAATGGAGAGGTTACTGCCTGAAATGATGAAAAAATAAAATAACCCAATCGCTCCACTTTGAAAGTGTCACAGCTCAAACTTGACCCTTCATCCATTTTCTGTGGAGCGATGCAGCTTTTAAAAATGGGAACTCAAAATCCTAAATTTCACATCCGTGTCAAAATGTTGGAGATTTAATATGAAAGTTGCTTTCTGTAGGTAAAAATTTTTTTTTCATGTCGCCGTTTCTTTCATTTTAAGTTTCTTACAAGATTGAAACAGGCAAATCCAAAAATATGACAATATACAGTGATATGCATTAACATATAAATATGCCAGATTATAAAGTTGTAGACAGTTTGGATCAACTGGAGAGTTTTAAGAATTAAATCTACATGCCACTTTACAACAAGGTATTACCGCATCGCCGATTAAAAAAGGAGTTAATTTTTTTTACCAAAAATATCAAAAATATTTTTGCTACAATTTGCTAGAAAAAGCTCAAAAATGTTGACCTTTTCTAGAGAAAAAACTGGGAAAATTTCTGTTTGAAAAGTAAAATATTTGCTCAGAAATTTTGAGATTAGTCAAAATAATTTTTTTCCTCAAAGATTTCTGAGATCGATCTCAAAAGTTCTGAGTTTCTTTCTGAAAACTCAATGACAACTAAAAAATTGCTAGAAGATCTCAGAAATTTTGAGGAAAATTTTTTTTTTTACATTTTTGAGTATTTTTGTAAAGAAAAAACTTCAATTTTCTACAAAAATCTTGGAAATTTCTGTTTTTTTTCTAGGCCATTTCTGAGCTTAGCTTCAAACATTCTGTGTATTTTTTCTAGAAAAATTTTTGACTTTTCAAATTTGTTTTTTTATTAAGTGTTTTGGCAGAAATGTACTCCTATATAATTTTTTCTACCTACATTGGCACCATTGTTTCACTTTAGCCTTTAGCAAACGTCTGACATTGTTTTATCCCAAACTTCTAACACATCCAAGCTTTAATATTAGTTTATACTTCTTTTCCATTTTGGGCATAAAATTAATCTTTTATATGCGAAAGGTGTACAATTTTTATTAAGTATACATGTAATGTTTAAAATAAGCTAATAAACTAACATATGTAATAAATTTATGCCTTCAAACAAATTTATCACATTTATACTGCAAAATTGGGACTAAAATTCTTTGACACCTACCTGATTTTTCGGTGAATATTTGCTCTTTGTTGTTTTACTTGGGTCTACATTTGGCCCTGATAGTATTTTTGTGTGCATTGACTTTAAAAGTAGCATAAAACTCCAAAAACAGATCTTAAGATTTATCAAAAGCACCTTCAGTTCAGCGTTGGTTCCTGTGATGTTCATTAAAGCCTCTTCCAGCCGGCGGCCGAGGAAAACTCGGACTGCCCCCTTCAGGCTGGAGCCTCTGGAGGTTTATCTGAAATATTGACATTTGACAAAAACAGAACAAATCCATAAGCAGAAATAAAAAACCTGCAGGCTTATCTGGAGAAGAACGCACCACATAATCACGGACGTGTTTTCGTTTCAACTCTTTTTGTGTTTTTGTTTTCTCTGGCCTTATCTTTCATTTCTATCCTCCTGGTAATACAGCAGCAGGAACAGCTTGCTGAAAGTCACCGCGTATTAAAATAAAAATAAGATATTCTCCTCAACTCCAGTTTCTTTAGCAGGTTTTTATTGCTTCTTCATATTCTATTACTTTTCCACATTCTTCTTGCTCTGTATTTATGAACTCCAGGGTTCAGCGGTGGCATCGTCAGCTGCAGCTCGAGTCGAGTTACACTGCTGTCCCTCCAGGCGAGAAGGAAATAACAAAAAAATAAATAAAAAAATGGATAAAAATGAATCCATAGAAACTGGAAGTGAAATAAATGACACTGTCTGCTCTTTCGCACTCCTTCCATTTAAATACTCACGTTGCTAGAAAGAGAAAAGGTCTGAGTGTAGCTCGATGAAACGTGTCCATCGCCGGCGTTTTGAGGGATATTTACAGATATTTCCAAACAGGGAATAAAAAGACACAAAACATTTTTTATTCTCACTGTCTTGGCGCCAGATCAAAATAAAATTTCCATGTTTTAAGTGAAATCAGGGTTTACAGTTGAAACCAGATATTTACATACACTTATTAAAAAGGCTTTTTTCCCCCCCTCAAATTAAATTAAACTTTTCTTCTTTTAGGCCAGTGAAATTATTTCTATTTGCTCAAAGCTTTTTGTTGTATTTGTGAATATTAAATATTCCTGGTGGCTCAATGATTTATTGATCTGTGTAAATGAAGTAAATAAACCAAATTACAGTTTGAAAATGAAGTGAAGGACAAAGAGAATGATCTTTGGAGACAATATTTAGTCATAATGATGACTGGAAAGATGAGGAAAGGATTATTGAAGCAACATCTCAAAGCTTTTACCAGCAAGAAAACCAGAAGCGTTTAACACACATTACACAAAAAATACTAAACAAATGTTGATCCAGATTGATACGTATTGCAGTGAGGTTGAAATAACGTGGAAAATTATTTTCTTTAATTTATATATTTTTTAATCAAATACTTTTATTTTATCTTACGTAATTTTTTATTTGTTTATTTTTTAAAATTTAATAAATTTATTTAAATATTTTTATTTAAGTTTTAATTTGTATAATTTTATTTTAAATATTACAACTTTATAAATTTTTAAAATTTTATTTAAATATTATTAAATTTTTTATTTCTATTTTAATTTTTTTAAATATATGCTCTACACATGCTCTCCTGAGTTTGTTTTGTCATTGTGTTTTCTTTATTTATTTTCTCATATTTGTTTTACTTTTATTTACTTTTTTTGCTAAGAAGGAGAAAAAATGTTGGTAATTTTAAGCAACTGTTCTGATAAAAAGCAATTGCTTTGATTAAAAATGTAATTTCCACACCTTTCATGCTCTGAATACGTTATTTTCCCCCTTTAAATAATATTTTTTTATTTAATAATCAGTTTTGCTTTTAATATTTTGGGGTTTTCTTACCAATTTTTCCCCCTTGACAAGATTATTAATGTTCTAATGAGAAAACACAAACTGCATATGAGCAACCACGATGAATTTCTAAAAAGCATAAAGCGCTCATGTCCAACGTTTACTGTTTGTTTCACACCTTTTCTGCAGAGGAAATGTGCCATTTCTGATTAAATCTCCATCTGTGGAACCATTTTTCTGCCACTTAGTTGAATTCTCTAAAACCCACAGATTTCAGCAGCGAGGATATGTGAGCGCCGTGTTTATTAATAGTATTTGTTTTGCATGGATTCCCAAGACTTGTTGCTGACTCGGGGCCTAAAGGAGGAAGAGGAGGAGGAAGAGAGGGGAATCTTCGGCGCTGCAGCTGCTGATGCATTTTCTCAGATTTTTTTCTACAGTTCACTTGGCTGCAGAGCTAACAGGAAGATAAAACGGCGCATATATCTGTCGGAGGCTTGGTACGCATCACTTCCCCCTGGGAGGACGCCACGCCCAGGAGGGAAACGCCTCGATGATTACAACACAGATTACGCAGGCGGGAAACCGGATGAGAAGAGCGGAAAAGTATGAAAAAGCAAGGTATGTGCGCTTCAATGAATTACGAGGAAGAGTAACGAATGGTTCACGATGATGTTAAAAAATAAATATTTACCCCCGAATAAATTTATTACTTCTTGTAATAGGACTAATGTCTCAGCCAGACCTAGAGAAACTCATCCATGCGTTTATCTTCAGTCGTATTGATTATTGTAACGGCGTCTTCACAGGTCTGTCCAACAAATCAATCTAACAGCTACAGCTGATCCAGAATGCTGCTGCTGGAGTTCTGACTAAAACCAGGAAGATAGAGCACATAACACCAGTTTTAAAGTCCCTCCACTGGCTCCCTGTAGCTCAAAGAATAGAGTTTAAAATCCTGTTGTTAGTTTATAAATTACTGAACGGCTTAGCACCACAATACATTAAAGATTTGCTGCTGTTGTATCAACCTTCCAGAACCTCTCAGGTCTTCTGGTTCTGGTTCTGCTCTGCATCCCCAGAACCAGAACAAAACGAGGAGAAGCAGCATTTAGCATCTATGCACCAAAAATCTGGAACAAACTTCCAGAAAACTGTAAAACAGCTGAAACACTGACTTCCTTTAAATCTCAACTAAAAACCCACTTGTTTAGAGTTTTATTTGAAACGTAATCAATTACAGATTTATTGATGGAATCTGACTTGATGTTGTGTTTTTATTGTTGATTCTATGTTGCATTGTGTTTTTGTGTTTGATTTGATGTGAAGCACTTTGAAATGCCTTGCTGCTGAAATGAAATCAATCAATCAAATAAAATTCGATTGATTGATTGACTGATAAATGTTTAATGTTTCAATGGAAAAGGTTGGTATGGTAAATACAAAGATCAGTTTTAGTGACTGAAAAACTATCCAAAGTAAAGTAATCACACCCTAAATGGACTCGAGTGACAAGAACTGATTCAATTGATTGATCAAATCTGATTAGCCAGACAGACGGATGTTTGCTTGTAACCTTCAAAAAGTTTCCAGTTTTTTTTTTAGTCTTCAGAATATTTTCTCAACATTTTTTTGGGAAACATTAAAGGGAATGAATTGCAGTTCTCTGCGTTACTGTAGTTCTGCGATACTTTGCGCTTTCTGAAAAATTCCAACGGTTTCTGGAAAGGGAGACGTTGCGCTTTCTGCCCAGTATGGGGTTATTACGGTAATTTCACTCGTACCGTTGCATGAAGCAGGTTTTTCCTCATGTTAAACTGGTGAAACACTCTTTTAATAGACGGTAAATTGGAAATAACTGCTAGACACTGAAAGTTCCAGTTGTTATGGAGAAATGGGCTAAATTATTTACTCACAGGGGATTTAGAGAACTTTGTACAATTAAAATAAGCAAAAATATTCTGGTGGAGATTTGAAACGCAGTCCTTAAGAGATTTCTTAATGTTTCCTTTTCATTCATTTTCATAAATCTTCATTTATTTCAAACAGCGATAATTGGTTGTATGTGACAAAACATGAAAACAAAAAGATGTTAGAGGGGGTGAATACTTTTCCACGGCTCTGTTTGTAAGTGGGTTGATGTATTTGATGGATTTTCTGGACCTTATGAATGTCAACCCAACACCTCCATGTGTTCCTCCTGCTCTAAGTTTTCTTTTGCCTCCAGCAAATCAGATTAAAGTTCAACCTTTCAAGGTTTCTCAGACGAGCTGAAGAGCAAAAAAAAAATGTCATATTGATTTTTTTCCTTTAACACTTATCATATTTCATTTTGTCTCCGAGTTAATATTTCAACAACAGCATGGCAGGTTGTACAGGCTTTCTTTTTATCTCTCCGGCGCTGAATTCAAGCAGAGCAGCAGAATAATAAAGAAACAAGACGTTTCATAATATCAGTCGTTATGAATCGCTGTCTCTGAGCATATTCACAGGATCTCGGCGCTGCGCCGCAAACGCCTCTTTACAGGCAATAAATATCTCTAAAGTACTCCACATCTCCTGCTTCTAAACACATCTGTCTGTCTTTTGCCAAATAAAGCTCCCACAATGTGCAACTCTTCAGGCAATTTCCTCTTCCAGAGTGTATTTTGTTCTAAAAACCCCTGCGGTGAATAAAAGTACAGCATGAGGCTGAAATGCAGCTTCATGGTTTTTGTTTTTCAAGCCATAATCGGGACCTGGAGCTTCTACTTCACGTTTTCTGGTTGCTGCTGGACAACTACCGTAATTTCCGGACTATAAGCCGCGACTTTTGTCTCACGCTTTCGACCCTGCAGTTTATACAACGATGCGGCTTATTTATGAATTTTTTCTAACGGCCAGTAGGGGCGCTGGAGCAGAAAAGGTAAGCGTGAGACAGCTGGAATATATCTGTAGAGGAAGACTAATGTAACATCGTGCTTTGTGCATGAATAAAATGAGCTTGAACAGACCCTCATCATGGAGAATGCAAGAAGAAATGCATATGATGCAGCTTTCAAGTTAAAAGCAATCGAGCCGATAAAGAGGGAAACAGACACTGAGGAAGAAGACTTCCATGGTTTCAGTGCACAGGAGGAAGAGGATGACGGCTCTCCGTGACTTTTAACCGTATGTTATTTAAACCAGCCCTGTTAGTGTTGTTTTGCTATATTGCTGCTGTTCAGAAAGAAAAGCTACGGCATATTATTAAAACTTTAAAAACACCTTCTGTGTACCGTCTTTCTTTGTAAATATCTCATGTTTCAATGTAGGCACATGCGGCTTACACACCGGTGCGGCTTATATATGTACAAAATGTGTTTCCTTTAAAAATGTAGGGGGTGCAGCTTATAATCAGGTGCCCTCTATAGTCCGGAAATTACGGTATCTATAATTTTGCTCATATTGAAGACAGAAACTGAAGATTAAAGATATTTTATGCTTTCTAATGAAATTTGCATCCAAACCAACCTGGTCCAATGGGAAAATAAACCCGTTTGCATGCTGGCAGTTTTTTGGTCAAATTTGGTCAAATTTACTGATCTGTAGGATCAGGAAAAACCTCAAACTGTACCTGTTTGACAACACAAAGTGGGCTAAAGAAATCTCAAAAAGCAACCAACTCATCTAGCAAAATCAATAGCTGGGTTCCCATTGGCTGTACGATTGGAGTTACAGAAATAATTTCTAATAATTTCCAACAAATTCACATTTTTTTGATAAAAAGTATTCGTGCTAAAATGAGATGGTTTCACAACCGTATTTGTGTGTTTCGCAAAAACTGCAATGGAAACAATTTTTTTGCATTACAAGTCACATGATGAACAACTGGATGTTACTACTGGTGGAAACGCTGAAGAAGACGACAGGAAGTGGTATTAGGATGATAGCATAGCATGTTTTTCAATAACTTATCCCATGAAGAAACTTATTCGTGTGTGATTTTAATTGCATTTCTTAGTTAATGGAGCACAGAAATTGTGAAATTGTATTTTTCCACATTAGCAGAATATTGACAAAGTTTTGTCCACATTTGTAAGGAAAACACACCCAGTGCAAAAAAGTTTCTAAAACAAATTAGCTTTTGAATAACATCCTAATTCATTGAACTGGTCTGAGTGGGTATTTTTTTCTGTGGGTAGAAAACCCAAAATTTTATTCAAGTAAAAGTAGCAAAAAGCAGCAATCTAAAAACTTATTCAACTAAGAATAAAAAAGTATTTGGTAAAAAGTTAACTCAGTTTCTTTTAATAAAAGTCTTATGAAAAATTAATAAAAACTGCAGGTGTGTGTCTGTGTCTGGTGAATTTTAAAAACATGTTTCTTTGTGTATTTTGCAAAAACTGCAATGGAAACACTTTTTTTGCATTACGAGTCACATGATGAACAACTGGATGTTACTACTGGTGGAAACGCTGAAGAAGACGACGACAGAATGTAGTGCTAAAATGCATTATAACACGTTTTTTTAATGACTTATCATGTGTGATTTTAATAGAAATACCGCATTTGTGAATTTGTGTTTTTTTTTACATTCGTGCAATTTCGAAAAAGGTTTGCACACATTTGTCATAGAAAACTTTGAGACTTCCATCAGTGGAGAATGCCACAACTTTCTCAAGTAAAATAGAAACAAAACTAAAGTAAATATCACTCAACCTAAAGAGGAACAGCTTTAGTTATTGCCACTAGAAACCAGCGATAAGGTCCAAAATCTGACTGTAGTGATGGACTCTGACCTGATAGACCTGAACCTTCAGAGTCACATGAAGACGGTTACAATGTCGGCCTTCTATCACCTGAAGAACATTTCCAAGATCAAACAAGATCTAGAGAAACTCAATGTGTTTATCTTTAGGCACACTGATTTCTGCCACAGCATCTTCACAGGTCTGCCTAAAAAAAATCAATCAGATCCAGAATGCTGCTGCTGGCATTCTGGAAGATAGAGCACATCACCCCAATGCTAAAGTTCTTACACTGAGAAAATAAATCACTACACAACACATTAAAGATCTTAAGTTGAAGAAGCAGCATTCAGCTTCTATGCAACACAAATCTGGAACAAATTTCCAGAAAACTGCAAGACAGCCGAAACACTAACTTCCTTTGAATCAAAGCTAAAAAAGTTGCATTTTATTAGTTGTAACTGAAACATTGATCAACCTTTTTTTTTATGTATATTTGATTGACGATTGCATTTGACAAATAGGAGGGTTAATTGCTTGCTTCATAATTGTTTGCTGCATTTTTTTATGATGTAAAGCACTTTGAACTGCCTTGTTACTGAAATGTGCTGAACAAATAAGCTTAGACTTTAGCAGATTTTCCACTGGTAGATTAAAGTAAAAGACAGCTGAGTGTCTATAATCTACAGGAATGAATTACACAAAAGACGTTACCAACCCCACTGCATCGTCTTTAGCGTCCCACATTTAAAAATAGGAAAGAAAATAATCAAAATGTAAAATTTTGTTATTTCTAAACTTTCTGAAGCTGTGGTATACCTCCACGCTGACTCACACCACTTGTAGAGGCTGGATATTTGCAGTTTCCGGTAATCAGGGCTGCTTTGTTGTCTGCAGAAGACGGCTCAATGCTACTTTAGGAAGGGAAAAAGGACAGCCTGAGTTTACGCTGTTTCACAGCTTTAATGCTTCCAAAGAGCGTTCAATAACAACAGCTAAAACACCGTTATCCATCGGTAAACGTGTGCATCCCTCCGATCATCTGCACACACGGCGTTACGAGCCAATAAATAGCCTCTGCAGTCATCTGCAGCAGATAAAGCACAATCATCCTTCCATCGCTTTGCCTCTAACTGTTCGATGTGTGTTTTTATTCCAGACGTTTCTTTTCGGCTTGAACTTCCACAGATGATCGCTTCTTCTTCTCCTTGTGTTTTCTTTACTCCATTCAACAGTTTCTGCTTTGTTTATGATTCAAGACATCCAAGAACCAGAAAATAACACACATTTCCTTCGCTTCGCCGGTGAGAGTTTCAGGAGAAAAGAAAAGTGTGCCCTTGCTTTTGTTCTCGGGTCTGGTTAACAGGGGTGGAAAATGACTTGGAGACAAGTAAAAATAGCAAATAAACTCTCAACAAGAAGACGTTCAATGAAAAGCTGACCTTTTATCAAACAGCAGGGATTTTCTTTTATTTACACAGCTGAAAAAGGCAGGAGATACTAATTTCAAACTAACTTTGTGTGCAAATAAACCTCCAATACAAAAAGAAAATTTTATCTTAGTCTGTGAAATCCCTTATTTCATCAATCTAACTGGATGAACATGTCAGTTTGAATCAGCTGTCAGTGACAACGTTCCTGATATCTAAAGATTAAATATCTTTGTTCTTTCTCCTGTGATTTCTAAATAGTTTCTCATTCATCTTGAGAAACAATACATTTATCGACAAGATACTGACACGATTAACTCCTAAAGATCTCCAATAACGCACCAGAAAGGTGAAAACTACTTCATCTCCACGTGTGAAAGCATTTTCTTAAAGTAAAGTGTCTGGATTGAACTGAAATTTATAAGTTTGGCCTCGAATCAAACCAGCACCATCACTGCAATAATTTGCTTAATGTATTTCTAATATTGTATAAAAATGGAATCTGCAAAATGTGCCGATTTTTTTAATCCAATACATAACTAAAACAATCGTCAGTTGCAAACAAATGTGCAGCAGCCAAAGTTTTGAATTAGTGATGTCAAAACACTAAAGTACGTCCTCAAAAGGAGGTTAGAAGAACAAAAAAATGGAGTTGCTGCTGCTGAAATGTTATCATCGTCACCCATATTGTGAACTCATCACGATACCTCAATCACTGTAATAACCCTGGCAACCGAAACTCAGCGATGTCTGCTGGCCAGCCGGGCAAGCATTTATAAGATCTTGTGCCAGGCCCAGAAGTCTGACATTATTTGGCGGAGACAGTAGCTTGGCAGCAGCAGCGCTAACAGGAGGGGCACAGAGAAACTGACAGGCAGCCAACAAAACCCAACTACAGTAATGCCTTTAAACGACTTGAAAGTCAAACTAATGTTGCAGCATCTTAGCGGAAATACGGGGCGGGAAAGTTAGGCTTCTGAGCAAGAAAAAGCAACTGAATCAAATCAGAGAAGCTTCTGGTTTCTTTTATAACTTAAAAACAGAAAACCAGTAGCCGTCCATCTTCATTTCTCGACACATTTGGACCAAGAAGCTTCTTCCATCGGTGCGTTTCATGTGGCTTTGAACCTGGGGAAAGTGTCATTTCTTTTCCAGCAGTGTGCATGTCAGGGACACTGCAGCAACAAGGTCCCCAAACGAAGGGATATTATTAAGGACTTGAGAGACAAGGCAGACGAGATGAGGGGCACAGTGGCAGGATTGTGTTTGTGGAAGATTAAGGCTCTTCAGGACGGACGGATGATGGATGGATGGGAGTCCTTCATCCATCAAGGCCTGTTTACATCACCTTTAAACAGGCCACGAGTCTTCCTCTGTTTGCTCTCTCTTAAAGGGACAGTGCTGATTTTTATTTCATCTTATCTTCTGCAGACGTTACAGTTGGATGTGGTAGGATATTATCAGAAAGTTTCATTAATTTAAACACAAAACAGTTGAGTACTCAATCTATTTCTGTTCATTTTCTGATTAATACAGCTTATAGGGAGTGAAAACCCCAAACCAGAACGTACAAGGCTTCTTATTGCTGTTTTAGGCTTCTTCATCCCCTGATTGTCCGGTAGGTTTGGTTTGATTTGAAACCAAAATTGCAACATTCGTTACATTTTTAACTGCAATCTGTTCCCCTCCTCGCCTCTGGGGGCGCTGCACCAAAAAACATCTGAAGGAAACGAGACAAAACCCTCTGAAGAAGACGATAAACTCGACTTCCTCGTTCACAAAAATTGAGTAACGGCAGTTTTTTGCAGTTGTATGATTTCTTTTATGTATTTGGCAAGGACTACGAGTCATTTCTCCGGCTAGCGCTAGGCTAACATTTTTCTTTTGGTTCGATTTACCCAGAATGCCTTGCGCTGTAGTACACTTCCTGCTGCAAGACAATAATTTTTGAAAAACGATGTAGTATAGAAAATTTTTTCCATTAAAAAAGAAACAAAAAATTATTTTATTTATAAAGTTTCCAACATTAAGACAATAAAAATAGATCTAAAAAATATTCTACTGTTAGTGTAATTTTGTTGTGAAAATTCCTTGCCATTATTCCATTAGAAATATGATAAATTCAACTTATTGTTTATATATTTTTTAATTTGTTTATTCTTTAACATTTTTAACCAAAGTTAAAAACATCCAAACAGCACACTGACCTAGATGATGGATGCAGCATTTATTAGCCTAAAGTTTAAAAACTGTTTTTAACTTATTTCCTTCCAGGACAATTATTAATTAGAATTGGTAATATGCTTAAAATGAATTTTGATAAGTACCAAAATCATCTTACTTAAATAAACTGAAAAGAATCACATGAATTATGTTGTTTTTAAATTTTTGGATTAAATGGCCTATTGGCTTGCCTTATTGATAGATCAAATTGGGAAGCATTCATGCATGTGACAAAAAAAGAGACACATGGAACCATTTACCCTCCACCTCCCGCCTGTTTTTTCTGCTGAATTGGCGTTTTCACGCTGCATTACATCACCACATTTTAAACCCGTCATTTCCCATGAAATGTGACACCCTACTCTCTCCATCATTCGTTCGTTTGGCGGTAAACACGTCCCGCTTGTCCGCTCGGTTCCTACGGAGCCCAAATGAGACGGGACCGCTTCCTGCCATTGTGGCGTTCCAGCTGTTATCAACAGTCAGACTTTTATCTGATTGCTTTTATTTCGTGGGCTTGAACCGCGAAGCGCCTTTTCAGAAACAGGAATTCAAAGCGAGCTTTCCGAACTGTTTTCACCAGTTCACAAAGAGCAGCCTTATTTCAGGGTTTAAACTGGTTTCTTATTAGAGATCCCAGACTCATAAAAATTCCCTTTGAGGTTGGTTTATAGTGTTTCCCCTTATTTATAATGAGTATTTCCCCACAGTTTTAAAGCTGTATTTGAAATGCGGTTTGAAGTGAAAAGATTCTGCTTCTTTCTATTGTTTCTAAGCAGCATTGAATCAAATCTGGAGGAAAACATATTCCAGTATATTATATTTCATTTAAAAATGTCTTGTAGTAAGTGTAATAATCTGCCTGCGGAACGAGTAAATCTTAGCTAGCTAGCTAACAACAACACTAGTGTAGAAAAAATATCTTGTAATGCGTTAAATAATCTTTTTTAGCTAGTTAGCTAGCAACAGAGGTAGCTAGGTACCTATTTACATAGCTTTGTTGCTACCATGAAAAAAATGTTTTCTAATAAGTGAAATAATCTGCCAAAGGAACTAGCATTTTTAGCTAGTTAGCTAGTGATAAAGCTATAATAGGAAAATGTCTTGTAATAAGTGGAATATTCTGCCGACTAGTATTATTCATCAAGGCAGCTAGCAACAAAACTAGTTAGCTACCTATCTGGCTAGTTTTGTTGCTAGCATGGGGAAAATGTCTTGTAGTTAGTGAAATAATCTGCCAGCGGAAGCTCGTATTTTTAAATCAATGTTAAGGAATTATTGACCAAAAACAAGCTCCAAAGTTACTTGTAAGCTAGTTTTGTCTTATTTTAAGTGTACTAACATATTTGCAGTAGAAACTAGACAAAAATATTTGGTAAAATCTTGTGTTTTTGCAGCGTCCTCACATTTCCTTCACTTAGAAAAGACACTCAAAGTGGTTTCTTTGAACACAAACGAAGCTGGTGTCTAATTTGCTCTTGAAGGGTTATTACTAGAACTCCCTCGTCTTCGTCTCTTCTTCATGCAAATATGATTACAGATATCAGTACCTCCGTACATAATTATTAGAAGCTCTCGAGGATGGACCGCTTTTATTCTTCGGACTATTGTAAATATTAACCTTTGCCCCCTTTTCTTTCCGCTGGTATATTGTCAGATAATATTGAATTCCTTTATCTCCCTCTTGCAGTTACCTATATCATGCAGACCTGTTTAACCAGTCATCTACAGTGGGCCCGGCCTGCCACAAAGCGGCTTCCCAGGAGGAGCTGCATTATTCAGCACCGCTCTCTGGCTTCTCTCGGCCCGGTAATCTCCGCGCCAGCAGGTCCGCCGAGGAAAACAGGAAGACCTCCGCTGCGGGTTCCTTCATAAAAAGAAACTCACGAAGGCGCTTTGTGGAACACAACAAAATGTGAAAGAGAAATTACATGCTCCGTAGTTTTCACTACCAACTTTGCTTGTGTTGTAAAATTCAATTTAATGGACTGTATTTCCATCATTTGCTGGTGAGATGTGAAATATCTGCAGACAAAGCTTCATTTTTTCCTCTCTTTTTCAGTGATATGGCTCATCAAGTGCAAATATCAAATGAAATGCAGCTTTTGTTGCCATTTAACTGGAGCCCTTTATTGATCCCTGAGGGGGATTCAGTGTGTGGATGTATGGAAATATGCAGCGTATTGAACTTTTTTCTCTTTAAAGGGTTTTATTCACTCCAGTGGTTTTAAAATTATATTATAGCCAAGAAAAGTAAAATATATAAAGAATCTGTCCAATTTTAAATACAACGCACTAAAAAACAGCAACACAATCATTTGTTGACAAGTAAAAATATTAATTTAGATTAGAATACTTACGACTCAGATCAACAAAGAGTCTGAAGACTTGGCAAACTATTCAGTGTCCAAGTCTTGTACTGACTTCTCAGGTTTCCAGGGGTCGGTCCAAGTTAAGCTTCGACTTGGACTCACCTCTCAAGACTTGAGAGTTAAGTTGGAAAAACTGGCTGACTCGTCCCTCACTCTCAAGTCAAGCCTCAAGTGTCTGAGTGGCGGGTTCAACTCAAGTCTTTGAGGGGAAAGTCCAAGTTAAGTGTCAGGTTTTTACACTGACACTTGGACAAAACTTTGAAAGTCAAGTCTCAAGTCAACTCAAATCAAGTCTCAAGTCTTTGAGGAATGAGTCTAAGATAAGTGTCAAACCTTTCAGAGTCAAGTCGGGGAGTTGACTTGGACTTGTCCCTCTCGTTTTGGGACCTGACTTGGTCTCAGACTTCAGAATTAAGTCCAAGTCAAGTCTATGAGGGATAAATCCAAGTTAAGTCAAGTTTTAAGTCTCTGAGAGGCAAGTCAAAGTCACGTGTCAGATTTTGACATCGACACTTAGACAAAACTTGGAAAGTCAAGTATTGTCTGTCCAAGGCTAGTCAAGTCTCAAGTCTTTGAGGTGCAAGTCCAAGTCCCTAGTCAAGTCAAGACTTGGGACTTGACTGGGGAGGATTCCATCAAGTTCAGGAGTTACCTGCTGTTCTTCCAGAAAAACGATTCTGTCTTCACTTGACTTGGTCTTGATTCTCAAAGACTTGCCACTCAAATACTTAAGACTTGACTTGGACCCACTACTAAGACACTTGAGACTCGAGCGAGGAGTCCAAGTCAATGTCAATTTCTCCAACTTAAGTCTCAGTTCTTTGAGGGGTGAGTCCAAGCCACGTCCCAAGTCTTTGGACTCGTCACTCGAATACTTGAGACTTGACATGGACTCAACTATCAAAAACCTGACACTTGACTTGGACTTACACTTCAAAGAATTGAGAATTAAGTTTTCAAATTTTACTTTGATTTGTACCTCAAGTCTCAAGCGTCTGAGTGGCGAGACCAAGTCAAGTCTCAGGCCTTTGAGGATCGAGTCCAAGTCAAGAGAAGACAGAAACAGTAACTCCTGAACTTGGTGGAAATCCTCCCCAGTAGATTTAAGGCTTTTCACAGCCTCACAATGTTTGGCAAATTATGATTAAACTTGTTTTCTGCTTTCATTTTCCAGGTCGACTCGTGTTTGTTTGTCCGCTCCATCCAGATGAAATACCGCCATAAAAAAAAAAAAAGAAGCAGAATATCTGGAGCTGTGGTAAGACGGCGATATGGATCTCAGCTAGCGATTATGAAGCATCACGCTTCCACTAATGACCTCATTACAAAGCAGCACAGGAGGATTTTTAAGTTTAATCAAATTCCTTGCAAAAATAAAGCACCTATATTAAATTTCTCTCTTTAAAAATACCCACCTTGAAATTTCTCTGACTCTCTCTG
The DNA here is from genome assembly GCF_019740435.1 of Gambusia affinis. Lineage (NCBI taxonomy): Eukaryota > Metazoa > Chordata > Actinopteri > Cyprinodontiformes > Poeciliidae > Gambusia > Gambusia affinis. Next base: position 3,023,686 of record NC_057888.1, read on the forward strand.
GTGAAATGAAGTTACAGAGAGTTGAAGTAAAACAAGAAGAAAATGGTAATTCAATTCAAGGAGACATTCACAGTTAATATTAGCCTAAAAACGCGCCTCATAAATACAGGAAATAAGAAGTGAGGCTTTGAGGTAATAATAATCATCCCACTCACAGGAATAACAGTCATTACAGGAACGATGCGCCCAGGCGACCTCAGTGGAGGGGAGACAGGATTTCCCCCTGCGCCATCAAACTCAAAACCAAGGACGAAGTAAGGGTGGAGAGTTTTCTCTACCTGCTGACAAAGGGGAAAAGATGATCACTCTAAATGCCGAGCACTAAATCTTTCACACTTGTCAAGTCCACTTTGTTCCTGCTGCCGGAGCCGACCCCTCTCTGCATCAGCAGGGATCCGGCCTTGGACGTCAGAACAAAGGGGGAGGAAAGTCAAGATGGAGGCTAAATTTATAACCCACCTTTATGCTTCAATGAAACCCACAGACAGAACTGGACAGAGGAAGTAGTTACATTTACTCTTTTACATCTACCTGCGTAATTATTTGGAAAAAATTTACTTTTAGGGGTGTTTTCACTGCGCTGTACTTTTTACTTTTACTTTAGTAAAATTTCAGGATTTTCTACCCACTAAATGAAAAACAAACATATTTTAACCAAAAATTAATCAGACAGACACACACCTGCAATTTTTGTTAAAGTTTCATAAGTTTTATATAGAAGGAAACTGACTTGGAAACATTACCTTGTTACTTTTAAAAATAGTCACTTTTATCCTTAAAATAACGCTTAACTTCATATTTTGGTTCCTCCTGATTACATAATTTTTAAACATTAAATAATTGATCATTTGATCAGTTACTTGAGGAGTCTTTTTACCAAATATTTTTTACTCTTTCTTGGATGGCTACTTTTTAGTTTTACTTGAGTAATTTTATTATGAAGTATTTCTACTCTTCAGTAAAATTTCTGGATTTTCTACCCACTGAACGAAGAACAAACATGTTTTAACCAAACATTCGTCAGACACAGAGACACACCTGCAGTTTTTGTTAAAGTTTTATAAGTTTTATATTGAATTAAACTGATTTTGAAATATTTTCTTTAGTTGTTAGTTAAATGAATTATTGTCATTTTCGTCCTTAAAATACCCAAATTTTCATTTAACCTTATATTTTGTTCCATATGATTATGTCATTTCTAAATATTAACTGTTAATTTCTGTAATTAAATTCAAAAGGTAGGGCTGAAACATTAGAGATTTCTTACACAAAAGAGGGTACAGTGCTACAGACAAAATAAAAGCTCAAAATTTGGTATGAATATAACATTAACCAATAAAACCAGATTTGTGACAAAAATATTGCTAACTTTACTCAAAGCACCACTGGTCAGAGGAAAACTGCAAAAGAAACAGCACATCAGGTCGCTGATATGACATGAGAAGCTAATGCATGTGTACGCTAGCTTAATGCTAAACATGCTAACAGCTCAGATGCAACAGTTCGATCAAATGAAAGTATATTTGTGTTTTAAGTAATTATACACTGTAAACATATGCTCCTACGTGTGAAATAATATATATTTTTACGAACTTACAGGTTTTGCTCCCCCGAATAAGCAGCTGCAAACAATCTTAGAACAATAACTATAAACCGGAAGTGCAAACTCCGTGACTTCCGGTTCCCCGATTTTCAAAATTAAACTGAATAAATAATATAAACCACATCAAAAACATGTGTCACAAAAAATAAAATGTTTTATTGGTCTTTTGTAATATGTAAGTTTCCTGAGAAACTGAGTTTGGGTTTTCATTAGCTGTTAGGCACAATTGTCAAAATTTACAGTGATAAACCCTTGAAATATATCCATATGAATCACACATAATACGTAAAAAGAGCATCGTACATGTTGATTTAGTCCAGTTTAAGATGATATATGACATAAAGAACCATAAAACATTCTTCTTTGTGACAACATCTATTCTATGAAGAGCAGTTCTGCACAAGCAAAGTCATTTTGACTATTTTCTTCTATCAAGATTCAGTGCTGCAGATATATTTCAGCTCTGTACGTTGACAAGAATGACCTTGTATCAGCTGCACAGCAACATGTTGGGGTATATTAACTTCCATTTTGTGAAATGATGTCAAAACAACTATTATACACTTGGGTGGCAATGTGATTGTCACAAGGTTAGATAGCTCATATAAATGAAAAATAAAGTCTCTGAAGCATGCTGGGTGCAGTTTCCAAGGGCTCGGAGAAGACAAGACAATTTCAGCAGAGATTTCCACTGCAGACATACAGAAGATGGTTATGGATTGAGTTTGAAAAACACAACTTTTATGGTGTTTTTATTTGTAACACAAAAAATGACTTAAAGAAATTATTAGAATCAAATTATACTGGATTATTTTAATGAAAAAAAAAAACAAAAATTAACTCCAGTCATGTTTTATGTTAGCGTTTTGTTTTGTTTTTAAGAGCCTGGATTTTGGGACTGCATGGATAACTGACTTTTCAAATGGTTGAATATTGCAATTTTGTATTTATGACATACATAGTTCATAAAATATTGTGTTTATTGTTGAGGAGATAAAAGAAAAGCAACATAAAAAAGAGAATAAATTAATATTAGCTTTTTTAATTTCATGAATTTTGCGACCCAGTTTGCCAGTTTGGACACCACTGATCTAGATAAACACATAAATAGAATCTTCAAGATAACATTTATGTGTTTAAGTGTTATTTTATCAAACTAATCAAAACCATTTCATTCTGAAGAATGAGAAATTACATCAATATGAAAAGAAGTTTAATATTTAAAAGGGAACTATAATGTAAAGTTCTCACTTTGTACATTTTTGTTCTACTATTTGGGTTCCTCCTGCTTCTAAAAACAGCACCAGCATTCAAAGAACATAAAAAAACCCATCACAAATCAGCAGACTCTGCCTGTTACCTAGCAACCCAAATCAAGCCCAGCCTGTTACCTAGCAACCCAATTTGAGTTCCATTATCAGCTGGTTTTAATGCTCTACAATGGCTACTGGAAAAGGCAAATGTTTTGTTGTTAACTAATCACCTGAAACCACTTGGTGTATTCTTGGTTGTGCAGGAGGCTCTACATCTGCTTTTCAAAGATGTACGGTTCTATAATTCCACGTCTGCTAAGCGACATGATGCCCTAAAACAGCTCATTCTGACTAAAATCTCATTATATGTTAATTATTTTGTGCATAAAATGTAATGATAGACCTATCCTAATCTGTTCAAGGAAGCGTAAATGGTTACCTCTAATTTCAAGAAGCACTCACCACATGCAGAGAACGATATTAATGTTATATTAACATTTTTAATGGGTAATTTGATCAGTTTCTGCCTCAACCAGCTGTCTGGAGTACATTTGTTATCTAGATATTACCAAAAATCAAAATAGGTTCAGCACCTCTGCTCTAAATTCTCGTACAGGGATTTCTAAATGTGATTTTCTTTCAATATTAGTAACTGTGAAGATGATTTTCTGTTTTTTTTGGGAAATAAATCTGGAAACTCCTTTGACTGCATTGCAAGAGTTTATCCAATTTAAAGATTTCTGTGAAGCTGCAGTGTTTTTGTACTGCACAGATCCCTGAACAGCACAGATGTCGCAACTACGAAAATGGTTGTTGTTATCTTTCCAAAAGAGATCTCTGTATCATATCAGTTGAAATGTATTTCCAGGCACCATAGAGATGCAAACTGGGAGACTAAGAATATCAGCTCTCCAGTTTTGGAAACTTTAATAGCTGACAGGCTTAAATAAGCTTACTCCTGAGGTGAATTTAAAATTCTGGCATATCTGTAGCAGCGACTTCCGCAGACAAGCAGATTTATCTCCTTTCTGCTGTATTTGCTGTGACCACATCATGGCACTGTAAGCGATAAGGAGCATGGTGAAAGAGTGAGAGGGATTTATCTGCAGCAGTGCTGAGTGGGGAGCTGATAACAGGGCTAACCCAGATGACTTGTTTTGACAGAAAATGGCAGGAAGAGGAGAAAAAAAAAAGAAAAACTGTGTTAACAGCATTATGTAAAACAGGGAGGAGACACGTTCTAATCATGACGACCCGAAAAATTGTCTTCCGGAGAAGGAGTGATGAGGAAGTTAAGAGTTGTAAAAAATCAGCAGAAATTAAGAAGGCTTGAGGGATTTATCTGCGTTTCCAGTAAAGGGGAAGACAGGTTGGTTCAGGTCAAAACCACATGATGATAAGAATAAAAAAAAGAAATAAAGAAAGAAAGTATTAACATCTGTGCTTACAGCTTCATTTGGATTGACTTGGAAACATGGGGAAAAATCTCAATGAGCAAGATGAATGTCTTAAGTTAGCCCTAAAGGTGACTAGAACAGTTTAGGATAGATTTATAGATGACACAAAACATTTTAATTACATTTCTTTGCACAAAATATTTTAATGAGAGTCAGATTGAGCTGTTTTAAAAACTACTGTCACTATAAATCCAAATAAGCTGCTTCTGGACACCCCGCCAAACTCAAATTTACACTCGCATGTAAATATTTTTTACTGCCCCAAGCAATGCGCGGTATACAACCATACACACCTTTGAAAAAGTAAAGAGGCTGGACACCATGTACACAATCAACAAGGAATCGTCCAAAATTAGTTTATGCTGATGGTAAGACAACAACAAAACACTTATGTTTTCTAGCAGCCATTATACAGCCATTATACAGCGCATACAGTGATAAAAGCTGCTGATTGCTAAGTGACGATGCCGACAGAAATTGTTTCCGAACAGCAAAACAGTGACGTTAATAATTATGTAACTTATTAGGAATGCTTCAAAGCATTATTTTACAGACACCAAAAAAACAAAGTTATTGTTATAAAATGGCTGGTAATTGAGCCATTACCAGCCATTTTATAATGGCTGGTAACAAACTCCAACAAACTCTAACTTGTTAGCTAGCTACGGTACTAGCTGGTAAGTTAGCAATGATCCTATTAAACTAGCTATTATATTACTAATTCCACTGGTAGATTAATACCACTTAGGTAACAGACATTATTCTCACTTATTACATAGAACTAAATTATTTCTCATAAGTGAAATAATCTGTTGATCTAATTTACAAGCTGCTGTTTAACTAATTTATTTTAAGTTAGTTAAGATTGTTGATGTTAAAACAGGTTTACTGTATATTGTTAGAAAAGTCTTTGATTTGATTTAGACTGATTAGAATCTGGTGAATCAATTTTAATTTTGAAGAAGCGATACAGCGTCACAGGTGGTTTATATTATTACATTGTAAGAGTGAGGCTTTTAGAACCTGGTGCGCTTCAGCATGGCTGTGGCATTTGATTTGGTGATGTAATACGAACTGAAGAAATCCTGGTGAAGATCAATTTACACAATTTTGGAAACGTACAGCGTCACAGATTGAGATATTTTTACATTTACATTTATTGAGTGTGTTTTGATTAGGAAATCTGTTCAGAGCTTTTACAAATACAACCGTTACAGTTGTACTAAGCATAGCTCAGATTGAAAAGCCATCAGAGTCTTTATTTAACAACTTAGAGTAGCTCTTCTGCAGAGCAGGATGTGGGCCATTGAGCATAGGTAAGTTGTTAATATTGCCTAGACTGCAGGAGATCTTCCAGCTGCCAGTTGTGAAATTCTCATCATTTGAATATGCCTTCACTGGATTGACACAAATTTTAAGAGAAAGTTACTCTCCCAACATGCTGAAAACTAAATATTGAGGTTTATCCTTCTTGATTAGGAATCATGTTTGATTAAATATGTGATTTCCTAGCCCGGCAAAATCTCCTCCTGGCTTACCAGCACCCATACATGAAATAAAGACCAGTTTGTTTCAAAATATCACACGTTTACTTTCAGATTGACAAAACAACTTATCAATGAGTCTTTAAATTCTGAAGAAGCAGACCACAAAATGGCAATCTTCTGATCACTGGGTAGGTGCAAATATACCTGGGTGTGTCTGGGCGCCGAATCTGAGCATAAAGGGCATGAATAGTTGCTGAGCATGAGACAAGCACCTTACTGGAGGGTGCCCAGCTGTGTATTTCAAAACAGGAAATTCTCAGCATCTGGCCAGCTGTGAATATATATATAAGCTCGAAGCTGTTCACTTTTCTCGCCAGACAACTTCAGAGGAAGGGTATTCGAATCATAAGAGAACCATAAATTCTGCTGAAAACTAAATGAAATTGCTGTTTATCCTTCACTTTATTTTCTGCTGTTTTGCAACTAATCTAATGAAGACGCTGTTCTGCGCGCAAGGAGAAATCTGTGTTCTCCTGTGCAGCAGGAGGCTCATATCTCACAGGCTTACCCTTTCATAATGAAAGGTGTGGAGACATCTGTTTCTGGAGGCTGTAATTACGTTATTGTATAAGATAAACAAAACAACTTATAATGAGAAACCACATAAATTCACAGAGAAGCAGACAAAAAAACTCACACACCTTTGATCACTGGAAATGGATGCAAATTTACCTTCTGTGTGTCTGCAAAACGCCCCGAATCTGGAATGATGCTAATTATCTCTGCACAGAAAACGCCTGCTGAACGCAGGGCTGAAACCAAGACGGAGCGGAGCGAGTGTGTGTCCAGACTGTGCAGAGTGGCACCAACATCTGGCCGAAACTTGACCTCGGCGGATAAAAGGTTTGGCTCGATACTCGCTTCTTTTCTGCGCCAAGAAACAGAGGGAATGAAATTATTAGGACGAATCATAAGATTTATCTGTAAATGCTGCTGAAACAAACTGCAGTATTTAATCAGAGGAAAACTGTTGATGCATATTTATCAGTCCTGTAGAGGTTTAAGTGTAATATTATTAATAATATATTAGTTTATATACAAAAGTTCATATTTCATTAATAAATGTGTATTATAAATTATAAATAAATGTGCACTTAAATTCAAGATAAAGTCACAGAAATGATTTTTTGTGATTGCCACTGATTTTGTTATGAAGTTGCGAATTTATTTATTTTTTTAAATAACATGATGTTACAAAAAAATGAACATTTCTACACATAATCTTTTCTCTCCTTCACTGCAAAACTACAAAATCTTACCAGGATTTTGTATTTGGTGCTATTTTTATTTAATACTAGAAACTAAACCAACTAATTTTAGTTTAGTTTCTAGCACAAATAAAAACTAGCTTTAAGTAAATAATTCTTTAATATTGATGAAAAAGTACTAGTTCTTTGGCAGATAAATTAACTTATAACATGGGGAAAATGTCTTGTTATAAGTGTAACAAGCTGCCTATGGAACTATAAATTTTTAGCCACAATTAAATAATTCTTAAATTAAATATTATATCTTGCTTAAAAAGTTACTTTAAGTTAGTTTTGTCTTATCTAAAGTTTACTAAGATATTTGCACTAGAAACTAGGCCAGAAATACTTGGTAAAAGTTTGTGTTTTTGCAGTGTTTTCTTTTTCTCGTTAAATTATAATCTGCCCTTACCTGCATGTCTCCTTCCTTCCTGACTCTTTTTATTCTGTGAATAATTTCTTCACAGAAACTGTGTGGAGAGCAACACTGCGCACAACTTCTGCAGCAAAATTAAAGAGGATTTGGTTTTATTCCTGGCAGTAACTAACCTTCAAGGGATGTAAAATACGGAAAACAACATTAGCATTCTTGCTAACAAGCTTAATATGATAACATGGATTAGCTAGTCGTCTGTTAGCTAACATTATCTGCATGGAGCAGCGTTATTCGATTTACTCGGTTTGTTTGGAAGAAAACTGAGAAGTATTTTTGCTTTTTGGTTCTGGCTGAATATGAGCCTCCACTTTCAGATCCACAGTCGTAATCGGCCCCGCCATGTTTACACTCCTGGTGCATTTAAAGACGACTCGGTAAATCACCTTACCATATCTTAATAAAAAATCGAGCAAAGTAAAAGATATTTTTATGGATAATGAAGAAAAACATCACATCCCTTCCACACTGCTCATTACAGAGGAATACGAGGGCAATTTTAGATATAAAAGAGGAGCAAATTTCCTCCAAAAAACTGATAAATGTGGAGATTAATCTCAGAAATTTTTTGGGGGGAAATTTCTAAGTTTCAAAAAACTAACATTTTATGTGTTTCAAAGGTCAAACATTTTTGACTCAGGAATTTCCCCATATTTTTCCTCGACAACTTCTGAGAGTAAACTCAAAATTTCTGACTTTTATCTAGCAAATTTTTGCCTTTTCAAACTAACTTAGAAATGTCCCAGTTTTGTCTCAAGTTCTTCAAAAAATGTATGAAAATGTAATACATTTTTTATTTTCTTGCAAATTTATGAGATTCATCTCAAAATTTTAGTTTTATTTTAGCAAATGTTCTACTATCCAAACTAAAAACTTCTAAAATTATTCTAAAAACATTTGAATTGTTTTTTTCTAGAAAATTGCAAATACTGAGGCAAGTCTTTCTCCATTAATAACAAACACATGGGCAGATGTTACCTCCATTTCCAAATATCATTATTTCTTCTTGCTGAGGCAGAGCTGCATAGAAGGACAGATTGCCTTCTGCCGACACTGAACCTTTGACCTTTCTGTTTTTATATGGGCCCAAAAAGCACCAGGCCAACCTGACAGCCTTGAATGTTCCTTGGCTGGTAAGGCTTGTGTGGTGACATTCAACCGTCTCCCAGGAGGGGGTTTTCTTGGCGCCGACTCTGCGTTTTACAAGGTCCCCCAGTCTCAGGCAGTCCACAAGCAGGTGGGGATAATAATTAAGTATGATTACAAGACATTAATCCATCCAAGGAGTGACAGCCACAGCTGCAGCAGCATTATACAGGCCCTGCAGGTGACTCCCAGCAGGCTCTGCAGCAAAGGCAGCCATCCTTTCAGTATCATTTATAGCAAAAGCAGCCAAATCATGGAGGTAAACGATGCAAATGTAAATTGCACATTTATTCAGTTGCATTTTTTCTACCACAAACATTTTCTTTCTTTTATAAAAAGATGTACTTTTACGCTTTCATTTTATCTTAAATGGAAGTTGTAAACAACCCAAAAAAATCACACATCTTTTGGAAATGAGATCAGTTTTCCTGGCCCTGGTTAAAAATAGCTTCGTTTTCTGCAGAAATACGTTTAGTTTTTTTCTGTGAAAAGACAAACAACTAGAAAAAAGCACTAAATGAAGTCCAGCTAGTTCAAACTTCCACTTTTTAAAACATTAACTTGATGTACAACCCATCTGCTATTCTTAGCAAAACCTAGTTTGGATTATAAATCACCTCTGTCCTTTTTTTCTTTCAAGATGTTTTAATACATTTTGCTAACACAAAAAGCACAAAAGCTACAACAGCAACAACAAGAGGTTATCAACTAAACAGGTTCAGCCTAATTAGCCAACAACTGCCTACCTTACTAGCTAATGAAGTTAACTTCTCAGTTCAGGCTATCTGCTGATCAAGCTAACAGCTACCCAGTCTATTACATACACAAGTTATTTCCAATTAGGCTACTCATAGAAACAAGTGGTCAGTTTAAAGGCTTGTCAAACTGTAAGCTACATGGCATAATCGCAACCTAGACTAAAGCATTCTCAACCAAGCATTCTGTGGCTTTAATTATGTTTACATACATTTTGTTGTGTAAAAGTCACAACATAAGAACAACAAGTTAGCAAGTAAACAGGCTCACACCAATTAGCAACTATACAAGCTAGCAATTAGCTAGCTTACTGGCTAATGAAGCTAATCGCTTAGTTTAAGCTTATGGTTGCTCAAGCTAATAGCTACCCATGCTAATACATACTCAAGCTTTTCCAAGTTAAGCTACTCATGTTATCAGTTACTCAGTTTGGCTGTTGCTTAAGCTAACAGCCATCTTGCTACGCAGCTAAATAAATGAGAACACAGCTCTTTCAGGATTAGAGGTTTCTTCTACAGCAGTCCTAAATTGCAAAAAATATTTAATTTTTCAGAGTTGCCCTCATTCAACATATATAAAACTTTATAAAACTTGCTTTTGAAAAATTATTACACTTATTGTTTGACAAATCATCCAATTTGGGCCTTTTTAATGTCATATGTAAACTTCACCATAAGAAGAATTAGCAGAACTCTGGTTTAAGACACTACTTTTGCTATGAAGGATAAAAAAGGCAAGTTTGCTATTGGGTAATTAGTGGGATAAGGTCCATCTATATCCATTGGCAGCGGCTGACAGCTGGAAGCTGTTAGGCATGTGAAAATGGATTTCTTCTCACTGTGAAACTAATTATGGACATACTAGCTTAGTGGGAGATCTCGGGTTTGGGTCTGCAGCACACCCCACGGCGTGTGCATAGCTAACAGACACATCGGCAACAGGTCAGCCCAGATCATGGCTCAGAAATTTAAACCGACCAGGAACTTTACAAATTAAACAAAGCTAATGGAAGAAGTTTAAGAGTGCCTTGCATAGGTATTCCTAAACGTTGATCTTTTTCAAATGTAAATAGACAAATTGAAGTTAGTGTTTCACCAACTCAAATTTAAGATTTTTTTAAAATCATAATAAATTAAATTTAAGACCTCTATCTCCACAGAAATGTACAAACGTCGTCCAGCCAAACGATGATAAATTTGCCCTTATCCATGACACAGGAATAGCTAGCTACTTAGCTAGTTAACTAGCTAGCGAGCTAGGTAGTCGTTCCCTTGCATAGCTACCAATTAGTGTGGGCTCGTTTAGTTTCTTACCTATTGCTGTTGTATTGTGGGTTGTTGTTTTGCACTTTGGGTCAACAAAAGGTAAAGCCACACAGAATGCTTGCTTGAGAATGCTAGTTGTTGTGGCTTTTACGCCACAAAAAGTATTTAAATATTATTAAAGCAAAATAATGAATGCTCGAGAATGTTTTAGCCTGGTTTGCTGTAAAGTTGTGTAGATTAGTTAGAAGAGCCTTTAAACTGACTAGCATAGTTACTCACTAACTATGGCTAGTTAGTGAGTAGCCTAACTAGCCATAGTGTTAAATCTCTCTGTTCTCGGGTGTACTATGGCCTTTAAGGTTTTGCAGTTTTCTTTCCACTTTTAGCAGCTCCAGAACGTTTCTCTACATCATATTACACGTGAGAGGATGAATCCATCATTATTTCACCCTTAAAGCTTTTTAAAAGTCTTCCTCAGCTGAATAGCACATCTCTAACTGGCTGCAGCACATAATTCAACCCAGTTCAAGTGAAAAGCGTCTTAGAAATGCTTTTCACTTTCACTTTGCTTCTAAACCAAGGCTAAATTGGACGATAAAAAGCTGCCTACGCTTTTAATGTTTCGGTCAGTTTTGATATTGCAACTTCATTATAAACTGCAGACTTTTTAAAATTAACTGAATTGTTCATTTGAACTGCAGATGAATGGAGGTATTCAGGTTTGTCCTTCACAGCCTGAAAAAACTGCCTTTATTTATCCAAGGCTGAGGTTTGCTGCTGAACACACCTGGTCCTGATTTGCCCATTCATCTTAATAAAAACTGCTTTTTTTGTCAAATTTAAACCTTCCTCTCGCTCGATTTTTTTTGTAACGGTGCAGATTTTCTGTTCGACTGGCCTTGAGATGCGAAAAGAGAGAAAAAGTTAAATTGCAGCCCACTGCTTCTTAATTTTAAAAAAGAACATACCATTGTTAATAATAAATCGCATAAAGAAATGCAGCACCAAAAGAAACAATTTCATGGTGGTCTGGGAAATAATGGCACTTAATAAGAGCAAAATGATTGCAATTTTTCTGTCTGATTAATTCAGTCGTGCTAATTACTTTTTTTTTATTTTTACACCATAGAGAAATGATAATTATTTTTACTTATTGAGTCATTATGAGAGCTTGCGAGGAGAAAAACTTGTGAAATCAAAAGCAATGCAACACCCATGAAGAAATGTGACATGTTTACATTCCAGAGCACCTGCAGGAAGTTATTTGTAATCCTCATTATTGATCAAATGGGAAGAAAAATGTCAATTTGTTGAGCAAAAACCACAAGTATAAAGGAAGAATGTCTAATAAAGACAGAAAATATGAAAGCGGCACTAGTTCTCAATATTAAAGGAACAAAGAAAAAGCAAAAATAGTTCTCAAAAGACACCATAATTTGAAATAATTTACTCCTACTTTAAAAAAGAACATTTATCTAACAATCAGGTAGCAGAAATGTTTCTTCCCTCTTTGCTTATTCAACACAGATTTTGTGAGTTTGCTTCTCTTGGGTTTTACCGCACAATTGCAAGCTGTCAAGAAATGTTAAATGTCCTCTTAGGAGCAATCAAAAACAAATATAGGCCTCAAATAAAACTAATTTCACACATGCAGGTAGTGCTTGGTGGAGATTTTCTGTCTGATTGAGTGACAATTTAAACCCAGCTAATTTACCAGCATGAATGTTTTCAACAGCTTTATAAAAAGATTCATGTTGGCCTCTTTCTTTCGACATGGAAAAAGGCATCTGGTGAAAAACTGAGATTCACAAAGCAATGTTTGGAAATGAAGTTCAACAAAACCACTAGCTGGACAGTTCACCCGTTGGCCATTTTGTAAGTTAGCTTCTTTTTTTTGGTTGGTTTGTCTTCAAATTTTGCGAAGAAGAATGCCAGAACAAAAATTTGGGCTTCCCAATAATTTGATTCAACGCCGTAATGCATAGTTATCATGTGACATCACACTTCTGAGAACTGTAGCTGACAGCCATCTTGGTAGGCAAAATTGAGTTTGACATGGTTGAGTACGTGTGACTATCAAGAAATATTAATTTAAATGCACAAATTTTTTGTGATGGACAATGTTTCAACCTTGCAGACGGTTCGGCAGGATATCTGATGATGGAGTTGAGTGCTGAACACTCCGATCACCTTTATTCCAGTGAAAATATATACATATTTTTATATGTATAATTTTTTTTTGAGTGTCTTTAACTGCTTTTCTGTTTATGATTTAATACATTTCTGTAGTGGTTAGTTTTGATATGCTATGCTAAGTTCTAGAAGGTAAACACTTGCTCACACACCAGTGGTATACCGGTACTATAATAATTTTGAGAAGAAGGCAATTGGTAAGAAAAATATGAGTGATATTCACTGTAGTAATTATTGCAGAACTAGCAAATACTCTCCCAGTCACCAGAATCTTAATATTAAAGTGAAGAGTACGTCCTTTACAAAGCCGTTGAAACACTGATTTTACGGATCCATGAGTTTTCAATTCAAATTCATTTAATCGGGGATAGCACATAAAATAATGTTACATGTTAAAAACAGAGTAACCATTGTTTTGTATGTAGGATTTCTATCCTTATTCTAATTTGCAAACCTAGCCCTTGGTTGTACCGTTTTTAAAAGACAATGAAATTAAAGTTAAGGTTTCCTGTCACACACAGACACCTAGTCTGAATTTTGCTGAAAGTTGGAGAGAAGATGAAAAGATAACAATATTGACAATTTTTTTAAATCATAAATTTTAAATATTTTATCATAAAACCTAATCTGTTTTCCAATCATTGTTATAAAATAAGTGGTTAAAATAATTTACTTACAAGCTGCTTTTTTTCACCCAGAAAAAAAAAGGCGTTGCTGGAGTTGCTAGGTAACGGGGCTGGGCTTCTCTGAGGTTGCTAGGTAACGGCGGAGCGCACGTCGAATGTGACTTAACTATTAGCACGTTTTCAAAACGGCTCGTTGGTGGCAGCAGGAACGAAGATAATACATTTTTCCACATGTAAGTGAAATAATCTGCCTGTGGAATAAGTATTTTTCAACAATGGTAAGAAATTATTGACCACCCATTACTGAAAAGATACTTGTAAGTTAGGTTTGTCTTATTTCAAGTGTAATGATATATTAGCACTAGAAACTAGACAAAAATACTTGGTAACATTATGTATTAGGAACTAGATTACTATGACTACTGAAAGACAAACCTTGTGTAATGAACTGCTGTAATTTGTTTGGTAACTTTTTAGTTATAATAACTTTTTTTTTTTTTAAATGAGGAAAATATTTTGAACAGTCATAACATAAGGAAACACATACACCATAATAAGCATTGCTGCCTTTACATTTTATACCTTTACCCACCGTTCTCATCAGTCTGCATTTTGAAAATAGCCCACACTTGTAGAGCACTTTTGTCTCCTTATCTTTCCTCTACAAACTGTTTTTTCACAGCATTTTTTTTGTGTGTTCACCCAAAAATCTTGCTTTCTACATATGCAGCATTTTTATTCTTAGTTGACGGGACTGAAGGGTGAACCTTCATTCTCCTACCAGAGGATCAAAGCCTCTACACCAAGCCTCAGCTGCCCACAGTTGCTCAACAACGACAAGTAGAGAAAAATAACATATTTATATCCAAAAATATGCCACTCTGTTTAGGTTCGAGCATCGGAGGAGAAAAGTCCTGGATTCCTCTACGCTGAGGCAGGATAACGATCCGTAGTGCACTATTAAAGGATTCTTGCAGCATTGTTTTCCTGTAAGAGATTAGATTGTTGACAGATGTGCAAAAAAAATAAATAAAAGTTGAATCTTGTCACTGCTACAGACTCCTTAACAGGTATTTGTTTAGTCCGCTTTAATCAAACGTTAGCTTGATTTTCTAGAAAGTTTTTGTTTAGTTTTTAAAGCAAATATCTTAGTACATTTGAAATAAGACAAAAAAGACTTTAAAGGAGTTAAACTGATAGTCTTTTTATGTAATTTTTACATTTTAGTGAAAATATTTTAGGTAGCTAACCAAAAATGCAACATCCAAATAAAATGGCTGGGTGCCATAAACCTTCATTTATATTCATCTATATCATAATACCTACAATTTATAGCAGCTGCCAATGATTCTTGCAAAAACACTGTAAAAATACAAAATCTTGCCAAGTATCTTGATCTAGTTTCCACTGCAAATGTCTTTGTACATTTCAAATGAGACAAAAATAACCAACTTACTTAAAATAACCAGCTCCTATATCTCTCAGTAAGATATAGGAGCTTCTTTTAAGTCAATTATTGATCAATATTTATTAAAAAACTACAAGTTTCCCTGGCAGAGTTCACTTATAACATGACATTTTTCCCATTTTATAGTGAAATAATCTGTACAAAGGTTTTTTTTTAGGGTCATTAGAAATATATATACATAAAGGAAGACTAAATATCCATCAAAAGAACTCAGAAATTTAGATTAGTCTCTGAAATTGTCTGGACAAAATTAGAAATTTCTTAGTTTGAAAAGTCAAAAAATTTGCCAGCAAAAAATTCTGAAATTCTTTATGAGATTTATCTCAAAATCTCTGGGTTGTTTTTTTTTGGCAGAAATATACTCCTTTTTTTGTACAATCGTTGCAGATAGTACTTTTTCACCAATACTGAGTAATAAAAAAAAAATCTAAACCAAGCTATTTTTGCTTAAAAGTTACTTGTGAGTTAGTTTTGCCTTATTTCTAATGAACTAAAATATTTCCACAAGAAACTAAACAAAAATACTTAAGACTTTGTGTTTTTGCAGTAAATTACTACATTTCACGAACATGTTTAACCTGAATCCAGCGTTGCATTTCTCTTCACATCAACTCTGATTCAGCTTCAATGAGTCACTGAGGCTAACATAAAATAAAAAAATAATACATAATGAGTGACAAATTACATTTGCTGCACGAGGCACAGAAAGCGAGAGGCCCACTATACCGAGGTAAATGTTGGCCGGCCGTATCCGGTAATAAATTGACTGCCACTCCAATCAAAGGAACAACGTCGGGATGCCCCGCTGCATCAGGACGTTCCCTTTAATTAGGTCGAATCCTTCCAACGTCACGGTGCAGAAACGTCTGGAACCAGCATGGACTCCCAACTTTTCATTCATTAGCAAAAAATCAGGTCAGGTTGTGAATCTGCAGGAGATCCAAGGCGAAAAATATGAAATAACACCCAAACATAGCTCTGTTGTTTTCTTAAGCTACCTTAAAGACATTCATAGTGTTTCCATTAAAGCAACAAAGGAAATAATGAATCATTAGTTGCAGGAACTAAACAATATTTGACTGAAAAATCTAATAAAAACATGTTAATAATTTGAAAAAATTGAATTAGTTCATGGTTGGACAGATGTTGATGAGGTATGCATTAACTTTGCAAACAAAAATGAAACAGATCAAATTTATAATAAACAGCTTTATGCCCTTCAGCTGCAAAACAAAAAAACATCAATAAAAAAATTCTGAAATATTTAAAATATTACTCCATCCTTCTGTTCCCTTGTATTTTTAAACCACAACAGTTTTACTATCCATCCATCCATCCATCCATCTTCTTCCGCTTAGCCGGGGTCGGGTCGCGGGGGTAGCAGCTTCAGAAGGGAGGCCCAGACTTCCCTCTCCCCAGCCACTTCCACCAGCTCCTCCGGAGGAATCCCAAGGCGTTCCCAGGCCAGCCGAGAGACATAGTCCCTCCAGCGTGTCCTGGGTCTTCCCCGGGGTCTCCTCCCGGTGGGACGTGCCCGGAACACCTCACCAGGGAGGCGTCCAGGAGGCATCCTGACCAGATGCCCGAGCCACCTCAACTGGCCCCTCTCGACGTGAAGGAGCAGCGGCTCTACTCTGAGTCCCTCCTGGATGACTGAGCTTCTCACCCTATCTCTAAGGGAGAGCCCAGCCACCCTACGGAGAAAACCCATTTCGGCCGCTTGTATCCGCGATCTCGTTCTTTCGGTCATGACCCAAAGCTCATGACCATAGATGAGGGTGGGAACATAGATTGACCGGTAAATCGAGAGCTTCGCTTTTGGCTCAGCTCTCTTCTTCACCACGGACCGGTACAGCGCCCGCTTGACGGCAGACGCTGCACCAATCCGCCTGTCGATCTCCCGCTCCTTCTTCCCCATTCGTGAACAAGATCCCGAGATACTTGAACTCCTCCACTTGGGGCAGGACACCCCCTGACCCGGAGAAGGCACTCTACCCTTTTCGGCTCAAGACCATGGCCTCGATTTGGAGGCACTGATCGCCATCCCAGCCGCTTCACACTCGGCTGCGAACCGCCCAGCGAGAGCTGCAGATCACGTCCCGATGAAGCCAAAAGGACCACATCATCCGCAAAAAGCAGAGATGCAATCCTAAGGCCACCAAAACGGATTCCCTCAACACCTTGGCTGCGCCTAGAAATTCTGTCCATAAAAGTAATGAACAGAATCGGTGACAAAGGGCAGCCCTGGCAGAGTTCAACTCTCACCGGAAACGACCCCGACTTACTGCCGGCAATGCGGATCAAACTCTGACACCGGTCATACAGGGACCTGACAGCCCGTATCAAGGAGCCCGGTACCCATACACCGGAGAACCCCACAGGGCTCCCGAGGGACACGGTCGAACGCCTTCTCCAAGTCCACAAAACACATGTAGACTGGTTGGGCGAACTCCCATGCACCCTCCAGGACCCTGCTGAGGGTGTAGAGCTGGTCCAGTGTTCCACGACCAGGACGAAAACCACACTGCTCTTCCTGAATCCGAGGTTCGACAATCCGACGGACCCTCCTCTCCAGAACCCCCGAATAGACCTTGCCAGGGAGGCTTAAGAGTGTGACCCCCCTATAATTGGAGCACACCCTCCGGTCCCCCTTTTTGAACAGGGGGACCACCACCCCGGTCTGCCAATCCAGGGGAACTGCCCCCGATGTCCATGCGATATTGCAGAGTCGCGTTAGCCAACACAACCCTACAACATCCAGAGCCTTGAGGAACTCCGGGCGGATCTCATCCACCCCCGGGGCCCTGCCACCGAGGAGCTTTTTAACCACCTCGGCGACCTCGACCCCAGAGATTGGAGAGCCCAACCCAGAGTCCCCAGGCTCAGCTTCCAAAATAGAAGGCATGTCGGTGGGATTGAGGAGGTCTTCGAAGTATTCTGCCCACCGGCCCACAACATCCCGAGTTGAGGTCAGCAGCACACCATCCCCACTGTAGACAGTGTTGGTGCTGCACTGCTTCCCCCTCCTGAGACGCCGGATGGTGGACCAGAATCGCCTCGAAGCCGTACGGAAGTCTTTCTCCATGGCCTCTCCAAACTCCTCCCACACCCGAGTTTTTGCCTCAGCAACCACCCGAGCCGCATGCCGCTTCGCCCGCCGGTACCCATCAGCTGCTTCCGGAGTCCCACAGGCCAAAAAGGCCCGATAGGACTCCTTCTTCAGCCTGACGGCTTCCCTCACCGAAGGTGTCCACCAACGGGTTCGAGGGTTGCCGCCGCGACAGGCACCGACAACCTTGCGGCCACAGCTCAGATGAGCCGCCTCGACAATGGAGGCACGGAACACAGTCCACTTGGACTCCATGTCCCCCACCTCCCCCGGGACGTGTTCGAAGTTCTGCCGGAGGTGGGAGTTAAAGCTCCGTCTCACAGGGGATTCCGCCAGACGTTCCCAGCAGACCCTCACAACACGTTTGGGCCTGCCAGGTCTGACCGGCATCCTCCCCCACCAGCGGAGCCAACTCACCACCAGGTAGTGGTCAGTGGACAGCTCCGCACCTCTCTTCACCCGAGTGTCCAAGACATACGGCCGCAGGTCCGATGAAACGATGACAAAGTCGATCATCGAACTGCGGCCTAGGGTGTCCTGGTGCCAAGTGCACATATGGACACCCTTATGCTTGAACATGGTGTTCGTTATGGACAATCCATGACGAGCACAGAAGTCCAACAACAGAACACCACTCGAGTTCAGATCGGGGGGGCCGTTCCTCCCAACCACGCCCCTCCAGGCCTCACTGTCATTGCCCACGTGAGCGTTGAAGTCCCCCAGCAGAACAAGGGAGTCCCCAGGTGGAGCACTCTCCAGTACCCCCTCTAGGGGGTACTGGAGAGTTTATTAGTTACTAGGGTTACTAGAGTTTATTAGTTACTAGGAGCCGTTTATTAGTTTTGTCATAACGCCTGTTTAACATGTTCAAATGTGTTTAAAAAGGTAGATTTCTTTTTATGTTACACTACACTATTATCACCAAGTAAAATAATGAGTTTAATAAATAATTAATGGCTTAATTTACTTTATTTAATTTAGTTTAATACCTGGTGTGATAGTGTAATTGGTCTTGTGCTTCAGTATTAACTTAAATCAAGCTCCTATATTTTTCTGAAAAGTTATTTTTTATCTATTTTCATGTGAAGGTATTTGCACTACAAACTAGAGAAAAATACTTTGTAAGACTCTGTGTGTAAAATCAATCCAATTCACTTTATGATACATAGCTTCAGTTAATTTAGTAAGTAGTTCTGGACACTGCAAAAACACAAAACCTTACCGAGTAGGGTTGGGAGGAGTTTGTGTTTTGGCAGTGTATACTTGACTTAAATAAACAAACACATGCAGCAGTAAAACTAGCTGACCAAATGAGCTGGAGCTCAGCTTGGATTGCTAGGTAATGGGTGGAACTCTGCTGGGGTTGCCAGGTAACGGAAAGAACTCTACTGGGGTTGCTAGGTAACTGATGGAACTCTACTGGGGTTGCTAGGTAACGGATAGAACTCTACTGGGGTTGCTAGGTAACTGATGGAACTCTGCTGGGGCTGCTAGGTAACACTCAGTGCTTGCTGATTTGTTATGTTACAGTCAGAAAATTTTTGAAACAGCCCATTTTCCAGACACCATAAAACATTAATTTATTGAGAAAAATGGCTAGTTGGTTGTTTTTAGAATTAGTAAAAACCGGAATGGGAGTACAAAAGACATACATACTTTACGTGTCTTGTTTAAAATATTCTTTCAGAGTCTGAGCCGAAGCTCTGTTGAAGAAAAATGGATTCAACTTGTGTTTGACATAGAGCAGGAAAAGACTCAGCCTCTTCGGTGAGATTAAACAGCTTGAGCGGTGATTTGTTGCAGACTGGTTGGATGGAGCAGATCCTGGAAGAGCGCTCTGCAGGTGGGTTGTCTGATCCTGCCCTGGAGACGGATTGTAAGTGGCGGGTGGAGATGCTGCGCCTGCAAAACAAGATAGGGAGACAATGAAGGAAAACAAAACTATTTAAAAGACAGGTAGACGATATGAGGTGTGATGAGTGTTTAAATTATCCTGCTGCTTAAAGTACTTTCCACACAAAATAACCAATTTTAGCAACAGAGACAGAAAAACGGATTTCTATTTTTATTTCAGGATGTCTCCATGTATTAAACTGTTCTTGTGAATCTTTTCTGACTGACAGGGTTAAAAGAAAAACATGTTTGCGTGCTTCAATTAAAATCTTGGACTCATTATCTTAATTGCAATCTCGGTCTTTAATTAACAACACACACACACACAGAGTTATTCAGGTGTGATCAATGGCCTCCATAATCTCCCAGCATAAAATGAAAAGAAAATAATATCAGTGTTTTACCATCTTTAATTAGAATGTAATGTCAAAATTAATAACAATCAAGTCAATTAGCATTCAGAGTTGGCTGATGCGCTGATTCTGGTCTTTAATATTACTGCGATTCCTGGTTAATTGTCGTCATTACGGGCGCATTCAGCGGCGCTTCCGAGGAAATTAATGGAGTGAGCCGAGCTGACTGGAAAAGCTGCGGAAAACTGTAGAGCTGAGACAAAAAAAGATGCAGCAGAAGAAGGAGTCTCACCTCAGCAGGATCGCTGATTTTACTGCGTCTAAATTAGATCGCTCTCCCAGAAATACAAAACCCAACCTGTCAGAGGAACCACTCTCCTATCAGGAGGCGGGAGGGGTTTTATTGTCTTACAGACACCAAACCTGGTACCACAACGACTTAGAACTATTATAGAAAGAAATTTAAGAAAAGGAGGAGTTTGAGATAAATCTCAGAAATAAATCCAGAGCTCAAAAAAGTTACTAGGAAAAAAAAATCTGAAATTTTCTAGAAAAAACAAGGAAATTTCTGAGTTTGAAAAGTTGAAAATTTACTAGAAAAATCTCAGATTTGTGAGATTACACTAGAAGATTTTCTAGAAATTTTGAGCTCAAAGGTAAAAATTTTAAGGAATTTTTTTATGTATGGAGTTCAGAAATTTGCACAAAAAATGCCAAATGATTTTGACATTTTTGAGTTTCAAATGTCAAAAATGTTCAACTTTTGGAAGTTTTCTGTAAAGTACTATTTCCACCAGCCAATGTTGTATTAAGGCCATTGGAGATAGAAAAAATAAGTAATTTTCCAGACTCAATATGGGTTTTGAAAATTGAACAAACCTTATTTTGATCTGTAAATGCTCTGGGTAAAACGCATCTTAAGCGCATGTTCCCCACTGAACACTTAGCCATTTTAAAAGATATTTTCCACCAAATTTCTTTGTCAGAGATTCAGTTCCTCCAGGTAAGAGGCATTTTGTTTGGGACAAATAATATATTTGTTTAGCGTAGTTCCTTCTGTGTGGTGTCTTGTGGGAATAATTGTTTTGTAGATACTTTTAATGCTCGTGCACTAAAATAAGCGCCTGTTTAACAGCAACAATACTATTTTCAGCAACTTCGTTAGCAATGTTTCATGTAGCATAAGAGCTCTAAATATCTGCTAACACAGTCCTACGGATCTTTAACTAAGCTTAACTACTCCGTAACTCATTGGAGGATCTCTTACTATGATAAAAATACATCTATTAAGCACAGAAAACGAAACCTTCGTACCTTTTCCAACGGAATCCAAAGTTCCTTCCGTTAGCATGGGAAAACAATTCGCCCCCCATAATGGTACGATCTGTTAACTTCTCTGATTAAACACCGAACTGACTCTCAAATACCAAACTATGAGCTTAATATGCTAAGCATTAAAGATAATTATTCACAATTATAGTCATAACAACACATTTAATGCAAATAAAATAACTTCAAAACCGGAAGTTACCTGGTGTTTTGAAGCGGCTCTGCCGGCTTTTCAAAATAAAAGCTACCGCTGCTCATTTAATTTCCTACCATAGCAAACTTCTCGTTTCACATTTCTACATTTGCACTAGAAACTATACTTAAATATTTGGTAAGATTTTGTTTTTTGCAATGTAACACACCTGTCAAAACAACTGTTTTTGTAGTTTTCAGGAGATTTTCCTCAATAACAAACCATAAAAGCAAGGACATAATGTTTTCTTCACTTGAGGAATGGTTTTAGGTCGTCATTTGATTTATTTATTTTTTTTAGTCCAATCTTTTTCCATAATTTGTCTGCTTTAAGTAGTGAATAATCTACAATGAGGTCATTTCCAGAAGAAACGCAGGGAAAAAAGACCTCATGGAGAGCAGATCGTTTGAAACTAAAGCTGTTGGTTTGAGTCCGCTCTTTCTACTTCCAGCTCGGAGAAACACATTAAGCAGGACTGGAAACGCTGGATCATCAATTAATGATTTCCCGGGCTGCGGTTTTCCTGCCCTGAGCCTGGTTCTGTAATCAGTGAGTGAATAACTTTGTACAGGACGGCTGCTAATGAGGGCCAATAAAGATGTTGGCCACAGGCTTCAGAGGATGAACTTGGATCCTATTTAAGAGTTTGCCCTTTGGGATGAGATGACCCACTAGAGACCGCCGGGCCTTTGAGATGTTTACCTTGAGATTCCTCACTAAATATTAGATCTTAATTATCTTTGCAGCCTTTTGGGATACGCTGGTATATCCTGGAGCGAGTTTTCTCCTTCCACTGCAAAAACACAAAGTATTACCATGTATTTTTGGTTTAGTTTCTAGTACAAAAAGCTTTGTATGCTTGAAATAAGACAAAACTAACTTTTCAAAATGATATAGGAGCTTGTTTTAAGCCTTTAATTCCTAAATATTGACACCCAGCCTTTGTCAGTTGCCTTTTTGGTTTGCCACATAAACTATTCTCAATAAAGTTTAATTATTAAATAAAAATACCATCAGTTTATCTTGTCTTATTTCAAGTGTACTGAAAACTAGACAAAAGTAGTTGGTAAGATTTTGTGTTTTTTCAGTGTACAGCTAAAGTATACTCAAATAAAAAAATGGGCTTTCCAGAGATAAAGTACTTGCACTGCAAAAACACAAAATCTTACCAAGTGTTTTTGGCTAGTTTCTGGTGCAAATATTTTACTATATTTGAATTAAAGCAAAACTAACTTAGAAGTAACTTTTCAGTAACATAGATGAGGTATTTTTAAGTAATCTATTTGTTTATATTTATTTAAATATTCTGGTTCCATTTCACTTATAATATGTGAAAAATGTTTTGTTATAAGTGAAATAATCTGCAAGTGGAAATTATACTTTTTCATCAATATTAAGCACTTATTATGGGATCCGCTGGTATATTTGGGATTTTACCAAATATTTTTGGTCTAGTTTCCAGTGCAAATATCTTGGTGCTCTTGAAATCAGAGAAAAATAACGCTTCAGCAAGATATAGGAGCAGAACGGGACTGGGCTAGCCTGTGGTTGCTAGGAAACGGCTTGGCTGGGTTGCTAGGTAACAGGGCAGTCCCTTAACAGTTGGGCGGTTTTTAAAATGGGTCATTGGTAGCAGAAACTTCAAGTGAAATAATCTGCCATTGGGACCATTTTTCATCCATATTACTAAATTATTGACTTAAAACAGGGCAGTATATTTAACTGAAAAGCTAATCGTAAATTAGTTTTGTATTAATATATTTGTGATAGACACTAGACCACAGATACGTTTGTCTTTTTGCAGTGTGGTGCGATTTCTTTCGTTGCCAACAGTTTGTAAAAGTTTGGGACAACTCATAAGTGTCCAGAGGTGTTACATGAGCGCACAGCTACGTCGTTAAACCCCATTACTCCTGACCTGAGGAGGGAAGTTGGGATTATCTCAATGCTATTGTCTTACATTTGGAGAAGAGCCGAGGGTTTAATCAAATTGTGGAGCAATCAATGCAGCGGCTCCAGCGGACACTTTCCGCTGCCCTTGGAGCCCAAGGAGTATTCAGAAACGACACCAGCGGCTAAAAGAGTCGCTTCGGATACATCATCGCGGAGAATGAGATTAACCTCCCCTCCCCGCCCACCGGGATATCTAATGTCACCGAGCTTATCTTCTAAGCGCTCAATCAACCTCCAAGAGTCTGGACAAAAAAAAAAAAAAAACACCACCACCTCGCGGCCATTTTGTTTCTCTTTCAACTCCCACGACATGGTGGCGACTCGTGTTTGTTCGCTTTTCAACTTTTCATGGAGGCGATCGAGAGAGCCAACCTGCTGTGCTGGTGGGAGTGTTTCTGTGGGACAAGAGAGGAATAAAAGTGGGGATAAAGATGCATTTTAAGGCTGAAATATTGGGACACAAACCCCTGCGGCCATGACTGGACTCTGTCCCAGATACCCTTATTTATTATTGAAATGTTTTCCTATTTTCCTCCTTAGTCCATTTGTTCATCTCAACAACATTTAAAGAGATACATCCAATCTTCTTATAGCGTAAAAATAAGGTTTTCCACACAACAATAACAAACTTCAATGTATTCATTTTAATAGCACTTATACTATAGAGCAACACAGGGATTCAGACTTGTAGTAAAATTACACTTTTTATATGTTTTACCCCCCAAAATTTGTGTTTAACCTCCTTTTCTCTTATAACACTAAATGTAAAGCAGTCCAACCAACTAAAAAGTCAATAAATACAAATTTATTGTTCACAAATGAAAAGAATATGAGGTGCTGTTTATAAAATTACAGTGAAAAATTAACACCCTGTCATAAAAATTTCATATTTTTACTTCCTCTTAACTATGTTAGAGTTTCAAACTAAAAGTTTAATTAACAATCTAAATATTTAACATACATTTAGCTAGCAAACTGAATATTTAGTATGTAATATAAATATTTAGTTCCATATTTAGTTGGCAAGCTAGATATTTATCTAAATATTTAATTTGCATGTCAAGCTTACTTAGCAAGCTAAATGCTTAACATATATTTAGCTCAATTTTTAGTTAGTAAACTAAATTTTTAGGAATTAAACTAAATATTTAGCTCCATATTTAGTTAGCAGAGGAATAAAAGTTCTTCTAAAATCTTTCAGAAAATCCTAAAAGTGCATTGAATCGTATCAAATTGTATCGTTTGCCAAATACTGTGATACATATCGTATTGTGATCAGAATATCGTATATCGTATCGTGAGATTATTGTATCACTACACCCCTACTAAATATTTAGCTCCATATTTGGCTAGCAGGCTAAATATTATTGTCATTCAATGTAACCATAATTACAACGTTTAACAGCAGAGGTATTTAGACATCTTCTTCATGATTTTTATCTTGCTTTTGTGTCTTTTTTGAATACTTTGTGTGTTGAAGATTAATTTCTTTCTGAAAAATGAAATGTTCTACTCCAGTTTGAAGCTAACCATTTTGTTAGCAAGCTAAATTGTTAGTTTACAAATTAACAATCTAACTTTAAGTTAAACATTTAGCTTAGGACTGGTATAAAAATTCACTTGCCGACAACCAGAAATGGATTATCAAAATAAAAGCTGAGTTTTCATTTCACAACAACAGTGACTTCAGACAGTGGTTTAACCAGAGCAGCTGGAATACAGACTGCTACTGGAGATCCTTCCTGGCACAATTCTTTAAAAAAACTTTGAATGTCGACTATTTTTTAATTTGAATTGAGCTGTATTGTAATCTCAGAATGGTTGTAAAAACATATTAATACAAATGTATTAATTGCATGAAAATGTCCTGCCACTCATTTTTTTTCTCTCTCTTTCTCTCTCTCTCTGTGTGTTTGTGTGTGTGTGGGGGCGTGTGTGTTAAATTGAGCCCCTGAGCAGAAAGTGGACTCTGACTTCTTTTACTGGAAACCAAATTGGATGAAAACCTTAGCTGAATGCAGAAAATACATTTACATTAATGTGACCTCCTTTTTCATTTCGGCCAAGTCTGGTTTTACAGAGAAAATTACAGCCAGCCCATCATCTGAGGTAAATGATATATGTGAATGCATATTTTAAATATATTAATCCAAAAGCAATTTTCAGGTTGGCTCCCTGTCAGGTCGGGAGTCATCTTTTCTTTTTCTTTTTTTTTTTTTTGCCCCTTCCAGCTCAGGCATTGTTTCGCTAATCTAAAAAGATGAGTATTAAGGTTATTTTGTCAGTGCAGCTGTACATGTCAGAATATCCTGCAGCTGTAGTCGTCCAGTGCAGAGAAGTTTATTCTGTTTCCTCTAATTACCCAAAGAAATGTTCATATTTCGATGGGCGGCCGGCCTAAATAGCTTTGTTTACAAATACGCAGAGAGAACAGAAGAAATTTGGAAAATGCAATATTTTCTCCTTTACAGATTTATTCTTTTCATTATATTTAAAGGGGACCTATTATGAAAAAAATGCACATATTTGTACTTCCATCTGCTTAAAACGAAACAGCCCAGGAATATATAAAGTTGAAGTCCTTAAATTTGTTGTGAAATTAATAAAATATGGTTAATTTAGGTTATAACCATAGAGTTGAATCATAAATAAGTCAAGTGATGCCCAGTGATAAAATAGATTTTAGTTTTATTTGTATTGATTTCTGCATCCTGAGTAACTTTTTGTTGTGTTGGTTCATTAATTTTTCAGAAGAGTCCATGAATATTTGCAGGCTGGCTGCAGAAAAGCCTGTGGTATTTGTCAAATGTACATTTCAAAAAGGAGCTGAATGGAAACTCTCACTTACACACAATTGCCTTATTAATTCATTATGTGCTAACTGCTTACTTTGATAAATAATAGAAAGACTTCCAGCCTTGTAGATGTCAGTCATCCTTGTTTTTTGTGCTAAATTGTGTTTGAAATGTAAATTCTGACAAATTCACCTTCAGTAATGTTTGAAAGCATAAACTATTGCGCATGTTTGATTGTCTTTGTTTTTAATCTCTACGAATGAGCAGCTTCTCCTTTTGTTTCATGAGACTCCTATGGGAATTTTGACTTTCTGACCGAACACAGATCTCTGCTTTGAAGATAATGAGAGGAATCTTGAAATCGGCTTTGTTTAATTGATAATCAGTGTTAAAAACACATCCTAACAATCCGTGGCTCAGTCCGACTAAAAGCAGATCTTCCCTCTGACATTTGGTACAGAGGTGTTCTGTTTTTACAACTTTGTGTGTGAAAAAATATGTTTTCAATGTAAAACAAGATATAAAGTTAGATTTAATAAAACCTATTATGCTTCCTTGAAAAGCTTAAAAAATTTAGAATAGGTCTATATAATAAAAAAACATATTCTTTACATTTTTACACAAAATCCTTCTTAGTTAATGAGATTTTAATCTGTTTTTTAGGTCTTTGAAAAGCAGAAGTGGAGCCTCCTGTGCAACCAACAATAATGCAGAAAGTGGTTTCTGGATGGTAAGTCAAGAACACTCGTCTTTTCCAGCAGCCATTACACAGCAAATACAGTGGTAAAACCAGCTGATAAAACGTACTAAAGCTCCGCTTGGGTTGCTAGGTAACGGCACTGAACTCTGCTGGCGTTGCTAGGTAACGGTTAGTGCGTGCTGGTTCATGTCGTTTCATTCCAAAGGCTCTTTTTCCCAACACCAAAAAGCATGAACTTACTACCAAAAATCATCGGGTGGATTTTTTTAAGCGCTTGGCTTGTTTTTAAATGCAGTAAAGACTCAAATTGAAGTAAGAAATGTGAATTTTACATCATAGATTTCCTTTAAGAAGCTCCAATTTTTTTCCTGACACTTAGCCTTCATCACATCATCACAACAATGCCTCTCATTTGCTGTTTACAATCATTCTTAGGACAGATGGAATGAGAAGTAGTTTGTATAAGGAGGTCAGCAGACTCACAGTTCCACTAGGTGTTTGCTAATTGCAGCTGCCGCTAGTCTAGAGGAGCTGACTAGCACCCTGTGAGGTGGATGCTCAGCTAAAGACTTCAAAGTTCATATTCAGCATAAAATTTGTGCCAAAAATGAGAATGCACCAGCTGGTTTGTATAGAAACATGTAAAACTGGGTCAGTGTCATTGACTCCATCTTTAAATGAAACGTTTGTTGCAGCAGAAGTTGAAATTTGGACGGGTTGGTGGATGGGACCCACTTTTTCTCCACCTGGAAAGTCTCTTTCTCTGCATTGCTGCTCTGCCGTCCCACACAGCAGCACAGAAATCCTCCTTTTGAGGCTGGAAAATCACCTACAGAAGGAGAAGAAGCCGACTGAGAAAAGGGACGAATTACAACACTATCCTGTGACGCAGTGAACAGCCGATTGATTGATTGCTCTCAGCTTTGTGCTAAAGTGACCAAAGGTTTATTTTTTGTTCCAAACAGACCAACATTACCTCTGCGTTTTGCCGCAACGATAAAATTCAGATTTTATTGCTCCTTCTGAGAAGATTACTACTCATATGCTTCTGTTTTAAACAAATATTCAGCGATTTCAGACATTATGTGAAAGAACCATACGGCCATTTTCTTTTATTTGAGCTGATTAAATGAAGTGTGTTATCTCTTTTTCTGTATCTGCTGGTTTTGAGCAGAAGCAGCAAAGATTAACAGTCCGGTTTCATGAACAATTAACCTAAAAAAATAAATAAAAACCTCCACACACACATTGGTGCTTCAGAAAAGTGAATCCTGCTGCTCATCTGTTGAAATTTATCAGAAAGGATCACAATGATGCATTTTTAATGCTTGACCGCTTTAAAAAATAACTCCACCCTCACTCCTTCTACAGGAAGGAGTGAGGGTGTTCAAAGTGGGGTGCGTGGGCCATTTGTGGCTCATGGACTGATGTTTTTTGCGGCCACAATTGAGGAATAAATTAGGAAAAAAACTATTACGTTTAAATTAAAATGTACTTACAAAACATCCAACACTAAGTGATAATCTGGGTTCCTTCTGTTGTCATGGTAACTAGGACCAAATCTACTCATTGGTGCACCAAGTTGAAGATTTGGGTGCAATTAAAAGCTTTGATGGGCTGAAATGATTAATCGTGTTTTAGGGCTCTGTAGGTCCTAAAATAATAACTTAATTACATAATTGATTTGAATTGATTGGTCATAATCATCATTCAGTCATTACATTGTAATTAGAGTAATTCATCACCTGCGTACTTACAGCTCAGTATGCAGGTTGCTTGTTGAGATAAGATTTATTTGTGATTGTCATCAACAGATTACAACGAGATTGTAACCTGAACATATAGGTACTAAATAGGAGAGGCCCAAGGATCGAACCTTGTGGTACTCCACGTTTAACATTTGTCCACTCCAGTGAAATGTTACCAATTGACACAAAAAATTGGAGTCCAAAATTCTTAGAAATGACCTTGTAACTGTAGAGGTCAATGGCTTTGGGCCTTTTGACTGTTCTTTAATCTGTTTAGATCAGAACATGAAGTCTTACTTTTGGGATTCGATTAGCAAGCTACCATGGGTTGCAAACGTGTTCATACTTTTTCATATTTTGTCACATTACAACCACAAAAATAAAAATACACCATTGGGCTTTTATGTGAAAGACCAACAGAAGGTGGTTCCAAAAAGTATTGATTCAGGGGGGCTGCATACTTTTTCACACCGCATTTTCAAATTCATTATATGTAAAAACTGTTTAGAATCATCTTCACATTGCATATAACTTTGTGTTGGTGAACGAATACTTCTGCAAGCCGCCGCGTTACGCTAAAGATTCAAAGTCTAAAGAATTTTTCTAAGAATTTGGCAATCTGTTAAGCATTGTCTAAGACATCATTTTAATATTTTAACAATTTTTTACAGTCTTAGATATTTTTCGGTTTTGTTTTTTACCTAGTTTCTAAGTGTTTCACATAAAGAGTTAATCATCCGTGCGTAAAACGGTGATTTGGCTTGTTGTGGATTCACTGTAATCCTTCCAGGAGCTGTTAGCGCTCTGATTCTCGGTTTATTCTCTCTTGTTTTGAGCAGAGGGGTCATCAGAGACGGAGCCGTCTCTCTCCTCACATCAGATCTCTGTCATAACACGTCTCTGGCATTCGACACTGCAGCAGAACTCACAGATGAAACAGTCCTTTGATCAGAGAGCCCTTTGAGTGCGCTCTTTAAACCTCCACTGCCACATTCAGGAGGCATTAGCAGCAATGCCACAACACCGCCATTGTGCCTGGGCCTCTTGCACAACAAAACTCACAGAGACGATGCAGGAGAAAAGAAAAAAAACACCCGAGCCGGGCCATCAAGCCGCATCAGCGGCGCGTCGAGATTAAATCGTTTTATATTACATCGGACGTGCGAGTAATGCTGCCGTGTCAAACGTCAGGCTTGCAGTTCGGTGATGCTTCTTCAGCTCGATCCTGCCATTTGCATTTTTAAAGACAGTTCCTCTAATGAACATGCAGTTACTTTTAATCACAGTTAGCGTCTTCTTAAGGAGAAATTGTTGACGTGACAGCCCAGCTGAAACGAGAAACCTCAGCTGAAAACGCCTGCAAAAGAAAATGTAAGCTCTATTTATTTTAACACAAAACATAAAGTTTTCACCTATTTGATACCTCATGCAAATCATGGGAAAATGGGTTTGACACACAGGATAACTAACTATATGGAGTTAATTTCCTGCCAAAACATTTGACACAAATAAAAATGGTTTATCTGCTTATTTTAAGTGGAAATACGAAAATCCAGGAGATTTTAAAGAGAAGTCTTTGCGTATCACATAGACTACTCCTCTGCAGACTCTACCCACCGTTAGTGATTTGCTTTATTGTGGAAGTTGGGAGATAATTATTTTTTGGAAAGAAAGTAACGCCCAAATAAGTAACTCCAGATTCAGGAACAAGCCCCCAAAAAACGGAACTTATTAAATTTCAAGCCACTTTAGAAACAAAGCCCAAGCCCAAAGCTGTTTATAATAAGTGGACGTGGCAATTCTACCTCTTGTCACGTTAAATCTAAATAAGCTGTTGCTGGCCAGGCCCACCAACCCAACGTTTACACTCGCATCTGAACATGGCTGCAAACCGATGCGCAATTATACAACCGTACCTCTTTGAAAAGCAGAAGTGGAGCCTCCTGCACAACCAACAGGAATGCAGCAAGTGGTTTCTGGATGGTAAGTCAACAACAAAACTCTCCTCTTTTCCAGCAGCCATTGTAAAGAGCACACAGCAGTAAAACCAGCTGAACAAACATGCTGGTTGTAGGTGACAGGGCTTGTCACCTACAACCAGGTGTTGCTAAGTAACCCCAGTCGAGCCCAATACACCTGGTTTGGTTGAACCAGGTATTAAAATTGAGATTAAAAGTCTCTTTTTCAAGAGAGACATGGCCAAGACTGGCAGCAATTGCAAATCAAAGTAATGGTATTGCTGTGTCGTTGCTGTTGCTAGGTAACGGAACTTGTTTCTCCAGACACCAAAAAACAGTAAGTTATTTCTAAATAATGGCTGGATGTTTTCTTTTAAGGACTTGGACAGATTTAAGAAGCAGTAAAAAAATATAAATTTCAGGAAACTGAGAAAAATGTGTAAAATAAACAGAATAGGTCTCCTTTTGGATCAGAAAATATTTCAATAATTCTGATAGTGTAGGCAATCTGAGCCACAAAATACCACCTTTTAATGCAGAATACGTTTTGGGACTTGACTGCGGACTTTGTTCTGAAAGGCACAAAAGCTCCAGTTGTCTCAATCTGGACGAGTTCACTGACCTGCAGTGACACCCGGAGTCACCAGATCTCAATCCAACAGAGGAAGATGCTTTCATGTCAATATGGACCAAGATGTCCGTGGCACCAAGAATTTAGTCGGTTCTGAGGTCCAACAAGGAACCGTTCAAGTGTACCTGGTTACACACAGAGCCTATAAAAAGTATTTTCCTCTTGGATGTGGTACCATTTCATGTTTTTACAAGCAGAATTTGGCTTTTTTTGAGACAACAAATGGCAAAGAAAATGATTAATATCTCATATTTTTATCTTAGTACATTTAAAATAAGACAAAACTAACTTACAGTAACTTTTCAGCAAGATATTGGAGTCAATAATAGTCAATAAATCCTTAATATCGATGAAAAAAGTATTATAAGGCATTTTCCCCATCTTACAAGGCAAATAATCTTCCTGTTTTTAATTTAGTTTTGTCTTTTTTAAAGTGTACTAAGATAGACTAAATACTTGGTAATATTTTGTGTTTTGCACTTAAACCTGACAGAACGGGAAAATTTTCCCTGCAAATCTTTGAATAAATGTGTCTTTGTACGCTAATGTACATAAAATAGTTTTTTCTTTACAGCTTTGCTGCTTTTATTGTTTCCGTTTCAGTCATAAGATGAGCTTCAGAGTATTTGCTGCCTTCACTTCTTAGAATAAATCTCAGAAGTTTATATTGAATGGATTTGAAGAGAACTACGAACTTCCCGATGTCCTTTTCATTTCTTCCTTTTTCTTCAAGCATAATCACAGATTAAATGGAATAAATATAAACCATTCAGCACTTTAGATGCTTTAAATTCTGTCAATACATCCTTGACGTGCATCTTTTTAACAAGTGTCTTTTAAGTAAAGAATAACGTTTTTACATTTATTGTTAACTTCGCCGATGAAAAGGAAGAGCTTGACATTTTTCCGCTGCTTTTAAACGATTCAGGTTTTTTTTCTATAATATGTGAAGCATAGAAGAAGAAGAAAAATGTCTTCTAAATGTATTTTTATTACCTGGAAAACGTCCAGAGGAAAAAATACAAGTGGTAAACAACTCCGCAGATTCTTAGACCAAGGATTTTACAATGTGAGAGATCAAAATGTTTTAATTTTTGCAAACAATGGATGAAGTTAATTTCTATGACGGTAGATTAGGGGCATTGTAGAAAGAAAAAAAGGAGCAAATTTTAGCCAGAAATCTCAGAAATTTTCAAGAAACAACGAGGACGTTCTCTGAGCTTGAAAAGTAGAAAATGTGTGAGAAAAAACTAAAACATTTTGACATTATTTTCACATACATTTAAGAAAAAAATGTCGGAACTCAAGAATTTATTATTTTTCGAGCTCAGAGAATTTTCCAATTTTTCTAGAAAATGTTTTGCTTTTTGGCAGAGATGTACTCCTTCATTTTGTTTTTCAGCCTACAATCGCACCAAATGGAGTGGCATCAGATTATAGTAGTTACGTTTTCCTTTTTTGTTTTTAGAAAAAGACCATGAGCCATTTCTCCAGCTACCGTTAGCCTAGCGCATCTGTTTTGGTTGTATTTACCCAGAATTCCCTGCTCAAAATATAGCAAGTTTTCTGGAAAACAAAAACAAAAAACGAATCAAACCCAAATCAAACTCTGGTCTGCCTACAAACCTCGGCCTTGGAAATAAAGTTTGGTGCTATTTTAATGCGTATGTGAATGCCATGCAGACCAGAAACTGCTCCAAAAGCAGGAAGTGGACTACAGTGCAGTGCATTCTGGGTAAATACAACCAAAACGACTGCAAAATGTTAATGCTAGCAGGAGAAGTGGCGCGTGGTCGCTACTCCATTTTTATTTAGATTTCCTGAAGAAGGAAGTTGCGCTCAGTGACTTCTTCAGTGGTTTCTGTGTTGTTTCCTTCAGAGGTTTTTGATACAGCGCCCCCACAGGAGAGGAGGGGAGCACGTTTTTTAATTATTACACATCGTTTGAGTGGGTACAGTGTGAAAGAGAACCGCAGCAGCTGAAAATGTAACAGATGGTGCAACTTTGGTCCCCAATCAAACCGAGTCTAACAGACTGTCAGGTGTGAAAGGTCAGAGTTCATGACTGAACAGCCTTCATGGGAGAGGTTCAAGTTCTGAACTACAGCTGAACAGAAAGAAGAAATCATTTAGATCATCTTATATCACCATATATTCTAAATAGTGGTTAGTTAAAACTTAATGTGGCTCTAAATAAATAAATGTTTCCAGTTTGATTACATTCACATATTGTTACAACTGGTCAACATGTAAGACTTTAATGAAAACGTTTGAACCCCGACTCGTTATTAGAGAGATCACAATGGCCTGTTGGAGCCACACAAATCTGTCTGTACTCATGGCAAACATCACCTGCACAGCAAAGATTATTAAAAGTCTAATTATGCATATCAAACACCACAGACGGGACAATTAGAGCGGAGGGCTTCAGGCCGCCTGGCACAGATGGTTTGCCCATTTAAAGAAACTACAGACAAGTCCAGCTCAGTCATGTTGGATTTTATTCTAGTTGCAGGTCCCCACAGAGAGAAACAGATCAGTTTTAATCGAAAAAGGCTTTTTTTTTTTTGTTCCTTCGGTGGAAAAGAAAGTTTTAGTACGGCATGCAGGCACACAGATGGCTTCAATCATGTTTTTATATTTTCAGAAATGTTGCACGTTGGCTGCAGGCATGTCTGCACAATAAAACACTCAGAAGAAGAAAAAGGTAACATGATGCACTTTATAACAATAAAAGGGACAGATTAGAAAGCCAAACAGATAAATAACAATGATCATTTTTGATTATTTTAGTAATCAATTATTCTGATCGCTAATCAGATAAAAATTTGCTCCATTCTGCAGATTTTTCATTTATCCACTAAAGTTTATTCTATACCATATCAGTAATACATAAAAAGACAAATTAACAAACAATTAAAAACAAGTAAATAAAAATTTAATAACCTAAAGTGCAACAGCTCAGCAGGGTTTCCTAAAGCGTGGCCCGTGGGCCATTTGTGGCCCTTAGAATAAGATTTGTGGCCGCTCACTGGATTTGAAAAATGGTGCGAATTTGTCCCTCTGAATTTCAGAGTTGGAAACTTTTTGTAATTATTCTAGAAGATAGAAAATGTCATTAAACAAATAATTATCTCTTTCTTTTTTGCTTTTGTTTTTATTCCATAGAAATTCATACCAGAAACACAGCGGCACTTTACTACAAATCACTCTTTGGTTAAAAACACAGAAGGTTTTTAAAAGAAAATCCTGTTTCTGTTGCTGGAAATGAAGAAACATTTCACTGACCAATAAAATAGAAAATAATTGGCACCAAAAGAGTTAAATAACTGTAAACATTAAGGCAAAATTCACACTAATGTTGGTTTTATTAAAATATGTTTTATTGCTCTGCAGGTCAAAGAGAGAAAAAGCACAATTGTATTAGTTTTGCATTTTTAATTGGAGAGAAAAAGCAACTTTTGGGGAAAATGTTTGGACACCTCTGATTTATTTTAATTAATAATTGGAAAGTAAAATGTTCTTAAAATTAGGTTGTTTTTTTTAACGTTTACATAATTTGTACCAGGCAAAAATAGAACTGCTATTTGAGAAGTGAAAAGTTTTTTTTTGTTGTTGTTTATCTTAAATGGAAAATTAATTAATTTTGGGTGCAGTTTTTGTTTAATTACTTCTCTGAAAATGTTTTCCTTTTTTAGCAAATGGCCTTTTTTGAGTCCATCTATGCAATTAATCGATTATTAAATTAGTTGACGATTACTTCAACAAACAATGTTTCACAATTAATCTGTTTAATTGTTTATTAATTGACAAGCAATTAACAAATCCTTTAAGAAATTAATAAAGTATTCACTACTTTATGATTTGTTTTTTTACAAATATAAATTTTTTTTTAAATTTCAAATCAACAGATTTAAAGATAAATTTGGGTTTAAGCAACCTGAGACTGTGCAGCAGATCCAGATCTCTGCAGTATTACAATTACTGTGAGGTGACATGACTGAATCAGTTGACATTTAGGTAATATTAAACTGGGGTTTAGTCACTCCTGCTGTAAACTTTAAATGTCAAACAGAGCAGGAGATGCATGTTCAGCTGCGGCCTGCATCACTTCAGCTTTAGTTGGTGTTTTCATTGGCAGAAATTAAAGTAATGCAAAGATTATTGCAAGCAGACGTTGCAGCGTTAGGGAGTAATCCAGCTATCGTTGCTAACACGTCTAGATGGTTAGCAGAGAAACCTCAGTGGGCAAAAACATTTTAAAATATATATAAAACCATCAATATTCTACAGACTTCCTGACTTGTTTTAAGCATGTGTCAAACTCGAGGCCCGTGGGGCAAATCCGGTCCGCCATAGCTTTCTGTGTGGCCCTCTAAACACTAAATGTGCTTAAATATTATGTTTTCAATCAAATCAATGCAGTTTTTATCTGTTTACTGCCTAATTTTATCAGTCAGTCCCTCCAGTTTCTTCAGAATTATTATGGAAATTCACACAATCAACGAATCCCCACACGTTTTGTGCTAAAACATCATTGGGAGTTTATTGCAGATTTTTCTTTAAAATTGTCAAAAACTTTCTTACATGTATTAAATAGTTGCCTCTATTTTAATTGATGTCAGATTATAATCCGTGATCTATACAGCAGTAATAAAACGTCACATTTACTGTCATGAATAGGCGCAAATATTAAAAAATTTATACCACAAACGCTTCGATTTTTATTGCAAAAAATCACAAAAGGTATCACAAAATCATGGAAAGACAGAAATATTATTTAATTTTAAGAATTCATTGATATTTTAACAGGTTTTATCAATACATTCTGGCACAACCGGCCCTTTAAGAGCTGTTATGATCTTAATTTGGCCCAAAACAAAAAAGAGTTTAACGTCGCTGCTGTAGCGCAAAACAATATCGATGCTACAACTAATGCAAATAGGAGAAAATATTGTCCTATAACTAAAAATTAATTAACAGGTAAAAAGTGTTTCTTAGGTTAAACTTAAATTATTTTTTTTTTGAAAAATAAAGAAATTATTGTTTTGCATATTTAGTCATTCTTTTCAAAGAACTTACAGACATTTTTTGATAGTAATAGTAAATATTTTTATTTAGCTTTTAATTTAAGTGTATTTGTATATTTTGTCTACTAAACATTTTTTCTTTATTTATTTTTTTTTGTCTAAAAGAAAATGAGGTAAATCGTCACATTTTTATCTTTTCATCCTTGTTGTTGTTGTGAATTACATGATTTTTTTTTCTTCAACCTGAAACAGGAAACAATCTTCCGCCTCCGTTGCCTTTTTACTCCAAAAAGAATTTAAAATGTTTTTTATTTTGCAAAAACATCCTAAATGTTTTCATTTGAAATAAAAGAAGAGAAGAGTTCAGATCTTTTTTTTATTATTATTATTTTAATTCACTTTGAATTTTAGGGCTGCTTTATGTACAGCATGTCATCAAAGTCTAACTTTCTTTGGTATAGATCTGTGGCAGGTAGACAGGACAAGCAGGACAGACGGATCAATGGGCGAACAGAGCCAGAGTCCACAGTGAGCAGCATGTTTTGACACTTTGTGTCCTGTTCTGGGCTGCAGGCTGTCAGGTGCTGCAGGAAACGACGCGGACCCTAACTCTGGTTCCTGCTGTCATTTCCTCCAGGCCACAGCTTCTCTTCACCTTCATCTGTTTGCTCTTCCAGCTGCTGGTGCAAAAGTTTCCTATATCAAGTTTAAAGCTAATCTGGTTTCCTTCAATGCATTCGTTCTTCCAGTTTGGAAAGTAAAAGAGCCTCAGTGGCGCCACCAAGGGGAGGTAATGGACATTTAAAGTAAAAGGAGCAGTTCAAATGCTTTGATAAAAACTCAAAATTAATGTAACATTTATGTCCGTAATTGTACGTAAACTTCTGTACAGAATCATATTAATGTCTGTGTGTATGAGAGCCATTTTAAGTTATCACACTTCTGTTATCACAGTAAAACATGAATCTGTCTTTTCTTGTTGCCGCTGCTGGCAACAAGAAAACCCTTAACCATTTGTGGATCAGTACAACTGACTGCAACACAGCCAAGTGAACAGTTTTTATTGATAGTTTTATGAACGTACAAACAGGAGAGAAAAGCTCTGTTTCCATACAAATGTACGCAAAACTTTGTAGATGTTTCTCTAATATTTAAAATGCATAATTTTTAAAATAAATCCAACTAAAATTATGCAGTAACTCATTAAAAACCATCGTCATCCTACCACTTCCTGTCGTATTCTTCTTTGTGGTTTCCGCCAGTAGTAACTTGAAAAAATTGGCATGTTTCCATTAAGTGAATTTATTTAGTAATAACAATTTGTGCAATTATATCCATGAATCTAAGATTTCCCCTTTGGAGACTCTGAGAGTTTGTTTGGAATAGAGAGAAAATGTAATTTTACCCGGGATTGTTTCGCCCACAGGACCAAATGTAGGAGGTCAGTGACTTTCTTTAAACAGAAACTTTTTCTAAAACTAAATTGAATAATCAATTATCACCAAAAGACTTTCCCAGCTTGTGTAAGTCTGTAAATCTCCTTCCCAGATATTCAATGAGGTCCTTGAACTTTAACGGTGCTCCAGGTTTCGGTCCATCCAATGAGTGCTATCAAAACAAATCCTGTTTATTCTGACAAGGAAAAACCTTGGCCTAGTCAAACTTTCAGATCCATTAAATATCTGGTTTTATATATTTTAGACTCTGTAAAATAGTGTAAATATCTTAGTCCATTTGAAATAAGACAAAATAACTTAAAAGTAACTTTTCACCAAGACATGAGAGGTTGTTTTAAGTCAATAATTCCTGAATATTGATTTAAAAAAATACTATTTCTTCTGGCAGATTTACAGCGGTGTATTTGGGCCATTGTAAGTAAAAAAAAAACAAAAAAATAAGAGTAGCACATTTCTGCCAAAAAGCTGGTAAATTTTGACATTAATCACAGAAAGTTTCTAGAAAAAACTTGGAAATTTCAGGTCTCAAAAAACTGAAAATTTGCAAGAAAACATTTTCACCTATAGTTTGGTAAAAATGTCTTGTAATGAGTGAAATATTTAATCAATATTAAGTAATTATCAATTTAAAACAAACTCCAATGTTTTGCTGAAAAGTTACTTGCAAGTCAGTTTTGTCTTATTTCACATCTACTAATTTGTTAAAACTAGAAATTAAACCAAACATACTTGATTTTGTGTTTTTGCAGTGTATTTTCAAACACAATAGTCACTTACTCAATAGTCAGCTCATCGAAAACCTCGAATTACCACAGAGTTTCATGTTCTCATCATGTGGAGTAATAAGCGAAAAAGACACGCGTTGCGATTGTAGATGCATTTAACAAAAAACACATGAAGAAGTTCTGCAAACACCAACAGGCAGCGTGACTCCAGAGATGCACAGGAAGGAGAGGCAGGAGGATTTACAGCAGGAACTCAGTGATCTGCTCAGGATGGGGGTTAGTTGAGATCAATCTGCCTGCACAACACTGCCCCCTGGTGGCGGATCAACAAAGCCAACCTGCCTCAGATGTCCTTTAATTTCTAGAAAACTAACAGTTCTCACGGTTCTTCTCCAAACATTGACAGATTTTTCATGACGAAGCTGTAAGTCCTCAATCATTCTGATCCTACATGGATGTCTGGGTTAAAATAAATAACTTTTATCTTGTTCTCACTGTGGATTTCAATTCTCATCTCCCCGTTGTTATGCAGAGATTTGGGCCTATAAATACGTGAGACTGTATCAATGAATACCACAAAGCGCGACACGCTCTGTAATGTGTGAACGACTGAGACTTCCTAGTGATGCTTTTCTTACTGGAGCTCACCTGAGGCTGGGAGCGACGGTTCACTGAAAAATTGTCAAAGAAAAGCAGAGCAGGTCACGTTTTATTGGCGCCGCATGAAAAACCTCTGTGCAGCAATTTAATTTCACACTGAAAAACGTGGAAAAGTCCGACCTATAATTGAGCGCATTTATTCAGAAAAGGGAAAAAACTCGTGTTTTTAAAAAATGGGGGACCAAAAATGACTATGAGATGGAAAGAAAAGTCCAAAAATGTACATTTTATTTTAGAAAAAAGAAAATTGGTATACTAAAGTCAAAATTAAAGATAAAAAAAATAAATCCTTATAAAAGTAAGCGAGCGCCATTCTCAACGAGGCATTTCAAAGTGCTACACATCATAAAAATACACAAATAAAAAGTCACCAATTGTGAAACCTGTAACAAACATTACATTTTGTCAAGTGCCATCATCAAAATCACCAATAAACATCAAATATGTTGGACAATTTCCCATTTATTACGGTTTAAAAGCAGCTCTAAACAGTTGGGTTTGTAGTCTTGATTAAAAGGAACTCAGTGTTTCAGCTGTTCTGCAGTTTTCTGGAAGTTTCTCCCGGATTTATGAGGCATAAAAGCTGAATGCTGCTTCACTGAAACTCCCAGGCCTTTTCCAGTTGAACTTTTCATTGTCATGGCTGAAAGTCCAACTCTGACTAAACTCTAATCCTAATCACAAACTACCCTAAATTGCTAAATGACGGGTTGTTAACTGCTCTGTGTCCGGCTGTAACCTGGAACTCGGACAGGATGTCCTCTGCCCATTTATACTCTGGCAAACTGGACGTTGAGTCATTGACAAACAGAAGATGTTTCAGACAGCAGGGCCTCGGGTGCTGTTGGGAATCTGCAACAGCTGGGAGAAATAGGCCACTGTGTCACGTCGTCTCAAACTGTTTTCTGGAATATGACGAGTTCCCGTCAACAGGTCTGAATGTGATAGAAATAATGGGGGACCTGTTATGCAAAAATCACATTTTGCGTATTTTTGGACTTTCTTTTGGGTCTCAATTGCTTCTAAAAGCAACCCAAGTGATTGAAAAAGCCACAATGTTTTTGGTTTCAACAAGAAGTACACCGTTACCTCGCGGCCCAAGCTTGTTTCCCTACTGTAGGCGCTGTACAATGGCTGCTGGAAAAGACAAGCATTTTGATGCTGACTTACCATCTCCAAACCACTTAATGCATTCTTGTTGGTTGTGAAGGAGGCTCCCCTTCTGCTTTTCAAACATGCTCATTTGCATAATTGCGCCTTTGTTTTCATTTTCATTTTTCATTTTCATTTGTAAACGTTGAGTTTCAGTGGGCGCAGCCAGCAGCAGATTAGTTGGATTTAAAGTGACAAGACACCCTAAAACAGCTCATTCTGACTAAAGTTTCACTTTCCAAGAATTATTTTGTGCAAAAAATATTCTTAAACCTATCCTAGCCTATTTAAGGAAGCCCAACCCAGAACTAGAAAGACTCTATAAATGTTTGAGATAAGAGGTTGCTTTAACCAGATCTTGAAAGGACATTTAAAGACAGTCTTGTCTAAGGTGTTTGTGTGTGCTCTACTCTGCTATAAATTCCTCTTTTTTGGAGTTTGGAGGTGTTAATAAAATGTCTGCTGCTTCCACCATTTCCTGTTACCATTCTGTCTCTCCCACCTTCAGCCTCCCTGTCTCCATCGCACGATAACAAGGCTCGGTCTGCCGCGATTCCTCCTGAGAGTCCGCCACTGCCATCATATTCAAATGGACAAAGGTGCGTTGATGAGAAGAAGAAAAAGAAAAAGAAGAAGAAGAAGAAGAATAAGAAGGAGAAGAAGAAGAAGAGGAGAGCTGCCTTTGTCTCCAGGGGAAACTGGGATGCCAACAGTTAGGCGCCCTGCAGACAGAGGAATTAGATCAGTTAGAAACCCAACCCAGCCCCCTGCTCGCCGATTGTTCCCCTCCTCCTCCTCGCTTTGTGCCCTTACCGTCGGAGAGAGGCTCTGAGACAGGCTGACACCACCTCCGAACGTTTTAAAAGGTAATTGAGCCTCGCAGCCCACGCCGCTAATTTGTGTGAGACTGCCCGGTGTAGCCGGCAGAGTGACAAAAACAGAGGGAGGACTGTTGGGGAGAATGATCTCCTCAGACACAATATGTTAATTGGCTCTCTACAAGTGACAGCCGTAATATAAAAAAGAAAAAAAAAACGAGAAAAGAGAAAAAGAAAAGCACAAAGCAGAGGGGTTCGAAGGATCTCGCCGGAAAGGGCACGGTCAGAAAATATGAAAAGGGTTCGTCTCCACAAGACAGAAAGTAGCGCCGATTTCAAAGATCAGCACAAGCTGCTTTACAAAGACTTAAAAAAAATAATAAAAATCAGGGATTTAACAGTGGAATGAAAGGCTAAGGGATAAGAGATAGTGTTTATGGTTTTGGAGGAAAACTTTAACCTGGAAGATGGCACCCAGACTCAAGGAAGGACCTTTAAGAGAAAGGGATCTTGCTCTGACCCGGCTTTAAGGCCAGGAACCTTATTCCGTCAAATGCCGGCGCTGCTGGGACTGAACTGTTTGTCTAGAGCCTGAGTTATGAGGAAGACGCCCCCATGAATCAACCCCGGTACCTTTGTGGCCTTCGGCCCAGTAATATCCATATCTCCTCACTTCCCTGTGATCAATAATGAGAAAACGCTCTTGGAATATTTGTTGAGGTCACGCCAAAGAGAAGCTGAACAGATGACTACACGTAGATTTATTTGTTTTTTGAAAACAGTAAAGAAACATCTGATTAAAAGGTTGTGACGATAGTAAATAGATGGTTGATTTTTCTGATTTCTGATCTTCTTTAAACATATTTTGGGTCATTAAAGGGGAAATATAATGTAAAATCGACTTTATTTTAGCTTTACATCATGTTATAACACCATTCTGTGTTGCTTTGACTCTTTCATGCATGTTTTAGAAAGCCTTTGATCTCCATGGCAACCATTCAGCTGTGCAAAACACCAGGGTGGGCCTAGCCCCGCCTTCGAGGACAAAGCTCCTCCTCACAGCTGCATTTTCCAACCTTTTACCTCGAGGAGGAGCATCCCTGCCCCACGCAGCTCCTTCAGACTAGCCTTCAGGAATTAGCAAACTCATAACAAGAGCTACTTTGAAATGCTGATAAAAATATTGTGATAACTTCCTGAAGGCGGAGCTTCAGAAAGGGCAGCAGTTTTTAAAGAGACAGGGGCCCAATTTCACAGCGTTAAATGACGTCAATTTTCTTTTAAATCATATTTTATATATATAGCATTTTTATAACAAATGTAGTCAATTTAATCGTGTCAGCCCTACATAACATGAGTTAAAACGCTCTTCTCTGGATATTCATTCTTAGTTTTTTCTTCCTGGACTTTGTGTTGATAAAAAGCTCAATCTTTGCTTCATTTGACCAAAACATTTAAGTGTCAGTAGAGATTAACAAACGCCACATGTTTCAGACAGAAAATGTTTTCCAGGTAACGAACTGGTACATGGATAGTATCTAAGTGCGTTTTCATACCTGATAGTCCGGTAGACTTCCACCATGTTGCAACATTTGTTACATTTTCAGCTGCTGTAGTTTGCTTTCACGCTGCAGAGTCAATCATATCAAACTAAATGAAAAACTTGTTCTCCTTCTCGCCTGTGGGGGCGCTGCACCAAGAACCACTGTGGTAAACGATACAAAAACCACAAAAGAAGACAATGAGCGCAACTTCCTCCTTCACAAAATGTGACCAAAAATGGAGGAGATTTGACTTTATTTAGTCAAATTTAATAAATTAGATGAATGTTGATGTTGATGCAGCAAAATAAAAGTCTGTGATAAACATAGTTCTACTTATTATAAAAGCTTGGATATAAAATGATGAGCATTTTGTGTTGGAAGTAGCGTTTTTCATTTATAAGTAAATTATGTTGAAAAATAAGAAGCTCGAGAAATAAATTTGCATCCATGGCATGACGTTTCCACCACCATGCTTCACTATGAGTAATTAGAATGAGATACTTTCACCCTGTTTCAAGTCTTTTTCATAATCATGGCTTTTGTTTTGCTAAAAGAAATTATGTCACTACAGTTAATGGCAGCAGAACCGTTTTAAAAAATGCATATTTATGCTCGTTTGTGTCGTTTATCATCAGCTTCTGTCACGCAGCGAGACAAAAGACACAACACGCATCCGGGGCTGAGCTTCCTGCGTCTCTGCCTTGCTGCCATCGATGATTCACGCCCCACCGGGGGGAAAACAGAGGGTTACTAACTAGGTCCTCCAAAGGCACCAGATGTCAGTGATTAATCTTGATGAAGTTGGGACTTCGCGTCTCCCAAGCTGTCTCCAAACCTGCTGCTTAATGACCCCTTGCCTCTGTTTTATCAGCCCATTTTTTTAGCCTTTATATCATCCTCAGCGCGGATGGTTTCGTATGCAGATGTGTGGCGGCTGGAGAGGAGGCAATTGGAAAGCAACTCATTGTCTGCAGCATCACACACACACTCACAGACACTGTGCAGAAAAGTTTGCCACTGGAAGAGAGATCTGAGGAACAAAAGAAAAGCTTTTTTTCTCTTTCTGGGATGCATTTATATTTAGGGTGTTTTTTTTTCCCCTTGCAGGAGGTGCAGATTTTCATTTTTGTGAAAGCTTTGTGTGGCAAAAGAAAGAGAGAATAGCAGTCATTTGTTATTAAAAAAAAAACCCCAGAAAAAACCCACCAACAGTAAATACAAGTCATCATTCATTCCTGAAAGCCTGACTGATATAATAGAAGACAATGTAATTTAGAAATATGAAAGAAACATCAGCCTAATCATGAAATACTAACTCGGGAGTTGGGATGATTGATGTTTAGGTGAGTGGTGGAGTTCACTCAGAACAAAGGGTTGGAAGAACCCAAGATAAAACTGTTTCAAGTATGTTTTGGTCTCAGACGTAAAATAAATCTAATATCAACCAGTAAAACGATTGTGTTCCTGTAAGAAAGTCATTTAGAACCATTAAAAAACGAAATAAACATAAAATACAGTAGTTGTTATAGAAAATGTTGCTATTTTCAGCATGTGTTAATGGATGTGATAAATCTAAAACGTTTATCAAGTTAATATTACATAATGAAGACATAAACTGGAAACTATGTTAGCAGTAATGCTTTACTATGCAAAGCAAGATGTTTATTAAATTTTTATGCATTATATGCTTTACACAATGTAC
Source organism: Gambusia affinis (assembly GCF_019740435.1). NCBI lineage: Eukaryota > Metazoa > Chordata > Actinopteri > Cyprinodontiformes > Poeciliidae > Gambusia > Gambusia affinis. Next base: position 3,068,430 of record NC_057888.1, read on the forward strand.
TTATACAACATTACTTGTCATCCTGGGTAAACAGGATGACAAGTAATAAAATAATAAAATAAAATAATCAACATTTAAGTAGAAAAAACAACCACACCGATACTTTAATCAGACAAATGGGAGGATTAAAATTAGCTCAATTAGTCAATTTTGAGCAAAATGCAGAGCAAAAAAAAAAAAAATTCTCCAATAATATCCAGGAATTCTCTTAAAAAATGGGAAGTTAAGAAAAAAGTTTAGCTTAAAACAACCAAGTATAGACAGTACATTAAACTGCTGTGGAATAAAACGTAACACACTTTGAAAGGGAATTAAAACAAAGTTTGATTCAAATCTATGAAACAATTTGAATATTTTAAATCTGAAACCTTCATGATCGCTAAATTTACACCTCCCGTTCCAGTAGGGGGCTTCACAGTTTACTTCACACGGAGATAAAGTGACTTGCCGGCGAACCGGAAGTGACTACACGACGAACCGGAAGTGGTTTTATATCGGCTGTCGGTTCTTTAGCAAGATAAATTACTTTTAAAGATAATTCTTCTTTACGAGTTTTGGAAACGGACCAACGCGGTGAGTTGATGTATGAATGTTTAAACTGTTGAGAGAGATATTTTTTGTTCTGCATGTGGATTTTGGCAAATTAGCTTTAAGCTAATGGAAATGCTAATGGTTATAGTAGCTGATTAGCTCAATGCTAGCTCTTGTTTATTGTGGTGTGTAATGCTGCGGTGTTTTCATGGAATAAACTTTATGCTAAGTGACTTGGGTAAATCCAGCATAATTGGTGATGAAATGCTAATATTGTTTACTTTTAAGGTTTAAATCTGTTTCAAATATTGTGTTTATTTGAATATTATACAAAAGTAAACATTTAAATTTTGTTTTTACTTTATTTATGATAACAAGAACTACTAAGTTATGTTCTTTGTCACAATGATGGAGATTTACTTGATTTTAGAAAAACCTTTTAAGCCATTTTGTTTGGATTTTGTTGTTGATTCTCAGCATTCTGTTAATATTTGTTGTATTAAAGAGTATAAATGGTTTAATGGTAATGAAGTTGTAAGATTAGGCACTTATAAGCTGAATAACTTGATCTAATCTAGTTTTATTTAACTTTATTTGAGTCTACTTGAATGCAAACAGATTGTTGTTTAGCTGTACCGTTTTAGATCGAGTGGACTTTGGCACTCAGACTGCAACTCTGATAGCTACACTGCTGGACAGGATACAGAAAAAGAAAGAAAAGAATACAATACAACAGAAAAGAGCAGGTTTATTTGACAAGTAGTTTTGCTGAAAGTGCACTTTTTTCATCTGCAGTCAAAGGACAGGAAACATCTGGCTCTAGAGAAGTCAAATAACACAAAACCTTCCACTAAAATGGAAAAATAAAGTTACCTGTGCTAGAAATCTCTTTGGTGTTTTATCCTTATTTTTTTCCAAGTCTGATCTTAAAATATTTTTTAAAAGAACATTTTCACCTTCATCTTTTGCACATTCCGGTTTGATTCCTCGCACCCAAAACGTGACAGATCGAGTTCTGCAAAGATTACTGCAACCGGGCTATCAGAGAGCCCATTTTCTGCCGGGTTTCATGCACTGATGGATAAGTTGTTATGTGATCTCTGAATTACTCACTCAGAAGATCATGTAACAACCTCCTTGAGAATGTGAGATATTTTCCTGGCTGCAGTGGAGGGTGAAAAACATCTTGTAGTTACACAGCCAACTAACCTGTAATGCTGTTAAGAAAACAGAGCTGCAGAACAAATCCTTGCATATGTAAACCTAACACCACTCCTGGCTGAATAAACTGACATTTATAATTCATGACAACAATTTGCTGAGAATCATGTTTCAGATTTTAAGGGGTTTTTTCATGCGTTCACTCATGACAACACCTGTTCTCCGTTGTTGTATTACGTATTGCTTATGTTTGAGTTTATTTTCTAGCTTCACCATGTTTGCCCCAGTCTTTGTCTCCATAACAGTCCCATGATTACATTTTAAAAAAAGAAAGAAAGCAAAAGTCACAGCCTGGATCTTAATAACATCCTTCAAAAATCCATTTCAATTTCTCATTTTCGTCAGCATGACGGCTGAACATGAATCGATCATGTTGAACTGACATTTTTCCCTAAAATACCAGCCGATACCAAATGAGAACGACACAGAACCTTCTTAAATGAATTGCATCTTGACACTCCTGGCAGTAAGGGAGGAAATAATAAAACTGGAGGTTTTCTCTTCTTTGTTCCTCAGCTTTCCCAAATTGACTTTGACTAAAAGGTGACCGTGAACAGGTTAGAATAGGTCTATAAACTCCACAAAACATGTTCATTATAAGTTTTGCTCAGTTTTATTCTTAGATATTGAGATTTTAGTCTAATCAGTTCTCTCACATGTGAAAATGGCTGCAAAAAGATGCAAAATTATTCAACCGTACACCTTTGAAAAGCAGTAGTAGAGCCTCCTGCACAACCAACAAGAATTCAGCAAATGGTATCTGGAGGGTAAGTCAACAACAAAACACTCGCATTTTCCAGCAACCATTGTAAAACTTTACTTGGGTTGCTAGGTAATGGGTGGAACTGTGCTAGGGTTGCTAGGTAATGGGTGGAACTGTGCTAGGGTTGCTAGGTAAGAGCGCTATGAATGTGACTCAGCAACTGTGATCTCTTTGAAACGGCTCATTATCAAGCCACCAAAAAACATAAATTTATTTCCAGAAAAAACACAGCTGGCTGTTTTTAGAAGCAGTTGGGACCCAAATGGCAGTACACAAATGTGCAAAATGTAAATTTTACATTATAATTCTCCTTTAGAATACATAAACTATCATGTTGGACTAAAAAAAAAACATACTTTAAGAGATTTGCCCCCTAAAATAAGTCTTGCAAGCAAGATGTGGTTGCCTTGCAGGTCTTGTTACACCCCAGCTGACTATTCTGTACCTATATTAGTAAATTAGCTTCTAAATGCTAATTTGCTTGAGAATTGGCTAATTGTTCCAAAACAGAGAGAAATTGGATGCATTTTTCTGTAACCTTACAACAGAAGCAACACCATCTCTTTTCCCGTAGCGTTGTAGAGACCTTGTTAATGAATACAACCACCAACCTGCTGACTGCATTTCATGTGTTTTCTCTGTGATAAAAATCAAGCCTGGGATAATCACAGCATGAAATTTGACATGTTTAAACACTGACATTGCGTGGTCTTGATGAGGTTGTGAAGACTGGTCCCTGTTGTCAAAGCATTGCTCTCTGTGGGATTAATTTAAAACTAAAAAGGGAGAAAAACTTATTTTTAGACAAGAGAATTTTTTATGTTCAGATGAAGCAATAAAAAAAACATTTCTTAGTTTTCTGAAGCTTTGCTAAAGAACATTTCTTTTATAGTTTAAATTCTTTTTATTATTATATTTAAAAACAGGGTTAAAATATTTAAGACAGCAGATACAAACCAGCATCATATAGATCAAAATATAACACATGGCTACTGCAGATGTGACCCGCATACAATACAGAACATCTTACAAAAATAATTATTGTTTAAAATGATACAGGGTAGAAGAAAAAAAAAAAAAGCAAACCAAAGATGCTGCAGAGATTAGAAGAAAGAAATTAGACAAACACGATTTGGACAGGACAGCACAGATTGTAGATACTTTACAGTGAGAAAGTTTGATTCCAGACATTGGTGTTATAAATTGCCTAGTATTATTTATTTTTTTGTGTTAATTGCTGAACTTTTACATCAGAGACCTTGTTGGGCAACTAAGGGGTCCTTAGGAATATATTTATTGAGCTGTTGGCGGCAATTATCTTTCTATGACGATAAGTGTCTGCGTTAGTGGCAAAGGTGAGTTACAACGATGCGTAAACGATCGCTAATTATCACTTCAGTATGCAAATGAGAGGCCGTATTTTGGCGCTAATGTTAGCAAATGCTATGTTGTATCTTATTTATTTAATGTTTCTAATTTGAGCTCTGACGTGACCAAGTATTTGACGTTAATGGGCTAGCCTTCCAACTGTTGTTTTTAAGTTGAAGCCAAGTTTAAATTAGCATTAGCTTATAAAGGTAGTGCTATATTATTGGTTTATTTCTGCTACTAGTATGTTTACCAGAGAGCTACAAATGAGCTAACTTGTTACCCGTTTTAACAAATGGCAAAAGTGTAATTTATTATCTTTTTTACTGTGAAAGGTAGAAAATGGAGATTAGTCAAAGCTTTTTTCTCTTTAAAATGATTTTTTTCTCATAATCTATGTTTCTTCTGCTAATATGATTATATTTTTATAATGTTAAGACTTTATTCTCATGATTAAAATATAATTTTCTTAATCCGGTTCTAGTACTCAGTTGCACAAAACCAATGATTTGTAAAGCTGCTTTCATATATATAAAAAACTTACACTTATAAGATCTGATCTCAATACTTCGGACCCCCATTGATTTTATTCTTCACTTTTCTGCTTGAACATGTCAACTTCACACACAACTGAGTGGTTTCTTTTAAATTCAGCTGTATGAAATGCAGGAATATAGTTATCTTGCAGTCTTGGACCGATTCTGAAACGCTTTCTCAAAGATCTTTTTACCTCCGTCTATAATCAACTATTGATTACCGGGTCTAAAAAAACCCCACACCCCCCTGCCATACCACCCTTTCCATCACTGCTCTCCACTTCACCCTTGTTTCTCAGTGAAAACCATCACATTTTCACAATGGGAGACGTGTAATCTGCAGTATGAGACATGGTGGCACAGAAGTTTGTAGAGCCAAGACAGCTGCTCGCTTCTCACAGCTGTAATTGGTAGACCAATGCTGCACCGTTTGACAGATTGTGGAAGATAGTTTCCCCAGACATTCTGTAGAGATGTACAACTAGGCCCTGGCTGGATGTGACGTGAACACATTTTACATCACCAAATATAACATCTCAAGAAAGTCTACAGGTAGCAGCTCCTTCCAACTGAGAGCTTCAATTCTTTATAACGAGTCAGCGCTGTGGGCCACTCGCATGTTTGAGTGAAGACAAAGCAAATTTTTAGACTTTATATCTATCTTCCGGAGGCCACAAGCTAAGGTAAAGTACAGCTGACATGAAACACGAGTCTTGTCTATGTATTAGCAGAACAACTTTGTACAGTTTTGAGGACATTTCTTTTGCACATTTTTGTTGTTAAATTCGGGTCTCAACCGCTTCTAAAAAAGCACAGGCTCTTAAAAAAGAAACTCCTACAGGTTTTTTGGCAATAAGTTAGTGCTTTTTGTGCCTGGAAAATGAACCTCTTGATTAAATCGCATTCCACAGGCGCTGTGCCGTTACCTAGCAACCCCAGCGAAGCCCAGCCCAGTTACCTAGCAACCCAAGCAGAGCTCCAACACGTTTGGTCAGCTGGTTTTACCACCGTATGCGCCGTACAAGTGTTTTGTTGTTGACTGTTGACATTCTGTTTGGTTGTGCGGGAGGCTCAACTTCTGCTTTTCAAAGATGTACGGTTGTATAATCGCGCATCTGTTTGCAGCCATTTTCAAGTACGAATGTAAACGTTGAGTTAGGGTTAGGTGGCAAGTGACACAAAGCCCTAAAACAGTTCAAAACTAATATCTCATTATCTAAGAATGATATTATGTAAAAAGATTTAATGAACATGTTTTGTATAGACCATAAACCTAACCTATTTAAGGAAGCATAATAGGTAAAGAAAGTATATTAAAGAATGTACCCACAAACTGACTTTATTTAACTAAACTTACAGCCCAAAACAGCATTTTATAAAACTAATATCTGGAACTTTAGCACTACCTCACAATTTAAGTTGTTTACAGTGTTAGACTTTCCACCATTTTGAAAAGACTGTAAGTCAATAAATTCTGGCGGAAGACAACAAGCAGCGTCAACCAGCAAAGAACCAAAATACAGAGAGATTTTGGAGAAATTAGACGCATAATTTCCATTTTGGTTTTAAATCTAACCATGTTTTTTGTTTGTTTCTCATTGAATATTATGTACAGCTTTTAGTTGGCTTTAATGTGAGCAAATGCTAAGTATATCAGGTGCATGATTAATTTTGAAAGTAAAACAACCATGATCCACTTAGTTTTCTCTAAGGATTACATTACTTTGAATGTGGCTGAGTAAAAGCCAAGTTGAAGGCTGACAAATGATATTAGCTCAATGTATGAATACTTTATAGTACTCAGATTAGATCTCAACCAGACAGTTGCATGACTAAAAGAGCAGAAACGTCACATTTTTCATTTTAAAAAGAATAAAGGTAGTTGATCTTTCAGAATGTGGACATAATATTTCATTTTCTTCATTTTTAAGGCTGATTCCAGGTTTAAAATTTAAGGCAGCGGGGTAAAGTCCAAAGGTTTTCAGGGAGAGATTTGACTGGAGGACAGAAAGGCACTGAAGTATACATAAAAAGGAAACTAGCCTGCATGTGTTATCTTATCCTTTACACTAATTATATTTGTCTAGTTGTAGCGCTAACACGTAGCACTAATCTCCATTTTTGTTTCCATTTCAGAGATTTTTGTCATTTTCTCCAGTGGTTCTTGGTACAGCGCCACCCCAGGTGAGGAGGAGAACAGGATTCTAGTCCCTAATCTAACAGACTCTGCTATCAGACTATCAGCTTTCACCGCTATTTGAGTAGCTGTAAGCTTCTCTAGCTGTTAGCCTGAGCTGCTGTAAACCTTCTGTCAGCTGCTACCACAAGTAGCTATTAGCTATATTAGTTATAAGCTTTAGTTATTTTGCTTGTAGCTTTAATAGTTGTTAGCATAAGTAGCTATTGGGTTGCATAGCTGTTAGCTCAAGCAGCTGTCTTGCTTCAGTAAGCAAACAGAAGCTTAATTGAATAGCTTTTAGCTTGAAAACATTAGCTTGAGTCACTGTTAGCATAACTAACTCTATTTTAGTAGTTAAGTTATTTATCCACTAATTTGAGTAACTGTTAAGAGTATCCAGCAGCTACTTGTGCTAATAATTATTCAAGCTAACAGATTAAATATTAGCTTTTAAATAGCTCGTGGACTGATTAGAAGCTGTTCAAAAGCTGACATTTAATGTGTTAGCCTGAACAGTTGTTAGCACAAGTAGCCGTTAACTTAGCCAGTACCTTTAAATAAGCAAAGATGCTCAATTGAGTGGCTGTTAGCTTGAAAAAATTTAACTTGATTAGCTGTTAGCACAAATATCTGTTTTTTAGTGGTTCATTAATTATTCTGTTAGTTTGACTAACTGTTAAAAGTAGCTTTTGAATAACATTTAGTCCTATTAGATAAAACCTTTCATACCTGTTAGCGTGAATAGTTGCTATCACAAGTAGCTACTTGCTAGCTTTAAGCAATTATAGCATTAACGTAGCATTAAGCACACATAGATGCTCAATTGAGTGGCCGTTAGCTTGAAAAAGTTTAGCTTGAGTAGCTGTTTGCTTAAATCGCTTTAGCGGGTAATTAGTTGTCTGCTAGTTTGAGTAACTGCTAATAGTATTAGCTATTAAATAGCTCTTAGTCAGATTAATGGAATTATTGTAGCTGTACTTGTTAGCCTGAGTAGCTTTTAGCATAAGTATGCTAAAAGAAATCAGTCTTTATTGTTTTTTTTTATTTTTGCATTTTATTGTTATCTTAAAAATAGTAGAAGATTTGAACAGTATAACAAAGAAAAATACAGATTATATGTACAGTTAAACCGCTTTCTGCTAGACTGATTTGACTGCTATTTTCAGAAAAATGCTTTTGAATAGTTTTTGGCTTGTGTAGCTTTCAGTATGAGTAACCTAACCTAACCCTGGTTTAGGAGTTTCAGCTTGGAGACGACAGTAAAGTGGACAGTATTGAGTGCTAAGCAAGTATAAACCCTAAACACTACGTTAGCAAGCCTACAATCACATAAGGTTCCTGACATGTTTATATTTTAAAACTTTTACCGTTGCACCTCAGAGATTTTTCAAAAATCTGCAAATCGGAGTTCCTTTAAGTGCTTTTTCAGACTCTCAGAACTCCGACGGTAAAAACTGTAATTTAGCTTCGCAGAACCTATGCTACTCACTCAACGTTGACACCTTGGATGAAAGACGTACTAAAGTCTGGAACAAACATCATAACAGAACAATTGTAGGCATACGGAGAGACGCATCTGCAGTGTTATGGGAGGTAAAATAACTGGGTTTGTCAGTGCAGTCTGGTGGCTTGGAAGTGTGTCTACATATGTGTAAAAGCATGAGCTAAAAGCGGGGAAAAACCACGATGTAGTCAAAGTCTTAGATTTGGTTAGAAGTTTACATATGTCTTAGTTTTAGGCTTTAAATGTGTCATTTGAATATTGATTAATGACGCTTAGAATCAAGAATTTGGTCAAGTATTTTCCATTTATTTAGGATTTCCATACATCTTTTTAGGAAACTGTATGATTGCGACTTTATGTAACAGCAATTACAGCCCCACAAACACAAATAATGGTGCTTGAAATCACTGCCATTTGTAATTAGCTTCTTTTAGACACCAGTCGGATAAATAAATATGATCTGCATCACCAAACTGTACATGGTAACTTTATTTTCAAATTCATTGGTATTCATTGATGCTTTGATTGAACAAACAGTGCAGAAAATAGTAAAACTTCATTAATTGGAATTTATTGTGAACACTATAAATCGAAGGCACAAATAAACATAATAAACATACAGAACTTAAGTGAAATTAGTTGAAAGGTCACTGATCTTTTTATTTTGTTTTATGCCATAACTCTCCTTTAAACTTCACCACCAGTTTCTTTCTGACAGATTATTTCACTTATTACAAGACAGGTAAAAAATCTGCCAGTGGAAATATAACTTTTTATCAATTTTAAGGAATTATTGACTTAAAACAAACTCTAATTTCCTGCTGAAAACTTACTTGTAAGTTAGTTTTGTCTTATTTCTTATTCCGATGCTATAAAGAACATTGTTAAAAGAAAGAGAAATTGTTGTGATGATGTCATGAAGGTGGAGTTTCGGAAGGAACAGGAGCTTCTTAAAGGAACAGAGTCCCAATTTCAAGGTGTTAAAATGCGAAGTCGAATTTCCTTTGATATACTTTCAAAGTGTTAATAATGATGAAAAGTCAGGAATGTGAGGCTGCTTGCTTTTTTAATTTCTTTGTATAAAAGAAATATTACAACAATAAGATTTACACATTGACATTAAGTGAGTAGCAAAAGGTACAAACTCGGATAATTATGCAGTTTATTTATAGAAGTTTCAACAAAGCAACTTTTCAAACTGACATTTCTAAATTGCTTTTGACTCATCAGATTTAAATGGATTCAGCCATGCTATTTCCTACTACACAACTCAAAAAACATCCAGTTTTATCACTGTTTCCTGTTTCAGCAGGCTTCAAAATAAAAGATTCTTGCCTAAACAGGTTTCTTGCAGCTCCTAATTGTAAAAACTTCCTGTAAAGGTAACAACACTGTGTTTTTTAACGTACCTAATTTTTATAACAACTGAAGGGCACATAGTTATTTTACTGTGCTATAAAATGTCTGGAAAATATATAATACTGCCCATTAAAGTTTGTTTCAAGAGTCAGTTGAACTCTAACAAACTTCGTCTGAAGAGAATAAGAGTGAAGAGACTTACCTGTACAGACAATGAGATTATCCAAACACAATTAAACTCCGGGGCCTCGTCTTGCAAGGTGTGAACCCATTTCCTTTTCATCCGTAACTTCCATCCTTTACCTCCGCGCCTCATTGTTGTGTGATTAACTCCTGAGCACCAACCAGGGAGTCTATAGTCCCATTACCCGGATCTCTGGTCGGGACAAAACATTTGCTAATCGCCAATCACAAGCAGGAGCATGCCTCTTGAATCTCTGCCAGCTCTATAATGTGAGAGTTGGCGCCGCCACCTCCTTGAGAGAGAGCCGCTGTCTTTCTGCAACACTTCATTCGCTCAAATGCATTTAGCTTCTGCCGCCACGGTGTTTCACCACGCAAAGCCTCCAACATGGAAAGTTCACTTTATCCTCAGAATGGGATTTACTTTGGGAGCTAGACGGATGTCAGCGACACAAACAGCATGCTGTAATTTAATTTCAGCAGCTGCATACCGGCAGCAAAGGCGTTTTAGGGACCTTGTAGGGAGAAAAAAGGAGAAAATTTCCGGCAAAAAGCTCAGGAAATTAGAGACATTTGTCTCTAGAAAGTTTTTTCTAGAAAATTTTGGAGTTTTGTAGCTGTGAGATTTTCAGGTTTTTTTTTAAAGATAATTTTTGGGTAAATTTTAGACTTTTGAAACTCCAGAAATTAAAAAAAAAATTTTTTCTAGAAATATTGCTTTCTGACTTTCCAAGTGTCCAAGTCTGACAATATCGTCTGAGTTCTTTTTCTACCAAATGTTCGACTTTTCAAACCTGAAAAGTTTTTTTCTCAAAGATTTCTGAGATTAATAAAAAAATTTCTGAATTTTTTCTAGCAAATTTTGTACTCTTGGATTTCAGTAATTTCCAAGTTTTTTTTCCAAGATAATTTTAGGGTTTTTTGTCTTGCAAATTTTTGACTTTTGAAGCTCCACAACAAACAGATTTCAGAGGTTTGTGAAGTTTGTTTTTACAATTTCAGACAATCTCAAAATTTCAAAATTCTTTCTAGATTAATTATGATATTAATCTTAAAAGTTCAAAGTTTTTCCTAACAAATCTTCGAGTTTTCAAACTCAGAAATTTCCAAATCTTTTGTAGAAAATATCTATGATTAATTTCAACATTTTTGAATTTTGGAGCTCAAGAATTTCCATGTTTTCTTTTCTAGATAATTTGAGTTTTTTCATGCCCGTTTTTGACTTTTGGAGCTCCATGTTTTTCCTAGAAATATCTGTTTCTGAGTTTCAAAAGTCCACATTTTTGGAAATTCTTGAGATTTTTTCTAGTGAATGTTCAAATTTCAAACTTGGAAATATCCAAGTTTTTTCTCAAAGATTTCTAGAGTTTTTTTGTAGAACATTTTTTGACTTTTGTAGCTCATTTCCAAATTTTTAGATTTTTTCTCATTTTTATCTTGCAAATTTTTTACTTTTGAAACTCATTTAAAAAAATTCAAGAAATATCAATATCTGAGTTTCAAAATTACATTTTTAAAAAAAATTTCCAACGTTTTCCGGACATTTTTTTTTTTTTAGATTAGTCTAAAAAATTTTTTTATTTTTTGGCAGAAATTTACACCTTTTTTCTTCAGTGGCCCTAACACAGCGTCGTATCTGGCTGTATTTGAACAAATAGCTGTACTGTGTCGTTTTGGTTTTAGGAGAGCAATTTTTCCTCACTATCTCGATGTTAAAATTTTACATGTTCAGAGACTGCAGTTGGCATGAAGGCATCAAAGCAAGAGAAAGTGCTTTAGGCTTTCAGGTGGGTATTAAATGGTTTCTCCTAACTGTGAGTATGATCTTTGCTGCAAGGTTCTGCTGGATTCCTGCAGAAACATGAGACCCAGGGATGCTCTTTTTTTGTTGTTTTGTGTCTAAACTGAACTAAACTCCAGCCACAGCAGTGTTGGTGTCTGCTCAGCTAGCTCCTGCTGATGATGAACTACTGTTACTGCAGGCGCAGAGCGGGAAGACAGCTGAACTGCGCCAGGCTCGGTGAGAGCTGAAAGGCCTGCTGAGAACAATGGCTGACATGAGGAGAAACATGCAGGATCACCACCTGAACTTCTGAAGGAAGGTAAACAAGTTCAGGTTTATTCACAGCTTTCTTTACCTGCTAGCTAAGGTTTGTTAGAGAATCTTACCAAGTCATCTTGGTCTCCAGGGCGTAAATCCCACCTCATTATTGGGGGGGTCGGCAAAGTTACAGTGAAATGTAACGTAAAATGTGGTTTAAGAAGTTTTTAAACCACATTCAAGCTGCAGGACCAAAATCCACTAGTAATGCACATCAAATATGTTTTTCTCAGTATGCAAACTTTTGAGAAGTAAAACTAAAATTCAAATGTTGCTTCTATACGAGTTTTGTTCAGTCTGACTGATCTAATCTCTGCTACACCTTTAAGGTTCTAAATAAAAAAGCTTTAATGAGTAACTGCTCTTAATAAAATTCCTCATAAATATTGATTTATTGTAATGGCTCCCAATACAAGTTATGGGCTGTTTGAATTAAAACTTAAGTTGCTTTATTTTTAAACCTTTTTTAGTTTTGTCATGTCCTGAATGACTGAGAACCAACAGATAGATAGAAATTAATATCTGGGGAGTATCATAACTTAAACGTAACATTTAAAGCACCAGGGTTTATATGTAAAATATTCAGATTTTATTTTGTGGTTTTAGAGGCTCTACGTTGAAGACAGTGGGAAATAAAGTTATAACTTTTAGTTTTTCTCTCTGTTCTCGGCTCCCACACACAGCTGGTCCACTTGCTCAGCCCATCCCTCCCGTTTCAAACTCTTCTAATTAACTAAAAGTTAAAGAGCTAAATATGAATGAGATGTTTGCTACCTTTGAGAAAAAAGCTTAAGTCTATGAAAGCAGTGTAAGCCGAATCATGAGGCAGCTTATTATGATTCAGAAAAGTAAGAAAATAACAAACTTCAGTCTGATTTTTATTGATAAAGTGTTTCTTCTTATTGAGCAGTGAAAATAAATAAAAGGTTTACATTTCTTTTGCTTTAAGTATTTACTTACTGGAGGGTTTTATGTTTGTGCTGCAGAGCTACAGCTAACAGCTAGCTCCTCTTCGGCGGCTCTGACCAGCTTGTACCGGTTCAGCGCTGCTGTTGCTCCTCCTTCCAGTTGGACTGAACCATTGTTCTAATAACGGTGGGGGGGACCTAAAAATTAATTCTTATTTTTTTTCTGAGATAAATGGCGGATTTATTTCATTCTTTGTTTCTGTTGCGTTTTCATATTGACATTATTTAAATGCAAATGTTTCTTCAATGATTTTTTATTTATTTTTTTGTTGGGTGGGAGCAATTCTAGACTTTTCCATTTACGCCTATGCTTGGTGGTACAAATATCTTGGTATGCTTGAAATAAGACAAAACTAACTTAAGAATAACTTTTCAGCAAAAAATAGGAGCTTGATTTAAGTCAACAATTCCTTAATAGTGATGGAAAAAGTAGCAGATTATTTTATTTATAAGAAGACGGTTCCAAAGTGTCAGTGGAACTAGAACTTTTTCACCAATATTAAGGAATTACTGACTCTAAACAAGCCCTTATATTTTGCTGAGAAGTTAGTTTTGTCTTATTTTTATTATACTCAGATATTTGCACGAGAAACTAGAAAAACACTTAGTAAGACTTTGTAATAAAGCACTACTTAAAGGAAAATAAACAAACTTTCCAACAGTAAAAAATTGTTGAAATAATTAGTAGACGATACACAAATAATTTTTAAGTTACTGCTTACAATTTTTTTGGCCAAATAAAGTAAATTCATCTTATTTTAGATGTACTTTTTAACTTTTTCATTACCAATATTCAGAATAACTTCATATCGTAGAAAATTGGACTGAAGTCGTGAATTTTTTTGTACCTAAACAAGTGAGTTAGTTAATTTGGTAACTTTCTCCACCATCACTGCATATTAAAGAAATGGATCGTCCCATTGAGTGATTAATAATTTTCTGTGTCTTAGATGATCCCGGTCTGCTCAGCGTGTGTTGCAACACATTCCCGAATGTATTTGTTAATCCAAAATAGCAGTATAATGAGTCTTTTAAACTACATCAATTCATGCTTGAGCATTTTTAATTATGATACGTAATAAAAATCATAATTGATGAATTGACTCCTGGCTCGGTAATGAATTGCTTTCCATGCACGTTTTATGCCAATTCTGCCCTGACTTTGAATAAACCCTAATTATCAACATTAGTGAATGTCAATGCCTTAATATTTAATAAATCCTGGATAATCCCATAGCAATCAATTTAGATCAAAATCTCTCTCCACCAAAAGGTAGAAAGGCTCTGCAACTCATCCACTGTTTGCCATAATGATGCCTATTAAAATGCAGGAGCTTTTTTCAAACTGCACGATGGATAATTACTTTATTTACTCCTAATCATGTCAATGAACCATTGTGCAAGGGTTAGATTGCCGGAGCTCGTTATAATTAATATTTTTCTCTTTTCAGTATCATATTAGGGGATTTGGTGGAGCAAAAGGCCCGGTTTGAATGGGATTTGGTCAGTATATGCCACAGCATGAGATGGAAATAATAATTGTTTCGTATAGCTCAGTGTGACATAATCATGAAAACTGCTATTCATCTGTTTGTCCCCCATTTATGGCTCTAGGTGGCTTTAAATAGATTTGTCGAGCCTCTCTGCATTCTGCTGAAACGGAAAAACCGAACAAATCTTGTTGTGTTCAGCAGCCTGAATACTAATCTGGAATTAATGTATGAGAACAATGCAATATTTACATTCATTTCATGCAAAGTCAATATTTATGCAGCTAATGTTTAGTTTAGTAATTACTGACGTTAATTTAATTTATTCCCGGTAATTCGGTCTGCTTTTATGATTTGTTTGTGCCGAGATTACACCCAGGACCATTCGACTCCTTCAAAGGGGAACAGAAGTAGGTTGATAGTTTTGAGCAAAACTAAAAGAAACTATAATCCTAATAGTTTCTTTTAATGGAACTATTAGGATTCCCTTTAATCTAATAAGTTTAAAGGGAACCTGTTATTCAAAATTCACATTTTGCACATTTTTGTACCTCGATTAAGGTTTCTACTGCTTCCAAAAACAGCCCAAGCACTTAGAAGAAAACCACCCAGCTGTTGTTTAGCAATAAGTTAATGTTTTCCGTTGTCTGGAAAATGTGACGTCACAAACCAGCAGGCACTGTGCCGTTACCAAGCAACCACAGAGGAGTTCCATCCGTTGCCTAGCAACCCAAGATGAGTTCCAGCACGCTCGGTCAACTGGTTTTAACCTAAATGTAGAAAAAGTAGCAGATAAATTGAGAAGATGAAAAACCCGAAAGAAAACCAGATCTGGAAAACCTCTGTGAGGTTTTCAGGGTTCTTTTTTCCTCCAGACTCACTTATATGACATTTGTTTTAAGTTTTAAAACATTCTGGTCATTTTTGTTTAAATCAAAATAATTTATTTTACACAATTTCATACTTCTATTTGGGTCTCAACTGCTTCTAAAAACAGCCAAAGTCCTTAAAGAAACACCTGCCTTTTTTGGCAATAAGTTAATTTATTTTGGTGTCTTGGAAAACCTCTGGATAAAGTCTTAATTAACTGGCACTGTGCCGTAACCTAGCAACCCAAGCTGAGCTCCAGCAAGTTTGGTCAGCTGGTTTTACTGCTGCACAATAGCTGGTGGAAAACACAAGTGTTTTTTGTTGACTTTAGACCAGTCAGAAACCCCTGCTGTATTCTTGTTGGTTGTGCAGGAGGCTCCACTTCTGCTTCTCAAACATGTACAGGTGTATAATTGTGCGTCTGTTGGCAGCCATTTTTACATGTGAGTGTAAATGTTGAGTTGGGGGGATATGGACAGAAGCAACTTATTTGAATTTGAAGAGACAACAGCTAATTTTGAAAGGCGCTTAAAATACTTAATATCTCTTTATCTGAGACTGAATTTGTGCAGAAAATGTAAAGATCATTCATAATACATACAGTCTCATTGAAATAAAATCATTTAATCAATTTTTATGGTATGTTCAGGGTGTTTTGCATGTTTGCTACATGGGTTGTGGAGCTTTTTATGTTTTTATCACATAAAATACACATAATTTTGAGGCTATAATGAGAAAAAAGTTAAAAATCTCCATGGCACTGTACTTCTGTGGGCGGCCCTCTGTCTTATTAGTGAAAATAAAGCACATCTGCTTTTGAGGAAACTGTCTTCCACTCCCTGAGCTCCACAAAGCAACCAAAGGAGCAACGAATAGAGGTGAAATATATGCAATATGTGCACGGTTCAGGAAAATGTATGCATCCTCTAAAACCAGAAGGCAGCAGATTTATTCCAGATTTTGCAAAAACAGAAACGCAAGCAGATTTACGTCTAACTTCTGCACTGGTACGCTAATAAATGGAATACTAACCCAAAACCAATTAAGCTTTTCACCATGACCGTCTCTTCTCTCTGGGGGATTTTGTGCAGCAATAAGTTTTTAATTGCTGTGGCCCCAGTCTTTTTTATCTCTCTTTTCATCTCTGTATTGCAACGTTAACGTTAATTTGCTAGACTCGCAGTCGAAGAATCAGCGACTTTAATGAGGGGTTAAAATAATCAGATGCTTACCTTGGTCACCACGGAGAATACGGCAAATTTGAAAAGTATCCCATTAAATACAAGTTTGGTTTTTTAAAAAAAATAAAGACAAACTTGTGTTTCTTTAGATGGGGGTTTAATGAAAAGGTTTCCTTTTAAACGGACTGTGAAATCAGAGTTTAAAGGACTCAGAATGATGTAAAGCAGCTGATATTAAAACCCAGCAGAGCCATTATTTGAGGGTACCTAGATAAGAAATGTCTCTGATTCCAGAGCAAGTGGGATCCTCGGCTATCAGATACAATAAAAGAAGACAGTAGGAAGAGCCAGTTAAGCTCCGTGTCACAATCCTTCCCATCTCCAAACCCAAAGTGAGGTTTCTCCGCACTCTCCCTGAATTTTTCCCTTCAGAAATTACCATTTACCAATTACAGTGTGTCAGGAGTGATTCATATCTCTTTAATGAGAAATGACAGTAGATAGAGGAGAGTCACCTCTGGTTTGATTTCACTCCCAGTGGGACGGGATGAGCTGTTGACAGAAGCGGACGGCAGACGGAAACGGTGGGAGAAGAAGCCGTCAGTTGGGTCGTCGATGATCCGATGGGGGAACCGCAGGAAGGAGGAGAAAACCTCTCAATCACAGACCCGCTGTCCCAAAATGGACCTGAGCTCAGTGGTTATTATATACTTGAAGGGATTCATTTTGAGATGTTGCTAGATTCTTTGGCAGGTCTTAGCTTCTCTGATCTCAGTTTTATAGGCTTTAGAAACATCTGTTGTTCATTTAAGTCTTAAAGGTGACCAATTAAGCTTCACTGAATAGGTTAGGATATGTTTGTGGTCTATAAAAAGACGTTTATTACATTTCTTTTGCGCCAAATTATTCTTAGATAATGAGATTTTAGTCAGAATGAGCTGTTTCAGGGCGTTTTGTCACTTTAAATCCAAATAAGCTGCTGGCCACACCCCCCAACTCAACGTTTACACTTGCACAGAAAAATGTTTGCAAACAGACAATTACATAACCGTACGTGTTTGAAAAGCAAAAGAGGAGGCTCCTGCACAATCAACAAGAATGCAGCAAATGGTTTCTGGACGGTAAGTCAACAACAAAAGCAGTTGTAGGATTTCTCTCTTGTCTTTGGTGAAAGATCGCGAGCCATTTCTCCCCTTAGCGCTGGACTCTTGCATTTGTTTTGGTTGTTTTTACCCAGGATGCCCTGCGCTGTAGTCCACTTCCTGCTTTTGGAGCGGTTCGCAGTCCGTTTGCTGTTCACATATACATTCAAACCAAACCAGAGTTCACGTCAACCAAACCAGAGTTAACTTTTTTGATTCACACCTCCCCAAACGAACTGGATTAAAGTGGACTACACAGGGCCGGTGAGATTAAACCCGTACGATGCTTTAAGGTTTGTTTCTTTACCACTAGACTGGCAGTTTCTACGGAGAGATATCAAACAGTTAAGAAACCTTCTCTAAAGCCTGTCATTTACCTTCTTCTTGACGTTTCAGCGGCTCAGGATTGCCACATTCACCTTTAGAAACAGACCTGTGAGTAATACTGCGATCAAATTAGGTAATAAGTAGTTGACCACCTGCTGTGACGGCTGGAGGAAAAAAGTCCTGTGGATGGAGAAAATAATTTTAAACCTAATCAGCACGTTAGCAATCACCCAGCCCCAGATCTTTAAGTCTGGTGCAAAGCACCGTTGAGTGTTGTGATGTGCTGGGCAGCCTAAAAGGTTTCTCTCTGATTTTTAACGTGGTTGATTTGTTCATAAACTGACCATCAACCTGTTCTGGTTTTCTGGCGCAGTCAGAGGTGAGGGCACGAGGGAGGGGAGAGGGCTATAAACAGAGGCATTCACATCATAAAAGGACTTTCTGCAGCAGCGTTGGCCTCTGCACACCTCTGCATGAACTCCTCAGCTACCCTATACTTGCATGCTTGTGTGAGTCCGTGTGTAAATTTAAACCAATTCTCCAGAGGCCGACTCCTGCCGCGTGGTCTTGCCTTGACTCTTGATTGCTACAATCAGTGTTTTTTTCTTCTTCTGAGGTTAGACGGACACACAGCTTGCACTCTTACATGAAACACACTCTCCTTCAGTGCCGTTATGTGAAGAATACGTCGGGAAACCAAGAGATATTTGAAGACCACAGTTAATTATCATCTTGGAACATAATCACAAAAGTCTGGGCCAGAGGCAAAGATAAATAGCATCGACGTGTGAGTACTATCAGAGCTGTTTAGTTCTAGATTCTTTCAACTATTTCTTTTCCTTGAACAAGAAAAAGCAAAGCAGAAGCCATCATCGTTTCACCCTGTTTCACAATATTTTCTGTGATGTTAGACAAACCAAAGCTGTGATTTCAAATACACAGATATCAGGATTTTCTAACTGAAAAATACTTTAGCTTTACATAAAATCATTCTTACATTCTGCGTTGGTGTTGTTGACTGTGAATTCACACCAGTCCTGTTTGGCTTCAATCAATCTGGTTCGTTTGTCTAAGAAGTCCGGTTTGTTCGGCAAGGTGTAAAAAAAAAAAAAAATCTACAGTCATAAAATTATAAAAATAAAGTCAAATTATTATGAGAATAAAGTTGCAGGATTATGATTTTATTCTAGTCTTATTTAAACTTTATTTTTGTGTTTTCTTTTCTTAACGTGGCCCTAATACTCTGTTTATGTGAATCAAATTTATGTGACCAAAAAAATCTAACTCCAGTCCGTCTACAAGCCTTGGTCTCTGTGGACTCTGGAGCGGTTTGGATGCATATATGAATGCTAAGTGGACCGGAAACCGCTCCAAAAGCTAGGAAGTGGACCACAGCGCAGGGCATTCTGGGTAAATGCAACCAACACAAACACTAGAGTGCCAGTGCTCGTGCCAAATGCCATAGACAAAAGATAAATCCTAAAGTCTGATACAGTTTTGTTTACATTTTGCGAAGAAGGAAGTTGCTTGGAATAGCTGTGTTTCCATTAAAAATGTGCACAAAACACAATTTCACAATTGGTGTGTTTTCATTAAATCAGAGATGCAATTAAAATTACACATGAATACGTTTGTTCACGCCATAAAGTCATTTAAAAACATGCTATCCGATCATCCTCCTACCACTTGCTGTCATCTTCTTTGTAGTTTCTATCAGTAGCATCCAGGTGTTGATCACGTGACTCGTGAAGCGAAAAAAGTGTTTCTGTCGCAGCTTATGAAATACACCAATTTCAATTCGGTCCAAAAACCTCTAACACTAAAACTCAAATTTATTAGAAATAGAAATAGAATTGTTTGGAAAAGGCCATACTGGTAATTGTTAGGGTTTCTGTTGGGTCAAGGCATAAATGCAGCTGCTAAGATGAATTGAAATAAAATAAAAAAATTCAAACTTTTGTGTTTTTGTATAAAAAACCTGAAAAATCTGAATTTAAACCATCATTGCTCCGAAATGTAGCTGCTTCTGGTCACCCTTAAAAGCAAACAGGAATTTAAAACTGATACAGTTATTGTTAATTCCTGATTTCCTCATTAATAGCTGTGTCTAAAAGGCTTGAAATACCTTGAACTTTCCAACCCAGATTCATCGAGCAGAATCTGCTCATAATTTTGGATGAAAAGAAGAGTTAAAACTTAGTTTTTGACAGAAATTTTCATTAGTTGTAAAACTATTCTTATCTGCTGAGAGAAAAGGGGCTAAAACACTTTCACAGCATCCAGGATGACATTTTCAGCTAATTATCAGAATAAATCAGTTTCTACTGGAAGACAAACTGATTTCTGCCTTTATACTGGCTGATTACTTACATTACGTTGCTCACCATGACAGCAGTGACACGTTTCTTTTTTCCCTCTTTTTATTTCCATGCAGCAAAACGAACACTGTGTATTAGGCAGAGGCTATCCTCCATGCATCACAATTTCACAAACCTCTCTAAAGTGACGCTGCTTTGCATTCTGCACTGTTTCTAGGAAATTATTCTCACTGGGAAATACATCAACACCATCTACGCTTCTGGAAAAGCTGACAAAAAGCACTTAAAATCGCTTAATTGTGTCGCCACAATTAGTTTCCCCAACAATAAGAGGTTTTTAAATATAAATACAAGTATTATGCAGATCAGAATGAATGAAGGTATAGAGTTGAACTTTGAGTGCGAGGCTGCAGCCGTCCAATTTAACTGAAAGGTGTTGAATAAGAAATCAGCGGCTCTGCAGATCCCTGGAGTTTTGGGTGGAACATTGAGGCATCTTCAGTGCGTTCTCAAAAATACTTTAATGAGTCCAAAGGGAAAGTAATTTAAATTCATTTTATAGATTCAAAAACATCTTGGAAATTTACAAGTTTTAATTATTTGCCAGGCTTAGGATCATGAATGGACACTTAAACTTATTTTTGCATAATGGACCTTCAAAGTCACATAAAGGCAGCTACAAAGTCAGCCTTCTGCCAATTGGAGAACATTTCTAGGATTAAAAGACTTAATATCCCAGCAAGATCTAAAGAAACTCGTCCAGGTTTTTATCTTTAGTCGCTGCTGCTGTGGTCCTGACTAAAACCAAGAAGATAAAATACTTTTGTAAAAAACCTTTTATAAGCAGAAGTCACTGAAAAGATTGAAATACATTAAAGATCTGCTGTTGTTGTATCAACCTTCCAGGTTCTTGTCTCCCCTGCATCAGAACCGGAACCAAACATTCACCACAAATCTGGAACAAACTTCCAGAAAACTGCAAAACAGCCAAAACATTGAGTTCCTTTAAATCAAAACTAAAACCCAGCTGTTTAGAGTTGTTTTAACTCATAATATCTGGAACGTTGATTAACATATTTGATGCATATTGATGGTTTTGTTTACCACATTCATCAAAAGCCAAACCAATTGGTAACTATACAATGTTTTTATGTTTTCACAAGATAAAGCACTTTTTATCTGCCGTGTTGCTAAATGTTTTTACACAAATAAGCTCAGATTGATTGATAATGCTCATTGAATTTTATGTAGAGGTCCAAAACCAAATGAACAGCACATTTATAAGATTTTAATTTGTGCTTCAGTTGTGTTGGTCGATCAGGTAAATTTAATAAAACGCGTCGAGTTTTGTGGCTCTAGCTTGACAACATGGACAACCACATAGGGTGTGAATACTTTTGCCCAACCCAATCAGACATTGTTATGTGAAACGACTCATATCTGCAGTCAAGCATGGAGGTGGAGGGGTGATGTTGTGGGATGCTGGCTCATTTCAGCTGATGATTTCTCTGCGTTTTGTCGTTATGTTCGGTTTTTCCTCCCTTTCAGTCGGTAGCTTTGCCGTCAAGTTGGCTAACATGATTAGGTAATGAAGCTAACAGCAGCTGGTCTCAGTGGTCTCATAAATAATACATGTGAAAATGCAGAACACCCTGTATCTCCAAGAAGGAGAGATCAGACAGCTATTCAATATTTTCTTTTATTAAATCCACTTATATCACAGCAGACTGCAAACACAATTCAAATTCTGACCATTCCAGAGTTTGCTCCAGGCAAAAAAAAATAAAAAAAGAGAGCGATGAAGAGAAATTGAGAGCAGCTTTATGAGAGTTTTTGTTGTTTTTCTAATAGATCATTTTTAGCATTTAAATGAAACTGTGGGGAGGAAGCTGAAGTCTGGGAAGAAAATGTTGAGAACTGTGGAAAAAGTGCTTGTCAGCTTGGATTTTACTTCCTGTTGTCGGCGATTTTCTGTGAAATGTAGAGAAAATGAACCAAGCTTAGTGAAAAAAGATAAAGTCTCCAACATATCCCTCATGTTGAGCTTCAACCGTTTTCACACTCAGTCTTCTGTCTAAATTAGCAAACTTCACAACAGGAAGAAGCTTTAAAGCAGAGTCAGGTTTTAAAACACCGGAGAATCTGTCCAAGGAGCAAATTATTAACCTTCAATTTCAAAAATTTTAATGGCAAAATAGTTCAGGAAAAAAACCCAAACCCAAACCCGTCAAACTTTCTACAAGCTTTGAAAGGGACACAGACGATGCTCAGGTTAGATGAGAAAGTAAATTATTTTGAGATTCACTTTCCAGCTGGACAAAAACCCAAAACATGCAGAATAAAATCAAATTAAATGGTTTAGATCAGTGGCATCCAAACGTTTTGGGGCAAAATTGCCAGTAAAAAATACTCACAGGCCAAAAATGAAGTTTAAATGTTTGCTTCTTTACCTGCTTGACAATAAACTAAGCATGTAATATTTTAATTAAGCTATAATTTGTCAGATTGTTCTGTAAGATAAATAAATAAAGATAAAATAAATAATTTCAGGACAGGTTTGCCTTTAAAAAAAGAAAAGCAATGGTTTTGGGCTTGCAATATAAACAGTATTTGTACAACTCTATCCTTGAAAATACCTGCTGTATTTAGCCAAATATTTTTCATAGTAGAAATAACCAAACAGATTTTAAAAATACTGGAAAGAAAATAAGGCTGAAATACCAAAGCTACTTGACAAAAGCGGCCAATCCAGGAGCGACATTCATATTCCTTGGCATTGATTGGTTGATCCCCCGTGAGTGAAAATGAGGAAGACTGCAAAAGTTAGCTTCTGCTTGTAGATATTAATAGGGACGTATTATTCAAAATTCACATTTTGCATTTTATTTTGTACTTCTATTTGGGCCTGAAGTGCTTCAAAAAGCAGCCCTAGCGCTTAACGAACCCCTACTGTTTGGGGAATATGTTAATGCTGTTACCTAGCAACCCCAGTCTACTCCATCCCCGTTACCTAGCAACCCAACCTGAGCTCCAGCACAGCTGGTTACACCGCTTGAGAAGATAAGTGTTTTTGTTGTTGGTTTACCATCCAGAAACCATTTGCTTCATTCTCGTTGGTTGCGCAGGAGGCTCCACTTCTGCTTTTCAAATGTGTACGCGTGTACACATTTGATTTTAGTCTGCAACATAACTGAGCAGACTAAAATCTGATTAAGTAAGGATGATTTGTGCAAAAACTGTGATGGACATGTTTTGTGTAGGCCATAGATCTATCCTAACCTGTTGAAGGAAGCATTATAAGTCACCTTTCAGGTAAATTTGGTGTTTGAACTGTTAAAATATTCAATTCCAAACATTTTTAGTTGAATTTCAGGTAACAGATGGCAGCTGTCGAATAGAAGAGGTTCACTACATGAAATGTAAAAATTTTTTGATTAAAAAAGAGAGCACCAATCAGTATGTTTAAGTTTCTAACAAAAGAAGAAAGGGAATATAGATTGTATTAGTTTTAATGTTTCGATAGATGAGGTTTTAGGTGGGTTTTTTTACTCTGACTGTATCTGCGGGTTTACAGTCGTCATTCATCGGCTGTCACAGAAATCCTGTTTTTCTGTTATTTTCAGAGCCATTGTTCCAGTGTTGGCTTTTGTCAGGGCCACTCCGGATAAAAGAGAGAAACAACATGGTGTTCCAGTTCATAGCAATGACAGCGCACACGTTTTGTTCCCTTCAAAATATTATTCATCCACAGCGTTTTGTATTTCCACGGCCCCCTGTCACACAGACGCAGCTTTTGCTCCAAATACATTCTTATTTACTTTTAGTGCAGCTGGAGTCTGAATTGTTTTTCATTAAAGTAAAAAATAAAGGGAATACCAGTGTTTTTCTCCTGATAAAGCTGGTTTAAATTTTAAATATTTATTTATTTTTCAATTAAAAAAAAGGAATAAATTCCCACCTTTTATTCCGCAGTGGGTTATTTCTCTCTGCTGTAAGTCCTTTGCCTTGACCCGCCTCGTCTTGTTAGACTTCAATTAGCGGTTTTCTTCATTTCCCAGGAGGACTTTTGACAGATCCCAGAGAAAGGCTCTGAACCTGTTGCTTTCAATGAAACAGGACTGAATGGCCGGGAAAACTAATCACTCCAACATTTAGGTGTTTACTCTATGCAGGGATGGAAATGCAAGCAGCAATGAATCAAAGTAATGGCGAGGCTGCAGAGGACTAGAGCGAATGGTGAAAGGAATATAATTTACCTATAACCTTTGTTAATGAAACTTTACAACACAGATCCATCCATTCAGCTGATCCTTTCAACAGAAAAAGAAATATAAATAAATGTACAGACACTTAGAAAATGTGAATATGAACAGAACAAGCACACAATATCCTGAATGCACCATAAAATGTGTTGTGTGGTTGGAAAAATGGCTCTAATTGTTCCTGTACATCAGATAGAAATGTACAATGTGCTTAAAATGCCATTAAAGCACCAGTATGTATGTAAGTTTTTAAAATATTTGTTGAGACAGATAATCTGTGGTAACTAGACGTAGCCAATCAGAGGCAGGAGGCGAGGCAAGGCTTAGCGCTGTCACTCACCCTACTGGTTAGCGTAGCCACCAACGATGGCAAGTAAATAGTTTTCCTGTAACGGTGAGTGGTTCACAAGGATGATTGACAGCATTAAGCCCCGCCTCCTGACTCTGATTAGTTGTTTTTGGGCAGGAACACTGGGTTCCTTTAAATCGAGGCTAAAAACTGACCTGTTTAAAGTTGTTGTAACTGGAAGATTGACCAACCAAATACTGAGCTCCTTTGACATCTCCAAGTACTAATTAGAAACAACCAATCAGAGCCAGGAGGCGGGTCTTAGTGCTGTCAATCAGCCTCACCTTGCTCTCTGCTGTTCTGTAACTAGCATAGCTTGTTGTCAATGCTCAAGTTAGTTGGTCTAATGGCAGATAAAGGTTCATAAGGTTTAATTAAAAATGAAATGACCAATTTCTTCAAAATGTTTCCAATTTGTTTCAGAATTACTTTAATAATTGTAGAGGAAAATTACATATGTAAAGATCTGGAAAGCGTTGTGAAGGAAGAATTAAAAACATCCAAAATATAACTTTTTGTAATTTTATGTCCCAAAAAGTTTGGAAACTACTTTCTGAAATAAACCGTATTCTGTAAATATTCAGCTACTGCGCTGGAAAGATAATTAGTACTGAGTGATATTATGTTTAGGGATTATATGAATGTTTAAAACAGTAACTTACCTTTTCTACTAAACACGGTGGCTTTTAAATGGTGTGCACTACAAATCACACCATTTAAAATAGTAAAATACTGCATATTTTAATATTGATCCGATACAAAATAAATATAAGGCTTGTATCGCCGAAGCCGATACCGATACCGATACTTTTTATTTCAGTTTGGTATATCATTAAACATTGTGTTGTTTTTATTTGAATTATTTTGTTAAAATGGATCAGAAAATTTTAACAGAGTTTAAAGTTGCTTTAAACTACAAAATACTTTAATAACAAATTAACATGACTGAGAGAAAAAAACAAATTAGTTTGAAAAAGAAATATTTGAGGACAAATTCAAACAAAATTTGTCTTTAGGTCAAGTAGTAATACATCGTGTTTGTATTTTTTCTTTATATTAGTTACAGATAGTTAGTTATAGGCTGCACAGTGGCGCAGTTGGTAGAGCTGTTGCCTTGCAGCAAGAAGGTCCTGGGTTCGATTCCCGGCCCGGGGTCTTTCTGCATGGAGTTTGCATGTTCTCCCTGTGCATGGTGGGTTCTCTCCGGGTTCTCCGGCTTCCTCCCACAGTACAAAAACATGACTGTCAGGTTAATTGGTCTCTCTAAATTCTCCCTATGTTTGAGTGTGTGAGTGTGTGTGTTGTTTGTTTTGTATGTCTCTGTGTTGCCCTACGACAGACTGGCGACCTGTCCAGGGTGAACCCCGCCTCTTGCCCAGAACGTTAGCTGGGGATTGGCACCAGCAACCCTCCCGACCCCATAGTTAGTTATTTCATTTACACATATGTTTTCTAACAGGTGCACACTTTAGTTAATGTCTGTCTGAATGGTTTATCACAGTTGTTTTTTTGTTTGAGGTGCCGCTGATGCAAACCAAAAAAATTGAAACAAACCTTTTGTTTTCTGAAAGACTGAAGGGGGAGGCCTTGTTGTTTCAAGTTGATCTTAATTAGTTAATTTTGTCACTTAAATATTCAGTTATTATTTGTGCTAAGTTAATGTTAGTTTTGCTTTATTTGTTTCATAGGATTCTTCAGTTAATTTTGTATTTGTTTGTTCCTCTGGTGTGTCGTCCCTCCCTCCACGGTGGATTGAAGTAACTCCGGCCCTTTTGTTCTTTGTTTGTGTTCAGTTAGAGTTCAGTTAAATTAGACACAAATGTGTTATTTATCCTTTTTGACTTATTCTTGCCTTAAATCTTTATGCTATGTTCACTATTTTTGGAAGAATTAAATTGAACTTTTTCTACTTTGAACACTTTTTTTGTCCTCGTTTGAGTCTGGTCTTATTTGCTTATTTAATTAATTTACAGTTCAAGATAAACTAAAGTTTTGAATAAAAAGAAAAAGTTTGAAGTCGGTATTGCTAATTATTCATATTTTGGGTTGATTCTAGTTGATTAATAAAAGTTTTCTCACTCCACATCCATGTCTTTCATCCAAATATTCAGATTTCAGCTTCAAGATGCTAATTATAAACAATAATTCCAGTTTTTTCCATTTCTTTGCTTTGCAAAATCAATATTGCTCTGACTGTAAAGTCGGAGATGAGCGATCCTGTTGGGATCTGAAGTTTCTCATGCTGTTCATTTTGCATCTGTTCCCCCAAACCCTTGGAAAGAAAACCCTGACATTTGTCTTTTCTTTATTACAACCAGTCTGTTGTTGTTCTTGTTTTTGTTTTCGTAAGAAGAGGAAAGCCAGGGATTGTTGGATCTACCATGGTTTCATGTACTTTCCCTTTAATTAATCAATCTGCGTCGGGAAACTAAATGAATCTCAAACACAAAGTACTGACCTGCGAACCAAACAGACCGCTCGTTTCCCAGCCGGTTTGATAATCGACACGTTGGATAAAACGCCAGAAATGTGACTTTGAAAAAGGCAGAAAGCGAAGCCAAAAGGGAGATGTTAAAAAAATAAAAAAAAAAAACAACTCAACAGTACAACACATAACAAGAAAAACGCCCTGGAAGTCCTTTGCTGTCATGCAGCGCCAGCAACTAGCATCCAAAACACGGAATGAACATTTCAGGTACTGTAATACAAAAAAATAAAAAAAACAAGCAGGATGTATTGAAACTGACAAGCTGTCTGGCAGCTACTTTCAAATTTGTTTCCATGACAGGCATTTATTTCAAATACATCCTACGCTGTTGCCTCCGTCAGCTTCACATCTCCCACCGAGGAAAGGAAAGAAAAGAAAAGGAAAGGAAAGGAAACATTAATGTTACGTCTAAAAGAAAAGGTACATTACAGAAAATTACCTCATTTAACACCGACTCAATACGACTCGTTTCCTCTTGCGAATTTCCTTTAATAACAAAAAGATACTAATAATATCTTCCACTGTTATGTGGCTGCAAAGATCAAAGCAATAAAGTATTGTTTGAAGCATCCTAACAGAAAATCATTTGCATTTTAAAGCTGTCTTACACAATAAAGCGTGATGTAAAATATTGGGATAAATCACTTTCATATTTCAGTGAAGGTCATTTCAATTCCTTTGAAAGTGGAACAATACAGAAAAAACCTTTTTATAATTCAGAACCTGAAGGAGTTTTTTGGGGAGAATAAGATGTTTTTTTTAAAAAAAAGTTTTAGGAATGTAAAACCAGAAGTCAATACAGTTGACATATAATTATACCGAAGAAATAATTTTATTACTTTAATGTCTTTTTACTCTGGTAAACGTAAAACAGTATTTGACTGTTTTAGTCAAAACACCTGAAAATATTGAATATTGTTAAAGTTATGGTATTTTAAACA
This sequence comes from Gambusia affinis, assembly GCF_019740435.1. Lineage (NCBI taxonomy): Eukaryota > Metazoa > Chordata > Actinopteri > Cyprinodontiformes > Poeciliidae > Gambusia > Gambusia affinis. The sequence goes on from NC_057888.1 coordinate 3,096,511, forward strand.
CTGAATATTAAAAATTACCAGAGAAGCACTTTTTCTCAACAATGTTTTCCAACAAAAAAAACAAACAAACTATAAAACTTGTTGCGCCTGGCTGACAAACGCAGCATATCGGTAAATATTGATAATTATTGATTAGTTTTGAATACCTGAAATATTGGTGGTGTGACATTTCGTGTTTTATTCAGTTTTCACTCAACAACGTTGTTTATTTCTAAGCAGTTATGAGGCAAAATGGTAAAACTCCAAACCGTGGAAGTCACTCTATAGGTTGTTGCTAGGTAACCATAGAGTGAGTGAGTTGCTTGGTAACCAGTGAGTGAGTTGATTCTGCCAACCTAGCTTAGCTGAACATGAAAAGTGGAGCAGCTAAAGTCTTTCCTTTGCCTATATTAAATCATATATATTAGCTTTTGATATATCTTCTCCACTGATTTTTTTTTTTTTTATAGCATCAATAAATATCAATAAAAAATTTAACTAAATACTTAGTTACTGTGAGCAGATTAATGACACTAATCGCACTTCTGGTGGCCTAAATAAGTAAATTATAATTTGCCATTCGGTAACAGTTATATAGTTACTTAAATAAATAGTACTTATTGTCATTTTTATCAAATAATGGCATGATAAATCAAAATGAACTCAATAATGATTTCTCGTTTTTATCTTTTTACCAAAAACTGGATGATAAAAGTCTTTAGTTTGGCGTTTTGGTCTCGACTAGCCCTTTTTTGAAGCACAATTTTACTTACAGAGACTTAATTATCAATTTTATTTGATGTTTCTGTTTTGTTTATTTATTTTGGACATTTAAAATGATCTTCCGGCTCCAGTGTTGAATGTTCACCAGAATTTAAAGTTTATAGATCTGTGAGAATGTTTTCTGGCATTATTATGCCAATATTACCATGATATTAACTTAACAATAGTCTCAAAACAACAATATTATCATTTAGCAAGATAAATTCTACTACAAAATATCGTAATAAAACTTCATGTCCATAATGTGTAGTTATTCTTGATATCTCCCATCGTATGCATCCTTTTTTTCTAATTGCAGAACATTGTTTACATAAAAGAAAGATGCTTGAACCCAAATTTAACACTTAATTAGTTCACACCACTGAGGCAAAAAGTCAGCTGCTGTGCCCCCAGAAGAACCGACCAGGTGACATTATGGACACAACAAATTACTATCACATCTTGCACCTGGCAAGGCATCTTCACACCTGGACATAGGTGGCCTTCTTGACACTAATAAGAGACTTGGAGGGAAGGAGAAGGTAAAATCCAGCTGAAAACTGGCCAGTGACAGACAGCTGAGGCCTGTTTGGCAGCGATCTCCTCCCTGAGATGCTGAAAAAACTCCACAGATGGTTTCTACAAGGCCCGCGGTGCGAGGTAAACAAAGTGCGGTGGATGTTGCTAACCTGACCCCGGCGGTGCGCGGCGGCAGCCTGTCAACAAAAATGACATCATATGAGGTCGAGATGTTCGACTTGGTGTTTAATCATCTCTTCTGATTGGTGGTTTGCTCTGAAAACTAAATTTTATCTTATTAAAATGCAACATTTCCAATTCAGCATCCAAAGTGGTTCTTTCTAATTTGTATTTGCGAGTTGTTTTGCGGGCTGCACAGTGGCGCAGTTGGTAGAGCTGTTGCCTTGCAGCAAGAAGGTCCTGGGTTCGATTCCCGGCCCGGGGTCTTTCTGCATGGAGTTTGCATGTTCTCCCTGTGCATGGTGGGTTCTCTCCGGGTTCTCCGGCTTCCTCCCACAGTCCAAAAACATGACTGTCAGGCTAATTGGTCTCTCTAAATTCTCCCTAGGTGTGTATGTGTGTGTGAATAGTTGTGTGTCTCTGTGTTGCCCTGCGACAGACTGGCGACCTGTCCAGGGTGACCCCGCCTCTCGCCCGGAACGCAGCTGGAGAGGAACCAGCAACCCTCCTGACCCCATTAGGGAAGAAGGGTGTAAGAAAATGGATGGATGGATGGAGTTGTTTTGCACTAAATAGCCACAGCCTGATGGACCAATACATGAAACGATGCCAATCAAAGATTCAGGACACTAACAGGTACCGACCGCGTCAGCCATGTTTTATTCATGCCGTTTTGAATTTTTCATTTTCTCTCCTCCAAATAAGCATCACCACAGAATATGGCACCAAAAACCAGTTGGTATGTCGTTAGATTGTACCTGTTTGTATAATTGAATTCATAGGAATAATTAAAGCATCTGTTTACAAAAGCTTACATAATAGTAAACCTTTTTTTTTTTTTTTGCTCAAAGGATCAACTGGAAGTACATTAAAAAAGGCTCATAAACATCAGCTGCTGGTCTTCAAACACAACAAATAAAATAAACAGATCATTCTCATCGTAATTTAGAAAGAAATTACTTCAATTCTTGTTTAATATTGGATGTGAATCCGAAATACTGCTCCTGGTTTGCATAAAATCATAACACCCACTGTTGCCGCTCTGGTTTGGAATAATTTTCCATTTTTTTAAACAACAACAAAACATCTGGGGTCAACACTTCCTGGTAGGTGATGAGATCCCAGGAGGGACAGATCCAGTGGTGGAGCCCCGATGTCGGAAAAGCCGGTTGAACATGCAGCCTGTATGGAAACCTTAGGCAAAAATGTAAAAATATCCCCAATAACATCCAACTATTTCACCATACCAAAATAAAAATGTGAAAAACGCATAACATGAATGTAGGTTTTCATAATTTCCCGTTGTTGTTAATAATAATAACCATAATTTTAGTCATTTAAATGATTTTTCCAATATGTATATTCATTTTGACACAAAGTTGGGCGTTAAAATTATGAAAATCTGCCGTTAATCTTAATTTATTTTGAATTATTTTAAAGTAAATTTCATCACAGATCTCAGCAGACTGCTTCAAAACACACTGATTAGTTTGTCTTTTATTCTAAATGTGAACAAACAGGGCCGGGCCAAGGCTTATTGGGGCCCCAAGCAGATTTTCATTTGGGGCCCACCAAACCAGTCATTTTTAATTAGCTTGCTTCATGCTAATTAAGAATTAGCATCATGGCTATTGATTTTAACTCTACAGTAGTAGCAAATAAATAAAACTAATTGGATTTTGAAATGCAGAGTATGCGTTTAAGTGAGCCATTTTATTTTTTAATATTTGAAAGTAACACCAGCTGATAAATTTTAAATTTACTATAAACAAGCCTGTTTGTCTTATATTTGCCCCAAACGGGAAGCGAGCAACCTATTACTATAAAAATAATAGTTTAGTTTGTATTATTCATTGTTATTTTAAATATATGTTAATATATTTTATCATGCTAGCATGGTGCTTTTGGTGGTGGAAATCGCCGGACCTGTAAAGAATAAAATAAAAATAAAAAAGAAAAATTGTAGAAACAATGCAAAACTGAGCTTTAGTTAAAAAAATATTTCTGATCTTTGTAAAGTAATACAATCCATTATGTGGTTGAGTATTTACTGCCAGATTGATGGAGAGTTGCCAGATCTTGAGGGAAACATAATGAACACCACCAAAACAAATTTGGTTAAGAAACTAAAACAGTGGTTGTTTGTAAACAGTATAAATGTATACAGTTGTACACTTTTACAATAACATGTTTTTGACTTAAACTTTTACACCCTGATTAAATTAAAGTAAATTTTTCACAGGACTTGGCAACACTGGCAGGAGAAAAAACAATAACATACTCTCACCATATGAGACTTTTAAAAGTTCAACAAACCTTTAAAATCAAAGGTCGATTGTGCAATTATTAATATCGGGTAATATTTCCCTTCTACCATCAAATCTGAAATTCTCTGCAAGACTTTGAGATTGAGAAAGCATCATTCTGCCCAATTTAAGTCACGACCAGTTTCATTTAGTTTATTCTCAACAGTGGAAAAGTTGATGCCTTTTGCTATTCTTTAGTCGTTAAACTATCTTTTGAGCTCAAATGCAATGCAAAAACAGACAACGGCAACAAATCAAGAGCTAGAAACACTTTGAAATACAGAATATAGTAGATGCTTAAAGATGATAACTTTAAAGGAGAAGCACTGACACGTTGGCTGGATCTGCCAAAGTTAACAGAGCCATAAAGCAAGTAAACAATTTCTTATTCATGATTTGGGAGAAAAATGTAAGCATTTCATTCTTATTTAATTTCCCTGAAGTAAATATTTCATAGCGACAGCAGCACCTTATCGGTAAACATAGTACCGAGGTGATAATTTGTGAGTCAAAGACTATATATTTTTATTTTTGAACTGATTTTTAATTTTTATAAGTTATTTGAAAACCTGTAGCGATAGAATCGATCGGAATGCAGGTTGCTTTCTTTGTGTTTTCCAAAGATGTCTGAGCTTGGCGCTATGAGCTGTGAAGTCATGCATTTACAACAGCAACACGAAAACTGTCTGTTACACGGCTTTTACATCAGATACGCAGCCGTGATCTCTGAGGAACATTTCTGAAACCTGCAGCATCTTCAGAGAGAAAACTAAAAGGTCAGAATTTAAGCTTGCAGTTAAAATGCAGTACATCCTACACGACTGTGTGTTGATTTTATCACGTCACTCTGATCCGTTTTCCGTTATAAACTCAGCGTAATTATGTGAAACGTGGTTAAAGGAGTCATTTATCAAATTGGTTGCTATCATGAATAATTGTGTGCTTTGAGTAAATGTGATTAAATGCTAATATGACATTCGTAAAAAACATTTTATTTTTAACCGATTTCTGATGAGAAAACTTTCAAATTTTAAACAAAGATAATACTTCAGTGTTTGCAATTCATAAGCTACAAAAGGTTCACACAGACCTTGTAGATAATTGTGTGTTAAATTCTGGTCCAATTCCTGGAATCTGAGTTTAATATTGTGTCGTTGCGCCCCTTCTCGCTCTTCTCTCTCTCTCTCTCTCTCTACTTCCTCTTCTGAGAGGGGAGATGTGCTACCAGCTCTCGCTCTAACGGGTTAATTGAGTTTCCTAAATCTGCTGGGATTTACCTTGTCCAGAACTGAAGTAAACTCTGTTTAAAGCTGGTGTCAAGAAAAGATTCGCCTGGTTTCTGACGGCCTCCATCCAGGTGTCCCAACCTTCTTCTCCCTGTGAATCAGACTGAGCAGCCTGCAGCCAACCAGTTTCAACTGTTAACGGTCGCTCCTTCTCTTTAGTACAACTTGCTCTTGTTACTGAACCAGGTTGGTTTTAGTGACGCAGCGAGTCCCAAGGATGATGTTTTAAATTTGGGCTACCAGGAACCAATAAACATTTTCCACCTCTTCCTCTCCAGAATCGAACATCAGAGCTATTTTACAACCATCAAAGAACTTTAAGGCGACTCATTAATTGAATGTCCACAACATCTTTTAGATTTTCTTTATGCTAAATATTTTATTAGTAAGGCATTTTTGCCAGGTTTACTCTCTTGAATTCAAGTGGGACAGAACATCTTGAATTTGCTTTCTGTTCTACCACCGTGGTTGGGGTCAGGACCTCATAGTTGCCCTCCAGCAGCCAACATACTGCATCCAGGGCCTTATTTAACTGCTTCTGCTGTGAATTTTTCCTGCACAGCAAAAGCCAATCCCTCACAAATCCCGTCCATTGTGGTACATTGTACCATGTTCACTGTGCTTCAAGCTACTGCAAACCCATTCTCAGTATGAAGTACATGTCCCGCTTATGGGAGTCTCTGTGGCAGATCCACTGCCTTCTGCATCATGCATTTTGTCTCTAGTAATGCGCTCTTTATCTCTGAGATGCTGTTAATCCTGTGATCCATCTGCATCACGATTGCCTCCATTTGTTGACTCGTCCACATGTCCTGTGAGGCCCCGAGCCAAGTGTAAGTGGACCCTCTTGATCAGTGCATTTAAAGATAGTAAAGCACATATTTCCATCCTCTTGTGCAAAGCGAAGGTTTGAGCTTCCAATATTTCCTAGAGGCAATCCTCTGAAAACTTTCTGTCTGCTCTTTTTACTTTGCTGCAACCGTATAGACCACTCAAAATATTGCTCACCTTTTCTGAGAAGTTGATTGATGTGGAAATCCACATAAAAATTTAACTGAGTTGAGAAAACATTTTATTGAAGATGTGCTTGGCATTTTTAGTAATTCCTCAGTCCAATGGTGACTTATGTTGGCTGAAATCAACTATAATGTACTCTTCCATTTTTGTTTGACACTTTCCATGATTTTTCTATTCAGACTTTCTTATCTTTTAAGTACCCTTGAACAATAATACTTCAGGTTTTCTAACAGTCTTTCAAGGTTATTTGGTCAAGTATTTTACCATTTACATAGTTTTTATAATTTGTTTATGAAGACGATTACACCATCCCTTGAATAGGACCAGGATTAAGTTGAACCAGTAGCCAGTCGCATAGAAAATTTGTTCAATATTTTGTGTTTAATCTATAAAAACAACATCTAGCTAATGAGAGTGTCAAACATTAAACAGTTTTGGCTTCAAAGACATCATTTCTAAAGAGCTAAGGAAAAATTTAAGGCCTATCGTAATAAATTAAAGGATAACAATCTCTTAGGTCTTGTGTTGCGTCTTTGCAGGATTTTTAAAAAAAGGATAACTGCCAAGCTAACAGCATACACACTCCATGATTAGCTAAAAGTAGCTAATCTAAAAGCTACCTAGCCTGTTTACAATGCTAATAGCCACTCACGCTAAAAGCTAATTTGTCTAGCTACTTCATAAGCTAAAGTGCATTTAGGACAATTGCTTTCTCAAGCTAAAAAGTCGTTCGGCTAACTGAAACTCCAGCTATTTACTACTTTAGGTAACAGCTACTTTTAGCCCCAATACGTATTGAGGCTAACGGGTAACTGAGCTTCAGTTTAATTCAAAAATACTTTATAAATCAAAAAAAGTTGGAAATCAAAGCTACTTAGACAAACTTCTACTCAGACTAACAGACTCTGAAATGTAAGCCTGCTTAAGCTAAAAGTTACTTAGGCTAATTTCTAGTCAAGATAACAACAATGTAAAGTAGTAGCAACTTAAGCTAACATGTGTATAAGTTAACAAACTGCTACCCACTGCAACAACTATTTAACCTAAAACAACTTAAACTAACAGATAATCAAGCTTAACGCTAGTTAGGCTAACTGCTACTGTAAGCTAACAGTCCCTCAAACTAAAAGCTAGCCATTTCCAACTTTTGTAAATACCGCTCGACCAGGTATTTTACGTTCACAGACAAATTAGCTCGACTCGAACAAGAAGAATCCATGAAAAAACTGAAAAAAAACCCCCAACTTTGGAAAACAATTTCAGTCGCTGAGTTCAATACTCCCATTCCGTCACTTCCAACGTCCAACATGCCGCCTCGAATGATAGTGACGTAGTTGCAAACGGTCAATACTAGTTCGTTTCTGTAGCAGTTTTATTAAATTTCACAGTCTCTGTTGGTATTCATGTAATCGCCCAAATAGCTCTTTGCGTGCTTTTTGGAATTGAATGGGCAGAAGGTCTCTTTTTCAAAAGTGACCCGTTTTAAATAAATATATTTTATAAAACTCACTGTTTGTCCTTCATTTTTCAACAGCAAACATTCACTCAGTAATTTGCAGTTCACTGGACTGAAGGCACGTTACTGTGAATGACAAGTAGAGAAAATTCCCCTGATACCTTTTCTTAAAATCGAGTGTCTCACATATTTAAAAGACTATTAAGGCCTTAATGAAGTGTTCAGTGTTGGGTGATTGAGCGTGGATAGTCAAATGGAGTGATTATCATTCAGTTTGCATGGCTACATTTACACAATAACCTTAATAAACACCTGATGCTGCTGTTATTTATTTATTTGTTTAAATTAAATGTCTCCCGAAAGGAATTAAACGGGGATAGATGCAGACCTCTCATTTCCATAATCTAATGCTATGTTTATGAGCTGGCGGGGTGCAATTTGAATAAGAATGAATCCTGATATAGATTCGGTGTCTGACAGTGAGGGAGAGCTTTTCCTCAAGGTTCCTCAGTGGCAGTTTCTGCACACAAGCAAGGATTCACCTGAATCTGTGAGCAACCAAACCTAAAACCCAAAACAAAAAACCGAAACATTCAGAATGTTAAACTCACAATGTTGACAATGATTGAAATATTGGGGATAAAATGGGATCAATCTGAATATTATTACTGCTGCATCGTTTGGTCCCATCGTCACCGACAGGGATTTACACTTGTATTTCTATTTCTATTCACTAGACACCTTATTAAGTTTAATGTTGGACACAGTAACTAGTTACATTTACTTGAGTAACATTTTCAAAAATAAATTTACTTTTAGGAGTATTTTTACTGCTCTGTACTTTTTACTTTTACTTGAGTAATTTTATTAGAAAGTATTTCTATTCTTACTTGAGTAAAATTTCTGGATATTTTTACCCACTGATAGAAAAACAGACTCGGACAAACAGGTGCAGGTTTTTTTTACGTTTCATAAGTTTTAATTGAAAGAAACTGATTTGGAAAAACAATATTTTGCCGGATTTTGTTATTTTTTATTACTTATACAAATTATTGTCAAAAAAAATTCTACTTAACTTTATGTTTTGTTCCATGTGAGTGAAATTTTGATCAGTACTTGAGTAGATTTTTTACCAAATACTTTTTTACTCTTGAGTAATTTTTTGGATAGCTACTTTTTACGTTTACTTGAGTAAAAATATGTTGAAGTAGTGCTACTTTTACTTGAGAATTTTTTGTATACTCTACCTACCTTCTTGAACGAAGAATCTCAATTTCAGCAACTTTCCAGAGGTCAAAACTGGGTAAAAATATGAAAACATAGATCCATCCTGCCTTGAGCTAACTATCTGTACTAGCTAGTGCTAACACTGTAGAACAGCTAGCAATGAAAGAAAACTAGAATAACAGCTTGCAAAAAAAGAGAAAAAAGACTCATGGAAATGTTTGTGACCCACATATTGCTTATTAGACCAGCAACTAATAAGAGAAGATAAGACTTGACAAGAATATTAGCTAAAACTGAATCTCTATATGTTGTTTTTTTGCATGCTAGCGTTAGCATAACAGAACAGTTAGCTGCTACATGAAGTTAAAAAAGTACAGTTACAGTCGGTGATTCATAAGTTGTTTTAATTGGTTTTTAATATTGGTGGTGTTGAGGATGTTACTTTCATTTTGATGATAAACGGCCACCACAGTAATGGTTCAGTAAACAAATAATAAAAACATGTTTTCAGTGGTATTTTTGTTTGTTTGTTTGCTTTTTTACTGATGTTTTGTACAATTCTGCTAACGTATTTCACAGAGTTGGTAAACCTACATTGCATATCATATTCCAAAAATAAAATCAGAAACAAATAACTCCACAGAAGGTGAGGAAGAATGGAATGCAAGGACTTTAAAGAAATGTATTTTCACTTACAAACTGAAGCATTTTCTATAGGAAAGGAAAAATGCTTGAAGATTGAACTTTCCTTTGATTCACTGAAAGAATATTTATTTGTATGATCAACATTCCTGAGAACTGCGTCACGACAGTTGCATGGAGTTGGTATTTTTTGGTTTTAGAGTAGATTTCTTTATTTTTTCAAGACTTGATTTTGTGTGCGCCGCTTCTTCGACTATTTAAAAAGCGGCAATGTACAACCAGATTATAGCTTTTAGCTAATTCACATTTGCAGTCTCTTGGCAGTTCAACATAGAAAAAGAAAGCATAAGAACAGCTAGGAATCGACATAAAAATGGTCAATAATATTTTTTGATAGCTTGTCTTTTCATAGATGTCTTCTAATTGTTGCAGTTCTGACAAGTAGGTCTGCAGATCTTCATCCTCAGCCTGGGGCTGACCATTGGCTCAGCTTCTGTTTTCTATTTTTTACACCTTTGTAGCTTTAATTTGAACCATTTCAGTCACTTTCTCTTGAGCCGGCTACCATTCTCTGCATTTTGTGTATGTCTTTATTCTCTCCAGAATTAACTTTTTAACTGCTGTTCTTACTCTATTATGCCTTACGGTAAATTATCTGCCATTTACAAATATAATTTCTACCAACAAAATTGATTGATTTGGCTGTTGGCGTTAATTTTTTCTCAGGATCTGTCTCTATATCCAAAATTAAGATAAATGAAATGTGTGAGGTTACAATATAACATGTATTCTAATTAAACCTTCTAAAAATTGTGTTAATATGAGATAGTGAAGACTAAAGAGGTACATATGTCAACATTTATTCTGATACCAATGTTGATCATTGTTGTAGCAATTTTCTTAAACCTTTAACTAGCCATATGCTTCTCTTTTAAAACCAAATTCGCTGCTCCAAGTCAACATTTACAACTTCACGTGAAAATAGCTGCAATCAAATGCACAATAATACAAATGTACATCTTTGAAAAACAGAAGTGGAGCCTCCTGCACAACCAATGAGAGTGCAGGAAGTGGTTTCTGGATGATAAGTCAACAACAAAACTTTTTTTTCCCAGCAGCCATTGTACAGTGCACAAAACCAGCTGACCAAATGGGACGGAACTCCACTGGGGTTGCTAGGTAACGGGCAGAACTCCACTGTGGTTGCTAGGTAACGGGCAGAACTCCACTGTGGTTGCTAGGTGACGACACAGTGCCTGTCGAATGTGACTTAACATTCCAGAGGCTTTTGAAACGGCTCATTTTCCAGACACCACAAATCATAAACTTATTTCCAAAATATGGCTGGGGTGGGTATTTTTTAGCGGTTGGACTGTTTTAGCAGCAGTAAAGTCTCAACTTTAAATACAAAAACATTCAAAATGTGAATTTAATTGTTAAAATTTTTAAATAGTCTTATATAAGCTGCAAACCAAGTTACATTTTAAACCACATAGGTGCATTTTTAGTTCTAATGGAACAAAGAAGTAGCCACAAATAGATCTTTGGCAATAATAATCTTTGGACAGTTCAATGAAAACATGTCTCAGCTTTCAAAGCGTTTTTCCTCGTCTCTTTTTATTGGGACTCCGAGTCTCTGTGTCCCACTTATGGCCCTTTAAACGGTGCCATGCGTGTCTCTGGGGCCGCACCAAACAGGAAACCGAGATCCTTATGAGACGGTGGAGACATGCTCAGCATAAGAGATAAAACGGCAGAAGAATAGACGCCAGGGCCCAACAAGACTCCCACACCAAGCCTTCCTGTAAACTATTTTTGTCCTGTCTCCCCTCTCTGCGGTTTATGAATGCGTATACTTGTCTCGGTGTGGACCCCTGAAATGCTCAGCCTCATAATTGCTGCTGTTATCTGTGACTGAACTCAATTTGTGACAAATAGTTTTGAGGAAATTTGTGAAAATGACGGAACATCAAAGCGCGGCACGTCTTAAAATACCAAAGAATTTCATTCAGGGTTCATTTACGAACAAGCAAATTGTTTCTTACTGTGCACCACGCTGGAAGTCGATTTCATGTAATCACTTCACGCTCTCCATTTAAAATGTGTTTGTTAAACAAAAGAAGACATTTTATTACAGAGGATCAGATCAGAGCACGAACTAGTGAGAAACTTAAAAGTTGTTTTCATTTTATTCTTTTTTTTGCCATTATTGCTGATTCTGGACTTAGAAATTTGAAAAAATGTCAAATTTTTATGGGCAACTTTACATGAGAAATGGCTTTCAGAAGTCTTAAAATATTTATTTCAGATATTCAGTGAATATTTTTTATTTTTATGCTAATATTTATTTAATAATCCAAATGGGTTTGGAAGAAATACATTTTAAAAACTTTCCCCCACATTTTCCCCACGTTTTTTCTCATTAAGTTTTTTATTTTTACCATTTTAAAATAAAAAAATGGTAACATTAATGTTAACCATAGAATCGAACTATTCAATGAATATTTTCTCCTCATTATTTAAACTTTCTTTTCACTATTTTAAGTTTTTAATGTTAAAGTAGCATTTTTCAATAAATATTTTTGAGTATTTATCTTTCTTGTACTGTACTAATACTGGTTAATATTAGAATTTCTGTTAATTTATTCAGTAATCTGGATGTGGAAAATGAGTAAATCCAAAAAGCAGTGTTTAAATGGTGATTTCGTTCATTAAGGGGGTAAAAAAGCTTTTCGAACCAACCTGGCCCGACGTGGAAACTAATTACTCTCCAAACCTAATAATTGGCTGCGTCACCTTTGGCATCACCAGCTGCCATTAAGCATTTGGCTGCAAAGAGTGTTTAACATCACTGAGGAGGAGGAAATTTGGTGAATGGTTTCAACTTATTTTATGCATTTGTGGCCCCACGAAGAGCTTTTACGAAGCTTTTTCACACAGCTGCTCTCGGCATTTGGTGAAGTACTTTCTCTAATGTTCTCTACTGGAAGACCAGAATACTTTGACAAGGCCACTCCAAAATGTTTTTGATTTTTTGTAGTTTTTAAGAGGAATACTGGCTGATGTGCGATGGATTATTGCATAAGGTTGAGATGATGGCCAGATATTAACCTTCAGTTAGGCAAACTCTGGTAACTATATGAGAAAGTCATGAAATTACGAGAAGGTCATAATATTACAAGAATAAAGCTGTACAAGAATGAAGACAAAATAATATGAGAAGAATAAAGTCATAATATTCAGATTTTTATTCCAACTTTATTCTCATAATTTAATATTTATTTTAATTTATTAGCGTAACTACAAACTTTGATCTAGGTTCAGTTGAAGTGAACTCTGGTGCGGTACGGATGCATATGTGAACGCCAAGTGGACCGGAGATCGCTCCAAAACCAGGAAGTGGACTACAGTGCAGGGCATTCTGGGTAAATAGAATGAAAACAAAGGCGCTAGCAGGAAAAATGGCTCTTCATCTTTTACCAAAGACAAGAGAAGTCCTACAAATGGTATCCTACTAACTTTCCCATTTTATCCATTTTTGCTCAGCCGTTTTTCTTGTATTTAGTCCATCAAGTTGATTTGTATCACATATTTCAGCAAAACGACAGTGGATGGTACTTTACGTCATAAAAACACAAAAATAGAAACATTATTAAGCCATGAATTGAGAAAGCAGTAACAAACATTACATTTTGTCAAGTGCCATGATCAAAATCATCAATACACATCAAATAAGTTGATCAATGTTTTATTCATAATGATTCAAAATCCAACCTAACCAAGTCGGTTTTCAGCCTTGACTTGAAGGAGTTCATTGTTTCAGCTTTTTTGCAGTTTATTCCACATTGTTGCATAATTCTCCACCTGATTATTTTATTATCTTGCTAATAAAACAACAAACAGCTTCTGATGTGCAACAAGTTTAAAATCATTCCTTAAACAGCAGCATCCATTACATCTTCCACAACGAAAAATTATCATTGGTTTCCAAATCAATTTGCAGTTGTTATATTGTATTTTTCTCTCATATTCAGAAGTAAATATTATGTTTTGAGTTGGAATTTGCATTAAAAAAGTGAACACATGTCTAAATAAGTGAATTTTGATTAAACCCCCCACCAGAAAACTGTGATCGTTTGGATGCAGGAAAACATTTTGGACCGTGTTGCGTTTCTATTTCGCCGTACAACTTCTGCTGATTTAGAAAACGACCACATACAGTATTATATTAGTTACAGATGAGCGAGGAAGCTCCCCTAATGCTGTTATGATCACTCCGAAGCGAGTACCACAACATTCAAGCGGGCCAAAAAACTGACGCTCTGCCAATTGGCAAACGGTTAGAGGTCAAGTGAGAAATTACGAGCGTTTGCATTGCAGGTGCTGGAAAAGCAGACAGCAGCAGGTGGTCTCATCACGCTGTTGTGCTCTACTGTTGCTTGTAGCAAGTCATGTGGAAAAGTGGAGAGGAGCACTTAGGGTTGTCTGTGCCTGATTAATAAGGACACAGAGAGGCAAATATGTGCACACAGTCACCGGGTAATGAGCCGCAAATGTGATTAGGTCTTTACGCCACACCTGCTTCCAATTGAGCTTAGAGCTTAGCAACCCTATGGAAAAAACCACAGCACACACACACACACACACACACTCCCAGTGATAAACAACAACCGAAGAGTGTGAGGTGCGTTCCATGTTTTCTGGTCTTCCTGAAACATACTTAACAGCATGGTTGTATGTTCTCTTTTGGCTTAAGATTAGTTCTTTTCTAACAAATATTTATTTTACTTTATGAAGCTTTCTTTTGAAATATTAAAAAACACTCATAAGGATGGCGACACATTGAGATTTTCTGTTTCTGTTTTGGTTACTACCAGAGAGGAAAGAGGATATCAATACTATACTTGTTATTGAAAGGCAGGAAGTGAGGGAAGGGGAAAAGGATGAAAAGGTAAGAATGTATCAATGGGAAAAGAAAGGTACACCTTTCTAAATTCAATGCTGCACCTGGTTTCATGAAACAAACCCACTGAGCTCCTGGCTGCGTCCTGCCTCCCTGCTGGTGATGATTATTACAAAAAAGACTTCTGATAACCTCTTCTGACGAAGGCTTGCAATTCCAATACAACAGCCCATCTCTATTAAGTTAGTTATTCTAGGAATATGACATCTAGACTTTTAAGCTAAATGTGGGAAAAAAATAGATGAATCAAAAAGATACAAGGCTATTAGAAAGTTTCATGGTTCCATATTTTTTCAAACTCACTTTTATTTCATTTTTTCCAAGCTTTTATTATATTCTGAGGATTTTAAAAAGGGAGCTATTATACTAAACTCACTGTTTTTATATTTTCATTTGGATCTCAACTGATTCTAACAACAGCCTAAGCTTTTTGGCAATAAGTTTATGTTTTTAGGTGTCACGAAAACCAACTGATTGTTAAGTCATAATCAGCGGTCACTGTGCTGTTTCCTAACAACCCCAGCTGAGCTCCAGCATTTTGGTCAGTTGGGTTTTGTTTTGTTGTTGATTTACCATCCAGAAACCACTTGCTGCATTCTTGTTGATTGTGCAGGAGGCTCCACTTCTGCTTTTCAAAGATGTACAGTTGTATAATTGCAGATGTTTGCAGCCATTTTCACGTGCGAGTGTAAATGTTGATTTGGGCAGCATGGGCAACAGCAACAGCAGCTTAGATTTGCAACTCTTGATTTTTATAGTTTGTCATGTGTACACCTGTTTGTAAACCATATTTTTATTTCAATAAGCTTTATAGATTGTTATGTTGTTACCTAACAGCGGCAGCGAAACCCAGCCCCATTACCCAGCAACCCAAGTGGAGCTCCAGCAGGTTTGGTCAGCTGGTTGTACAATGGCTGCTGGAAAAGAAAGGTGTTTTGTTGCTGATTTATTATCCAGAAAGCACTTGCTGCATTCCTGCTGGTTGTGCAGGAGTCTCCACTTTTGCTTTTCAAATGTGTAGATTATATAATTGCGCATCTGTTTGCAGTCATTTCTACGTGTCAGTGAGCTCTAATTAGGCAGAACGACAACTGCTAGCAGAAACATTGAGTGCCAACAATAGTTGACTTCCTTAAAAACTTGCTAGCAGTAGCATTAGTTAAAATGCTAACAGCCATTAGCAACAGAACTTGTTATTAGTGGCAATAGCTGCTGGCAACAAAAAGCACAAACAACTACTAAATGCAACCAAAACAAACCTCAGCTAATAAAATGCTAGTATTTTAAACTAGCAGCCATAAGATTTGAAACATATTCATCAAAAAACGTTAATAATAATTTTTAGTCCAGCAAAACAACTTGGAAGTGGTTTGCAATAGCAAACCCATGCAAACCTGTATAGAACATAAACTAGATCAGTCAAAAATAATGGTGTAGCTGTGATAAACTGTTTTTCATTAGCATTAGCATATTTTACTGCAGATTAATGGGCATAAAAGCAACTCTGAGAACTATTTATTTAGTGACATTTTGAAAATGTTCTAACAATGTATCCACAATGAAACTTACTGGTTATATCCATAACCACAAAAGCCTAATGTATCAATTATGAAGAAAAGCTGAAGTTTAGAAAGTTTCTTTAAAGGATTTTAACATGAGGTTGGCTGGATTCATTCATAACACTTGACATAAGTAATACAAAATACTGGTTTATATTTTCAGGATGGTACAAAACAGAAAATGTTGTTTTTGGGGTCTGAATCTGCATTAAAATGCTGTTCAGGCAATAAAAACGTGACCTAAAGTTTGGTAGTAAGTAACCATTTACCGTTATATAAGTGTTAAGATGGACCATCAGGATAGTGGGAAATACGTGGAATGCGTTGTGAAGCTAATAACTGCTTTGCTTTCTTATCATTTTTCTAAATGTTACATTATAACCTTTCTCCCTGACGTTGGGACGTTTTCTTTGACTTCACCTGTCTCTAGCGTCTCTTCAGACGGGACGAGGAAACACTTTGAGGACAACATATTCAGTCGTTCTCCAGCAGAGACTCACATTTTGAGGACTGGACATGAATATAAATTCTCTCTTCATTTCTTTAGCAGTTTTTTTTTTTTTTTTTGTGATTGGACAATTTTGCACCTTTTTTCCCCTTTTTGTTTTGGTCGATATTAAATATTCACCTAAGGTTCTACGTTTGTTCCAAGTTTCAAAAATAAGTTTTGGAGGGTTTTGTTTTTAGAACAACGCGCGCTTCGACTTTTCCCTTCGCGCAATCAAATCTGAATTCCACTTGGCCACAAAAAACAGGTCATTACAGACAATTACATCAGCAGGATCGCGAAGTTTACAGCATTTCTTCAGCCAGCTGTAATGGCCGTCTCAGCTGTGGCCGGCCAACAATCCCGTCTACTTTCTCTCCTGTTGCTTAGCTTTAACCTCGTTCCAGTGCTGCAAATGCAAATTAAAAGGTAATGTCCTCTCTGCTGGGCAATCAAGGCTTTTCATGACTAAACAACTTCTGCTCCATGCAACCAAAAGGAACTTATTTTTCAATCCCAGTTGGACACAAAGAGAACGATTCAGTACAGCTGCTATGTGTGGAGCTGAATCTTTAAGTATCTGGAGTTCAACCTCATATATATTTCATGTCTTCTACCACTTGCCAGTGTCAGGACTCAATAATAGATGAGAGGTTTCAGAGTTATTATACACTTCATATCTGCTAACACGTTTCTTTCTACTTTACCTAAACAGCTACCCTTCAGTGTTTTTTTTTTATTCTGCTGGTTTAAGTTTTGGGGGGAAACACAGAAACAGTGTTTTAATGAAGCAGCTTTAATGTTTTTGATGTTGAGCCAACAAACACACCTGTATTGAGTTGTAGTTGTGCTCACACCTATGGCGGGTTCATCGAACCAGCAGAACCTGGAGCTCCAGGAGTCTAGCAAACATTTTTCAGATTTTGTTTGAGAGGAAAAAGGAGAAAATTACAGATGTTCTCTGGTCTGGTTTAATTATATGATAATTTGATGATAGTTTTGCTGCTTTATATAACACGACTGAACAGGAAATTAACAGCCAGATGGAGAACAGGCAGACTTATGTTCAAATCATAAAAGAAACCAAAGATTAATCAGAATTGTGTCGATCCATATGGAGGTATATGTGTTGTGTAGTTATGTTATTTGTCAGGGTTTCCATATGGACAGCGACTATGTTCTGATGAAATTAGGCTTCTTGACAGTTTATTGGTGATATGTTTGTGTAAGTGTAGTCAAGCGACAGCAAAATAAAAATTGTTAGCTTTGTGGTGGAGAAAATAACGAAGAAAAGGAAAGGAGGGTTGGTAGCCAGTTACTATAAAGACAGTACAAAACCCAGAAGTACATTGGCAGAAAAGGGTCACTGTTAGACATAGAAGTTCAGAACTAGAGATAATTTCTGTTGAAGGAAAAGTAGACAAACAAATCACAAGAACTGGGCGGAAGGTAGTTACTTTTAGAAATAAAAACAAAGTGTATAGCTTTATCAGAAACTACATTTATTAGGAGACACAGCTAAACCATGACATACAACAGCTGCACATAAACACATGACATAAAGTATTAAAATCAAGTGTGTTAAAAATCCAAATGGCTGCTGGCCACGCCCCCCAAATCAGAGTTTATAGTCACACGGAAAAATTAATGCCGCCAACACATGCACAATCACACATCCGTGCATTTTTGAAAAGCAGAAGTGGAGCCTTCTGCACAACCAACAAGAATGCATTAAGTGGCTTTTGGATGGTAAGTCAACAACAAAACACTTGTGTTTGCCAGCAGCCATTGTACAGCGCATAAAACCAGCTGACCCAACGTGCTGGATCTCTGTTGGGTTGCCAGGTAACGGGCTCCTCTCGCCTGGAGTTGCTAGGTAACGGCGAAGTGCCCAAATGTGACTTAACACCTGGGAGGTTTTTGAAAAGGTTCCTTTTCCAGATGCCAAATATTATTTTGTACTGGGTGTTTTTAGAAGCGGTAGAAACCTAAATGTAAGTACAAAAGCATTCAAAATATGAATTTTGAATGCTTTAATGGCAGAAATGTTCAGGTAAAAGTTCCATCTAATTCAACAGGAGCAGTATACTTTAATTTTAACACTAATGTACAAATATAATAAGATATTCCTGATATTCCTCTGGGTAGAACCATTATGGTCAGGCAGAAAAAACAAACGAACGATGTGAATGTGCAGTTAAACACACAAGCTCTTAGTCAGTGGTCCTTTCTATTTAAAGGTGTAAAGTTGTCAGGTTCACATCACTAAACAAGGGAAGAGGCCAAACGATGAGACAGTGTGGATAAAAAGTTGTTAGTGATTAAAATTGACCTTACAGAAGTGGAAAATTAAGCTAAAATTTAGCTTATTATTTACTAAACAAAATTGTCGTCCATTTTTAACACTAACTTTATCTTATAAATGTTACAGTAATGTAAATTGCTCCTTTTGCTCCCAAAAACAACAGAAAACCGCCTCAGTGCAGTAATCCTTTAAAGAAAACAAATGAAATGAGGATTTAAACAGGCCTGTAGAAACAAAGAAAGAAACGACTTACAGTGACTTCACCTCTCTGTCGCATCTGCAGCCTTCTTGAGAAACAGCGGTTTGTGTCCGCGCGCGACTGGCAGCTGCTGTGCAGAAATTGGCCACCACTGGAGCCAAATGCAACCCAAATAAAGGAAACCCAGCCGCAGAACATCTGAAACTTCCTACTTTTAATTCCAGCAATGATTTCTGGAAGAGATGCAGCTAATCCGTGGAATAGCAATAAAGAGCGCATTTGTTGGACGTTTCTGTTTAATGCAGCTTTGTTTCACACAAACCAAACTACAAGCTAATCAGCGGTTAGCCCAGCAGGACGGTTGAAGTCAGCGGGTTTTCTCACATGGCATGCAGAATAATAGAGACTGCAGAGTTTCCAGCTTACCTGCAAACCACCGGTGTCTGCCAGGGTGACAGATGGTTTACTCAAGGTTATTCAAAACTCCACTCCCGACTTCTCCACTTCACAAAACATGATTTTCAGTAACTATTCAAGGTTGACAGGTGTAGATGTGATCTGATGAGAAGCTGAACAAAGAAAAATCTGTTTGAATTAGAAGGTGAACACACTGAAATGATATAAAAAGTTACTTTTACGCTTATAGTCCCAAATCAAGGCTGCTGTTAGAGGCAAATTATTTTGGCCATATGCAAGACACAACTGTCTGTTTTTACTAACAGCCTGTAAATTTTAGGAAATAAAATGTTTAAAAAAAAAGAATTAAATTTTTTGTTTCTTTCTTGCAATGTATTGAGTGGTTAAATTGAAAATCAGCAAAATTAGACTTTTTTTAAATGCAATTAATTGATTAATCATCAGAATAAATGTTAGAATATTTGATTACTAAAATAATTGTTATTTCATGCCTTCGTTTAAATTAGTTTCTACTGATTGTTTAATGCTCAACCTATATTTGGGGTCTCTAATTTCTTCTACTTTAATCGTTTAATTTGGACAATAGATTCACCATTTATGTTATCTCATAAAATACCATCAAAATCCCTGAGAAGTTTTGTTTCTAATCCGAATTAACTTAAAAATACACAGACAGAAATCATGAATGTTTCAAAATTACTAACGCGGATGGATTCATCCGTCTGAAACCTGAAGCTGTGACATTTTAAACAACTCAATTAAAAAGTTGCTCACACTGTAGCTGCGGTCAGAAGTGACTCATCTACAGATGCTCTGCATGAAAACCTCATTCCATCGTAATCACCAGCTACGATTGATGCTGACTGACTTCTCCTTAAAAATCCAGACAAATCAGCAACAAGAAACCAGATGCTTATTCACAGCATCTCAATAAATGATTAAGCTATAATCGGTATGGCGCTCATCGACGCCTCACCCTGTGATGTCGGTTTTTATGGGCGTCAGTGAAAGAGGCTCTAATATCCCACACATGAGTTGTGTAAGCATTACATGAGCATAAAGGCCGACAAATCAGGATGTAAATCAGATGGTATAGCAGAGTGTTGGCAGTGCAAGATGGATTAAACCAGCTCTTCCTGTGGTTTAAAGAGGGAGCTGGGACTCCATATTTAAACAGAACGTGTTAGGAATATGCTTAAAGATGAAAAATTATTACTTTACAAGCTCAGATTGGACATTTGGACAATCTGGGACACATTGAGAATCATTTTTAAAAACCACAAAAAGGTCATCTTGTAGAGCAGCAGCCAACTGAAGTCTTCATTTTAATGCTGACATTAAATTTAGCCGTTTTTGAGTAATTATTGTCCGTAAATGTAACACATTGTCAAACAAGTTTTTATATTAACTAACACTGGCAAGTAGAATCCAGAATGCTGCTGCTGGAGTTCTGACTAAAACCAGGAAGATAGAGCACATAACACCAGTTTTAAAGTCCCTCCACTGGCTCCCTGTAGCTCAAAGAATAGACTTTAAAATACTGTTGTTAGTTTATAAATCACTGAATGGTTTAGCACCACAATACATTAAAGATCTGCTGCTGTTGTATCAACCTTCCAGAACTCTCAGGTCTTCTGGTTTTAGTCAGAACTCCAGCAGCAGCATTCTGGATCAGCTGCAGCTGTTTGATTTGTTGGACAGACCTGTGAAGACGCCGTTACAATAATCAATACGACTGAAGATAAACGCATGGATGAGTTTCTCTAGATCTGGCTGCGACATTAGTCCTTTAATCCTTTAATGGAACTCAGCTTTGGGTTGCTAGGTAACGGTGCAGTGCCTGTGGAACGTAACTATTGAATTGTATCATTTCCCAGATACAAGAACATTAACTTATTGGGTGTTTTTGTAAGTGCTTCGATTATTTCTAGAAGCATTTAAGACCCTAATGGAAGTATAAAAACAAATAAAAAACTATGAGCTGAATTTCTAGTTCACCAAATACAAAAGTAGCTCATAATTTCCAACATGTCTCTAAAAACACATCCTACTAATGTGCATTTCTAACAGTTTAAGTTAAAAGAAGAAAAGTGTTGTCCTCTTCTAGATAAATGTGTTTTATGTGACAGTTTTATCTCCTTAGCTACAATTCTGTCATGTAGATGATACTTTAATTAGGTTGGGATGTTGCTTTAGGTATTTTTATGGAAACTCAACAATATAAGGCATTCTTACGGAACAATTCCAGTTTAGACGAAAGACAGAGCCATGGGCGGAGGGAACAGACAGTGACCTCTTTCTGCATCGGTTTACCCTTCGTCTTCAGCCTGCAGTTACTCCCTGGAGGTAAAGCAGTTTCTCAGGGAAAGAGCCAAAGTCCTGAGTTATCGTGCCTTTGGATCATGGATGAAGGCGATTGATTCGTTATCCTTGTGCATGAGTCCCCTGAGGTTGAGATGGATACTTGTCTGAGCATCGGCAGTTTAATAGGCAAACATTCAAGGTCACAAGCAGCAATAAGAGAGCGAAAAGTGCTGCAGTTTAGCTTGATTAGCAGCTGCAATTAAGCAGAATATAAATTTATTGTTTATATATATAAGATGTAAATGTTTGTAGTTGATTTTACTGAAAAAAAAAATAAAATACTAGTTCCACTAGTATTTTGTTCTAGTTTCTAGTGTAAATATTTTAGTACATTTAAATACGACAAAACTGATTTACAAGTAACTTTTCAGTGAGTTTTAGGAACCATTATGTGTATAAAAAAAGGAGGAGCAAATTTTTGCAACAAAACTTGGAAATTTCCAACAGTCCAAAATTTGTGAGGAAAACTGAAAAGTCGAAATTGTCTATTAAAAAAAACCTAAATTTAATCTCAGAAATTTTCTAAATAAAAAAACACATTTGTTACAAAAGAAATCATCTGCCAGTGGTACTAGAACTTTTCCATCAAAATCGAGGAATTATTTACTTAAAAAAGATCCTACATGTTGCTGAAAAGTTACTTTAAAGTTAGTTTTGTCTTATTTTAAATGAACAAAGATATTTCAACGGGAACTAGACCAGGTAATTAGTAAGATTTGGTGTTTTTGCAGTGCACAAACACAAATGTTTGTAAAGATTTAGAAGAAATTTGACGTCAGTGGTTCCAGTCTTTAAAAAAGTGAAACAAATCCAAGCGGTATGATCACTTCTGAGGAGCGTCTGTCCCCCACAGCTTAACCTGGTAATTTTCACGTCGAGCCGAATGTCCTTTTATGCTCTTGATCAAAAATTCGTTTCCAAAAGCTCTCCGCGGATTGAGTTTCAGCGCCCGTGCCAAACGAACGGAGGGCTGGATGGAGGGGGGGAGATCCATTTTCTAGTTCAAGGGGGTTCAAATACGGAGAGGAAACGAGAGGCTTATCTGATCAGAATGAGGCCTTTGAAGAGAACTGCTGACATGATCATTAAATTGTAGCACACTGAGGCGGTAATGTAGTACAGTTCTGCTGCTTTTGTTCACCTATTGGTAGCATAACAGATGAGGAGAGCCCTGCCGGTTAACACGCTCCGCTTGCAGTTTCTGGTTATTTAAAGCCTTGTGATCAGTGTGTTCTCTGGATGGATTTGATGGAAAATTCATGCCATGAATACTTAACGTCCTCCAAAGCCCTGCTGTGGAAAAATATCTTAGTCCGAGTTAACGCGGCTTCCTCTCAAAATGACCGCTTTCTGTTCCCCCGTCTGGAGAGCGCCGCCGCCGCCGCCGCTGCTTACTGGAGGATCAGGACGTTTAAGGGGAAAAGAGACGCTACAGGAATCAATGCGTTATCGACTGCCATCTCACGCCGATTTACAGAAATTTGTTTAGATGCTTGCATTTAATCAGGGCGTTTGCTTATTTCTCTCACTAACAACTTCCTGGGAAACTTGGCAACATTAAACCGTACACAGCGTCGTCTCTCCTGTTACTTCCAGTTTAAGGAGCAACACTCTGAAAACTGACGATTCAGTCAAAACTTTGTATAGACCACAAGTCTATACAAAGCATGTTCATTATACCTTTTTCACAAAATCATTCTTAGATATTGAAATTTTACTTAGAATGGGCTGTTTTAGGGTTTTAAATCCAAATAATCTATTGCTGGCCACGCCTCCCAACTCAACATTTACACTCACGTGAAAATAGCTGCAAACATGCACAATTATATAACCGTTTAAAAGCATTAGTGGAGCCTCCTGCACAACTAACTAACTAACTAACAAGAATGCGGCAGGTGGTTTCTGGATGGTAAGTCAACAACAAAACACTTGTCTTTTCCAGCAGCCATTGTAAATCAGTCAATGAACGAAGCTTATTTGTGTAGTAAATTTCAAAGTAGGCAGTTCAAAGTACTTTATATCATAAAAACATAAAACTAAAAAGTCTGTAATTGAGAAACCAGTAACAAACATTACATTATGTTGAGTGTATCATCAAAATCGTCAACACACATCAAATTAGTTGGACAATGTTCCATTTATTATGGCTGAGAGGCAGCTCTAAACAGGTGTGTTTGTTGTCTTCATTTGAAGGAACTCAGTGTTTCGGCTGTTTTGCAGTTTTCTGGATGTTTATTCCAAATTTGTGATGCATAGAAGCTGAGTTGTAAAAACCAACTTGAGCTCAGCTGGGGTTGCCAGGTAACGAAATGTGACTTAACATCCGGGAGGTTTTTGAAGACCACAAATGGATCTTTGGTAATTTTTATGTTACTGAACAATAAACCAAACAAAAACAGAGAATCTGAACCGAATAGTTATTGGGCAGTTCAATCAAAACACATCTCAGCTTTCAAAACGTGCTGGAACTCTGCTGCAGTTGCTAAGGTAACGGGAAGAGCTCGGCTGGGGTTGCTAGGTAACGGAATGTGACTTAACATTTGGGAAGTTTTCGAAATGGATCATTTTCCAATCCAAATTATTATTATTATCTTTTTTACTTATTTAAAAAAAAAAAAAAAAAAAACAGCTGGGTGGTTTTTTGAAGTACTTTGACTCTTTCAGAAGCAGTTGAGACCCAAACGGAAGTAGAAAATGTACAAAAAGTGAATTTCCGTTTAGGTTTTTAGGTTTCTATTGCTCAGATTTGAGTTGAATTACATAAAATTTCAATAAAATGATACAGGTTATGAATATTTTCCACTGCAGAGACGCCAAATAATAGGTTTCTTGTTCAAGCATTAAAAAAGGTTTCTCCTAGGTTTCTCCTAGTGTGGAGCTGAAATTTAGTTCGACATTAATTTCATATTAAAGCCAGGCTTTAACAGCTCAGATACATCCTACAGATACAAGGTAAATCAAGCCCTCAAACAGCTCTGAAAACCATCAGTTTCATTCACATTTTAGTGTTGCTGGAGAGCCGAATTGGTTTCCATTAAATCTCCCTGTCAGCAGAAAATGTGTTTGATGTCTACAAGTGCAGCCTGAATAATTCACAGAGCTAGAACAGAAAAATAAATCATAGTGGCTGGAATGCTACCAGAGGTAGTCGGTGCTGTTTTTATGAGATCTTATTCCTGGTGGCAGGAGAACACGCTTTCTGTTTTTTCTGTTTGTTATTCAGGAGTCGGTCCAGATGAAAGTCTGAGCTTAAAAAGCCAAAACCAACTTCTTCTCAAACATGCAGCTGAATACGTGTGTGAGCGCTCACACAATATAAATAAATAAATTAAAAAAAAACTCTCCTTCAATACTTCAAAAGACCCATCTGATACAATAAAGAAGAAGACGGAGGAGAAAAATGTAATCGGCAGCACCAGATTGGGTCCAAAAGAATTCCTGATCTGTTTTTGTCCTGGACTGCATTACATTTTGTCAGCTGGACAAAGTTGTCAATCAAGCCGGCAAACCTATTTTACGTCGTCAATAGGACAGAGGAGAGAGTGTTCATTGCTTCAATAGAGGGCCACGGATTAAAGTAGGCCAAGCAGAGAGGAGGTAATTTTCTGGGCTGATGTATTGACACTAAGACTCCATCACCTCCTGCATTGTGTCTCAGATCTGCTCCGAGACGGACGGACCGTGCAGAGAATTACTGCCGCCGCGCGCCACATGGCCTCAGCGCCTCGTTCTGGAAAAGAACATTTTATTTTACGTCCAGCAACGCGCAGAATGCTGCAAAAACATTGAATATTACCAACTATTTTTGGTTTGGTTTCTAGCACAAATGTCTTAGGACACTTAAAATACTAACATACGAGTCAGCAAAATATAAGAGTCTGTTTTCATTCTAGTTACTTAATATTGATAAGAAAGTGCAGTTTATTTCACTTTCATTTATTTTCCAGTGAAGTTTGCATTTTTTTTTTATTGCTATAAAGGAATTATTGACTTAAAACATCATCATAAATTATGTAAATTTTTGAATTTGAAAACTCAAGAAAGTGGGAGAAACAAGGGATAAATTTACACCTGAAAACCCATAAATTTTCTTGAAAAAACTTGAAATTTTGGCACTCCAAAAGTCAAAAATTTAATACACTTTGAGATTAATCTCAAATTTTTTACAAGCGAGGAAATGCCGGAAAAAATTTTAACATTAGGAAATTTTCAGAGTTTCAAAACTCAATTATTTAGGTCATAAATTTTCTTGGAAATTTTTTAGATTAATCTCAAAATAGTTTTTCTGGGCAGAAACGTACTCCTATATTTTTCTATCTAAAACGCCAGTAACTACGCCGTCGCACGTTCCACTTGCAGATTATTTTAATTATAACAAGGCATTTTTCCCGTATTAGAAGTGAAATCATTCACTTAAAACAAGCTTAATCTCAGAAATTTTTTTTAAAAGAAAAAGCATGTACATTTCTGAGTGTGAAAACTCAAAAAATACTAGAAAAAAAGAAAATACGAAAAACGGGTAAATTTTCAGTAGAAGTAACGTAACTTTTCTAGAAAAAACGAAAACATCGCCACTCCAAAAGTGAAAAGATTTTGAAGAAAGTCAGATTTTCTAGATGAAGCAAGGAAACGTCTGATTTAATAAAGCTGAACATTTTCGACTTTTCAGATTTGTCTCAAATTAGTTTTTGGGCAGAAATATACTTCGATTATTTTACTTATAACACAATATTTTTCCCACATTATAAGTGAAATAATTATTAAGAGGAATTACTACTTATTTATTGATATTAAGGATTAATCAATAAACAAAAGTTCCTTCTTCTTGTTGAAAAGTTACTTTTAAGTTAGTTTTGAAGGTATTTGCACTAGAAACTAAACCACAAATGCTTGCTATGATTTTGCGTTTTTGCAGTTTGTCACAACGGATATTAAAGATTTATATACGTTGCAAAAATGCTGCCTTGTGTAAAAATGTTTGGCTTCAACACTTCAGTCAGATGAAAAGTGCTGAATAATTTCAACCATCCCCACGTCAAACACGGCGGCCATAAATAGTCAGAAAATGACGCAGCCTTTCGCCGGTGGCAACGCAAACGTCAAAACATTAACACCAGCCTGAAATCTGCAGAAACACTTCGCCGATTGCAGAGAAAAGAGTCGCGATTAACCAGCTGCGATCAACCAAACGTTCTGCCTAAACCTGGGTTTCATTCTTCCAGCCTGAACAAGTCTGCGCCGAGTGTCGGTGGTCTCGAACAAAGATCTATCAGTCGGCGAGCGCGAGTGCACTGACAGCATCGTGTTTCTGTGAGATGAGAGCAAATGAGTTTACAGTACACTCTGACAGACTTCAGCCTGCACACTGTCTGCAGGAGATGCCTTTATTCCTTTGTTTCAGAGCAGCAAGTCGAGAAAAATGTCAACTTGTCTGCTAAAAATAAAACAACCCATGATTAGCGCCGAGGGGATTTAAATGGTATATGCATCTTCTAAATAGTCTGCACATTAAAAGAGAGATTTATCCTCACGAGTGAATAAATATCAAATATCTCATCTCTTCTCTGCGTGACCTTTTATTATATAACGAGTCGCTGCAATTACAGCATCAATCTGGCATTCAGTCTCATCCAATAGCGCCATCCAAATGTGTCGATAATAATTAATTTGCAGAGGTTAATGGAAGACGGGCTTTGACAGTGTCAATAAGACGTAAAGCTGAGGCAGTCCAACTCGCAAAATAATGTTCTGCATGGAGGTTCAGTCAGGAGTGTGAGGATAATGTCAGAATAATGAGTTTTCTGCTTAATTCAAATGGTTACACTGCAAAAACACAAAACCTTACCCAGTATTTTCTACTGAAAATAACTTAGCACACATAAAATACGACAAAACGAGCCTGCAAGTAACGTTTCAGCAAGATATGATCTTGTTTTTAGTCAATAATTCAGTTTGAAAAGTCAAAAGTTTTCAGTTTTTGAAATTCGTTTTCTAGTTCTTCTAGATTAATGTCCTGGGATGAGACAGAATGAGACAAAATTTCTAGATTAGTCTTTTTTTGGTGAAAATTTGCTCCTCCTTTTTTTCTGTCTGGAATGGCCTTAAAACAAAATTCCCATAATGCAATGAAAACTTACTTTAACTTAGTTTGATCTTGTTGAAGTGTACCAAAATATTTACACTAGATACTAGACCAAAAATATTTAGGAGCTTGAACTTTGACTTAAACGATTAATCAAATTAATTGTGATTAATCGATTATTTAAATAGGGTTAACTAATATAGTAAGTGATTAATCGTTAACTGGAGTCCATTTGCTTAATAAGCACCATATTCTGAGAAGTAATTAAGACAAAACTGTACAAAAAAATTCTTATTTTTCATTATGATGAGAAACATTTTCTAAAAAATTATGTATTATTGCATTTTATGATATAAAATTTCTTTTTCGTCTCTAAAAAAGTAAAATCATTTACTTATCTGCATCTTTTAATGAATTTCTAATATTGGGTATAAGAGACTTAAGTGAAAAAGTGAAAAATATGCAGAATGAGGCAATTTGTTATTCGATTAATCATCAGAATAATCAATCAAATAATCGATTGCGAACATAATTGTTAGTTGCAACCCAACTTTCTTTCTGATTTTCATCTCTCCAACTGATGCTACTAAAAGTATAAGTAACCATGGTTACAGGTTGTTTATTAGTCATTAGTTTAACTATTTTTCACATGTTCGTCTTCAGGAAAAGTTGTGAGTGTTTGAGGGATAACTGTGTTTTCTGAAGGAGAATCTGATTTAGTTTCTCCTCTCCGTTCAGAAATTTGGCGAACCAATCCTCAGAGATCCGGCTCAGAGAACAGAAGCTGTTTGCTATTCCAGCAGGGGATTAAGGTGAGGGGATACTCATCTTAAAGGATTGAATTAGGTCAGGGTAGTGAGTTCTCCGAAGAAAAACCTACTCTGGAGTTTAGTCAGCGACTGTCCTCTAAAATAACAAAAAGTTGAAGAAGGAAAGATCTGCAGTGACCATGTGACGTGTTGCACCACATAAGTAAACGCAGTTTTTCTCATGAATATCTTGTAACTCACACAGATTGTCCCTTCATGCCTGCAAAACCCTGGATCTGTGCTTTTAAACAAGCTGTTTTATGGAGCTTTAAATGCTGCTAGTGCATTTCCCCCCATCATATCCCCATTTCCAGCAGAACATATTGGCTGGGAACAGAAACACCGTGATTCAGCTGCTGACATTTTAACCATAATTGGAAAGAAACTGCAGTAACATATGGAAAGAGACGACAACTTGTTCCTGCAACGTGTTGCACAAACTTAACATGGATTCCTTCGTTTCACACCTGCAATAAATCACACAGGAAGCAGGACTGGAGACACTGTAGGGGAGAAAACTGAGGATGTACGATATTATCAACATTAGAGTCATATTTTAACATATTGGTGCGATTTTAACAGACGTTTATTTCCATTTCTGTTGACGTAGCAGGAAAGTGTGCTGGCATAGTTATCAATGCAATGTTTGAAATAGAAGAAGCTTGTGGTAAGTGGTTCTCATGTGCTCTCTTGTGGTGAAAGTTGTCTGTGCAAGAGGAAGAAATTAAAGTCGAAATTCTGAGAAGGAACAGTCAAAATTTTGAGGAAAACGTCCAAATTCTGAGTAAAAACAGTTAAAATTTTGAGAAAAAGTCAAAATTTTGAGAAAAAAGTTAAAATTCTTAGAAAGAAAGTCACAAAATTTCAGATTAAAGTCAGAATTTGGAGAATAAATCTGACAATTTGAGAAGAAAGTAAAAAAATTTTGAGATTAAATTAAAAATTCTAAAAAAAATTAAAAATTCTGAGAAAAAAGTCAAAATTCTTAGAAAGTCACACTGTTTCAGATTAAAGTCAGAATTTTGAGGTTAAAGTCAAAATGCTGAGATAAAGAGTTAAAATCCTGAGATTAGAGTCAGAAGTCTGACAATAGTAAATTTTGAGAAGAAGTAAAAAAATTTTGAGATTAAATAAAAAATTCGAAATTCTGTGGTTAAAGTCAGAAATCTGAGAATATTCACAATTTTGGGAAAAAAGTAGATAAAATTCTTTATCTATGAATAAAGTCAAAATCCTGAGGAAAAAAAGTAAGACTAAGAAAAAAAGTTTTAAAAAAAAATTCTTTCAGTGACTATTATCCTCTTTAGTGAGTCAAATGTTGCTACTGGTGGAAAAGACAAAGAAGACGACAGGAAGTGGTAGGAGTATGATGACGCTGCATTTTCTTTAAACGTATTCGTCTGTGATTTTTGTTGTGTTTCTTATTTAATGGAAACAAATTGTTTTTTATTTTATTTTGTTTTTCCAAACAACCGTGTCAGTGTAGGAGAATGACATAAGTAAACAAATTGAGCCTAATTTAAATTGACACTAAATGTCATTTATTTCCATTGTTCTTATAGAAGTCAACATTATTAAGTGGTAATCAAGACATTCTGTTTTTCGCTGAGCAGTTTTTATCTATGTGGAGCGTTTCCTCACATGCCGGCACATTAATCCACTCGCCCTGAATCCTTCACCGCGAGCGTCTGACGCTTCGCCACTCCAGCGCCGATCCATTACAACTCCAGTCCAGCACCACCGAAACCAATTTCTCCTGGTTTTATCGAGGTTATACGTGTCCAGATACGGCAGCCATTAAATTAATTAAAAATATTAAAAAAAAGAGTGCCGACATAACGTAGATGGATGAGGCTGCGGCTGAGATATTTACAGGTAACTTAATTACATTCACAAAATAACACACATCTAGGTCACAAAGAGGGGAATTCTAAATAGGCAATTAAGCCGGTGGTAAGAGCCTTAATAAGGCAAGCAAAGTACATAAAATGAGGGGAAGTAAGTGAGTGTCAGAGCAAACGACTTTGCCTAACATTATTCATCATGGGACTAAGTGGTAAGATGGCTTCTAAATTCAAGCAGCATTAATCCCTGATAGTGGGGCTCAAACCAGCCAGTATCAATAACGGCAATAATAACTCATCCATCTGGACGCCATCCAGACCCCGACTGCTTAATTAGGCCTCCCTCATGAATATGCCTTCCAGACTTTAGCAGGCAGAGAAGAAGAACACGGCGGAGAACAATGGAGGCGACGCGCTGTCCAACCGTACGGCAAGCCGGTTTAGCATTTAATCTGTTTCACTGCACTTACATTCTGAAATTGGTTTATAACTAGATGCATTAGTTAATTTTGTCTTATTTTAAGTACTCTAAGATGTTTACACTAGAAACTAGACCAAATATACTTGGTAAGATTTTATGTTTTTGCAGTGTAGGCCTCTGGAAGACCTTGATCTACAACAAACTTCTAGAAAACAGCAAAACAGCCAAAAAGTTGTAGTTCCTCTACACTCAGGCTAAAATGCAACCTGTTTAGATTTGCTTTTGAAAGATAATAAATTAAACATTGACCAACATATTGGATGTGTATTGATGATTTTGATGATGGTACTCATCAAAATGTGATGTTTGTTGCTGGTTTTTTCAATCGTTAACATTATGGTGTATTTTATAACTTTGTATTTTAAAATTTAAAGCACTTTAAACTGCCTTGGTGCTGAAAAATGTTTTACTTCACTTGATTTTACTGATGTTCTATGAATGAGATGCTTTTTTAGGGTGTCTTGTTGCTTTAAATCCAAATAATCTGTGCTGGCCACGCCTCCTAACTCCATGTTTACACTCACACGTAAAAATGGCTGCAAACAGATGTGCGGTTATACAACTGTAAATATTTGAAAAGCATCAATGGAGCCTCCTGCACAATCATGAAGAAGGCAGCAAGTGGTTTCTGGATTGTAAGTCAACAACAAAACACTTGTCTCTTCCAGCAGCCATTGTACATCGCACACAGTAGCAATGATCCATTTCTAAACAGGAAACGTTGCATATAAAGAAATGAAAAAATGGAGTGTGGAGAATGCAGATGTTTTAAAACAGGAGATAAAATAACTAGAGGTTGACTCCAAGGTGCCATTTTTCTCACAACAGGTTTAACACTGAAAGGAAATTTCCCATGGATTCATGTTCCACACCAAAACGGCACCTGACGTGGGGAAATCGTGAGTGAAATGGATTACGCCTCAAAAATGAGCCCGGCTTTGAGGAGTTGCTCTGCGAAATGCAAATGAGAGGAAGATGTGTGGTGACCTTTCTGATGGAAGGATGCGGAGGGTAAAGCGACTTAATCAAACGCGGAACCCTTCGTGTCACGCTGCGATTCGCCCGGTGCTGGGACTGAGCGCTGAACCCGACTGTAAAACCCGATCAATTATTAGAATGGGCTGTAATTTCATGTGCGATGAGACGAAGAGGGATGCCTCTTAGCGGTTTCGCTCTCTCTATTACACACACTCAGAGGTAACGACCTTTGGCTTTTTCCAGCGTTTGGAGATCGGTTCAAGATGCCGGCGGCAGAGTCAAGCTGAACCCAACCTTGCTGCCGCCGCCCAGCAGAGCGCATCAGCTCCACCTGTCCCTTAGCATCATGTGCAATTAGGGATCAGAGATCGTGGATAGCAGAAAATACACAGCCTTGCAGGAATCTACTCACTTTTTCACATTTTATCAACCAGAAGCTGCGTCTGACTGCGGGGAGGAAGTAATGTGATTCACGGTTTTCAAAGGATATTTCAGAAATACAGTATAAATATGAGAAGTGTTGCATCCAAACAGAAGCTCAGGTGGAATCCAGGTGTTGCAGTTAGTGAACAACCTGCAAAAACACAAAATCTTACCAAATGTTTTTGGTTTAGTTTCTAGAGTAAATATATTAGTTTCACTGAGTTAAGACTAAACTAACTAATTTGTTAGCAAACTAATTAGTCAGGAACTTGTTTTCAGTAAATAATTTCTTAAAAGTGAGAAAGAAGTCCTAGATTATCTGCCATTGGATCAAGAACATAATTTCCCAATTTTAAGAAATTATTTATTTAAAACAAGCTGCTATATCTTGCTGAAAAGTTACTTGTAATTTAGTTTTGTCTTATTTCGGGTGTGCTACGATATTTGCTCTAGAAACTGTAATATTTTGTGTTTTTGCAGTGTTGATCTCGGTGCAGCGCCCCCACAGGCGGGGAGAGGAACAGATTTTTCAAATGGTTCCTAACATTTGACACAGAATGTAACAAATGTTGTGGTTTTGGTCTCCAATCGAACCGAATCTACCGCGCTATCAGGTGTGAAAACTCCTTTAATGTGATGAAATGTAAAGTGGTGTGGACACTTTTGCGAGGCTCTATGTGCATGAGTGAATATGGATCGGCAGCGGCGCCGTGTCCCATGCTTCCTCAGCCAGGCAGTGAAACATGAGCGCCAGAGCAGGGAAAACAATCAATCGTCTTGTCATGCCCGAACACATCCTTGCATCCGTCATGTTTTATGAAGCACACAAGGTCGTACAGTTGTGAAGAAATCTTTTAACTGGCAAAACCTTTTGCAGACTGCGAGCTCATAAAAAGCTCCTGTGCATGCATGTATGTGTGAGCGATTCTTTGAGGATAAATGGGCCTTTGCGTGGCGGGTCGTACCTTTTATGGCGCCGTAGAAGGAGCCTTTTTATTTTGCTCTGAGAGCAAAAAGCCTGGGGGAAATCAAAGTAAGCATTTCCCCCTTATTCTAAAGCGCCACCTTTAATAGGTACAAAGCCAGCCAAGCGTTCAGCCCTGTCCTCTGGACTGTGAACACATCATGGCTGGAACTGCCAATCGATTCCACGCCGTGACACAAGAATTAACCAAGAATTTTTACTTAAAAAGTGAAGACTTTATTTGCAACCAGACGTTTGAGCTGTAGCTTCTGTCGGAGACGGATGGCTCATGAGTCATTACATGCATCAGCCGGAGAGTGAGTAAAACCTAGCGGAGCAGCTAAGCAGCATCTTGATTTACTGCGCTACCTTTAAGGCCAGGTTTAAAAAATGAACAGACCCGCTCACCACACTCATTGCACCGCCTTGTCCTGGGGGAACAGAGCATGGTGTGTTGCTTTGTAAAGCAGCACATTAATAAGGGAAGAGCTTGTTCCTCCACGTCGTTTAAGTGTTTGCAGAGGTCACGCACCGTGTCCCGCGCGCTCTTTGTGGTTGGAGGTACAGAGACGTCCCATTTCTTAATGGATACTCCGCACATCAGGATTCCCTGGAGGAGGCTGCACACGTTTCTCCTCCCAGTAAAAAACAAAACAAAAACTTGTCTTAAGATGTTTTACGTTTGTTCATAACTGGTTCCTCTAGATTCTAAGTACATCATAATAACTCAAAGCAACTTCTAGCAGCAGATTTTATATTAACTGGTTATTATAAACCCCTGAGAAAGAGTTCAGGACTATTTTGTTCTCTGTCTTGTCCTCATTTTGTTAAAATTCACCTTTTGGACATTTCTTTTACTTCCATTTTAGCTTCTACTGCTTCTAAAACAGCCAAATGATAATTGGTAATAAGTTAATTCTTTTTTGTGTTTAGAAACCAGCCGTTTCAAAACCCTCCCAATTGTTAAGTGGGAGGTTTGCTGTTGCCTAGTAACCACAGCAGAGTTCCGCCTGTTACCTAGCAACCCAAACTGAGCTCCAGCACATTTGGTCAGCTGATTTTACCACTGTATGTGCTGTACAATTGCTGAGAGTTTTGTTGGATGTGCAGAAGCCTCCATTGCTGCTTTTCAAAGATGGACCCTTGTATAATTGCACATCTGTTTGCAGCCATTTTCACTTGTGAGTTTAAATTTTGAGTTTGAGGACTGTAGCCAGCAACAACTTATTTGGGTTTAAAGTGTCAGAGGCCTTGAAACATCTTATTCTGACTAAAATCTCTTTGTCTAAGATTGATTTTGTGCAAAAAATGTCTTGAAAATGTTTTGTATAGACCAAAGGTTAATCCTACACTGTTAAAGGAAGCATAACGGGTCACTTTTAAAGTATTTTGTAGATACAACTATGCTTCCAAATTCTGTCCCAGGTTCTAAAGGAGATAACAAAGTCAGAGGTGTGATATTATATCAAACCTAATTGATAAAAGGTTTCAGTATTGATATTGGATCAATATCAAAATATGTATGTAGACTCAACCTCCTCTACCGTACTGGAGTGCTCAGTGGGTCAATACTGAAAAAAAAATTGTTGTTGTCACTCACCCCTAGTCAAAATGGACGTCCACCAGAAAGTCCGCTCGAAGGTAAAATGTTTACAACCGCATGGAATTCTGGGTAAATACAACCTAAACAAACGCACTAGTTTAACGCTGGCGGAAAAAATCTGACGCTACTCCATTTTTATTTATGTTTCATGAAGAAGGAAGTTGCACCTCAAGAGGTTTTCATGTCATTTCCTTCAGTGGTTCGTACTGCAGCGCCCCCACAGGCGAGGAGGGGAACAGACGCAGTGCGAAAGAAAACCACAGCAGCTGAAAATGTAACAAATGTTGTAACTTTGGTCTACTGAACTATCAGGTGTTTTATCACCCTAAAACTCTTCATGTTGCTTGGACATGAACTCAACTGAAAGCTGACTTCCTTCAATCTAAAAATCATCTGTACTGATGGAAAACAGCTGTATGTCTGATGATGCACCTGTGCTTTAGCAGTGACTTGGATCCCCATGCAGAAAGAAAAGGGGGGCAAGGCCTTTGTATTCCCTCTGAAGTGGGATCAGAGAAACTACTACATAAATTAATGAATAAACACCACATGCAGAGAGATCTAGAGCAACCCCTTCATCATACTGACGCAACAGCGAGGCAACCCCCAGAGTTGTGTGGCTTCTAGTTGTTGTGACGTTTGAAACATTTATTGAGCTAATTCAGGTGTAGCGAAGTGACGGCCAGAGCAATTTGATCCCTGACTTTTCCCGCCCTCATCCAGGTGGTGATTGATTGTTTATTTTTGCCACGGGAGGTGGGGTTGAGCTCACACTGACAAATTGGACTTGAGGTGTTTATTTTAGCAATGCAAGTTTATGATGACATACATGTCTAATAAGGAGCAACATTAACAAGAGAATATAGGAAGGGGCAAAGTTGCTGAGATTACACTAACGAATAAACTGTATTACAGGCAACATCCAGACCATCTCTAATGCAGTAAATACAGAATTTTCAATTTTTTGACATTTAAAAACAGTGAAGTTTAATGTATTTTACTGAGACTTTAATGGGTACACTTAGGGCTGTCACAATTTATAATTTTTCTCTTTTTCCACCAAAAACTGAATGGTAAAAATCTTTTCAATGTTTGTTTTGGTCTCAACTATCCCTTTTTTTTAACAGCACAGTTTTGTTTACAGATACGTCATAATTAATTATTTATGTTTTTTTGTTTATTTACAATGTCCAGTTCTTGTGTTATTATGCCCTTACTTTGACATTATTTCGGACAACAATAAGATCGTTTATTGCAAAAACTTCTGGGACAATTTATTGTTCAGCAAAATTTGTAATCATGACAAGCCCAGAAGCTCCAACACAAAGCATCAACTTGAGTCAACATGTTGTGTGTTTTGTGTTTCCAGGCATAAGAAACTGGCATTTTTGGCAGTTTTTCTCTGCAAAACAGCTAAAGATGCATTTGCAAGGTCAGACACTGATGTTGGACACCAATTCTCTGCTCTGTTTGCTTCCATAAATGCCCAGTTGGGTTGAGGTCAGGACTTCATGTAAGGCTATCAAAGCAGTAATGTTCTTATATTAACTATAAGTTAGATAGGAATGAGGTGAAAGCTAGTTCCAAGCTTGAGGCTTGTTTATTGTTGTCATAGCAACTGCCTACCAAGATGGCTGTCGGTTACAAAGTTCCCAGAAGTGTAAAGTCAAATGGGAACAATGTGTACTTGTGGTAACACAGAACCATAAAGCTCTACAAGCCATTTGCCAATTTTTTCCCACTGGCGCTAGACTCTTGTGTTTGTTTTGGGTGTATTTACCCAGAATGCTTTGCGCTAAAGTTCGCTTTCTGCTTTTATGCATTTCAGTTCAGTTCAACCAAACCGAGACCAAGGGTCTTAGATAAACCAGAGTCCGCATTTTTTTGGTCTGCTTCAGAGTCTGATTCTGCATTCAGCCTCCCAAAACGAACCGGATTGTTTAGACAAACGGACTGGAGTTGGATTAAATCGGACTAAACAGGACTGTGTAGCATGACCTGTGTGTTTATAAAGCACCAAAAATGACTGTTCCTAATAATAATTCCTAATGAATTACTAATTTGCAGCCAATGAATCCATGCATTCACCAACCATAAACACTAAACAAGAATAGCTAAGTATATTTTCCTTATATCTGACCGGGTAAAGTGATCCATTTAATACTGAAAATGCAACAAAATACCAGCCGTCTTGTTCTACTTTCCAACATTATCGAGCCGTTTCAGTTGGTCCCAAATGAAATGACCCTCATCAGAGCTCCACATGCTGCAGATTTGTTCACGTTTTATCTTCATAAATCCGAAAACAGGATGTGACTGGGAGAGAAAAGTGTTTCAATACAAACACAAAGACAAACAAACGCTCCTGACTCAGGAGTGAAGTTGGTAAATCAGATGTGGAAATATATTAGAGAGTGATGAATATTTAATTGTCAGGCGCGAATAGAGAGAGAGAGAAAGAAAGAGAGCTTGAGTAATAATAATAATAATAATAATAATAATAATAATAATAATAAACAGCTAATGTTGAGGTTGTTATTTATTTAGTTGGAGCTGCGCTCTGTGGGAATCCTGCCTCGTCCACCTGGAGGGAATTTCCGGCTTCTGGCACATTTGTTATGGGATAGCTGTCAATACGAAACCTTCCCGCCATCCAGCAGTTTACCTCCAGTGATCTCTGAAGGATTCATCAACAGTCAATCAAAGAGAGTTTATGCACAGCCCTGATTTTGTTTCCTCTTCCCAGCAAACACAATTTGAATACCAGAGGCATCAACACAGAGAAACGCCATTATGCATTCATGTTGCCCTTTCTTTCTCTAACATGAAGGAGTTGTGCTTCCTCTGTCAGTCAGTCAGGGACATTCGCAGATGCTTGTATATCCCAGGATCTTTGACTGCATGGCAGGAAATGTTTAAAAACGGAAATAAACTCAGGATTAAAAGCTTTTCTGCTTCTTTCACCGTCACAGAATGATTCCAAATTACAGCTGAAACCAGATATTTACATACACTGTGTAAGAAGATGCAACTATACATTTTCTGACTGCCTGAAGTTAAATAAAACCAAACCTTTCTTGTTTTAGCTTAGTTAGAATTTACTAAATTATTTCTCTTTACAAAATGACAAAAATCTTGGTGAGAAAATTTTCTAGGAAATTAAGACAGTTATCCCTAAAACTGACCGAATGTATGTAAACTTTTGAATTGGAGAAAAAAGACATTACTAGATGAAAGCCATGTGAGAATAGAGTTGTAGTATTATGATTTTATTCTCAAAATATTACGACAAATTTTTCTGGTATTATTTCAACTTTATTCAGATAATTTTATTTTTTCCAACACTGTTGTTTAAACTCAATTATTAGCTTGTGCATTATAAGCCTGGCGGGGACACAAGTAAAACCTGTTGGCCCGCCAGGCTTATAATGCACAAGCTAATAATTGCTTATTCGTCTTAAAATGTTAGTTGGTGTTCAGGTATAAAGTTTTAAATCTTTCCTGTCAACTTTAAAAATTTTTAAACTCAAAAACACGAGTGGATGAATGAGAGCTGGGCGCCCCAACCACCAGGCTCACCTGGTTTCCTTGGGGGAAAAAATTATTTGATCTGTTAAATTAAATTGTTTTTTTTTTTGTCCACAACAGTAAAATAATTGTGATAATTCATCCTGATGTTTAGCTTTTTGAGATCTATTTCATACCGTCTACTAAAGTAATTTCTTTGAACTCATTGTTTAGTTTGTATTTAATTGTATTTTTAATTTGAATTGCTTTTTTCCTTTGGATTGATTTAAGTCAGTAGTTGCGTAATTTTACATTTTGTAAATATATTTGCTTAATAAAATTATGCATTTCTCATTTGTTGATTAGTTTGACTATGAAGTACATTTTTTTAATAATTGAAATTGGGTTATTTTGCGAAACGGCAACCGAAACACTTTTCGTTACTACTGGCAGAAACATCAAAGAAGACGACAGGAAGTAGTTGCACTTCTATTAATGACTTATAATGTGAACAAATTTATTGAAAAAGTTTTGGGCACATTTGGAATGAAAAATACTGAAAGTTTTTTTTTGTTTGGTAGCTGTGACGAAAAATAAAAAAAGCTTTATCCAACACTGATTTATTTCTATAAGACGTGAGAACAAATTTTTGACGGATTGGTTTGTGAAGATTACAAAATTTCTATTTAAGTCTAAAACCTGCCTTTAGATTTATTACCTATTCTGTTTCAGACGTTTCACTTCAGGTTCACTTTTCTGTGACCTTACAAGGCATTTCCAGATGATAGATTTTGGCGGTAATAGCCATTTCAGTATTACTGTTTGTTACTAAGAGCATCTGAGTCAGCAGGGCATAGCTTCAAAGGCTTAATGGGGCAAAATAAATTGCCACACCGAGGGAAAGATACGGCACTAATCACACCATTAACATTGAGCGTCGGCCCAAAGTGGCCATGTTTGTTTGAAGTGTCCAGAAATGAACTCAGGTCAAATCAAATTAGGGACGCTGGGACCACATAAGTAGAGACAAACATGGCTTCCTTACATTTTTTATACTTTTTTTTGTCTCCTCAACTTTTTGCATCGTATTAAAAAGTGGATTTATTGTGCATCCTTGAGCAAATCTTACTGTGTTCAGCTGTTGATGCATTTGAATATCAGAGGCACTCAGCTGCAAGGAGTAAGATGTGATGTTTCCGTAGATATAGATAGATTATTCTGACGATTAATCAATTAAGTCATATGAAAAAATTGGCACATTCTGTAGACTTTTCATTTAAACACTTATGCCATTTTTATGTGTTATTAAAAATATTATAAAATATTGAAAGAAGCAATTAGTTCATCTTTTAACAACATTTAAATTTTATAGCCTAAAATGCAATAATGTAGCATTTCTTCAGTGTGCAATTGATTATTTGTTGCAATTTTGTAGCCAAAAAAAGTACTGTCTACTAATCTGGTGATTGTTTTCTTGGATTAATAAAAGTATAGTGAAAGGTGGTAAATATGAGTTTTCTTTGTTTTGTTTTACAGAATTGAAACCAGGTAAAACTTAAAGTCCTCAGTCACTTGAGGACTTTAATATCAAATATATTTACGTCTTAATTGCAAAATGTTATATTATTTGTACAGTTTTTGCTTAATTACTGCTCTGCATATATTGCTTTTCCTGTAAATTGCCCTTTTCTTTGGTCTCTGGTTAACGATTAATCGATTAGCTAATGATTATTTCAACAATCGATTATTCACGATTAATCGCTTGCTTTGTCTTAATCTTGTGACCGTATTATCACATGTTTTGTGACGTCTGCCTTCTTCTGTGGTTGTGAGCTGTTTACACACAAATAGAGCTGACACAATCAGATTAATCAAATTAATTGATGATTTAAACAATCATCAATTAATGTAGTAATCGATTAACCAGGATATACAGAATCAAAAAAGGCCATTTCGATTTTAAGATAAAAACAGCTTTGCCACCTTTACCGGTTAATTTAAAAAAAAAAATCTGATCAATTAATCGTCAGTATAATTGATTGATCGATTACTAAAATAATCCTTCACTTTAATAAGTCAGTAAAATGAACAATCATACAAGAACAAAATTGGATTTGATCAAAAAAATCAAATGTCAAATCTATGATTTTAAATTCTTTTGTGATTTATTTTATTAAATATTTGCATGTTTAATTTGTTGCTGCGGAGGAAAAAATGCAAAATGGTGTAAAATGTTCAGACTCCCCACGGGGTGCAACCAATCACCTTATTGTTGGTTTTCACGGGAAAAACTATGAAAAGAAATCATCCATCCTGTGATGACGATATGGATTGTTAACTTTTACTCGTTGAACCGTTTTTCTGTTGCTTCAATAACTGCAGCGTTTATGTTTCAGAAGATGCAGTTATTTTGTCTTTTCCCACTAACTTTTATCTTCCATGTTTTTTACAGCTGGTTTTATTGTAAAGTTTTGTCAAGTATTTGACCAGACTTTGGACAATTGTGGCTTTGCAAACATTTCTTTGCTCTCCTGGACAACCATGGATGCCTCTTTCAAGGTCCACTCAGTAATTGCATTGAAACTTTACAGCAGCATACCTTTAAAATCCAGAAGAGAACATTTTTTTTGTAATTATTGCTTCTCAATGTGAGGAAATTGGGTTAGCTTCATCTTCCCTTTATACCTGAAAGGAAAATAACATTGCTTGCATTCTCGTGGGTTTGTACTATATTAAAACACCATTCAGAATCGAAAGATTTTTGGAGAATAGATCTTTGGCCTTGTACAGAAAATAAAAAGAGTTTGGATCAGGCGTAGAAGCTTGACAGCTTCCTTCTCAGGGAGAAACCTTGACAATGTCTTTAACGCCTTCAAGCCTCGAATCTCTTTAAATATAATGGCTACAAGAGCCTCTTACAACTCTTCTGAATCCTAGGGGGAGTGTTGGGAGTGTTTAGAGCTGAAATGTGTCATCTGCACATGAAAACTACCTTAGAAATTCACCTTGACTTGAACAAGTTCAAGAAGCAAGGTAAAGAGAAGCTGAACAGACCGAGTTGAAGGTTTGTTACTGTAAAACACAGGACTGAAAAATCTAACAAAAAAATACATACGACGGACATACTGCTCTTGGTTGTGTCTGAAGCAAACCTACAATCACAGATAATTCAAAATAACAGTTGGAATATTTGCCATGATGTGTGCGGAAGTGAATATTGATTAATTTATAGATTATTGTGACACATTCTACAGATTTTTTTTTATCTTTAAATCCAAGAATTTGCAAAGGGCTGCAACTAACAATAATTTTAGCATTCGATTAATCAGTTATTCTGACGATTAATCAATCAGATTTTAAAAATTGGTACATTTTGCCCGATTTCCATTTAAACACTTCAGCCTTTTTTGTACAATATTAGAAAAAAAACATTAAAGATGCAAATAAACAACTGATTCAATTCCTTTTTA
Source organism: Gambusia affinis (assembly GCF_019740435.1). Taxonomy (NCBI): domain Eukaryota; kingdom Metazoa; phylum Chordata; class Actinopteri; order Cyprinodontiformes; family Poeciliidae; genus Gambusia; species Gambusia affinis. Next base: position 3,138,340 of record NC_057888.1, read on the forward strand.
CATCAGAAAATAATAATAACATTGTTTTCTGTTTGTGAACACTTGATCATTTGTAGTTTGTCAACTATTAACGATTAATCATTAACTGGAGCATACAAAAGCCATTAGCTTAAAGGACAACATACTGAGAACAGAATTTAAGCCTAAACTGAACAAAAATATATAAATTCTGCATTTAAGATAAAATTAAAACCTTCTCTGTAAATACGTTCCAAATGAATAATCTGCAGAATGTGTCCTTTCATTATCCGATTAATCGATTAATCGTCAGAATAACGGTTTACTAAAATAATCGGTAGTTGAGGCCCTATTTGTGTCCCGTTGCATTTATCTGACCTAAAACTAACAGAAATTTTAAGAAGCAGTTAAACATTTTGATGTAAAAAACTCATTTTCTGTTATCACAAACCAGTTATTGCTGTAAAGAATTGAAAAATCAGTTATTAGCTTTTTTCTATATACTGTAGAAAAACAACTTACCAAGTATTTTTGGTCTAGTTTATAGTTCACATATCTTAATACACTTGGAATAAGACAAAACTAATTAAAAGTAACTTTTCTGCAATATATAGGAGCTTGTTTGAGTCAATAATTCATTGTTATTGATGAAAAAGTTCAGGTTCCTCTGGTAGATTATTTATAACAAGGGGAAATGTATTTTTATAAGTGAAACTATCACCTTTTTCATCAATTAAAACAAACTTTAACTTAAATCAAACTCCTATATTTTGCTGAAAAGATTCTTTAAGTTAATTTTATCTTATTTTCAGTGTTTGTAATAGAAATTAAACCAAAACTACTTGGTGATATTTTGTATTTTTGCAGGCTTGTTTGCTTTTCCCCTTTAATAAATCAAGTTATTAGTGAAAAACTGGATCTCATGCGTACTCAGGTTGTCTTTGTCTGTTTGTTTAATGTTTTTAAGGGTTAAGATGCATTTCCCTCTTAAGTCAAATCACTAAAAACAGTATTTGGTCCTGCACTGTAAACTGGAACCAGTTTCCTTTCCCATTTCCAAAGGTTTATTGTAATTGCAGGACTTTATGCTCAGTGATCTCACCGATCAGATGGTAATTTTAGAAGCTGCAATCATATTTAATTTCACACGGGCACGGCTTCCTGGCATTGAGTTTTGATTCTGGCAAAACATAAGCATAACCAGACTCCATAACTCTGGTTTTTACAGTCCCACTCCCCAAACCGATAAAAGTTTATTCTGGTTCTGTAACTTGATTGCTGGGTGTACAAACCATTAAAGCATGCAGTCAGGCTGAGGATGTGTTCTGTGTGACGAAGATGAATTGCCTCCAGCTTATCAACATGAGCTGGCATATGGTGTGAAGACATGGCTTGATGGGGTGTCCATCAATCTGCCTGTGATTTAAATGCGCTCATATGATTTTTCTTTCACCCTGTGGTGAAGAGTATTCCCATGATGCCTCTTAAATAAGCATCATTTCAGCGGCAGGATGTTTTGAGGTATATAAGCGCCTGTAAGGTGTACCGGTACATTTTGAGACATATTCATTGTGGTATTATTAGGACCTTTAAAGCTTTCTTGTTCTGTGCTCATTAAATCTGACCTTTCCCTTGTACCAGAAAGAAGTTTTGTGAATGGATAAAGCTGTAATATAATCACTTTAGATACAAGGAGTAGGTGAAAAGAGGGAAAGAGGAAACATGATTTATCTGCTGGAGTTTAAGTTTTGATCAGGGATATAATGCCAAGAATTTCCTAGGGATATTGTCTCAGCAGTCCAATGTACAACCTTTCCTATATAATGTCGTTATAACTACCTTAGCGGTTTGAGAACATCAGCTGGTTTTCTAGAATATCCAAGTATATGAATAAAAAAGCAGAAATAGGGAAGGAGTGACAAGACATACAGTAGCTAAAGGGTTCACTGTATGCTGGCTAGCTTCTTGGACGTAACTTTACCAAGGCTAAAATCCATACTGAAATATTTTTCAGTACTTAGAGGTTAAACAATTTCAACCTCTCGTTATCTTAGCCAAGGCTAGCTGGAGAAGCATTTAGCTTAAATATCAATGAAGTTGTAAATGTTAGTCTGGAGGAACTGAGCAGAAATAATTGGTGAAACCAAATGTTTACTCATCCCTGAATGGTTGCCAAAGGAGACTAAATGATTTCTCAGACATTCCAACCTCCAGGTATGTTTTTGATGAAAGAGTAACATTATAGCATGATATAAATCTCGAAAATGTTTTATTTACACAAACATAAAACCTGCAGCTTTAAGAAATGACACCATAACATTGACCGGAGAGCTTTCCAGTGAGAGGGAAAAGAAAACAAGTCAAAACCAACACAATGCTGTGACCGTGACAGGCTAACACTGCAGATGTTTTTTACCGCTTTTGTTCATTGATTTCAAATTAAATGGAAACAAAATTCACACAAAAAAGGGGCAGGTTTAGCTCCCATCACCCCAAGCTCAGGGTTGGATGTTTGCTGCCTTTGGTAACCTTTGACCTCTTTTTGTTTGTCAAAGCATATCTGCGATCAATGCTTTGGCTCAAGCATAATCTTTGCACATTGTGACCTTAATCGGCACCAGTTTGACACAGGAATTCATGAAATGAATGTGTTTTCATAAGAAATGAAAGCTGAACTTCATATAAGGTTTAAATTGATGTGTGTAATTTCTTCCAGCTTCGTTGCAAGAAATAAAAATAAAGAGATTTAAAGCTCTGAAGCCGTCCGACGGAAAATCATTTGGCTTCTGTTCTTTGGCCGTCATCTTAAAATATCGTCGTGAAGGTTCAGTTGTGATTAATTCACGTCGGCCTTAATGTCTCTGCCCCCTTCACACAGCCACCCTCCGCTCATTTAATGCTGCGTTTAGCAAGAACAACACTAAAAGGCATCATGAACATGTCAGTAAAATCGATGTGGCTGATTAAGTTGATGGCTTGAATTAGAGATCCGGACATCGACGCAAAAGGAGTTAAAAACAGGTGATAAAACAAAATTAATGAGCTGGATCTGCAGCTAAACGATGGGCTATTTCAGGTTCATACTTTTTAATTTTGACGCTGCAGTGTTTTAGTAGTGGCGTTGAAAGCTGTGCTGTAAATTTAGGTTCAATTGAATTTAGATGTGCAATGTGAGATAATGAAACGTGTGTTTGGTAATGGATGCTATCCAAGACGCTGTAGTGCAATTAGATGTGATAGCTGCTATGCTTCTGTCGTTAATTTTGATTAATAAAATCTCCCTGCTGTGAATTATCTCCTAAAGATTTAGACTCAGTTTCACAGACTATTAAAAAACAAGAGATGACATTAAAAAAGGGGGAAATTTCACATGATGTCACAGCTAATTAGAGTTATTTATCCAGACAATCAGCTTGTGAAACTCTGACAAATCAACAAAATCGAATGTTTCAAGCTGCTTTTATACATCAGGATTCTGGTCATTTATTGAGTTTAATCTGAATATTTTTGAAAACAGAAAGGATGAAACATTGCCACTCGTTATTTTAACTTTAAATTCATTAAAGATGAATGATAAAGAAATAATGAAGCAGATTAGCACACCTTATGTACGTTTACACCGCCTGTGTCAAACTCAAGGCCCGTGGGCCAAATCTGGCCCGCCGTAGCTTTTTATGTGGCCCTCTAGATTCTAGACACTAAATGTTATCTATCAAATCAATGCCGTTTTTATCTGTTTACTGCCAAATTATATCAATCAGTCCCTTCAGTTTCTTGAGAATTATCGTGGAAATTCACACAAAATCAACTTTTTGGACTTATGCAATTCATTGCAGATTTGTCAAAAACTTTCTTACTTATTTTAGATTTTTTTATAGAATTTCCAACAAGTGCCCTGTAATCTATTGTCTTTTTGCAAATGTTTTTGTTTTCTTTATTTTATAACCTTAAAATTAAAAAAAATAAATTAATAAAAAGGTATTTATTAGGGTTGTCACGGTAACAAATTTTACTGGGCACTAAACAGTTCCAGAAGTTATTGCGATAAACAATAATTATTTATTTTGAGACCATTTTTAAGTAAAATAATCTTATGTCTAAGAGAACTGAAAAAAGTCTTATGTTGTTTACTTTAGGTAAGATGATGACGTCAGCTGCTCTACAGACCCCAGTCCGACAGAATCCAAAGTTTCCTGTTGGAGTTTGTTGGTTTTCTGATGAAGACGAAGGCTGGCTAAAAAAATCAATCTACTGGGACTCACTTTAGCAGCAATTACGCTTCCTTAAAACATACAAGGCAAAACGAATTAGTAGTGACATGTCGGGCGAGAAAAAGACGTAAATCAGCCGCTTTATCCCGCTGCATGGATACGAGAGGTTTTATTGGTTCAAGCAGAAGACGCATCAAATTAAATGTCCAGCATTTGATTAAGACGGAAATGATACATTTCTCTTTTCCGCCGCCATGTTGATGATCGTAGCTGAAAGGAAAGTTTTATTTCAACAGTCAAACAAAAGAACCAATGGAGGCCAAACTGTGTTTCTGAAAATAAAGCTGGTAAGGTACACAAGATTGGGGTTTATGACTCAGAGGCCGGTAATAAACCAAGGCCTGGGGTTGTACACTTATTGAACCGTGGCAGTTTATCGATCGTTTGCCTGTTTGTGCTCCACAGTTTGACACAAATGCAGAGTTAGTAATGTTGATGGAGAGGAGAGACGCTTATTGGATTAAAAGCCTCATGCCGATTTCTTCACTTTAGGCTGTTTGGTCAACAAACGGAGGCCGTGATTCCAAGGCTCTGCTAATGGATGTAGAGATCAGTTATTTTAGTAATCGATTAATCAGTTATTCTGGCGATTAATCAATTAGTCATATAAAAATTCTTCAGATCTACAGATTATTAAATTTTAACTTCTGGAGCCTTTTTGTGCAATATTAGAAATACATTAAAAGATGAATAAAAAAATGAAAATAAAAAATAAAAAATGAAATTCCTATTTTAAAAGTCAAAATTGGCAATTTCTTCACTTTAGGCTGTGTAGTCAAGGCATTGTAAATGATGTAAAGATTAATAGGTCACTATAGCAAGCAATTAATCTATTATTCTGATGATTAATCAACTAATCAAATAAAGAGTTTGCAGATTTTTTCACTTTAGTTAGAGTGGTTAACAGAGAGTTGCATTGCAAATGGTTATAAAGATTAATCAATTATTTTAGCAATCGATTAGGCTATTCTGACGATTAATCAATCAATTGGTTAAAATCTTACAGATTTCTTCAGTTTAGGCTTTGTGGTGAACAAACAGTGGCTGTTATTCCAAGGCATTGCAAATGGATGTAAAGAATAATCGATTAATCAATTATTCTGACGATTAATCAGATTTTTTAAAAAGTCCAATAATTACCTGATTAATCATCAGAATAATAGATTAATTGATCCTTCAAAATCTAGACTGAAAACCCGTTTAGAGTTAAATTGATCAACATATTTGATGTGTATGATTGGATTTGGTAAAAAATTTAATGCTTATTTCTTGTGTCATAATTGGTCGCTGTATTGTGTTTTACAGTGTAACGCACTTCAAACCGCCTTGTTGTTTGTTTGACTTTGCATGGGAGAGATTTTCTTAGATAAACCTGAAGGACTCGCATTCCTTCAAAAAGAGGTTTCCAGAAACTCCCTCTGTCGTTGCCGCAGACGTTTGTGGTCAAATATGACAAAGCGTGGAGAAGTTAAAAGGGTTGTGGAAGGCACTGTGCAATGAAGTCTAATCACACCACATGATGTGCATCAAATGAAAGTCCGTCCTCCTTGCAGTGGCTGCAGTGTCCTGCTCTTTGAGTGTAGCTGGGTTGCATGCACCGGCAGTCTGTCTCCTCTGATCAGCCTGCAGGATTCACACGGATACAGCAGGAATACAGGATGTTATCGAGTCCATGCAGAGCAGAACAAACACCATCAGCACTGCGCCCTGAGAATGTCTTCCGAAACGCTTTCCTTTGGAAAGTTTTGTTGTTTTTGTAGCTGTCAACAAGACGAGAGACTCATCTTGACGCTCGGTGAGGCTACAGATGGCAACAGAAAGTATCACTGCAGATAAAACTGTTGTCAAATGTGCAGCTCAGGCTCTGTGATTAGAGTTACACATACATTTCATTCTTCTCTTTTTGGTTTAGGAGTAATCCTATCCATTTTTTCATGCATGGTTGTTATGTCAATTTAATGGGAACATGTTATGAAAAATTCACATTTTACAAGCCCAAAACTTAAAAAGAAAAGAATCAATGTTTTTTGGTTTCTGGAAAATGAGTCATTTTCAAAGCCTTATGATTATTGAGTCATAAATGAGCAGAAAGTGCCTGTTACCTAGCAACCCGAGACCTGGCAAGGGAGAAGAACTGTTTAGAAGTATCAACATATGCATTTGACCAGTTACCTAGCAACCACAGCAGAGCTTTGCCGGTTACCTAGCAACCCAAGCTGAGCTCCAACACGTTAGGTCAGTTGGTTTTACCACTATGTACAATGGCTGTTGGAAAAGAAAAGTGTTTTTTGTTTTTTTTTTGGACTCATCAACCAGAAACCCGTTGCTGCATTCTTGTTGGTTGTGCAGCAGGCTCCGCTCATGCTTTTCAAAGACATACGGTTGATTAAATGCGCATCTGTTTGCAACTCTGCTAAGAAAGGATGTATGGTGGCAGGATTTCTCTTTTGTCTTTGGAAAAAGATCATAAGGCATCTATCCTGCCTGATGTTAGTCTTGTTTGCTTTGGTTGTATTTACACACGATGCCTTGTGTTGTAGTCCATTTCCTGCAGTTCACTTGGCGTTCTCATATACACCAAAGTTCACTTCAACCAAACTGAGACAGAGGTTTGTAGGTGAACCAGAGATTGATTCATTCACACCTCCCCAAACAAACCGGACTTTCAAGAGTTTGATTAAACCAGACCAAACATGGCTGCTGTGAATGTAACCGGGTGTTTAAAGCTAGCGCTATGTTAGCTGGTGGTGTATTTTAAGTTTCCAAAACTGCAGTATTCCTGCAAACATTCAGTTTTTCTAACGATTCCTCCAAACCTTTTTTGTTTTTCTTTTGACAAACCCCGAGGAATTAGTAATTTCTGCAGTATATGGGAGGTTGAGCAGGCTGGATGGATGATGAGTCCATGTTGTGTTAGCGGTCCGGCAGGGAGGATTAAAAGTGTGTATAGGCTTCACAGGGATTAGTGAGAGGCGAGGAGCAGAGATTGCGAGTGGCCCATTAAAACAGCCCGGAAAGGAGGACAAGGTTATCCATCTTATTCGTGTAATAAAGGCACAATTGATCTGCTCCAATTACAATGAGAGCCACAGAACATGAGGTATCCAGGTTTGTCTTGGTTAGCACATCTCTGACTGAAAGGGATGGGATTTATCTGGGAGTATGCTCAAACTCAGTGCATCTCTTTAATCTTGTCCTGTTCTTTAAAAGATGCTTTTCTTTCTCTAAAATCTTTGTTTTTTACCGTATGTTGTTCCATTTCCCTGCAAACCTATTTTTCTCTCTACACAACATGAAAGCAAAGGGATATTTTTACCCTATTTTCATTCAGATGACCGTATTCATTCATTAGTCTTCTTGACCTTTGAACTCAACCATGTTGTTTTGCAGTGGTAAGTATGTCAAAAACTATAAAGATTTTAATACAGCAGCAAAATCTCACACATTTTTGAATGCTTTATTTTTTTTATTGTTCTATTAATGCATATTAGTGTTTGAACTGTTATAATAAGCAGTTCTAAGAGTTTTTACAGAGGTGTCAAATATTTGCAAGATGAAAGGTGAATTGTGCTTAAGAAATAAGAGCAGTCCCGTTGATATGCACTTTAAAATGTGGAGTCGCAGCGTCTCCATAACAACCATTGGACCATATCTCGTGGTAGATTGAGACTTTTTTCTGTCCTTCCAGTTTGAACTCCACCTGGACAGTGGTTTGGTCAGGTGAAACTGGGATTAAGGGGTTATAGGTAACATATTATGCTTCCTTGAACAAGTTAGGACAGAACTACGGCCTTTATAAAACATTTTCATCACATTTTTTATGCACAAAGTTCTTCTTAGATATTGAGATTTTAGTCAGAGTGATTTATTTTACATATATTTAAATCCAAATAAGCTGCTGACCACGCCCCCCCAACTCAACTTTTACACTCACATGTCAAAATGGCTGCAAACAGATGTGCAATTATACAACCGCGCATCTTTGAAAAGCAGAAGTGGAGCCTACTGCACAACCAACAAGAACGCTTCAAGTGGTTGCTGGATGGTAAGTCAACAACAAAGCTCTTGTCTTTTCCAGCAGCCATTGGAGCTCAGATTGGGTTGCCAGGCGACTGGGCTGGATTTCACTGGGGTTGCTAGGTGACGGCGGCGTGCCTGTCGAATGTGCCGTTATATTTGGAAGATTTTTGAAACGGCTCATTTTCCTCACACCAAAAAATATTAACTTACTATCACACAAAGAAAAGTCCATCGTTCAGACTGTTTTAGAAGCAACTGAGACCAAAATGGAAGAACAAAAACGTTCAAAATATGAATTTTGCTTAGTAAAAAAGTTGGATTTTTCTCAATTGTTTAGTGAATAATTATCCAAAAGCAGTGAGAAATTTTATAAATGTGAAAAGTGTTATAAGTTCACTAGGAAATTACTTTAATCTGTATAGATGTGGCTATTTAATAATCTGGTAAAGATCTTATTTTTTTAATATTTCCTAATAAAACCAATAGCTACAACGCGGTCAGCCATGTTGGGTCGTCCTTCTCAGAAACCCGAATCGAACTGAAAAGAAGGCAGGAGGAGGAAGCCAGCTCTGAATATTTACTCAGTCTGAACACAGTTTGTTTTTTCATGCTGTTCAAGAGTGAACAACAAAATATCTTTCATAAAATGTTCACAAGGCTGCAGAAAATCCCTGCTGACAGCAGTACAGTACAGTCCATAGTTCATTGTCTTCAAAGCGCTCCCAGGCTGGGACTGTGTGGTAGAAGCTGCCCTGCACCTCCACCTCTGCAGGACCAGCAGCAAGCAGCATTAAAGCCCACTCAACAGCCCAATGTTTGAATAAATTCACATTTTTAACCACTTTAATTGAGCTAGAGATATTTATAAAAACAGAAGTCATGGCAGATACCAGAGTCCAGGTTATATTTCACTCCCATTTTGTTTTAAAACAGTTTGATCTAAATCTAGAAGCAGAATTAATTCAGATAATTTCATCATTTATCCTTTTTGTTACGTTAAGTAAGTTTGGATTAAGGAAAGCCAGATTGTATATATAAATAATGAAACTATAAAATAAATAAGTATACCTGAACACTTAAATTAATAGATGGATAAATAATAAAAAGTTATGGAAATAAATGGTATATCAAATCCCTGAACATTCAGAGTCACATAAAGACAGTTACAACGTCGGTCTTCTACCACCTGAAGAATATTTCTGGTCTTTCTGCTTTGCATCTCCAGAACCAGAACCAAACATTCAGCTTCTGTGCACCACAGATCTGGAGCAAGCTTCCCGAAAACTGCAAAACAGCCGAAACACTGAGCTCCTTTACAGTTGCTTCTGATTAATTCTAATTCTGGAAAATTGACCAACATAAATGCTGATTTTGATGACGGTATTGATAAAATGTAACGTTTATTGGTTGCTTCATAATTTACTTTTTATTACCAAGCATTTTGAACTTTCATTAGATCCACTCAGCCAATCAGAGCCGAGGAAAATCAACGCCACGCTGCTATTCGACAACAGATCTTTCTGAGTTACGATCCACAGCAATATCTGGAAATAAATTGGAAAATAAGTGGATGTTCACTGTATTTATTTATTTTAGACAACTTAAATATTACTTGCATCTAACCATAAATGGTATAAAAAATAAATGTTACAAAAAATATATAAAACACATAAACAGAGGATAAATAAAGATTTAAAAATTGATAGACATGTAATATTTTAGTAAATATATCTCAAATGGAAGTACCTCACAATAAATATATGTAAATAATAACAAAATAAGGGACAGTGCATATTAATCAATACAATTTGGTGCAAGATTTATTAAAAATTGCCATTTTTTTCCTCTGGCAGGTTGATAGAAAAATATAAATAAAACCAATTTACTCACACATAACTTACAGAAAATTACATGAAATGTTTAACAGTAGCACAAATGAGCATTTATAAAAAGCAAGTCATGTAAAACATTTTATTTAAATATGTTAATTTAAAACATGAATGCAGTTTGATTATGTAAAAGCCACAGTTTAAATTATAAATAATCCCAATGAATGTAATTTATATTAGAACTTGTATTAAATACATTTTCTAGCGCTTTAATTAAAGTAAAACAAAGCCGCCTGTAGCTTGTGCAGAAACAGAGTGATCCCTGTTAACAGCTTAAATTATTGTCTTAAAATGTGAAAACTAAAATATAAAGATGGAGACTCAAAGGTGCAGAAAATACTGATTCTCTATTCATGGAGAAGCATATAGGAAAATAATTCAAAACAACAAAAAATGAGAAAATTATTGGAAAGCATTGGAAAGTCTGCAGCTCGTAATATCTGAGGTGATAATCACTTAACCTGAGATCGCAGCTACTAAAAGTGTTTTTCTGTGTGTGAACAGAAAGTTACAAAATGTTCTGCTGTAAGTTTCTGAAGAATATCAACTATTTATATTTCCAGGCGTAACATCAATGAGTTTCAGATTTAAGAAAAAGACGATTTAACGTAATAATTATGGCATAAATCACATTTGCTATGGATTTCACAACCATTTTCTGTTTATTTTTTAGAGATTTCAGCTAAAAAATAAACAAAAATGTTTCATTTAAAATAAAAAAATGCAATAATTAATTTTGATTTCCACTGGCCAGAAAAACCCAAACCCCAACAGATAAAGGATATTTTCTTCATTTTCATCAATTTGCTTTTGAAACTCTTTTGTAGCCTTCCCCTGACTGAAACATTTAAACAGGACCGCTGAGTTTTATTTAAATCAGATTTACTCCATAATACTTTGTAATCGTGTAGCTGGATGTGGATTCATTGTTTTCTATTAAATTTGTAGGGATTTCATTTGTTTTTACCTCAAGAACTCCATAAATTTGACCAGAGTTGTGTAGATTTTTCTAGGGCTGAAACGATTAACCGAATCAATCGTGATTGATCAATTATTTGAGCATACAGACTCAAAAAAAGTCTGTTTTGGGAAAAAATCAGCCTGTCCAGAGCAGTAATTAACCCAGAACTGTACAAAAAATTTAAACATTTTGCATTTAAGTTGCAAAAAGTTTCTTTTCCTGTAAATATCCTCTACTTAAAACTCCTAAAATTAGATTTTTAGCTTCACCTGGTTCCAATTCTGTTAAAAAACATACTTGCTGTTCAGTTATTAATTCAAAAACTCATCAACATGTTAGTATACTGTGTGATTTTTTAGCTGCAGATGATCAAGTGTTCACTAAATTACATTTTTAGGCAATAGCATTTTTAATTTCCTATTCAAAAAAGTAATTGAATTATTTGCTTATTTGCATCTTTTACTGAAAAATCAGCAGAATGAGACACATATTTATCTGATTTATCAATTAATAGTCAGAATAATCAATAACTACGTATATCCTCTGCACTTGGCAACTGTTTTTAAATATACTCTTCTTTCAAGCATGTATTTTCTGTAACATTTAGGACTTTAAATAAGCTTTGACTGTATTTTTACACCAAAAATATCAAAAAGTGAGGAGTTTTTCTTTGTTGATAATTGAGTTGGATCTTCTTCTTAATCACACAGAACAGCAGTGCTTTGCAACAACCCCATCTTAATATCGCTCCGTCTTGCCTCTGCACTCATTGGCTTCATTAGTTGGTGTCAAAAACTAGTTGGCGTGCTTAAATTGCTTATCGACTAGGCTTTTAACTAAATGTAACAAATATCCACGGTGTGGCTGTCCTCCAGGGATCCTTAACAACTGTCTCTGCTAATGGTGCTTAGATCTCCCAGTGAATTTTTCATAGTGACTGCATGTAATAGTGTTGCTTTTTTAAGTGTATTTTTGTTCAATATTCCCAAATACGCCTTACAGGTGACAATATTCCGTTAAAATACAAGGAGTTCTTGGTTGAAAAGTGGAAATTTGCATTTATTTCTAAAGAAAAGGAAGCCATAATTTCAGCTCTTTCAGTGAAGCGTAAACTAAAAACATTTTTTGGAAAGTTTAGTGGAAAGAAAACCTCTCTTGAGATAACAATGAAGCAAAGTTCACTCAACAGTTTTCAAAAAAAGATAGAGCGCATGTAGCACAAGTCTCAAAAATTGATAGATTAAATAAAGTAAAGCTGAAATGTAGAGCAGATAAAGTTTACGTTTTCTATTCATGGAAAAGTGTAAGGGAAGAAAATTCAAAGCAACTAGAAATGAGAAAATTACCAAGCACAAGAGAGTCTGCAACACATCTGCGCACAGACAGAATAGGTGATAATCAGTTAACCTGAGATTGCAGCTACAATAAGTGTTTTTCTGTGTGTGAACAGAATATCAGAGGTCCAACAAAATGTTCTGCTGTCTGGGAAGGCATATTTTACAGGAATCTTCCATTTATAATTCAGGACATGAGATTAATGAGTTTTAGATTGAATTAAAAGACCCATCAGTTGAAAAATTATCAAAGTTAAACAGTGGTTTCTCTTAAATTTAAAACATGTTTCACCAATTGGTGGCAGATAAATCAGTTCTGACTTCAAGCATTGATTTTTAATTGCTGTTCGATATCTTAATTTTTCTGAAGTAGATCTTTTCAAAGAGGCTGGCCGATTAATTTGTAAGGAGTTGAGGCCACCAAGTGACTCTCAGAAAACAAAACCAACAATAACTAGGATGGGAACCAGTTTTACTGTATTTGGGTGTTTTCGCACCTGATGATCCGTTAGATTTGGTTCAACTAGGGAGCAAAGTTGCAACATTTGTTACATTTTCAGCTGCTGTGATTCTCTTTCACACTTCACTCAGTCCAAACTAATTCAGAAACCTGTTCCCCTCCTTGCCTGTGGGGGCGCTGCACCAAGAACCACTGGAGGAAAACCTCGGAAGAAGACATAAAATGGAAACAAAAATGGAAAAGCATCAGATGTTTGCAGTTGTAGGATTTTAATTTTGTCTCTGGCTAAAGACCACAGGCCATTTCTCCCGCTAGCGCTAGGCTAGCATGTTTGTTTTGGTTGTATTTACCCAGAATGCCCTGCACTATAGTCTATTTCCTGCTTGTGGAGCAGTATCTGGTCCACTTGGTGTTCACAAATGCATTCAAACCACAACAATTCACTTCAACCAAACGGAGGTTTTTAGGCGGACCAGAGTTCACTGTTTCGGTCCGCACCAAGCTTCGATTGCTAAGTGGTTTTTGTTTGTGCTGTTACAGTTTTAAAGATATTAATAAATGTTTCCAGAGGTCATGAAAATTCAACCTCAACCTTCTGCAAATCAATCAAAACTGGAATCTTAAATGCACTCTGATCCATTACATTTTCCCACCTCCCAAAACAAATTGGACTTTCTAGGCAAACAAACTAGAACTCAAGTAAAGTGGACCAAACAGGGTTGATGTTTTTCTCCTTTAAATTGATGGCTCCAGTCAGAGTAGGACTAGAATATGGGGGTAGATTGACTGACATGACCAGTCTGCTGTATGATCAAGAAGACGGCCAGGCTCAGCTTTAAAGGTGAGTGTTTGAGTTCAGTCATCTGGCCGGGGTTTGGGGTTGGACCCCTGCTGCTCTGCATTCAGATAAAACATTTAGGGTTGTTTGGGTGTCTGGTTAAATGCCTTTAGATCATCTCCTAGGGGAAACACTTTCATGCAGACACTTGACTCGCTGGAGGGATTATATCTCAAGGCTGGCTTGGGAAAACGGTAAAGTCCCAGCGGAGCAGCTGGAGGACGAGGTTGGGGAGAGATCTGAGGATTGCAAGCCTTCTGTCTCGATGTTGCCATTCATATAATGTGTTCGAACTTAAATTCTCTCTGGTTGCCAGTCTGGAGATACTATCCATTTGCTAATGTTTGAAGAATTGATTCAGTGTATCTCACACCCACATGTAGATATGCAAAACATAGATTTTCCTGATTTCTCATGACCGCAGCTGCCTGTTTGTGTCAATATATGCAACAGGAAGAATCAGGGGAATGTCTGTCTTATACAAATTGTATGCAGCCTTTGGCATTTTCAAAGCATAAACAATATTTTTCTTTAGCAAATAAGAAATTTATTTGCTCTGAGGCTCAATTCTATATAATTTAAAAGGTCATCTTAGCTGCCTTAAATGTCTGAACTTCACTCAGAAATCTGTTTTTGTAGAAATGTTACATTATTTTACGTTAAAATAAGTGCATTCTGACATTTTATTCGTTTTCTCCACTGTAGATCCATATTTGCTTTCCAGATAATCTTTTTTTATCTGTTTGACTCAGCTATAATTAATCAGTATGCTTTTGTGCTGTTCAGTGAATATTTTTCAAGTAATTTTAGTAACCAATGAGCTTTGTTAAACTGAAGGATATCGACGCACTCCAGTAGAGGAATTGCAGTTATTTGTGTCTCCCTTAAGTGGAATATCTTCTTTTAATAAGCTGCTTTTATCATCAAACTTATTAGAGCTTTCTTTGATTGAAACACTAATCCTGTTAGTGCATGATCAAACAAAGTCACACGCTCAATTATTGATCTTGGAAAATACGTTTTTATAAAGAGAATGAAAGAAATGGCTGCACGCAAGTCCAAATGTGTGGAAATCTCTAAATCCATCTTAGCAAGTATTTACTGTAATAGGAGAAACAAACTTTCATTATCATCGATACAAACAATGGAACTAAATACACATCGCCTCTATGAGGTTTGAAAGGAAAAGCAGAAGGGTTTTTGGTATCTTGCTGTTCTGTAGCACAATGCAAATTGGAGAAAACAGTGATAACATTGGAGAAAAAGACACAGAACCACTGAAGGAAATGACACAAACACGCTAGCTGTGTTCCCATTGGCCATTTAACCGCGCAAAGTGAAATTTGCTTAATGAAAATACGCCAATTTCAAAACGTTTTTGTGCTAGGTTTAGGTGTTTTTTTGGCCAAATCAAAACAAATGTATTCAACAAAACTGCAACAGAAACACACGAGTCATGTGATCAATGACCGGATGTTACTACTGGTAGAAACTACAAAGAGAGGACAACAGGAAGTGTGAAGAGGATGGGAGAAAGCGTGCTTCTGTTAAGGTTATGGCGTCAAATTGAGGAACTTTGTTGCCTTCAAGAACAATAGTGCCTCGCTATGAATGCTGGGAAATGCAGTTCGCATAGTCTGCTATGGAAATCCAACAGTTTAGTATCTTTTACTGAGTACTTTGTCCGCTTTCCGGTCCGGTTAACTTGGGGAAGTGTGAACGTTTAATCGAACTCTGATGTGAACCAAAGAAACCAACTCTGGTCCACCTACAAACCTCAGTCTCAGTTCAGGTGAACTGAACTCTGGTGCAGTTTGAATGCATATGTGAACGCCAAGTGGACTGGAAATCAGGAAGTGGACTACAAAGCAGGGCTTTCTGGGTAAATACAACCAAAACAAACTTGCTAGGAGGAGAAATGGCTTGTGGCAGGGGTTTTCAAAGTATGAAAGGGTGAGCCCCCCTCCAAGGAGCACAATGCCTGCTGCGCCCCCCCCCCCCCGAACTGTGACATGAGCTCCATGTCACAGTTCAGTTGTAAAAACTCCACCTTCAGCCCCGCTCTGGCCAAAACCAGTGATAGCATAGTTACTTTGAAAAAGTAACTTTAATCGGACTACTGATTACTCTGTTGTCTGGAAAACTCTAAGAAGGATTTTAAAGTCCCCCCTGCCCCCAGCCTCCAGGTTCTGCGTTTGGTGTTAGCGCAGCGCACAGAGCTCCTCCTGCAGCTCCACAGCTCAGATGGCTGCACAGATTTGTGACACTTACCGTAATATTAATAATTATAACGGTGCTAACTTGCCATTATAACTATTTCCAACTACGGACACGTTCATTCGTGGCTGTTTTCACGTTTATTGCGCTGTTCATATTAGTCTCGATGTTTGCAGTTTTCTGGAGCGCAACGCGAAGCTCGATGTCATTCAGAGGTAATACATTAACTTGACATTAACAAAGACACAGCGGAACGGATCATCCTGGAAATGATGGACAGGGAGAGACTGAGTAAGACTACCTTAATGACGGACAAATTCTGTGATTTATTATGAGTCTCTGCTTATTCCCAACCCCAAATGAGCAACTTCACGTTCAAAAACGAGCCCAAAAAGGCGCAACCCACCACTCATTAAATTTGCAAGCGACTTAAAAAAAATGAAGCCCAAAACCGCTTGTAATAATCGGACTTGTCGACAGAAACTCAAAATAGTTCCATTTTTCACCAACAAAATGCGCATCTCCCTCCATTGTTTATATTTCTGTTGCATAGAGACGTCGGTCACTCGACAAGACGAGTAGAGGAAATACGATTAAATAACAAAAGAAGATAGTAAAGCAGTAACGCAAAAATGATTTTGATAAGTAACTGTAGTCTGACTACTGGATTTGAAATAGCAACGCGTTAGATTGGAAAAAAGTGGTCGACGTCAGTAACGTTACTGACATCACTGGCCAAAACATCCTCTAAGGGGGGAAACATTTCCACTGATCCCCGCTCCACACGCGCACCCCACAGTACCAACTTTTTCCTAAATCCACAGAGTTGATCGTGTGCGTAAAAGACGTTTCTCTCACATCAGTAGACAGCAAGCAGATCGCTTTTCCGGTTTATTTTTTCCCTCGCACCGCGCCTCCCCTAAAGTGCTCTGGCGCCCCCCAGGGGAGGCGCGCCTCACACTTTGAAAACCGCCGGCTTGTGGTCTTCAGCCAAAGACACAGGCTAAAATCTGACGCTATGCCACTTTTATTTACGTTTTCTGAAGAAGGAAATTGCGCTCAGTGTCTTCTTCAGTGGAGTTTGGTGCAGCGCCACCACAGGCGGGAAGGGGAACAGCTTGTTCAAAGCGTTTGGTTGGTTTGACACAGTGCAGTTAGAACAAGAACAGCAGCAGCTGAAAAACAAATGTTACAGTTTGGTGAAAGCACTCTCAATTTAATGTGTGACTATTTCTGAACCTCTGTTTATAATATTAACCCACATATTCACTTTAGTAAAGACTATAGCTGGTATTTCATACCATTTCTTCCTTTTTATGGAGTCCTCACATCAGATGCTATACAGTCTGATCATTTTTCCTTTAACATATATTTTAGTTTGACTGATTATATTGTTTTTTTATTGAGGTATTTTAGCACCAAAGCAACATTTTATATTTGATTTAACCTGGAGGTTGTGTGTACAGC
The DNA here is from genome assembly GCF_019740435.1 of Gambusia affinis. Classification (NCBI taxonomy): domain Eukaryota; kingdom Metazoa; phylum Chordata; class Actinopteri; order Cyprinodontiformes; family Poeciliidae; genus Gambusia; species Gambusia affinis. Next base: position 3,155,755 of record NC_057888.1, read on the forward strand.
TTGAAAATACTATTTGAAGGAACAATTTGTGATCTATCAGCGGAGAGTGGCAGAGGCAGATTAATTTAAGGAATTGCATCAATTCTTTTCTCTCTTTATTTTCAAGCCTCTGGGTCAAAAAGGAGAAGATTCAGCTTGGCACTACAGTATATCACCTCTGAGCATACATTTCACAGCACAGACTAAATTAAATTGTCACTCCAGCATGAGACATCAAAATTATTGTTTTTCATTCGTGAAGAAAAGTGTTTTCCTACCCTGTGTGGTGATAGGTGGCTGTCTGTGTAATCAGCTCAGACATTGTTTCTGAATGAATAAAAAGAGGATGAGCGAAGCCTCTGGCAGCAGATTTTGAATGGTGAAAATAATTGGTTTATGTAGAGGAGAATGTAACGTAGGAGAGAGTAGAAAGGGACGACAGCAGGGGCAACTACTGCTGAGAGCATCCAGGAACAGTAAAGGTACTTAAATACTTTAAAAAGAACAAAGAAACCCTAAATAAAAATCTTACCAAAAAAAGTGACGTAACTGAAAGTGATATAATTTATATTTTATTTTTTTAAATCCATAAATTTTCTCAAGAAGGAAGTTGCGCTCAGTGTCTTCTTCAGTGGATTTTGGTGCAGCGCCACCACAGGCAGGGAGGGGAACAGCTTTTCCAAAGGCTTTTTTTTTTTTTTTTAATAAATAAATTCCTAAAACATTTCATTCTTAAACATACAAGATGAGTTATTTGAATAATAAAAAATTACACAATAATGTACAAATTGTCTCTTAGTTTTATTGTATAAAATTATTTAAAATATTAAAATAATTACCAGAAAAATATGTGATTCTCTGAAACTGTTTGGTATTTTGTTAAAGCAAAAACTTTTGTCTTTTCAGCGAGATTTAAAACTCAAACCCATTTTAACAAGATATAAAAATAGGTTTATCTGACATATTAAGACTTTTTAAAACAAACATAAACTGGTGGCACAGCTAAAATAAAAAATAGGAGGAAAGAAATCATATATATGTATAAAAAAGTAATTAAATCTTTGAATGAGATTTGTCATCACTTCTATGCAGATGACATGCAGCTGTATATATATGTATTCCAATTTTACAGTTTCTATTGGCTACCAGTTAAATTTAGGATTTTTTAAAAAGATTTATACATTATTGTACAGAGAATGTGATTAATTTTATCTTTTTATTGGCTTTTATGTTACTTAATTTCAATGGTTATTCTTTTTGTTATGTGTTTTGCTCAACATTGTGTTTAAAAAAAATCAAAAGGTTGATTTTTAAACACAAAAATCTACGTTTTTGACTCAATGAGGCCTTTAATGTTGTTTTAATGAGGCATAAACCTATCAAGGAAAATTTAAATTACTTTAAAGCAAAATAATTTTTAAAATACTATAAAATTCTGAAAAAATAAGACAACTGAAAATTACTGACTATTTTATCTTTTTTAAATAAATAAACTCTTTAAAAACTGGGTTCTTAAACATATGAATCTTTTTAAGAAATAATTATAAAAGGAACATAAATGTAGGAAAGCATGTGTTTTTAATGTATGCAATTTTCTGTCACTCAGCTTTTTCTGTCAAAAACTATTTAAAATGATTATTAGAAAAAATGCAAAACTGTTTAGTATCTTGTCAAAACAAAAACTTTTGTCATTACAGCAAGATTTAAAACTCAAAAGTTTTTATTTGTCCCATTTTAACAAAATATATGAGACTGTCTGGAGAAATAACATATAAAGCTGAAGAAAGCATTAGTAATTTTCCAAAGGTGTTCCTCAGGGATCAGGTTTCGGGTCATTCATCTTTTATTATGATGTTCTCCGTTGTGTTACAACTTACTGGTTACTTTATGAACTCCAGCAATCTTTCAGTACTTATTTAACTTTGTGCAGTTTTAAATTAAGCATGAATGATAAGAAAAATGTAAATTTATGTTGTTACCAAAGTCTAATTAAATCGTCCATCTGTTAAGACTCTTTATGGTTCGCAAGCTGAGTTCAGTGTCTGAATACAAATACTTTGAAATCACTGATGTTTCTCTGCTTCTGGTCTCAAATCACACAGGTGGTTAAAAAAACTGAAGTTAAAATAGTTTTTTTTGTCTCCTGGTTTTATTTATTTCTGAAAGAAGGAGAATAAATGATTTTTTTATTGTTATATCTCTGCATTGGATGAAACAGATGTAATATGTAAACTTTAAAACCATCATCATACGTCATATTTTTAGCGTTTGGTTAATTTCTAACGCTGATTTTTGACTTTTCCATCCAGATTTATAATCTAATCCTCCCTTAAAAATTACAGGAGCTAATTATGATTGTTTGTTACTGAATTTGCAGGAACAAATTTATTATTTTTTCTCTCTCTAAGTTATGCGGTCTATAAAATATGCTGTCCCTGGAGGATTTTCAAAATTCACACATATTCTGCTAATGATTGAACTTTTTTGGGAAGTCCTGCTTTGTATTTTTCTGTTTTTAACTGACAAAAGAAAATATACAACACGCTCATCATAATTCATTATTCAGCCTCTGAAACATTTCCTTAATTTTATGCAATGCTTGACCTTTTTTCTACGTCGTCCTGCTGGGTGAAGGCGGTACTGCAAGCTTTCGTGTTTTGTTTTTAAATGCACACCATGAAGTAAACTAATTAAAGCAAATGAGATCAACCTGAGCTCACCCAATTCATTCAATATTTCAGATTAATTGAAGATGAAACAGATTTATCTGGAATTACATTAGAAAGTACTGCCCTCAGGTGGAAGGATCAATTACTACAAAGGACTACATAGTCTCACAGTCTCTTTGTTCTGCGCATAATTAGATGGATGCAGAGTGGAGAGCGCTGCAGAGAAACACAAGCACATCAGACGGTAGACGTGCAGCACACTGATACAGAAAACATCAACAGAAATCCCAGCCTGGGTACATGCATGAATTTAAATGGTTTTATTTGAATAACTTTTGGTAGCAGGAACTTCAAAATTGCTAAAACATATAATTTCACCAAGCATTTTTGTCCAGTTTCTAGTGCAGATGTGTTAGTACGTTTGAAATGAGGTGTTTTAAAGTGACAGCTCTCATTTTGGTGCAAAGCAACGAGTGGAAACATGAATACTAGAGTTTGACATTTCTGCAAAGAACTTCAGCGTTTAGCTTGTACGGTGGGTCACAAAAATGTGAAACTTTTTCTTATTATAACCACAAACTAACATGGTTTTATTTGTGAAATGGATGGAAAATGACACATGTTTTGTTTACTAATGCAATTCTGAAAAGTGCACTGCAAAAACACAGAATCTTACCAGTTATTTTCCTTCAACTTTCAAGTACAAATAAGACAAAACTGACTTACAAGTATTTTTTGGCAAGATAAATAAGCTTGTTTTCAGCCAATAATTGCTTAATATTGAGACAAATATATATTTTATTGGCAGATTATTTTACTTATTACAATACATTTTTCCCAATTAAATAATCTGCCAGTTGAGCTAGCACTTTTTCAAAAAAAAAAAAACAGACTTATTGACTTAAAACAAGCTTATCTATCTAGCTGAAAATGTACTTGTAAGTTAGTTGTGTCTTATTTCAAGTGTACTGCGTTTTTGCAGTGCAACACAATCATAGGGAACACTTCTAGTCTCATTCCAGAACCTTCTACAAGCTACAACTGCTCAGCATACTTATGGAAAGTTGAGTGGAAGGAAAACGTGTAGTTAACCTGCGTGTTGGTTTAACTACACGTAGGTAGTTAAGACAAAACTTAAGACAGTAAGTTTTGTCTTAATCAAAATGTACTAGAAAGTAAAGCAAAAATATTTGATTTTGTGTCTTTGCAGTGAAATAAACAGGAATAAAAAGCCTGGATGGATGTTTTTGTTTAATGCAAACAATACAGAATATGAATGTAAATGGTTTTCATGTAGGCAGTCTGTACGTCTGCATCACCTGGCTTGGCTCTGTGTTTTTCAGACATTCAGAGGACTTGTCAAGTCAGACAGATTAAATAAAGCCAGGGTAATGCACTCGGTAACCTATTGTTTTAGACAGCAATATGTTTTTTTCTCCTCTTCTGATATTTATAATGAATTCATAGCAGCATTGACTCCAGTGTGGATCAAAGGGAAGCCTGCGGTTCGCCCTGGCTAATGCCTCTTTTCAGTCCGCAGTGTGCAACTGTCAGATACACGGCCACACAGCCACTGCTTAATGACGGGAGCTGAAAGGTGGTCAAAACAGATGGCTCGGGAACAATATTACCACCTTTACAATGTGCTAATGAGGAGGCAGACGTGACGCCGGCGGGCTTTGGAAAGGTCGCCATAGTGATTCTGTTGCACTGTCGAAGTCATGACCACACAAACCCGAAGGCGAACCCCGCTTTTTTCGCGTGTCGCGTGTCGTGACCGGCGTCGTCGAGCGGGTCTGAGAGGCTACGAGCGGCAGGGAGTCGGTTCAAAACGATGATGTAATCGCAGGAAGTAAAAGTAATGGTATGCGGTATCAGCAGAACAGCAATCGTGAGTTATATTCTTGTTTTATGAACCCTGGTGGTGATTCATAAAAGAGTTATATGGCCTAAAAGTCCTCAGCACTGATGCAGGAGATTAAAATTTGCATTTACAGCTGCTGAAAAGGGTTGGGCAGAGACATACCATGTATCTAAAAACAGCCTACTGCAGCATTAGCTGGATGCTTAGGGATGACTCCACACATAACTGTTTTTTTAAGTTATTGCAATAAATGATAATATTGTTGTTTTGAGACTATTTTTATGGCAATTAATGCAAGAGCACATTCTCAAAGATCAACAAACTTTAAATTCTGATGAACATTTTAAGTATCTAAAATAAATTAACAAAACAACAAGTAAAACGAATTATAAAGTCTATGCAAACAAAATTGTCTTTCAAAAAAAGTTGTTGGATTCACTCTTCCCTTTCCACTAGGGGGCTCCACAGCTCATTTCAAAAGGAGTTAAAGTGACTTTACGGCCAACCGGAAGTGACCCGGCGCGAACCGGAAGTTGTTTTATGTCGCCGTCGGCTGACGCTAGCAAGCTAAATTAGCCCTAAAACTACTTATTACCTACGTTTTTGAGTGCTGCAGAAGATGGTGAGTTAATGCTGAAGGTTGTACGCTAATGATAGAGATGTGTTTTTTGTTATAAATTATCATTAAGCTAACGAAAATGTTATGTTATTTTGTACATTGGCAGCTAATTAGCACAATGCTAACGGTTGTTTATTGTGTCCAAAGGGTAAAACTTTGTACAACTTTATTTTCACATTATTTCAACTTTATAGTCACATGACTTTATTCTTAAAATAATAATATTTATTTTAAAAACTCCCAGCCCAACACGTATATTTTACCCTAATAAAGTCCAAAAAAGATGGCGGCTCTGAATTATTGAAAGACAGCATTGGTAAAAATAAAAAAATAAATAAAAAAATACCCACTTTCCAAAAATTAAATGTTCAAAAATGCAACTAATTGATGAGATCGATTTAATACCCAGCCCTATTGTGTACATAAATGCATATATTTATTATTCTCTGATGGTCAGGCAGCAGTCAAGCAAAGCTTTATACTCAAATCAAACAGCAGCGAATATCAAAAGATCTTCTATTGTGAAAACCTTGAGATGCAAGATGCTGTTTTGGACTTTTTTTTTGGTTCCAGGACAGAATATTATTTTCTCGCTGATTGTACAGCAGCATTGTTTTGTTTGAGATGTGAAAACAAAACCAGCATAAAAACAAAAGGTAATTTACACCCAGTAGCCGTCATACCCTGCTGGCGATGCAACAGATGTTGGCATGACGGGAGGATGAAAGTGGAGGAGGGAGGAAGTCAATGTAGCCGTGTCCAGCAGAGGCAGAGCTTTATGAAAGTTTTTAGACGGGAAGTGAATAATGTCAATAAAAGATCATACACCGGCTTTCCACACACATTCACAACTCTTATTACAGATTTATTTGAGGCTAATGTACACATAGCTAAAGTACACTTAGGTAAATGACTCAATAATCTCAAGATAGTTTTTGTTTATATTAAGATATGCAAAGATAAGTTATCCCAGACAAGCTAAGCTAATAAAATGCCAACACACTAGCTAAGCTAACCAATTGGTAGATGGCGTTTCATTTTCATACTTCCTGTCTATGATATTTGTATCTAAGATAACATACAGCTAAACTTTACTCTAAGCTAACACATGCTAAGCTTACAGCTGACAGGTGGAGTCTTCTCCTCGACCTAGCTTTTCACCCAGTGACATGCTAAATTAGCCAAGCTAAAAGTTCCTTCATAGAAAGTTTTCAATTACTTGCATGTTATTTTAAGATAAGGTGTGCTAAATAAGCTTAAAGTCTTAAATAGTCTTTTACTTATTTATGTTTGTTTTGTGAGTTAAGATATGCTAGGCTAAGAAATGCTTAATAATGTCATGCTAACTAGCTAGCATATGAACTTCAACCAGCTATTCCACTAAGGTGTGCTTAGCTAGTTTACCTGCTGCTATCTCTTATGTTATCCCTATCTCAATGTTTAAGCTAATACATGCTAAACCAAGCTAATGCTCCTGATATCACTTGTATTTTTGTTATTTTGATTATTTAATTATTTCAAACTTTGTTTAGAAAGATGAGACGTTTAAATGTTGTTTCTAAATTACAACACCAATCTGGGTGACTTACTCATGGTAGATGTAAAAGAGAAAAGCTAGTTAGCAAGGGTATATTAGCAGCTAGTTAGCGATACGCAATGAAAGAAGAAACTTTTGATTACATAGATTACACAAGATTGTAAGGCAATTCTGCCAAAATTTAAGACCTGTAACTAGCATATTTAAAACCAAATTGATTTTTTTTTTTTTTTTACATGGATTTAAGACATTTTAAGGCTTTAATTTTGGATATATGAATTTTCTAAGCTGCTATTGTAGGAGAGACTACCAATGACAGCTTTACTAGCTTGAAAATAACTCAGCAAGTAACAAATTTCAGGATTTTCAGAAAGCTTTTTCAGTTGCCTGTAGAGCTACATTGTTCAGTAATGCTTAAAAAACTTTAGTTGGACCAGAAGGACTTTTTTTTCCACTATCCTCTGCCTCACAACACATTTTTTCATTAAGTTTAGCAGCAGGAGGGAGCAGCAAGGTAGAGACAGAGGCTCTGCTGAACCCCAGAGAACATGCAGAAGTGGATCCCCCCTAACGCAGTTAATCCGAGTGTATATGTGTAAAACGGCAATCAGAAATGTGTGTTTTATAAAATTGAAATGAGCAAAACAACAAGTTTCTGTCAAACAGTGAAAAAAAATGTTAGAATTTAGAGTTTCTTGTCAGGAAATGAGTCGGTTTGCTTTTGATTTCCTCTGTGTTTCGTCGCTCTGAAGGGATTTTATGAATCTGGGAAGCAGGTCGCAGCGTTGCACCTCTTGGGATAGAAACATGTGGCATATTACATGTGAGAACCACTATGCAAACACACTCCTGAAGGACCCCGGTGCTCTATTAGATTCACATTGGAGGCCTGCTGAGAATATTTTGAAAGAGAAATGAAATAGTGCCAATGTCTGAGTTAGCTCCCCGTAGAGAGAGTAATTTTTCGTCGGTAGGGAAAGGAAAGGGTCAGACTCAGATGGCCCATTGTTTGCACACATTGGTGTGTCATTTTATTCATCCTGGTGGGAAGGAATCGCATTAAAACCTACTTATAGAACAACGCAGAAGAACCGTACCAGAGATGATTGATTATTCACTTCCTTCTAATGATGCTAAAGAACATTCTGGTTGTCAAGGACGTCCAAGTCATTAGAAGCGGGAAGACTCTCCTTCCCAAGCAGCCGCTGCATGCTCAGAACCAATGTGTTGGCCAATGAATATTTCATTCGGATCCAAAGACCAGACAATAAGATTCTCTAGATGCACTAACAGCCACCATCAATTCTGTCGTGATTTTTCTCTGTCACCAGGAAAACCTGGGAAGAGCTCAATTTCATGGTTGGTCGGATGCAGAGGTTGTTTGAGTCCGACGTCGTGGCTGGAAAAGCTGAAAAGTTAGCATTTTTTTCCTTTACCCCCCATTCTGCAGACTGGGAATGTTAATGAGGCCGAAAAGTGAAAAGGTTAATAAAAACCCCGCAGGAGGAAGAATCATACAGAAGAGGATCAGGGCCACTGAACAAAAAAAATTGACTTTAAACTCAGAATTTTGACCTTTATTTGGTCAAACTTTTGAGTTTAATCTCAGAATTAAAATGTTTTTCTTAGAAATGTTTTACTTTAATGTCAGAACTGTGACTTTTCTCTCATAATTCAGACTGTTTAAACTGAGAATTCTGACTTTAACTATTTTCCTCAAAATTTTATCTTCAATCTCTGATTTCTGACATTATTTCAATTCAAAATTCTGACTTTAAACTCAGAATTTTGACTGATAACTGATAACTTTGTTATAATTTTGACTTTCTCATAATTCCAACTTTAATTTCAGAATCCTCACCTTAATCTCAGAACTCTGGCTTTGATCCCAAAAATTCAGACTTAATTCTTTCTCTGACTTTAAGCAAATCATTTTGCACTATTGTTTTTACTGCTACCCAGCATTTTTGTTTAAATTTTGCCCTTACCATAAGGGTTAATATTCTTTTTTATATATATTTTGGTGTTTATTCCCCGTTTTGGGGGCATAAAGGATATTTTTATGGTGTTTTCCACACCGTGCGATGGGCTGTAATGCCAGAAGAGGAGTTGAAACTCCTGCTGCTCGGTGATATATAAGCCTCGGTTTTCCATTAGTGCCAGCTGCCACTTAAACAGATGACTCATTTAAGTCCAGCTGTCTACTTTATGAGACATATAATGATTTCATACTTTAGTATTTACAATTATCGAGCTGCGGTTCTTTGTGCGTGAAGCTGCAGACTGTCAGAGCCGGTTTAGAACAATGCATGACGCTTCCTGCTCCACGTCGCTCCGGACTCAGGTTGACGTTTGCAGGAAATAAAAAAGATGAACCCCAGCTGGACAGACAGAGGATATTAGTGGTATTGGTTTGCTGATTGAGATCAATAATGATCAATAGTGATCTCATGCTTCAAACTTACTGGCTACTTCTTAATGTTGAGGAGCAGGCAGCTGATTTCCTCTGTTCTGTTATTTAAAAACGTGATAAAAACAAAATATTTCAAAGTAACTAAAATTTTATTCCTTATTTCATTTATTGAATATCCACTTTTACTTCTCTTGTATTTATTTATTTAAAATTGTATTTTATATTCATCTGAGTTCTTTTCTATTTACTATGCATATTCATTTACTGTTATGCATTTTATTTTTTATATTTTTACTTTTGTTTTATTTGTCTATAATCCAGATTTTTTGAATAAATGTAAATATTTTTCCATTTACCCATTTTATTTATTTATATCAATTTAGTAGTTTTATTTTTTATTTGCAATCCATGTTTATTTTTTTAATGTTTTTTTTTCTTATTTTATTCACCTATTAGTTTTATTTCTTTTTATTATTTCATCTATTTACTATCTACATTTAAAATATTTTTTTTATCTATTTATTCTTAATTTTATTTATCTATTTTATAAAGTACGTTTGAATGAAAAATAGTAAAAGTACCATAGTTCCAAAACAATCCTGTCTAATATTTAAAACGGCAGCAATGAGGTACAGGTTAGCTGGTACAACCAACACAATATGGATGGATGGATGGATGGATGGATGGATGGACGGACAGACGGACGTTCAGATGGTAAATCCTGTTTCTCCAATAAAAGACGAGTTAACGTCAACCCGTCCTCCTCTGTTGTGATGGAAATGATGTTGATTCTCCAAATTCAAATCACTCTCAATACTTCTCATCCTGAGCTTTTAATAAAAACATTACCGTGTACAACAGGATCATATTTCCACATTCTCCATAAAACCAATTACGAGGACGGTGGTGGATGTCTCTCCTCCCAGAGGACGTCCAACGTCTCCGCTCCCTCTGGTGCTGCTTTGCTTCTGGGGTTGCAAAAAGCAATTAAAGGCGCCACCTGTTTCTCCGATCCTCTGCCTCCGCTGCTGGATAATTGGAAACCTCTGTCTATTGGTGTTGGCACTCGACCTCATCTGCAGCTGATATTTCACACAACTGGCCCTTAAAGCTGCCAAATGGAACCAAAACTGAGCTGTGAAACCGTTTTTTGGGCTTCTAAATGGTCTAATCTTTTGTTGTAGCAGAATCAGGTGCTTGCTGACGTTTGGGAAACTTTACGCTGAACCTCTGAGGAAATCTACGGCACAACAACAGGAGTTCTTAACAGATTAGGATTCAGCTGTTTGGAGCTAATTATTGACGTTTAGGGATTGCCGTACTTGCAGGCAGAGCTATGAGCAGAGACCAGCCAATCAGCAGCAGGACTGATATCCATCTGAGCATCCAACATTCATCCATCTGAGCATCCAACATCCATCCATCTGAACATCCAACATCCATCCATCTGAGCATCCAACATTCATCCATCTGAGCATCCAACATTCATCCATCTGAGCATCCAACATCCATCCATCTGAGCATCCAACATTCATCCATCTGAGCATCCAACATTCATCCATCTGAGCATCCAACATTCATCCATCTGAGCATCCAACATTCATCCATCTGAACATCCAACATTCATCCATCTGAGCATCCAACATTCATCCATCTGAGCATCCAACATTCATCCATCTGAACATCCAACATTCATCCATCTGAGCATCCAACATTCATCCATCCATCTGAGCATCCAACATCCATCCATCTGAGCATCCAACATTCATCCATCCATCTGAGCATCCAACATCCATCCATCTGAGCATCCAACATTCATCCATCCATCTGAGCATCCAACATTCATCCATCTGAGCATCCAACATTCATCCATCTGAGCATCCAACATTCATCCATCTGAGCATCCAACATTCATCCATCTGAACATCCAACATCCAATAATCTGAACATCCAACATCCATCCATCTGAGCATCCAACATTCATCAACCAAGTTACATCCATATTCATCCATCTGAGCATCCAACATTCATCCATCTGAGCATTCATCCATCTGAGCATCCACATTCATCCATCTGAACATCCAACATTCATCCATCCATCTTTACATCCATCCATCTGAGCATCCAACATTCATCCATCTGAACATCCAACATGATCAACGCTCTGAGCATCACATTCATCATTCATCCATCCAACATTCATCCATCTGCATCCAACATTAGCTGCAGCATCAACATCATCCATCTGAGCATCCATCTGCATCCAACATGAAGCCAAATCATCAACATCCATCTGAGCATCCAACATTCATCCATCCATCTGAGCATCCAACATTCATCCATCTGAGCATCCAACATTCATCCATCTGAGCATCCAACATTCATCCATCTGAACATCCAACATCCAATAATCTGAACATCCAAAATTGTACTTTCAAACCATGTCTCTTCATCTGAACATCCAACATTCATCCATCTGAGCATCCAACATTCATCCATCTGAGCATCCAACATTCATCCATCTGAACATCCAACATTCATCCATCTGAGCATCCAACATTCATCCATCTGAGCATCCAACATCCATCCATCTGAACATCCAACATCCATCCATCTGAACATCCAACATCCATCCATTTGAACATCCAACATTCATCCATCCATCCACCCATTCATCCGTTCATCCTAGAGCCTGCAGTGCTGTAACTGTTATGTTCATAAATCATTAAAATCTTTTTATTCTCTTTTCACATATATCTTAACCTTTACGGTTTTAAGGAAAAATAAATGATGCAACGCCTCATCATAGCTTTCTGCTTTAGCTGCAGCTAAATAAAATCTGCAGCATGAAGCCAAATAAAGCCAGTTTGATCCTGGCCTTTGCTTATCTCTTACACAAAGAGGATAAGATCAACCAAATGCCAAATACAATACAAACTGCAAAATGATAATACACAATGTAGCAGAAGATTTTGTCTCAAACCATGTCTCTTCATTGTTTTATCTTCAAGGCCAGATTGGACATATGGGTCTCTTACAACCATTTTCAATATCAAGGAGCTCTGATTTGTTTATAAATATTTAATATTGATTTAAGTACTAGATCAAGTAGCAGATTCATAACTGAGTTCAGAGAAAAATGAGGAAAATGAAATAATTATTTCACATAGACTTGAAATGTAGACATAATTCAAAGTTTACTAGCTTGTTTTTAGCGTAACCTTCAATGTTCATAAATGTTAAGCTTTTTACATTTTATTCTTAATAGTACAACTGAAGGAATAAAGATGTCAAACTGTTACCTGAAACAAAAGCCTCCAGGAGGAGTAAACTACATGGATTAAATGAGATTAAATCACAAACAATTCAGGCCAACTTAATTTTGCTTAAAATTAATTAATAATATATTTTAAGGCCTTAATGTTAGATACATGACTTTAAGGCAAATATTTTTTAAGGTGCAGAATTAATCAAACTGTTACCTGAAACAAAAGCCTCCAGGAGGAGTAAACTACATGGATTAAATGAGATTAAATAGTCATACCACAAAACAATTCAGGCCAACTTAATTTTGCTTAAAAATTAATTTAATATATTTTAAGGCCTTAATGTTAGATACATGACTTTAAGGCTTTTAAATATTTTTTTAAGGATGTGCAGATACCTTGATACAGCAGAGTAAATTAAGAGAATAAAGTCAAAATATTCCAAGATTAACATTGCAATAATACGAGAATAAAGCCATTATATTACGAGATTTCGACTTTTTTTCTCATACAAGTTTAGTCTTGGAATATTCTAAATTTATTCTCATAATTTTATTATTTTGATCCTAATACTTTGTCGTACCCTGAAATATATGCCTCAATTTCTGGAGAACAGTTCATCTTTTTTCCTTCCACTCCAAATTTTTCACTCCTTTGATCCCTTACAAAAAAATCACATGTAATCACATGTGATGGGATTCATGGGATTTCATGATCCCATGATCCCACAAAACGTTCAAAAATCACACATATTCATATGCTTTCACATGTGATTCACATCAATCCATCCATCCATTTCCTGTTCACCCTTGTCCCTAATGGGGTTGGGAGGGTTGCTGGTTCCTCTCCAGCTAATGTTCCAGGCAAGAGGCGGGGTCACCCTGGACAGGTCACCAGTCTGTCGCAGGGCAACACAGAGACATACAAGACACACAACCATTCACACACACTCACACCTAGGGAGAATTTAGAGAGACCAATTAACCTGACAGTCATGTTTTTGGACTGTGGGAGGAAGCCGGAGAACCCGGAGAGAACCCACCATGCACAGGGAGAACATGCAAACTCCATGCAGAAAAACCCCGGGCCGGGAATCGAACCCAGGACCTTCTTGCTGCAAGGCAACAGCTCTACCAACTGCTCCACTGTGCATGTGAAAGTCACATGTGATTTTCATGGGATTTTTTTGTAAGGGATTTCACCTTTTGAAACAAACTCCTAATAAAAGACATTAACGTCTTAAAGGGGTGTGTGATAATGCTTTTGTAAGGTGTGTGAATGTTCTGATGTCTTCCTGCTATGGTAGCATCGGTGTGTGTGTGTGTGTGTGTGTGTGTGTGTTTGTCTGTATTTGCTGGATGTGGGACTGCTGGCAGCGATTGCCCCTGTTTTCCCATTTCCCCTCTGGCTAATCACTAGAGTCCCTGTAAATCCTCGGTATCACCAAGGGATCAAGAGAAGGCCTCAAAGCCTCAGGGAGCCTATTTCCTCTGAGAGCAGAACACAAACTGGAAAGCTGCTTGATATATTTGCTGGCCCGGGGAAGGTCCAGACTTCAGGGGCAGAGAAAAAGATTCTCCTCAACACGCTGCTGGTAGGTCTCCATTACGGATATAGCACATCCGACTTCACACACAAGGAGAAAGAAAAAACTTTGAAAACGGTGGCTGCTGTTTCAAGAAACAGATTATTGTGACAAAAACAGAAAAAGTGACATTTCTATCAGCTGGGAAAGGAGAGAAAATGTAAGAGATAGCATCGTGAGACGCTTCGCTCTGGACCTTCATTTTGAAACTGCAGTGGCTGTTTTCCAGCCGCCGCGGTTAAACAAAATAATTAGTTTGGTTTGGATCAGCCACCTCGGGGGTTGCTGGATTAGCTCTTGGAGGACAGCGTTCTGATGAGAGCCGAGATATACTGCCACACGCCCAGCACTGAGGAGCTTTTGATGGTTTTAAAAGCCTTGAGCGAGTGACAATTACAGCCTGCATGGCAAACAGGGTCAAAGGCAATGAGAGGCGGCGGACGCCGAAGCGGGAGGTCACCGGGGAAACAGCCGGTTGTAAAGCTGGGCTGTACATTGGCGGATAATGGAGACGAGGGAGAAGCGGGAAAAGGGCAAAACGGACTACTGACGTAGTCCCTGCTGTAAAACCCAAAGAAAAACACCTTCAGATGGGAGGTTTCTAGAGGCTAATGGACACAAAATAACAGCATTTAACTGTGTAGCTTGAATAGTGAGGAGCGGCACAACGGCAAAGCAGATCCACTGAATACAATCTGAAGAGTTTATAGAGTCTAGGGAAAAATATCTGCCCCGAAAATCAATCAACAATAACCGGATTCAATAAATATGGCTTCAAACGAGGACTTAGCATTGTTAGCAGCTAACAGTTAGCTAGTTGTGGCATTCTTACTGTGATTAATTAACAGTTTTTGAAGTGAGTTTATGTAAAATAAGTAGTTGTAATACGTCACATATCTGTAGCAGAGAGATATCTGCATTCAGACCCAACGTGATTTGAGTGTCAGGGGTTTACGTCGAGTTTCTTACAGACTGACTGGGTCTGCACATTTGGAGTGTTTTGGTCGTTTGACGTGGCCGATGCTGGAGTTGGAAAATCTGAACTTTTGCAGTTGTATCAATCAGAGAGACTCCCTTATTTGACGTAGTGATGTATAGTTGGGGTTAGCAAGTCATCAAACTGGTTGTGGATGAGACTAAAATAGAGCTGATGGCGCCTGTCATCAGCTCCTGGCTCACAACACCTTTGAATTATCTGGTGAATTAAAATTCCCGACGACGACATTCTCTTACTTTCAGTAAATAATGCCAAGACACACGCTCTATATTTCTTCCGCCATCGTTCAAAGTAACCAGGAGAGGACATCGGTAAGAGGCTCCTCTTAACGCACGTTCTTTGAGTAAATAAATCATCAGACATGTTTTTGACATGGGGAACGCGTTCGCTCTGGACGCAGCATAAAAGATTTTTGAAGAAAATTCTTGAAGAGCTGGAAGCTAAACACCAAGCTAAGTGTCTGTTCTGAGCTTTCTGAAAGCTGTAAAAATGTTTTTTCTTAAATTCAACGTGGTTTATTTCTGTAGCAATCCATAGTAAAAGTCATCTTTGAGGACTTGATTGACACATCAACAAGTAGAAGAAAGATGAGATTTTGGTGAGAACATCGGTTAACTATTCCATTATCTTGAGATTTAGTTTAGCTTTCTGGATTTCACATCAAGACAGATAAAGAAATATTTACAATATTTATTATTTATTAACAATATTTATATTTATTAACAATTCCAGCATCAAGCATCAAAGTTCATAATAACCAGAGCAAATAAATCTGGTTTCAAACAATGACTTTAGCATTGTTAGCAGCTAACAGTGAGCTACTGCTACTGTAATTAAAAGTTTGGCTCATACTTTTTGAAGTGACTATTGGTAATAGTTTGCCTATCTGTTATTTTTTTTTTAGGCAAACTATTTCCTATTCCTAAAAAAAATAATTTCTGTGTATTCTTAATGCATTTTTAACCAAAATTTGATCTCTCTGTTACAACCGCAGCTTCCTTGCAGATGAATAAGACTGAAAAACTGAGATGATTGATGATATTTGTATCTACAGAGAGGAGGTTCAGGGAGCCGTTTTGTTTTTGTTAGAGGGTGACCTGTTGGTGCATTGGGATTAATGTTAGCAAAAATAACAACTAATAAAAGGAAATCCAATCAAACTTGGCCCTTACACTGCAGCCTCTAGTCGGATGTTACCAAAGATGCTCAACATTAGGGACAGCACAGCATAACCTGAGCACAAACCAAAGCACCAGGTTCCTTTGGTTGAGACTTTCTGCAGTGAGGTCGACTTCAGGTCATTCCTGCCTAAAGCAATAAGTTTATACATGTACCAGGAGAAGGATCGTATTCAACATGAAATGAACAATATAACCTCCTTGTGATTTGTATAGAAGCACAAATATTCTTTTTTATTAAACCTCATCCTGGTAATAATACCTTTTATTTATTTTTTTTAATTTAGCTTGTTGGATGATCGGGGATGAATGGTGGCCAAGTATTGTACTGTAGAAACTTTTTTCCTTCTACTTAATCATGACATCAACACACAGACAAAAAGGGTGCATTCACTGCAGTAAAGATAGTCCGGTTTGTTTCAGGAGGTGTGAACGTGCAATCAAACCGAAAAAGTGAACTCTGGTCCGCCTAAAGTCTTGGTCGCAGTTTAGATGAAGTGAACTCTGGTGCGGCTCATATTATTATTATTGCTACTAAATATATTAAAAATTTAAAATTCGGTGAAATACACTTTTCATTTAGCATTCATAATACATTTTTAAGGGGATGCTGACTTTAGCACTGCTAGCTGCTAACAGATTTGCTGTGTTAGCTAGCTGTAGCATTTTTATAGTAATCAAATGTTTGGTTAATACTTTCTAAAATGATTTTCTGTAAAAGAAATTGATAGTAGTTCATATGTCTGTATTAGAAATCTGTCATATCATGAAGAGATTTGTGAGGGGGAAAATCTGAGAGCTTGAAGCTACCAAGCTAGCTTTAGGTAACATTAGCTTGTTAGACTGTCCATTTTTAAAGTAAAATCTTTAAAAATTACTACATGAACTAGTTTTATCTTGAGATAACTAGATTAATCTCTTAAATTATCTCAAGGTTTAGACCCTATTTAGTTCTCAGTAGTGATTTCCTCTAAATTATGCAAAAAGACTCTTTATCCTACCAGACTTTTACTGTTTTATTTTGGAGCATTTCTTTCTTCCTGCTGAAAACACTTACTTTAGTTAAACTGGTACTTCTGCTTAAGCAAGGGATCATAGATTATAGTTTCATTTTTCCTACAAGAGTTAGCAAGAGCATTTTCTACAACGTTTGATGCAGAAAATCAAATGTTGCAGAAAAAGAGATTAGCCTCTTCGAATAATCAGCGTGTTTCAAAACCATGAAAGGACTGAAAATGTGAAATCCAAGCACCAAAAACACTCCCCAACTCATTCTTGCATGAGCTAAAGCTGCATTTAGTATAAGATTAGAGACAAAAAGAAAAAATAAAGCTACAATTAAGCGTGAAAACAACAGTTTTTAATCGGAATCATCAACACAGAACAACGTTTGATTCCCTAATTTGCATTGGAAAGTAGGATTTTTATGGAGAAAAAGAGACGCTTCAACCATTTAAAAAACATTTTAACTCAATTAGAATCAAACTAAAAAAGAGCAGAAAAAAAGTCCTGAGTTGGACTCTTTTAGTAATATTCTCAGCCTCACTTCTTCCAGGATGTTTGACAAACGTTCTTCAAGAAATAGTTTTGCCATTGACAAACATTTCTGACAAATATGGTACAATAAATACTAGATCACTCCTTCAGCATACATGCTGTATGGAAATTAGACTGAAATTTGTTTTTTTCCTCCCCTCTTCATTCCAGAGATGCTGTGCATGATTTTGGTGGCAAACAGAGTAAAAGAAAAAATAAAATAAAAAATAATAAAATATATATATATATATATAAACACACTGAACCCAAGGGGATAAACATGATGAAGGTGGAAAAGTCTCGACAGGAAACCGAAAAAAAAAAAAGAAGAAACGAAACAAGACTTGCAGGAGTGTTTTGCAAACAAAACATGTTAAATTACTCGAGGACACGTTGGGGAATATTTTAACTTTCATAGTTTTGCTCATGTTGGCAGTAAGGAGGGAAAATGGCACCTGGAGTTTTAAAGGTGGTAAAGAAAACTGTCAGAAGGAGATTGGATGAAAATGAGGATACTTTTTATAATTGTGTTGAACTTTCAATTAATGTTGCACTGAAAGTTCAACATTAATTAATTTGTAGAGCTTTTTGTTTGTTTTATTTTTACTACGCAAAATTCACACTTTTTACGTTTTCATACTTCCATTTGCGTTTCTACTGATTCTAAAAACAGGTTTTGGTTTCTGGAAAACGAGCCGTTTCAAAAAAGCTTCCTAGAGTTGAGTCACGTAAGATTGGCTCTACACCGTTACCTAGCAACCCCCGCCCGTTACCAAGCAACCCAAACTGCGCTCTACCTGCCTGGCAGCAGCTTATTTGGATTTAAAGTGACAGGACGCAATAAAACAGCTCATCCTGAAACAAATCTTATTATCTAAGAATGATTTTGAGCAAAAATATAATGTTTTGTAAAGACCTTTCCGGTTCAATTTTAAAGCTCGGATCCAGAGGTTCTGATTTTAAAAAACTAAAATGCAACACATAATCTAATGATAATGTGTTACATTTCATACTCCTGTGTCCTATGTTCTGGTCCATGTTATTCTTCAGAACCGGCAGCTCATTTAAAAGTTGACTTGTTTGTTGGAGGTACTGGAGTTTCAAAGCTGAGCCGTAGCATAAAGTAGAAACACAGAAAGGTTCGATAGCTGACTAAACTGGAATTTTTATCTCTTCGTTTTATCATTTTCATTCAAATCAAAGTTTGGTTTTGATTTGTCAGCGTGGGTGTTTGGTACCGTTGGTTCCAGCTGTCATAGGACTCGTTTCTCTGAGTCACCCCAGAGTGTGGAGAGTGCACACCTACACTTTAATTCACTCTCATTAAGAGTTCATCTCTGGATTTATTTCAAAACTGTAACTGAAGTGGGTCTTTATGCTGCCGTGTCACCTACATAAAACACTGCAGTTTTTAGTAAAAAAATCATTAAATTGATGAATGTCTATTTTATGTGGTTGATGGTGTCAACGGGTAGTTAACACCATCAATTGCAACGCTTGTTACATTTTCAGCTGCTGTGGTTCTTCTTCGCATTGCACTATGTCAAAAAATAAAACTAATTTAAAACCTGTTCCCCTCCTTGCCTGTGGGGGTGCTGCACTGAAAACCATAAAAGGAAATGACACAAGAACCTCTGAAGAAGGCATTGAGCACAACTTCCTTTTTCACATAATGTAAACAAAGATGGAGTAGCATCAGATTTTTGCGGTTGTTTTCTCTTTCAGTTACCAATCATTCCTTCAGCTAGTGCTAGAATCACATTTATTTTTAGTGGTGTTTACCCAGAATGCCCTGCGCTGTAGTCCACCTTCTGCTTTTGGAGTGATCTCTAGTCTGCTTGGCGTCCACATATGCATTTGAACCGGACCAGAGTTCACTACAACCAAACCAAACCGAGGTTTGTAAGTTTGCAGGTTTTCACGTTCTTGGTTTGATTCACACCTTCCCTAAGAAACCAAACTCTAGACAAACAAACTACAATTGGACTAAATTTGATTGAACAGGACTGGAGGAAATGCACCCTTAAAAGTTCAAATAATACCTGAACTTTGACCTCAATGACCAGAGGAGTTGAATATTCATTGATGCAGAGTAGAACCAAAGAGCAGTTCTAACCATCTTTTCTATCTAACGTAACAAGCAAAGTTTAAATCCCCTACTCCAACATCTCTGTCTGTTTCTAACCATATAGCTAGAAAGAGAAGAAGCAAAAGCAAATGAGCTGGATTAGCAGTGCTGAACTGAATTAAACAACATAATGAATTGATTACCTTTATTCAGTTTCACCCCAAACCAACAGACTTTTACTGTAAGCTGTAAGTTGAGGGACTACCTTTATGGAGCCGAGCATTCTGGGTAATATTATGCAGTAATGAGCATCAACAGGGATAGTAGTATGAGGCCTACAGAAATTATTAATGTGTAGTTTGTGCCTAAAAACTTGGTGATATTCTGGATTTTCAGCAGATCTTTGCCAGATTACAGTTCCTGTTTTTCAGTTACTGGGAAACAGAAATCGGTCCGTTTCTTCTAAACTGACAGCCTGGCGTGTTTGCCTAAATTAAAACCTTGAGAAGCTGGTGTGTAAAAACAATTTGTGCTCTAAAAATGAAAGACAACTTCCAACTGATTGCTCTGGTCCAACCTGTTCACCCCAACATGCAATCCAGATGGTGGAACGACCTCAGAATCAGTAGTGATTGTTTTCTACCGTCAACTTGTTATTTGTTATCAACACATCAAAAACAGCAATTTGGAGGCTCCCAGTCCTAAAAAACATCACCTAGCTGCCGCTTTACTGCTATATTAGATGACACACATCAATATTAACAGCAGCTATGAAGAAGGAACAAAAACCAGTTATCATGTGTGCATAAAGCTTCGTCAGAAAAATAAAAACACATTTCTAGGCGCCTGTGAATTTGTTCATCGTCAATTAAATCAGGTAGAAAAAAAGGCAACCCAAAAATTTTTTAACTACTGATAAAACTGCATGGCAACGTCATTGGGACTAAGATGTTGCTAAAAAATAAGTTTAAGCATTTTAAAAGGACAACAAGGAAAAGCTCAAAAAGGGAAACGGTTTGTAATAATTTTAAGAAGTTAAAGAGAAATGAGAGCAAAAGTAAGTTACGTCTGTGTGTCTGGAAGGAGTGTTATGAAATATGTAAAGGAACTTTAAATTTTTAATAATTATTGCATTTGTTTAGCATAAATGCTGCCTCAAACCTTCTGGCTTTACTTGAGTTCTTAGCTTTTTTTGCTATGCTAGCTTGAGAAGCAAAGCAGGTTGATTTATTTAACAGAAAGATCAACATAAAAAAATAACATTTTAATAAATTTCACTTATGTTTTATAAGAATGAATAAAAAACTAAGATGGTCAATTCAGGCCATTACAGAGAGAAAAAAAATTAAGAGTAAATTTTCACCAAATAATTTGAAGATTTTTGAATTTTGAAACTCAGAAATTTCCAAGTTTTTCTAGAATATTTCTGAGATTAGACTCAAATTTTTGACATTTTTTCTAGCACATTTTTGACATTATAAACTCAGAATTTTCTTTGTTTTGTTTAAAGAAAATTTCTGAGTGTTTTCTAGCAAAATAAAAAAATTTTTCTTGCAAATTTTCAACTTTTCAGACTCAGAAACTTGCAAGTTTTTGAAAAACACATTTTATTATTGAAAATATCTGAGATTAATCTAAAAATTTCTCAGTTTTTCTTCTATTTACAACGACCCTAATACGCCATCATAAAAAAACAGATTATAATGAAAATAATTTTATTTTTGTATTTTCATTTTCTCATAGCTCTTCTATCTTTTTGAGCGCCACCTAGTGGCCCCCACATTGAAAAACAGTGCTGTAACTGACGCTCTCTACCTACATTTCCTGAGGAAAAAACTTTAATTTTAGATCCTGAACTCAAGTGGACTTGAATTATAGAACAGAACAGAAGAAAATGTACGTTTTGTAGTGGCGTAGTCAAAGTCCAGCTCAGAATAAAAAGTGAGCCAAAATTAGTTCAGAGTGATGCAGTGACCTGTAATGATAACTTCCCATTTAAATAAAGCTAAAAAAGGTGTAGCACTATGTTTGAAACAGTTAAATGTCTTGGCTAGGTGCAGATAAATATCCTCCATTCTTTGAAAATGTATTCCTAAAAAAGTATCAGATTTGTGACAAAAATCCTGGAGCTGAAAAATGGCTTTTCAAGTTAAAGTGGCACAGTATACATCTTTACTTCATGGATTATTCATGCTTCCTATACTTGTCACAGTCTTATCAACAGTGCAAACACATAGAGGGTGAAAATCAGCCTCCCTTCCAGCCTAATCAAAATGATCATCCTGCCGCCCACGCATTGAATCTTAAACAAAAAGAAAGAAATCAATACCGCTGGCGGAGTACACCCAGTCAGTATCACAAAAACAAATTCACGGCCCATGATTGCGGTGACCAGGGATTATAAATTGAAGCTCTACGGAAAAATAATCTCCTTTTTTTTTTTGCTCTTCCTCAATGAAACCAAAGGCGGGAAGAGGGCTCGCTCTCTCCAGCCTCCACCTACACCTTGAGTCCTGGGATTTGTGCAGAGAAGGAGTGCTGATCGTATTCAAAAATGTGTGCAGGTAAGCAAAGCCTCGCGAGGAAGCCATACATTAAGTCATGGTATGTGGATTTTTCCTGCTTAGTCAATGCATTTGTTATTGTTGTCATCTGCAAACTCCTCTCCCAAAAGCCTGGTTGCAGTTTGGACCTCTGTTAACTACAAAAAAGTTGATGATTGCTCAAAAACACTACAAAAAAAACAAAAAAGTACACACACATACATACATATATATATATATATATATATATATATATATATATATATATATATATATATATATATATATATATATATACAGAGAGTATATATAGAAGCAGTTTATCAGCTAAACTGACTGCAGCACAAACTTCCAGTTCTCACCTCTAATTGGTGTAAGGATTTGGATGTATTTGTGTAATCCTTGTGGACAGACTCATTACCTAACAGCAGGTGTGTTAGTCTTTGCTGTCCTGAGATTGTCCTGCAACCAGATGGTCACGAGTTTTCTCTTAAAAAAATATATAAAAAAATACAAGCCTGCAAAGTCATGATGTCCTTCAGGAAGTAGCCGACCCCTGCCTGCACTGCTGGGCGGCTTCACCTGGGTAGATGTTACATGCGTGTACAGGTACGTCTCAACAAAACAGACTCTATTCTGGAAGTTACATATTATGTACAAAATCAAACAGTATGGATAAACAGTCATGAAATTAGCATATATTACATTCCTAAATCAAATAAATCTCCAATTGTATACTTGTGATATACCAGTACATGAATAAATAACATGAAATCAAAAGGCAAATAATCATAAAACTGGCTAACTTGTTCTACAAATATTCTAACGGTTGTTAGCCTTTACTAATGGCAGTTCAATCTTACGGTATAATGTCTTCTACTAAGATGCTAACGGATAATAACATTTAGACCAGGGGTGGGCAACTCCAGGCCTGGAGGGCTGGTCTCCTGCAACTTTTAGATGTGTCTCTACTTCAACACACTTGAGTCAAATAATGAGGTCATTAGCAGGACTCTGGAGAACCTGACTGCACTGAGGAGGTGATTCAACTGTTGGATTCAAGTGTGTTGGACCAGGGAGACATCTAAGAGTTGCAGGACAGTGGCCCTCCAGGACCAGGAGTGCCCACCCCTGATTTAGACAGTAAAAAGTAATAGTGACGTAATTAGCAATTAGGTTAGCGGCAGTTACAGCAACTGTTACAGTCTAACTTCTTTTACAAAGATGCTAACTGTCAACGTTTAAACTAAAGGCAGTTAACGGTCACACTAACAGTAGTCAGCATTTAGACTAACTTCAGTCAACAGTTAAAGCCTAACTTATTTGACAATGGTGCTAACGGTTGACTAGCATCAGTTAACAGCCCACCTAATGGTAATTAGCACATAGGCTAACGGCACTTAACGGCTACAGCTTAACTTCTTCTACAAAGATGCTAACCATTGATAATGTTTAGACTAATGGTAAAGAATGGTCACACAGTTAGCATTAGGCTACTCCGACTTAAGTTATTTAGCATTTAAGCTAGTAATAGTCACACTAATGGTAATTAGCTTTTAACTCCTACACAGGATCTCCAGATAAAACTACCTGCAGAAATTAAACTTTAGCATTAAAGTAACTTCACCTTTTGCGACTTTTGCCCAGAGTCTGTTTTTCATTTGTACTGGATCTATCTTTGTTTAAAGTATTTCAGCAATATTTTTGTAACGTATTATTTTTCTCTGTTTGGGTTCCAACAAAGTGAAAAGCTTGTGGCAGGAAACACAAAACATTTGACCCAAGTTGTACAGGTAAACAGACAGGTATCCTTAGTATATGAAATAAACAGAATATATATAGTTTTATTCCGCTAAAGAGGAGTACAAACAGCATTAATAATACGTAGTTAATTAGTGTAACTCATATTTTCTTTCCACTGTTATAGTAAAACTGGAGTCTCTTCACCAGATCTGTTCCATATTAATGTGTTCATAATGAGGCCATCAACGTTTGTAAGGTCATGGTCTGATTTACATTTACAAACTGTGAATGTTATTCCGATTTTCCTCAATCCTGGGTCATCATTTCATTATTTTATTACTTAGTTCCTCCATTTCTATCAACTTGGACCCAAAAATGAACAGTATGGTCATCTACATGCAGAGGGGTGACAAACAAGTTATTAGTAAATAAAAACCAAGAAGTAAGAAAATAGGCACCCCAACATTATTTTTCATTTTGTATCTTTTGGTTTCTCGTTGTAGTGAGTTCTTTATTGTCGTTTCGGTTGGTCCGTGCAATTCCACGCACGACCGCTGGGGGCGCTGTCGCGTTGGTGGTATAGAAAATACTGAGCACACAAGAAGAATAAATCTTCCTGGGAGATGCTGACGGGAGCTCAACATGTGTGTCTCATCTTTTCCGTATCACAGGTTAGTATAAATGTATTTTTATGCATACATATTGATGACCTTTTGGAGTTGAAGAGGTTATTGAATCGGGAGTTGACTAGTGAGTCATGTTGTCCGGTTTGTGATGAGTATGGTGTGGAAGGCTGGTTTATGCTAATGCTAGCGGACTTTGTTCCTGTGTATTGAGTAAGGACTGCTGGATTTATATTGAACTGGTCGAATTTTGTACATTTCAAAATGATTTTCAGATAAATGACGAAATTTTAATTGCTTTATTTGCAAAATGGCATTTTCTTCTCAAAAACCAGCAAAACCATATTGTACGACATTCATAACTAATGGCTGTTAAGTGTAAAGGTTAGTAAAGAGACGCATCATTAAAGGACCATTACACCTTTTTCAGTTCTGTAATTCTTTGTGTAGCAGATAAAGTACTATTGTTCTGTAAAACAATACAGTTGTAAGATAAGATGCTTAAATATTAAAGTATATTTTATCTGTGCAGAATAGAGGTCGTGAAGGCTATTAAGATAGCTAAAAGCTAATTCATGGACTTTTATTTGGATTGTTAAAAATACAAAGGGTTTGAAAATATGGAGTATGTTCATTGTACACAAGAAGAATAAATCTTCCTGTTAGATGCTGACCGAAGCTCAACGTGTGTGTTATCCTTTCTGTATCACAGCATCACACATTGAGAGAAGATCATTTTTACTACATGAGCCACTCAAGGTTACAGGGTAACATATAGGATTATTATGCTACACGATAGGGTTCCCACTGGATTTTTCTTTAGCTTTATTAGCCCTTCATATGATGTTTATTACCTTATTTGGGTCTGTGGTATATCTCTGTTGGTCTTGTTTTCTGGTCCTTGAGCTCTTCTAGTCCCAGCTGTATTCATTCTGGTCAATACTTCGCTCTGTGTATCGATATCTGCTGGTTGGCCCAGTTAAAGGTCAAGCGAACAGATGCATCAAGCAGACTTTTAAAGGACTTTCTAGTATGTTGCTGACAGCTGGGGGGATTAATGAGGGGAAAGGAAATTTAGGAACAGTTGGCAGCTTTTCCAGCTTTATGTACAACATACATTCATTGTTTGTTTGGTTTTTTTGTTGTTTTTTTTTTAAATAAAAATGTTATTTTATGGGTTGTTCCACTTTTTTTCTGTAGCTTTTAGGAAAACAAAGTGCCATTAATAACAACAAATAATTTTTAAAATGTACTTTAAGCCTTTTTCACAAAGTCTGACTATTCATCTGCTTAATATCTTTACCGTAATAATTTTTTCTAACTTTGAAACCAAATAAACTGCTGCTGGCCACGCCCCACAGCTTAACGTGAAAATGGCTGAAAACAGAGGAACAATTTTACAGTGCATTTTTGAATGGTAAGTGATCAACTCAGCCTGTTAAAACCAGCTGCAGCGGAACTCTGCCTGGGTTGCTAGGTTACGGGTTTCGGTTGCTAGGTGACGGGCAGTGCCTCCTGATTTGTACATTCAGGAGGTTTTAGAAACAGCTCATGTTCCAGACACTAAAAAGCATAAACTTATTGCCAAGAAACGTCTGAGTTGGATTATTTTGTTTAAAGATCTTGAGTTGCTTTTAGAAGCAAATCAGACGCACAAAAACACGCAAAATGTGAAATTTTGCTAATAGTTTAGCAAAGCTTAGTTTCTGCTGTGCTTACATTTTGCGTTTTTTTTATTTTATTTTAAATTTTATTTATCTATTTATTCTCCTGTGAAATTTTCTTCAGTACAAATGGTGCTTTTGTCTTTTGTTTATATTTTCTGCTGTCAATTTAAACTATAGCTAGAACGCAGCAAGAAGAACCGTAAAAACAGCCACTAAAAAACCGACCCGCTAGTGGAGTCGGAGGTTCTCAGAGCTGATAAATGGGCTGCCGTGCGCTGTAATGAAGAATGAAAGTTGTTCTCATTGACAGTGGAATTAAAGAGATGGACAGGCCAATAGAGTGGATGCTGCTCAACTCAATCAGAGGCCAAATCCTTCACCCACACGCAGACTTTCCCCTGCACCGATAAACTAACTCTGGCCACAATTATCGGCAGAAACTCTGAAATTGATTCATCTTTTATTACAGCAACGTAATCTCACAGCAAACATTTAGAAAGGTCCAATAATCTTTTATCTTTTTATTGTAGTTTCACTTTATTTTGTTATTTGCTTTTATTTAGAGCGGGCTTTCTGTTAAATATAGTTTACTTTTTATTGGTTATAGTACTAGTTTTTTAGATGCAGAATTCAATATTTTTCTAATCAAAACTGAGGAGTTATTGACTTAAGAGAAGCTCCTTTTTCTTGCTGACTTGTGAGTTAGCTTAGTCTTATTTCAAGTGAACTAGGATATTCACACAAGAAACTCAACCAACAATTAAATTTTTCAGTTTATGTTCATTCTTTAGATTTTAGAAACTAAACAAAAATCCAAAACAATTCTGGTGATAAAAAAGTGTCTTCAGTCAGAGGTTTCTTCAGAGTTATTGTAATACTGACTGCTAACGGAGGTGCTTTCCTTTCACAAACACTCCTTGAAGAACCTTAAATATAAGGACCCACAACATAATTTCCATTTGGGATTAATAAACTATGTAAGGATTGAGCTGAACTGAAAAACTACTGGTTTCATTGGCAGATTAATTTACTTTTAACATGGTAAAAATATTAAAAACCCCACAAATTCTCACCCAGTAATTTTGGCCTAGTTTCTAGTGCAAATATCTTAGTAAATTTGGGAAAAATATGTTGTAAAAAGTGAAATAATCTGCCATTTTTAATCAATATTAGGGAATTATTGACAAAACAAGCTCCTATATCTTGTTGAAAAGTTAGTTTTAAGTTAGTTTTGTCTTATTTCAAGTGTGCTAACAAATCTATATTAGTAACTGGACCAAAAATACTTAGTTCGATTTTGTGTTTTTGCAGTGGATTGTGAAAATCCACACTGAACAAAGTTTGAATTTGATTTGCAGACGGATGAAAGCAGCAGCTCTTTCTCCCACGTTGCACCTCTAGTGAATGTAAGTGACCCTCACCTCCCGCTGCTGTTTATTGTAACTCACAGACTTTATTACAATAATTATTCCCTCCTTACTGGATGCAGCAAGCTGAAGGACACACACTAATAGCACTAATAAAGTACTTCAAAGTAAGAGATGCAGCGTTCCCCTTTCATCATCATCATCATCGCTAAAACTAAGCTCTCACATCAAAACAAGATATTAGAGGATAGTTTCAATATGCCGTTTTTCATTTGTGGTGCAAAGGAAGCTGCTTGCTTTGTTGGACGCGGGGGCTTTGTGTTGGGATTTGGACAGGATTGGAAGGTAATGGGTGGGCAGTGTTGGGGAGCCTCCTCCAATCCCCAGGGATTCTCCTGATGAGCAGGGATTGGACTCATCCGCTCTGTCTATTGATTTGTTTTTGCTCCACGGTCGCCTCACCCCAGTTCTGAACTGGATTTTTATTTGTAACTTGTTCCCTCTGATCCGCCAGTTCGCTTTTGTTCTTGTTTTGATTGTAGCTGTGAGGAGGATTCATGCCAGGTAATTATTTTACCTCAAAACAGTTTAGATAAAGTTCTTGCTTTAAGATGCTTATCCTTTGGAGCAATAAAAACAGAATACTGAATAAGAGCAAAAGAAAAACAGTCTCACTTTTCCAAAGCATTTGTTTTTGTGTAAAAATAACTTTTTAATGTTATCACATTTCAACTCTGTTAAACTCTATTTCTGCTTCATTCATTCACTGTAAAAACACAAAATCTTACCAAGTATTTATCTAGATGTTAGTACATATATCGTGAAAAAAGACTAAACTAACTTACAAATAACTTTTGAGCAAGAACTGACATAAAAAAGTACCAGTTTAACTTCTAACATGGTAAAATGTGTTGTAATAAATGAAATAATCTGGCAGTGGAATTAATAGGTCTTTATCAATATTTAGGGATTATTTACTTAAAATAATTTCCTATCCTGCTGAAAAGTTACTTCTAATTTAATTTTTAACAGTTTTGTTAAAAAAATAAAACATGGAAATGTTTGTGTTACTAGTTTAGTGCAGTGCGCCACAGAGATGAAAAATAATGCAGACAAAACGCTGAATTATAACTAAAAACCGCTCGTATTCTTCTTTTTTCTCACTCTCTGTATTGGCTACGCTACACACAGACCCGTTGCCATAGCAACTGACCGACGACAGCTCCACCAATGTATCAAGATTCAAGACCAAAATAAAAAATACTCAGACATTTTCCACACAAACAACAAAACATTCAGCATGTTACAGTTTTATGTTTTTACTATGGTGGATTAGCTACCGCTGCTATTACCTAAGCTAACACAGCGGTGGTTGATTAGCTGATTTAAACACCTGCTCTACTGATTATTTGTCAGAGTAAGTTTGTGGGTCGCCTTTTAATTTTTTTTTTTTTTACTCAACCAAAACCAAAATTCCACAGCACATCTCCATGTTACAGTTGTCATAGTCAAGCTAGCGTAACTGAACTGCTTCCCTCTCTGTCGCTATTTTTTTCTTAATTAAAACTTTTTTCCTGACCTTGTTATCTAGTGGTTGTAGTGTTGGCACTGCGTCCCAACTTCTTTTATACATCATTTAGGATTTAGCGAGTTATGTTGACAACTTGCCAGCTAAAACCAATGCTAGTCATCGTTAGCGAACAGCGTCTCACCCTGCAAGTAGCTTGAATCATGTTGAAAAGTTGTAAGTTAAGTTAGTTTTCTCTTATATTAAGCATGCTAAGCTATTTGCACTAGAAGCTAGACTAAAAATACTTGGTAAGATTTTGTTCTTTTCAAAATTGTATTTTGTAAACAAACAGTATCATTTTACACCCATTTCACAGGTAATAAATGTTTCTTTGTGTTTATAATGTGAAAAAGTTTAAAATATTTGCAACCTGCTGTCCACCCCAAACACTTAAATCTCTGGGGGAAAATGTCAAACGCTACTATTTATGTTTTACTCGCGCTGCTTTGCACCAAAATGAGAGCTGTCAGTTTAAGACACGATCATAAGTAAAATGGCATCCAGCAGAGTTGAATCCTATCTGTTTTAGTTTATAATGCGGACGGATTCTGATATCTGCTTATTTGACATCCGCGCCGCTCGCTGTTGCTCCAGGGATGGCTCGGCCTGCAGACGGGTCTATCAGCGCGCTGGACTGTGCTCGGCAAAGACACGTCTCCTTTATTTTAGCCAGCGCTCCACGTCTGAGGGGCAGAATAATTACATCCAGCTTGTTCTCAACGCATAGAAGAGAACAATTTAGACAGGCGCCGTGTTGACTTCAAGACCTGCAGGTTTGCAAGTTTCATGTGGAGCAGAACAAGGCAGAGCGCATCGCAGAATAACAGAATGCATCAGCAAGTCTGAAGGAGTCCAGGAGGAGGCTGCTGCATCGCAACTCACAGAAAACAGTGGAATAAAAACGCAGCCGTCGCATCTAAGATGATGCTTCTGTACTGATGTAAACTGGGGTGATGGAAAGTTGGACTCAGGGTTGCCAGATCTGATGATTTCCAGCCAAATGAAACATAAAATGCGACCAACTCTAAAGAAAAAAGCGCAAATTTCACAAATGTAAATCTTCAGTAGTTTCTGGGTTTTATTTCACGTATATGTGCGTGAAATAAAACCCAGAATATCAGAGCAATACTGAGAAAAAATAAGAACTTTAAAAATAAAAGTCATACTATGAGGATAAAGTCATAATTACGAGAATAAACGTCTTCTGAAATAAAGTCGCAAAATTACGAAAATAAACTCAGTTTTATGAGAATAAACTTGTTTGGGAATAACGGCATAGTAATACATAGTAAGTCCAAATAATACAACAATAAAGTAATAGTACAAAAATAATCGAAATATTACGAGAATAAAGTCGTAATAATATGAACATAAAGTTGTAATATCAGGACAATGAAGACAATATTGCAAGAATAAAGTTGTAATTTATTTTAGCCCTTTATTAAACGTTTTGTGCTTTTAGAAAAAATTTATTCTGAATACTGTCTTCAAACTGGCCACAAGTTGTAAAAATCATCCCAAATTCCAACAACACGCCCAAACCGAGTCCAAAACCCGCCCAACCTGGCAACCCTGGCTACACTCCGCCTTTGGTACATGAAGTTCGCCGGTGCTGACAATTTGTTTTCACATTCACACACACCAGTTTTCCTTCTCGTTAAAACCGTCCGCCGAGTCCGTACCCGCTTAGAGAGACGAACAAGTGCTGGATTTTACCGTCGAAATCAGCAAAAGATGCTCTGCTGAGCCTCCGACCTCGTTGGGGAATACCAAAGATCAATTAATGAACTGGTCTGGTCCTCCGCCGGCGTCAGTATGCGAGGCGCGCTTGCAGGAGTGAAGTAATTGACAGCTCAGAGGTCCGCCGGGTGATCTGAGTGATGAGTGTGTCGCTTTAGTGGCTTTGCTTATTGGTCGTCTGATTTTATTTAACATACCTAACTGCATTTTAGAGAAGGAGGCGAGTGAATAAAAACATTTACAGTGATGCACAGGGAGTGGGCTCAGTGTGGGGATCATTAGATCACAACAATGTCATCAATTATTCATTTCTTTCACTAATTTAACTTAAAATATCAAAATATAACATAAGAATCAATAATTAAAGCTGATTTTTAATAGTTAATACAGAAACAAATCCATGTAAAGCTGCAAAACCAACATAACCCTTTAAACAACTACAGCAGAAAGAGTTTTGTCGATATGTAAATTAGTTATGGTTTAGTTACAAAAACATTGATTATCTGATGATTAATTGATTAATCGGATAAAGCAAATTGTTGCGTTCTGAAGATTTTTCATGTAAACACAAACCTTTTTTGACACAATATCAAAAATTCACTAAAAGATACAGATAAGGAAATATTTCAGTTACTTAAAAAAAAAAGTAACGTTTTTTTTTTTTGCCTAAAATGCAATACAATTACAGTTGATTGTGTGTTGCAAACAAATGTTTTTTATTTTTATTTTAAATGCAAAATGTTTATATGTTAGTACAATTTTGATTTAGTATCTGCTCTTTATATGTTGTTCTTTCAATAAATTGCCTTTTTTTTGCATCTGTATGCTCTAGCTACCGATTAATTGATTACGAAATTAGTTGACAATTATTTCTATAATCGATTAATCTCAATTAATTTGATTAATTGTTTCATAATAGAGGTAGAGAAATAAAATATATTTTTCAATGCAATGAATTGAAAAAGAGAACAAATGTTAACTTGATTATCTAAAAGTTTAATTATGATGTAGTTTTAAGAAATGCAAAAAAATCTGCAGATTTTTCTTTAGAATGTAACTGACTGAAATTGTTAAATTTGTATTAAAATAACATTAGTTGGCTTACGTTTGCAACTGTGCCCAGACTTGAAACTGCGTTTTGTAAAGTACAAGAAATGAAAGAAGACAGAAAAAAAAAACCTGAACAAATATAAACATGAAGATCACAGAGTGGTCAGTTCTCATTTGTTGGATGTGTGTTTATGCATTCATTTCAAAGATTTTACATTCAACAATTCTGAGTCATGACTTCTATTTTTTTCTGTCTTGATTTGTGTGTTTTCTGTCTCTGTTAAATCAATAAAAACATGACACAGAGACACCGGGCATGACTTTATTGGCAAATGCATTATTGATGCTCTCCATGGTCAGTAAACACAGTTCAGGTCAGAGGTTTACAATCAGTCAGCATGGGTTGAATTGGCAGAGTTCATTTAAATTGGCTGTTTTTCTGGACAAATTTTAGGTTTGAATTGTCTCGCTTTATTTATTCCAGAACCAGTTTTGAATGAGCACCAGTGGGAAAACCCAGTTGTGTCCATTTTTAAGCACTGATGATATAATCAACAAATGCAAACCGTCACCGAGACAAAAAAAAAAATGGTTTTAATGTTTTTATTGCAGTTTTTTTTTTTGTGTGCTTCTAATGAGATTTGAAATCAACCAGAGCAGGAGTGTCCAAAAGAAATTTGTGGCCCTGGGACTGACTTTGGGTGGCCCCCAACTGCAATTCAAAAATGATACAAATTTGACCTGTAGATCTAAATGGAGACTTTTAATTTGAAGTCAGGGTAAAAATTGTTACCAACATAATTTTCTTACACAGGAAAATATAAAATACAACAAAAAATTGTTTCTTTTAATCACTAAATTTTAGCAAAAGGTGAAACTAAAATTATCCAGAGACTTTTACTGAAAAATCAAATTTTCTGCAGCCAAATGAGCTTTTATTGGTTTTGAATGAAAGTGAACCAAATCCTGCTCTTATTACTGAAAATAGATTAATTCAATCGAGTGCAAAATAAACAGAAAACTGGATGCTTTTCTTTTAATACAGCAAAAACAATTAAAAAAATGAAATTTTGAGAGTAATCTCAGAAATTTGCCAGAATAAAACAACAAATTTTTAGATTATTATCAGAAATTTTTACCAAAAAATAATGGAAACTTATGTATTTCAAATGTCAAACTATATTTAGAAAATTTTTCTCGAAAATTTCAGAGATTAATCACAAAAATTCATTTTTTACACTGTTGTACAAATCGCTTTCAAGTTTTGAATCTACAACAAATATTTTATTTGCTTGATTTTAGGTTGGTGTTTTTTGACCCACATGACAAAAGATTTGTATTAGAGGTTATTGATTTGAACATTGCACTTACTGCAAGTGTAAATTTAGGTATGTCGCCAATTAGCATCACTAGGCACTTAAGGAATAAAGCAACCTTTTTAATCCCAGTATGTAGTTTATTTAATTGATGCTACTGTTGCTTCAAAAAGACTTTGAAATGGAGTCATTTTATTCACTCCATTTACTTTTTTATGCTTTTGCAGCTAAAATCATGTGATCTCCTTATCTTGTTGGGGAAAGAACCAATTAGCGACAAGAAAAATGGCTGGCGCTCCTTTATTTGTAGCTTTGCAAATGCAAGTCAACAGTGTCAACTCATTGCATCAAATTATTTCAGCTTTGCAAACTGCATTTCTTAAAATATATATTTTAGATATACTCTATCTAGACAAATTTTAAATGAATAATTTGGAGAAAATCTGTGAAAACTGAACTATTACGATTGTAATCAGTTTAAACTGGGCGAAATGTGGTTCAAATTAATCATTACAAGGCCATATATGACATTTAGACCAGTGAGTGTGTGTAAAGGTGTGACTGGAAATGTACAACATAAGGCATGAGCCCCAGGAAACAATTTCAGCTGTTTGGAGAAAATATGCCTGTGAATCAAACTCTGAATGCAGACGGTGATTCAGCAGTTGGCCGCTAACTAAGGACAGTGGTGATCAAGGGGTTTGGGAATATGCGTCACGCCTCCTGATTGTGCATGTTGAGGAGAAGGCGAGCCGGTAATTAGGCTCTGAAAAACATTAGCCAATTAATTATTTTCCAAGAGAGTTCAAGAAGGACAAGGGGAAAAAAACACAGAGAGCGCAAAGCTACAAATGCAAACTTGAAATAAGAAATTTTCAGAATCTGAATAAATAAAATAAAATCTGCTTCCAGATCACTTTGGCACACATTTGCACGGGTATCTGATTTGATTTGCATTCCTGTGATCCATAGAATGTATTATCTCTGTGCGATTCAGCAACCCCTCTTATCTGGGACACACTCAATCAATAGAAAGCGGCTCTGAATATGGATTATGGATGGGTATCTGTGCACCGAGGCCTGCATCGACTCCAACACGGTTAGACATTAAGAAATGTATCCATTGGCTTTATTGAATATGCCCTCGACATCGCTCTCTTCATCTACAAACAGCCAAATCAGCCATTTTATTACTAATGAAATCATTCTGCACCTTTTGTCTCTGGGTCTTATTAACATTTTAGTTATTGATTAATCGATTATTATGACAATTAATTGATTAGTCGGATGCAAATATTGGCACATTCTGAAGATTTTTCATTTCTTTTTTATGTAATATTAGAAATACATTAAAGACACCAAAAAATTATTCAGTAATTCCTTTTTAAAATAAAAAAAATTAACATTTTATTGCCTAAAATACAGTAACAAAGCATTCATTCAATTGATCATTGCCCATCTGTGAATCTTATTAATATGTTTTATATTTTAAATGTGATAACTTGTCCTCACTAAGGCTGCAACTGGCATTTTTGTTACTGATTAATCAATTATTCTAAAAATTAATCGATTAATTGGATACAAACATGGGTACATTCTGCAGAGTTTTTTTTATTTTTAATGCAAATTTAAAAATACATTGAAAGGTTGATGAAAACAAATAATTCAGTTCCTTTTTAAAAAAGAAAAATAAACATTTTATTGCCTAAGACACAGCATTCATTTGGTGAACAATTGATTATTGCCCATATGTGCATCTGATTAGTACTTCATTGCATTTTAAATGTGCTGAAATATCCTAACTAATATTTTTGTTATTGATTAATCCCTTATTCTGACGATTAATCAAATACAAAAATTTGAATATTCTGCAAATTTTTCATTTGAGGCCTTTTTATACATTAAGAGATGCAAATAAACAAATAATTCCCTTTTTAATGAAGAAAAAAAACAATTTAACTGCCTAAAGCACAAAAACATATCATTCATTTAGTGAACCGTTTATCATTGCCCACTTGGGTATCTTCATTAGTCTATTATTCTGACAATTAATTGATTTGTAGCAAAGGAAGCATCTCTTCTATTCTGGATTTAACATCAATAGAGCATAGCACTGGTCAGATGATTATTGATAATTGGATAGCAAAAGGTGTTTAATCGGAGACTTTTACAGTAATTTTAATCAGATGATGTGGAAACTGATAGAATGGATTCAAACTGTTTTTCTTATTTTAAATGAAAAATGTTTATATTTTCTGTACAGGTTTGGTTTAATTACTGCTCTGAGCTTGCTGTTCTTTCAGCAAATTTCCCTTTTTGAGTCAGTTAACAATTATTTTAATAAGCGATTAATCGCGATTAATCGCTTCAGCCATAACTCTAACAATACGTCACATTGAAACAGGAATAAATGCATTTGTCATGAAGATATATAAACTGGCACCCAAACAGAGAAGCTTCAGGAGAAAAAGCACACTTTGTGCAGTGGCAGGGAGCAGCTGAATATCTCCCTTTGCCCACAGACTGGAAGCAGAACTCGCAGCTTGATAAATGAGCCAAAGGAGTCAGAAGAATCTAAAGCCAGATAGCTTCCATTCTGCACCCGAAGACGGGGAGAAGTGTCAGCTTTTTCATCCTCTGAGTGATTTAGACTGCCATTGGAGAAAACTGATGAGCGCTTTAGAGATTTATGATGGTTTGCCTTGCACATTAAATATAGACTTTGTAACATGTGCTCAGAGCTGCTTTGAAAACCTAATCAGACGCCGAAGCAGGGCATAAATAGGAGCAGAGAAAGGCGCAGATAGCCCTTATAATTCTGAAATGAGATATTATTTGGCATTATACCAGCGCCTGATGGATACTGTGTAAGAAACCTCATTTATACACAATGATGGACTTTTTTTAGTGGTAATGTTATCAGCAGTAGATAACAATTCAAAACAGTCGAGTTTGAGAAAGGTCTGGTTAGTAACCACTTAGTTAAATCATGTGTGCTGGAGCAGAGATGCGTTGAAATGTTGCAGGTTTGCAGCCAGTAGATCCCAGAGTTGATCTTGATTCTTCTGCTTTCCTTTACTTTGTCTGCAAATTAGCAAATCGCAAGACAAGGCACAGATTTTAGCCTACTTTGGTCATAAGGACCATAGTAAGCTTTATGACCTTTTTTACTATTTATGAGAACTATAAATAGTGTTTAAGTTGAGTTGGACATTAGGGAAAGGAGAGTTAAGCATCTGAGCACTAGAGTTTAGATCTAATTAACTCTAATTAGAGGCTTGAGTTGGACGTAAGCTATACTTTACATTCTGCTGCTCGGCTTAGTGGTGTTTAACGTCTTCCAGCTCCACTTTGTCGCTTGTTGTGGCCGCAGGATGAGTCTGATGCAAATCGGATTTGTGAAAAACTAAAGGGGCTTGATGTAATTTAGAGTCTAGAGGGCCACAGAAAAAGCTAAAGGCGGGCCAGGTTTGGTCCCCGGACCAGGAGTTTGACATGTGCTTTAGTTTATCAATCACTGAATGGTTTTGCAACAAAATTCTTTAAAAGAAATACGTAAGTTCTGCTACTTTTGTGAATCCTACTTAATTTATTCCTAGCAGCTTTCCAGCACATTTTCCAATTTAACAAATCTTTATGAATTAATTCCCTCTAGTTGAGCTTAAAGATGCATAATCCCTTTTCTGTTGGGAACCAAACCAGGTTTACTGTGAATGGTTTTGGTTTTTCTTGGATAATATTTACATTTATGCTGGCAGAAAAACAAACCCAACAACAATCTGACCAGGTTGTTCAGTTTCAGGTAGGAGAGTCGGGGTAATTTTGCAGGCGATTCTGACGGCGGTGTAGACTTTTTCTCTTCGTTTCTGGCGAAAGGCAGAGGAAATGGAGAGAGGGTGGTCTAGAATATTACCCCCTTTCAGTCAGTGAGATTAGCTCATATGAGCCGCCTGCCAAATGTATTCGCATCATACATTAAAAATGGCATTCAATATAGCTGGATAATTTAAACGCATTCAGCGACTGGAAATGAGTTGGAGCTGCACTGAATTTGCATAAAATCTCTGTAGTGACCTTAAATAACATCTGTATTATAATACAGACATGTTTAATTGCTCTAATGGGTTATTCTGCTTCCACATGGGGTTATGAACCAAACACAGTGGACTGTGACATTACTGGCACTTTTTTTTATTATCACTCTCTGAAATCCACTTTTTAATCTCCTCACCTTACTGCCTGCAGAAATATTGTCATCGCCATCCGCGACTTCTTGGCCAGGGCCTAAAATGTAAATCAATATTTTCATTATCATGTGCAGAATACAAAACAACTCCACAAGGGTAAATGTGGTAGTGCTGACCATGACTTTTCCCGCATGGAAAGAGAAAAAGTGAGGCGAGGTTAAGGTTACCTAATGGAATTAAGGACTTGGGACATTGCAAAGCAAGAAAGGCGCGATTTTAAAGCTCGTATTTCAGCAGCAGCGCCGTTCTTCATGTCTGTAAGGAAGCTTTTACAAGCTCGCTTTTCAACCCAAGTTTTTATATCAGCGCCAACACACACCCATCAGACTCCCTTATAATCAGCTACCTTTTATCACAAAGGAACTAATCCACTAAAGTGCCACACTCATGATTTCCTTCCAAACTCCGATGGCAGCAATAGCAGGCAGGAAAATCTCACTGTTTCTCTACAACCAAAGTGCCAATCATTTTTCAGCTGTGAACGCCACAAATTGCCAGAGTTAAGCTGAGATTTGTTATGTGTTGAGGGGTCGAAGCAACCATCCTGTTGCCATGGTTCTGCATGTCCAAACTCACTGGAATTAATGTCTCCACTCACAAAGGAGACGTTTGAATTAGTTTTTTTTGCTAAATGTTAGACATTAAACCCTGTACTTAAGTAAAAGCACAAAAAACAATAAATGTACTAGTTAAAGTAAAATGACCAAATTAACATTTTTACTTCTTGCTTTTAAGAAATATTGAAAGTGCTGAATATATCTGTACCTAAAACTGCCTCAAACTATTTTTTATTTTGAACCAAATCAAGATTTTGAATGTACTCAAGAGCTAGTTGTGCCAGAATGATTAAAATGATTGTACTGGGCGTCTTAAATAAGTCCCTGCAAGATTAACTATTGCTATGCAAAAATATATTGGGCAAATAATGATCAACAAGTCATATCACAACAAAAAGCAGGCATCCTAATGTTAGCTTTTATGGTAACTTCTTGCTCCTGCCAGTAGAAATGGGTTTTTGAAAAAAATTTGGTTTGGTTTCATATAGATCAGTCCCTGCAGAATTTCACAATTGTTTCTGTCATTTTTTTTTTGCAATAAAAATCTGATTTTGTGACGTTAAATTGGAAATATTTAGAGAAATTTTGCAATATGTGCACCTATATGACAGGAAATTTGACTTTTTGTTACTAGCCATATCAATCATGTTTTCTAACTTAAATAAGGCTGAGGAAGCAATGTAGTTGAAATAAAAAATACTGCCACCTGCAGGTGGGAGTTAGCATCCCTAAAACCCAATATGTTGACTATTTTATCAGAAAAATTTGCAATAAACTTACAATAATGCAATAGCGTAATGATCAACAATGATCAACAAGTTTTTGTGATCAACAGTAGACCCCAACATTTTAATATCGCGATTACACCACATTGTTGGTATTGATGGCACTGTTCTTAAATGGTTCAGATCTTACCTGGAGGAGAGAACTTTTTCGGTGAATATTGGTGGCTCTGAATCATCTCTTGCCTCAATGTCTTATGGTGTCCCACAGGGCTCAATTCTTGGCCCACTGCTTTTCTCTCTTTATATACTGCCTCTGGGTTCTATCCTTAGGAAACATGGGATTTCTTTTCATTGTTACGCTGATGATTGTCAGATTTATTTGCCCATAAAGCAGCAGGATGTACAGTCAATCAAACATCTCCTGGCTTGTCTAGGAGATATTAAAGCTTGGTTGGCCTTGAACTTTTTAAACTTTAATGAAAACAAAACAGAGGTGATGGTGTTTGGACCCAGTGGCTCCTGTGAGTCCTCCTCTGTTGACCTGGGACCTTTGGAGGAATATTTTAAACCTGTTATTACAGATCTTGGTTTTAAGGTGGATAGTGATTTTAAAATGGACAGCCAAATTAGAGCCGTGGTTAAGTCCAGCTTTTATCATTTAAGGCGATTGGCGTCAGTGAAATCTTTTCTTTCCAGGCAGCATTTTGAAACAGTGATCCATGCTTTTATTTCAACTCGATTGGACTACTGTAACGCACTTTATCTGGGAGTCAGTCAGGCGCTGCTCTCACGTCTGCAGCTAGTACAAAATGCTGCTGCACGTTTGTTGACAGGTACTCGAAAAAGGGACCATGTGACCCCTGTCCTGGCCTCACTTCACTGGCTGCCTGTATATTTTAGGATTCATTTTAAAATTCTTATGTTTGTTTTTAAATCATTGCATAATCTTGCCCCGGCTTACCTCACTGAGCTTCTTCATCCCCATATACCCCATCAGTCTCTCAGGTCAGCAAATCAGCTGCTCTTGGAGGTACCGAGAACCAAAAGGAAGCTCAGAGGGGACAGGGCTTTCTCTTTTATGGGCCCCAAATTATGGAATGACTTACCTTTGCAGGTCAGAGAGGCCCCTTCTCTGTCCACTTTTAAAGCTTGTCTTAAAACTCATCTGTTTTACTTGGCTTTCAACACCAGTGAGATCTAGTTTAAAGTGAGATTTGGTTTAAAGTGTATGTCTTTGTTTTTAAACTACTTTTAATTAAAATTATTTTTATTTTGTTGTGTTTTTGGATTGTACAGCACTTTGTATCAACTGTGGTTGTTTTAAAGTGCTTTATAAATAAAGCTGGTATGGTATGTTATATAACAACAAAAAGCAGGCATGCTAACATTAGCTTTTATGCTAACTTCCTGCTTCTAGACATGTTTTTTTGGAAAGTTTTGAGTTTACTAATAGATTTTAAAACAACATTGTACATAATGAGTAATCAGGATAGCACAGCAGCTTTTAAGCTGAGATAATTCTGCGTTGGCGTCCTTTCAGAAACTCCATCTGGGACAAAATATCTAAGACAAGTGGGATGTTAATGTCATGCTCATTGATTATAATGAAAATATCAGAACTCATTAACAGCAAATACCTATTTTAAAATTACTTGTATTGAAGCCAGGGATTAAAAAAATATCTGATATCTGTGTTTTCAAAATTTTAAGGAGAATTTAACCTCAGTTCAAAATAGTTACAACTGAGATTGATTCAAAAACTTGTCTGCAAGTTTTTAAAGATCAATATACACTGTATACACTCTCAGCACAGCTGGAAGTAGGTTAACCCACAAAGTCTAGCAATATTTATCCCAGTGATACTTTTTTATACCAAACCTCCTGGGCCTGATATGCTGTCAGCCCCGGGGCTTCAGCCTCAGTAAGCTGCTGCATTAAAGAGGAAGTTTGGTTTATAAGTGGAGTGGTGCGATGCTGTTACAAGGAGGATGTATTTCTCCTGCAGCAGACATCGGTCTGAGCAATACCTGTCCACTTTTTCTTGCGTCGTTCAGTTGTTCAATTATCAACTTTATTTTTATTCCATCAGGAGCCGCATCGCTGCCTCATCAGTGGCTGCTTCAGGTTGCAGGAGATCAAAAACTGCAGGATGCATGTTGATTTCTATATTCTGCAAAGGTTCTAACAGACTATCAGAACATTCCTTATCCACAGTTCTCTGCAGGTTATTGCACAGATCTTGTGCCAGATTTAGTTCTGGAGCCTCATGAATAAGTCGGCACACAAGTCTGAATGTAGAAAAACGAACATTGTGTGAAATTTTTATGTGCACAAATTGTTGCAGTCAACAATAACAAAGTAAAAAGCTCTAAAACTTGACTAGATACACCAAAATCTGACTCAGTTCACATTTACAGGTTTTCTGCAGGTTTCACCAACTCAAATTTAAGACTTTTTAAAACCACTATAAAGGAAATTTAAGACCTAACTCCACAGTAAGTGCAATAAATTAGCATTTATCCATGACAGATGCACAAAAGCTTGCAAATTAGCTATCAAGGGTAATTAGCGCTTTGACTCTCAGACTGCACTGAAAATGTCTGCAGGCGACTCAAACGTCAGATTGAAAGAAAAGTCCCAGTATGAGGGCTTAAACTGCAAAAAAAAAATTTAAGACCTGTGATTTTAAGACCAATTTAGTGAGGTTTCTTTAAATTATGACGTTTTAAGGCCTTAATTTTAGATACATTTCTCATAACATACTGGCATGGCATGTTGATAGTTTTATCACCAAAAAAAGTTACAAACTGTCACAGGAAGTTACCCATTTAGGATCAAAGGTGCATTTTTTCAGCTTTTAACTTAGAAACATCAAAAATAGAAAGCTCAATTTTAAGGCATGGGCAATCAAAAATTATCAAAAGCTTTTTGCTGCACCAAAGAATCTGGGCGTGGCCATTCGACAAAACTTTCTGTGTCATCATAGACCAATAGTCAACACATTTACGTGATCATTTTGTCACTTAAGCTCCACCCATTTACAACAGGAAATGGAGGATGTCATCTTTTTACTCTCACTCTTACAACTTTCAATGTGAGATGAAACTACTGGAATTAAAAATCACTTTTCATTCTTTTTACACATCTTTCCCTGAATAACTATGAAGGTTACAGTTTCCTGCAGCTGATTTTCTTTAGAAAACTTTACAAAAAGCCCTGGCTGTCTGTTAGCAGTTAGCTGTTTAATATACATCCAAGAATCAAGATATTTAATTTGAGTTAAATCCAATGACAAATATAAAGATAATTTTTAAATGTACTTTTAATTATTTTATGGCTATATTTTAGTAACTATTGTGAAATCTTAAAAAAGACAAAAACGTTCTGGAGGTTTTTCACGGTAACCCTCTTCTTGTCCTCCACTTCTCTGTCTTAATGGTTTTGGAAATGAGCTGAACATTTACTAAATAACAAGCCAAAGAAGGGGAAGGGGAAGGAAAAAACTTTTCTTACAAATCCCCAAAGAACTACCGATTAAGAGCGACAGCAGTTTTTTTTTTTTTTTCTAGAAATAATGAAAAACCTCATTAGCTCCCATTATACCGGCAGTTGAGAAGGAGCCAAAGATTAGCTGCTCAAAGGTTTCTGAAAGAGAGCTTTTACCAGGTTGTTTATTGAAATTCATATTGGCTGGTTTGATGGACAAGACAAGACAAATGTACCTGTTTTTCTCCCTTTCTGGTCATTAAAAGACCAGACAGCAGCAGGCAGCATAATGATAATTAATACAAAGATGGAGTGATTACAGCACCAGATTTGATATAGAATTGCGTTTAATAAGAAGACACGTTAAAGGGATGGCTTTCAACACTCTTATGATAAAATTTTAACATTTCTCGGTGTCTT
Organism: Gambusia affinis; assembly: GCF_019740435.1. Taxonomy (NCBI): domain Eukaryota; kingdom Metazoa; phylum Chordata; class Actinopteri; order Cyprinodontiformes; family Poeciliidae; genus Gambusia; species Gambusia affinis. The sequence continues at coordinate 3,198,520 of NC_057888.1, forward strand.
TGTCTCAACATGTGTATAAGAAACTAACAGTTATTTAAGCAATCGATTAATCAATTCTTCTGGTGATTAATCTTTTAACTGGTTAGTCTTAAGCCTGTTTTTATGCAATAATAGAAAAACATTAGCAGATACAAATAAACAAGTAATTAAATCCCTCTTTTTAATAACAAAATAAACATTTCATTGCCTAAAATGCAATAACACTTTAGTAGATCTGAACAGAATTAAGCTAAATGATGCCAGTTGAAGAGTTTTGGCTAAAACATATTTATAGACAGTTTTAACTTATTTACTGCTCTGAATATGTGGTTTCTTTCAGCTAATTGACCTTTTCTGAGTCTGTAACCTTCAGTTAACGATTAATCAATTACTAAATTAGTCGGTGGTAATTTAAATAATAAATAAATCACAATTATTCTGATTAATTGTTAATTAAACTGATTAACTGCTGAGAATTAATCATAATAACCACTTAAGTGTATATTTCTGTATAAGTATATATAAACAACCTTATTTTAGTAATTGATTAACCGATTATTCGGGCAATTAATCAATTAATTTGATAAAGAAATCAAACATCTTACCAATTTTTCATTTAACCATTTCAGTCTTTTTTTACAATATTGGAAATGCTTTTAAAACAAATAGAGGAAAATTTATATTTTATTGTATAAAATATAACATCATGGCTTTATGTTTTAGTAAATCTGAACTGCCCACAGGAGTTTTGGGCTGAAAACTATTTTCAGACCAAGATTTTTTCATCTTGAATGCAAAATGTAGATATTTTTGTACAGTTTTGGCTCTGAATGTTATTTCTTCAGCGAATTGCCTTTCTTTAAAATCTGCATGCTCTTTTAACGATTGCTAAAAGAGCATCCGATTAATCGTTCCAGCCTTTATGTTTCTATTTATTTTTATATAAATACAAAAAATTATCCAGTATTCTGTAGGTAAAAAATCTTTTACATCTTGTGAGATTTTCCTTTAAAAACTAGATTTCTCCTCTTCCTCCCTTTGGTGCCTTCACTTTTCAGGGAGGAACAAAACTGCCTGAAATTGCTTGTGGTGATGAACAGAAAGTTTCCATTAAGTTTTATTAAACTATGATATTCAGCTGTGTAAGACTTTAATTAATTTTATTCTCTGGTTATAAAGTAATTTGATTGTATGGGCAAAGGGGGAGATCAGGGATTCGTATCGGCCTTTCCATCCAAGGTTGAAATGATTTTACCAAAAGCACTGGGAGATTAAAGATAATTTTGTTAATAATAGTTCAGTAAAACAGCCACATGTGAATCTGATATAATTGAAAAAAAATCTGCTGCAGCATCAGCACAGCTCCCTTGTCAGAGTGAATTAACTTCTGGCTGAATAGCAAAAGGAAATCTTTTAGCTGCCCACTTATTCAACAGATGTAGGGAGTCAGTTTGTCTCTTCAACAGTTAAAGTTCAACAAAAAAAAAAAAAATCAGCGTAGAATAGTTTATTAACAGTTTAAATTAACCTTCAGCTTTGTTTAAGGAGTGTTCAAAAGGTATATTGTTTTCACTTTATTGTGTAGCCCTCTAGAAATTTTTATATGAGATTGCTAGCTTAGCATGCTAACAATATTAATGTCAAAGTTATTATGTTGAAAAATGGCTGCTTTACTATTAATTCAGTTCAATTCAATCCAAAAATACTTTATTAGTCACAGAGGGAAATTAAATGCATCTCATGATTGCAATCCATGACTACAGCCCAGCGGTCACCAACACGGGGCCCGCGGACCACTGACGAGGTCCCGGTGGGCGACCGGAGGCCCGCGGGCCCCATGTTGTTCTAAACAAGTAAAAAAAAAAAGCCATTGTCATTAGGCAGCACTAATTTAATGTTTTTACATTGAACTAATAACATTTGTTCATATTTAGAGTTTTAAAAAAGGAAACGATAAAAACATTTAAAATAAATTGCTTTATGTGTAAAACTCTTTCCTACGGTTAAAGTTCAGAACTGCGCAGACGCCTCCAGGATTTTATTAGAGGGCAGCTGCACAGCCTCTGTGAACCTTGAGATCTTTAAGTAAAAAAAGAAAAGAATAATTTCTGGATGTTTTATTATTTGACTCTTTTTACTATTAAAGTTGTGGAGAAAAAAGATCTTTTGTGTCAAAACATCTTGTACGAAGCAAACATCTGTGTGAGTCTCTGGGGGTGAAAGGGCACCCAAAGCCTAAATCTTATTGGTCAGTTTACTTTTGTTTATTTGGTGGCTTGGTGCCTTGCCTTTTCTGTAAGATAAAAATGAACGACAGGAGTTTGAATCGTTTGAATAGTTCTAAGAGCGGTTTGGATCCCGGCGGAGCTTTTTGTCGTGTCGGTTCTGGTGGGTCGTCAGTTTATGAGGCTCTTTGAAGTTTCCCAAACTGGAGCGATGATGGTTCACCTGTTGACTGACATCTGCCGCTCTTCCCGAGCTAAGAGTGCTGGTTTAACCATTTAATCTAGTGGAATTTAATCTATCCAAAGTAGAGTAGAAATTAAGCAAACATTGTTGCTTCACCTTCTTGTCCTCTGGACGTCTGAACCTGCGATCCACACTCTCCTCTTTCTGTGAATCACAAGGGTACATAGGCTCTGCTTCCATGTCTTTATTATTTAGCATCGGCTGGGGAAAAAAAAAAAAAAAAGTCTTGTGGTTTAGGTTTGTGCTGATTTTTGCGCATTGGGCAGCTGGTTGTGTTCTTGCAGGTCAGGTGCAGTGACAGTTTTGTGCTATCCTTCGATCTGTTGTTATACAGAATAAAGTTGAAAAAAAAACAAAAAACAACATATCCCCTCCTTTGTATTCTAAGATTTCACAGAGAAATTCACTTGCAGTTTCGGGTAGCAAACATAGAGAAGATAGCAAAGATAGACATGGAAGGACAGCATTTGTTGTTGAGGACAGTAAATACTTTGGAGAAGAGCTGTTTGGAGCTACAGGAGGAGAATCTGTGTTGTTTGAATGTACAGTTGGAACCAAAGCTCATTAACTTTTTCTTTATCTTGAATAAATTTATCTGTATTTGTTTTTACTTGAGGCAGAACAAATGAGGCAAAACTCTGTTGTTATACAGAATGAAGTTTAAAAAAAAACAACATATACCCCGGATCGCATATAACATATACAACCGACGATGGACTTGTCATCAATTTGACACCATTTTTTTTTCCGTGTTCTCGTTTTTTGTGATTTGAAGAAGCACCTTCAAATCACTGTTGACAAATTGAGAACAAAGTGGAGCAACGAATATGTGGTGGAGCAACGGACGCTCAGGTGGAAACGGATTTGTCATCAACTTAACAAATTTTTTTATTGCGCGTTCTCATTTTTTGCGAACTCAAAGAATTTTCGTTTCTTTTTTGCGTGTATTTTTGATTGTCTCCTGACGAAGAATTCATATTTTGTTTTTGAAGGACTATCACAGGACATTTTAAAAAGTATTTTGTAATTTTTATATTTATGAATTTTGACAAATTGTAATTTTGTGGCGAGTATTGTCTTTTAAGTTTGTAGAGCACCTCTGTGTAATTTTATCTGTCTTAGTCTTATTTTTTGCCGTTTGAGCAAACATAGAGAACATAGCAAAGATAGACATGGAAGGACAGCATTTGTTGTTGAGGACAGTAAATACTTTGGAGAAGAGCTGTTTGGAGCTACAGGAGGAGAATCTGTGTTGTTTGAATGTACAGTTGGAACCAAAGCTCCTTAACTTTTTCTTTATCTTGAATAAATTTATCTGTATTTGTTTTTACTTGAGGCAGAACAAATGAGGCAAAACTCTGTTGTTATACAGAATGAAGTTTAAAAAAAAACAACATATACCCCGGATCGCATATAACATATACAACCGACGATGGACTTGTCATCAATTTGACACCATTTTTTTTTCCGTGTTCTCGTTTTTTGTGATTTGAAGAAGCACCTTCAAATCACTGTTGACAAATTGAGAACAAAGTGGAGCAACGAATATGTGGTGGAGCAACGGACGCTCAGGTGGAAACGGATTTGTCATCAACTTAACAAATTTTTTTATTGCGCGTTCTCGCTTTTTGCGACCTCTCAAAGAACTTTCGTTTTTGCGCGTATTTTTTCATCATTCCTGACGAAGAATTCATATTTAGTTTTTTGGAGGACTATCAAAGAACATTGAATTGTGAAAATAAGAAAAAAAAGAAGTGTTTTGTAATTTTTATGTGTTTATAATTTTTGACAAATTGTGATTTTGTGGCGTGTATTGTCTTTTAAGTTTGCAGAGCACCTCTTTGTAATTTTCATATATGTCTTAGTCTTATTTTTTGCCGTTTCGGGTAGCAAACATAGAGAACATAGCAAAGATAGACATGGAAGGACAGCATTTGTTGTTGAGGACAGTAAATACTTTGGAGAAGAGCTGTTTGGAGCTACAGGAGGAGAATCTGTGTTGTTTGAATGTACAGTTGGAACCAAAGCTCCTTAACTTTTTCTTTATCTTGAATAAATTTATCTGTATTTGTTTTTACTTGAGGCAGAACAAATGAGGCAAAACTCTGTTGTTATACAGAATGAAGTTTTAAAAAAAACAACATATACCCCGGATCGCATATAACATATACAACCGACGAGGGAGATGGACTTGTCATCAATTTAACACCATTTTTTATTCCGTGTTCTCGTTTTTTGTGATTTGAAGAAGCACCTTCAAATCACTGTTGACAAATTGAGAACAAAGTGGTGCAACGAACATGTGGTGGAGCAACGGACGCTCAGGTGGAAACCTGAGGTTTACAACCGAGGAGGGAGACGGATTTGTCATCAACTTAACAAATTTTTTATTGCGTGTTCTCGTTTTTTGTGATTTGAAGAAGCACCTTCAAATCACCGTGGACAAATTGAGAACAAAGATCGAAAGACTGAACAGCTGCACCGACAATAACGAAAGAAGCTTCCGATCTGAAAACAAAAACCTTGTTAAGTCCAACAGATTTTACAAAAATCAGGTTAGAAGTTTAATTTTGGAGCTGGATGCAGCAAAAAAGACTATTTATCATTTAGAACGCAATTGTGATAGTATTTCCAGACAAAATGTCGAACTTGACGAAACGGAGCGGGCGATGAGATTGAAAAAAAAGACCGACGAGGGAGATGGACTTGTCATCAATTTAACACCATTTTTTATTCCGTGTTCTCGTTTTTTGTGATTTGAAGAAGCACCTTCAAATCACTGTTGACAAACTAAGAACAAGGATCGAACGACTGAACAGCTGCACTGATAATAATGAAAGAAACTTTCAAGCTGAAAATGAAAACCTTGTAAACTCAAACAAATTTTATAAAAATCAAATAAAAACTTTGATTTTGCAGTTGGATGAGGCCAAAGTTACTATTGATGACTTGGAACGCAATTGTGATATTATATCCAGAAGAAATGTCGAACTGGACGAAACGGAGCGGGCGATAAGAAAAGATTTTGAGATTGCACTGAAAGAAAAAGTTAAAAAGTTGAACTGGATGCAAAAACAAAATGATGACTTAAACATGGAGATTGTGGCAATGAAGGTGAAGAGCGACAGGTTAAGATCCTGGGTGGAACAAAACTCAAACGAGGTCCCCCAAAATAAAGAGACGGAAAAGAAAAACCCAGAAGAAACAACTGGAGAAAAGGAATCGCCACCCATACTCCAAAGAGTTGGACAAACATTTATTAATATGTACAGGTCGGGGACGTTGAGGTACTGGGTGCCACCCTGGATCTTTTAGGTTCTGATGGTCGCAGACAGAGAGGACATCTTAGATATCTGCTGGTATCAGCCAGCGGTGACCCGTCAGCCATCAGTTTTCATTTTACTTATATTTAAAAACATATTTGACTTTCTTTTGTACATTTATGCCGACGTTACATATGTGAGGTTGTAGAAATGGCTTGTTTTCCTGACACCAAAAAAACGCCTAGGAATTTTTTTTTGTGCTAGGGTCGCTTTTAGAAGATGTAGAAACCAAAATAGACGCACAAAATTCAAATTTTTTTTCTTCACTTCAATAAAAGTGAGAATTTTAATCTAAAAACTTGGCTGCGTTTAGATATATATTATGGATGGATGATCCAAAGTCTTTGAAGAAGAAGAAAAAAAAAATAATATATATATATATATATATATATATATATATATATATATATATATATATATATATATATATATATATGCCGTGAAAATAGCTAATAAAGCCTCCAAGTAGTTGTGAAGGGTCATTTTAATTATTGGCGTCTCTTCCAGCCTTTTTCTCTTTCTGTTGATGACGCTAAATGAAAAAAGGTTCAACTCCGCTGCTCTCCACTGACCCTCCCTTCCTCATTTCCTTAATGTAATGTCCAGTTCACACTACACAATCTTAGTGCTGTCGGTCGATTGTCGGCCCATTTTCAAAATCTGAGAGACCACACATTAACCGACAGAAATCCTTGGTATAACGGTTCCATCGGGTTCGATGTGCCGCGTGATGTCCAACAGTGGGCACAACATAATGGGTACAAGTCCAGTTAACAAATTTTAAAACCAGGCATTAATCAATATTTTACTACAATCTACCTGCAGTGCATGTGGCTCTAGTGTCAGCGTAACGTCCTGACTGAATGAAAATCATTACAACCTATTTATGTCACGTTAACGAAGAACAGCTGAAAAGTTACGTGTTCATCAACGTAGTGATTTCGTTCCAACTCCTCCCCTCATCATTTCTATATTCTTTGTAGGAAATATTTTATAACCGTTAATGTTGTTTGAGAATTTTAATCTAAAAACCAGTGTTGTGAAGTAACGAAGTACATGTACTTCGTGGCTGAAAGCATTGTTAATTCCGTCTAAATCCATTTTTATGAAGATAAAACTCCCATCTTAAAAAAAAAAAGTAATCTCAACTAGTAGCTTCATCTTTCTTCAACGAAGTACATGTACTTCGTTACTTCACAAGTACAATAACGAAGTTACTGTTCGTTACTGTACTTAAGTACAATCTTCGTGTATCTGTACTTTACTTAAGTATATTTAATAATGGGTACTTTCGACTTTTACTCCACAACATTTTACAGTAAGTATCTGTACTTTCTACTTCACTACATTTCTACAAAACCGTTGCGTTACTCGTTACATCCGAGTCGCATTGCGCTTTTTTTTCCGTTAAAATATGAAGTTCAGGGACTTAACAAGGCGCTGTAAATCCAAGCAATAACGTGACCTACTAATTACTGTCGTCACCCATCGCCTCCTCCTTTCAGTCGCACGCGGAGCTCCCAGACATGCGCAGTGGTTTCCACTAAGCGGGAGATGATTGTGTCTAATCGTCAGTAATAGAATTTCGCTACATAAATCATAAGATTTGGCGACATGTAAAATCAGCAGCGCTTCACTTTCACAGACGGTGGAAACTTCGTCCGACTTTTAGCGTCACTTGGAAAGAAAGCTTAAAGGAAGGTAAGCTATGTGGACGTGATGTTAGCAAAGCTAGCTGTACAGAGACACATATGGTGCATCTGCGATGAAAAAACGTTGTCAGTCATGCGTTTAATTATTGTGTGGAAGTGTTGTTTTAGGTGTCGCATATATGGGACAACGCTGTGACCAAAATCTGCTACATAGTGATAGTGATGAACGATCCGATTCTTCTGGACGGATTTTTACTAAGTCCTACAGGACTGAAGCCTCACTGAGAGCCGTTCTTTGTTCTTGTGATGCTCTGCACACACTGCAGTAGCTATTATTATTTTATTTAATTAAAAAATAGATAGATTTATTTAATTGGCCAATAAACAAAACAAGAACGTGTAACGCAGAGCTGCTCATTGCTCTTTGATTGTGTTGGTAACCTGTCATGGTGGCATACAGGGTGAGAACAATCATTGTCCTTCTGCCTGGTTACTTCTTGCTTCTTGCACCTTGGACAGTATTCATAGTTGAGTGTTGTTTACCATTGGAGCATTGCGTTAATTTCTATGTTTAATGGAGCAGACAGTTGTGGTTTCTGACATGGGTGATATGGGCGAACGTCCAGGGCGGTATCCTTTAGTGTTGGTAGGAAACCAAGGCGGATTGTGCCACAGAGATGGAAGCAAAGCAGAATGAAGAAGAGTTTGAAATGATAATGATACTGGTTAAATTTATTTCAGCTCTCAGTATTTAATATCTAGGTGTTTTTATGGGAATGTGGATTTTTCAAATCAATTTGAGAAGCAGTTTTGAAAGGTGCACTTCATTTTATTGTGTCATGTAGTGCAGTTTGCTGGTCTTTGTCTTAACTACAACACTGCTACGTGGCTCTTTAGTTGCATGTTCTCCCTCATCCGCCTTCTTTCCATCCCCTTTCTGTTGGATTTCTTTCAAAATAAAGGCCATTAGTGGCACAAAAGTGAAGTTCATGCTATGTGAGGACAGGAGACAAGATGTTTCCATCTCTGAAATTATGATGCATAGAATCACAAATCTAAACCTAAACGGTCACAGAGAGTAAACACACTAAAAACATGCTTTATCTGTGGTATTGTTCATTAAAATGGCACATATTTCATGTATTAAAATTAAATATGATAGGTACACTTAATGATATCGTATTAAAGATTAAGTAATGCATTCAGGAAGTATTTTTACTTTTAATACTTAAGTATTTTTAAAAGCCAGTACTTTTTTACTTTTACTCAAGTAAAAATATTAATGTGGTACTTTTACTTTTACTAGAGGACATTTTTGTCCATGTATTTGTACTTTTACTTAAGTAAATTTTTTTAGTACTTTCTACAACACTGCTAAAAACTTGGCTGCATTTAGATATATATTATGGATGGATGATCCAAAGTCTTTCTGGGTAAAAGAAGAAAAAAATAAATAAATAAATAAATATATATATATATATATGTATGTATATATACATATGTATATATATGTGTATATATATATATATATCGTTGAAACGATGTATATATATATATAAATAAAATTATATAATATCTATTATTTATTATATAATTATAATATATTATTTATATAACTGTATAAATAATATAATATTTATATTATTTATATTTATAGGTTAATAAATATATAAATAAACTGGATGTATTTAGATGAATAAAAAAAAAAAAAATAACACCCACATCTCCCACAGCACAAGATGACAAAAGTGTCGCAAACAATTTACACCACAGAAGAATTCCTGATTTTCGTTCTCACCGTTGAAACGATGGAGTTTCCAGAGTAAAACAATCCGAATAATTATAACAAAAATAAATTTATGTTTGTATTAATGAATGTTTTTGCCATTAATATACTTCAAGGAATGTATTTTTGGTTTGCAAATCCCACACCTGCACAGTCACACACGTTTAAATAAAAATGAAACCATTAAAGAGAGAAATAAGTGGCAGTACTTTTCTATTTTTTCAGCATTAGGTGCATCCAAAAAGCCTACTTTGACTAGACTAATGTTCACCTTCTGAATCCAGAGTTCCTATTGTGACTCCAGGAGAAGCTTGTCATCTACTAGAAATAATATTTGCTTTTGGGCATTTCAGAGAGTCTCCGCAGGGGAAGAGGGGCAGCGCTCGTGTGATAGGCAGCGCGGCGCTTTGGACGGCAAGAGGCACAGAGGAAAAATTGCTTCTGTTCCCTTCATCTTTATTATGGTTATTGAATTTGGTTCAAAAGGAGCTGACATCAAAGCGTTGCTCAGAGATTCATAATTCAAGAGGTTCAGTGTATTTTATTGTGAGCCCTGCAAAAGGAATGTCAGAAAAAAGTCAGTTTGGGTGATATATATGTGCTGAGCTCAAACTACCTCCCCAAAAAAACCAAAAAAAAAAAAAAAAAAAAACCCGGTGGAAAACATTTTCTCCGCTGATTACTAAAGCACCTAGCTTGAAGCTAAGCAACAAAGCAGGAGCTAATCTATTCCCACGTCTGGTTAACCTGCAGATTATGAGGCCAAATGGACACTTGAAGGTGGAATATAGCAGGTAATTTGATCCGTTGAAAACCTATTAGGTCTTTACTGTACCGCATTAGATGTGCAATAGTTGGGTGCTTGACTTTGATCTTCAAAGCTGACCTCCGTTCTGCGTCTGATTGATGGATGGAGTCCACCATCGATGGCTGCATATCCATCAAGCAAAGGAACCCCGTGATGAATGAATATGTCCTTTATCAACCGTGCATCACCTCATGAAGTATTGTCCTTTCTCACCCAACGTATTTATCCTTCAGCCAGAGATTGATTAACTATGGAGGTGATTCAGGCAGCAATTATGACCTCATCGCTAATCAATCTGCCCCTCATAGGAGAGCCCTGCTTACAGTTCGCCTCACAAACCAGCAGGTTTAACGCCAAACTGGGATTTTTTATACTTACTGCATTTTTTCTGTATGCAAAAAATTCAGGGAACAGGAATAGCAATCGTTAAATGGAGCAAAGGAGTATTAGAGTCAGGCTAATAAAGGTTCAATTATGAAAGTAAAGTCTTAGAATCACAAGAATAATGTCAAAATAATACAAAAATACAGTTGTAACAGAAAAAAGTTGAAATAATACAGTAATAAAGTTACTGTATTAAATTTATTAATATAGTAATTATTTACTGTATAAAATTAAGTTTATTTTATACATAAACTGTATGTATAAAATAAAAGTTTTATACATAAACTGTATGTATAAAATGAAAGTTTTATACATAAACTGTATGTATAAAATAAAAGTTTTATACATAAAGTATAAAACTTTATGTATACTAACGTTACTAAATTTAAGTAAATTTAGTAAGTTTAAATTCACTCATATTTAAACTTTAAATTAAAATTTTTATATTTAAAACTTAAATATAAATTGTATGACTTTATATTTATAAAGTCATAAAATATTATGACTATTATGAGAGTAAAATCATAATATTATGAGAATAAAGACTAAATAATGCAAGAATGAAGTCACATTTTAAGAATAAAGTCAAAATATTCCCAGAATATTCCCACTGACCCTCCCTTCCTCATTTCCTTAGTGTAATGTCCAGTTCACACTACACAATCTTAGTGCTGTTGGTCGATTGTCGGCCCATTTTCAAAATCTGAGACCACACATTAACCGACAGAAATCCTAGGTATAACGGTTCCATCGGGTTCGATGTGCCGTGTGGTGTCCAACAGTGGGCACAACATAATGGCTACAAGTCCAGTTAACAAATTTTAAAACCAGGCATTAATCAATATTTTACTACAATCTACCTGCAGTGCATGTGGCTCTAGTGTCAGCGTAACGTCCTGACTGAATGAAAATCATTACAACCTATTTATGTCACGTTAACGAAGAACAGCTGAAAAGTTACCGGGTTCATCAACGTAGCGATTTCTCTCCAACTCCTCCCCTCATCATTTCTATATTCTTTGCAGGAAATATTTTATAACCGTTAATGTTGTTTCCACATACCATCTCCAATGTCCGCTGGACTTCAGGTTGCGCCTTGTCAACTGTTTGGGATTCCCGTCGGTAATTTTCCCTCAGAAAGCAGGAGGAGAATCCGGCTTTCTGATTGGCTACCTGTCACATTCAACAGGCTGCGTTAACAATCCCAGTGGGGAAAACCCTAATTTAGATCGGAGCGGCCACAACGATCTACTGTAACACACCACACACTACAGGATGATAACAAGAGACAATCTTAGAACGATAAAAGTTCTAAGATTGTCATAAGGGGAAAATGTAGGTGTGAACTAACGTGTAGTGTGAACTATTGCATCAGGTAGTCGATGTGTCCATTTCTTTATTTAAATCTAATGATTACTGAAGTTACCCTTCAGACTTTATAATCTGCACTCTTTTGGTTGAATGCAGTATTTATTTACACTTTGGCTTTATGTTATTTCATTTTTATTCAAGTACATTTTTATCCATTTTATTTTTATTTTTGGTTGTTTTGTTTATTTTGTTTATTTTGTTGGGTGTTCTTTTGCAAATAAAGTGTATCCTTCTTTGGCAGGAAATCGCATGCATTATTACGTCATTTCCATTAAATCAGTGTAAAAAGGTCTTCAAACAATATTATCGTCTATCGCAATAGTTTTTTGAGACAATTGCAGTTTTGAACCGACTGTCAGACCATCAGGTGTGAAAACACTGAAAAAACCAAAACTGCGTCTCAGAAACTATATTTTAGAAACCTTGCTTTTCTTATGCACAAGGTTAAGAGTCCCACTCTGCTTGCTAAATAAAAATATGAAAGAAAAGCCTCCAACTGAAACAAATTACACTGAACGTCACTGCAGGTGTCAGGAGAAGCATGCATCTGCAGAAATGATTGTTTTGGTCTTTTTTTTCCACATTTTGAGCCCGTTTCTCTTTACCATGCAGCGTCATGAATTGGTAAACATTGCGATAATTTCTGGAAGTTGTTCTGAAATCTTCAGTGAAGTTCAAGCTGCATGCGCCTCTTTTTGTTAACAACACATGCTCCTCACTGAACAAATCCTCCAGTCAATTGCCGACAATTTCACAGAAATTTTCTCAACACAAACACAGCAACAATAACACCGTATGGCCACGGGAATTGAAAGATAATTGTCTGAGCCTGTGGCGTTGCCATTTCCTAAACTTCACGCTCTATTTCTGGTGCAGCCTCTCTGCTTTGCACGTGTTTATTTACGGCTCATAAATAAAGTTTCTATTTATGTATACCTTAAAAATCACACGTTCTTCCCTGTCCTTGCAAAAATGGAAATGTGCGCTGTTGTTATCTGCGGGAAAAGAAAAGAAAACAACGTGCACGTTAGCTATGAAGAGCACGCCGGCTTCTTCAAAAGGGCAGTTTGAAAAGAGAGGGCATGCCGATGCTTGAACATGATGTTGAATAAATACATTAATTACGGGGGAATTATGTGCGTGGCGCATGGGCTGGCTTGCCTTCAAGTGCCAGGGGTTCCTCATAAATATACATTTAAAAGACATGTGGCAACATCAAGAAGTAACCTCTTAACAATGAACTTCTGTATCACCGTCTACATGATGAACACCTACCCCACATTGCAAAGAAGTCAACAGTTTTTTTTTTGTTTAATATTAATAAATGTAAATGAATGCTTTGTTTATTTGAGTTGAGAACTCTCAGAAGTCAGAAAATAGATTCTGTTTGGCTTTAACTCTCCAGATGAAGACAGAAATATCAGATATCAGGGACAGCGAAACTTTTGGGATAAAAAAAAAATCCTTTTTTTGTTGTGTGCGGCATGTTATTACTGTAAAATAAATGTGTTTATTGGGGATTACGACCCATTTACAGGTGCGACTTGATAACTGCAGGTGTTTTTAGTAATTCAAGATGAAAAGCAAATACAGTTCCATTACACTGCAAAAACACAGAATCTTCTTCAGTAGATATTAGTGCAAATATTTTAGCACAATTATATTTGCATAAAGCTAACTTACAAGTAACTTTTGAGCCAAAAAATGAGCTTGTTTTAAGTAACTAATTTCTTAGTATTTATGAAAAATGTATTATTAGTTAAATAATCTCACTGGAATTAGATTTTTTTATCATGATTAAGGAATTATTGCACTTAAAAAGTTACTTGTAAGTTAGTTTGTTGTTAATGCAAGTATGCCAAAATATTTACTCTTAAAAACTAGACCAAAAATACTTTTAATAACTTTGAGTTTTTGTAGGATTTATTTATGTTGATTTTTATTGTCAACCTCTGAAGGAGACACTGAACGGAGCTTCCTGTTTCACAAAATGTAAATAAAAGTGGAGTAGGGTTAGACTTTGCTGGTGTAGTATTTCTATTTTGTCTTTGGTAAGAAACCACGAGTCATTTTTCTTTTGTTTTGGTTATAATTACCCAGAATGCCCTGCGCTGTAGTCCACTTCCTGCTTTTGGAGCGGTTTCCGGTCTGCTTGGCGTTCACATATGCATTCGAACTGAACCAGAGTTCACTTCGACCAGAAATCGAGGTTTTTAGAGAAACCAGAGTTAGCTTTAGTTGGTCCGATTCATTCACCGTCCCAAAATGAACCGGACTTTCAAGACAAATGGATCGGAGTTCGATTAAAGCGAAATAAACAGTTCAATGAAGAAAATGTAAACAAAATGAAATGGCATCAGATTTTAACAGTTGTAGGATTTCTCTTTTGACCTTGAGCCATTTCTCTTGCTAGCGCTAGGCTGAAGTATTTGTTTTGGTTGTATTTACCCAGAATGCCCTGCGCTGTAGTCCACTTCCTGCTTTTGGAGCGGTTTCCGGTCGGCTTGGTGTTCACATATGCATTCGAACTGAACCAAAGTTCACTTCAACCGAACCGAAGAACATTGCTTTGTGCTTTTTTGTTTATTTTTATCTACATTTGTGTGTATCTTATCATTAATAACTCGGTTTTCTATGCATTTAATCTCAGCCATGATAACATCAATGAGATTTTAAAATACTCCAAATCAAATGATCCTGCTGGATAGAAACAAGACAATAATTAGCTGTGCCTTTAGGCTCAGACTCTGAATCATAACCATGTGAAGGTTCACTGTCTGTTGACAGTCTGCGTTTGCACATGGTGGCTTTGAAACGTGTGACCGTTTGTCCAGGTGTTTCCTGGAGCCCCGTCTGTTCCTCCTGTGCCCCACAGTCTCATCGTTTCTCAGTGCGGTTGTCGGTAGAAAGAAAGAGCAGAAATACGAAAAGCTTGCCCAGATGAAACCTAAGCAGTTATCTTTAACTCCCTAACTGCTGTAAGAATAAATTCACCCCAGCCCAGTTTAGTCCGGTTTAATCAAACTCAGAACAGAAAAAAATCTGGACTGGTTCGGGTTGAAGTGAACTCTGGTTTAAAGCAGACCGGAATCCACTCCAAAAGCAGGAAGTGGACTACAGTGCAGGGCATTCTGGGTAAATACAACCAAAACAAACGACTTAACCTAGTGCTAGCAGGAGAAATAACTTTTTTTTCTTTTTTACCAAAAACAAAAGAGAAATTCTACAACCTCTAAACTTTGATGCCATTCAATTTTTATTAACATTTAGCGAAACAGGAAGTTGTGCTTATTGTCTACGTCAGAGGTTTTTGTGTCATTTCCTTTAATGGTTCTTGGTGCAGCGCCCCCACAGGTGAGGAGGGGAACAGGTATTTCAAAGGTTTGGTTCGTTTGACTCAGTGCAGTGTGAAAGCAAACCACAGGCTAGACAGCTGAAAATCTAACAAATGTTGAAAATTTTGGTCCCAAATCACACCGAGTCTACCAGACTATTAGGTGGGAAACCAGCCTTAAAACATTATAAAAAGCTAAAATGATTAAATTGACCTTCACAATTAAGATTTAATTCCTAAACATGTTAAGGGGGGATGTATTATTCAAAATTCACCTTTTAAATGTTTATGTATTTCCTGTTATGGTCACTCTTGCTTCATGATTTGGGTCTCAACTGCTTCTAAAAACAGCTGGTGCCTGAAAAGTGCGCCGTTTCCAAAACCTCCTGATTGTTGAGTTACACGTCGCCGTTACCTAGCAACCCAATCTGAGCTCCAGCACATTTGGTAAGCTGGTTTTACCGCTGGATTTGCTGTACAATGGCTGCTGGAAAAGATATCATCACAAAACTACTTGCTGGTTGTGCAAGAGGCTCCATTTCTACTTTTCAAAGATGTATGGTTGTGTAAATGCACATCAGTTTGCAGCCATTTTTACAAGCAAATATAAACGTTGACTCTAGGGAGCGTGGCCAGCAGCAGCTTATATGGATTTAAAGTGACAAGACCCCCCAAAACAGCTTATTCTGACTACAATCTCATCATTTATTTAGGATTTTATACAAAAAAATTTAATATCTTAATCTGTTCAAGTAATAATAACAAGTAAATTTAAATATGTGTTCTACTTGTTAAATAAAAGAAAATGAGAAGATGTGTGTGTCTTATTGGTTACCAGCCTTACTGTCAAGGTCAGAATTGAGCAGTTGTGACATTGCTAATTGAGAATGGACGCGGCAGTCCAGTTTGCACTAATTTACAAACCAATCTGCCAATACGAGCCGCGGCACACGAGGCGGCTCGTGTCATTGGCTCACTGCAGCGCATTATTTTTGTCTTCCCCCCTCAAAGATCCAGGGTACAGATGACTTTTGTCAGCCATCAGATGCTGCGTGGCAGATGTCACAGCGTTTATTGTCACGGTGATTTATTGGTTGAGAATGACCACAGCCACGGGGAGGAACACATCAAAACGGGGCCAGGCGCTGGTGAAGGGGAGCGACTGAATGCCAAGTCCTCCCAACAACTTTCATCCCATTCCTCTCAGGACTGCACATTTTGCTTCTGGTTATTGTTTGGCCATCTGTTGTCTTCTGAGCCTCTCAACTACACCGCTAAGCAAACACGCACTCTGTGCCAAATGATATCACCTTCTTTTTGCCCAGATAATTCAACTCCACCGTCTCTTTAGTAGGTTTTTGTTGCCTGCATAGACAACTTCTTTTTTGATTTAAAGATGGAATGAGCAGGATCTGGATTGATTAGCTGCACAGATTGAAGCGATCAGAAAACTCCACAAATATCCTCAAATGACTGCTGGGACGTGGCTTTGAAGCTTCGTCTGAAATAAATTAAATGACTTCCTCTATGAAAATATGAGAAACTTTCGTTTTACACTAAGGAAATCATACAACATGGTAGTTCTGTAGTGGATTGTTTTGAGTGAAACACAGTTAAAAAGAAGCACAAAAATAGAAATAAAAAAATATTATTATTATGTGCATTTATTGTATTGTTTATCGTGATAAATTTCTTATGATGTATCGCTGTCGCAAAAATTCCAATCAATGATTTCTTAAAATTTATTTTTTTATTATTTTCTCTACCTTTCGTTCATTGAGTATCAATAAATACAAAACTAGTGTTTTAACGAAGAAAATTACCAATAGATATGTTCCTCTAGAGCACTCACAGCTTTAAAGTTACCAAAAACAAAGAAGTAATAAATAGTTTTTATCATTATCACAATAGCACCAGAAAATATTGTAATAAATCTTTAGGTCCACGTTGCCCATCATGAATTTGAGCAGAATTTACAACAATTTTAAAGCAAATTCAGAAGAGAAAAGCTAAGATAAAAGGCAAAAAATGGCTTATATTAGCTATATAAGTCTAAAAAAATTACTGCCATTTTCATTTAACAAATATACAAATTTGTATGCTTTTTATGATAAGTTTATAATTATTATTTTTTTTTTTCAAAGCAAGCATTGCCCTATTTCATATCAGTATTGGGGTAAAAAGACAACAAAATATTTTTATTCATATATCTTGATTGGTCTAAGCATTTGGTATTAAATTCACATCCTTACTAACAATAAGAAAAAAAGATTACTGCCAAAAATTATACTACCCATACATTTCGTTGCAGCTTTCTAACTTCCTGTTATTGCTAGCTGCGCTAACACGCTAAAGCTAGCGTGTACAGGAAATTGTTTAATCTTGTTTTATTATTTGGATTTTCCAAAGGAGAATTGTTTATTAGATTGGATTCTTTACAATATTTAAAAACTTCGTAACTATATTTGTTGTGATACAAAGAAACATCAGGATCTTCTGTTAATTTTAAGATTCTTTAATGAGTTTTCTGTCTCGCCCCGCCCTACTTTTCTGAGCCTTTACAATTTGGCTGCTCGTTTTGCTCAGGTCAGATCCTTCTAGATGTGTTGAGGACGTGGCGGAAACTCAGAGTGTTTTTTGTGGCAGCTCCAAGGCTTTGAAATTCACTGCCAGTGCACATCAGACAGGCCTCTGCTCTCTCTGTGTATTTTTAAATCTGCTCTGGAAACTCGTCTTTTTTCATGTGCTTTTGACCCAGCATGAGAAGCCTTGTTTTATACATAAAACATTTTGGTTTTATTTCTTACATATTATATCTGTTTATCACTTAGCGGCTCCTGGAAGCCATCTTGTGTAAAACAATGTCACTTTAATCAGTATATATCTCTATAATTATTATCATGGCGCCAATAAGCAGGAAGGTAGTGATGTGTTTTGTTTTTCCTAATATGGACAAAACCAATACCATGATTCTTTGTGGTTGAGTTTGTAGCTAAACATGCTAGTGCTAGCTGATTTAACAGTCAGAGTCACATAAAGACAGTTACAAAGTCAGTCTTCTATCAATTACAGAACATTTGTAGGAGAAAAGTAGTATAGTTGCACTTTGATTACCGCAATAAAAAGATTAACAATTGTTATTCCTGTGACGTGTTTATGATGTTTTTATGTTTTCAGGATTTTAACTGTTTTGTTGCTGAAATTTTCTATGCAAATAAACCTGATTGATTAATTGGAAATTCAGTTTAAAATGTATATTTCCTCTGTTTTTATATCAGTATAAACTATAATTCATACTATCTGTTTCTGTCGAGTTGCTTTATATTTTATTCTTAACTTCCATTTAAACTACTGGAAAATTCACCAGCTCAGGAATTGAAGGAGACGAGAACTGAGACGGTTTGAGGCAAAATTAAACAAATTTACACAAAAATGTCAAAACAAAAGAAAGAGTCCTAAGCAATTAATTTATACAGATAATCAGCAAAAAAGAAAGTCAATGTAGGAGTTAGTTACACTTTAATTCATTACAGTTTTCCAGTTAGAGTTCAAGTTTATAGATGTTAGCATGTTAGCAAAGACAGCATAGGCCAGCATTTGTACATCTTGGGATATATTAATATTAAAGATCCAAATGTGATTTTATTTCTAACAAATTACATAAAATTAAAGCTTATCCTTTTAAATATATCCATTTTATTACATAATTCAATTACATTTTATTTTTGCTAGTAGTTTCATGATAAATTGATATCGTAATAAACTAACATTGTTGTTTTGAGGTCATTTTTGTGTGGCAAAACAAGGCAAGAAAATGTCCTCAAAAATCAATAAACTTTAAATTATGATTAACGACAGTTACAATCACGCTGGAACTGTAAGATATTTTAAATATCCAAAATAAATAAAAAAATAAAATGAATTATGAAGTTTCTGTAAACAAAATTGTCCTTAAAAAATATGGTTATTTCAGAAAAAACCACCAAACCGAAGAGTTTTATCACCCCGTTTTTGGTAGAAAAAGAAAAACGATGAATCATGCAAGCAGAAATTGTTGATCATGTGATTCGTTGAACATTTAAAGAAACATTTTTGACATGGAAGAATTGCCTTTACTTTCACCCAAAGACATTACCTTGGGTTACAAAAAACCCAATCGTCTTTTGTCTTCTCTATCCGAGACTTGAAATCCCTTTTCCAAATCCAAAAACAATTAATTGAATCTGAACAAACCTCGTTTGCCTCATTGTTGTCAAACCAAGTTAACCTTCACCTTCCCTCAAACCGCACAACAGATTCCAGCTTCTCATTCAGCAAATTTTATTAACGCTGAAATTTTGTTTCACAAATCACACAAATGCCTTTGCTTTCTATTTAGAGCATGTCGTCTGAGCGAATTATGATAGCAAAACATTCCACTGAAGCTTCACCTTCAAGGTTGACCTTACGAAGGCTATTCTCCGCTGATGCTCGGCGGAGATAAAAGCCACGCGTCCTTCTCACCCCGCCCTCCTCGCAGGCCCGCGCCAAGGACACGCGCATCATCACTCCGCTGGTCTATCTGCCCAGGTGATGCATGGCTCCCATAGCAGTCAGTCTCAGGCAGTATTTATAACAAACTATGAGCGGCAGCGGCCAACTCATCACAGTCAGGCCTGCAGAATCCTTGGTCTGCGCCCATGCTTCCCCCTTTAATGCGTTTTGTTTTATGCCGTGAGCACATCATAAATTCCTATTTCTTAATCTGTTAATCAGATTCAATGTCGACGGAGGAAGAGGAGGGGGAGGAGGAGGAGGAAGAGGCAGTTGTTTTATATTTCAGATGGGGAAAAAAAAGATGTTTTCTGTCAGGACGTTTTAAATGGGAATCCACTGCAAAAACAAAGTGTTTTTGTCTGGTTTCTAGCGCAAATGTCTTAATATATTAGAAATAAATAGATAAATAAGCTTATTTTAGTTAAAAATTTCATAATATTGACCAAGAAAATACTAGTTCCTTTGGCAGATTATTTCTCTTATAAGATGGGGGGGAAAGTATATTTCTGAGTTTGTAACTGGGAATGCACTGCAAAAACACAAAGTCTTACCATCTATTTTTTGCCTATTTCCCATGTGCCAAACACAAGGCCTGGGGGCCATATCCGGCCCACCGTAGCTTTTTCTGTGGCCCTCCAGACTCCAGACTTATGCATAAATAAAAACTTCAAGATTTGAGCGCTTAAATATTATTTTATTATTCCTAATTAAGGTGGTTTTTTTTATCTGTTTACTGCCAAATTATATCAGTTAATACTTCCAGTTTTACTGCAATCATGGAAATTCAGGCAAAAATCAACAAATTGCGTCTTTTTTTGTGCTAATGCGCCATTGTGAGTTTATTTAAAAATAGTCAAAAATATTGGTTTTAAGTGATGTCAACTCCCACGTGTAGGTGGCGGTATGCTTCACTTCTCCACTCCTGCCTCTGCCCTTAGCTGATGTCGAGTTCTAGTCTGTGATCGATTTATTGCTAAAAATAAAACGTCACATTTGCCATCATATACAAGTGCAAATAATGCAAAGTTCCTTTAAAATATTTTCAAATGAGCAATTTAAAGTGAAATCCTGGAGGGATTGATCGATATGAAAAACTAAATATTCACAACACTAAATGTGATTTAATTGGAAGATGGATTTATGAAATGCAGAGACAGTTCAAGCCGTTTGTTTTGTCCATACATTCTGGCCCAACCGGCCCTTTAAGAACATTTAAGAACTAACTTAACTTTTCAGCAACATGTATAAATTTTAAGTGTATAATTGCTTAATATTGAAAAAAAAAATGTCTTGTTATAGATTAAATAATCTTCCAGTGGTAGTAGTGGGTTTTTTAAATCAATATTAAGAAATTATTGACAAGCTCCTATATCTTGTTGAAAAGTTAGTTTTGTCCTATTTCAAGTGTAAAAACATGTTTAGACAAGAAACTAGATGGAAAAAATACTTAGCAATATGTTTTCTTTGCAGTGTGAAAGTCACAGGATGATAAATTTAAACTTTTGTGGAGAGTACAAGTGAAATATCTCAATTCATATTTCAAACCCAATTGCTCTGCGGTGAAAATCCGGCGGAGAAATGACTGACGGATACGATTTCAGAAAGACGGCGAGACGCAGAAGAATCTGCATTTCAGGATTAGCAGAGGGCATCTTTGGACTGCGGGGGGAGACGAACCTCAAAGAACAAGCAATACTTGAAATTCATTAGGTGTCAGTGGGAGACAAAGCACTGACAGGTGTTTATGTAAATCATCAGCGGATGAATTCATCTCCCTAACGGGAAAAACAGCAGTCCCGGAATAATGTGAGCCACGCGAAAGTAAATCATATCCACCTGTGAAGGTATGAGCATATTGTAATCCCTCTAATGTGCTGCGGTGGAGAGGCGCAGTTTGAGCTAATATTTACTGAGCTCTTCCTTATTTTTCCTGATAACAGGGAAAACCTTTTCCTCTTTCATTCAACACACAAAAACTGCAACATCTGTGTGCAGTTTGTACATGCAATCAACGATTATTTTAGTAATCGCATAAAAGAATTGCCACATTCTGCTGATTTTTCAGCTTTTTTACACAATTTTAGACATACATTAAATATTCAAGAATTCAATTACTTTGAACAAAAAACAATTTTATTGCCTAAATGCAATAACATAGTCTATATGTGCAAAGCAGAAGGCAAGCTAAATATACATTCAATGATTATTTAATGTATGTATGATTATTTATTGCATTTACAGCTAAAATAACACTGTGTACTAATCTGTAGATTATTTTTTGCATTAATAAATTGATTTTAAAAAGGTGCATAGAATGGTAACATTGTTACTTATTGCTTAGCAATGTTGCAGTGTGAAAGGTACAGGATAAAAATTCGGATAAAAATTACATTTTTATCCGAATTTGAAGTAGGTGAAGCTAAAAATGGAATTTGGAAAAGGAAATCTTTCAACTTTAATGCACAATGTATGCCTATTTTTTTATAGTTTTGGCTTATTTACTGATCTTAGTAGGTTGCTTTATCAGAAAATGACTTTTTTTGGTGTCTACACTCCAGTTAACGATTAATCGACTGCTAAATTGTTTGACGATTATTTAAATTAATCACGATTAATCTGATTAATCATGTCAGCCCTAAATCACTACATTATTACTCTTGAATATTTTTTAACAAAATAACCCGTTTTTAACACTAAATAGCTAGGACAGCTTGCAAATTATGCTTGCAGCATGTTTATATGTATTGCACTAAAAACAAAGTAAAGATTGGAAACGTAGGAGTTCTCCACATACCGATACCAAAAAAATAATGATCAAACGTCTACCATATATCTCACTATGCTAGCAAAGTAGCTTTTGTCCATCCAGAGGGATTAGCTATGTAGCCACAGCTATTTATAGTGACTTCTTATTTTTATTCTTTAAATTACTAGCAACAAACTTAACAAATTTTTGTTTGTATTGTTAGACTTTGGTGACAACATCGTAGCAACAATAGTACTGCTGCTATTGCTAGCTTTGTTGCTTTGTTGCTATATTTAGCAACTTTTATAACCATTAGTCAATTTTATGTTTTTTAATAAAGTGATTAGTGGCAAATCCAGCAACTTTTTATTGACCTAAATCAGTTCTACAACATGAGACTCCAGACCTTAATAACTTTAGCTAATGATTGTGAATATAAATCCTGTAACAAATGCAAATTTTTAGAAGTTTTAATGGAATAATTTTTATTAAAGTTCCACAACAAAATGGCAAAAGTACCAGTTGTTATTTTAGATTTTTTTAAATTTGGAAAATATGTACTTTTTAAAGTTTCCATAGAGAAAATAATATCTTTGTTTCATTTTTATACTGAAAAACAGACATAAAGTGGTTTGCCACTGTGTTGGGATGTTTGTTGCTGTCTTCATTATGTAAAGCACTTTTAATTTTTGTTCATGTGTAGAGGGAAACTTTGACCACAGGAAGCCAAGGATGCGCTGTGTAGCATTGTCCAAATATTGGGGGCTCGTCCAGAATTGTAGGACATAATGGTAAAGCATCATTTCTATCCACATAAAGCCTGTCTGATGATTGTTTTTCTGTTTTATGGTTGTATGTGCTACAAAAGAAAATCAGCGTTAGAATGACAGCGTTTGGTGATTTGACTCTGGAGGAAGATATTAAAGGCTGAATGAGAGTTACAACTACACTGAAAGCTAAAATAGTATGTTTTGCTAAGTGCTACAACACAAATAAACCACCTGTGCTCCATCAGGCTCCATCTGATTCTCATTAGCATAAATTATTGACATGAACCATAAAAATATCTGAGACTAATGTGACTCAATCAAGTGTAATGACATTGCACAAAGTGAATGTTCTTTCTTCATAGAAGATCTCTGGCTGAGTACAGCCAGACGGCAGCTTGCAGAAAGCACACAGACCCGACAACAGCCAAATGTTTTGGCCTGCCATCAAATTACTCGAGGAATTAACAATAATTAGTGGCAAACGATGTGACCTGCTGCCGGCAACATTTGTCATTCTAACTGACAACTGTGGCAATCAGCAGCAGCGTTCGAAGTAAGAAGAAAACTGCCTTAAAACTGATTTACGTCAGAAAATCTATATCTATTAAAATACTCTTTCACAATTCCCAAATTCCCACCAGAGAGAAAAAAAACAGCATCAGATGTCCATACCAACATATGGTCATGTTCCAGTGTTACAGGCTGATGAACTCCATGGGAATTATGAGTTAATCTAATGTCATGGCAAAAGGAAGTGGTTACAAACATCCCGGTTTAAAGAAATAGACTGACATTTAACTGTATCTTAGCTAATAATCATTATATTTTGGTTTTATTTCACATTTCTCAAATAAATCCTTGCTTTTCACATAGATGAATATGCCCAAACATTCCCATATGTCTTTGTTAGATGGTGCATAATTTTTCTTTTTCAATAGTTTTTAGCTCAAGATGGTTAAATTTATGCCCATGACCAAAACCATGAACTATGGAAAGGAGCATGAGACAAAAATGAATTGACAAAGCATAACAAAATGGGCCCCCAAAAAGATAGTATTGATAGCAATGTCTGCAGTTTGAATTTGAGTTATTAATGTGAAAGTTTATAATGTGATTTTTGCAAAAGTAGTTTACTATATTGTTATAAAAGCTGCTTGTGACAAGAAATGCATTTCAAAACGGAAAAACTTTTACGAAAAATATAAGCACGTGGTTGTTATTTATGTATTAACTTTATATCTGGTTAAACTGTAAACAAAGTAAAACAAAATTCCAATACGTAGCATTTTATAATATTCAAATCATCAAACTTAAATCACAGATTTTGATTTTTTTAACTATATGAACATATCACCACAAGGTTCTGCTTGATTCAACTATAATAAATTATAAAGTACACATTCCACCTGTTTAATACCTTACAGTGATTAAAACATCAGCATTAAACCATACTGAGAAACAAACAAGAGCTAGCATTGTGCTAATTAGCTGTTAGCATACTAAATAACCACTAGAGTTTTTGTTAACTTAAAACTAATCTGCAAAAACAGTCATCTAGGACAAAAGAAAACACATTTCTCAGTAAACTAAAACATTTAAAATCAACTCACCACATTGGGCAATGTTAAAGAAAGTAAGTGAAAATTAGTTTAGCTAATAATAATCTACTTCCGGTTGGCCACTAATTCACTTCCAGTTTTCCGTCAAGTCACTTATGCCGATGTAAATAAACTACAGAGCCCCCTGGTGGAACGGGAGGAGTGAATTCAACAGTTAACACCAAAGAAGTCAGGAAAAGTTATCAAACTGTGATGTGTTGTGAATGGTACGGAAGCTATCATGTCCTTTTTAATGTCATAAAGTCATTTTTAGATTAGTTCTCTGGTTGCGAACACAATTTTTTGGGGGAAATATTTTAAATATCTATTGATATTTTTTGTCAACATTATGCTTGTTAGTGATGTAGAACATGACCAAGTTACTAAGTATTAGCTTGAAACTTTCCCTTTTTTCAAATTCTGAGCCATTTCTTACAGTGACATCATTTCACACTTTCTTTGATAATTATTCCCATCATAAAGCAACTTCATAGGCTTGATAATGTCCTTGGAGAAGGAAAAATGAAACAGTGGCCACGTTTTAAATCTTTGCAATGACTCTTACTTTGATCAAAAGTTGTAATTATATCGTCTCTGCTCCTTTATTGCTCCATTTATTGGCTACAGAAAGACCGCAACCAATCTGGGAAATCAGAGAAAACCTTAAAACTGAGTTTGATTTTTTAATTTATCAAAAAAGAAGGTAGAGTGGTTGAGTGTAACATATATGTTCATAATTCTCACTTATGTAATGTAATTTAATCTTTATCTAATTTAGTGTTTGTATTCTTAATTGTTTACTCTGCTGTTCAGCTGCCATGGAAACTCATCTAATTAAATTTAAAAACAACTGATAGCAGCTTCTCTGTTGTATTTGTTGTTTGTCAGCTTCTCCCCAAACATCTCAAGGTAAGAAAAAAATAAAATAAAAATCTCAGGAATGTGTGGTTTTCCTGTTGATTTTCTTGGAAACATGTACGCGTCCACTCCCATTTTTCTTTGGAATAATGATCCAGGTCCTCTTTCGCTTCACAGTGTAGATTCTGACACATCAAAGCAGCAAAATGGCCGCTGTATTTCATTTAGCTGAGCCTGGTCCAAGAGTCAGAAAGCTATAGATGCTTCCTGGAAAGAAAATAACTATTTGCGATGCATTGAGTGAACCGATAAATAATCTGCAAAAACTTAAGACACAAGTTGATTCTGTGAGGAAAGATGTTCCAGCTCAACAGACTAAAGTAAAGACGGGATTAAAAAAAGCTAACTTCTTTATAGATAGAATTTATCTTATTCAAATTAAATAAGATAAATAATATTTATGGGTTGATATGAATTAAATAAAGTCAAAATAATATGATAAATATATGAGAAATTGTCATATGTCCCGACAATCTTGAGATTAAGTAACTAAAAGTGAAGTAATTAGATCAGTTACTCCAAACACACATGCAGAGCTCTTGTAACTCTTTGTGATCAAATTAAATGAGAAAACAACAGGCTGATGTCAACCCTTTCATGAGAAATCTCAGTGAATGTGTGTTTGTGACTGAGTCACTTTAATAATCCAATCAGCATCAGTGACTTCAGAGCGGGGGCAGTCACCGCTTTCCAAACCATTATGGTCAATAACCTGCGGATAAATTTAGCCTGCGTGTATATAATCACTCCCTTTCTTCCCCCTTTGCTCTCGCTCGCCCCGTGATCTTGTTTGTGCCTCAGTACTGGGATAATTTTTGCACTTGGATATAACTTTGGCTCTCAGGCGAACGCGCCTCGTTTGCATAATCTGGTTTCCAGGGCTACAGTTGTGGAGCGCCGGCTATAAGAGACGGTACACAGAATAAACACCCATAGATATGTGTCGCAAATGAAGTGTCCTGTGATTTCACAGCCATTTAAAGGCAATGAACTCTCCTTTACCAGATTGCTTTAGATTAGATACGGTGTATGATCAACCCCTGAGACGAATTCAGGAATATTACGCCGAAGCTTTGAGAAGCAATCTGAGGATCTCTGAACAGAAGTTATTATCTTTGGACCCAAAGAGGAACGATTGAGAGTCGACGCACAGCTTCAGTTATTACAGCTGGAAACTAGAGGATGAAATCTGACCTGAACATACAGGGACACATAAAGACGGTTACAAAGTCAGGCTTCTATCACCTGAAGAACATTTCCAGGATTAGCAAGATCTAGAGAAACTTATTCATACATTTATTTTTAAAAACAAAATCTTACCAAGTATTTTTGGTTTAGTTTCTCGTGGAAATATCTTAGTACACCTTAAATAAGACAAAACTAACTTACAAATAACTTTTCAGCATTAAATAAAAGCTTGTTTTCAGACAACTAATTCTTAATATTAATATTTTTCCCATTTTTTTTGTGAAATAAGCTCCTAAATCTTGCTGAAAAGTTACTTGTAAGTTATTTTTTTCTTATTTCAAGTGTGCTAAGATATTTGCACTAGAAGTTAGACCTAAAGTACTTGGTAAGATTTTGGTTTTTTGCAGTGGCGCGACAGTGTCTTTACAGGTCTTCCTAAAAAAAAAAAAAAATCAAATCCCAAACGCTGCTGCTGCCGTTCTGACTAAAACCAGGACGATTTAGCACATCATCCCAGTTCTAAAGTCCCTACACTGAGTGAATAGACTTTAAAATACAGCTGCTAGTATTTTAAAGTCATGGAGGCATCCAGCTTCAACGTACCACAAATCTGGAATAAACTTTCTGAAAACTGCAAAACAGCTTCCTTTAAAACTAGACTAAAAACCCACCTGTTTAGATTTGTAACAATGGCAGTTTTTTATCGTGTTTATATGACGTAAAGCACTTCAAACTGCCTTGTTCCTGAAATGTGCTACACAAATAAAATTTGATTTGATCTTGTTTGGTTTTATTTTTAAATTAGATAAAAACTGACTGCAGCATTGACTGCAGGAGCCACCAGACTACAGTGAAACTGGTGGAAGACTCTAAGTCAAAGTGTTAAAGCAGAAATCAGTAAGTTAAGAAGGAGCACATAGATGCCGGTTGACATCTGTACCCTGCTGGCTGGCGACCTTTGACCCAGGATTGATCCACTGCGGGTCGGTTAACTCCCAGCCTCTGAACCATTCTCTGCTGCTCCTGCAGAGCCGAGACGATCCAGCAGGACAACGCGGGACTTTATCCAATCTTTGGAAAGACATTTTAACCCTGCGCTGATAGCGGGGTTTGAGTTTTCTCTGTTGAGATTCTTCTACTGATCTTAGTTTTTTATTGGAAGAAGAAAGAAAGAAACCAGCCGAACATAACAACGGCATATTGGGGCCATAATGATAATAAGAAAAGAAAAATGTGAGAATAGATTCATAATGTACAAGGATAAAGTCAGATTATAATGAGAACAAAACAGGAATATTATGAGAATAAAGTCATAATATTACCAAAATAAAGTTGTACAAGAATCAAGTCAAAATAAAGTTTGAACACAATAAAAATGATTTCATAATACTAAATAAAGTCATAATATTATGAGACTAAGGTCGAAATAATGTAATATGAGAAACAAATCATAATATTATATTTGAAATATTAAAAGATTAAAGTTGAAATACTACAAGAATAAGGTAAAAATATTAATAGAATTAAGTCATAATATTATAGGATTAAAGTCAAAATAATGCTAAAATAAAGCTGAAAAATTACTAGAATAAAGTTGTACAACAAAAAAGTCAAAATAATCTGAAAATAGGTCACAATAAAATGAGAATAAGGCCATATTATAACAATAGACACATCTGATTAAGGTAATAAAATTGTCCTTCGACTTGATTCTTGTAATTCTTGAATTTCTCCGTTGTAAAACACGACATGAGAGGAAACCTTCATATCTGCTGTTAAATCACTGTCTCTATAATCCTATCATATTCTGAGTAATTAGTCTTCTAAAGTTGTTTTCTTTCCCTCTAAAACACAAACTGCAATGTATTTTTTATTTATTTGATACCTCAGCTCTAATGATCAGATAATTGTAAAAGGGTAAAGAAAATTATTGATGTCTAGACTTTGACTACGCCATTAAAACACGCGACTGTGCTCCACAATAGTGGATTAAATAAAATTATAAAATGCTAATAGAAAGCTTAATGGCTCATCAATGTACAGATAAATTAGATTTCTTTTTACTTATCGATGCGAAATCCTGCAGGTAAAATTCATCTTCATCTTCAGGCTTTGTTTGGCATCTTTAAAAGACCAAAAATTTGCACAGAAGATTGTTAAATGATAAAAATAATAAAAAAACGGGTGGATAATCCCTTCTGAAGTGGCCTTACATACAGAAAATCCAATAATTCAAATCTTACGATCAATTATTGCTTCACACTGCAGAAATAAAAAACAATAACTGGAAAGTTGAAAAGCAGAATGACACACGGAGGAACAAACACCGTTTTGTGTCGTTATTTATTCATATTCCACTTCTGCGGCTCCAAGCAGCCTACAAGCTATTCTCCATCCCACAACAGCTGTGTAAGATAACAGGAACACAAATATTTCTTGTGTTATATCACACATCCTTTCTCACCTTCACAGCAAACAAGAAGAATAAAAAAACGTCTCTCCCACTATCGTGCTTTATACATTATAGAACATCCCAACCTTGTGGGTCAGACGCATTTTTTCTCCGCCGTGCCAAGACTTATAGGACATCGATACAATCAATTTCATAACAGTCCATTTAATGCTTTGTGGCGGCCAAAAGATGGCTTGACGGCTCGGAGGAGGCTGGAAAATATATCTGTGACATAATATTCTCCTTTTAAGTACCTCTAAAACCTATTAATTAATACACGATGTGTCAGTTGTTTAATGCATAGCAAAATGGAGGCATTGAAAGAGTAAGTGTTGGTTTTATTATGGGCTGTCTGCTGCAGGGAACATTGCCTCCCGACTCAGCAGCTCAAGTTGATCCCTTTCAGAAATACGAACATTTAAATCCGACAGATTCAAAACTGTGCAGAACTTCGAACTTTTCCACTTTCTCCCCTTGTTTTAACTGTAAACTTTAAGTGTGGAGTGGGAGGAAAATATGGTTACCAGAACTAAATTTGTGGATTTTACTCTGACATGCCATTAATCTGTAAAATTATTGAAAAAGCTGTTAAATAATTTCTTAACTGTGATGTAATGTTGAGTACTTAATTATTTCTCATCTAAAGAAGAAACAATGTTTTGTGTCAGCTGGTAACTTTTCACCAGAGCGGACAGAAATCAGTTGTGGGGAACCCCTGGGTTCAGTCCTGGGACCCTTAAATTTAATATCTACAGGTTCAGAATCACCTGGTGACATTGTAATGTAGAGCTGTGTGTCATCTGCATAGTTATGATAAATAATCTCATGCATGGATATTATGTGACGTCATACTTATGGGAACTTTGTAGCTGACAGCCATCTTGGTAAGCAGTTGCTATGGAGTTGCTATGACAACAATAAACAAGACACAAGCTTAGAACAAGCCCTCGCCTCCTCCTTATCTAAATTATAAACAACTAACAGGGGTTAGCTTAGATTATAAACTCCCGTTGACTTATAGGCCAAGCTAATGGGAGCATGTATCTTAAAAATTCTGAACCGGAAGTGATATGCGCCATCTTGGTAGGCAAAAGCAAAGCAAAGCAGACCAATATAAAGAAAGTATATCGACACTCTTGACCAATGTGCAAGAACAAAATGGCTACTCCTTGGATCGACCCGTATGAGACGGATTATGGAAATATGTCAGACAACGTGGACAAGCTGCCGCCGATCTCACTACTTAGTGAACACAAAGAGTTCGAAGGAGTTTCATAGCCTGAAATCCACGGACAGATATAATCAATGATTAAACTGATTTGTAAAATATCATGTGAATAATAAGGTTCTGGTGAATGGCAGAATAAGTACATGTATTAACAGACAGGTAGGCTACATGTCTGTCTTAGCTAGAAGATAAAAGCTACAGCTAGGTTAGCAGTAAGTACTACAGTAAATATCATTCATATTTATCATAGTATTACACGGAAGTAATGTAATGTAGTGTAGTAGTAATAGTAATGTACTCACATTACATAAGTTAGATACGAATGAGGCGCGCTTTGGAAACTAGAAATCAGGCTGAAGTCTGGGTGAAGTGGTGTACTTTGACCTGAACCCTTAGAGTCACATAAAGATGGTTACAAAGTCAGCCTTTTGTCATGTGATCCTGCTAGTGGTATCTTTTTTTAAAGTTGGGGCAATTTTGTATTTGAATCAACCATTAAAAAACAATTCTGTTATTGAACAGCTAAATTAGGGGCCAGAAATAGTAGACCGTTGTTTCAAGTAAATCCAACATAGAAAATATTTTTCCTCCAGGTCACAAAGTTCTGCCATGGCACTTTGATAATCTAAAGAAAGACAATTTGGGTAGATCTGATACCAACATATATCGAAGCAGATGCTTACTCAAACACAAGACTATCCAAAGAGAACTCCAACTCGCCAAACAGACACTTCTGTTTGCAGAAAACGAGGCAACAAAGAAGCTCAGACCAAATGGAATCAAAGTTGTTTGGACATCAGAATGACTGAAAATACTCCAAACAAATGAAATGATTTGGGGTAGCCATTTTTAAGCCAGAAGAGCAGACAACCCAGACAGAGCAAATAGCATGAGGGGAAAAAACTGTGGATGACATTAAGATTTGGGGGGCAAACAGCAGTGAGCAGAATGCTAAAACAGGATGGGGAGACACAAAAACAGAGAATCCAAACAGTTTAGACCAAAAAAAAAACAACTGTGTTGGAGGAAGTTATATTAACTTTAAAAGGTAACAAATGTAAAGATCCTTCTGAGTAAAGAAGTACATCCTTGTCCAATGAACCTAAAAATTGTTATTTGTAACAAACTCTCAATTACTTCAAAAACTGTGTATGTTTATTATATCATTCATCTATGGAAGTTGTCATTTTTTTCCCTTGAGCAATACATCCAGGCCGATGATGCCTTTATCTTACAAACGAGTCGAGTTTAAAAACAAAACGCAAGAAGTCAAGATTATGTAGGCTAACATTAAACCCAAAAATGTCTGGATTGATGCAAATTGTCTCAGGTGTAGCTAAACAGAAGATATCTGATGAAACAAATCTGATTGGCTTGTAATCTACTCTTCACTATATTAGCTAATGCTGATACAGATAGCAGAAGTTAGCAATGTTAGCAAGAGCTAACTTGAAATCAAAACAAATGAAAAAAATATTGAGTGGGTGTTTAAAATTACAACAGAGAATCTATAAGTCTTTGTAACAAACCAAAATATTTTTGAGAATGTTTTGATCTCGATGCTAACCAATGCTAAGTGGAGCTATTTGGTCCTCCTCATCTTCATTTCCTTGTCATTTCTCCATTGCAGTTCAAATGGAGATATAACTCTTGTATAAAACAGTTGAAAAACAAGTATCTGCTTATAATCTATTAATTACAATATTAGCAAGCGCTAACATGGTTAGCAGGCGCTAACTTGAAATCAAAACAAATAGGAAGATATTGAACGGATGTCTAAAGTGACATTGAAGCATTTTTAAGTCTTCATAACAAGCCATTGTAATATATTTGAGAAAATGTTTTGATTTAGCTAACTGATGCTAAGTGGAGCTATTTTTAGCATACTGTCAGATTGATATTTCCAAGCAGCAGCTGCACAAATACCAACATGTTTCAGCTGAATCTCTCTTCTTCATCCTTTTGGTTTATTTCTCCATTATGGTTAAAATTTAAAGACCTGAACATTACTTTTTGATCAAAATACTGTTCTGCCTCGATGGAGCTAGCCTGCAGGATCTAGCATACATCGTCTACCCAGAATCCATTGCAGCGTAAACAACATGGCAACGGACAATATTTTATTAAAATTCCTAAAAACTAAACAGCCTCCTGTATTTTAGTGTATTGTCTTTACATCTGAAATAAATGCTTCTCAAATATTGCTACAACAATTTGTGGATCCCGAGAAATAAATAAATATTTTTAAAAACTAATATTTATGAACATTTGTCAATTTTTATAGTGTCACATGTCGACAGATAAATCCTGATAATTAAGCAGCTGTTATGGAGGTTAAAAGGATTTCTGCCAACCTTTGATTCCTTTTATTACTCTTTGTGTTTTGCTACCTTTGGAAATGTAAATGATATTTGTGACATCAAAGATTTATTTACGTCCCCTAACAGATTGGGAACAAAAAACAATGAGTTGAACCATCTGCATCGTCCTGACAAAAAAAGTTGTCACTTCCTGCGTGATGAAAGAAAAAAAATGAGATCGCGTTCTGACAAGAGACACGGACGAATGAAAGAGGCAAAAATAAGTAAGTGAATGAATAAATATAGATACGGAAGCAAACGTGGAGTCGACGGGGTTATCGCACCGACGAGTCGACGCTAAAACGCTAAACAGAGGTGATCAATCATTCATTTCTTCTGAAAAATGAAAATAAAATAATTCGGAGATGATTTATCAGGTTAACTGATCCCTTCACTGGACGTCTGAGGCATCAGCGTGACAGACATCCACAACAGGAATCTGACCACGGTCAGTCCCTCCTGGTTTAAGTGTTATATTACATTAATAACACCTCGGTCCTGTGGGTGGTTGGGAACGTGACAACATTCCTGTCGCAGGTTTGGACACCTGGAGCTGCTCCTGTCTGGATCTGAGCAGCTCAGCAGGAGGAAGTTGAGCAGCAGGTGTTCGGATCAGCACCGTGAGACACACAGACAGCCGGGTGGCTCACTTAAAGCGTCACCAACTTTTTAAAAAAACATCAAAGTCAGGGTTAGTTTGAGAAGTCGGGGTTGTAATACTTTTGGGTTTTTCATAACAGCTTAATTTTATTTCGTTATGGCTTTGTTTGTCTAATTCTGTTAGGTTTAATTAGTTTTTAGAATGTGTTTTATTCATTATTAATTTAATATTGTTCCGTTTTATAACGAACAAAAACAAACTTATAATAGTTGAGTATTATTAGTTAAATAGCACATTTAACTAAGAAATATTTATTTAAATAAATAAATAAAAATTGTTTGGATGAAAAAAGTATGTTTTTAACCTAAAAAAAAAAACACAATTGTTTTTTGAATGAAAAAAAAGATACATATATTTTTTGGATGAAAAGCTACTTTTTTCACCAAAAGTATAAAAAAGTAATTTTGCCATAGTTTGGATTATATTGTATTGTGATTAAATATGAGTTGAGTAATAAATACTCAATAGAAGATAACATTTTCAAAACAATGCATTCACCTATTGTTGAACAACCCAAACAATCCACTGACTGGTGATTCCTCCCAACTTTTGCTGTCACCATTTTGTGAACTCGCACAATTTGCTGACAGATGTCATAAACTGCTTGTTTGGAGGAAAGAAAACCAATTTCACATCAGTTCAAAGGACTAAAAAATAGATTCTTAAACATAAAAATACAAGGATATTATATTTATAATTTCAGCATGTTTTATTAAGTTTCATAAGCATTCAATGTAGTTCCATGGTTGCTAGGTAACGGGTCTGGGCTTGGTGGGGTTGCTAAGTAACAGGGCAGTGCCTGCTGAATGTGACTTAAAGGGGCGGTATTATGTATTATGTATTTTCCAGGCATATAGCACCATTTTGTAGCATAATAAAGCAACTATGTTACCGTCAGCTATAAAAATACAGAAAATATTTTTGTTTTGACGCCATTTCCCATCAGACTTCTGTATGGTTGTGAGTGAAATCAGTCTGTATGTACGTCTAAGCTTGATAGATAGACAGACAGACAGACAGACAGACAGACAGATAACGTTTTGGCACCATACATAAGTTTTCTTAAGTAAATAATTTATTAATACTGATGAAAACGTACCAGTTACACGTTTTAAACATTTTTCCTCTTATTTAAGTGAAATAATCTCCCACTGGAACCAGTACTTTGTCATCAATATTCAGGAATTGTTTACTTAAAACAAGCTTTTATATCATTCTTTTTGTTATTTAAAGTGTACTAATATATAACTTAGTAATACTTGATATGATTTTGAGGCATTTGAAAGGTGCCAAATGTTGTATTTGTTGTATGTTGTTTGTTTATGTCGCCCTGCATGGTGAGATGTGTCAGAAGATAAACACATTGATAAAAAAGATGCTAACGGATGCTAAAGCACAAGTAATTCCTCCTGGAGGCGTGTTTTTAATCACCCTCAGCTCAGCGTTTGAGCCGAGCGTGAGTGTGTTGTTATTGGCTCTGAACTGTTATAGGTAAATCAAGTGTGTGGTATTGACATACTGCTGCTTACCTCTGCTGGGAATTAGAAAGCGCCCCAGCGGGGCTTTCCATCAACAACTTAATGGAGACAGAAGCAGAGTTTCTTTTACCTCCCTGCAGCTTCGCAGCCTGTTGACTCAAAGGAAGGTAAATTGCCTGCATCCAAAGAGTTTTATGAAGCTAATATTTCAGGCACATCATTTTTTCACAACTCATCTGTTTTTTTTAGGATATTTTCTTTTCTTTTGTTTGAAGCCCAAGGCGTTTCAGAACCATCCAAACTGCACAAAAATCTGCTGTAGATACAGTGTAAGTCACAAAACAACTCTTCTCCAGAGATAAGCCCTGTCGATAGTAATTATACACATTAATCTTGTTTTATCCATCTGCTCACTAATCAGTTTGTCAGAGTCAACCGGTGTTTTTATTCCAGAGCCTCCAGTACACCATCGCAGCGTTTATTCTCATTCTTGGCTGGAAGAATCTTACCAGAGGCGACACAAAGGAAGAGAACGCTGAGTCGAAAAGGGATTTGCAGAGTGTGTTGTTGTTGTTGTTGGGGGGGAATCGATGCTGACGAGACGGTGAGGCTGTGCCAAAAAGGAAGGATGATGAGATACAGCCAGAAATTAAATTGATTAATCTGGAATCGGGTTCAGCAAACAAAGTTTTTCTCTTTTTATGCTCTGCAAAAACACCAAATATTAAGTATTTTGGTCGAGCTCCTGGTGCAAACATCTCAGTACTCATCTAACTTACAGTAACTTTTCAGCAAAAGTCTGTAGCTCCATTTCTGCCTCTGGAACTGGAACCTGTTCACCTTATGGGCAAATTGTTGAAATCGTTTTACCCTGATCAGTCTATCCAGGTTTTTGTGAGTTTTTTAGGGGGGTGTGGGTTTGCAATCAAAATCACAGACTTTGTGGTGAAAATTTTGAAATATTTGTGCTGCTATATGACGTCAAAGGAGAAGAGAGCCGAGCATAAAGATGTTGGAGTTTGGGAGATGATGTTTGCCGATTAAGATCATAATTCGGTTGTTATGTAGGCTTTCCAGATACTAATAAGTAAAAAAATAACAAAAAAACAATGCCTTGTTGCCATGGTTACATAGCATGACAAGTGTCCAGATAATTGTCCACACATGCAGCAGCTCAACTCCGGAAAACTGAAAGTCTAACCAATAACGTTTGTTCACGCCGATGTTTACAGAACGTTGCGTTAAAACACTGCCGACACGCTTCAACCCGTCAGAGGCTTTTAAAGTTATTTAGGGCATAAAACAAGAGAGGAAAAACTAATCTCCGTAGCACGGTGGGTCAGCCGTGTCCCTAAACGCACCACGTTTCCCAACCGGTATGAAAAAGAATTTCACAACATGATATTTCACTGCCTCTGGGGACAGCCAAAATTGGGTGAACAACAGAGGGGGGGAAATGGTTAGTAAATGTCACTTTAGTGCTTTGGTAACCCAGGCTGGGATTAATGTCACTCTGAGTATAGGGCTGCCGTCTCAGAAAGAGAGAAAGCAGACAGCTTTCAGACAAATGGTACACACTGTCGACAGTTAAGAAATAAATCTCCCAGCGTCTTCAGACTCTCTGTTTTAAAAGTTTGTCACAGTCTTTCAGAGAGAAGCTCCAATTATTTCACCCTTTCCATCCAAAACTTTGACATCACAAACACAGCGAGACTTTTAATGTTCATTTTTACATAGAGTGGGCTAAATTAGAATTATTTAGGGTTCTAAACTGAGCTAAGTCACTTAACAGTTCTTAATGAGAATATGTCAAAACCACAAATAGATTGTTTATGTTGAGACATCTAAATGTGTGATATATTCAACTGAAGTAAGAAAAACTGACTAATCGACCCTCTAAGGATGGATATTTGGTTTGTGGTTGGGTTGATGGATTATTTTAAGGAATGGATGAACAGAGGGATGAATGAAGTAATGGTGGGATGAATGGTTAGTTAATGGACCAACCAATGGATGAATGAATGGTTTATGGACTGACCGATGGATGGTTGGTTGGATTGATTTCATCCAGAATTAAGCCAAAACTCTGTTGGCTCCCAAAAGCCCTGCAGTTTCTCTCCAACACTTTAAAGTAACATCAACTTAAATGTCAGGAGGGATTGTATACGGTGGTGTGAAAAAGTGTTTACACCTTCCTGATTTCTATTTTCCTAAAAAATATAATCAGGAAGGGGGCAAACTTTTTTTTTTCACACCACAGTACATACCTCATTAACAATTCAAATAGATGATTAAAATTACCCACAGTGACCCCCATAATGACCGACTACTCACAAATGATAGAAATCAAGCTAAATTAAGACATGATTTATTATCGTTGGAGAAATTATGAATTCACTCAGCATCTTTAAACCAGCCGACAATTCTGCACCGCGCCTTGGGAGCCTTCTTTCTTTCATTCGCAAACACTGCTGGATTCACAACAAGAAAGTAAGACGCAGCATAAGTCTGTCCATCTAATAACAGATTATTACGGTCTAATCTCCCACCGGGTCCTGAACACTGGCTCCCAAATCAAGAAGAAATATCTGGCCGACGCGCTCCGCAGTAACCCACTTACCTCAGTTGCGTCTTTTATTTCTTTCCACCTTGCTGCCGTTTCTGCTCATCTCTGCGAATATTACTGGATGCTGCTTCTGATAAGGACTGAAATGCAGCTCTGTTCTCCCTGCGGAGGGTTTTCTAGAAATACTGAAGAACATTAACAAAAATTAAAACGGTGTCACTCGTCGTTTATCAACACCTGGATCCCATTGAGAAGAATCACCAACCAGCCTTACAACAGTATTTAAATTTAACTTACTTTACTTTTTTACCAGTTACTGCATACAAAACAATCATTACTTACTAGTAAACAGAGTAATTAATCTGCAAGATAACCAGCTAGATAAACAGATAAGACAAAAACAAAAAAAGTACAAATTAAAATGGGTAGAAGTTGCAAAGAGAAGAAAAAGAGTCACTAAAGAACATGTTTTATGATCTTATTGGTAGGTATTTAAATGTATTTACTGTATTTAAATTTAACCTTGAATTTTTTTTGACACATTTGTTATGAAACTGAATTTTCCACCAAATATAAACACTGCACATTTTTCTAAACCTACCATTCCCACTTTGAAACATGGTCGTGGCAGTATCATGCTGTGGGAAAGCTGATAAGAATGGCTCAGTCAAAGTCCAGATATAAATCTAATGAGACTCAAACAGGCTTCATGGATGCAGAGGAGGAAGTTCAAAACGTCTCTTTAATTGACCATAATGAGGCAGGATTGTATCCCCTACTCCAACATCTTTCTAATGATGTGGCCAGACAGATTTAAAAAGGAGCGACAAAAGCAAAAAAGGTGAAAGTAAACTAAATCTCACCAAGTATTTTTGTCTTGTTTTTAGTGCAGATGTTTCAGTATTCTTAAAATAAGACAAAACAAACTTACAATAACTTTTCAGCAAGGTATAGGAGCTTGTTTTAATTCAAACATTTAATATTAATTTTAAAAAGTACCGGTAGCTCTGGCAGATTATTTTACTAAGACGTTTATCCATTTTTTATATCAAGTGCGCTAACATGTTTGCACTAGACAAGAGATTAATAATACTTAACATTTCTTGTTTTTGCAATGAAGTATTTTTGAATTGAATTAAGTCATAAGCCGGTTTTGGCAATTAAAGTTCACGGATGCTTTTTATCGTATCTACTTCAACATAATCAATGTTTGCAAAAAGAAAAATTATTTTAAAAAATTTTAGTTTCTGGTTGTGTGAAATAATACTCTAACAGACCTTTGGTTGGGGGAGGCTGAGTTGAAATGCATGCCACCCTTTTCAGATATTTATTTGCAAAAAAACGTCTCATTTCACTTCTACTTCTCAAAAAAGCAAATACATTTAAATTTATAGTTGTAAAATTGAAGAAATGTGAGAAAATTTAAAGGATTATTATTAAATCTATCGACTTTTATCACTGATTTTCTCCCGTTATCCCAGCTGCAGACGCAGGATCATTACTATTCACTACAAACATTTCTCAGGTCAGGTTAGCAGTAACTATAATCAACAGCTGGCCGCATTAGTGATGGAAAACAACTGAAACAAACAACTGTGCGTGCCTACACTACTCCCTCCTACAGTCAATACCGGACTGTGGGAGAAACTGCAGCACCTGGAGAAAACCCACACAGGTTCAGTGAAAACATGCAGCATTGAAACAGAAAGGGCAAAACTGAAACAGAGGATTTTCTGGGAAAAAGGAATAAACACAACTTGTGAGGAAACATTTTGTTCTGACAATATCAATTTTATAAGACATTGTTTGTTCTTTTCGCTTGATTGTGTCCACCCAGATTTCCTGGATTTTATTGGTTAGAGGGATGGTTAAAGGTTACCTGCTCACTAAATCTGTTTAATTAATAATGTAAATACTGTAAAATTATAATTATAATGACTAGATGCAGTTTAAGCCCACAGTTTGATAAACAATAGCAGAAGTAACATATTGCTTGGAGGCTAACTACAAGGTTAGCAGAAATCCCTCATTTTTTTATTTAAAAACAACTCAACCATTTCCTCTTACAGACATTTGATCAAATACATAATTATATAGAATATAAAAACTGACAATATCTAATTTTCTCTAGCCATTTGGAAGCTTTAGAGTTTCACTTTTGCTGCCTCTGGCTGTCACAAGCTCCAACTCCCCCACCCCAAAATAACAACAAATAAAAGGCTTCCTGAAGGAACGTCACCAAGTCGTCTTGGGAAAGATGAGAGAAAGGAACAAGATGTTTCAGGGGCAAGTATGCAGAGATTTGTTCAAAATATCCACCCTTAGTCAGCCATTATGTGGTGGTGTTAAAGTTTTAACGGAAACTTTACACCACGTAAAAAGTGCAACAAATAGTTGTTGCATTGTACCGTAAAATAGGAAGAAAAGACCTGATTTCTGGGTTAGCATGCTAACATTAGTTCTGGTGGACATGCTAGTGCTAATGTTAGCATGCTAATTATTATGATTTTTAGACTTATTGAAAATGATCAAAGTAAATATTTGCTAGATGGGTCACCAATACAACGTGTCAGAAATATTTGTCACATTCTATTGTAAAATTAGTTGACAACACGTGCTTTCTGGGTTAGCATGCTAACAGTTGATAGCATGCTAACATGCTAGTGCTAATGTTAGCATAATAATGAGTTTTCATACTTATTGAAAATGATTGTAGGGTCTACATTTCCTAAAAGGGTCAAGTTTACACCTAATAAAATGTGTCAGCATCGTACATGCTGGTGCTAATGTTAGCATTCTAATCAATGTGACTTTTTGAAAATGCTTAGAGGGTATAAATTTTCACATATGGGTCAACTTTGCACCTGGTCTAAGATACGACAAGTATTTGTCTCATTTTAACTTGAGTTTAGTGAAAAAACCTGCTTCTTTTGTGTTAGCATGCTACAATTAGTTCTGGTGTACATGCCAGTGCTAGTGTTAGCTTGCTAATTATTGTGATTTTCAGAGTTATTGAGGGTAAAACATTCCTAGATATGATGAGCTTATTCATGTTTGAGAAATGTGTTTGGGTGAATGGACAAAAAATTTAACATTTTAGCCAAAAGACAGCAATTTTACATAAGGATACATATTGCGGTGTTCAAACAGTGCTAAACAATGCATAAAAAAGCAGGATCCTCTCTATCTACCTCATAGAGAGTAATCAAACACAGGAATACTTTCTATTCTGCTGATAGTCAAGCAGAAATGTCTCAAACTGCAGGTTTTTCTTTGACCCACTATGATTGAAATTTGGGGCTCCCTCGGAGCAGCCATGCACATAAAACCATGATGTTTTACTTAAAATGAAGCATCCAACCTGAAGTGGTAGCCCATGCATGAAATAGGACATATTGATCCAGAAGGTACCGCAGAGCATTCCAGGCTAAAGGTGAAAAGTTTCTGAGGTTTAGATGGAGTTAACCCAAACCTTTCTTTTTACGGTTGGAGTATTTAAAGTAAATGTGAAGAGTTAGCCCAGGAAATCGATTGCTTAAACCGAATATTAAAGACAAGTGGGTTTACTTCTAATGCAAATATCTAACACTTGAAAAAGAAAACTAACTTACAAGTTTTTATCAAAATATATATTTTAAATTCCTAATTCTTGGATATTAAATAGTACTAATTCCATTGCCAGATTTTACTAATTTATAAAAGGACATTTTTCCCTTGTTCTAGGTGAAATAATCTGCCAGAGGAAGTAGAATTACTCCCATATCTCACTGAAACTTTACTCACAACTTATTATTTGTCTCATTTGAAGTCTACCAAAATATTAGAACAAGAGTATTCCAGAATATTTTATGCTTTTAAAGCGGTTTCTAAAGACAGAGATTTAAAGAAAAACAGCAAAAGCAAATGAGGTGGATTAGCAGAGGTTGTCAACAAGTGATGATGTCATCCAGGACGTCACACCTTCATGATCTTTAACACTAGATGATTATGCACAACATTGAGCAGTCAACATTCTCCAAAATGCAATACCCCGTATCTAAGCAACCAATTATAAAAATTAAATCAGAAAGGGAAATGAAAATAAAATAAAACATATAAGGTGAATTTGACAAATCACTGAGGTCAAATCAAAGATGACAGAGGGCTTTTATCTGCGTAGAATGGAGCCAGCTCTGCTTTCATAGAAAGCTGTACTTTGACTACACTTTAAGCACTTTATAGTCCGGTAGACCTTGTTCTATTGGGGACCAATACTGCAACATTAGTTACATTTTCAGCTCCTGTAGTTTGCTTCAACACTGCACTGAACCAAACAAACCAAAATAATTGAGTAACCTGTTCCCCTCCTCGCCTGTGGGGGCGCTGCACCAATTTCTAATGAAGGAAACAACATGAAAACCTCTGAAGAAGACACCAAGCGCAACTTTACCTTTACAAAGAGTAAACAAAAATTAAATGGAGTCAGATTTTAGTGGTTGTTAGTAAAAGACAAGCCATTTCTTCTGCTAATAGTAGGCTAACATGTTTGTTTTGGTTGTTTTTACCCAGAATGCCCTGCTCTGTAGTCCACTTCCTCATCTTGGAGAGGTTTCCTGTTCACATTTGCACCTGAGTCCACTTCAAACAAACCAAGACCTAGGTTTTTAAGTGTGATTATACATTCATACCTCCCCAAACAAACTTTCTAGGGCAACGAACTAGAGTTCAGTCGAAGCGAAGTAAAGAGTTCACAGAGAAAAATAAGAAGGATTATTTCATTCCTGGGCTCCAAAGTAGTACAAGTTTTTGCTGCAGAGTAATATACACAGAATACATGATTTTTCTTGCTGATTTCTTCAAACCTCAATCTGATAAATGGCAGGCATTCGCCTCCAGACACGGTCACCCTCAATTTATCTCACAACACTTCGATCTGTGACCAAGGACAATTTGGAGATGAAAAGTTCTGCGTAAAACAGATATTTTTATCTGACCTCCAGTAATTTAACTGTTCTTCTCTGTGAAAGTAAGAGGTGATTAGACGTTTAGAAAAACATTTTAAGCTTTACTATGGTAAAAGTTTCAAATCTTCTGACCTTAAAAGCTTTTATTCTTGGAATACATCTTGTTGGACTTTTCCTTTAGATATTGAGATATATATTAATCTAAAAATAGGTTTTGCTAAGATGTTTCTGAGCTTGTTTCTGGTTCCAG
This sequence comes from Gambusia affinis, assembly GCF_019740435.1. Lineage (NCBI taxonomy): Eukaryota > Metazoa > Chordata > Actinopteri > Cyprinodontiformes > Poeciliidae > Gambusia > Gambusia affinis. The sequence goes on from NC_057888.1 coordinate 3,241,320, forward strand.
AGGTTCTTTACAAAAGGAACTGGACAGTTGTAGCTCTTGTGAATATGTTTTTTGTGTTTAAGACCCAATCCCTCAAAAATGGTTGTCCCAGATTGATTGTGCACATTTTCCTTCCACTCAACTTTTTATCGAACATGGCCATAATGGAGACCCTCAATGAAAAAGGTGAGCTACAAACGGTCATTGCTTACAAAAAATAAAAAAAATAAATAAAAGCTAGGTTCACAGAGCGCTGTCTAACCATTTTAAAGGACAGTTTAGTGTAAGGATAATGTGTGGTTTAAAAATTATAGAATTTTTAAATGTTCTATGAAAATATCTGGTATAAACTACAGCTCATTTGCAACCAATATCCAAAAATAAAGTAAAGATAATGAGGATAAAGTTAATTCATGTACTACTAAAGTCATAGTAGTACATGAATTAAGTTGTAATATGTCTTTATTCACATAATATTATGATTTGTTTTCATAATCTTGACTATTCTTGTACAACATTGTCCTCATAATGACTTTATTTTTGTAATTTAATGACTTTATTTTTGTAATATGGCTATTATTGTATTTTAATAACTATATTCTTCTAATGTTTTGACTTTATTCTCCTAATGACTTCATTCTTGTAATAAATTGACTATATTCTAATATGATTTTATTCTTGTATTTTCATGACTATTCTCAGAACTATTACTGTAACTTAACTATATTCTCATGAGTTTATTCTTGTAATTTAATGACATGACTTTATTTTCATTCTCCTAATTTAAAGACTATTATTGTAATTTAGTAACTATAGTCTTCTAATATAACGATAATTGAAATTTAATGCCTTCTCATAAAATCACTGCATTCTGGTAATATTAAAACTGTATTCTAGTAATGTAATTTAATAACTATAGCCTCATAATTTTGTTGCCTCCATTCTTGTAATTTTATTTGTTTTATGTTCTTAGCGAGGCCCCAACGCTCCGTCATACCTTCCAGCTTCTCAAACCAAACGTCAGAGAATTTCTTTTGGAAAGCAAAGCCCAACAATAAAAGCAAAGTATTTCTGACCTTGACATGGCCGCCACCCCCGTGCACACATCACTCTGCAGACATGTGAGGTCACGGCTGCCTCTGACAGCTCTGAAAGCTATCTGGCAGCTGTCAGTCTTGATGTAACCACTTGCTGAGGCCCCAGCTGTTTGCCTCACACTTATTTGCAGGATGAAATTGAGCCTCTTCCCACTCACCTGTTCCCCTGCTCCTCTTGTTATCCTTTAATGTGATTGGATTCATTCAATGATGGAATATGATCTATTATTTATCAGATGGAGTTAAGCGTGACTTATCGAGCGGTATATGTCCAAACTCCTGCTAGGCCAAATTAGCAGAGATTCTTCATTGTTTATTAGTGTTTAAAGCTTAATTTACAGGCTGCAGAAAGTCAAAACAAAGGAAATATTTTATTTCTAAACTGGAAAACACAAACTACAGATGATGGATGTGAAAAGATATTGCAGCTAGCTAATCTTGGTGATGAAGGCAGGAATCTGTGGAAGTTTTTCCTTTTTAACTCCATCATGTATCATATGAACACAAATATAGCTGCAGAAACATTACTACTTTAGTATTTTCGCCTGTTTATAGTCATAACTGTACATAATATATCAATATTAGCAGAGGTGGGTAGAAACTGGTTACATTAACTGGAATACCTTTTTTTTTTAAATTTACTTTTCGGAGTATTTTTACTATGCTGTAATTTTATTTTATTACTCGAGTAAATTTGCTATAAAGTATTTTCACTCTTACTTGAGTAAAATTTCTGGATTTTCTACCCACTGAATGAGAAACAAACATGTTTTATCCAACAGTCCAGACAAAGACGCACACCTGCAGTTTCTGTTAAAGTTTCATAACTTTTTTATTTTTTGTTACTTAAATAAATTATTGTTGTTCTGATCCTTAAAAAAAAACTAAATTTCCACTTAATTTTATATTTTGGTCCTGATGCTAATGTAATATTTTAATATTAAATGTTTGATAATGTGATCATTTACTTAGTACTTCAATAATTTGTTTATCAAATACCCCTCCCCCCAAAAAAACTTTAATTTTGTAAATACTACATTAAACTGGAAGATATTTCAAGTATCCCATCAACTCAACAAAAATAATAATAAAAAAATCTAAACCATAAATAATATTAATTACAGTGTGTGTAAACAAAATAGCCCTTTAAAGATATTAGTCATCAGAGTTGAAATTATGTGGCACTTTTTAAGTTATAAGAATTAATTTAAGCACTAAGCTAAGCTTTAGCGCTTAGTTGCGCCAACCTTAAAGAACTAATCAAACATTAGTTCTGTTAAGCTAACGCTACAGCACTACACCCACACAGTATTTAGCAGAAGCTAATGCTAACACGCTAACTTCAATTCACTGTATTTCTGCATTTGAAAGTTTACTATATACTATGTAATCCCCTTAAATATTTTATTTATGTTTAAGTCTTGTTTTCTGTGTTTTGTTTTGTTTTAATCCTGTATGTTTCTTGTTTACTGTAATGTTATTGGGGCAAAGGAAACAGAACAGCTTCTTTAACAATATAAACCTACTTCAAAATAAGAGCATTAATATAAACATCTACTTGAAGAATTAAGTACATTATTAGGGCTTATCAGCAAAGTGGGCTAAACGTCAAAGTTAGCAAAGATGCTAAGCATAAAATTATCTGCCATTAAAAACACATACATAGTGGGAAAAACTATATACATATAAAACTATATTTTTTTTAGTTTATATTCTTAATTTTTTGTTGACTTGTTTCAAGTTAAGTTTTAGCATTATTGAAGGAGTCCAGACAAGCTTTAGTAAGCTGTGGATAAATTCTTCCCCATCCATGTACTGAAATCATTAAAATATGTTTTTTTAAAAGAATATATGGACATATCTTGTTTGAACAAGATATGCAAAAAATTCCTTTCTTCCATGTGCAAAGTTGGAACCCAAAACACTGATATAACTACAGCAAAAGGCAATTCTACGAAGCATTTATTAATGATTTTCATGCAAAACATTTATTAGCTCCACTACTATTCATAATTAAGAGTTTTTCCAAAGAGATCAAATCAAATCCAAAAAAAGTATGCGATAGTTTGTGATTGTTGTGAGACACAGAGTAAAAAAGTTCATTAAAACTTTAGGAGGGGAGTGCATTAGAAGTGAAAAGCATATTTCCTTCTTCCCCCAAAATATAATGAGACCGCGTCGTTCTCCTTGTAGAAAATGCCAGAATTTGGCAGAAAGTCAGAAAAACACAGCATAAAGGTCTTATCTCAATGACCTGCTTGAAGTGATATAGTAAAATATTGACATTTTAATAAAACTGCCTCCTGACATTTCTGTCGTTTTTCTAATTCTCTTCTGTCAAAGTGACCTTTTCTTAGCCTCTGCTGTGAGCATTTCCACACGCTCACATTATCAAGATGCTTTGGTCTCTCACGTACACTTCAGTGGGAGTGCAACGACCTTCATAATACTCAAGAACGCATGGCTTTAGAGGCACCGCATAAACAAACGCAGTCGAATGTCATCAACTTTTGGTATTCGACGTTCCTTATCCTGAGGGACAGGAAGTGGTGGAGTTTATTTGGTGGATAAAGACGTGTTATGTAAAAATCAACTTTTTTCAGCTTTATATTGTGTTATGTTATTATTTTATCAAAAATATACCTGAGTGTTGCTTTGATTCTTTCACGTTTAAGAAATGCTTGATTCTCAGTTGCTCTCAAAGTAAAGCCTCATTTCACTTAGTTCCTCTAGACTAGCAGCAGCAGCAATTAGCAAACACCTGGTGGAAAGTCTCAGGACTTAAGGAACGTTCCTAAGAAGTCCAACTTTCTTTGCAACGATTGTAATCAACTTGAAGGAGAAAAGTTGTTGTGATGACGTCCTGAAAGTGGAGTGTCAGAAAGAGTAGAAGCTTTTTATAGAGTCAGAGACCCAATTTCAGTAGGTCAAAATAGGAAGTCAAATTTCCTTCAGTCCATTCATCATTTAATCAGGACATTCATGCATTCATTTGTTGTTCCTCCATCCAACGATCCATCATTTAGTCAAGGAATCCATCCATCCATCCAGTTGATATTCGTTCTTCCAACCAACCATCCATCCATCTATCCATTTATTCTTTAGTCAGGCTATCTGTCCGTCCATGTATTTGTTATTCCTCCATCCATCCATCCAACCAACTTTAAAAGTTTTAAATCTGAAGTCTAGATTTCAGGTATCTGTATCCATCATGTCTAAAATATTGAAGCGTTTTAGACTCAACATCCGTGATGAACTCTGTTTTTGTCAAACTGCATCTGAATCTGTGAGTAAAGTATCTTCCAACTCCCCGTCTTTAAAACGAACCTGCATCATGACCTTTACTCTCATCATTTGTCAACTGACAGACTTTCTGAAAGTGTGTCCCATTAATGTTCATTGCATCACAGTGAAGCTAAACGCCCAGCCATACGTTTCATACAACCATCTCTCATTACCGAGACGCTGAAGCATTGAGTTTTTGTCAGCTGGTACACAAACATATCAGCGCAGAATGCAGAGCAGTCACACGCTGCCTGCGTAGCAGATTTAATTAACTGTGCTTCTCACAAAACCTCTTCAGAAAAAGACATCCAAAGGCTTAAAGAGACGTCAACCAATTCTGGCGTTTTTGTCCTGAGGAAATCAGCCACATTGTGTCTGAAAATCTGGCCTCCATTGTTGATGGTGCCCTCTTCTATGTGGCTTCATCAGGGGAAAGTCAATTGGCAATCAGGACAGAAAAGTCTGCTTATATTATATAGTTCAATGGCAGCAATGGGACTACAGATGTGAATTAGCTTATGCTATAATCTGGTGACATTTATGTTTGAGCTCTACATTGTCCCTTTCAAAATAAATTTGTTATTCACTGATTCAGATGAGGGAAATAGCTGTAGCTGAAATGTTTTTATTTTTGGTATTTTCTTATTATTTTTAACCAAATTTAATGTAATTTTCTGTTTTATAATTTATCTGCCAGTGATGTGATAGTTGTGGAGCACTTTGGTCAGCCGAGGTTGTTGCAAATGTGAAATAAAAATAAACTTTGACTTTATTATTGGATTTCCAACCATATCAGCCTTGCTAAAGTATTTAAAAATGTTGATTTATTTTGACCAAGTATTAGGACCGTACTAAGAAAAATTTTAATAATAAGATTCAGAGAATAATATCATAATATTATGAGAACTCCTACAAGAAGAAAGTTTGACCCACGTCAAAGTACAAAGGAAATGCAAGCAAATACTTAAGAAATGTATGTAAACTTTGGATTTTGAAGACATTAAAAAGTAAAGCTCTGATTCCTTCTCTCTCATTATTGTGGCATTTAATAAAAATAATTTTGATAATTTTAACTAAAGTGAGAGAAAATTGGTCTGGTTTAGCGTAAGAAAAAAGAATACAAGGGTTTCATTTGGCCAACAAATTTGACCCAGTTCCACCAGTTTTGTCAGGTTTTTTTTTTTTAGAAATTAGATTTTACTATACACTGAAACTAGCTAAAAATGAATTAGTGGCGTTTGTACCCTCCATAGGTTTTACCAGCTTTATTTCTGTTTTCGTTGGCCGACCGTGACATCTGCCGCGCTCTTTTGAACTGTTGTGCTAAGACTGCGGGTTGAACAGTTAAATCTAGTCAAACCATTTGCCAAGAGTTGAAATTAAGCAAACATTGTTGCTTCACTTCCTCTGGAAGTCTCCGACATGTCACCTGAACCAGGGAATCTCTGTTCTCGTCCTCCTGGGATCACACAGGTAGGCTTTACTTTCCGGCCTTGAATTTGTAAATACATTTTAAACAAGGTAGGCTATGCATGTGTGCATGAGTGTGTTGTATCATGTCCGATGGTCTTTGTGTGGATCAAATCCGCTGTTTTTGTGTACAATATTGCACATCTCTCTCATTATTGTGGCATTTAATAGAAATAATTTTGATGACTTTAACTAACCCAAAACAAGAGACGTTTGGTCTGATTTAACTTAAAACAGTGAGAACAAAAAAGGTTTTGAACTCTATCATTCTACAATTATCCACTACTTAGCTTTGGTCTGTGTTACAAAATACCAACGAAGTAAGCTAAATGTAAATATTTCCGGACATTTATATAAAAAGTCCATTTCATGGGTCCTCCGAAGGCAAATTGACGGTTGCATCTCAACCTTCTTTTTCCAGGAGCAAATTGACAAACAAGTAAAATTGGATGAAATTGAAGAAAATTGGATATGCATTACTCCCTAATTCAGACTGTCCAAATACCATCATATTGAAAATTACCCACATGCAGACACGCACGTATAACCAGCGAGCCATTCCCATCCCGGTTTGATAGAATTTCGAGGTGCCACACAAGGTGTTCTGTTTACCAAATGAGTTATTCAGACATTTTATTTCTTTGCAGGTACACGGCCAAATTGATGGAATATGTGTCAGATCACTTTCTGACATCTGCTCATATTCATCAGGCTCTAAGTTTTCCAGCGTTGGTTCCTTCATTAGAGCGCCGACACAAAACTCCATCCAGACTCCATATCCCCGCAGCACCTGAGCTAAATTGGATTTTAAATAAATGTCAGAGTGAGTTTTACATTAACTCCGCGGAGCACGGATGTACGTCTAGTACCGGGGTCCGAGTTTCAGTAAGATAATGTCACGTTCGTTTTTCCTGCCGTCAATTGGCCTCGGCTGAGAGTGGCATACATTACAACGGTGACAGTTTGTGATTTTAGTGGCTTCCACAGCAGATTTTAGCATTCAGGATTTCTGATCCTGCTGAGCGCCAACAAGAAGAGAAGTTTTCATTACAAATGTGAGTAAAACTTTGCCAATATTCAGCTAATGTTGTACGAAACAAGACAATAAAAAAATACAATTAGTCAAGTGGAGTGAACAAACTCAAAAAAGATCATTTGCTAAAAGGAGAACACATTTATAACACTAAAACTGTACGGGAAAATACAACTGAGTATTAATGCCTTGCTAAGAAAAAATATTTGGATAAAATTGCAAGTAAAGTCATATTGCAAGAATAACATCAAAATAATATGAGAATAAAAGTTGTTTTACAAAAATTATGAATATTTTTTCTTTATTTTTGTACCACTTTATTTGTGTTTATTTCAACTTTAATTCTCACAAAATAATGACTTTAATTACCAACTTTATTCTTATATAACTTTATTCTCATAATTTTATCACTTAATTCTTGTAATAATTTTTTTTTTATTCGTCTAATTATGGCCTTAGTACTCCATCGTACTATTAATTAAGAAGTACAATCAAACAAATCACACATGAATAAGTTTGTTCCTACAATATGTCACTCAGTATAGCCCAGGAGAGGTTACGCAGATCATTTATCTGCTACATTTTCCTCAAATTGCGCTGGTAAAACACTGCTAACAATATTTATGCAACTAAACCAAAATGGCTGTTTGACAGTCATGAGATGTAAAGACACGACATCAGTCCGTTGTTTTTTTAGTACCAATGTACATTATTATCAAACTAGACATGCAAATATCTCAATTTATTCTTCCAAAAGTTCATATAAATTATTGGAAGATGTCTGCCTCATTTAGTCATGTTCACATGGAACACTTTACCAATATTTATTGGAGATAAATCAGAAACATTTATTTGAAACAGCTTTAAGAAAGTATTTGCAAGAAAACAAATATACTGAATGATTATTCATAATGCTGTTATGTTGATTGTGTATGTTTTTGTGCACATATTGAAATTAATGTCCTTTGTAGAATATTTTTCATTATAGTACAATTAGTTTGTTTTTACCTATGGCCTCTGTTTTGTATTTGTTTTTTTTTGTAGTTACTTTTATTTTGAATTTGTTATGCTACCTGTGTATGTTATGTAATTTTAGTTGTTTATGTTGAATGTGTGGAGTAGATGCAAGGAATGGAGACTAATGTGAAATTTTTTAATGTCCTCAGTCAGAGGCCTCTCTAGAGTCCTTGCGACACTGACTGCTACAGGAGTTCCTTCCTGTTCACAACAACTCCATGAAGGCACTTGTTGCATTTCTTTTTTTTCTTGGTGTAAATTAAGCATTTTTACTTGAATTGAATACATTTATAGTTGCATTTTTGTTAAAAACAAATGATGGATGCTTTTTTATAGGGAAACTCATAATTCATGTTCAGAAAACCGCATTAACAGAGGAATTTTTGTAGTGCACGCTGAGAGCACATCAACATCTCCTTTATAGCTTAGTCTGTATTTTAATATTTGCACCAGAACTATTATTATCCACCCCATGGGTCTGGGATTTCACATCTCTCCAGCAGTTTTGGTTTGATAGCGCTGGTCTGAGACCTGCCAATCAGGGCCTTCCCTCCAGCATATTACCGCTGCTCATCATTTTACAGTTTTGAAAACTAATTTCCAGTACATGGCCTCAAATGGCATTTCATTTTTGTGCGTCTGGATAATAGTGAAACTTTGGGGAAGTGACTAACATTCATTCCAGCCTCACAGGGATTTTAAATGAGGAGCAAAACTCAAATTATTTAGGGATTTATTTTAAGTCTGCTGCCTTTCTCTTCTCAGATAATGTATCTGATTTATATACATTATGCATATAACCCCAACTGTTGCTGACATTTTACCAAATATATCCATATAAGAAAACAACACCTATGTCCGATGTATATGTGGAAAATTGGCCGTAAAGGTCAAGGTTTGAGTCAAAACAGGAACTGAATGCCAGTAATGCATACTATTACAATAATGGCGGCTGTGGATGCTGCAGGAGCTAAAACCCACTCATGAGTGACTGAGTGGAGCTTCCACAGACGTGCTCTAACTCAGAAGGTCAATCCAATCACATCATTTTCTACGGTTTCATTTCTTGTTATTCGCTGTGGTCGATGCATACTCCTCATTGTGGGGTGTGGAGAATGTCTGAATTACCTTTTGATGTTTTAGCTCCTCTGATCCAAAAGCAATTACTCTGTAAAACCCTCTAATAATTAGAACAAATGGAAGCGGTACAGTAACCGGAGAAAGGAGAGAAATCGCTATTTGGGATGAAGTAATTGTTCTTGTTGAGCGTGTATTTCGGAATATGACTGCGGACGGAGCGGTTCTCCATTTTTTTATTATTATGTTTTTCTATTTGAACCTCAAGACGACTCATGACCGTGTCGGTTTTTTTTTTTTCTTTCAGCCCTTTGCTTTATTGCTTTACTGTTATTTTCAAGGATGAAACTTGACCTGAAAGATTGGATAGAAAGACCTTTCCCACATTTTCCATTTGCTCTCCTAAAACATTGATTTTGTTTATTTGTTGGGTTTTCTTTAAACCCAAACAGGAAGAACAAAGAATTTGGATTATGTAGCTTATGCTATTTAGTTTGTCCAACTGGTGGTGACAGATCTCAAGGTCTTTCCCCCGCAAAACGGATATTTACAGTCGACCCTCATCTTTTCAGTTTTAATGCGTTTTTCTGTGGAACGTAACTCAAAATTATTCCAAATTCTTGAAACTGAATAAATACTTCAGGATCATTCTTAAAATGTATATCAAGATGGTGTAATATTTGTGTGAACTAAAATACTATTAGTTTGACAGACGCACAAACAGTTTATAGCTAACATTTCTGAATTAACATTTATAAATTAACAAACCTGGAAAATTCAGAATCTTCAGACATGTTTGGTTTGAGAGACAATAGAATGTTTTTTTATTTTTTAAAGGTGATCTATTACGCTTACTTGAACAGGTTAGGATAAGTCTATGGACTATATAAAACGTTTTTATTAAATTCTTTGCACAAAATCATTCTTAGATAATGAGACATTAGTCAGAATGAGCTGTTTTAGAAAATCCTGTCAATTTAAATCCAAATACGTTGCTGCTGGCCATGCCCCCTAACACAACGTTTACACTTGCATGTGAAAATAGCTACAAACTGACACACAATTACATAACCTTACATCTTTGAAAAGCAGAAGTGGTGCCTCCTCCACAACTAACAACAATGCAGCAAATGGCTTCTGGATGGTTAGTCAACAACAAAACATTTGTCTTTTTCAAAGGCCATTGTACAGTGCATACAGAGGTAAAACCAGCTGACCAAACGTGCTGAAGCACAGGTTGCCAGGTAATGGTTGGAGCTCCACTGGGGTTGCTAGGTAACACCCAGTGCCTGCAGATTTGTGATGTTAAATTCTAGACACCAAAAAAACCATTATATTTTTGCCAAAAGAGAGCAATGGATGTTTCTTTTTAAGTGACTGGTCTGTTTATAGGGATAGATGGAAGTACACAAATGTGCGAAATGCAAATTTTGTATAATACATCCCCTTTGAAGATTGTTTTGAAAACGTTCATATTCATATTTCAGTCTAGCAAAGATAAGCATATGAATTAATCTGATAAAAATTTTGACAGCAGTCCTAAAAACATGAGGTGTTGTTTTCAAATCACTTGCTGCCTGTGGATTCAGTCTCACCTCCCAGTTTTTATCCAATACTGTGAGTGAGAAAGACACTACAAGCAGCTTCCTCTTCCTAAACGCTATTAGCAGCATTACTATAAACACAGAGTCTGAACCATTCCTGCATGCAGCATACAAACAAGTCGTATTAAGTCTTTACGTGGGACTTGTTTCCTCAAGCTCCCTCTATAATGAAGACCAATTAAAGAGCACAGGTTGGAAAGTGGCTTGGCAGAGGCAGAGCGAGTGCATTCTAACATGCCTCATAGCACCAGGATAATTAGGTGAGCTGGATGCAAGAACAGAAAAGGAGCTGTGCTTATTTTGGACCGCAAACTAGAAATTGGCACGGACATTTTGGAGGCAGGTAGGAGATTGGCAAGAGTCGCCCGAGAGAACGTTCCCCACGGGACGACATAGCTGCAGGCGTAGAGAGCCAGTGGCAAGACACTGTTCTGACAAAAAAAAAAAAAGCAAAAAAAAAAATAAAAATGAGAAAAAATAAAATAAAATGTCCTGTTTGGCTTCTGGTAGACTTATAGCAAACAGAATCTTTGCCTCGGGTTAAACTCACTTGTCTGTGTTTATCAGCACTTAGCAATTGTTCCAAGAACAATACTGAAGTCTGGAGGAATCTGTGAATTCTTGGTTTATCCACTGCTTGAAGAAGTTTAAAAACTCTTTAAGAATAAATCCAAGTATCTGATTAGGACAACTTTAGAAATTAACTCCTTCTTTTAAAAAGTGTCTTAAACAATTTCTGAAGACAATGAAACTGATGTGTTGTAGACATATTGGCATGTTTACTACTTCTACTCTTTTCAAAACCATGAACTGGATGCAAAACATATTTATTTTACTTCTCTTAAAATAGAAACATATACCACTAACACGTTTCAATAAGTTATAAGCTGTGGTCATCAGGAAGGTTCTGGCATAATTTGAATGCATATGTGAACGCCAAGCGGACTGGAAACCGCTCCAAAAGCAGGAAGTGGACTACAGCGCACAGCATTCTGGGTAAATACAACCCAAAAGTCTAGTCCTAGTGCTAGCAGGAGAAATGGCTAGTTTTTTTTTTTTTTTTTTCAAACGACAAAAGAGAAATTCTACAACCGCTAAAATCTGTTGGCGCTTCGTTTTTGCTTACATTTTGTGAAGACGGGAGTTGTGCTCAGTGTCTTTTGAGGTTTTTGTGTCACTTTCTTTGCGCAACTGCTAACTTTGCAGCTTTGGTCCCCAATCAAACCGAGTCTAGCGGAGTGTCAGATATGAAAACATCCATAGGTTATGAACAACTATGGCCCAGTTAGATGGTTCAAGCTTTTCACACAATCGAATGTTTGAACCTGAGAATAATCCCAAACAATCAAACAAAATGGACAAAGTGGACTGAGTTTATAAAATGGTCCTCATCTCAGAATTTATTGGAAATTTATGGATGGCAGCCAATAACATGTCAAGCAGGATTTCAGCTCCTGAGGCTGCAATTTCTTTTGGATTTTTCTGGGAATGCTCTACAAAAGAAATCAGAGAAAAAGTGGAATCTGTAAATACTAAACCACAAATAGGCAGGGTTATACTGAAACCACTGTGATTAATCAATTACTGAAATAATTGTGAACTAATTCAGTAATTGATTAATCGCTAACTGGAGTATATACACTCAAAAAAATACTATTTGCTGATTAAGCCAATGCATTCAGAGCTATAATTAAGCCAGAAGTGTACAAAATATCTATCTGTTTCGCATTTAAGATAAAAATAAGAATAAAAATTCTTGTATGTAAGAATTTCAGAAGTTGAATTTCAGCCTCAGACTATTCATGCAGAAACTTTCTTATAATCACCTAGTTAAGGTATTACATTTTAAGCAATAAAATATTTCTTATTTAAAAAAGGAAATGTATTGTTTGTTTACAGTATTTCCATCTTCTAATGTATTTCTGATATTGTATGGAAAAGGCTTTAGTAGCTTAGGAAAAATCTGCAAAATGTGTCTATATATTCATCCGATTAAATGTCAGAATAATCAATCGATTATTCAATTACTAAAATAATTATTAGTTGCAGCCTTCAGAGGATTGATCAACCTTTTAGTCAAAATTGTCTCATAAAGTTGCTGTATGTAAACATTTGATCCTGTGTGGATTAGAGAGAATGGACAGGAAATTCAACGCCCAATTGTAGTTTCTAAAATTAAATAAAAATATAAATAAACCTTTCCATCTCCCTAATAATGTTGGAATAGATGATTAAAAGCTCAGATTTAAAGCATCGCTCACATCCCTGATTAGTATATTTCAGTTTCTGGCTGCATGCATCCCTCTAAATTCATCTTCCAGGACAATTGTCCCCGACAGCAGCCTTCTGATCCACGTTGTAATTCATGCACTTGAGCAGAAATTGTGTACAAAGGACTCGATGGGGAAATACGGTCATCACTAAATCAATTCCTTCCCATCACCGAAGCCAAAACACGCCAGAGCTCCTGCAGGAATCAATGATAGGCTCTGCATTAAGGAAACTTTCTTTGATTTTATATGGTTTACAGGCTCTGTAGGGAGTGGTTAGGAGACTGAGCGGCACATTTCAACGATCGCTACGCCACAGAGCTAAAGAAAAACACAGGGATGGGGTCGCAGCAGTTATATGTTAGGAAAATAATCAGGCAACAAAAGAAAGCAGATAGTTAAGGGTTTGTACGTTTTTCCCCACTCTAAAATTAAATTATTTTCAAGGTAAGTTTTTAAACTTTTCCAGCACAATTTTGGAAATAAAAACAGTACAGATAAAATAAAATAAAAAATGGTTTAAATTTACTATTATATATTATTTATTCTACATTCTGCAACAGGGACAAAGTAAACTAACATATAACAAAATTTTATGCTTTGAAATGTCTCACACACAACATATACACCTGACTGGTCCGAGAACAAAACAGAGTTGGCAACAAATTCCCCAATTTCAACAATATTGTTCAATGAAAAAGAAATAAGAAATAAAATCATTAAGTCACTGCAACTTTTGCAATAATAAATGTAATGTAATATAATGACTAATAAATATTAATTACAGCTGCACAGTGGCGCAGTTGGTAGAGCTGTTGCCTTGCAGAAAGAAGGTTCTGGGTTCGATTCCCAACCCGCGTCTTTCTGCATGGAATTTCCATGTTCTCTCTGAGTACTCCGGTTTCCTCCCAAAGTCCAAAAACATGACTGTTAGGTTAATTGGTTTCTCTAAATTCTCCCTAGGCGTGAGTGTGTGTGAATGGTTGTGTGTCCTGTCTGTCTCTGTGTTTCCCTGCAACAGACTGGCGACCTGTCCAGGGTGACCCCGCCTCTCCCCCAGAACGTTCGCTGGAGATTGACACCAGCACCTCTCCAAATCTCACTAGGGACAAGGGTGTACGGGAATGGATGGATGGATGAAATATTCATTACATTGAAACATTTCGACCAAATCATGAGTTATTTATTGACCTTCCTGCTCAAATTAAATGTTCAAACACAAAATACAAAGACAGTTACAAACAAATGTTCTTATTATTTTTTCTGGCATTTTGCAAATAAAAATAATTTTGGTGATTCTAACTGACCTGAAACAAGAAACGTTTTGTCTGATTTAGCTTCAGACAGTAAGAAAAAAAATTTATCCAATATCTGGTTTTAACTGTAAAAAAGGTTTTCAAAATTTAGGCTTTTGATAAAACGTTAGATTTCACTTTATTAAAAAACTGCACAGTTTGAATTTCAAGCACGTTCCAAATCTTAAAAATTAGCTATTAAAATTTAATTGTACCTGGAAATTCAACATTTTAGCTCTTTAAACACAAATTTGATTATAGAATCCAGCTGCTATTTTCTCTTTTGAGCAACAAGGGGTGTACTTAAGATTTTTTTACGTATAAAAAGCTCAGTTTTACTGCAGCAAATGATCAAATAATTGTCAATCATTGCTGGTTGCTAACTACATTCATGCTGTTTGTTTTCAAACTCATTGCGTTGTTTTCTGTACCATGCACACTTATGGTTGATTGCATTAGTGAAAACAAACAAGTGAAGAGTAGAAAACCGTGGTGAGCTGCTTGGAGAATCACACTTAATTGGTAGAAGTAAAAATCTAAGAGGCCTCAACAAAGTTATTTTCTTTCGTGTTCTGATTTTTTTCTCGTACAGTATAACATTTGTATTGTTTATCAGTCAGCAGTGTCTGGTCAGGATGGTAATTATTTTGATGAGTGCAAAACATCTCACTGATTAAGGACAGCAGAGATTGTTCGCTGATTGTTTAATGGAAACGTTCATTGTTGGCCTCTCTGCCGCTGGGTACAAAGACCAACAGGAGGGAACCCTGATTTTCTCTCTTCTCTGCACAAGAGACCTGTAGCGAATATTTATTCCCAATTATACGGCATACTTTGACGGAGCATTCTGGTTATGGTAAGAAAATACCATGTAATTTCATGTAAAAGAAATTACATGAATAAAGTTGAACTATAATATCACTTTATTCAGGTAATATTTTGACTTTATTCTCGTTATTAGG
Source organism: Gambusia affinis (assembly GCF_019740435.1). Taxonomy (NCBI): domain Eukaryota; kingdom Metazoa; phylum Chordata; class Actinopteri; order Cyprinodontiformes; family Poeciliidae; genus Gambusia; species Gambusia affinis. The sequence goes on from NC_057888.1 coordinate 3,256,409, forward strand.
AAGGTATGAATGCGGAATCGATCACAAAAGTGAACTCTGGTTCGCCTACAAACCTCGGTCTTGGTTTGGTTCAAGTGAACTCTGGTGCGGTTTGAATGAATATGTGAATGCCAAGCGAACCAGAAACTACTTCAATAAAGTGGAAGTGGACTACAGCGCAAGGAATTCTGGGTAAATGAAACCAAAACAAACACAAGAGGCTAGCACTAGATAGCAAAGACAAAACAAAAATCCTACAACCGGTAAAATCTGATGCTACTCCATTTAAGTTTATATTTAACAAAGAAGGGAGTTGCGCTCAGCGTCTTATTATATGTTGTTTCCTTCAGTGGTTCTTGGTCCAACTCCCCCACAGGCGAGGAGGGGAACAGGTTTTTCAAATAGTTTGGTTCATTTGACACATTGCAGTGTGAAAGAGAACCAAAGCAGCTGAAAATGTAACAAATGTTGCAACTTCTGTCCACAATTGAACCGAGTTTACCGGACTATTAGACGTGAAAACACTCTTAGCCACATTGAGAAGACATTGATCACTTTGTGTGTCAGGCTCTTGTGGTCCATATTTGTTAAATTAGTAAACTGCTAAATCAGAAAACTATCTGCTTTCTTCAATCCTTCAATCTAAGAAATAAAATCAAACAGCAGAAAAAGCTATTTGAAACAGGCAGAGAGGATCTTCCAATGCAGAGGGAAAGGTTTTCTACAATCCATAGTTCTGCCACTTACCCCAGAAATGAATTTTTCATTAAATATCATGAGATTTGTTGCTGTTCAATTAATGACTTTTCAAAGTTCAGAAAAAGCTAAAAGAAGCCACAGTAATCCAGAAGATTTCCCAATATGATCACATGTTCACTTACCTGCATTTGGACCAAACCAAAAACATTTCAGTAAATGATTGCAGTGCAAAAACACAAAATACTACCAAGTATTTCAGTCTGGTTTGCAGTGCAAATATCCTAATACACCTGAAGTAAGAACAAAAGTACAAGTAACTTTTAAGTTTCTTGAACTATTTTATCAATATTAAGGAATTACTGACTTAAAACCAGCTCCTGAAAAGTTACTTGTGGTTTAGTTTTGTCTCATTTTAAGTGGACTAAGACACAATTAGGCAAAAATGACTTGGTAAAATTGGTGTTTTTCAAGTGTACAGCTAATTTAGAAATATATATGGGAGGTATTTGCTTGTTTCTAAAATCAAACAAACGTTCTATATTTTTTCAGTTTAGTTTTGCGTCTTTAGGGAGTTTCATTTAAATAGTCTCTACAACAAAATGTTTGAAGAACGGGTAGTTTGTTCTTTCTCCATTTATTCCAGGCACCAAAATAAAATGTACCAGACATTCGCCCCAGCTTTCCTGTTCCTCTGCTCGTTTTACTTTGTCCTCTTCCTCTGTGGTTGCTAGATGTACTCATCTATTTAACATTTAAGTTCACAGTCCACTTGACCATCCGTGATTAGACCACACGGACGAGTCTGTAAGATGGATTATACGGTATTTCATCAAACACCAAATATGACCCTGAATCACAGCCCCTTTTTTCCATATTAAATTTCAAATTACGTCTTGTTAATTTGTGGGTGAAGCATAATAAATGAAACCTTGGAACCATGAAGCATTGAGGTTGAGACCAAGAGACATCACTGCATTTAATTTAGGAGGCCAGTGGCCTGTCTACAAAATGAATTAGGGGTTGAAGTCCTCAGTATGTGTAAAACTTTATTCATTATCAATCAGTAAACTATGTAAAGGAGCTGATTTGATCAGATTTAGTTAGTATGGTAATTAATTACTGCTCTTTGTGTTTATTAAGAAGGTTTCTAGTACAGTCTGACCAAATGTGGCAAACTGAAAAAAGAAACACAATGGAATTTTAAATTAAAATATGTGACATTATTTTATTTATTAGTACTTTTCATCAATATTAAGGAATTACTGACTTAAAACAAGCACTCCCATCTCTTGCTAAAAAGTTGCTTATTAGATAGTTTGCCTTATTTTAACGTACTCATACTTTGCATTACAAACTAGACAAAAAATACTTGCTAAGATTTTGTGTACTTGCAGTTAATCTCCTAAATGACAAATTAATTACTCTGTACTTAACTGATAAAAACTTTGGCAATAAATACAATAAATCAAAACATGACTTTTCTAACTTTAAATGAAAAATCTGTGTTTCAGATAAATCTGAGTGGAACAAGTACATTCTTTTTAATTAATATTAAGAAATTATTTACTTAAAACGATCTCATATTTTGTTGAATAGTTTATAGTAAGTTAGCTTTGTCTTATTTCAAGTGTATCAACTTAAAATGAGCTCACATCTTACTGAAAAGTTACTTTTGTCTTATTTCAACTATATTATGACGTTTGCACTAGAAACTACACCAAAACTTCTTGGTAAGATTAGGTGATTTAGCTTAGGAGTTGTTGAGTTTGAAATGTCTTTTTAGTTTTTAGCGTGTCTGACATGGAATTTGTTAGCATAATTAAAAGGTTGGTGAATTAGCCCTGGCCGGTTGACCACGAGGCTTTTAATTAATGGGGACTTGTCCTACATTAAACAACACTGTGGGTTATCGCATTATGTTGGCGATTATTCCAGCCGTGGAATTATTCACCCGAGAAACACCATTGGAGAGTGACAGCCACTTTGTCAAGCGTTGCCCTCCCTCTTTCAGTTCACGGTTGTCTCTTTGGGTTGCAGACTTCTTGGCACGTATAGTAAATGGCAAAGCTGCTTGAAGGCAGCTAGGAGAAAGACGGATGGTACAGTAAATGTTAGATTCAGGACGGGGACCGGCACTGTTACTGTCAGATAAGCAGAGAACGGAAAATGTGGGATGCCGGGCAATCCAATGGGAATCTTCTATAAGGTGGGGGGAAATTTTTTTTTTTTTTAATCCAGCAGGAATAGGGGGGAAATTTGTATGAATAGAGGTATTTATTGCATACAAATATTTAAAAACGATGTGATTTGATTTTATGTATCTGTTCGGGCTTGCCGAATCCCCTCAGAGGAATGAAATGGCAAAGAATTGGCAACGTCCAAACATCTGATCACTCTGCTTGTGCAGCGATTGTGGAACGCCTGTGTCAGTACAAGTCTGAATGAGCCTGAAGTCTCCGAAGCGCTTCGAGGATGCCCGGTTCTTGAGTGGTGGCAGTAAACATCGGCAGCACTATCAAAGGCTTCAGCTTGCCCTGCTCTCCATCAAGCCTCCTCTCAGCTAATGCCTGCATCTGTAATGTCCCAGCGGCTGCCTTATCTCCCCCGGCCACTTGGATTCGTTGCCAACCTCCGGTTCACGGCAAAGCTCTGATCTGAAGACAAGCAGGCGGCAGTGCCAAGGTGGGCAGCAGAAAAAAGTGACCTCCCAAAACCCCCGCTCTCATCTCTCCCACTCGCATTGTGGACTCCCAAGCACACGCCGACTGTGGGAACAAAAACACTGTAGTGGATTATCCCTTTGTGTCTCATCACAATGCAGAATCACAAAGCGGCGCGCGGTCAACCCAGCAACATGAACAGACGAGGGAGGAAACGATTATTCAGATTAAACACGATTAATCAATTATTAATAGATTAATTGCGAACTGGAAAAAACAGATTCAAAATGGCATTCTGCTTAAATTATAACATATTTGTATTTTATTTATTTTCTACAATTTCTGTTAGTTTATTTTTTTAGTTATTAACTTTTTATCCATGTACTTATGGAAATAATTGCTGCTTTGTTTTATTTTTGGTTTTTGTTTTGTCATTTTTTGGTTCGTGTTTATTCTGCAAATTACTGTTTGGTGTTCATTGTTGTGTTAAAAATCAGAAATAAATCATAATTTTTTTTTTAAAAAAAAAAGCACAATATATTCTCAACAGTAATTAAGCCAAACTGTGCAGGAAATTACTGAGTATTAGGGCCATGCTAAGTAAATTACAAAAATTTAATTACAAGAATAAAGTTGTAAGAGAATATTATGACTTTTGTATTATTTCAACTTTGTTCTCATACAAATTCATTCTTGTTAAACTGACTTTATTCTGGTGTACACTCATTCTGGTAATATTACAACTTTGTCCTTGTAACTTTATTACTTTATTTACATAACTTTTTCTTAGCATGACTGTAATATACTGAACCGAAGGGATATTTGATGGAAAATTTAAAAATAACTCTTAAGAGCATGAGAACGTTTCTTTTTACATTTTTCCTTCACTATATACGTTTTTTTTGTTTGTTTTTTTTCAATTAAGATGTTCATTTGAGTGCTGCTCTAAAATATCCTATAAAAACCTGGCATGCAAGGAAAGAAGCTGAATATTGGACATTAACTTAACTACCCTGGACTTTCCTCTGATGTGGGAGCACACTTGTGCCTTGTGTATTGTTGGAAACACTGTTGAAAAAACCAATAAAGATAATGTTGGAAAAAAAAGATGTTCATTTGTTTTTCCAAAAAAAAAAATCCTTAAACTCCATAGTTTTAGCACTTTTAAAATTACTGTAAAAAATCTCCTATTATGCAACTTTTGTTTTTAGCTATTAATTATTATTAATCCAGAATAGAATTGTTCTTTTTAACTGTAAAAACTCCTCAGGTTATAATTTTACTTGTATTAATGGTGTTATTTCAAAAGATACTTAAAAATTTTACTTTTTGTTAAAATTTTGTATATTTTTGGGAAAGGTATGTGCAGAAATTGTAACATTTTTGTAAGACGATGTTAGGAAAAAAAATCAGCAACTGTGACTCTGACGCAAAATCAGTAATTTGAGTTTTCAGTGATCACAAAAAAACCATTGCAGCATCCCGTAGGGGCTGATTCATTACAAATGTAGCCATTAATAAAACCTTGGTGGGATCCAGAACTTCAGATCGCTCTTGTTGGTTGTGATATAATCTCAAAATCCCCTGAAAATGTTACATAACAAACAAAAAGTAAGAGATGAGTCTTCCCACCTGATCCACAACGTGAACAAAACTATGGAGCTTTATTTAGTTCCTTCAGGTTCAGTTCTGGTTTTTCAGATTAAATATTTTCTATTCGTCTTAGACTCCAACCAGAGAGACATGATCCAGTCCTTTTTAAAGTGCATTACCCTTTTCATATCGCTTTCCCCATCCTCTGTATTTGCTCCCACGTCCACAGAGGCATCATGTAACATTAAGACCTCAATAATCAGGCTACAGTACATAACTTATTCATGTTGAAAAAGCCACTGATCCTACTGTGGTGCAGCCGCAGGGTTCCTGTGGGACCGGACCAAAGGTTAAATAAGCTGCTCCTGACATGCAGCCTCTGTGTGAGTAAAAACCCAACAGTACACACCGGATTGTGTTTGGACGGGTTCTGCTTGGTGAAATTATACAAACAATTATTATCTAAACAGATAAAAGGCCACAAAGACAGACTAGAAGTGAATGTTAAAAATGTTTGACTTTGAAGTGCCCTTTTCAAGTACGACATCGATGTGAAGTTATTGATTTGCATATGAAATTAATGCCACTAAACAACCAGTCTGGTGGTCTTTTGATAGCTATAGGGTGCCATTATTTATTCATATTCTCAGTTGAATACAGTCATCTCTGCTGCTACAGGGGTGTGCAGGAGAATAGGATTATACTTTCTGAAATGAGATCAAGGTTCCACATATAAATAAAGAATCATGATTGACATTCCCGAGACAGATTAAGCTTTTGTATTTCACAGATGAGTTGATGTAGTCATTAAAAGTGGAAACAGAAAAGTATTTCATTCCCCAACGTTCATTACAGTTTATTTTGCTTTTAATTTTTTACGGGTTATTCCTTTAATACTGGAGCCCTAAAACTCCCTCTGGTGGTTGTTTTGACACATTGTTTTGGTTAGGAAAAGAAGACAAATCCAAGATGGCTGAACGTAATGCCGAAGTATGGATTATGACAAAAATAATTTTATTTTTTATTGTTATAATGGTAAAATAATTTGCACATGTTATTTTAGCTTGTAACTAGCTAGTTTGCTTTGTTAGTTAGCTAATGCTTTGTATATTTCAGTTTTTCGATGGTCGAAGAGAACACAATGGTCATTCTTCAATAAATTAGCAAAAAAAAAAAAGAATCAGTGTATTGGAGCATCATAATATCTGTCTAGTTGGTGAAAACGAGAAAAGTCTGGTTATGAGTCTGAAAAGGCAACTAAATTACCAAAACTTTGGCATTTATTGACCAAAGTTTTAAAGATTTCAGTGCTAATAGGATCCACAACATGATAGTTACAATAAGTATAATGATTTGGATGAACACAATTTGAGGTAATTTATCACATAATCCACATTATTACAAAAAAAGAGCATTTTGTAATAATTAGTACAAAATAAAATGTTACACAATACTATTTTAATTATGTTTATCACATTTTGAGGTGAGATTTTTCTACATTATTGCATAAGGCAACGTCACAGGGAGCTGACAGTTTTATTTGCAAGATACTAACAAAATTTAGAACACGTTGTTGTTTTCACGTTTGATCATCCTTAAACATGCCAAAGTTTAATACAACAATAACAAGTCATTGTGAGCTGCTTTATGTTGCAGAAATTAATCAAAAAGGACACACACCATTTCTAAAGCTGGAAAGGACAGTGTGTGTATGGTTCAATGAGCCATACACACACTGACGGATTTGCTAATTTTTCAAGCAACCGCTTGAATTGTTTTTTTTAACAGGTTCTGCATATTTAAATAAATAGTCACCGACGTAGCTGGGCAAACCAAGAGAAGACCATAAACCAACAGCGTTTGATTTGCGGTTAAGGCGCTTCAGTGTGACAGAAGAACACTTTTTAACTGTAAATCACAGTATGCACAACAGATGACAGAATAGAAACACTCAAGTCGGGCAAAAGGCAATGAAAAGAGGCATTGACACAATAAACAACTTTAGTTTTGTGAATAACTGGCCATTAAGAACACACACTAGGCCTTGAATGTGAAGCTAAGTAGTTCCCCTGACACTCGTCCTTCTAATGGCTTGTACTTTGTGTATTCAGCTAGCTTAGAACAAGGATGTCAGCAGCACATAACAGGAAACTCTGCTGTTCTTTGGCTGCTCATATATCTTCCTCCACCTGCGTGTGGCTGTGTTTCAGAGCGATGCTTTTAATCAGCGTTATGGATAGTTTTAATTTGCCAGTGTTTAATATTCCTGTCCCCATTATACTCAGGCAGTGTTTAAGCAGCAGTATTGAATTTTTAGAATGAGTCATTGTAACTGCACCACGCATCTGTAGCAAAGATAATTCAGGTTGGGAAAACAACCACCCTATCGCTTCTGGCCGACGAGGATAAATAAACTGCTACAGAAAAACATTTAAGCGTCACGTGTATTACTACAATGATTACTGTTAACGGGTAGGTAAAAAAAAAAAAAACAACAAAAAACATCCAGGCTAAAAATAAAATGCAACATATGCAGGTTTAATATTGCTTTTTAGAGGTGCAATGAGATTACATTTCTGCTAAGGGGGATATATTAACATAACACAATAATGTACCTGTACAACAAACCAATAAAACAACCAGAAAATAGAAGAATACTCTATTTATGTACTGGAACAAGAGAAAAAAGTCATCCTACGCTTTTCAGGAGATGAAATACTGATATTAATTTCCATTTAAGATCTGATATTTATCTGCATGTTATTCCCTTTAATGAGTGAGTTCTCTCTGGGTACTCCAGCTTTCTCCCACTGTCCCAAAACGTGACTCTTAGGGTGTTTTTACACCTGGTAGTCCTGTTTTCTCGATTTGATTTGGAAATAAAGTTGCAGCATTTCTTACATTTTCAGCTGCTGCGGTTTTCTTTCACAACGCACAAATTAATTGTGAAACCTGTTCCCCTCGTCGCCTGTGGGGGTGCTACACTAAGAACCACTGAAAAAAATGACAAAACATCAAAGAAGACACTGAGCAAAATGTAAACAAAAATGGAGTAGCACCAGATTTTAGTGGTTGTAGGATTTCTCTCTTGTCTGATAAAAAACCATGAGTCATTTGTCCCGCTAGTGCTAGAATCTCCCATTTGTTTTGGTTGTGTTTACCCAGAATGCCCTGCGCTGTAGTCCACTCCATATTTTTGGACCGGTCTCCACTGGACATTTGCACACCAGAGTTCACTTCAACCAAACCAAGACCAGAGTTAGTGTTTGTGGTTCGAATCAGAATTCAATTGCCCAAACAAACTGGACTTTCTAAGCAAGCAAACCAGAGTTTTATTAAAGTGGACTAAATGGGGTTGATGAGAATGAAGCCAAAGCATTTTTCCCACCTCATAGTTTGGTAGACTCCATACAATTTGGGACCAAAATTGGAACATTTGTTACATTTTCAACTGCTTTGATTCTCTTTCACACTTCACTGTGTCAAACGGCCCAAACCCTATAGAGAACCTGTTCCCCTCCTCGGCTGTGGAGGCGCTGTACCAAGAGCCACTGAAGGATACTAAAAAAAACCTCTATAGAAGACAATGAGCACAACTTCCTTTTTCAGAAAAACTGAGTAGCATCATATTTTACCAAGAGATATTTCTGGCGCTAGCGTGAGACACTCACGTTTGCTTTGGTCGTACTTACCCAGAATGCCCTGTGTTGTAGTCCACTTCCTGGTTTTGGAGCGGTCTCCAGTCTGCTTGCATCCACACTGGAAAAACACAAAATCTTTTTATAAATTTTATTTTTGTCCAGTTTCTAACGGAAACTGGACAAAAGTTAGTTTTGTAAAAGACAAAACTAACTTACAGTAACTTTTCAGCAAGAAACAGCAGCTTGTTTTATGTCAACAATTCTTTAATGATGATTTTAAAAATTATAGTTTCACTGGGAGGAGATTATTTCACTTATTACAAAGCATTAGTGAAATAATCTGCCAGTGGAAATAGTACTTTTCATTCCTCATCAAAAGGTTTACGATAAAATAACATGTTTTATTTTCAAGCATTTTCAAGCTAACTTACAGCAAGTTAGCCTTGTCTGTGCAGCCAACCTTGCAGCAACTTATGACCATTTTTACAGTGAAACGAATTAAAAGCAAAATTGAACTATCAACTGTCATTTTGAGGTGCTATTAAATAACGTGTGGATAAAATGTTCTGACATAACGAGAAACTGGTCAATATTACAGTAAACAACCTGTTGTTATTATTTCTGTTAGGCAGATTTTTGCATGAAATGCAACAAAACATTTTGTTTCAATTGGACTCGACTCACCATTTCTCAACCGGGACAATTTGACTCTATCTGAGCTGAAATACTTAAAGTGTTACTGTAAAGAAGAATATTTCTTCTCCAAAGATTGATGTTAGCCACCTTCACTCTCTATTGTTTCCTTAGGACAGTGCAGTGATATACTTATCAAGCATCTATGCATTTTTAATAAGTGTAAATCAAAAATTTATCATGGGACTGTATTTACCCTGATGTCTTCAGATACTTAATAGTCAGTCCTCTCCAAGTCTGATTAGACACACAAAACAATCTATAAAGCACAGATTCAACAAACGGCTGTTGTAATGAGACATGTATGCAAAGTAATGTAAATGAAGTGGTCTAATTGCATATATTTTACATGGATTTGGAGCACTAACTTTATCTTCCTTATTACTTCTCTGACTTGCATCTTTAATGCAGCTCTGCAATGTCCTCTTACTTGATATATAAAGCAGTTACACAAGCTTTAATCTGAAATAAAACAACACCAGCTGGGATTATTTTTATGCTTGGATGCTTTTGAGGTTACCTCTTTTTTTATGTGTTTACATGTTTGGTTGGTTTTTGCTTTAAAGCCAATTATTTTTCTGAATACACTACAGCTTTTGTGTTGTTGAACTCAAACTTCAAATAATAATCTCAACTGTGACAGTGCATTTATATTTAACTGGTATGACAGAAACGCTATGTAATCAGAATTAATGAAACAATAAATTCAGTAATTAAGGGACTCTTAAAGCAGATGTGTTAATATCAACAAAAACTGAGTCAAAACCCAACACAATGAGGTATCTATATCAGGACTACACATTTCAACACATTTACTTTGCAAATAAATCAATAATAGGTATTTAACACATTAATTGTTCTCCTTTATAGAGTAAAATAACTTTAACAACATTTTAAGTCTCGAAATACATTTATACCCAAAGAATCGCATCTTGGTGTATGCTAAGCTAAGTCACTAATTTCAAGGCACGACTTGAGCCACGAAAGTCCGACTTAAAAACTAAACACCATAAATAAATATCTGCATTAAACAAATTTAATTTTATGCTTTATTAACAATTTATCAAATAAAATTTTACCTGTTTGACGTCTGGCTGCACGGATGTCCTGAATTGGCGGTAGCTTCTTTTAACGTTTCTTTTTTTTTACCCTCTAGAAAGTTCCAGAACGTCTGACGTCCAGGAAGTGAGGTTATTGGTCGACAGTTTAACACATATTCTGCATGTGTATGGCAGGCCCTTTCAACATAAAATCATGAAAACTTTAGGAACATCTTATCGTCTTCGGTCAATTTTTCAAAACTCTGCTTGAAAACTTGTGATATACTTCAAATCAAACATAGCAAGTAAGAATCAACTATCTTTGTTTTAAGTCAGTTAATACGTTACATAATTTTACTTTCAAAGATTTACGCCATAAAAACAGAAAAATAAATAAAAAAATAAAACTAAGAATAAATTAGTATAAAAATAAAATCATAATATTATGAGAATAAAGACAGCATTACAAAAAAAAGTCATATTGCGAGAATAAAGTTGTACATAATATCTTGAGACTAAACTCGAAATAATACAAGAATCAAGACAAAATAATATGAGGTCAAAAAATTATAAAAATAAATTTGAAATAATACAAGAAGGTGGTCGTAATATCAGAATAAAGTAATAATATTTTGAGAATAAAGTCATACCATTATAAGAATGAAGTTGTATGAGAATAAAGTCAAAATTACACAAGATCAAAGTCATAATATAAGCATAAAGTCAAAATATTATGAGAATAAAGTAGTAATATGACTTTATTGTTGTAATACTACCACTTTATTCTCATAATTGTATTTTTTATTTTTTTTCTTAGCAAGACCCCAATACTCCGTCCTAATTATGAGTGGGAACTTAGCGTATTTTCTTGCTACCTGAATCTGTAATTTGACAGCTTATATAGCCGAGTTCTGACACAGACGAAGGCAAACATCAGGATAAGGAAAAAGAGCCACAGGGTGACTGCAGTGACATCTGACAACAGATGGAGACAACATTACAGTGCTGCAGTCCTTCATTAGAAAGGCTGCCAGCTGATGCCTCTCTACCTGTTATTCATATTGATAGCTGGCACATAATGTTCCTGGTTGCATGTCACCTTTGAAAAATTAAACCGGTTCTCTCATCTGCCTGCTCGCTGTCATTTAATTAGCAGAGATACAGCTTCCACACCACCCCCAACCCATTACTCTCTCTCTCCACAATGCCAACATCCAAAGTAGCCATTACTGGTAAAAAAAAAAAAAAAAAAAAGGGGGCAAAGATGTTGTTGTTTTGCAAAAAACAGTTACCATACACTGCGTCATTCAAATACGAAGATGGAAGCTATTTATAGACCAGGATGGATTATGTTTATTTGCTAAACGTTTTTGCTAATGTGTCTTCTTCTACACAAAATATCTGTCAATCATCTACCATACGATGAATCATCTAGCATAAAATAATGTGATTTTATTTTTAATTATAAATATCTGTTGCCAGTCAGCTGGTGTTGTCATCTTATGGAAGTGTTTTTCTGTTTTATTAAGAAACCTAAAAATAGTAAACACAATAAAACTAACAGAACATTTCTATATAAATCATCCCTTCATAGGGAAATAGAGAAAAAAAGCACAATGGATCCAAAAAGCAAGTTAAGCTATCCAAAACATAATCATTAATTTCAACTTTTAAGAAAGAAAATAAATGGCAATATGCTAAAGCTAGCCAATTATAAAACAGAACACTAGTAAAATTTAAAATGTTATGTTTATGTGCATCTTTGAATAAAGTTTTTTTTAACATTGATTCAAATTTACTCTCCCTAATAAGTTAAAAAAATTATGTATTTTAAGATACAGTTGGTAACTATAATTGGAAATTAACATTGACATGTTAACCAACAAGCATTAGCAGCAAGCTAGCTAATCGGTGAAGTACTAGCTATTCAGTGTTCAATGCTAGCTACCAGGTTAACACACACACACATAAAAAAACACATTGTGTCTGAATAGCTGTTCATTCTCTCTAAGAAATAAAAAATATTCAATACAGATTATGGATTTTCTTTTCTTTTCTTCTTCAACCATTAATCATCATAACAGGAAATTATATTTCTCAATAATCAGTCCACTAATAAAGACAGAAAGTACAGTGTAGTGAAAGTGTTAGTCGTGTTTTTATATGACAGTTTAATTCATGTGGGGTGGAGGGGAAATGGGGTTCTGTGGCCAGGAAAGAGGAATCAGATACAGACATTTCTCTGTTTTCTCCCATAATCTAAACTGATTCTGTAAAAGGCTAATAGATGGCATCCAATTTGCATATAAATGATTGGGGCGTCTCAAGTGATCTATGACTCGCAGTCAGATTCAGTTGTGAGGGAACGGCAGGGGAGGACCAGAAAATATAGCTTGGAAGACAGAAAGACAGAAAAATGAGGAAATCATGCTCTAGATTTTTGGGCTTGCCTTTTCTCCAAACAAACAGAAACACTTTTACATTAAACATCTAAACATTGTATTTACATACTGCATTTTTATGAACTGTTCAGCTGAGTTTAGTGTGAATGTCAGCTAAGATAGTTTAAAACTAATTTAATTCATCCAAGATTTTTTTTCTGCTTTTAAAAACAACTTGCCAAAGCATGAACAATTTAATATAAATCTGCTTATTCTGCTTCTGAATAAACATTTAACAAGGTGTGTGTTATTCTCCAGTAGTTTCCATCCATCTCATTTGTTGGGTCCTTTATTGTTGGAGTCATAAAGGTAAAACTGAGGCAGTCCCGTGTAGATGATGAGTAAGATTGCAGGAATCATTGTCCAAACGTCTGCTGGGTGAATTGTTATCAATTGAGATACAAGATTGGAGAACAAACATCAGTTTATGTTAAAATACAAATGGTATTTTATCATATTACAGTCTGCACAGTACCTGGGTATGGTTTATCCATCTGATAGCAGTTCCTTTAGGAAAAAAATACTCACATTAATTTATGCTATTTTCATTAATTTACCTTCCTCCACTTTGTTTTTAGAGGTTGTGAAATACATAAAACAGCTTAAATTGATAAATTCTGCTATACAGTTCTGTTATACGTTTTTGAAATTATTGTTAATGCAAAAATTTAGATTGGAATAATACTTTTTATTCATTACATTTTACAAATTGAATCTCATATAATTAAATTTTACAAATTGAAAATGAAGGCAGTGGCGCTCAAGTCTACGTTTAAAGGTTTTTGTGTTGTTTTCTTCAATAATTCTTGGTGCAGCGCCCCCACAGGCGAGGAGGGGAACAGATTTTTCAAATAGTTTGGTTACTTTAACACAGAGCAGTCTGAAAGAGAACCACAGCAGCTGAAAAATCATTGAATCTACTGGACTATTAGGGGAGAAAACACACTTAGAGATAAATATTTTATAGTAAAAACTTGCCCATTTTAAAGTATTTTTACTATTTTCTCTTCAATTGAACTGCTTTTATGATCATTTGCTCTTTAAATGTCAAACCACTGCTTTAATTTACTCCTGTTTCTGAAGTTTGTGTCTCTGACCTCTTTGGCCGGTCTCCCTTGTAAAAGAGACTTTGGTCTTAATGGGTTTTCTTACCTGGCTAAATAAAGGTTAATAATAATAATAAATCTATTTATGCTTGGAAATATTGTCTTCCAGGTGCAAATTCAGCTGTCAGCACTTTCATTTACCACAACAATAAAAACACAAAGTGTTTAATATGTCAAGAAAGTGAATAGGAATGAAAATTAAGCATAATTAATTGTAATGTTGTTATATAAAAATGAAGAGTTGTAAAAGGGGTAGAAAACAAACAAACAAAGGAGCCTACTTTTCATAGAGAGAATGCTATATTACATTATTTGTATCTCCAATGTAATATATGTTTGTATATTATGCTATCTAAGCTGTCACAACAAAACCTTCCAGACATATTTTGGCTTCATTGTGCTTTAATGTGCAATTGATTTGCGTAACTGGAGACATACTGATGATAATGAACACAGAAGGCCATCAATCCTCTTTACAAATGCCAGTTCCATCGTAAAGTGCTGATCAGCTTATTTCTGCATGATGCACTGTTAATGGCAGCCACGTAATGGCTTCCCTCCGTGCGACCAATCATTTCAGCAAGTAGTGTATTATCTGGATGTATTTTAAAGTGTTCGGCCTTCGATTTCCTCCTTGCAGTGCCGGCGTTGTGTTTATTTAAATATTGAGCATCTTTACCGCTCAGGATACATGAGGGGAAGATGCAGCGGCGCTAAAAGTTCAGGGTCAATTATTCTGCTGGGTTTCATTAAGAGGCTGTCTGTAAGAAAATCAATCTCTTCTCTTTTAATCATACATGCTCAATACCGGTTCAAAACAAATGACAGGGTGAAATATGTGCTGCTCTAATGAGGGAAATGAAGCTCAAATTGGGAAAGAAACATTGACATCTTTGGAAGCTGTAATGTGTTTCAGAATGATTGATATTTTGATAGAAGCAAAGACAGGTCAACAGTCCTGTCTGGCTAATGAGATAAGTTTGTATTGTGGTACACTTGAAAAAAGACTAAACTAACTTACACGTAACTTTTCAGCAAGACACAGAAGCTTGTTTTAAGTAAATAATTCCTTAATATTGATTTAAAAAAATACAAGTTCTACTGGCAGATTATTTCACAAACACCAAATTTTTAGCTTCAAAATAAATATTTAGCTACCATGTTAAAAATTGAGCCTGCTAACAATTTTTTTGTTTCAAGCTTATAATTTAGCAAAAGTGTTAAATATTGAGCTACATAGGAACATTTTTTGCTTGCCAACAAAATTTTTAGCTTTAAAAATGAGCTTCCTGACTAAATAATTAATAAGCTAAATGTTCAGCTTACTAACTAAATGTTTAACCCACAGATTAAATGCTTAGTGTGGAGCTAAATATTTAGTTGGTGAACAGTATAATAGCTTGCTAACTAAATAATTAGCAAGCTAAATGTTTAGTTTACTAACTAAATGTTTAGCACTTTCAGTTTGCTAATCAAATATTCATTTTGGAACTAAATATTTAGCATTAAAACAAATATTTAGCTAACATATTAAATAATGAGCTTAAGAAATGTTTTGGGTTTAAACTAAATATTTAGCTTTGAACTAAATATTCAGGTTCTTGGTAAATGGTTTGTACTTGTCCAGAAGACCCCAAAGCGGTTTACACATGCTAGAGCTCCTGTTGGGTTGCTAGGTGACGGGTGGAACTCTGTTGGAGTTGCTAGGTAACTGCACAGTACCCTCTAATTTGTGACATTATTTTCTGAAGGTTTTTGAAATGGCAAATTTTACACACACCAAAGAAGATTAACGTATTGCCAAGAAAACTTTTATTTTATATTTTTTAGAAGCAGTAGAAACTTAAAAGTAGGTACGAAAATGTGCATAAAGTGAATTTTTCCATAATAGGTCCCCTTTAAAACACTTCGAGGTGTCAAAAACTGAAGTTGTTTGTCAAAAACACCATTGTCTGTGTGCATGAAACCAGGAGGAAATAATGACAAATGAACAAGAGCTGAATGGTAATCAGCAAGCAAAGGCCAAGTGTGTCAAGGGCCGGGGGAAACTAATTGGATAAAACCCAAGGAGGACAAGCACTAAAACAAATCAGGAAGTACATCAGAGGGGGGGGAAGGAAAAAACTCCCAGATTTCCAGGAAAAATACAGGTTGACATAAAAAAAAAATGTAAACCAGAGCACAAAAACATGATTCTAGTTCAGAGTTTATTCTTTATTACAGGCTGTGAACTCTTCAGATCATTAATTTATGCAATTTACTTTCTAATGAGTCGATTAAATTTAGATTTTAAAAGGGCTGGCATGTTTAATTAATTTGTGGCAGATAATTTGCCTTACAACATTCAAAGCGTTCCCTATTGTATTATATGCATCCTAAATTAAATTATTGCAAAATAAATAAATAAAATAAAAAATAAAGATTTTTTTAGGTTTTGAAGTCATTATTGGTTGCAATTTTGAAAACCTTTCTGTATTATATTATCCAAAAAGATTAAACACTTGATCAACACCTTTTGACAAATATTGAAGATTGAACATTAAGACCCTTAAATTGATGAGTATGAGCTAATGCATATGAATGAAAACCTTCTTTTCTGACACTGGATGATTGACTAGGGCAATGAGAGGGAAAAATCTGCCTCCTTATGTAAAATGACCAATCATTAATTATGCATACACCTTGATGAGATGCTTTATTTTTAGGCACTGCTGAAATCCCCAAAGCGTGACCTTTTCATGGCGCCAAGCAAACAACGGGGTATTTATTACATGCATACTTCACATGGATATGACAGCCAGGCTCACAAACAATACATTTACCGACCAGAGTCACTGTGATGTTATATTTCTACAGTTTCATTGTTTTCATATTCCGTTTAATTAAAATCAAAGATTACTTTCTTTTGCCGTATTGCTTTGCAGTTAGTTGGTTGAATGCAACAATTTTACATCCCCAGGTTTAAAAACTACTTACTTTTTTTTTTACCTTAATTGCTGAATTATTGAGATGTGCAGCATCCGTCTCTGCTGACCTCTTGGTGTCCACAGTTGGAAATCTGTGGTGATGATAATTAAGGCTCATCAGAAAGCAAAGACCCACAGGTCAGGCACTGACGATTAAGAATTTATTTTATATTAGTTTGCAGGATGGAGTTGGGGACAAGTGAGCGGATAGAGTACCTTCAAGCCAGAAATACATTAAAGAATCTTTTCAGTATAATGTATCCTCTAAATTTCAGAAGTCAGTATCTTCTCTGTAGTAGGAAGCCATGATGTTATTCCTAAAAATATGTATCAAAACTGCCTTAGCTACCCTACGGATTGACACAAATGTAATTTGGTTAAGACAATTAAAGCAAATTTATGCCTAGTGGAAAGTGATGAGGTGTAAAAATTTTCCAAAGCTTTCTTGTTGTCAATAGATGTTAGCTTTTGTATCTGTTAGCATGAGTAGCTATTAGCTCAAATCACCGATAGCTTAACTATGACAAATTACGTTACTCCAGATTAACACAAATGTAATTTGGTTCAGACAAAAGCAACAAAGCAAATTTCTATCTAATGCAAAAGTGGCGAGGTGTAAAATAATTTTAAAAAGCTCAAATTTACTGTTAAACAAGCTCTGTTGTCATTAGCTGTTAGCTTGAATCATTGGTAGGTTAACTACACATTTACATACAGCAAGTTCTAAAGTGATGAGAAAAAACATTTTAATAAGCTGATATTTTCTGTTAAACACACATTGTTGTCGGGGCGTGCCGTGGTGGCATAGGGGATAGCGCGAACCATGTTTGGAGGCCTTGAGTCCTCGACCCGGCGGTCACGGGTTCGACTCCCGGACCCGACAATATTTGCCGCATGTCTGTCAGCCTACTTCCATATAAGGGACACTAGAGCCCACAGAAGACCCCCTGGAGGGGTAAAAAAAAAAACAAAAAAAAAACACGTTGTTGTCAATAGCTGTTAGCTTGGGTGTTAGCATGAGTAACTATTAGCTTAAATTATTAGCTGTTTAATTACTAATGGCAATTTGTGTCACTACAGATTGACACTAATGTCATTTGGTTCAGACAATTAAAACAAAGAAAATGTATCCCCAGGCCAAAGTAATGAAGTGTAAAAAGATTTTTAAAAATTTAAATTCACTGTTGAACGAGATTTGTTAGATTGGTAGCTGTTTGTATGATTAGCTATTAGAAGGCAGATGTTAGTGTACAGTTTTTAGTAAAAGTAGATCTTGTTGTGACAATTGCCTTATATTGATAATAAAAAAACAGATTAATTTACTTAGATCAAGACATATTCTGTATAAATTAAATAATCTGTCAGTAGAACTATCATATTTTTTATCAACATTAAGAAATTGTTGACTTATAACAACCTCCTATGTTTTGCTAAAAAGTTGCTTGTAAGTTAATTTTCTTATTTCAGATGTACGAAGATATTTGCACTAAATTCAAGACCAAAAATACTTGGTTAGATTCTGAGTTTTTGCAGTGTAGCTGCTATAAATGTAGTGCTGACAATAAATAACAAAGCTGCACTTTAAATGTACAGTAATTTATATTCTTGTGTGCTTTACTTTAGTGTGTTGCTCTAGTGCACAGAAGATAGTTGACAGGTAAAGTTTAAGATCTAATTGCCAATTTCTTTAGCAACTGGGAATACTTGCTTCAACACCACTATTAAAATTGTTAGCAGTTCTGGAGTTCCCTACATTTATTCGTAATCCTCAGCGGCAACACTGACAGGCAAGTTTATGGATCCTTTACAAGCGACCTCAGACGGGAATGAAAAACTGACAAGGAAAAAATAAACCGAAAAATAACCAATAATTGATATATTACTTTCACAATGTCATCTAAAAACGGTAAAGAAAAAAGTTTAACACTTAAGAAGATTTAAGGTGGAGAAAAATCCCCTAATAATCCTTGATAAACACATTAGGTCCAGGGTGTAATTTGGCTCCCTGATTGGTACAGACAGCTCGAATGAGGATAGATATGCCAGTCTCTGCAGCCTGACTGAGAGTGATTGATGACTGCTGGGTTTCTTTTCCTGCATGGAAATCTACCTGAGAGCCATACCAAGTCCAAACTGCCCACACTCTGTCACCTCACATTACATCATGGAAATCATTTCAATATAAAACATTTTTTTCCCCCTCCAAACAGACAGCAGATACATATAAAAACACACAGAGGATGAAATTGATTATTTAAAAAGATGTAAAAGTGCATACGAAACAGGTCAAACAATTTATTTTTTAATCTGCAACACTGAGGCCTTCAGGGATTCATCATTATAAGATATGAATGGTTTTTTTTTTAAAGTAAAGCAATGTTTCTCCCTCTAGTAATGTACAACAGGTCAAATAATGCACAGTATTTCACTCTAAAAGCAGCATACAGGTTTCACAAAATCACTCTCTTCAGTGGTATGTGCAATGACTGACCCCCCCTAGTGGTCAAATTAATAATAGCCATATTAATCTGGTGTCAATCTACGACAGTGGTTAGAGCCACGCCACTAAAAAATAAAAAATAATGAATAAAATTACAATAATAAAGGCATAAAATTATGCAAATTATGTCGTATGAGAATACCTTTTAAAAAAAGTCGGAATAGTAAGAGAATATTACGAGAGTAAACTCGTACGTGAATAAAGTCACGCAAGAAGTCAAAATGATGCAAAAAAAAGGGTTGTAGGAGAAAAAAGTTGAAATAATATGAGAATAAAGTTATAATATAAGTATAAATTATTACAAAAAAAGTTTTAATAATATGAAGTAATGAAAGAATAAACTCAAAATAATTTGAAAATAGACGGAAAATATGAAGGTAAAGTCGCACTAGAATAAAGTCAGAATATTTTGAGAATAAAGTGAAAGTAATATGAGAATAAAATAGTATTATGAGAATAAAGTCAAAATTATATGTAAATAAAGTAATAATATTTTGAGAATAAAGTCTTAATAATATACAAATAAAATCAAAATAATCAAAAAATAAAACGGAAAAATTACAAGAATAAAATTCTACAATTACAACTTTATCCTTGTAATATTACAACGACTCTAAAACAATTTATAACTAGGCAATGCTGTAATTTTATTCTCCAACAATGGTAAATATTAACAGAAGTGACATTTAACAACTCCGGTTTTCTTCTGTTTCTGCTACCTTAGGATCCAATCTTCAATTAATCAAGTGTATTAATAGACCCGTTTCCTTGACGCTACCACAGGTCTGCAATAAAAATTCACTGGTATCCAAAACATTAGATTTCTCATTCTTAGAAAAGTAACCAACGTTAAAAATCCAGACTCAGCAGCGAGTCGGCTCACGTTTTTGTGACGAGTCCCGTCTTTTTTTCTTTTCCAACTGGTTTCCCTGTGATCTAATCAAAACAATGTCTAAAGCCCAAACATTTATGCAAAAGAGCGGCACAATAAAGATTTCACTTATGTCATACGCTTCAGATGAGACTTCCTGTGACCCCTGACGAGAGCCGAGCTGACAAGGAAACAAACTGTCACGCCGAACGAAACAACGGGCCCCGTCAACTTCATGCTTCAAAACCGCGCCGGTGATTTGTTAAGTGTGAAACGAATTCAAAGGGGGGAAGAAATGGATTATTATTATGTGCAGAGGCAGCTTGTGACAGCATCATAATTGTAGCTTTGCCGGTTACTAGAAGAAAAGAAACAACAAACTGTGGATGTTTGCACCAATAAATGTAAATCAACTGGATTTTTAAAGTTTTGCTTTCGAAATGAATATATTAGACAAGATACAAGAATTACCAAATTTCTTAATGCAAATATATATTTCTCATAATATGTCATTTTTATGGAAAGCATGTTTTTGTTATTTTGTCATCTAAGGAGTTTCTTGTGCAAGCTCAACAAGAATTAAATGAAACTTTATAAACTATTTTATGCTTTCCTTGACAGTAGAAGTTTCTTGTGCTGGCTTGACGGACATTTTTGACACGAGTTTCTGAAAGTTGTCTAAATTGTGGCTTTTTGGCTTCTTCTTGAACCGGACAACTCTTTAACTGAGAATTATTATCCAAAATTCACTTCGTGTTTATTTTTATACTTCATTTGGAAGTAGCTAACTAGACGCTCATGTTTTTTGGTATCTCAAAAATGAGCCTCTTCGAAAACCTCCCGAATATTAAGTCACATTTGAAGGGCATTGTACCGTTGCCTAGCAACCCCAGCAGAGTTCTGCCCGTTACCTAGCAACCCAACTGGAGTTCCAGCAAGTTTGATCGGCAGGTTTTATCGCCGTAGATGGCTGCTGGAAAAAGACAACTGGTTTGTTGTTGACTTGCCATCCAGAAACCACTTGCTACATTCTCTTGTTGGTTGTGCAGGAGGCTCCACTTCTGCTTTTCAAAGATGTATGGTTGTATAAATGTGAATCTGTTTGAAGCCATTTTCACATGTGAGTGTAAAAGTTGAGTTTTAACCAAGATCTTGCCCAGTTACTGGGCAAAGAGTCAGTAGTTCCTTTATATGTATTGTTTGATCTCCTAAATAATTGACTAGCAGAACCTTTTTACAATGAGTATAATAAATTAATATGCAGTTTTTCTAACTTTCATTTTCACAGTATATTAGTTTCAGCTTTTCATTTAAATTAAAAACCAGTCCCTGTCTGTTTTTTCAATCTTTGCCTGAATCAAATTAATTCAAAGTATTCCAGCCCATGAGTGTTGGAAGGTGTTTGTTGCTAAACACTGAAGCATTAAGAAACACTCAAGACATGATCAGTGCATGTCACTGACACAAATAAAACTAACACAAAATATCCAAGATAAATGGTAAAACTAACAGAAACATTATTATTTTGCTTAAGAAAAGCTTTAATGGTGATGTGATTAAAAATCACAAGCCTGCACTTCAAGTAATCAAACATATTTGACTGAAAAAATGGACTAATCTTCTTTATCTATTCAAAAGCTTAATAAAACACTGTTAAATCTGTAATGACTCTTCTGACTTTATATCTGATTAAAATACAAGGTCTGATTCTGTTTTTACACATACAATTTTTTATTTTCTGCCCCTTTTTATAAATCTGTGGCCTTAAAAAATCTAAAAAAAATAAAATAGGAAAATTATAGTCGACAGGCACATAATTGTCTTTGCAAGATCCCAAAGGTTCACATTGAATTATTCAAAAGAGCCCTCTTGTTCTCTCAGTCTGGATCGACCTCATTACAATATAATCTAAGCTTAAACACTGATTTACCGCACCCTGGAGAGCACTCACAATGAGCAAATTCAACAGCAAAATCTGGTTGTCCCCTGACTGTACTACCCTAAAAATGTTCAACGTTTTATATGTATTTATCTTCCGTAATTTGTAAGTTGATTTCCATTCATTTTTCATGATGATTTCAATGGCTAGTTTGACTTGAATATATTTTAAGCAGCAAACATTGAATTATTATGTCGCTGCCTTTGTTTATTTAATCTTTTTATTTCAAACCAGGAAGAAAAAAAACACTGTGCTACACGACTTACAAAGTTCACACATTTGGAAACAATAAAGCGAGGGTTTGATATACAGTAGGCATGAACGTAAATAAACGGCAGAGTAAAGGGAGAAAAAATAAAAAAGGTTCACGCAGGAGTGCAAAGTGCCTCTCTTCTATGCTTCAGAGCTTTCTATGTTCATTCTTTCCACTCCGCTCTTCAGTTTCACAGTACAAACTGAAGTGCATTTCACTCAAACTTGAGAGAAAGCTGAACTCTGACTTGAGCTTAAAGAAAATATGACAAAAACACAACATTCGATTCAACATTTCACATAATGCAGTTCAATGAAAAACACTACAAGAACATAAAAGCGAAAAGAGAGACGGTGCAAAAAGAAACATGGAAAATGTACAGTTACAATAATAACTAGTTAATGTAGCTTTGAGTTTTGAGAAACTTAAAATATTACCCAAAACGCTTATTTTTGTTAGCTACTAATTGTGTATAATAACAAACAAACATTGAATTGAGGCTGTTTTTAACTGCTAACTTTGCTAACGTCATGTAGCAGCATGACACTAACATTTACCTGGATGTAATTGTTAGTGTGACTCTTATGTTCGTCTCAGACCCAATGGACCTTACCAAGCTCCGCCCACAACCGACCCACGTGACCGCAAGTCTCTCAAACAAAGCCTCGCGGCGCATTGTTTCTATGTAAACATGACTCCATTAGTGCATAATTTCTACCAGATTTTCACAAAATATCAGCTACTACAATGGACAGAGGAACTAACTAGTTCATGTCATCAACTGGGAGGAGGTTACTGGTTTCTCAGTCACAAGCTGGTTGCAAACCTGAGACCAGCAGGTGTCAGTCGGTCAGTTATGGTAGATCTGAAATTTGGTTTGATGACCTCAATATGAGAAGCTACAGACTGATAAGAGGAACCAAAGAGCTCTGTTAAGGTAAAGAAGCCATTTGTTTGTTAAAATTTAATGAAATATATTTGTTCTATTTGATGTTTGTTGTGAATGACGTATAATCATAAACAAACAGGGTAATTAGTCCAACGTTTAGAAACTACAGCGGCTGTAATGCGCCACAGCAAAGGTAAACAAAAGTAAAATAACCCGAACAGGTGATCAACTCAAAACCACTCCTACCTTTTTACTTTCTCTCTCTCTTTGTGGTTTAAGCACACCTGTTACCGTGGCAACCGCCTGCGCCCCAAGACGAGCAAAGATTACGTTAAAAACAAAACATTCAGTCCGTTACGATATCAAGTTTCCAGGCTTGATATTTATTTCTGGATTATTAATCGTTGGTTCCCTGAACACAGCGATGGTTGATTAACCAGCTGTACTTGGTGCTCGAGTGGCTAACACGAGTAACAGTTTAGTCCAAAGCCTTTTCTGCTAAAATAAAATCTTTAGTGTGTGTCAGATGCAGTACACATTACATATTGATCTGTTTAGCTAACGTAAGACTGTGTAGCAGACAGGCTACAAGGTGTTGACGTTGTATCAGTGCTGCTATTATGTTGTACTTAGCTAACGGGAAGCTCGTGTGTTTGTGAGACAGCCATGCAGGTGATCACGTAGAATGAGCATCAGCCAATGAAAAGCGGCCCCTGTGGTAAGGTCCATAGGTCGACTTCACAACAAACACATTCTGATTCGTTGTATTTATTCTAAGAAAAGAAGAAAACAAGTCGGTGGTTAATATCAGACCAGCCCCAATAAATTTAATACAATGAGAAGTTAGCAGCAGTTAAAGTTTGTAAAATTAAATACAGCTAAAATAAAACCCTGTTACACTAGCATTCATTTTACAAAGTGGAAAATTATTTCCATTTAGTAAATATCAATATCAAAAATAAAAGATTTTTAAATTGTTAGCATTCTGAATTTTCTTTGCAGCTAGCTGGCTGTGCTGAAGTGCTATCAATAGTAAAGCGCATAGACCGAAACAATAGGTTGCCATTTGACAAATAAAGGAATAAAATGCTAAACAAAACTTAAAACATGTCATTTCTTTTGTAGGAATAATTTAAACATTCACTCTCCTAACTTCCTGTAGCAGGTATTTATGCTAAGGTGCTTATGCTAGCTTGTGCATTAACTGGAGAAACTATGTTTCTAAACACAAAATAGGTTTTTTGTATAGAAAAATACCATTAAGATGATTGTGAACTCCAAACAACTTATAAAGGAACTGTTGAAGGAATTTAAGGAATGCTAAATTTCATGATAAAAAAAACCTCAGCAAAACAGATGCACAGTAAGTGGTTGTGTTGCACATGATCTACAAAGATTGCCAGTGCAATTGATTGCACGTGCAAAAATGGTGCAAACTGCCCGCTTCTTAAAGAGACAGAGGCCAATTTGAAGATATCAAACTGCTACGTCAAGTTTCTTTTATGTTTTATTTTTGATATATGCAGTTTTCAGATGACAGAGGACTGGGATCATAGTAAGAAAAAAAGTACAATTAAAATGACAAGAATAAAGTAATAATATTATGAGAAGTCGTAAAATAATAAATAAAGTAATAAAGTAAAAATATGAGAATAATGAGATGCGATGATGGGTGAGAAAGCATTTCACATGTTTAAAGACTCCGGCATTTTGTTCATGTCACCAAGAAAGGGCAGAGATTCAACTAGCTTATGAAAATATTTTCAACATGAAACATTTCACAATCTAAAGCTGCATTAACCAGGAGTTTTTCAATGAAACACTGACATGAATCAGGTCAGGTTGATCCTTTGTTGACATGACTAGACTCTCATATTGTGGACAAATGTAGCTTTTAGGCTTAGAAAAAGAGTGGGCTGTGCTATTTGGCAAAACTACAAAATCCATTTTATTTTTTATTCAGTGCAAGTTAATTGATTAAAATCACTCTGAACGCCTACAACCTATTAGCTTAGCTCTTTGTGGATGCTTTCATTCATCTAGTAGTTCAATACAACATCAATTAAACTGTCTTTTATCTTAAAGAAAAGCTTTTTAGGTTTTTAAAATCTACAGCTGGTAGATCATCTTTATTTAGAGTAATGCAGAGATTATAATAATTGATAATACATTAAGGAACTACCTCTTTAGATTATTTTTTTATTAATTTTACTTCCTAAAACAAGTAGGATTTTAAAAGCTCTAAAGATTTAAATCATTAAATTTTATTGTCCAGTCGCACATAAAGATTAAAGGTGACTTATTATGCTTCCTTGAACAGATTAGGATGGGTCTGTGGTCTATACTAAACTTTCTTTTGCACAAAATCATTCTTAGATCATTAGATTTTAGTCTGATCAGTTCAGAATGAGCTGCTTTAGGGCGCCTCTCACTTTAAATCCTAATAAACTGCTGCTGGCCACGCCCCCCAACTCTGTTTACACTCAGATAAAAATGGCTGCAAACTGATGTACAATTATGCAAAAGTACATCTTCAAAAAGCAGAAGCAAAGATCAAAAGGCATTATTTGTGTTTTTGGGGTTGTAATTGCTGTGTTGCACAGTCACAGTTATACTCTTATCCTAAAAGACAAGTGAATAGTTTTTATCACAATAGGGCCATAAATTATTATGATAAAACCTTAGGTCTATATCACCCAGCCTTAGTAAGTCAACCACTGAACACTTGTCTTTTCAAGCAGCCATTGTACGTACAGAGGTAAAACCAACTAACCAAATGTGTTAGAGCTCCTCTGGGGTTGCTAGGTAACAGGCAGAACTCTGCTGAAGTTGCTAGGTAACGGTCTGCGCTTGGCTGGGGTTGCTAGTTTTGAAACAGCTCACTTTTCAGACACCAAAAATAATTAAATTAATTCCAAATAGTGGCTAGGTGTTTTTTTTAAAGTGCTTATGATGCTTTTAGAAGTAGTAGAAACCTAAACAGATTAACTAAAATGTGCAAAATGTGATTTTTTTTTTTTTTGTAATACATCCCCTTTAATATTTAACATTTAGAAACCTTAATCATTTTTGATTCTCTGAGAAAGTTCTTTCCACATGTCTGATCTCATTATTATATTATGAGAGTTTGATATACTGTAATCTGATTGAGTGACTGAACAACCTACATCACCTTCAAGTGTCCCTCAGCAAAGGTCACGGGACAAAAAGCTAATTCCTAACTAATGATAACCTGCATCCTTTGTGCAGTTTGGCTCATTTGCATCACTTGTGCGGTGTTGTGTTCACTGAGGAAGAGGGAGAATGGCCACTCCCTCACCTCCGATGGTATAGTGAAAAGCTCATTCTGAACCTTTTAACTTGACAAAGCAAGAAATGTTCTGGCTAAGAATGGGTCCACAGAGGCCAACACGTCACAGAAAGGAGAACCGGTGTGTGCACAGGGAATGCAATAAGGCTGCACTGCAGTGTATGCATTTTTGTTATTTCTGACCATTTGATAAATGTGCCTACCCTTTCCCTTGGCACAGTAATCAAGAATCAGTTAAAATATTCCGACTCTGCAAGGGGATACTTCTTTAAGAAGCTGAAACTTGTGGATGATTCCCAGAGATGTTCACAAATATTTGTTACAACTCCCTGGACGTTACTGCGAAGTAAAGTCTCCAATCTTTAAACGACTAGTTCAAGTCTCTAATAAGACTCTAATAAAGATAAAGATTTGTGAGATTAGGGTTAGGGTAGTCCCAAACTATAACTGAGTTAAATCCCAAGTCTTTACAGGATGAGTCTAGGTCAGGTTTCAAGTAATTTAGGGAACAGTCCAAGTCAAATCTCAAGTTTGAAATGGACAAATGATAAACTTGATAAGTCCAAGTGAAACCTCCTGCCTTTTAGCACAAATTCCAAGTTAAGCGTTAAAGCTGAACTATTTTGCCTCCTTGAACAGGTTAAGATAGTTCTTTGGGCGATACAAAACATGTTCATTACAATTTGTGCTTGTGTTGCTAGGTAACGCTATTCTTTTCCAGCTTCCATTGTAAACCAGCTGCCAAAACGTAGAGGAACTCTGCTTGAGTTGCTAGGTAACAAGGCTGGGCTTTGCTGATTTATGACGTTACATTCTTGTGGTTTTTGAAATGGATCATATTCCAGACACCAAAAATGTTACCTTAATGCCAAAAACTGACAGGGTATTTGTGTTTTAAGTGCCTGGGCTGTTTTTAGAAACCCAAACGGAAGTACAAGAGCGCTCAAAAGCAGACAATCATGTTGTAAGTGACGGTGTTTCCAGCTACTTTTCTAAATCTCAGCTACTCCAGAGTTTAGCAAGAAAATATTTGTAGCAATTTTATTTCCACTCCTCTGCAGCCATTTTCACTGTTTTTCAATAGAAATCTACACTGCTTAAGTTGTTATTTTTATAGCATTTCTGAAAATGTTTCCCATTTGGGCAGCAAAGACAGCGACAGGTCAGCGTGCACTTGACTTACTCCCAACTTTCTTTAATCGACACTGGATCTGGTAAAATGGGGGAAAAGTGTTCACCCTGCAGACATAATTATTTTGGAAAATAACGCAAGTAAAAATGTAGGACATTAGTGAGTAGAAAAGAATAAAAAGCTTTACTGTCCCACATAAACACACCTGGATTCTTTACTCTTAGCACCAAAAAGAAGATAAATGTTTATCCAGGTTTATCTCTGTGTGAAGCAGGAAAAATTAAAGGAGGAGGATGGTTCATGCTCCCTTATGACAAGATGTCTTCTGAAGAAAGTGTATGTAAGGCAACCAGACATGCTGTCAACATTAGGACTGCTGGCCGTCTTTGGTGCTTTTTATTCTGCGCACACAAAGGAGTGATTGGCTGGTGATTTTACAACAATCATCACTGGAGCTGAGTAAGTCAAAGAGCAATTAAATTGCTATTCTGCAGCAGTTGCACATTTCCTTGACACTCGTTTTCCACTACGCAGACTCATTCAATATATTCTGCCTGAGGAAAGGGATGAAACCCTTGAAAAAAAGGGATGAAACTGGAAGACGGAAAACTTGATTATGATCATTGGAGAAGTCTAGTGTGGAGATTTAAACACTTGGGGCACTACTTTCAAGAATATTTGATCAAGTAAAACATGTCTGTTTCATTTGAGTATGGACTTAGTGAAGATACTCTCTAGGGCACTCCACACCAAAGCAATGCATGAAACACAAAGAAATTAAAAGCAACTAAGGGTGTTTATTTCCCACCTGATAGTCTGGTGGACTCAAATGGAGTCTACTCAAACACCATTTGGGTTCCCAACCAAACTGGTTCTCATCCATTTGGTTGGGAACCAGAATTGCAACATTTGTTGCATTTTCAGCTACTGCGGTTCAACATTCTGCACGGTGTCAAATAAACAACAACCTTGAAAAACCTATTTCCCTCCTGGCCTGTGGGGGCGCTGCACCAAGAACCACTGAAGGAAACAACATGAAAACCTCTGAAGAAGACACTGACCGCAACTTCCTTCTTCACAAAACGTAAACAAAAGCTTTAGTTGTAGGATTTATCTTTTGTCTTTGGTAAAAGACCAAGAGTCATTTCTCCTGCTAGCGCTAAACTATTACGTTTGTTTTGGTTGTATTTTAGTCCACTTCCTGCTTTTGAAGTGGCCTCTGGTCCGCTTGGCGTTCACATATGCATTCAAACTGCACCAGAGTTCACTTCAACTGAACAGAGACTGAGGTTTTTGGGTGGACAAATATTCACTTTTTTTGTCCTAAAATGGCAGCTGTGACCCAAAATGTCAACTTTTTATTGTGTTTGTGGCATTTTGTCTGTTACATCTCTACAAGAACTGTGAAATAAAACTAGAACAAGCAGCTGCTCTGTTGATTAAAACCAGCATTTAGATCTTAAACCTCCTTTTGTTGCCAGAATTGGCAGCTGTTTTTGCATAACTTTGCTGTGAAGTGCTTTAGATCAAGTCCTAATCTATTCAGTTCAGATAGATTAGAACATTTGTTTCTTTCTTCTTCTTGGACAAAGATAATGTGGGCAATATGGGAAAAAAAGAGGAATTTGTATTTCTGAATTGGAAAGGTTGAAAAAAACAAATTAAAAAGCTTATAGGAATGATTTTTGCAGCAATCCTATCAGTTAGAATCCCAGTATGAGTGTAATTAATAATACTCAGCTTCATCACAGAAACTTACCTTGAAATGCAGTCCATTTCTACACTTAAGGTTTGCTTTTATTCTTGTCAGAATAATGATACATCTGCCTTCTTTCTGCCATCAGTGGCTCTTTTTAATCCTCTTTAGTCATTTTGTTTGTGTACCCTTTCAGAAATATTCTTTTTTTTTAATAACCACATTCTGGAGGGTATCTTTTTAACTCCACGCTTATAATGAAATGAATACATTTTCGAAAATAACCTTCCCAGGCTGTGCATCATTATGATGAACTGTGCTAACACAGCAGGCAAAATATCACCACCGAATTGCCCTTGAGAATTAGCTTTTCTGTAATATATCCCAAAATGAAAAAAAGAGAGAGAAAACATGTAACACAAGCTTTTCCTCCTGAGTATCTGTACCCTGGAGTCAGAGAAGCATCTGGTGGAGAAGTTAAATCCATCCAGAAGCCATACTGTCAGTTCAGGTCCCGGCGGGTTGTGAGGAAACCAGTGACAGACGTTCAAACCTTTAAAACACCTGGGTTCTTCCTGGCCTTAATCACAAATTCACCACTGCAACATCCTTTCCTTTTCTTGAAGAAGAAAAGATGTGGGAGGGGGTGACCCACTGAGATAAAAACAGCACGGTCTTCTGCTTTGTGATGTTAGTTAATAAGGCTGCGGAAAGATCTACCATGCGCAAATTCAAAGTATTTGAATTGCAAAAAGATTTTAATCTGCAATGCTTATAATGAGACAAGAAAGTTGGGTCAGGGATGTTTTCCTGATAATCATAGATTCAGACGTTTGATACACTTAAACCAGCCCTGTTTTGTCCGCTTTAGTCCAAATCCAGTCCGTTTGTCCAGAAAGTCTGCTCCAAAAGCAGGAAGTGGACTACAGACCAGGGCATTCTGGGTAAATAGAACCAAAACAAACGCCAGAGTTGCTGGCATTTGTTCTTTTTTTTTAAATCAAAGACAAAAGAGCAAATCTGATGCTACTCCAGTGTTGTCTATATCTCGTGAAACAGGAAGTTGTGCTCACTAGCTCCATTTCCATTACAAATGTGAGCAAAACTTTAATATTCCATTAACATAGAAAAAACACAATTTCGCAGTCTAAGTGTTTCCATTAAATAAGAAACCAAATCACATGTGAATACATGATAAATCATTAAAAAAACATGTATCATCATCATCCTCCTCCTACCACTTCCTGTTTTCTTATTGATCGTTTCCGCCAGTAGTAACATCCAGTTGTTGGTCACATGACTCTGGTGAGGCAATAAAAAAATTTCCATTTCAGTTTTGCAAAATGCTCTCAAAAAGCCACCTCATCCCATAAACTTATCAAAAAACAAGCTTCTCCTAAATTAGCGTGTTGCCATTTAGTGAATTTATTTTCATATTTCAAAAACAAAATCTGACCAAGCATTTTTGTCTAGTTTCTAGTGTAAATATCTTATAAGACAACACTAACTTAAGAGTAAAGATGTAGCAGCTTATTTGAAGTAAATATTTCCTAATACAAATGAAAAGCACAAGTTCCACTGGCAGATTATGTGACTTATACCTAGAACTTTTTAATCAATATTAAATGAATTATTGACTTAGAACAAGTTCCTTTTTCGTCCAGAAAAGTTAGATGTAAGATAATTTTGTCTTTTTTCAAGTATAATAAGATGTTTGTTGTATAATACACCAACAATACTTGGTAAAATGTTATGTTTTTGCAGTGCAGTCAGTGAAAAACACTGATAGGTTCCATTCATCACTAATTCACCTTCAGCTTTTAAAGTAAGACTTTGTTTTTGCAGTGTAGTTTTAACTTGGGGGGATTTTAATTTATTTATTTTTGATACTTTCATGGAGATGCTTGTGCAAATGTGAAAAGGCATTTCTCTTTCTTCAGTCAGAGGCTTCTTTGAAATCGCTGTATTACAGACTGCTACAGCATCTACAACAAAATACAAGTTGCAACAACATTAATAAAGTATTTCTGAATTTAAATTCAAATGATTTTCCTAAAAGCAAGCAAGTGATTTCTGTTACGTCTCCAGGTGTCAAAATGACCCCTTTTTTGATGCTGCACAACCAGCTACCATAGGGAGCGATGCACCTTACCAGACATCCACACTTGTCTGCAGCGTTGTCAAAGCTGCCGCTACTTGAGAGCGGTTCTGCTCGATACGTCATGATTTGATTTGTAGCAGCAGAGCAAGTTTCAAAGGAGAAATGTGGGGAGAGAAAAGACGACTGGCAGCCCTGAAGTGGAGAAATGTGAAACCTCCTTCATAATAGGGGAGGAAAGATCGACAGTTACTATGTCGCCACTTGTCAGAAAGAGGAGTGGAGGTGCACTGCAGAGCGTGAGTTGTTCTCAAAGTAGTTTTACATGCTACCTTCTGCTAACTGTCAGAGCAAGACTTGGAGCAGGAAGGAGTTTAATAAAAGATGGAGCCTGTTGGGCACAGAAACTTACACAGAGGGAGAAAACAGCTGCAGCAGGCCACAGTTAACCATCTCGTTCTGAGCTGAAAGTGGACCAAGCTTTATTCCACCAGCTTTTGTCACAACGAAAAAGAAAAAAAATCCACAAGCATCTTCTGTACCCAATTAGGGAGCAAAGCTAATTAACTTTGTGGCAATGCTCTAGAAAGTAAGGGGATGGTGGTAAACAGGCTGTTGCCTGCATAGATTCAAACCCCATCAGCCAAAACAACAGAGATAATAAGGCAGGAATTACTGGACTTAATAAATCCAAGTTAATAACAGCGTGGCTCCATGTTTATGGGCCCTAACTGAGCAAAATAAACCTTAAAAGGTGATGGTGAAGCAGTGGGAAATCCAACCCTACACATTTAGATTTTACTCACAATTTTCAAAGAAACTGAAGGTAAGCACTGCAAAAACAAAATCTTACCAAGTGATTTTGTCTAATTTCTAAAGAAAACATGTTAATACTCCTGAAATAAGACAAAAGTAAACATTTCCAGCAAGAAATAGGAACTTGTTTTAAATCAATAATCCCTTAAAATTGATAGTAAAATAATCTGCCACTGCAACATGTTATAAATTAAAACAATTTTTCTAACAAAAACACAGAACAACTTGATCCTAATCTTTTTGCACCTACAAAAACACGATTTGTCCAACTTCCACACGTGGTACTAAATCAGAAACGTATCTGACCGTTTTCAAAATTTTGTCATCAAGATAAAAAATGAGTCATAATTCTGTTTTAGAAGAGGCCGGATGAAGTAAATCTGGGTGTAAAATATTGGTTATTATGGGTAGAAACTATTGATCCGGCCTGAAATCTGACCTGAACAATCAGAGTCACATAAAGACAGTTACAAAGTCGGCCTTCTATTGCCTGCAGAACATTTCCAGGATTAAACAACTAATATCTCAGGAATATCTAGGGAAAAAAACTCATCTGTGTTTTTGTTTAGTTGTTAATTATTGCAACAGTGTCTTCACACGTCTGAATTTAGTTACTGGTAAGGAATACTGGACTTTCTGTTGATATTGAAATGATAGAAAAGTAAAAACTGAAATGCTTATATTTTTTATTTTCTGATGGTTTAAGAGTTTGTCGTCTTAGGAAATTGTTTTGCATTTTTCTAATTTTACTAAAACTCTCACTGGTTCGATAAAAAAATGAAGAGCCGTTAAAAACCTCCTGGTTATTCCACCACATATTGATTTATGAACTCTTTAGTTCAGAAATCATTAGTCTTGTTGTTTCTAAATGAATATGAACTTGTTTTCTTTGCATTATTTGAGGTCTGAAACCTCAAATGAAGAGGCATATTTTTTTGTTATTTTGACCATTTCTCATTTTCTGCAAATAATTACTAACATTTTTGCTTGTAATTTCAGAGACATGTTGTCAGTAGTTTATAGAATAAAAGAACAATGTTCATTTTACTCAAACAAAAGAGTAAAATCAGAGAAACTGAGCATTTTAAGTGGTCTCAATTTTTTTCAGAGCCTTATGTCACAGTCAATCTTAAATTAAAAACTTTTAAGGGTAAAAAAGAAGAAAATTTACAAATAACTTCTTTAGTTATAGCTATGTGAAATGTTTTAACTCTGTTTTGTTTTGCGTTATATTTCAGTGCAGTGAAGTAGTAGATATTTGATATTTGATAATATATTCAGACCCATATTTTAGTGTTTGCAAACCTTCCATAAAACCCCTCATTCAGATGAGCAAATGTCATCTTAAGCAGAAACAGATGGATTAGAGGTTTTCTTCAGATTTCTTGTATCCAGTGGATTTTTCTCCTCTTTATTTAGGGCTCAAGCTGCTTCCATTTCAGTGTCACGCTGTAGTCATTAATCAGTGATTATGGTGATGAGGGCAAAGTTGCGATGGAAGGAAGGAAGCAGGAAAAAAGAAGATATTTTCAGTGGTTGGATTTAAGGTCATCTTCAGTGAAATGCTTTAGGCTATTACAGTTAGCGAAGTAGCTATATTGGGTTTTATACTTTAAATGCTAATGCACTTCTGGGAGACGTGGATTCATGAAAACAAGGTCTCTCATCTTGTAAATAACAGCAAACCAGACTCACAGAAAAGAAATGCAACATCACTGAACTGAAGTGCCACACGGTTGACGTCAAATCAGCTGGGTGTCGAACATTTACTGCAGCGAAACACAGCAAAGGCTGCAACAAAGAGGGGAAACAAAGGGTTGGCGAGGAGAGGGGCTGAAAATGGGCTTTTATTTTTATTTATAATAGCCTTCTACATCATATGCTGCATGCAGCTTGACCACGCATTCAGCAGCGTCCTACAAAAAGAAGTTACATAACCAGAAATCAGTGGTTGGATAATTCTAAATAAAACGCTATATGGGTCAGTTAATGTAGAGGAAACAAAGAACAGTTTTCTATTCATAAAGTAACGAGCAAATCCGAGCACATGAAGGGTACATACAGGAAAAAAACACTGGAGCCTTTTAAAGGAGATAAGATAAAGAGGTTTCGAATCAAAGCATGGGGTTTTTCTGCAAAGAGTTAGCATGTTTTCACAGTTAATGTCAGGGTTTTTCCTTGGTACTCTGGCTACGGTGGCCCGGAAGGGCTAAACAAAAAGAAGCTATCACAAAATTAAATTTATGCTAAAATCTAACTTGCGCCAAAATGGCAGTTTTGTTAAAATGGACGTGAAGCTAAAATTGGGATTTACGCTGAAGCAAAAATTATGCACAACAGAACTCGTGCTAAAACGGAAATTATGCTAAATTATAACTTACGCTAAAATGGCAAGTTACGTTTCAGTATAACTCACGTTGCCAACAAGGTTATCCTAAAGCAAGACTCATGATAAAACAGAAGTTATGCTAAGCTGAAATTTGATGCTAAAATGGCAGCTATGTAAAAATGGTAGTAATGCTAAAACAGGATTTCTGCTAAAGCAAACGTTACGCTAAAATAAAAGCTATGCTATGGCAGAATTATGCTATAATGGGATTTATTCTAAGAATTTATGGTAAAACCAAAGTTATGCTAGAATGAAATTTATTTATTTGTAGTTAACTTATTTATACTGCTTGTCCCATTGATTCATATGATCTAAGATTTTACAAGAGAGATTTGCTATTCACGTGTTTTATGCTCAAATGGTAGATAAGCTAAAATTGAAGATATATCAAAACAGCTTTCTATTTGCAATTTCAAACCCCCAATGTAATAAATTTATCAGAAATCTACAAAGTTCCCTGTTTGAACCAAATCTGTGATGTAAAACTCACTTTTGATGGTTTTCTAATTCTTGTAGATGTATGTTTTAGGCTAATATGGAGCCTTTTAGTTAAATTTTGTTTGTGAAATCTGTCAGAGCTCTTAATCCTCACTCCTTCCAGTTCTGACTGAGCAGTAGGCCAATGCCTCTCCCTCCATCCGTACTTGGCAATCCTTTGAGGCTATATGGGATAAAGAACATAATCCATGCAGTGTGTCCCAGCTTCTGTTTCCATTTGGACATTTCCTTCGTGTTTGGACACCTCTGCAGAGGACGATCCTGGTCAGACAAACAACCTTTTTGATCTCACCAAGAAGCTATCTGTGCTTTGATTGAATATAATAAACAGCTTTTTTTTAGTTTTCTTCTGTTTATTAAAGTAAATACCAGCTTGCAAAGTATTAACCTAATAACTCCCCCAACTTTCTGAACAGGTTTTAAGTGAAAACAAAGTGGAAACGGCGGGCTTAGCCGCAGCGTTTTAAAACTCTGCATAGGATTTCATTAACCGGATCCAGAGTGGATTAGTTTGGAGTAGACGGTTCTCTTTCTCCAATATGCTTCAGCAGTTAAAGCCACATAAACTGGATAATTCAACATTTAACAATAACTGAAACCTGCACAACGCCACAAATTAAATGTTCTCTAGTTTATAACAGCTAACAGGCTAGCTGATCCAAATGGGGTTCCTCAAAGGAAGATGATACGTTTACTTACTAAGATAAATATTTTAAACAGAACATTGGTAAAAAATAATTTTATTTATTTCTAAAAGGGTTTGCAGAATACCATGTAATTGTGTTTCCATTATTTGTAATGTTTTACATTTACAAAAATAAATTTGATAAATCTGAATCTGAGCAGAGGTCCTAATTTATTCCTCACCAGATATTTGAAGTATTTTTTTATTTATTGGTATACCTTATTTTTTTCATAATTTCAGCCATTTATAGTGTCTTAATTATTTTATATCTCGTAACTCATACATAATGGTGAAAAAATACACCATCTTAGAACCGTTGTAGACTGAAAAAAGAGCAGATGTTGGCCAAAAGAAAAACTAATTTTCAGATTAATCTTTGAGGAGTTTTTTGAAAAACTCCTCAAATTTCAGAGTTTTTTGAAAAACTCCTCAAATTTCAGTGTTTTTTGAAAAACTCCTCAAATTTCAGAGTTTTTTGAAAAACTCCTCAAATTTCAGAGTTTTTTGAAAAACTCCTCAAATTTCAGAGTTTTTTGAAAAACTCCTCAAATTTCAGTTTTTTGAAAAACTCCTCAAATTTCAGAGTTTTTTGAAAAACCCCTCAAATTTCAGAGTTTCAAAGTTGAAAATTAGTTAGAAAAACAGAAATTGAGTCTCAGAAAAAAAAAAAACAAGGACATTTTTGAGTTTGAAAAATCAAAAATTTGCTCAAATTTTGAGATTAGTTTTTGAAATTTTCTAGGAAAAACTTTGCAAGTTTCTGAGTTTGAAAAGTCAAAAATCAGCTACTCGAAAACTTAGAAATTTTGAGATTAATCTTGGAAAAGTTGAGAAATTTTCGCCATTTTCACATTTTGAAACCCAGAAATTTTCTATTTTTTTCTAGATTAATCCAAGATTAATCTCAAGATTTTTAGTTTTTTTGTCACAAATGTAAAATTTCTGAAACTCAAAGTTCCTCGTTTTTCCTAGAAAATTTCTGATAGTCAAAATTTCTGAATTGTTTGGCTGAAATTGATCATTTTTTTATCTATAGTGAGCATAAAACGTCACCATTTCTAGGTTTTATATAGAGAAAACTTCCAGGTTCTCTATATAAAACAGCTCAAAAACCAGCTGCTGTTTTCAGCATCACTGTAAAGTAGTCTTTCCAGGCATCTCTTTTTGGCTTCTGTTGTTTACATTTCCTCCATAAGCAGACGTCTGAGCAACACTGACGTGCTTTGCAGGGATGTATAGTGGGGGGGAAAAAAGCTTTATTCTCAGAATAGCATTTCTGCCATCTGAAGTTTGCAAAAGATCACAAGGACGAACTCGAGAGCTGTTGGAAAAATCTGCAAGGATGAGAGCAAAACGGGAGATTGTGGTTGAAATTAGCAGCGATATGTTACGAGGTGGAAAGAAGATAAAACCCCGCATTCAAGCTCAAGAACTTTCCCATCTGTGAAACACCACCTCATGTTGTTGATATGAGTATTTGCACGAGAATTATGGCATTATATTTTTATCCTATTGTGAATCACGAAGGCCAGGACAGCACATACGACCAGCTATCTCTCGAGGCAAATGTCAGAATATCCATCTGGGGAATAAATGTTCAGGAGGAAGAAAAACAAAAACATGAATAAGTAATATTTCTGTTTATCAGACACAAATATTTCATGTTTTAAGCAATTTTTTTTAGGTGAGTGAATGAGAGACAACAGATCTGTCAAAACGTACAAATTCCCTTCTATAAGAAAGTCAAATCTCATTTCTAAAAGATCATAAACATGCAAACACTAATATTGAAAATAATATTTTGGTGTAATAAATTGAAATCAATCTCTTCCTGTTAAAACATACACTTAAATCCAAAATACTCATGTACCTGTAAATTAATTTTTTTTTTCTTAATTTAACCAAAAGGTTAGTCTGTGAGGTGAAACCAGAGACTTCTTTTGAAAAACAAAGAAATGTATGAAAGGAACGTACCTTTGCACATTTTTGTACTGTATATATATTTGGATTTCTACAGCTTCTAAAAACAACCCATGCACTCAAAAAACAAACAAAAAAGACAACAACAACTGGCCGTTTACAAATCAGCAGCTATTGCACCGTTACCTAGCAACCCCAGCAGAGTTCCACCGTTACCTAGCAACCCCAGCAGAGTTCCATCGTTACCTAGCAACCCCAGCAGAGTTCCACCATTACCTAGCATCCCCACCGCAGCTGTTCGAGGAAACGTAACAGGTCAAGTTTAAACCAAAACATTTTAATTGTGAACGTTGACAATAGCGTTGGGGACGTCTGTGATGCTGCTACATGTTTAGCATTGAGATGCTAATTTAGGCTTTAACTGCTTTGCTGTTAGGCTAAAACCTTTTAGTGTAACTTGGACACAACAATAGTCTTTTCCAGCATCCAAACAGACCCATTTTTGAAGCAAAATTAACCCCCAGTGGGACAAGATATGCTGCTTTCTCATTCATCACTGTTTACGGAAGTTGCTTGTGCGTCAGATTTACAGGCGTACCAGAAACACACAAATAAAAAGGTTCCAGCTAGATTTGTAAATTAATTGAACGCGTCAAAGTTCTGGCTCTACAAAACATCTTTGGGAATATTCAGGTGTTTTCTGGACCTTCGTGTGTCAATTACAAACCTACCTACACATCGCCGTCTATCTAACCTGGCAACAACTCCTTACAGCTAAGACTCTGCTGAGGCCGCCATTAGTCATGACCAATCAAATCACCTCTCATGCTTCCATTGAAAGACACTAATTGAATATGGAGCAATTTGAACCAATTTTCACACAGTCTGGAGTGTAATCACTGTTCAAGCTAAAAGAAAAAAAATGCTTCCATTGTGAGAGGTAGGAAAAGAAAAAAGCCAAACCTGAAATGCATGCTTCGGGAACACTGTAAGAAATGCTAAATTTTACCAAGAGTTTTTGTCTAGCTTCTAGTACATTTATCTTAGTACACTAGAAATAAGGCAAGTTATTTTTCAGCAACACATAGAATTTTTTTAGGTCAATTATTCCTTAATGTTGATGTAAAAGTACAAGTTTCACTGGCAGATTATTCCTCATGTAATAAGATATTTCCTCCATGTTTTAAGTGAAATACTCTGCCTGTGAAAGTAGTAGTTTTCCACCAATATTCACAAATAACAGTCTAATATCTCACTTAGCCTTCTGATCAGAAATGTAGATATTTATGTTTAGGAACTGGACTAATCTGCTGTTTTAGGAGGCAAAAAACATTTTGCAATTTTTGCTGCTTTTATTTCACATTTCATGTAGGGCTAAAGCGATTAATTGACTTAAACATGATTAATCAATTATTGAAATAATCGCAGACTAATTTAGACTAATAGATAAATCGTTAACTGGACAATACAGATGCCAAAAAGAGATCATTTTGTTGAAAAAACAACATATTTACTGGAGTAATTAAGCCAAAACTGTGGAAGAAAACATATATTATGTATTTAAGATAAAAAAAAAACCTGTTTGTCTGTAAATATGTTCTACCTAAAGCTCCTCAAATGGCATTTTATTTTGCTTCATCTAGTTCAAATTGTGTAAGAAAACAAATATTATACACAATTTCTGTCCATTTGTTAATCCAAAAAAACAAACAAACCAGTAGACAGTATTTATATATGTGAATATGAAGTGGAAGTAATTAAGTTAGTCTTCTTCCCACGCCGTTTTGAGCTGAATGTATTCTTGATGTCTAAATACAGTATTATATAAAACATGAATTAGATGACTCAGGCTAAGTCTTGTCCTTTCTGTATATTTTCTCAGTTGCTTTTTTATATATTAAGAGGTAAAATATGCATTTTTTTTTTCTTTTATATGGCTCAAAACAAAGCAATAACTAAAGTAATTGTTTCTTAGCTGCAGATGCATTTTTTTGCAACAAATGATCAGTTGTAGCTAACGGACTGGAGGTTTTTTCTTACTCAGAAAAAGTATTTGGATAACTTTACTTGTTTGCATTTTTAATATTGTGTAAAAAAGGCTCAAGTAGTTAAATAAGAAACCTGCGGAATTGATTAATTGAGAATTATTCAGATTTCTCAGGATTGAGAAATCTGAATAATTGATTAATCGTCAGAACAAACAATTAATCGCTAGAACATTCAATTAATCATTAGCGATTAATAGTCAAAATAAATTCATAATTTTACTACAAATTTCTTTCCTACAAGCTTCTGAGTCACGCTGACGTCAGTTACCAAAACGACCTCACAAAGAGGCCAAGAAACTTTTCTGTGATTTTGAGCCTTTGAATAAAAAACCCCTCTGGTAAACATGTGCAAAAAGGGTTTTGAAGACCTTTTTTTTTATTTTTTGCACATATAAAATGGTTCCTAAGTGCATAAAAAGGTTGAGCTCAACAACACGTCAACATTTCACAAAGCAAAAAAGGAAAAGAAAAATTGTCCTCTGGAGTCACAGGAGTGGCTTTAGTGTTACAACCTTGTGGGTGCGCCTTAATTACACACAGTTATGTATTGACAGCAGCTGTTATAGGGAAAAAAGTCAAAGAAATCTCAGCGTGTCACTTTGGTGCAGCAAGGATTCACTTTTAAAAGGTTTCTTATCGGTAATTCTCCTCAAACTGAATGTCTTTTTGCCCCTCCCCCCCTTTTTTTTTTTTTTGCATTGATGAGCCAATCAGGCAGGATGTGATGCAAAACACTCATCGTGTTTGTTCTGGTTTTTTTCCTGTCAAGGTCAGACTTTTGTTCCATTCCAGCAACAAATGAGTGCAGCTAAAAAAATAATAAAAATAATACAATTGAAACCAAGAATTAATTTACATACACCAAATAAAAAGACACATTCGCTCTTTTCCCCGCTCATTGTCTAAAGTCAAGTAAGATTGCATTTTTTAAATTGCTAAATGTCACAATAGTAAGAGACATAATATATAAAAGACATTTATTAATGTCTTCAAAATCAGAATTTTACATGCACAGCAAAAAACAAAAAATCTTACCAAGTATTTTTGGTAAAATTTTTTCTAGTGCAGACATCTTTGGACACTTGAATTTAGACAAAACTAACTTACAAGGAACTTTTCAGCAAGATAGGAGTCAATAATTATTTAATGTTGATGAAAAAAATATAAAATCCAGTGGCAGATTATTTCACTTGGAACATCTTCTGTTATGAAACTAGTATTTCTTTTAACACAAAATCCATCACTAGAACTAACCTTTTCCTGGCTCAAAATATATCTTTTAATACATAAAAGGGATTATTCTATGTTTACCTGTAAATAAATGGAAGGAAATGTGTGTTGGAATTAGGACTGTCAACTTTAACGCATTGATGCGTGTGGTTAATCTTGTGCAAATATCTTTGTACACTTGAATTAAGACTAAACTTACTTACAAACAAACAAGCTCTTAAAACAAGATGAGAGCTTGTTGTAAGTCAATAATTATTTAATATTTTTGAAAGATTACTGTTTCCACTGACACATTTTTTCCATGTTATGCAGTTTTATTACATTTTCCATCAACTATTACATAATGTCCTTAAATGCACTACATAAATTTGATGTACTATTATTATTATGACGCTGTTTTAATGTTTTATTACAATCTGAAGCCTGATTTTATTACATTACAAAATAATGTAATGTTATTCCATATTGCAGCGTTTTAAATCTTGTTTTCCTGCAGTCTGGGAAAAACAAGGTGACTTTTAATGCTTTGATTATTCCATTTTGTTATCTTCTACTATTAAGTTACAAGCTCTGAGTTGTCAGAATTATATGTGATAGGAACTAATAATCAAAAAAATAATAATTCTCCAACTTGCTTAATTAATTGTGCAGCAATAAATGAGTTTCAGCAGCTGAAGACTGCAAGCGCTGCATCTGATGAAAGCCCGCAGAGTGCAGCAGAGCATGAAATTTCTCTGATATAGAGCCAGCTTAGTCAATAAAAGCAGATGTTTCACTTCCATAAGTAAGTATTCACAGACTGACTAAACTGTCATCACTTTGGCTAGGACAGGAGCATCCTCAGGGCTTTTTGCTGGGAATCCACCACACAACACTTCATCATGCACACAACCCATCCCCACACACGTCACCGCACATTACGAGGGATTTATGCCAGCCAATGATGGAAGGTCTTCACCAAGTAATGTCCAATATAGACTGTTAACTCTAATTAATCACTGTTGGTAATAAATTACATCATGGAAGGGGTGTCTGGATGTCTAGCACGGTTAACTACTGTAAAATTACCACTGGGAAGTGGAAT
Organism: Gambusia affinis; assembly: GCF_019740435.1. NCBI lineage: Eukaryota > Metazoa > Chordata > Actinopteri > Cyprinodontiformes > Poeciliidae > Gambusia > Gambusia affinis. Next base: position 3,298,585 of record NC_057888.1, read on the forward strand.
ACTGGCCTGAAATTGCCTCAAATTATTGTCACTTTAAGCCTAAACTATGTTAACGTGCAAAAATGTTGTAGATTCTTTCAAGTAGGAAAGCTTTAGAATGATGGTTGTTGTTGTCGAAGAAGGCAACAGCAAGCTGCAGTTTGCAGCAAAATTGGGATCTATTTTTGTACTTTCATTTTTGTCTCAACTCCTTTTAAAAACAGACCAAGCCCTTAAAAAAAACCCACACAGCTGTTTTCTGACAATAATGTAATGCTATTTAGTGTCTGGAAAATGAGCCATTTCAAAAACTTACAGATTGATAAGTCACATTCCAAGGGCACTGTGCCGTTACCTAGCAACCCAGCGAAGCCCAGCCCCGTTACCTAGCAACCCAAACGGAACTCAAGCACTACTGGTCAGCTGATGTTACTGCTGAATGTACAATGGCTGCTGGAAAAGAATTGTTCTGCTGTTAATGTCACTATCCAGAAACCACTTGCTGCATTCTTATAGGCTGTGCAGGAGGCTCCATTTCTGCTTTTCAACGATGTATGGTTGTATATTTGCACAACTGTTTGCAGCCATTTTCATGTGCGACTGTAAATGTTGTGTTTGGATGTGTTGGGGGGATTTAAAATGTCAAGAGGAACTCAAAATAGTGTGACACACCACCATGTTGTAGAATATTTTTATATATAGTAACAGTAAAGGGAATGTTCTATAACATGGAGAAAAAAAAAATATTTTCATACATACCTCCTAAGACTATACCTCCTCCCAGGCAAACATAATGCATTTGGTAAAAATGAACCACAAAGTCTGGAGGAAGACATTGCCTGGAGCCAGGTTATCACTTCACACCATTTTAGACCTGATTTTCCGAGAAACGTTGCAAGTTGCAGGCAAATAGCCCAGATCTGAGGAGGATTGATGGCCGCGCCGGCAGTTAGTAGTCCCCTACCAGACATGCATCTATGCTCCCACATATTTTGGAGAAGGTTGTGGTGAAGCAAGATGCCAGAAGGAGCTGGTGCCAATGAGACAACAACAATTGGGGGAAGAGGGGAATGCAGCAAGAAAAACACGCAATGGTCACAATGGAGCGCGTATGGTGGAGATGGTATTGTGCTTGAAGGACTATTTTCAGCATGCAAAATCACAGCAGAGTTGAGAAAGAAAAAGCTTGGAGGGAATATTGAGTTTTTTCTCCAACAAAATGTTGAGTGAAAGGGACTAAATCACCAGGAGCTACATGAATTGCGGTGTAAAACACAGTAATGATGTGAAAGAGGGATTTGTCTGCATGACAGCTCTAATTCCTTGATAAAGATCCGTCAGATAAGTCGGGGGGTTCAGTGTGGTGAAAGATCTGGCAGCGTTTGACCCCCCATTGCTGATCATTTGTGTAGAATGAACCCTCTGGGACTCCTAAACTCCCGATTAAGAGATAAACACGGCGCATAGTGCGAAGCAAACAATGGCACTGAAAACTGTGCCGTCTGAACTTGGCTTTAAGGAAAAACTTTAGATTTACAGCTGAATTAAATACGAGTCCGGAGAAGACTAATCGCTGCCTTTTCAGCATGCTCAGTGGGAACGTCAGAGACTGCTGGGAGTACGATCAAGAAAAAATAAAAATACACAAAAAAGGACGTATCAGAAAAAGGGAGCTAGCAGAAAACAGATATTGGAGCAAAAACATCATTCTTAATACAAGGATTTTCAATATCAGGACTACAAGTTAGATTTTCATCGGCTCTAACAAAAACGATGGGAACAAAGTTGCTCCTGTTGATGTTTTTTTTTTGCTGTGTTTTTACATAAATCTCCAACATGTGAGACAGAGAACAGGCACAAGGGGAAAGCCCAGCAGAGTACAAGATAATCCCAAAGGACTTCATAGAGAATCATGTTCAATTCATAAAGAAGGCATCTAAAGTCATGTTATTCAATCAACACATAAATATACAACCCAATACATGCATTACATTTTGTTTTTAAAAGGCTCAGAACTTTCTCGTGTTAATTTTAGTTAATTAAAAGACTTTTACAAGTTAAAAATTTAAAACAATGTCTCTTTTTATACATAAAGGATCACATTTCTGGTAAGCCTGTAGATCTAATGCACAAGTGTATGTTCATAACCTGTCGATTGTCAAAAGGTACATTTAACCTGACAAATTAGCTTCATGGGCGACAACATTCTAATTTATTAACTATGACTGTACGTACAGTAGCACTTTGCATCAATATGACGGTTGAATCACAAATATTAGATCAAAAACATTGAACATTATGTTGTAGAGTTCATGTCTATTTACTTAATTTAGCAGCAGAAAGGATTTCTGAATTGAAAATGTTTCCTGTTCTGTCTATAAATATTGATTAATTGATAGATTATTAGATATTTTGCATCTAATGTGAGGCATTCTAAGTGACAATAAATGACTTATTCCATTCCAGTTTAATATTTCACATCTCCTTTTTTTCCCAGTTTTTATTCATTACTAGTCTTGCTAAAAATGAATATTAAATATCCATAGTTCAAAATATAAATTGAGGCCCTCTTTTGAAAGGAACGGTTCCACAAGAGCAATAAACCTCGGATAAACTCCGAACCCGGATCCACGTCTGTGTAATATAAAGGCAGCTCAGGCCCTGTGATAGCTAACGTGTCTAATAAGAGCCATTCAAACAGTGAAAGTGTCCTTGAACTAGGAAATGAAGCTCTGTTATAGATTTCCACCCAGGGTTAGTTGGTCTCAGCAAGGCTTTCAGTAAGGCTGCAGTTAATCTGTGAAATGAATTTAAATGAAACCAGATAAACTCTCGTCCAATTCAGCCAGTGTACTTTATATATCGCACTTTTGCACTATTTGTTTCATCTCTTGTATCTTTCTAACCACTAAAAACTTCTTATGTAAACCCAGTTTACATTTCAAAACGCATATTAATATGCAGTACAGTTCAACTACCATAAACTGCAATTAAAAAGGAAAAGTTGTGACATTGGTGGTAATGAGGTGCTCTAATTAAATAATAATTTTGTGTCAATACTCGATCCTTAAAGCACGTAAACCAGAGAAAACAGGTGAAAATATGCTAAATTTACAGGAGATCAACATTGAGTGAATTATTAACTATAATTAAATAATGTATTTTCTTTCTATGCAGTCAGTATTACCAAATACTTAACAGTATCAACTACAAATAGTAGCTGTTCAAGTTTACTTCAAATATTTACAAAGATATTCGTAACTGAGGTCTGACTATGTATAAGAAAAGAATCAAAACCTCCTAAATTACATACAATATTGAGAGAAAAAATGTTTGAATTCTCTAACATGAAATAATAGTTTGTAATTTTGTGCACCCCAGTATCAGAGGAAGTCTTCACTATCTGCATTTTCATTACTAATGGTAATAAAAACCCACAAATTTGCAATTGCTGTGTTTTCAATAAATAAGAAACGCAATTAAAATCACATGTGAACAGGTCATTGAAAACATGCCGCATCATTATTTTATTACCACTTCCTGTTGTCTTCTTTGCCGTTTCTGCCAGTAGTAACATGCGGTTGTTGATCACATGACTTGTGCGATGTGGGGGGAAAAAATCCACATGTAGTTTATTCAAAATTCATAAATCTGTTTCAAAATGTTTTGAAAAACTGCAAAATAGAAACTCAGCTAGTGTTTGCAAAAATGGATATACAACCTTTTAGATATTTGCAAACATTTTTTAAATATATTTTCCATTTATTATATGTAGAAAAAAAAATCCCTGAGTAGCACAAAGTAATTACATTTTGCTTGAATTTTTTTTATTTTATTGATATTTCTTGATGCTTTTGTGAAACAAACTACAGAGAAATCAGAACAAGTAACAATACATGTCAAAACTATCAGGTTTGGGGTTTATCAGAGATAATTAAGTGGAATTTATTGTAATTTTTCACAACAATGAAACCGAACATATTTTGAAAGCTTAGACTTTTCTAGTTTTTTTTCCTTGGGTGGGAGTTATGTTAATTTGGTATAAATATGTATCAGAAATTACTTTAAATTCACAAAATTACATGCAATGTTACAGCAGCAATGTTAAAGGAAATACATATATATTTTTATTCAGGCTTAAATGAACTAAAAATTTAATCTTTTCAGGGAATAAAAGAATAAAACTATGAAGGATTGCTAAAATGCTAAGTATTAAAATGCTACAGAAACATTAAACCCTTATACACTTTACACTGTAACAACATAGTTAAAAAATACAACTAGTAAAGCTCAGTTGAGACCAGTTGTTTTACTTTAAGATTAGTTATGTAAAGTCTATGGGAGTAGCAGCAAAGTTACATTTATAGATGAGTAGGATTGAGGAGTGTTTATTGTGACCCTCCAATATTTTACTCGGCAAACATTTAGATCAGAGCGGCCACAATTTTTACTGATTCTGGAAGGACGTTAAAACAAAACGATCTCCAGAATCCCTCATGTTTGACCATCCTGAGGGATTTCAGCTCTCATATAACATTTACAAAGTTCCTGGACCTTAATTAGCTTCTTGTGAACAAGCCAAAGACCCAAGAAGCTAATTAAGTTCTCAGGCCCTAATTACATTCTTGAATTCATCCTTTGCTCATTTGTTCATAACAAACCGAAATTTAAGAGCTTCATATGGTGGGTTGGACGACTGTTTGAGATTCCTTGTTGTGTCTTTTCATGAGATTTGGTAATTACTGCCTTGCTGAACTTTACATTCAATGACTTGAATCGATACAAGCGGAAAAAACCTGAGGTATTTTTTAATTAGTAGTTTGTCTCTACACCAAGAGTTTGTTAACAGTCAAGTGCAGTCCCATTAAAATCTTAAAATTATTTTTTTAGGTGGACAGCCATCATGAGCAAAATTTCCGATTAGTTCATGTTGTTGTTTATCACAAAAACGTAAACGACAGTAATTTATAAGAATTCAGTGCACAAGTTAGGGCTTAGGCTCAAATTTAAACATTCGCCTTCAACTATTATTTGTGTAAATCTCCCTAAAATGTTCAGTTCGGTTTATTTATACATTGCTAATTTTCAACACATTATATCAAGATGTTTATTTTTCAAATTAAAGTTTTCTGTCTAAGGAAACTGTATATTACATTAAGTAAATGACTTGCACCATTCACTCCTCACAATTTTCAGCCAGTTTGTCTAATCATTTGTTACCAATTACAAAATAATTGCCTCATTGCTAAAGTTGTTAGCACTAATGAAACAATTGCTAACATCTTTATTCTCGTAATATAGCCCTTTAATCCTGGAAATGTTCTTCAGATGGTGGAAGGCCGACTTTGTAATCGTCTTTATGTCTCTTTCAGTTAATGTTTTTTGGTGTGTGGAAAATGAGCAGTTTCAAAAACCTCTGCAATGTAAAGTCAGCAAACAGCAGTTTTTGCCCGTTACCTAGCAACCCAAGCAGCTGTTGGGTCAGCTCGTTTTACTGCTGTATGTGCTGTACAATGGCTGCTGGAAAAGACAATGATTCTGTTGTTGGCTTACCATCCAGAAACCACTTACTGCATTCTTGCAGGTTTTTTCAGGAGCCTCTATTTCTGCTTTTCAAAGATGTACGGTGGTATAATTGCACATCTGTTTGCAGCCGTTTTCATTGTAGAGTTAATATTAAGTTTGGCGGGCGTGGCCAAAAGCAGCTTATCTGGATTTAAGATGACAAGACGCCCTACAACAATTAATTCTGACTAAAATCTCATTATCTAAGAATGAATTTGTGCAAAAACATGTAATTAAGATGTTTTGTATGTCATGAAAATTTATACTAACCACTTCAAGAAAGCATGATTGGTCAACTTTAAGATGAAAGAAGAAAAAAAACAGAAAAATGGGAGCTTGGAGAATTCGCTGAATGTGATTTAACCACTGCCAAACAATGAGGCAAATCAACAACCTGTCATCAGCTGGAGTCCTGATGCTAGCACAAAGAACAGCCACCAAGCATCCGCAGTGGTTGGCAGCTTTGGGAAGGTGCGGCACATCGGAAACCGATCAGGGGCGAAGCTCCGCAGTATGCTCTCGTGACGCTGATGGAAGCTGACACTCCGTATTAGGAGAGCATCAAGAGACACCTCTTACTTAAGGAAGCTGTTTCTGCAGGCTGGAAAACTTTGATTTAATGTAATAGAGTCCTCATCTACAGAGTAGGAGAGGCAGAAAAAAACTGCTTTGTGTGAATCGCTGGCCGCGGATAAGGTTGTGAAGTTAAAATGGGAAGATATTGCTTGTTTGTGTGTTTTCTAAAGAAGTGTAGTCTGAAAACGTTCCTGTATTTCCTCAAGCAGCTTGGAACAATGCTCGCTCTCATTCTCTGATGTTTGCAGAGTTGTTTGGGCCGCGTAACAACAACGTAATTAACATCCCAGGGGTGTAAATAGCAACTAAATTATTACTAATTCTATGCAGAGAGGTACAAAATTGCTTCCTTTTTTCAGAGGCTTGTTAGCAAGAGAACGCCACACACAGACTCACACAACCATTCGGTAAACACTGCGCACAGGGGGAACAAATGCAAACACACACACACCTACTTCTTAATCTCCCAGCGCCATGAACCCAAAGAGGGGCTGAGTTATGGAGTGTGAGGAGGACTTGGCTTGGCATCAGAGGGAGGCTACCTCGCTACTCGTTTGGATGTTAATTAGTTTGGCCTGTTTGCATTTTTATTTATCTGGTGCAGCGCATTACAGCTGATAATCTATGCACACTGATATCAGCAGAATAAAATTCGAGCCCAGATTGAAGCTGGCCAGCGGAGCCGCTTCTTTTCTTACATTATTCATCAAGCAACGACTGGCGGTCTTTTAAAAGTCACTTTATCTGGTCTGGTGTGTTTTAAGGAAATATGGAGATCTAGAGATCTCCAGTCTTTACAGACTTGAACTATTGCGCATTTCATCACAAGGTCAAAGTTTTTCAGGGGATTTGATGTGTTTGACCAACACATGGTATTTAGGGTCTATTTTAGTAATCGATTATCTCATAATTGGCACATTCTGCGGATTTTTTATTAATCACTTAATTATGTTTTGCATAATATTGGTAACACATTAAAAAGTGAATAATAAATTTCATTTTAAAATAAGAAAATCAACATTTTATTCTTTACGTAGCTTATCATCAGTCACATGTGGTGTGCCCCAAGGCTCAATCTTGGGACTCCTCCTACTTCAGGGGTGGGCACTCCCGGTTCTGGAGCGCAGGTGTCCTGCAACTCTTAGACGTCTCCCTGGTCCAAAACACTTGAGTCCAACAGCTGAATCACCTCCTCAGTGAAGTCAAGTTCTCCAGAGTCCTGCTAATGCCCTCATTATTTGACTCAGGTGTGTTGAAGTAGAGACGCATCTAAACGTTGCAGGAGACCGGCCCTCCAGGCCTGGAGTTGCACACCCCTGTAATACCTACATGCTCCCACTTGACACATATGATCTAGAGTCAGTTATTACAGGTAGAAACTAGATATCAGACCAAAAATCTGGGTGTTAACATTCAGAGACACATAAAGATAGTAACAAAGCCGGCTTTCTATCATCTGAGGAAAAATTCCAAGAATAAAGGACTTTATTCTAGTAAAATAAGGAATTTATTCTCATTAAAAAAAAATTTCTTATTGTGGCTCTAATACTCCATCGTTCAACTGCATATTCACTCCTCCCCCAATGACCTGGACTTTATAGACAACCTAGTAGAATAAAACGCACCAAACAGTGTGAATCCCACTTAAAGATGCAACGTCCTGCATCTTCATCATATTTATCACACGTCACTCCTCCCTCTGTTCCTTCCAGCTGAACTGAGATGTGATGTGGCTCTCAGTGGGCCGCGCTGTAAGCAGACGGATTGATATGCATCCAGCATGTAATGAGGAGAGATGACAGAGTGCCTGGACTCTGTGTGTGTGCACCTGCCTCACGCTGGCGGCCCAGTCTACGCCATGAAGAGTATTTGGGCTATACTAAGAAAAATTATTAAAAAAATAAAAGTATGAGAGTAAAGTCATAGTGTAGCCGACGGTGGTAGGAGTTCACCCAGTAATTGGTAGTTCATCGGTTCAAATCCCGATCCGCCTGGCCTTGTTTGTGTCCTTGGGCCAGTGGCAGAAAATGACTGCCTAGCTTCTGTCAGGCTGCCTCTGAGCAGCTGTGGCTACAATCCAGTAGCTTGCCATCACCCCCTTTAAGATTTAAATTTGATATATAAAGGGCAATAAAAATAAAATTGATTATTATTTATTGTAGAATAAAGTGGTATGAGAATAAAGTCGAAATATTACGAGACGTTGTAGAAGATTAAACTGAAATACTAGAATGAAGTTGTAAGGAGAGAATAGTTGTAATTTGACAATGCTCTTAAGAGAACGACTTTATTTTTTAATTATTTCAACTTTATTCTTGCATAATTTTATTCTTGTAATATTATGACTTATTCCCGTAATTTTAACTTTATTCTGGTGACATAATTAATCTAGTAATTTTATGAATTTCTTCCTCACAATTTTGACTTTTGTCTTTAGTTTTATTACTTTATTCTCTTAAAAAGAAAATTTTTGTAATTTCATGACCGTATTCTCGTGATTTTATTTATTCTCTACTTCTCCGTGGTTCGACTGTGCATTCACAGAGATGTTATATGGCTCTCAGTGGGCCGCGCTGTATGGAGACAGATTGATATGCATCCAGCATGTAATGAGGAGAGATGACAGAGTGCCTGGACTCTGTGTGTGTGCACCTGCCTCACGCTGGCGGCCAAGTCTACGAGTCGAAGATGATGAAGATGAAGCTAAACTGGTCAAAACGAAACCCACCTTCTTCTCCTTCTTACTCTGATTTACAAGTTCTGGCCTCTCTCTCCTTCATTCCTTCGTCATTGAGGGAAGATTAGACGTCAGTCGGCGCTCTGGTTCTTCTCATCCCCCTTTATCTGTAACTTGTGAATGGCAGCCAATCAGGGGGCAGAGTCGCCTCCGCCTCGGTGACATCCACCGGCAGGATTGATGCACTGCTGGAGGAGGAAAGAAAAGAGGAGGGGACTGTGAGAGATGATGGAAAGAAAGAAGGAAAGTGTAGACGAGAGGAGGAGGAGGAGTAAGTGAGTGAGCGAGCGAGCGAGCGAGCGAGGAGGACCTTCTCTCTCTCTCTCCTCCACACACACACAGTCCCATACACATTCGCAGCAGCTGTGCCGCTGTCAGTTCTGGAATGTAAGCGCTGCCGTCAGGAGTCCGATTCTCCAACCGCTAAGCGCCGAGACGGAGCAGCGCTCACTCCGACACACAGATGGATGCTAAGCAGAGCAAAACCAAAGGTAAAGCAGTTCGTTTTCTCCTCCTTTCCCCTCATCCATCCATCATATCTCATCTACATGCTACTTCAACCCATAATCACATGTCAAGATTTTAAAAAATAAGACTGAAAACTCCTCATGAATCCATCTTTTTTTGTCTTTGCAGCTGTTAATTCAGATTAAGCATGACACCTGTCACTCATCCCTGCTCGTTTTTTTCCTTTTCTTTTCTTTCTTTTTTTTTTGGTGTCTACGCACGTACAGCAGGTGTTCGCACCTGTTTGACTTTCTGAGTCTCCACAAGAAAGAAAGTCGCACTTGTGCTGTGATTTGATGGAGAGGCGGTGTAGCGTTCATATCTCTAACAAAAAAAATAAAATAGCTCCAGGTGTTTATCTTGGACATGTGCTCCAAAGCACAAACTTAATCCAACCCTGACCGGCTTCAATTTTATTTTTTCCTCACTCTTGAGTGATTTTTTTAGGGGTTGACAATGCAATGCTATTACAGTAGAGTAGAAACTGCTGCACGTTTCACTTTTTAAACATGAATATCGAGTCTTTTTTTCTAATGAAGCCCAAAGAAAGTCGAGCGAGAATGTCTTCTTCTTCTAAATAATACACAGGTTGGGTTTCACGGCATACTTTAACTGTCAGACTCTTTTCAAGAAACGTCCAGCCCGGCCGAGCCGAGCCAGCTGTGTTGGAAGTGTGCACTGTATCACAAAATTGCTTTGAGGATTTCAAAACATGAGTAAAGCTCGACGAGGTCTGCCAAAGACTGCAGCCGCACGGCGTTGAGAAGGGCTAGGGCTCCACCAAGTGGACGCAGGTGTAACTGCAACTGCAACCCCCCCTCCCACCGCCGACCCTGTCCATTATGCCCCTCCCTCCCCCAGGTAGATTTACACTCTGCCCCTGCAAGCAATCACTGGAGTCACTAAACCTGCCAATCAGATTGCAATAGTTTGGAAATCAAACCTCGCATAGTGTTTTTTTGTTTGTTTGTTTGCTTATGTCAGTCTGAGTTATATTTTTATTTAAAATGTGTAACCCAAATGCATGACCTTGTCATCTTCGTCTCTGTTTTCTTGTAATCCGAGACCTTCACTGCTGAATATTGCTCCACATTATACTCGAATCGAAATAGCCGGCTGTTTCAAATTGTGCGTGGGAGTTTTTGGATTGTTGATGCCTAATTATATGGTCCAATCCTTACGTAATGCTGCATCTGCTAATAAATACATCTATATATGAGTATATTTATAGCTCCATTTTAAGATTAAACTTAATAAACAACAGCAGGCATGTTAAATTTAAAGAAAAAGATGTTTTTGAGGGAACGTTTCTGAGGTTTATTCATTTGGGAAATATTCCTTCTATCATTGCCTCACGTTAAAAAAAAGCCGTATTTTGATTTAGGTTAAATATAAGGACATATTCATATTAAATAATGAATTGTAACTTTAAAGGAAATACACATAGTGGAGATATTAACTAAGTTTTTAATGTGAAAAAAGTTTATTCTAACCAGGAAATCTCTATATTCAAGCTCAAACTCGAAAATAAAACCAGCAGACATTTTAAATTTAAATAAATTTCTGTTTTTGTTAAAAAGAAAAAGAAAAAGTTTGGGTTTATACATATGGAAAATATTTCTTATATCATTAACTCAAGTAATGTCAAATAATAGAACCGCTTAATACATATAGTGGAAATTTTTGTGCAAACATCGAAAGAAAGTGAAAACAAGTATATTTAAACCCCTAAAAGGAATAGAAAATAACAACGCAAGCTTAAATGAAAACCTTTAGCATGAAAAAGTTGATCATGATCAGAAAAATATCTTCACTGGTTTAAGTAGGAAGTAATACCAGGAGGCATATTAAATTAAAAGTTATAACTGTTTTTGAAAAAGATAAGTTTCTTCCAGGTTTATCCATCTGGGAAATATTCCTTCTATCATTGCCTCAAGTAAAAAAAGATGGATTTTGATTGAAGTATAAGAACCCATTGATATTAAATAATGAGTAGAAACATGAAAGAAAGTACATATAGTTGAGAAATTAACTTTTTTCTTTAATCTTAGACTGGAGTAGTGTAATCCAGATTGGCGGAAAGTGGCAAACTGCATTAAACATGAAGACACAATAACATCCTGGACTTTAGTGGATAAACTTGGACGTTTGATTAAAGAGTTTAATCAAGATTTGGTTTAATGTAACTTAAATTGTAGTGCAAACATGAAAAGAAAGTGAAACTATATATAAATATATATATATATATATATATATATCGCTTTAATCGAAAGAAGGACAAATTTGATCATAACCAAAGAAATATGTAAAATATGTTTAACAGCACATTTATTTGGTACAGCAAGTTCTTGAGAAAGCTTTGTTCAAAAAGTAAAAGTCGTTAAACGTTTAAACTCATTCTTTGAATACAATGAAGATTTAGATTTAAAATAATCTTTTAATTGGATCAGCTTGTTTCATTTAACTGAAAATAATAATGTTTTAAGCCTAATCTGAAAGTTTTTGGACGATTTGAAGCTCTACTGTAATGCCAAAGTTTCTCCCTGAAAACTGAATATTGATTTCTTTACATTATTTTATTATCTTTTCAGAGATTCCTTTGAAATCAACTTCTTTGTTGCATAAAAACTATTAACTCTTTATCTGCCAGGGGTATGAACAAATTTGAACTTTACTGCATATATTTTCCGCTTCTAAAACCTTCAATGCAGGCTTACCTCAAGAGCATACTGCAGCTATAATTATTGTACTCCTCGAGTCAGAGAATCCACAAAAGTGCTTAGTTGCAGAGCTCAGTTACGGTTTTTCTCTCCAAGCTTGCATGTTCATTTTTTAGGACGGCATGTGCATGAAAATTCATATTCAATGTTGCAACGGCTGCGCTTTCTCTTTTTTTTTTTTTCTTCCCAGGAAGCAGATCCTGATGAACAGCTCGTTTGTATCTGATCAAAGATGTTCTTATTCAGCAAAACAAGAATGTATAATTTGCAGATTAAAGCAATGGAGCGCGGTGAAGTTGTTGCCAGCCAGCCAGAATGCGTAGTTGCCAAGATTAAGAGAAAACATGCAAAGACAACCACCCATAAAAGCATATTTAACAATTTGGTCCTCTCCACATCTGTGTGTGTTGTAGTGCCAAGCCGAATAAGCTCCCTACAAGTTAATCTAGTCATAAACAATTTCTTTTAATGCGCCCCGCATTTTTAATGGGCTGAATAAGTCGAGATAATTCAGCTCGACCCTATAGGATCTGGCGTGGTTTCAAGCGCGCTCATTCATCCTTTAATGGAGTGTTTGGAAGAATTTTTGAAAAAGAAACACTGGCCTAATGCTTAATAGGCACACCACATCAAAGATTAATATCCAGAATGCCATTAAAATCTCAAGGACGGGCTGGAATGATAATTAGAAAATGCAATCACAAGCATCAGACTGGATTAATTGCAAGGCGGGCGCTTCCCCTGATTTCAGCAGCATTCATGTCACACTTATGTTACATTTCGTACCTACAGAGAAATGTAGCTCCAATCAGCATGATTATGCCTTTAACTCCTGGAATACTACAACACTTTGGACTCTACTGGACATATAACGCATACGCAGGGCCGGACCAAGGCTTTTTGGGACCCTATGCTGAGTTTAATTTGGGTGGCCGCACATACTAAACCTAAGCTACCTACTATCATTAGCATCATTGTATCAACAGCAACTTTTTGTTGTTGTTAAACTGTTACCAATAATGTCACCAAGATGCGTACTTTTTGATGACTTACATATACTACAACAAGTCTTACTTACAAAAGTATCTTTAAATTCCCCGATTTAAATTATGCTAATTATTAGGAGAGATATTCAAATAGCTCGTATTTCTAATTCTTAGAACCAAAAGTTTTGTTTTTATTTGTATGTTGTTTCATTTAAGACATTAATCACTTCTTATTTAAAAGTACTGTACTGACTTGGGCTAAGTTTACACAGCAGGAAAATCCAACTTTTTCAAGGCAGTTTAAATGACCCAATTCTGACGTTTTATTTATTGTTTTTTGGATTTTGCGTTTTATTGTGGATATTTAAATTGTTTTTCCAGTTCCACTGAGAACTGGTTTGTACAAAATTAAAGTAAGCAGAATTGCATTATTATGGCATTATAAATATATTTATTGAAAATGGTCTCAAAACAACAATAATGTTTATCACAGTAATTTCTGGGACAATTCATCATCCAGCAAAATTTGTTACCGTGACCTTGCACTTTCAAATTCAGATTTATCCAACAGTTTTCAAAGCATCTTCAGTCTGACATGAGACATTCGTCATAAATCTGGACTAGAAAAAGTTGGACGCGGTAAATCAGGATGTAAACAATGGCTGAAAATTCTAATTATGAAATCATGAAAGAAGTCTGTCACTTAAACGCTTTGTAACTCTTAGCTCTGACTACGTCTCCTAAACAGACTTCTCCAAAGAAATTGCAATCAACTCTCAACAAAAGCCCGTTAGGCTATGTTCAAACTGCAGGCCTAAATGCTCAGTTCCAGTTCTTTTGTGAAATCGGATTTTTTATTTGCATGGTTGTTTATACTTCCAAATATATGCAACTTGTATATAATCTCCTGTGTGAGCTGCAAACGACCTGACAGTGTCCTGCATGCGCAATGACCTCAGTGTTTTGCCAACCGCCATAAAAAGGAAGCAGAAGAAGAAATGCTCAGTGTTTGCGGAAGTAAATGTAGATGCTAACGGAGGAGTACATCTTACGATTTTGTTACCCAACCAGAGGCGGCGCAACGACTTATTCCTTATTATCGTCCACCATGGTTGTTGTTTTTCTTTTCACTTGTGCGTATCAGGATGCAGAATAGTGAGGTTTGTCGAGAATCAATAACATTCAGGTCGGGTGAATGCGACCTAGCTGTTCAAATTAAATTCATATTTGAAAAGATCTGACATGTATCAGATATCCAAGATTTGAAAAATCTGACGTGTTGTTGAGAGTCTTAAAAAGATCAAATATAGGTTGCGATAAGGCAAAAAACAGGATTGGGTCACTTCAAGCTGCAGTGTGAACGTAGCTTAGGTTGAGCTTCATTTGTGTTGGTGTCTTGTGACAATATTGTGGGCTCCCATTGCTGAATAAACTTTTAAATCAGTCCATAAATGGCTTCATTTTCATTGGTATTTCCGTAAACAGAGCGTTGCTGTGTGACATTTACGTTCTTCTACACATGCGGACTGCAATAAAGTCGTAAACGGTTCACACACAAGTCTCATTGCGGTCATGTTTAATTAGTAGTATGCACAACCACACACAAATAAGTAAATAAAAATTAAAACTCTGAATTGAGCATCAAGACCTGCAGTGTGAACTTAGCCTCAACAGTCCCAGAGTTTAACAGAGAATGCATTTCAGAATAAATCTCCAACTTCAGCCTTCACAAATGGCTTTAAAGAAAGCAGAAAGATTTATTAGGATTAACTCCCAAAAGACGGTAAATTATGCATGCACACCCAAATTACCTGTCAGGGGCCATTCCTGCTGGGGATACAGCCTTATAGTGAGGTCTTGGAAGAAGACTGCCAATAACAGAAAACAGCTTATCTGCAGACAAAAGCTTGGGCAGAAACTGGGGATGATTTTTGGTCATTTTTGGCCATTCCTTATATGCTAATGTGGATTTACAACGTTTTTGATGTGGGAACAAAATTAAGGACTTTACCCTTCAGTTAGAGGAAGTAAAATAAAGCAGAGCTAAAATTACCAGGAGTTGTGAAAAGAGGGTAGAGATTAAAAATGAGATTTCCTGTGAACACAATCCATTTTCACATGTTAAAGAAGCTGCACGCTGCAACTGGGTGTGAAACGAGACGCTTAAATAAAATGTGAATTTGAGAAAAAAAATGTAGGGTTGTGTGTGGGGTTTCCCCCCCCCCTCACATCTGACGCACTCGACTCTCAAAAATGCCTCTTTAAGGCTATTCAAGTGACTCAAGTAAGGGTAGGCGATACGAACTTAAAGTTTTATTGCGATTTCTGGGGTTAAATTGCGACAATAAATCAATAAAAATATATATCTCGATAGACACATTGATACACATCAGTATCAATAGGTGACATGTCTGAAAGATTATTCAATTTCAGAAACACACAGAATTCTGGGAGACGTGCCATCAACTAACTTCCTCTCTCTGGTTACCTAGCAACAACCTGCTTGTAACAAGCAGTTTAAACTCCCCCCTCTCCTAACTTTGGTTACCTAGCAACGACCTGTAGCTTGCAGAAGCGGTTTAAGGTTTCTCATAACTGCTTAAAGATAAAATACAACAATGTGGAGTGAAAACTGGGAATAAAACAGTAAAGTTTCAGGTATTTAAAAAAAAACAACTAATGAATAATTCCTGAAATCTACTGATCTAAAATGGTTGTCAAAGGACTATTTTATTACTCCTATTTTAGTCCCACAAACACAAATACTGCTCTTAAAAACTATTTGTAATATGCTCAAAGAAGTGACTGGAATCACTAAAATGCATGTAACTCCATTTAATCATATTTTCAAAATTATTGATATTTATTGATGTCATGCTACTGATTTCTCAAGTTTTGACTTCATTATTGTGACTTTATGATGTAAAGTACTTTGAACTGCCTTGTTGTTAAATGTGTTATAAAAATAAACTTGATTATCAATGAATGTAAAAAATCTCCAAGGTAGACATATGCTGAATAATTGTTCTTGTCTTTAATGAGGTTTCCATCAGTGTTAAAATTCATTACCAAAGACAAAGCATTGACATTTTTATGTCATGGAAAATATACTTGTTCCTGGGCTTGTAAATCATATTTGAATATGTTTTTCATTTATTTTTGTATAACTTTGAGAACATTTGAATTTAGACGAGATTCCAGCATCAGATTAGAAACTTTAAGGCTTAACACCCTCATAAATAAATCATGTGAAAGGCATATTTTTCCTTGGTGTTGTCATATTTTCTCCAGCTACTGATTTTATGAAGCACAAACTGATGTTATGATTGAATAAATTTAGCCAGAAGCTTGTGGATACAAGAGCATTCTTGTGCTGTAATCTGCACGAAGTGTCACGAACACCACGCTAACGGCAGTTCTCTCTCTTCACAGAAACCTAAAGGACACGAGTGAAAGGAAATACAATGCCTGTTCTGCCAAGGCTACCTTCCAGCTTATTTCCATAATTCACAAGTCATTCTGGACATTTCCCTGCCGATTGGATACCATGATAGGCAATCAAGCTCTGCTCCTGTTGATGCTCTATTTCCTGTGGCCCAGTACTGCACTGCCTTTCATTACTGGGAATATTGGGAATCTGTTTGGGATGCCAGAGAGTGATGGGAAGGTTCTTCAGCGTTCCAAACGGGGATGGATGTGGAATCAATTCTTTCTGCTCGAAGAGTACACGGGAAATGACCATCAATACGTTGGCAAGGTAAAGTGTCCAAGTGCATTGTCTGCAGAGTAATTATAGCTGGTTTAGCTTGTTGGGCTAGTGTTTGATGTAATTGAGAGGAGATGGATGGGCTGCCAGTAGTCTTGATTGTTACGGGCAGAGCTAACTGGAGCATTCAGATCCACAGGAGTGCATACCAACGGCCTCTCTAGCTGCTTTCCAGCTAGAGAGGAAATCCAGTTAAAAATTACAGTTATACCTAAAATCAAGCTTCCACTGATTGAACACTGAAGAACATCATCTGGTATCTGCTTATCCATTTCTCTCTGGATATTAAAGTATAAGTTGGAGAAAACTTGCATTACTTTTGTTTACAGTTGAAGCTAGATGCTTAATGAATGAAGATATTTTGTCTTACTATCTCAAGTGAAATTAAACTAAACTTTTCTTGTTTTAGGTCAGAATCACAAAAATGATTTCTATATGCTAAATATAGGTTCAGGTTTTATTTTTATTTTTTTTACCTATACAGTCTTTTAATATTTAATTTGAGCAAGATTGTTATTTATCTTAACATAGTTTGTTCAGATTGTTTCAGTGTCTACAACAGAGACAAAAACAATGTAATATGTTGTGAAAACTATTTTTTTAAAATCATAGTACAAAAAATTCATAGAAAATTCACCAGTTTTTCAGTTGTTTCGTAGTTAGCTTAAACATACCCAAAATCCGCTAACATTAGCAAGAGTTAGCATACAGGAATATGTCTCCTTTTATACAAAAATACTCATCAGAAACCAAATTATATGACTCAGTAGTTAAATAATATCTTCAAATCTTAAAAGTCATCAACATATATCCATTAGAAGACACATTTACTGACCTGTGACAGAAAAGATGAGGCATACATGTTGAGCTTCCGTTAGCGTTTAACAGGAAGGTTTATTCTTCTGCGTGTGCCCATAAGCCTTTTCTATGTAACCAACGCAACAGTCGCCCCCTAGTGGCTGGGTGTGGAGTAACACCAAAAAACTGAAATAAGACTAACATTATCACAAAGACAAATTGAGGATAGAGACACAGGTGGAGGCCTGACCAATCACCTGGATCTCTGACTCCCTCACAAACAGACCACAGTTTGTGAAACTGAAGGACTGTGTGTCTAACCAGGTGGTGAGCAACACAGGAGCACCACAGGGAACTGTACTCTCACCACCACTCTCTAGACTTCAGACTTACAGCACAAGTCAGACTTTTGTCATCTGCAGAAATACTCAGATGACTCTGCAGTCCTCAGGTGTATCAGAGATGGACAAGAAGCTAAGTACAAAGATCTAGCGGACCGCTTTGTAGCATGGTGTGGGAACAATCATCTCATCTTGAAATGAGATGACTGTAGGTTTCAGAAGACACAGCAGGGGTAGTTCTAACCCTATTTCCATCATGGGAGAAGAAGTGGAGGTGGTTGAGGGATGTAAATACCTAGGCTTTAGCCTGGACAACAGATTGAATGGGACACTTCTTGAGGAAGCTAAGATCATTCAAGTTTTGAAGAAAGATGCTGTAGATCTTCTAGGAGTCTGTTGTTGAGAGCGTCATCTCTTCTGCCATCATCTTTTGGGGCAGCAGCATTAGAGCCGGAGATTTAAAAAGGCTCAACAAGGCTGGTTCTTTAATGAGGACGACTGCGGAGTCTCTGGAGGTGACGACACAAAGAAGGATTCTTTATAAAACTAATGAAATCATGGACAACCTTGACCATGCTCTCCATAAGACTGTCTTAGAAAAACAGTGTGTTTTCAGTAAGAGGCTTCTGCAGATTCGCTGTAATATAGACCGCTACAGGATATATTTCTTGCTAACATCCTTCACTATCTACAATAACTCATTGAAGAATCTGAATTAATAAGTTACAACAATATTTAATTTCCATTTGGGATCAATAAAGTATTTTTGAATTCTGATTGGTCAGAAATCAACAACAAAACACTTGTCTTTGGGCGTGCTGTGGTGGCGCGTTTGGAGTCCTCGACGTGGCCGTCCCGGGTTCGATTCCCGGCCCCATCGACATTTACCGCATGTCTTCCCCCTTTCCTGTCAGCCTACCTTCTCATAAGGGACACTAGAGCCCATAAAAGACCCCTGGAGGGGAAAAGAAAAGAAAAAAAAAAAAAAAAAATCACTTGTCTTTTCCAGCAGCCATTTTCCACGGCATACAGAAGTAAAACCAACTGACCAAATGTGCTGAAGCTCAGCTTGGGTTGCTAGGTAACAGACTGGGCTTTGCAGGGTTTGCTAGGTAACGGGCCAGGGTCACTAGGTGAGAGGGCAGTGCCTGCTGATTTCTCTGAAATGGCTTATTTTCCAGACACCAAAAAACAAAATATTGTTGCCAAAAACCAGCTGGACTGTTTAGAAGCAGTAGAGACTCAAATGGAAATGTACAAAAACGTACAAATTTGCATAATACATCCCCTTTAAAACTGTTTTGCAGGGGGCATTCTCTTGACCAGTCTTCAAAACTAGGAAAACAAGAGACTTTGTCTTTGTAGTAAGGTCTTCATAGGTTAGGAACTTATTCCACAGAAAAAGATACTTCCTAAAAGTACGATAAGGAGGCTGGACACATTATCAGCATGAGATTCAGCGTTGAGATCAAATTTAAGGACTACAACCGATCCGAGAGAGTTTTGGGACAACTCTTCTCATCTGCAGTCCCGGAGATCAGAGTGGTTCCTGTCAGCTCACCGGCTCAACGTAACGATAGGCAGCATGGTGGAACGCCGCCGTTATCAACTCGGAGAGGGAAATGAGGCGACTGTCAACACCCAATTTTCTCAGAAGAAGGCTTGCTTTCATCAGGCACCTCAGTCTCCGGAGAAAACAAGTGTCTCGTGAAAGGGTTGAGTGGAGAGGGGTGGGGGGATGACAACTTCCTCTGCAGAAACTATCATCCTGATGTGGGTGAGGAGAAAGGTGCAGCGTATAATAAACAGAAAAGAGAGACAAAATGGAAAGGAAGAAAACATATCAATCAAAAAATATATATAAATTCACTCTCTGATATGTGATGATGCAGCAAAGAAGCTGCTGTGAAGTATAAAAGGAGCCATCCGGTGAATCATCAATGACTTTTCCTTTTTTCCCAAAACTCTTTGATGCCTCTTGGCATCCAACTTTTGTGGCAATCACATTCGCCGTCTCTGCTCTCTCCTGGTGTCTAAAGTCATTAAACTGTCAGAACTTCATGACGGTTAAATAATTTACAGGTGGCGGTGGTGGTGAAGGCTCTGTGCTTCTTGTTTTACAGGCGGAGGCGTGGCGATACGCATCGCTAAATCTAACAACAGTCACAATCTTCTGCCGCTGACAGAGAAACAGAACGACTTCATAGAGGAAGCATGCATACAGGAAAAAGCATATTATTTCACTGACAAGTTTGATAATAGCAAACAGACCGCACTTTGGATTTAATTATAAGTCTATTCAATCTCTTAAAACATTATGACTCATCTTGAACAGAGGAGTATTCTAATTTTGACTCCATTTTCTGATTTCTCCCCAGTGGCTATCACCTTTCAAGGCAGCCAGATTGTGAGATTCTCGAGATCACGATCACAGAGAATCCATTTTACCTCTCCAAGCTGTATAGAGCACTTGCAGTGATGCCTTTGTTAAAACTTATTCAGATTTCTGTTATTATCTACATGGGGTTTTGAATAGGCATCATCGATAATGCACATGTTATCTACATAAATCACAGGAGATAGACTTATAGTCCACATCAGAATACATTTTATTTTACTACTTATTTTTAGGTCTTTGTAGTGTCGAGCTACAAAATAAAAAATGAGAACAGCCTGTTTAATATTCAATGTTACATTTATTTACTGAACATAAAAAACCTCTTGGTTTTATGTATTAAAAGAAATCAACAAAAGGTCCATTTTGAGTCAGGAAAATGGACTTGCATTCACTTTAAAGTTTCATTCAAATAATTTGATTTGTTTTTATGTTCTTATGCAGCTTAAAATGAATTAAGTAAATAACCTCAGTACAATCTTGCACAAATAATTGTGTGTGTAGTTTTATAAAATATAAAATTCAAAATATGTTAAATACCCATGTAGTTTTTACAATTGTGTGTAGCAACATTTTAGTGTTTGTAATATAGAAACAAAATAAATGGAAGGTGTAACAAACAGAGGAAAAAGTGGTCAGGTTGAATGTTTTTCGTATTTCCCATTTACCAATTGAATTTCAGGATGACCACCATTTTTAAATGGCTGCCATTCTTCAGCATTTTTTGACCAATTATTGCCAGAAAATATTACCCATTTTCATAACTTGGATTAACTTTATATTACATCATGTGTATAAAATTGGTCATCCTATTCATACAACTTAAAGTACTGACATGTAGCAGAATCAGAAACGGAGGACTTTGCTGTTAGCGAGTCTCACGCCAATCGTCAAATGGAAGAAGAAGGTGTGTGGCTCAGACTGAGAGACAGTTGTCTTAATGGTTAGCATTAGCTTCCGGTAATTTTTCATGTGTTTAATGTTAGCTTCTGCAATTTTTTTTGTGTGTTTAGCAGTTTAGCTCTAGCCTATGTAAGATTCTTCTTCAGACATTTAGTGGTTAATGAACTTATCTTTTTGGTTAGCTGTGCCCACCACTGGCAGTAACCAGTGCCAATTTTAACGCAAACATATATTCGCCCTTACAACCACGGCAGCCATTTTGACAAATTTGCAAAAAGATCAAGAAAATACATTTGATTTTCATGATTTAAAATATGTAGGCTATGATTTAACACCAAACATATTTATCTAATTGTAGATTTTACTGCAATTAGATAAATATTCATTTTCCATTTTGAAAAAAATATAAAATGATCAGGAAATACAATTTCTATAGGTCCAATTATGTATATAAAATATAAAATACATAAAAAGTACTTGTTCCTCAGGCTGATTATTTCAATTACAAGACATAAATGAAGTAATTTGCCAGTGAAAATACTGTAGTACATTTTTCTCAATATTAAGAAAAAATTGACATAAAACAAGCTCTTATATCGTGCTGAAACGAAACATGTCAGTTAGTTTTGTCTTATTTGAATTGTACTAAAATGTTTCCACTAGAAACTAGACAAAAAACCTTGGTGATATTTAGTGTTTTTGCAGTGTTTGACTTTGACAAAAAGACTTGTGTTGGGGACTTTGGAGTGGAGGTGAAAGACTAAAGATTTATCTGGAAAGTCAATTATCTAAAATTGACTTTTGGCTCATCGTTTGGATGATTTTATTGAAACTTTGTACTTCTAGCGTCAAGACTTGAACTTGACCTCAAAGACTGTAAACTTGATTAAGAGAAGAATATGAATTTGATTCATTACAGTGTTATTTTTAAGGAAAATCACGTCTTTCCTTCCCCCATAATTGCCCATTACATAATTGACATAAATTATACATTACATACGTTGTGTAATTATATAATCACAAAGTTGACTGCAAGAAAAAAAGAAGTGAGACAGAAAAAAGAAAGTAATGAAACTGTGAAAAGAACTCATGTTTTGTACAAAGCTATCAAAGCCTTGATGGTCTTCCACATAAAGATCACTTAATAGCCTTTTGCAGTGCACTGTGGGAAACCTTGTTTATTTCACATTCAATCAAACCTCTCCAATCAGCCTTTGCACGCTCACTAACTGTCACTTGAGGTTGATTTCTTGATTATGGCAGTGAAACTAGATGTAAAGAACTGTCAGTCTTTTATAGCCCTCTGCTCAGCTGAAAGGAAAAGCGGTGCACTGCTGCTCCACAATAATGCTTATCGCAGCGTTCAAAAGACACGTCGTTTTCAGGCTTTTGCGTGCCGAATGCTGCTGACAGATACCAGAAAATGACATAGACAAACAATTACTCATTCCGTTTGTAGGATTTGCAACCTTTTACCCTCTGCTTTGTCGCAGCTGTCGTCGTGATTTTAAAAAAAGCACGGCGTATCTTTTTGTCCACTCATATCTTATGCAATCAAGTGCAAAACCACCGTCCCATAAGTAGGAAAAGGAAGAACAAAAAATCTCATTTTAACATACTTTGAGAAGGCCATTAGTAAGTATGAGCTCTGTGCTGTCTGCAGCTGCGGTGGCCTACTTCTTAAGCGAGGCTGTGAAGTGTGAACACTTGCAATGCTGAGCAATACAGCCGCAAACTTTGGATTCAGGAGCACTGGAGTGGTGTGTTTGAAGTGAGCTAAATCCTATTAAATTCTTGGTACACTGCATTGTGCTGTGCCTTGTAAACAAAATGTGCTGGCCTAAATTAAAATATTCAAGGTAGCTTGCTTTGTTGTGCTAATATTTGGACAATAAGCATCCAGGGGAATTCAGAAAGGAAGGCCTCGTTTGATAAATTTTTGCGTAAGTAATGGAAAATCGTAAAGCGCATTAAGAGATACGGCGTGCTGCAACTTTAACCTGCAGATGTGACATTATAGCACAGGAAAGAACCCAGGTCTTAAAAGGCACAGGGAGAGAGAGGAGAAAGAGTAATTATTCTGCATCCATTCTGTGCTCTATTTTGCTATCTCCTCTTTGCAGCAGCGAGCAATGCTTACCAGAGACCTGACAAGAATTGCCAATGATTTTTTTGCTGCTTTACTGACAATTCCTCAGTGTTTGTGCAAAGCGATTTAACTCATCAAGGCTCTCCTCTGTGCTTCTGTTGTAAGGCCTTGAAGAGGCTGTGTTTGTGCAACGGGGCCTTGGAAGACGAGCTGCTAAGTCTCTGCAAATATAGTGCGGATGTGCTAACATTTGATTTTCTAAGGGGAGGCTGTGCAAAAACACTTTGTGCCACACTTATTCAAAATTACCCAGGCGTTTTTTTCCAAGCTGTGCAAACTGATATAGATTTAAGTCATGAATATAGATTCACGTGTCAGAGAAAAGCCGCACACTTTGGTTTGTAGCCTTTAAAGCGAGGGAGTTTGGAGTTTTTGTGGTATTATTGGATAAATCTGTGTTCCTGGCACATTTTGAAATATTTCATACTATCACTGTTTGCACAAATGTTCCTTGTTTGCAAAAGCTCTTAGTGAGAAATTTTTCAAGAAAGAGGACAAAAACAGGTTATTATCTAAATGTTTTGTGCTCACTAGTCAGGCTACTGACAGGTGACACGAACAGAAAATCTCTTCATCATGGCAGCCGTTAGCCGTTAGCAGGTTGGCTAAGTCAGGTAGCAACATAAGGCTCTCAGGGTTCCGACCCAAGCTAGAAAAATCTGGAACTTAATGATTTTTAAATCCATTGGCAGGTTCCACCAACTGAAATTTAAAACTTTTTAAGACCCCATTGAATGGAATTTAAGACCTGCGTCCCCTGTAATAGATGTAAAGAAGCTAGCTAGCTAGCTAGCTACCAGGGGTATGTTAGCGGTAGCCTCAACCGCCTGGAGTCACAGCAGCTTGGTTGTGCCATAACATGAGGAGGTGCTGGATTTATTAGGTTGTCCTGCTGCTCAAAATTGGCTTTGTTGGTGAATATTTGTCTTCTATTTTTAAAATTTTCCAAATATTAGACCAGTTGTCTTTTCCATCAAATCTACACATCTTTCTTGGCGTATTGTGTCAGGTGCATTTAGCACTTGTAAAAAGCGGGTGAGTATTTACTTACTAGTACGTATCTGAACTATGTTTGATCACATTTGCCAGAATATTTGCACCACATGCCTAAAACGTTGCTGCTTTATAAAGAAGCTGCACCCATCTGTAGCCAAAGCAAACATTATTGTTTTGGGCTTAGCTTGACGCATCGATCTTTGATTTAACCACTAAGCATACAGTGCAATGATGACAAACACATGTAGCTGTTCATGAATTTATCCTTCACATTTGTTCAGACTTTGCTTGAGTTTTGGAAAAGGATTAAACTCTTTCCTGATCTTTAGAGGCAACGTCGAACCATTTTCTTGTATTATTTTCCACCAAATCTCTTCGTCCGAAACGCCTTGTTACTGGGAAACCCGACACTTTATCGCATGTTCACTTTCTTCAGGTAAGGGGCATTTTATTTGGGACAAATTGCGACCACCGATTAATTTGTTGCTGAGAAACCTACTGGACTGTTTGGCGGGTAGCATCTCTAAATATTTTATTAAATACAATCAGCATTATAGCTGCGGTCAATAGCTGTGTTCACATTACAAATGTTTGCAAAGTTAAGCTGTAAAACAATCTCCCAAACTTTTGACATCTCCTTGAATCAATCATCTGAACATGGAAAGTCGGCGTTAAACTTTCTTTGTAGTGTTAAAAAGTTCATTTGGGTGCAAAAACTTTCACCAACACTATCTAAAAATACAAGTTTCTCTAAAGACTGACAGATATTTTCATGGAAGCATGTTTGCTCTGTTGGCAAAGTACAGGCGTCTTTCACGGCTGCTTGTTTGTTATTCTCATATTCATTTTTATTTTACAGGATTAGCAACACAGACAGGGAAATATGGTAATGATCACATAAAAAACCAGTGCAAAATATAATCAAAAGCTTTAGATGGAGAAAAAAAGGCAACTCCTGTGGTCTGAAATTCTTCTGGCCTAATTAAGAAGAAGTTTGAAGAGTCCCAGTTCTGAATAACGTTGATGAAATATGTTCCTCTCATGTTGCTGAGGAGATCAGCATCCTCCTACACACAATATCCAAGATAAACATTTGGTTTCAAAGTATAGGATGAAGGATTACTGTTGAATTATGAGTTTTTAAGAGGGAAAAAGTGCTTCTGTGTTCGTTTCTCATTTATTTTTATGTGGTTTGCATTAACAAATACTACGCACTGTTGCATTTCTAGCGCCGGCTAATTTGCAATTCCTGTCTTCCCCGTTTGGCTTTTTATCTGGAATGAGAAGCTTGTTTTGGGGGCAAGAAATTCATACAAATACTCTCCTACCTGCTTAAATTGTCCCATAAATTACAGTCAATAGCAGCAGGAGCTTTTACGTCCATAGCATCCCGTTTTAAATCCTTGGTTCACTGGCCTAAAGCTCAGGAGAGAATTCAAATTCACAACAATGAATAAGTAAACATTCAAGCGGACTGATATTCTTCTTTAATAGACTTGGAATAATAGGGTTCATCTGCATGAAATTTTCTTCAAATACAGAGCCAAATCCCGCGTATACTGCTCATTTGAACTTGACGCCGTCCTGTTTTCGAACGTCGTCCTCGTTCTCTAATGCCTCCCCGGGAACGGCGGCGGACCGGCTTGGCGTTGCGTTTTTCTGATTTCCATCCAAAAGTTGTGCTGTTGGCATCGCTCCTTCCATACGCAGGAGAAAAAAAAAATAATTACTTCCCCGCGCAGCATGCAGGCATTAATATTAATAAGCTGCCGAGGTACACTCCGCGTCCCTAACTCCTCGTCATTTAAAATGTGAGCCCATGAGATAGTGCTCTAAATATATCTGCTGACAGATCCAGCGCAGTAATGAGCTTGAATCAAGTGTCTGTCACAATATGGCGCCATTACTCCTCGCCGACACCGTCAGGCTCTTCAAGGTGATCGATGGGTCAGAGGTGACTAATTTTAGCAATTGTTGCTCTGGGTCAGATTTTCCTCATTTTTTTTTTGAAAGGCCCAATCTGGGAGAGAAATCGGAGCATAATTTGACCTTGAGTAATGAGCGATGGCGCCCTCGCCGCAGTGGGAGGCGAAGATTTAGAGACCGAGACCGATTCCTTGGTGGGTTTACATCATTATTTCATCGCTCACAAGGGGTTTCTATGGAGCTGTAATGCACCACCGTGAAACAGCTGAAGAATATTCGAAACGATTTGAAAGGACATTAAAACATTCAAAATAGGCATGAGTCGCTTGAATTTCTGACGATAGAAATCAGAATACCATAAGTGTGGTAAGTAAAATACGTAAAACCTTAATTAAATAGTGTATTTTTAAGTCCCAAACCAAGAGAAAATTAGATTTAATGCGATATGTGTGTCAAGCCCAAAATGTTTGGTGAAATTGTGACATTTTATTGTACTAAAATGGAACATTTCCAGTTTTCTGGAAGTTTCAGATTTGTGATGCATAAAAACTGAATTCTGCTTCTCCATGTTTGGAGGCCTGAAGGTTGAAACAGCAAGAACAGATCTCTAATGTATTTGGTGCTAAACCACTGAATAATTTATAAACCAATAGAGGAATTTAAAGTCTGTTCTCTGAGCAACAGGGAGCCAGTGTTGTAACTTTAAAACTGGAGTAACTGCTCTATTTCTGCTTGTAACTGTGATTTTTTAGGCAGATCTGTGAAGACACTCGTACCGTAATTATTTTGAGTAAAAATAAATGCTTGAACAAGTTTCTAAAAATCTTCTTGGGAGAGTAATGCTAGAAATTCTCTTTAGGTGATAAAAGCCTGACTTTATAACCATCTTTATGTGCCCTGGATGTTCAAGTCTGAGTCCATCATTACACATTAGAAAAACAAAAGAGCCAATCAGTTGAACCTTTAGTTTGGGGTTTCAGACACAGTCTGGCTTTTTATTTTTAAACGGCTAAAACAAAGGCATCAGAAATTAAAAACTATGATTTAAATAGCAATGTTAATGTTTCAAAGATTTTATTTATAGACTAGATGTAGGTTTGTAAAGAAGCCAAGGAAATATTGCAGTACTACAATGTCAAATTGAATTTAAAATTAAGCACTGTATTGTCTTAAAACTTGTGGAAGATACAAGTAATAGAAATAATTTATACTCAAAATTAGGACTGAAACAATTAATCGGATTAATCATCAACTAAAGTGGCTTGGCTGCAGCCCTACTCCAAATTGCTGCAAAAATAAAAACATAGCAATGCATTTCCGAGCATTGCATTCTGGGAGATGCAGGCAGAAAGTGTTTACTTAGCTTGACCTCTCATAGGTTAGAAAGGTTGGTGGAATCAACTACCTCACTCTCTCTTTGGGTTCAGGTTTTGGCACCGGGCCTTATAAGTGCTTAAAACCAACACCATGGAGTGAAAACAGGATAAAGCGGGAAAGGTCACGCCACTAGTTTGTGATTAAAGTCAGAAATCTTTGGTTTTTCAGTGGCCCTAATCCTCTTCCAAAGGTCTGGCAGTATTTCAAATATTCATACCAAGAAACTAAGAAATAATTATCACTATTGACTGACGTAACATGTTTATACAGTGTTACGTTTTTCAGCCATTTTGTCCATCCCTATGTTAAGCTAGTGTTAAAAAGAGAGGAAAAATAACATTTCCATAACTAAAAGTGTTGCCTTCCAGTCCGACAGAATTACTTTCTAAAATTTGTTCTGTGTATTGAGCAAACTTGTCTTCTGATTTCCAGCTGCACTCTAATGCGGACAAAGGCGACGGCACCGTGAAGTACGTCCTGACCGGAGACGGGGCCGGCACCCTGTTTCTGATCGACGAGAAATCCGGAGACATCCACGCCACCAAGCGGCTGGACCGGGAAGAGAAAGCCATGTACACGCTTCACGCCAAGGTCGTGGACAGAAACACGAACACAGAACTCGAACCCGACACCGAGTTCAACATAAAAATCCACGACATCAACGACAACGCGCCCAGATTTGAAAAGGAGGTGTACTACGCCAGCGTCCCGGAAATGTCTGAAGTTGGTGAGTTTTTGGTTTGGTTCTGACAAAAAATTATTTTTACAACATGCAAAACATGCAGAGTCATTTGATTGTTAGAAAACACGGTCCCAATCTGACAAACATTATGCAGAGTCGCTACAAAGCTTGAATTCCTGAATATGATGGAATATTTATTATTATTATTAGAGTTTACTGACAGTTTGTGGCTTTGGCTCTGATTGGCTTTGCATAAGTCGCATGTTACTTTTTCTGTATTATCAACTTTTTATTGTGCTGCTGGTTCCATTATCTATATAATATATATTCTCATAAATAATATCATGAAGAAAACAGCAGTTTGTGAAAACATGGTGTTAGATTTTTGTCTAACGTAAAAATCATGTTGACTGATATTTATGACGGCATATTAGGGTCATTGTTGTCAGAAAAAGAAGTAAATTTCCACCACAAAACTCAGAAGTTGAGATTAATCTCAAATGTTCTAGAAAAAATAGGAAATGTCTGAGCTTCAGAAGTTGAAAATTTGCAAGAAAAAGATTAATCTCAAACATTTTTAACATTTTAAATGCAGAAATTTCCAAGAGAAAATTTTCTTTTGGAAAATTTTATACAACTTTTCTAGAAATTTTTTTCCTGCATAAGTGTAAAAATTTGTTTAACTCAAAGTGAACAGCAAAAATAACATACTTTGTTTTGTTTTTTTATGTATCATCAATAAGAAGTTTATCGTGAAAGCAATAAATTAAAATCAAAAGAAATTTTTCTTGATAAACGAGAAGATTTATCAAGAAAACAGCAACTGTAATTTGTTGTACTGTCTATATAAAATGCACATCTATGACATAAAATACAGTATAAAATATTAAAACGTTCAAGGTCACTAGAATGACTAAGGTAGGGTTGAAACAAATAATCCTATTAATTGTGATTAATCAATTCCTGAAATAATCATCAACTAATGTAGTAGTCGATTAATCATTAGTGTGTAAAGACTCAAAAAATTGAAGCAACATATTCAGTCAGAGCAGTAATTAAGTCAAAACTATACAAAAATATATGCATTTGCATTTAAGATAAAAATACTTTAGTCTGTAAATCAAAGTAAATCTCTTTTTTTTTTTAGAAGAGTGCCAGGCTGGGACTGGTAGTTTTAGCTTCACTACAGGAATATACTGTTGCTTTCGAGGCACTAAGAAGTCTTATGGATGAAATGAAAAGTCTGTGGAATGTGTCAATTTTAGAATTGATTAATCATCAGAATAATTGATTAATTGCTAGTTGCAGCCCTAAAACAGACAGAAATCTGCACAGACGGTACCTCAGTAGCGTTGCAGACAAACAGAAAACCTTTCTATTTTACAGGAAAAGCATTTTATCACTCAAATTGTGATTAATATTAATAGAAACTACATCAAAGCTGCCTAAAAGTAAGTCAGACTTTTCGCCATATTATGCTGTTAGAGCATGGGTCCCTGTAAGTTTCTTGTACCAGAAAGTTTGCGTTAGATCCTTTGGGCCCTGTGGATTTGCAGGATGGTTTCGCCTTGCTTCCCGCAGATGCCATTAGATTGCATCAGATTTGGATTTATTGAGGTCGAGGGCTTGGATGAGCACCTCCGTTCTCTCTTTCTTTGATCCCTGCCTACAACGTTTTGATGATGAGCCCCTTTGCTATTTGGATGAACTGCAAGTCCTAGGCAAACAGAACATAGACGCTGCTCATTTTGCAGCCCAGCGGTCATAATGTTATGGGTGGTCGGTACAGAATGAATAGAATATGGTAAGGAGGAGTGTTGCAATAAGCAATAAATCAATTATTTGCATGATAAATTAAGATGAGCTCATTTGCATGATTTTTCTCTTTTTTCTCTCTTTCTACCTAAAAATGGAGGACAAAATTCTTCAGTTTGGTTCTTTGTTCTAAACTAGCCCATTTTTTGAAGGACAGTTTGGTTTACAGAGACTTCATAAGTAATTTTATTTGTTCTGTTGTTTTGTTTATTCATTTAAATTCTCTCTCAGTTCCAGCGTTGACCCTTATCGGCTCAAATATGTCGCCAACTTTGCGGCACCCTAACGCCACCATACTTTGAGCTATCTGATCATTTCCAACGTTTCTGAAAAGGGGAGACGTTGCGCCTTCCAGCCAATATCAGGTTATTATGGTAATTTCACTCCTGCCGTTGCAGGGAGTATGTTTCTCTTTGGTTTACTCCGATGAAATGGTCTTTTAATAGACAGTAAATTGTGGAAATAACTGCTAGAGATTGAAAGTTACAGCTGTTATGGGGAAATGGGCAAAAATATTTACTCAAGACATTTAAAGAACTTCATACAATTTAAATAAGCAAAAATATCTAGGTGGAGTCTTGAAACTTCATTAGAATTTCAACCTTATTGATCATTGAGAATCTTTTTGCATTATTAATCCATTAAAAATGCTTTCAAAACAACAGTATTATCATTTATTGCAATAACTTACTGGCCAGCATTTATCGTAAGGCAGTTTTTAAATGCAGATGAGACAAGTTACTGTGATAATGTGCAGCTTTTCTGCAGTTTTCTGACTGCTATGTTTGGTCAGCCTCATTGGGCATTCATAATAAGTAATGCCATTTGCCATTTTTAATAGGCAGCTGAAATATTGAAAGTTTAGATTGTCACAGTCTTTCCAATTAAGTGTTTGCTTCATTGCACTCCATTCGAATTCAAGTAATGGGAATAAATCGGTTGGCTTGAATATAAACAAAGCTTATGAAAATAATGCATGCAAGCTGAAATCAATCCTCAATTACGAAGCCGCAAATTAATACACAGGAGCAATCAGGGGTAAATCAAAAAACCAATTGCCTTTATGACAAATAACAATACTCAATTTGGAATTCATAAATGGGTGTCCTCAGTTTTCCCAGCTGCACAGGCTGCGGGGGAGAGGTGTGTGTCAGGGTCACCGCTACTCATCTGTGGACTAATAAGCTGCCTCACATGTTGAAACTGAACACGTTACTTTATCAAGGCAGCCAGCCATGGAGAATCAGCAACCCCCTCTTCCCTTTACGCTATCGGTGGAGGAACTAAGTGAGACAGATGTTCAGGGGATCATTAGTATGCACAGAGACAGTCAGACCCAAACAGGACATGGCAGAGGTCTCCTGAATGCCAAGGACAGTATGTGCAGGGGGGGTTGCTGAAACGCTCGGCTGGATAAAGCGGAGTTTATTACTGAGGCAATTTCAGTGTTTGGATGCCTAAGAGGAGCTGAGCTGATTGTAAGCTTCACTTATTTTATTTTTTTTTTTACACCATTAGATTCTGATTGTGGTAACCTTGAGCAAAAATGGGGGGATTTCCTATTTATTATGGTTGTCAAGCAAAAAAAAAAAATATTCTAAGCAAAATGATTCTTTTATTTGCTTTGGCGTTTGAAATTGTACAGCATTAATTTTGAAAATACATGTTCCACTGAAATTAAAGATCAACTTCAAATGTTCTCCAAAGAAGAAATCTTGATAAACCCTGAGCCCGACAAAACCAAACTAGAACCGATTAATTGATTAATCATCAGCATAATCGATTAATTGGATGAAAACAATGCCATATTCTGTAGATTTTTCCATTATACCACATTCTTATACATTAGAAATGCATTAAAAGATGCAAATAAACAGTTTAGTTTCTTTTCTGAATAAGAAAATAACCATTTATATTACCAACACCATATTTATTATGGCTGTAAAGCAAAAAATTAAAAACAAAATTATTCTTTTATTTGCTTTCATGTTTGAAATTGTAAAGCACTACTTATGAAAAAATACGAGCTACTGAAACAAAATGACAATTCTCAAAAATCTTAATGATCCCAGAAGCAGATATGACAAAAATGGAAACGATTAATCGATTGTTCTGACAATTAACTGATTAATCGGATAAGGAATTTGCAACATTCTTCAGATTTTTCATTTCACCACTTAAGCATTTTTATAGAATATTAAAAATACATTAAAAAATTCAAACAAAACAATTTGGTTCTTTTCTTAAATAGTAAAATGAATATTTTTATTGCCTAAAATGCGAATTTATGTTGTGACCACTAATGCAAACTTGCATCTCATCTATTTTAGGTACAATAGTACGACTTTGTATTAAGGACATAATAAGAAAATGAAAAAAAAAAAGTTGTAGTATTACAAGAATAACTTGTATAAGAATAAAATTGTGATACTACAAAAATAACTGTAATTTTACGACTTTATTCCCGTAATATAACATTGTCAAAATACGACTATTCTTACTTTACTGTTTTACTCTTTATTCTCATATGACATTCTCATAATATTGCAACTTTATTCTCATAATAAAAAAAAAAATCTTAGTCTGGCCCTAATACATCATAATATATTTAATTTGAATTAGTTTGTGAAAATCTATATTCAACTCTTGTCCTTTTTAACTAACTGCATTAGTTTCGACAGCTGGCTGCTTGTTTCAGTCTCACCAAGGCTCAAAGGAACTGCACAAATGAAATGAAAAAAAAAAACAAAAAAACAGGGTTTAATCACTGAGGTGCCAGGAGAAACTAAACTCCAGCCCTGTTTTTAGGCCATCTAGTCACTAAAGATTAGTCACTGGCTACTGGTTTAAACAGTAACATGAGGGCACGGTTGGTATTAAAAGCTGGAAAAAATTGCATGGCTGAAAAGCGCTCTGAGGCCTGCAGCCAGCCCATGCAAATTGAAAGCAAACAAGAAGATAAGTTGACTCACATCACAGCATAACAAGCAGCTGAACTTGACTGTGTGCGTATTTTCTTTGCATTTCACAGGTACGTCTGTGGTCACAGTGACTGCCACTGACGCCGATGATCAAACGTACGGAAACAGCGCCAAGTTGGTGTATAGCATCCTGCAGGGGCAGCCGTATTTCTCTGTGGACTCAGAAAACGGTAAGACAAACCCGGTAAAGTCTCTGATGCCTTTCTAATGCCATGAGAAATTACACATTTATCATATTTTCGTGATTTGTATCACAAAACTGAATAAAAAAAACAACATTAAGGAGATCACACAATAATTTAAGCAATGTAAAATAAAATTTTAACCTTGTAAGCAATCTTAGGGTGTTTTTACACCTGATAGTGCTGCATACTCGGTTCGAATGGGGACCAAATTTGCAACATTTGATACATTTTCAACTGCTGCGTTTCGCTTTCATGTTGCAGCTTAACTTTTTGAACAAACCTGTTCCCCTCCTCTCCTGTGGGGGAGCTGCAGCAAGAACTACTGAAGGAAACGACACGAAAACCTCAGAGGAAGACGCAGAGCGCAACACCCTTCTTGACGAAAAGTGAACAGAATTACAGTGGCGTTAAATTTTAGTTAGTCTGCTCTTGTCGTTGGTAGAAGACCACGAGTCATTTCTCTTGGTAGTTTTTCACTGTTTTGGTGTCATTTACCCAGAATGCCGCATGGTACAATCCACTTCCTGCTTTTATGCATTTGAACTGCACCAGAGTTCGCTTTGCCAGAATTTCTGTTCTGGGTTTTTTAAAGCAATTTGGGGTAAAACTGCTGAAAATTTGTAAGTTTAGAATATCGCAGCATATTCTGCAATGAAATACCTTTGGATCATATAACATTTAGATTCATGTAGAAGGTATTGAAAATCACCAAAACATGGATTCTAACCTTATCAGCAATCTGATTTCCTTTCAGATCTCATCCAATCATCATATAAATATAATAAAATGTATATATTTTTTACTAGGAACCATAAAGACGGCTCTACCTGGCATGGACAGAGAGGTGAAGGAGCACTACCAGGTTGTAATTCAGGCCAAAGACATGGCTGGACAGATGGGTGGACTTTCAGGGACCACGACAGTCAGCATCACCCTCTCCGATGTAAACGACAGTCCGCCACGCTTCGCCAACCGTAAGGACCTCCCAATATGTCTCCACTGACTCAACAGAGGCTTAAAACGCTGAAAAACGGACATTTAAATTTCATTTAGATTCCTTCCGAGTGACTACGGTGGAGTCTACGGAGATAGGTGGCGCCATCGGACGCATCAAGGCCGACGATCCCGATGTGGGCCACAACGCCGAGATGGAGTACAGCATCGTTGGCGGTCACGACACATTCAACATCATCACTGACCAAGCGACGCAGGAAGGAGTCATCATCATTAAAAAGGTATCGTCCCGGCCTTTACAAGTTTCTGCACATTTTGTCATGTTACAATCAGAACTTTATGTATTTTACTTGGATTTTAAGTAGTGGATCATTATGAAATGAAGACATATTACACGACATTTGCAGTATTTTTAAATCTGATCAAATCCATTGCAATCAAGTTGTGTGTAATTCAAGTAGGGCTGAAACGATTAATCGTCTTAATTGTGATTAACCGCTTATTGAAATAATCGTCAACTAATTTAGTATTCGATAAATCGTATTCAAACAACATATTCAGAGTACTAATTAAGCCAAAAACTGTAACTGTAAGTGAAAAATGATAATTAACAGTAATAAAAGTTTCAAACATCCGTCTTAGTGCATTTAATCTTTATAATGTTTCAATTTGAGTTAAGCTTCCTGAAATAAACAGACTTTTTAATAATATTCTAATTTATTGAGTGCGTCTGTTTTCAGCCTGGGGTTAGCGATGGTTTTTGGTTTGTTGATACAGAAAATGCATTATTTTCCACCTAAATCCTAATTATGTTCGACTTTATGATTTTTATTTTTTTGTTTTACAGGAAATAACCAAAAAACACATTTAAGTTTGTGGTTGTAACAAGACAAAA
Source organism: Gambusia affinis (assembly GCF_019740435.1). Lineage (NCBI taxonomy): Eukaryota > Metazoa > Chordata > Actinopteri > Cyprinodontiformes > Poeciliidae > Gambusia > Gambusia affinis. The sequence continues at coordinate 3,333,818 of NC_057888.1, forward strand.
TGAGAAAAATAATACAGGGAATATTTCTTTCTGTCAACTACTATCTCTAAAAGTTTTTTTTTTTAACGGTTTAAGTGTTGTTAGTATGTTTCTAAATATCTTGGGATTGAAATGAACTCGAAACTTATTGCACATTTCCATTCCAGTCAAACCTTAGCCATCTTTTGAGGCAGCCTGGATTTACAAAACGCCTCCCTCCCAACATAACAGAACATTTAACCCCAGCATGATTTTCTTCTGAAGAAAAAAATGGCCCCCTGAAAACATTTATTCATGCAAAAAAAGATATGACAGGATTTATTTTTGAAGCGCAGTGTAAAATCAGATATCATGCGCCTGTAAAATGAATAATATAAAGGAGCCTTTTGCAAGAAATTCTCTTTAGTTTTCCCCTAAGATCTTCTAGTATTCTTAACTTGGATTTGTTACTCTGAATTTAGAGAGGCAGTAAGATAAAGGCAGACAAATGAAACGCAATGAATCACATATTAAAATCCCGGAGGCAGGCTTTCTCTTTTAAATGGAAAAGTCTACAGCTTTCCTTCTCTGGTGCTCTTTCATCTCCAGGCGCTGGATTATGAAAGTAAGAGGGACTATGAGTTCAGAGTGGAGGTGAAAAACACCTACTTAGACGCCAGGTTCATCCACGGCGTGCAGTTCAAAGACTACGCCACGGTCAAGGTGACGGTGGAGGATGTGGACGAGCCGCCCGTCTTCACCCGCAACCCTTACATCATCGAAGTTCACGAGGACACGGCCGCCGGCAGCTTCGTCGGCGTTGTGCTGGCCAGAGATCCCGACGCAGACAACAAGCCAGTGAAGTACGTTTCTCAGAATAAGGATCCCACATAAGTTATCTTTATGGATTTACAGGCTTTTGATTTGACTGAAACGATTAATCGTGATTAATCGTGATTATTCAGTTATTGTCAGTTAATCATTAACTGGACTGCACAGACTCAAAGAAGTGTTTTATCTGTTCCAAAAGCTACCTGTAAATATGTTCTACCCAAAAGTTCACCTGGTTGAAATCCTTTAAAAAAAAATCTTCTATGAAGCACCTTTTGCTAACCAATTATTAATCAATTAATCAAAAATAATCTGCTGATTATATCTACAGTGTGTTGATGTTAATTCAAGCAAAAAGGGCTGAGCTTTTAACATGTTGATGTCAGAAGTAGGGCTGAAATTATTCATCGTGATTAATCAATTACTGAAATAATCGTCAACTAATTTAGTAATCGATTAATCATTAACTGGAGTATACTGACTGGAAAAACCGACCATTTGCTGAATTGACATACTTAGAGCAGTAATTAAGCTAAAATTTTACAAAAATAAACATTTTACATTTTAAATACAACTATTTAAAAAAAAAAAATATATATATATATATATATATATATATATATATATATATATATATATATATATATATATATATATATATATTAAGCAACACTTGTTGTCCAGTTGTTGATCGGTAAATCAAATAGTCAACAGATCAGCTCAACACTATATTGGTATTAAGTCAAGCAGAAAGGACTTAACTTTTCACTTGATAGAAGTACAGCTGAAACGACTAATCAGACTAATTGTGATTAATTGATTACTAAAAGTAATTATCAACAAATTTAGTGATTGATTAATCATGAACTGGAGTAGATAAAGAAAAACTCATTTGCTGAAACAACAGTAATTAATCTAAAACTGTACAAATAATATATACATTTTGCATTTAAGATAGAAATAAACTTACTTTGTCTATAAAATTGCAAATCTCAAATTGCAGTTTTAGCTTCACCTGGTTCAAATTATTAAAAATTTAAGCATCTTTTCTCATCTAATTATTTGTCAGCCAATCAAATAATCAGATAGGCTCTACACTGTATTTGATGTTAACTGAAGCAGAAAGACCTGAACTTTTCACCTGTTGAAGTAGGACTGAAATGATTAATCGTATTAATCGATTATTGAGATGATCAACAACTAATTTTCCTTCTTTTCCTTCTTTTCTTCTTTACCTTCTACCCTTGACTCCACTTTGTGTCCTTCATTCCTTTTTTTAATGCATTCTGTTAAAAATTTATAGCAAACTTTAATGTTTCATATTTTAAAAATTAAGTCAAAGGGAAGTTAGAGACACAGGTCACTTTTTTAAGATGGATAGAGCTAAATAGCTGCACACCAATCCCCTGGTGGGACAATAAAGAATATTTCATTCTATTATGTCGATTTACAAGATGAAAACCTCATGAAACGCATCGATTCTTTCAGTGTGAATACTTTTGTGAGTTACTGTAACTGCATGAAATGAAATCAGCTTCATCTTATAAACTTAAGGCTAGATCAATATACCGCTAAGCAAACATTTCCTCGACAACCATGTGGGCTTTCTGCTTCATTCTCCTAATTTGATCTCTTCGAAACTTATTCCCCCTTCTTCAATTATACCAGCAAAAAAGAAAAAAAATCAATACAGAAAGAAGTGCGATATGGTGGATTTACAGTCTCCTTGTCAGTTTTATGCAGTGAAGATGAAAATGTGCCCACCAGGTTTATCTAATCCATCAACCCGCCCACGTGTCAGTGCTCCGACAGGGGAGAGAAGGAGTGTTATTCATGAGGTCCCTACTGGAGATTTCCCAACGGAAGACGGCGAAGTGAATTCAGACGATGTTTATTTCCCAGAATCATGTAAGCTCCCTCCACGGCGCCGCGCAAAGTCAAACATTCCTAATTTGCCGTATTGATTCGCGTGGGTCATAGAAACCGTTCGGCGCACATATGGCAGCCGCCAGTCCCCCGTCGCAGGAGATGTGGCACACCACGCAGCGCTTCGTGTTGCATATTCAAATCTCGGCTGAGCAAGAGAGGTGACAATGACAAATGAGCCGACTCCAGGAAAAAAAAAAGAGAGGCGTCATCTTTTGACAAAAGAGAATACGTTTTCTTCTTTCTTTTCTGACTTCTGAAAAACAAATCTATGCAAATTAAACAAACAAAACCCAACATTCAGCCTAAAGCCAGAAATTTCAATTACAACTCAGCATCGTCCAGGGTATATTTAAAAGGATTCTTCTTTTCAAGTTAAAATGAAAATAAGATTTTGGATGTAATGTTTCAAAAGCATTCAGACCTCTTGAACTCTTTCACATTTTTATCACATTACAGCCACAATTCACAATATACTTTATCTAGGGCTGAAACGATTAATCACGATTAATCGATTAGTGGAATAATCAACTAATTTAGTAAATAATTAATCATTATGATAGAACAACACACTCAGGGAGGCAATTTAGACAAAACTGTTAAAAAAATATACATTAGCAAATAAAATAACAGTACCTTTGTAAATATTTTCTACCCAGAACTCCTAAAGTGACTTAGTTTTAGCTTCTCCTGCAAAAACAAAAATTTCCTATTAGGCATCTTCTGCTATCCAATTATTATTCAGTAAATGCAAAAAAATTAATTCAATATAAAAAAAAATTCAGTAAAGAAATGCTGTGTTATTTCCAATAAAATTTAGATTATCTAATTCAAAAAAGGAAATGAAATACTTGTTTATGTTCATATTTTAATGCATGTCTAGTATTGTATAAAATAAGCTAACAGTTGCTGTATTTCCATTCCAAATACACACAAATTTTTGTCTATATTTTGCTAATGTGGAAACTACTTCCTTTCCTCTTCTGCATTTCTGACAGTAGTAACATCCTGTACCAGCCCAGTGCTTTTGTGGATTAACTCGTGATGCAAAAAAATGTATTTCCATTGCAGTTTTCTGAAAAATGTTCACTTAATATGGCCAAAAACACCTTATCCCAGCGCAAAACCTTATCAAAAATTTAGTTTTTTTGAAAATGGTGTGTTTCCATTAAGCTTATTTAGTTTTGCAATTTCAATTTGCACAACTTGGTGGTTAAAATGGCAACACTGTTCTCATCTCCGCTCCAGCCAATCAGCTACTAGGAAAATGAATGGCGCTCTGGGATTGGCCTCTTTACAAGCACCAGCCAATAACAGGTCCAGTTGCATTTAACATTTCATCTGTGTTCCAGCTTCACATGTTGCACTTTCAAACGCTTTGTTAAAAAAATTCCCAGAGTAGGGAAGATTTCCAAGAATACTTCAGAAAACTTAGCCAAACCGGATAAATCATTTAAAGATTAGAAGATAGCAGCGCTAACTCCGCTTTTTTAAATCTACTGTTGCTAACGACGTCTGTGTCCCTCTTGCAGATATTCCATTGACCGACACACGGATCTGGAAAGGCTGTTTAACATAGAGTCTGTGAACGGCACCATCACAACACTGAAATCCCTCGACAGAGAAATGTCCAAATGGCACAACATCTCTGTGGTGGCCACCGAAATAAGTAACTTCCTCCCTCAGTTCCTTAAACATCTCTCTTCAGTCCTGAAATATGTGACAACATTTCATTTTCGTGTTTCAGACAACCCTCGGCAGACGACTCGAGTGCCCGTGTTCATCAAGGTGTTGGACGTCAACGACAACGCCCCAGAGTTCGCCATGTCCTACGACACCTTCGTCTGTGAAAATGTCAAGGCAGGACAGGTGAATGAAATCCGTTAAAATATGAACTTCAACACACAGCTAGACACCGTGTTTACGTTTGTCTAGAGCACATTAAGTTTCCCTTTGTGACTTGAAACCCGTTTGCAGGAGGTTGTAGTATGATCACTGCATTACAAGATTCATGCATAAATGTTTTATTTGCGCATCACATGCCCAATAAATCCCCCGTATTAAGAAGAATTATGGATGTTTTCTCGTGCCTAATACTCAGCGTTTGCTGTTTCCCTTTGCAGCTGATTCAGACAATAAGCGCTGTTGACACAGATGAACCGCTTGTCGGGCACAAATTTGTCTTCAGCATAAGCGCCACCAACCCAAACTTCACCATCGTTGACAAGGACGGTAGGATTAAGTTCAGATCCCGGCACACATTTAGTGACATTTGTACCAGAAACACAGAAACAGAAACTCTGAGTCGCTGGAACTTCCTGCAACTTCAACTGCTCTTCTTCCTGGATGGAATATTTAATATAAAACTGCTATGATTATTGTTTGGTTATTTATTTAGATTTTGACTAAATACTACAGAGGCGTATTAGGGTCATTATAAATAGAGCAAAAAGGAGAAAATGTCTGCCAAAAAAACCCGAAACGTCTAGAATAATTTCCAAAATTTTGTAAAATACACAAAAAATTTCTTGACTCCAAAAGTAAAAAAAAAAAAAAAAATTCTGTATTTCTAGCAAATTTAAAAGTTTCCAAACTCAGAAGGTTTCACTGTTTTTCTAAAAGATTTCTGAGATTCTCAAAATTTCAGTTTTTACTTGCAAATTTTTGACTTTGAGAGCTCATAAATTGTCTTGTTTTTTCGATTTCTGAGATTAATCTCAACATTTCAGAGGTTTTCATAGCAAATTTTCAACTTTTTAAACTGAAATTTACAGTTTTTACTGGAAAATTTTAGATTAGTCTCAAAATTCCTATTTCTTTCTGGCAAATTTTTGACTTGTGAACTGAAATTTTTTCTTGTTTTCTCTAGATAATGTCAGCTTAATCCCAAAATGTCTTCCAAGCAAAAATTTTCAAACTCAGAAATTTCCACTTTTTCTACCTTTTTTATATTAAACTCTTTAAAATCTTAAATCTTTTAGATTTCAGACTCAGATATTGCATTGCATAATCTTGACATTTTCTGAGATTTATCTGAAAATGTGAGTCTTTTTGCTGGAAGACGCCGTTGTAAAGAATGATTTTGTGCAAAAGATGTGATGAATATGTATTGTTTCGCTCATGGATCTCTCTCAACCTGCTCAATGAAGCATAACAGGTCACAACTTATAAATTCTCAGTTTTTATCTCCAACATTTGTGACGTTGGTTTGACCCGCACCATCTCCGTCTTCCTGCAGACAACACTGCCAACATCCTGACGAGGAGGGGCGGGTTCAGCCGGCGTGAGATGAGCATGTACTTCCTCCCCGTCGTGATCTCAGACAACGACTACCCCATCCAGAGCAGCACCAGCACGCTGGTGGTCCGCGTGTGCGCCTGCGACAGCCGCGGCAACATGCAGTCCTGCAGCCCGGAGGTGCTGCCCTTCTCTGATGGCCTCACCACCGGAGCGCTGGTGGCCATCCTGCTCTGCGTGATCATCCTGCTCAGTAAGTGTCTGTGACGGTTTGTGGCAGGAGAGGGAATTAATCCATCGTTAGTCTCAGATCGACACATTTTCAGGGTTTGAAATCCTGGAAGATTTCAACTCTTCCAGAAATTTTAAAAGGTGTTCTCAAGGTTTACTCTAATGTTTGATTAAAAGACTAAATTTACAGATGAAACCAGATATTTTCATAAGTCTAATAAAAAAATAAAAACAGTCTGAAGTTAAATCAGAATAAAATCTCCTGTTTTAAGTCAAATAAAGGTAAATTTTCACCCAAAACAAACAGAAACCTGCAGAATTACAAAACCCTGTGCATCCTTTAGCTGATGCTCTTTAAAGCTACATAACGTAACAAAGCATCCAGTCCTTCGCTTACACATTGTTCCAACCTTTTGGCAAGTCAATGTAACTGTGTAAAATTTCATGTAAAATGCATATCAATGACAAGCGAATGTGCACCTTAAAACAGCGAGCTATTTATATGCATTGCCAGGCCATTTCACTCTGAGGCAGCTGCCCTGTGTTTCACTTAAAATTCATGCCTATCTTATTTTTCCACATAAGCCGCACATCGTAGATGAAAAAGGTAGGAAGGCAGAGATGAAAAGGGCTTAGAAAATCCAATCAAGTTTCTAAAGAAAACATGAGTTCAAACTGCAGATTTTACATTTCACACCGACGCCGATGCACAAATTATACAGACTCAATCAGGAGGGACGACGGTTTCTCCTGGCGGTGGGAAAAAGGGCCTGTGCTCCAGTAAACTGACGCACTCTAATCCTGAAATCATACAGCGCAAGTAAAGGTATTTAGACCCTTTGAGTTTTTGACATTTTGTCGCATTACAGCCAGTTTTTTGTTGAGATTTCATGTGGAAAAGCAACACAAAGTTGCACAAAGCAAAAGGGAGCATTGTGCTCCAAAAATTACATGAATACAAAATGAAAAGTGTTGCATTCAGATTGATTATTCAGCAATCTCTGGTACCACATTTGGCAAAATCTCCAACTCAAAACAGCCATTATGGTCAAGATCTGGAAACAGAAAGTACACCAAGATAAAAAGATTTCTTGTGAAAACAAGAGAGCGCTTAACATCCGGGTGTTTTGGTGAAATCTTTACACATTTTAAAGTCAAATTAAAGTTTTTTATAAGATTTTTGAGTTTCTTCTTGCAAATTTACATTTTCAATATTTTTGAGACTAATTTCTAGAGTTTTTTCCAGTAAAGTTTCAACTTTTGAGGCTCAGAAATTTCAGCGTTTTTTTTCCTAGGAAATTTCTGAGATTCACCTTAATTTGATTTTTCTCTCCAAAATTTCTGAGTTTTTTTTTCTAGCAAAACCTAAACTTTCTAGATGCAAAAGTTTTCCTGTTTTTTTCGCCGCAAAAATGACTCTGAATCTCAAAATGTTAGTTTTTCCATGCAAATTTGTTAGACTTTCGGACTTTTTCCAGAACATTTTTGAGATTAACTTAAACATTTCTGAGTTTTTTCAAGAACGTTGTCAACGTTTCAAACTCACAAATGTCCAGGTTTTTTCTACAAAATTTCTGACATTAATCTAAAAATTTGAGTTTTTTTGAAAATCTTAGTTTTTAAATTTTTTTTGGCAGAGATTAAATCCTCTTTTTCCATCTACTTTGGCCACAATAAACCATCTGACCTAGGGATAATTTGGGGCTTCTTAGTCTCGTTTATTTATCTAACTAGTAAAGAGCAGATAAGACTTAAAACCTAATTTCCTTGCGTTTCCTGGACAAAAAAAAGAAACAATAATTCCTCGTGCTGCAAAAAGCTGTGCAAAAGTTGTAAGAATAATCACAATAACTTCAGAAAAAAATCCTGATAAATTAGCATGCATGTGTGGGCTTACTCACTGCTGTTTATAAGAAACTCTGACTCCCTCCATGTGTTGAACTGACCTCATCTTCATCCTCGTTTTTCCTCTGACCAGACTAATGACACAAGCAGTTCAGAAAAGACCAGCTCTTCTTCCATCTGTTTGCATTTTAAATTCCAGATACATAAACGAATATCCGGTAGGCAGATCTCAACAAGCCTCTCAAGTGAACTGAAGGTTGAATTTTTATGCCTCTCGTGTCAAACAAAATATCATGACATCTGCTCATTATCTGAAGCTTTTTGCCTTTGAAACTCCCCTGACAGACTGTCTCATTCACCTCCATTTGACTCAGAGATGAGGGAAGCTGGAGCTGCACTTATGTTTTGTCTGAAATCGTGCACTGGCCAGTCACAAATGTCCTAATGTCTGAAACGGCCTCAGCCCATGCTGAAAGCTTTGCAATTAACGCGTAGGTGGGAGGCAAGCAGAGCGCTGCGGAGCCCACTGGGAGGAAAACGAGAAAAACCAGAGAGGAAGAGGCAGAGGGAGGATTTCATTTCATCAAATTCATGCCCTTTAAATATTTACATGTTTTCTCACATTTCCTACACAAACTTCTTTGCATTTAATTCGAAAAATAATAGTTGTTCTTATTTGATCCGGTTCATCATCACTGGTACAAAATCTTACATATATCTGTGTTTCCTTTTAATCGAGTAAAATACAAATTTAAGATCGAGTATAAGAGCCGTACTGAAAAAAAAATTTAATAATGAGATTAAAGTCATAATATTACGAGAATAGAAGTGGAAATTATACAAGAATAAAGTTGTAGCATTTCAGAAATAAAGTGATGTTATTCTGAGAAAAAGTAACAATTTTAGAGAATAAACTCAACCAGAGTAGAGTGGAAATAATACCAGAATAAATTCGGAATATTTGGAGAATAAAGTTGACATTTTTTAAGAATAAAGTTGTAATACTTTGAAAATAAAGTCAAATTTTTATAAACTCGTAACATTACGAGAATAAAGTCGTAATATTTTCACTTATTATCTTTCGTCTACAGGAATAAATTGAGTTGATTTGTTTCTTATTTATATTTTTAAGTCTAAATTGGATTTGTATTTTTGATTTAAGGTTACATTTTCTGTAAAATACACAGAATTCTAAGTTTTGTAAGGTTTTTTTTACAGCAATTTTATCAACATTTTGTTAAAAACGGGATGAGTAATGCATGGGTTATGTACGCATATGTTTTTTTTTTTTGTTTCTGCTAAGATATCTTGTAAAAACAAAACAAAAAACAAATTGTTAAAACTAAATTTGAAATAGTTGCATAGCTCAACTACAACAGCATCCATGGCAGCGTTTTCACCCCCGAGATGAAATTTGAAGATGTTCGCTGACGAGTGCAAAATGGGATCCTCGAACCGCGGTGCATTTTATAAAGTCAAAGTGCCATTCAGGAGAAAAAGGGGAAGAAAAAGCTTTTCCACTGAATCTTTAATAATAGGAGGTGAACGCCCGAGGCAGAGTTAGGGATTTGTCACTGGTAGCAAATGTGTCTCCCTTCTGCTTTTTGCTCCCTAATGCATGACACATGTTCAGAGGCACGCATCTTATGCTCTGCGCTCCCTCTCTGCTGTTTTTGTGCAGTGATCGTGGTGCTGTTCGCTGCCCTGAGGAGACAGAGGAAGAAGGAGCCTCTGATCATCTCCAAAGAGGATGTCAGAGACAACGTTGTCAGCTACAACGACGAGGGCGGAGGAGAGGAGGACACTCAGGCCTTTGATATCGGCACGCTGCGCAACCCGGAGGTGATGGATGCTAACAAGCTTCGCAGGGACATCATACCCGAAATGCTGTTTCCCTTTCGGAGGACATCACCGATAAAGGATAACACGGATGTGAGAGACTTCATAAACGGGCGGCTGCAGGAGAACGATGCCGACCCCACTGCGCCCCCTTACGACTCCCTGGCCACCTACGCTTACGAGGGAACCGGGTCCCTGGCGGAGTCCCTGAGCTCGCTGGAGTCCACCGCCACCGAGGGCGACCACGACTACGATTACCTCAGCAACTGGGGACCACAGTTCAAAAAGCTGGCGGAGATGTACATAGGGAGAAGCCCCGACAGAGAGACCTAAACGAAGCCATCCGTCTCTCTATAATCCAAACTCCTTTTCAATGTCCTTTTGGCTAACTAGCTAGCCAGACACATGTTTGTCTAGTTAGTTAACTAGCCTGTCTGTCTTAATATCTATCAAGCTATCTGTTTGTCTAGTTTGCTAGCTAGCTTGATAGTCAACTGGTTGTCTGTTTGCTCCACCTACAAATGTGCGTGAAAATGCACAAACTCATGCGCACTATATTAAACCCTCATGTGGAAGATTACCTGGAAACGGAAAAGCTGTGTTCGAAATGTTCACTCACAACAATAATAAACAATAATATTGTTGTTTTAGACCATTTTCAAATAAATATATATCGTCAGCTTCCTACAATTCACGTTTGGCCAAAAGTAACGTGGAAACAATGAAGCTATGTTCGAAATGTTCACTCATTTAACAAGACAATACATTGTCATTTTGAAACCATTTTCAAATAATATATGTCGTCAGCTTCCTAAAAGTAATTTCTGGTCAAAAATGATATGGAAACAGGAAGCTATGTTTGAAATGTTTGCTCATAAAATTTTTCTGGACGATATATTGCCTCAACAATAATATTGTTGTTCTACAACCACTTTGAAGTAATATACACTTCCTAAAAGTCATTTTTTGTCAAAAGTGACTCTTCTTTTCTTTGCCTAAGACATCTTTTCGAAAAAAGAAGTTTGTTTTTTTACAAATCACTTTTGGGCCATTATTTTAGCATAATAATTTAAGATCAGTAACAATAACAAAATAGGTGGAAAAGAATTGTTTTCGTATCAGTTTCTTTCAATAAATGAAACTTTAGCTAAAACTGCAGGTGTGTGTCTGTGTCTGGTAATTGTTTTGTTTTTCACTCAGTAGATAGAAAATCCAAAAATTTAACTCAAGTAAGAGTAGAAATACTTAATAAAATTACTCATGTAAAAGTAAATGTAACTAGTTTCCTTTTACTGGTTTCAAACCAAAACAAAATCCCAATATTTGCAAACGATTGGACAATTCGAACACAGACTTGAGACTTGAAGTGAGTTTTCTATAAGCAGATCCAATATAAATCTCAGTCTTTTGCTTTTTTTTTTTCTCTTTGTGTCATAATCAGTAAAGATGCCTTTAAATTTTAGGACTTTTGTCAACAATGGTGTGAATAATGTGTTTTGTAATCAACATGAACGATAGTAGTATTGTATACTATCAATGTTAAATGGTGCCGGCTTGGTTTGGGTGGGAAACGGGGGGAAGGAGTCCGACGGCTTTTCCAGCCAACTCCATTAAATACTGTAAATGTACAAAGTGTTTTTAATGATGGACATCGTATAAACTATTTGCTATATCTGTCTGACGAACAATGTTCATGTGAATGGTTGGTGGAGTTTCTTTTTGTCAAACTGTGAATTCATTTCATCATGTAGGTGTAATATGTAATGGAAAGTGTATGTTGTAGGAAACTGTCACACACTGCTTTCATGCTATTTGAATGCTGAGTCATATTGTTTTATATTTATATTTTTATACTTATTTTCTTAATAAAATGATCTGAAAAGGGTTAAGCCATGCTTCTTTTCAGTTTTACAAGATTTTGTTCTGTAATAGAAATGCAACAATTCTTTCTTGGAAATAATCAAATATGCTAAATTTGTGAAAGAATGAACAGTTTGCTTACTTAAAATCACTTTGTCCGATTTAAAGATAAATGTGGTTTAATAGGATATTATAAATATATAATGTAATAAAGTACAAAATTATCTAAAAATGAAACTAAAATCAGAAAAAAGAGTCTATTATATGTTTCTGCTCAAAACGTTTGGTAATAAACTATTTAAACTTTTTGTCAAATGGATCAAAGTCAAATCAAAATTGCATGCTGGTGTCAAAAATTAAGTTTTGAAATTCAAATTTAACACACAAATTCAGTTTGTTGCTAGAAAAGTCAACAATTTGGGATCAATAACAAATACCTTATATTAAAAGACCCCTAAACTGCAGGTTTTATTCATGAGTTTAGCAAAAACAGCAATGTAGCAAAACATCATTTCTGTTACACTACTTAAAACACTTTCTCTTTCATTTGGCTCAAACACAAACAAAATTAAGCTGATAAAGGTAATTATTAAGAGTAAATATGCAGGAGAAAAATTTGGAGACGTTTTATGCATTTAATGTGATCTGCAGACATTAGAAGCTGCTTAAAAATATTTTTAAAATCCTCATGTTGCCCCTGATATTGCAACCGTGGATTAAAAACAAACATGCATGGTTTTAATTAGCCTAATTTTCTTTTGTATCTAGATCTAGAAAATACCAATATCCAGTTCAAAATTATGCAGAACCCCTCAATTTCAGAATAAAAGACTAAAAAAAACTCTTCCTGAACTTCCAGAGAGTTTTAAAACTCCAATATTAATCTACAAAAGACACATCCCAATGATACTGCAACCACAAATTGTCAAACTTTTGTTATTACTCCGAGCCAGAAAGCTATCATCATTAAAAATAAAGTGTTCTTGCTTTGGAAAGTTGAATAAGAACTCCATAAATCACACTTTATGGAGTTAAGTGGTGATTAGGTACACGTGTACAAGACAGTGCCTCCAATCCAGCAGCCAAGCAATTAATCTAATCCCTGTGATGTTTTTATGTTCAGTCATTGCAGAAAGTATTAAACTGTTTGTGCAGACGTCTTTGGGAAAATGACCCTACTTCTTGTTTGATTTGTGACCTCAATAAACATTTTCTAAAACTGTTTATGGTCTCGTCTAGTTTTACAGCTTCTTTAACAGAGCATGATGTCCATTCTGTGAACTGTGACCCAATTTTACTATCAAACAGATAAAATAGACCAATATGGCACGTCTAAATTTAGGTTTTATAAGCTTGAAGAGAGTGTTAAGGGATGTTTTTTGCTATGTTTCCTGTTAGAATCTACATTTTTATCTGTAAAACTGTTCACACTGTCTTGCAAGACAACCTCAGACCTATTTATTGTACTTATTCGGGTTTTGTAATAGACTGATATAAAGTGTGAAGTCAGAGGCAAACGATTAACGGTCTTCAAAAAATTCTGCCAACAAAATAAAATCCAGAGGATTCAATTTAAATACAGTGGTTCAGTGAAGGGAAGGCCACTTTGGTTTGCTACAACACACCAAACAGGTCAAGGAGAATGTTCTGGAGTTTAAAACTGTGTTAAAGGTGATCTGTTAAGCTTTCTTGAAAAGGTTAGAATAGGTGGATGAGTCACTTGTCACTTTAAAACCAAATAAGCTCAACTCGATGTTTACGCTCGCACGTGAAGATGGCTGCAAACAGATGTGCAATTATACAACCGTACATCTTTGAAAAGCACAAGTAGAGCCTCCTGCACGACCAGCAAGGACGCAGCAAGTGGTTTCTGCATGGTAAGTCAACAACAAAACACTTGTCTTTTCCAGATCCCATTGTACAGCACATAAAAAAAGCTCTCCAAAGGTGCCAGAACTCTGCTCCGGTTGCTAGGTAACAGGCGGAAGAACTCTAGGGTTGCTAGGTAACGGCGCATGTGACTTAACGCTGAAGAGGTTTTTGAAACGGCTCATTTTCCAGACACCAAAATACATTAACTTGTTGCCAAAAAAGCGTGTTTGTTTCTCTTATGATTTTGAAGTTGTTGTCCGAACTGGAGCCTGGAACCAGCATATGAACAACTTAAGCCTCATTATTGTCCGCTGTGGTCGTCAGTTTTCTTCCCGCTTGCCTATAAGGACGCAGAATAGTGACACTTGTCAAGTATCAATGACTTTGAGGACCTGGCTGTACAGATTCAGGTCTGATCCGATCTTTTCAATACGTATCCAAAAAGATTGAATACGTATCGGGTATTCAAGTGTCCCTTTGAAAAAATACGACCTTTATTTTTTCAGACCATCATAAAAAATCAGGTCGCATTATGGCAAAAAAAATCGAACTGAATCACTTTTTTCCTCCTCAAAAAATACTAATAATCAGACTAGAAGTTATTGAGCGTGTTTTAATTTATCATGCAATCAGTTGATTAACTGGTTATTGTGACAGGCTCATAACTAATACACTACATCATATAACTCACAGAAGGCTTGGTTAAAATTAAAGTCTACTTTTAAAATGTTTTCTTCTAAATTCCAAGAAAATACTTAAAATTTCCAGGGTTTAAAATGTGGAAAAAATTGAAGTAGTACGTTTATTTTCCCTGAAAGGCGTCGCGTAAGGTTCTGGACTGGGGCCAGCGCGGGGCGTCAGCAGCGATTGCTTCTTTCTGCATTAGTGATTACTCTGAAAGCGGGAGAGGCTGAACCTAATTCTGAAGGAAACCTTTTGAGTCTCTGGAGTTCACGCTGCGCCTGCTCCGTGGTGAAACTGACTGTGTCTGTGTGTCAGATGACTGTGACTTCCTCCCCGCTCTCTGTCACGACTCGCACACAAAGCCGATCTGCTGAGACCTTTTTCCTTCCCCTTAATCACCATCCTTGATCTCCATATATTGATAAAACCGACTCAACACATCTCATGAACCACATTATATCTTTCACTGTGTCAAACCCAAGGCTCTCGGGCCAAATTCGGCCCGTTGTAGCTTTTTATGTGGCCTTCTGAAGGGACACAAAATAGATCCTTCAAGATAATATCTGATTAAATATTTTTTAGAAATCCAATCTAAGCAGATTTAATCTGTATTCTGCTAAATTCCAGTTTTTTGCAAGGAAATTCACGCAAAAATCAACAGATCCTCACATTTCTTTTCACTAATGCATCATTTTTAGTCTATTATAAACGTTTCACAAAAATTTAAATACAAAATACATTATTAATCCCAAAGGGAAATTAAATTAAAATTTATCAAAAACACTGGATTTAAGTGATGCTAACTCCCACCTGCAGGTGGCAGTGTTTCTTACTTCTACTACACAGCTGCCTTGTGCTGCTTAGAGATGCACCGATTTCAATATCAGTCCCAATACTGAAAAATATGAAGTATTGGTGATAATGTGCCAGATCTATAATGGCATATCTATTCAATCTAATCCTTTATTTTACATTATATTTAGAATTTAATGTAACTTCTTTTCTCTGAACCATTTGAAAGAAGGTTTGTTACATGTCTCATTACAAGTAAAATAATCTGCACTTTTTTCATCAATATTAAAAAGAATTATTGACTTAGACAAAAATACTTGGTAATAATTAGATTTTTTGCAGTGATTTTTTTCAAAATGAAAATTAGTTTATAGCAGTTGTCAGTCACACAAATAAGTCTCTTTCTTCTGAACATTAATATGATCATAAAAAACGTGATTTCTGCAAATCAAATGTGACTTTTCGTATGTGCAATATAGGGAAGCTGTGATGTATAATTAACACAAAGTGTGCAAGTCAGTGAATGTTAACCCTCCTTAATTTAACCCAGAAACAAGAGCTCAACTTTACATCCAGTGGGAAGCATTAGAGGAAATGTTCTTCATCTGATTTATCTGATGAAGAAACGTTTGGCCTTGCGTCGTTATTTCAGCAGAATTGCAGCGCGTTTCGTGAGTCGACACCCTGACCTGAGCTGAAACCTGAACATATGAAGAGGGCATCTGCTCCCCTCGGGGTGTCTGCTGGCGTCTGAGGTAGATAATCTGTACCCTCTCTATGAGCCTGGAGGCTTTCAGGGAACATTAGCAGGGAGGTTTTGCAAATAATACATTAATATCAGCACTGGATGTTAAACCTTATAGATTTCCAGGTTTGCCAGGAATAAGAAAATGTTTTCGTTTTGCTGTGAGTGGCAGTGTTCAGTCCTGGTTGCCTCCAGGGCTCTGGGTTAAACTCACATGCTGACAACCCATCGGGAGTTCTGGGATTACCCAGTAACATGACAACAGATGGTTTGTTACACAGGAGCATCTGGGAAGTCCAAAGGAAAGGCAGCTTGAAACACTTTCGCAAACAAAACTGATCAGTGGGTGACTGTTTGTAGTTGTGGCAAAATGGTTAAAGGAGAGATGATACGTAAAATTCACATTTCTGTGCTTCCATTTGGGTCACAACTTCTTCTAAAAACACCCCAAGTGCTTAAAATAACACATTCTGCTGTTCTTTGGCAGTAACTTCTTGTTTTTCCAAAAACTTCAGGAATGTAACCTGTTACCTAGCAACCCCAGCCAAGCCCCGCCCGTTGCATAGCAACCCAAAGTTCCAGGACATTTGGTCAGCTGGTTTACAGTTTATTGGTACAGACTAATGAAATGCAGCTGTGCTTCTGGTTCTGTATAAAAGCTGTTAGATTTTGGCTAACTGGGGGTTAAGATGTCATGACAGAAAATCCACCAAGAAGAAAATTTAACAGTTTTTCTTATTACACTGCCAAAACACAAAATCTTAGCAAATATTTTTGGTGTAGTTTATAGTGTAAATAACTCAGTTCACTTGAAATAAGACAAAACTAACTTGCTTCTCTAATAAAATGTTTAATAACTTTTCAGTAAGTTGTAGAAGCTTATTTTAAGTGAATAATTCTTGAAAATTAATACAAAGTATTACTGCCACTGTCAGATTTTGTTTTTCCACTTCTAACACAGAAAAATACTGGAACTAGTATTTTTAACTAGCTAGCTAACATTTAAGCTAGTATGTAAAATTGTCTTGAAATAAGTGAAATAATCTGCCAGTGGAGCGGGCATTTAATTGATATTAGGGATTACGTACTTAAAAAAGGTCATAGTGCTTGCTGAAAAGTTACTTGTACCTTAGTTTTGTCTTATCTCAATAGTACTTTAAATATTTGCATTAGAAACTAGACCGAAAATACTTGGTAAGATTTTGTGTTTTTGCAGATAAATCCATTGACTTGAACTCTACTGGAAATCTCTGGTGGAATTTGAAACCAGATCATTATAGTGCTGAAAATGCAGGTCATTTAAGGGTTAAACGTTTCAGAGGCTGCAGTACTCACTAAGTGTGGCATTTTCTATTTAATTACGAGAAACCACTTAGAATATTAGTTGCATTAAGCATTTAAAATCCTTGTCCGATTCGTTTTTTCATATTTTGCGCATGCTGGTTTGAAAATGTTGCCAATGAACCTAATTTGCAGTGCTGAGTTGAAGTGTTTTAGGTGCAACTTTATTTGGAGGAACACTTGGTTATCATACTGTCAATCTCTCCTCCTGGGTCATCCATAACAGGCTATCAGAATACAAGAATGAAATGGTGGCAAGAATACAAAGAGAGTCTCAGTATCTTGTGCAAATTAGAGGAGATTTTCACCTGACAGAATGCCGTCAGCTCTTATTAAAAATCTCAGCATACCCAGCACGGCTTAGCCGTGTTGCCTAGACGCAAGTAAAATATTCAGTGGCAGTGTGAGTCTTTATTGAGCCATTATTGTTTAAAATACTAGTATCATCAACATCCTGAAGGCAGTTCTGCTTTTGCAAAAAAACAAAAACAAAAAAAACCTCACCTGGTTCCAACACTAAATCTCATTTTCAGATTGTTTGTTTTGGACGGCAGAAACAAGGCCGATGTCACAACTCCAGGCTTCAGTTCTCCAGGATGTTTTTTGGCCCCCCACCTTCTCCGATTCCCTGCAATGTTAGTACAAAACAGGCCTTGTGTCATGTTTCATAATGCATGATGTTTCTTATGGGTCTATTGTGGCTGAAAAAAAGAAAAAAAAGACTAAAAGACGCAAAGTAGTGCAATCAATAATGCAGGTGAAATATTGGTATGCAGACAAGATGTGACAGCAGCAGAGAACTGCCTGAGGCTTTTTTCTTCCCTTGTCCCCCCTCGCCTGCATTTTTATAATAGTAATTTCTTGCACAAACAAGTTCCAAGCTGATACCCAGGGCAGACAATTTCTCATATTCCCTGCATATCAGCTTAATGTGGCTAAACTGTAACCAAAAAGTCATTATTTTTAACATGCTCTGATTACATAACTGCAGCCTCGGCCAACCCACTTGAGGGCAGAATAGATTTTTCCATTAACTGACCTTTAGCGTTCAAAAAACCCAACATGCCGATACAGGTGCACTTCAGAAACGTGTTGTGGAAAATGTGTTATTAGAAAATATGTGCTCGTAATTACAGCTGCTCTTGGAAAACCTGCAGCACATGCAGATAAACATGAGCAAATAATTTCTGGTTCTTCATTTTTTTGGTTTCTTATCACTTGTCCAAACCTCCAGAGGGAGCTTTATGGCTCAGCAAGTCATGAAGAAGTATTTTGGTAATTTACAGATTTGTGCTTTTTGGTCGTAAACATTTCAGATCATCAAGCTAATTTTAAAATACAAAAATGTACTTTCCGTTTTTTATGCTACTAATGCTAATAACCGTTTGCTAAAATGCTGGTGACAACAACGGCTACCCAGTGTTCGTTGTAATTGGCACTAGTTGAGTTTCCATTGACCTTTTAAAATTGGAGTCAAAAATAATTTTGCTGAAAAGATACACGCCAATTTAAGGGAAAAAAGACTTTCACCTTCTTAAATAATAGGTTTCTGTGTTTTTTTTTTTTGGCTATATCAAAATTGGAATATTTCCCAAACTGCACTGGAAACACTTTTCTCACATCACACAAGTCATGTGATCAACACCCGGATGTTACTACAGGTGGAAATGATGAAAAAGACGATTTGGGGGGGCAGCATGTTTGGATTTAAAGTAACAAAAGGTCCTAAAGCAACTCATTCCCACTAAAATCTCATTGTATATGAATGATTTTATACAAAAATGTAATGAACTTGTTTTGTATAGCCTAACCTGTTTAAGGAAGCCTAATAGATCACATTTAAAAACCCATAAGCAGCGTGGAATTAAATGAAATGGTTAAAGTCAGCAGGTCAAACCAGTGATTGGTGCATTTGGATTCAGAGCCTCATTGTTTCATGACCAAAGGTTAGTTCAAGCCACAGCTCTTGTGAAAACAACCACCTTGTTTCATGCAACTGCAATGACTCATCTGCTCCTCACACCTGAGCAAAACCAGAAAGTTTTAACATGGTTTGGTCAAATCACGGTGGAGGTAAAATTATGAGCAGAAATCCAGCTCCAAGCAGCTTTGTTGTTCAGGCAATCTTCAATCCACTTCCATGTGTTTGAAATAATTTCAGCACTCTTGTAGCTGCAAGTTCCAGACGTGGGCTGAACATTAAAGAACACACAGCAGCGTCTTTCCCCCTTAGGAAAAGAAAATTACTTGTGAGCACCAGGGAATGCATCAGTGACATGGCACACTGCCTAGTTTGTTATAATTATGAGGCAAAAGCAGTTCTGAATAGGCATCTTAATGACCAAACAAATTGTTGCAGATTTCAAACCCATCTGGAGGATTTTCTTCGGGAGGGTGGAGATGTGATTGCTGTTCAGAAACAGTAAATGCTGTAAATACTCATACAAGCTTTTCTCCTCTTTTTGGTGTATTTAAGACTGTAAAACCAGGTGCCTATCTTTGTTTGGGAGCAGGATGTTCATGGATGGCTCATGTTGGGTCAATTGGTTGCTTTTCAAGAGGAAACCCATCACAAGCTAGTTCTTAGTAAAGTCTAATACACATTTTGCACATTCTTCTCTCACAGAAACACTGAGAATGGAGACCTCTTCAACTGGTATTTGGCTCCATCTAGTGGACATGTAGACGCCTACACTGCAAAAACAAAATCCTACCAAATATTTGTTAGTTTCTAGTGCAAATACACTTTTTTAGCAAGAAATGGTTTGTTTAGAGTCAATAATTTCTGAATATTGATAAAAAGTACTGACAGATTATTTTACTTTTAACAAAAAATGTCTTGTAATAAGTGAAATAATCTGCCAATTTAACAAATACTTTTTTCTCAATATTCAGGAATTATTGACTCCTATATCTTTCTGAAAAGCTGCTTGTTAATTTTGACAGTAGAAATGAGTGCAAAGTTGAGTTTACGCTTAAAAACACTTCCCAAAATAGAGCTGAATTAAATACTATCACCAAGCTGCAGATTCATCAAAAATTATGCAGTGTGGCCATTTTCTCTAAGGCAATAAAAACTTTATTATGTAGCAGTTATTTATTCGTAGCTTCTGTGTGTTTTGACTGAGCAATAACAGTTTATAGGACAATTCAACAAGCTTATGCTAAATCCCGTCTGCATTAAATTGACTGTTAAAATGGTTGCAACTTGCAAAATGGACATTTTATTTTATTTTGTTTCTTTTCTGATGACAAAAGCATTAAAGTATGTGAATGAGAGAAGCTGTTTTGGGATTCAGCTACTGTAAAAACACATTTATGTTAAACTGAATTTATGAATGATGTCATTACTTAAATTTTCTTTTAGAAAAAAATATGAAATGAACGAGAACTATTTCAAGATAGAGATGTAAACTTAGTTTGTCCCTAATTAGTTCATTTTAACTAGATTTTGAACAAGTTCAGCTGTTTAGATAATTACTTTTTCTTAACTTATACAAGATGTTTCACAAAATCCAAATGTTTTGTTGTGCATAAAATAGTTTTGTGCACATCTATACAAACTGATTCTATATTTTTCAGGAACTATTGAAAAAAAATCTCATCCCTGTAATAAACTAACAACAAAATAATCCTTTGGAGTGACGTCTAATTAGTTGATGGTATAAAATCAAGGTAACATTTGGTATTATGTTTGGAAAAAGAAATATTTTGAACCAATATTTAGAAAATCCTAGTGAAACTTAATTTTATTTTAAAAATCTCATATAGACACATTTGAGATGCAGGAAGCAGTCACTAGAGGGCAGCAGAGACCTTTTAAATTAAAGAGACTGCCACTGGTTTGACCCATAAATATGATTTTTTTTTTTTTTTTTTACTTCCACAATGTATTACAAAACTAAAACTTTCAACAAAAAATAAAATGACAGCTACTTGGACAAATAATGAGAAAAACTTGTAATCCAGGCTTAGCCTAAACTGATGGAAAATGCCACATATCACATCCAAAGCCTGTTTAATTCCAGTCACACAGCAGGGGAGATGTGAAAAATAAGAATCATTAACTATTCATATCGATCAAAGATTCATGAGGGAAAACCTCCACTTAACTGATTTACATTTGACTGAATTTACCAAATGTTTGAACTGATTTAAATCAGCACTACATGCGATCATATCTGGAAAGCAAACAGGCCGGTGTCATCAGATTATATCAGTAAAAACTCAGCATCTTTCAGATCTTCTTTACTTTGATAATGATTTATTATAAAGGTGTTTAATAAGAATGTTTTAAAATGAACTGCCTTATAAAAACAATAACATAAAATTATGAGAATAAAGTAACTTCAGAATAAAGTCATAATATTTTGAGAATTTGTCATATGACTTCTCAAGACATTATGACTTATTTTCACCTTGTTATGATAAGAAATATTCAAAGCAATGAATAGTCAGAGAGGTGGATAAGACTTTTCTAAGTTTTTGGTAGAAAGGAAAAATTTATTATGCAGTTTATTGATTTATTGCTTATTGAGACAGTCTTAGTTGTAACTTTTCTTTATTTTTTGTTCAGATTTTCCAGAAATTAAATATTCAAAAACCAAAAATTTGATCAATTGATCAAATCAATTTAGCACTCAGCTCTAACTTCCTCAGACCTAAGCACTTTCACACCATTTTATGTGGAAAAGGTTCATTTTTACAGATTATCTGGTTATTTAACCTCTGATTAGAAACGAATTCAAGATGTTTCTGAACTATCAGATCAAGTCGTCTGTATTTCAGATAACATGCCATCAGTGACGTTTCAAATGTGTTAAAACCATAAAATTGGAGACAAGAGTTGAGCTGGACACAAGCATTTATCACATTTGAAATAAAAAAAAAGCGTTGAGTCCAGCTCTTTAGATAATCTCTGTGACGGGCTCCGCTTGCTTTCTGTGCACCGAGTGTGATCCAGAGGTCAGCGCCGATCTCATCTTCCATTTTCTGCGTTCGTTAAGCTCCATTCCGCTAAGTGTGTCCAAATTGGGTAATTCTGTGTTCAATTAAGCAGGGCAGACACAGGACATTCAACACAATGTCAATGAGATGCCACTAAGAGTGAGCCATCAGTTTGATCGACAGTCGGAGAGGTGGATAATAAGCTGTTGTACGTCCCCCTGATTCCGCACCACCCAAGGCCATCCCTGCAATTGAATTACACCGGCGTCTCGGTAAGTCACCGCTGATGGTTGGCTCATGCATTGCAAGAAGCCGCGCGGCTGTGACTTACCGACGATGCCAAATAATTGTGCGGTTGTCTATAGTTTTCATGGCGATGTCTCCCTACAAGCCACGGCCGTGAAAACGGCATAAAGAGACCCGTAGGCCACACAAAGCTCTGCAGTTGTCTTTAGGCAAGTGGCCAATCAGAGAGAGAAAGAGAGAGGGAGAAGGGTAAAGATGGGAAATAAAAGGAAGGGAGGGGGAATTCGGTTGCAGAGTGCGCCAGCTATCCCCGGGCTTCACGCCAAGCGGCCAGTCACAAGGACGGCATGCAAAGAGAATGCCATCCAGCCAGGTTGAACGGCCAGATAAAATGTCCCAGAGGTCGGCCTGCGGTTCTAAAATCCAAAAACCTTTTCTCTTCTCACCGCTTTCTCACCAGAGCAAGAGAAACAGGCTGCAACAAGAGGTTTCTATGATCTGGAAGTAACTCTGGGTATGTCATTTAGATCAGGTTACAATAAAAAGCATTCAGAGTTCAGATTCACAACACAGTCAGCCAAAGGCAATGTGATCGCACCACCAGGGGGCACCCAAGAGCACCAAGCTAAGATGATCAAAATGAAAAGCAAAAACATATTTAAAAGAATATATATATAAATATATTACAGAAAACATACTTAAAAATACTTTTTATAGTAAGAGTTTCTATGAACCTGTTGCAAAGTGACTTCATGCTGGCCAAAAAAACTGCTTGCCAACAACGACTAGCATTGGTTTTAGCTGTTAGGTTAACATAACACGCTAAATCTTAAATGTAATCCTGATATATAACAGAAAAAGGGATGCAGTGCTTTACTACTAAATGTCAACACTACGACAACTAGATGACAAAGTCAGGAAAAAGTTTTAATTAAGAAAAAAATTAGCGACAGAGAGGGAAGTATGTCAGTTATGCTAGCTTGACTATGACAACCTTAACATGTAGATGTGATGTGGAATTTGGTTTTCTTTAGGTTCAGTATATAAAAAAAGGTGACCTACATACCAACTCTGACTGATCATCAGTATAGCAGGTGTTTAAATTAGCTAATTAGCCACCACAGTGTTAGCTTAGCTAATAGCAGCAGTAGGTAATCTACCACAGCGATCACTTATTAATAATCGCGATTAACATCAAGCCTAAAACCATAAAACTGTGACAGACTTGATGTTCTGTTCTTTGTGAGGGGAAATGTTTGAGGTTTATTTTTTTCGGTGTTAAATCTTGAAACATAAAGTTGCTGTTGTCTCAGTTGCTATGGCAACGAGTCTGGTGTAGCCCAGCCGACACAGAGAGCGAAAAATAATGTGTTTTTGAGTTGTTCTTCAACGGTTTTTCTGCGTTATTTTTCCCTCTGCTGTGGCTCATTTCACTAACTTCATAATACCAACATCTCCAGGTTTCATTTTGTTAACATTTTTGTTGTACTGCGGCACGTAAGAGGAATCGGCTTTCAAGAGATGTTGTGAAACAGCAAGGTAAATTAAAAGGGGAAATACGGAAAACTTTTAGGTGATTGGCTCAGATTTGTGTAAAAATTGTGACGACTGGTGAAAATTGTAAGTCAACATTCCAACTTCCTGTAAAGTTCTCTAGTCCTGCTACTGATGTAATTGTATTTATCAGGTATAAAAAAGTAGTAGAATATCAACCCAATCTCAAGTCTTTTGCAGCTTGTAACAGGTTTTCTTCTTGGATTGTTCTGTATTTATCTCCATCCATCTTCCCATTGATTGATTCCGATGATGATGCCACTGTGTTTTACATGTAGCCCAAAAACTTCAATTCAAACTTCAAAAACTAAATACAAAAGGAGGCCAACTGTTTTAGACTAATTTAGTTCATCACACAGAATTTCAATAAAACATTAAAATACATTACATTCGATTCAACAGTGACCTGCTGCAATTCCTGAAAAGATCTTGGGCTGTAACATTTGTTTATATAAATCAGATTGTTGAATTTATTTATTTATTGATGTCATGTTCTTTTTTTTGTCAGAGTTCTCTGCTTTGATGGGTTTCTTATTGGCTCCCTACTTGCTGCTTCCACACATTAGCAGCATGGCCAAGGTCAGGATTTGAAAAAAGGTAGCAATTATCCTGCCCGATTAAATACTTTCATTGTTGTTTTTGGCATAATAATCACGCAATCTAATTTTGCTACAGGAAATATGTCAATAATGTTTTACAAAAAAGTAACAAGTATTAGTGTCGTCTTATTTCAAGTGTACTATTGGCGCTGAAAACCTGGCAAGAAAAATGTGGTGATATTTTGTGTTTTTGCAGTGTTAATACAACTTGGAATAAAAGTGCAGCAACAAAATGTGGAAGAAGTGAACTGTGGACAATACTTTTCAGATGCTTCGAATGCAAGAGGAAGAGGAAGAAGTCATAGGAAATGACAAAAATAAACAAAGCTCACATGTGCAACTTACAAGATAGCAAAAATGCTGATAGCTCATTGTTAGCTATAATATTACATTTTAAACTTATTGTTCCTGTTGGCTAAGATCATCTTAAATAAGAAAAGTACTATCACGAAGCACTAAATTACGGTTTATTTACATAAGAAAGTATTACATGTTTTTCTATATTATTCATTAGTTGCAATTAAGTTTGTTTATCCACTGATACACATCACACAGTTAAGCCCCAAATTACTATTGTCTGTCAGATTTCGATTCAAAATTATGTTTATTCAACCAAAAGGTTTGCTTGCAAAAGGAAGTGTGAGCTGAATATCTTTAAATAAATTTTAAAAAATCATAAATTTCTTCTGGATTAATTATAAACGTTACAGTCAGGCAGTTTCAAACTATAACTTGCAATTTATTTGAGAAATTTGAACACAATCTGGTGCCAATCAGACGTTGATACATCCAGTGGGGCAGCTGCAGTGGTGTTTACAACTCCTTTGGGCAGTTTTGAACTATTTTGTTTGTTCAGTTAAGCAGTTTGTTTCTGCTCTAGATTGTTTTGACAAGCTAGAAGCTCGTGTTTGGGAGGCTTGGCACTCCCTTTGTGCTTTATTTTTATTCTTTCCCTTTTGGGTTATTTAAGTTTTCCTTTGACTTGTTTGAACATTTTCCAACTTTAATTTGCGATTAACCTTCTTGAGTTTGTTAGACCCCTGTTTTGTGTTAATTGGGTTAAACTGTATGTTGTTTTGGTTTTGTGAAACCATCTTTTTTGTAATAAATCATTTTATATTCCAATTGTTTTCTCTGGACACATTTTTATGTTACAGCCCCTGAACCCCTAGATCTTGGGAGCGTAACATTTGTTTATATAAAATCAGATTGTTGAATTTATTCATTTATTGATGTCATGTTCTTTTTTTTGAGTCAGAAACTCTGCTTTGATGGGTTTCTTATTGGCTCCTACTTGCTGCTTCCACACATGACGAAGTCCTTGGCCAAGGTCAGGATTTGAAAAATACATTTTCAAGGCAACAAAAACATTATGCCACTGTTTTCAGAGAAAATATAATCCTTTTTGGGGGGATTACCAGCTGCTGAGTTCAACCCCCATCCCACTAAAACATGTGTTGAGAACACAAATCAGATCTCCTGCTGATCCACAGATTACAAAGTCATACTGGCTGAACATAAGAGAGAGAACATTGGAAGGGTCCCACTTGTTATCCCAACTACAGCTCAACCAATTCATATGATGGATGAGAGTAAATTCTTTTTTTCATAAACTCAAGCTTTGCTTTGAACTTTTCATCGTGAAATAATACAACGTTGCTCTCCCTCTGGGTTTGCATTGTATATTAAGACATTTATTTAAACGCCAACAGAGAGGATTCACATAACCTTTATTATTTATGAAAAAGAAAAAAGAGGCAAAAAGCTAAATCTGTAGGAGACAAATTACCTCAGACCTTACATAGTCTTACTTGTGTCTTATTGTTTTCATATCCACAACACGACTAAAAACCCCGGGACAATTTATCCAGCCAAATCCAGTTTACATCTTCAAAGAAATGTCTTTAAAGAAATGCTAAAAAATTAACTGTAGGAAGAAGTTGATCAAAATAATAACTCCTTAAAAAGGAGAGGCAAAAGCAAATGAGGTGGATTAGTAACAGAAAACCAGGAAAAAAGCTCAAGATTGGTTTCAGCCCATCCAATCTGGACTAGTTAGTAGACGCTGCCGGATTGATTTAAGATATTGATAATATAGATATCGACTGATAATTTAGTTTCAGATTCCATCTCAGAAATGTTTTTTATTTTTTTATATATCAGTAAGTTTTTCTCATGGATTTATGTTATGATAGAAAAAACAGCTTCACCTCTAAAATTTGAGTTGAAAGCAGCTGAGACTGATGTCATTGGTCTCGTTTGCTGTTTCATAAGAAAGTCTCCAGCTGATGACAGGAGCCAGCCTGACTAGGCCGCATCAATATAACTCATATCTTTCATATTTATAACGTCCTCTCCTTTTTACCCTAAGAGCCTGCAATGCATTATTTATGCTGCCAAGTAGATATATTGAATTTTGCCCTGACACTTCAATAAAATATTATCTCCCAGGTTTAAGAAAAATAATAATAATAAATAAATAATTTTTTTGTTTGAGGTTTTTATATTGGATACTTTCAAGTTTTTGAGTAAATGCTTGTTTGTTTTTTTTTTAAATATTGTTTAGGTTGGTTTCCAACACTTTTTGAGGCTCACTGTCCTGTAACATGTTTAACATTAAGTCCATGAATTTTTAATCCTAAACATACTTCTGTATTGGAAAAGGGTATATTTTGAGCTCAACCTGGCAAGGGGAGACGGTTGGGGAGGAGGTAATATGACCTTAATGTGTCAGACACAGAGACCTCGTCTGTCGATATTACATCAGGATCAGCAGTTTTGATGCAGTACACATCCTCCACTGCTGAATCTCTGGAGCGTACATGCTGGTAAGCTGTTGGACGATTACGGTTTACAAGCATCACTCTTGATTTGTTTGACCTCACTGCTAAATGGATACATGTTGCCCCCACCCCTAACAAAAAAGTATATTTAAAACCAAATCCACTGCAAAAAAAAGACGCTAAAAATTGTGTTAAAGGGAACCCATTATGCAAATTTCACTTTTTGCATGTTATACTTCAGTTTAGGTCAAAACTGATTCTAAAAAACCATCCAGGAAGAGGAGGAGTTTCAAAAAAGCTGTTACCTAGCAACCCAAGTGGAGCTCCAGCATGTTTGGTTTTACAATGGCTGCTGGAAAAGACAAATGGTTTGTCGTTTCTGCTTTTCAAAGATGCACGGTTGTATAATTGTGCAAACACTGAGTGGCCAGCAGAAGCTCATTTGGCGTTAAAGTCACAAGAGGCCCTAAAAAAAAATAGGCAGAACTAGTCAGTCTTAAATCTCACTGATCAAGAATGATTTTGTGCAAAAAATGTTTCTTTTTGTTTTTTTTGTTTTTTTTATCCCATAGACTTATCTTAATCTTATCTTGCTTCCTTCATGTGTTTTTATTGAAAAGTACAATTAGCATTTAAGCCAATACTCGTTCTCTAAAATCTGATTTAATTCCAAGTGTTATAAAATTGGTGATTTTTATACATTAACAGTAAAAACTAGGTTTTAATGGCATGTGTTCTTTTAAGCAGTGACACTTAGATTTATTGGAAGCAGGACATAAAATCTTGTGAAACAAACGAGTGAAACAAAAAGACTTGGCTCAATCTATCCATCATATCCCTGGTTATCTCCAACAGTGACGTGCGGTGAGGTTCATAGCTGGTGAGGCACTGACGTCATCAGAATCAAATTTGCAAATAGATGCATAGATTGACAGCAGTTTACAGGTTATGTTTCACTTCTGCATCCTTACACATACAAACTGTAGCTCACAAAACACACATATTATCTCTTGCTTCGATTGAAAGTCCACTTGAGAAAACTTTTTTGGTGTTGTAATGTAGTCATCCATGTCGAAAGTCGGGATAAGCGAGAGGAAAAAAATCACTATCTCTATTATAATCTATCGCTGCACTTGACTTGCTTCCCGAATCGGTTAGCCTAGCTCGCTGTCACTTACTCGGCAGTTGAGGAGTGAACAAGACGAACGTCTGGGATCTTGAGCGCCCCCTGCCATGAGGCAAGAGAACTGCCTGCCTCACCTCGAACCTGTTCTCTGCCGTTTATAATCGCTCATTACGAAACCGTTACACAAACACAGTTGGTGACAAAAAGCACTGTACATTATATACATAAGCTAAATTATTGGAAATAAGTTCACATATTAAATTTGTTTAAACCATTTTATTGGCCGCATTACAGCAACATGCTCTCTCCGCTTAGCAGCCAGCGCAGAGCCAGTTGCGCAATCCAAGGTGAGGCAGAGCTGCTGCTGCCTCACCGCATCGCTTCAATCATTTGAATGGGAAAATAAGAAAATTCAGCGATTTTGAACAAATAAAAATCGAAATTGGTGAAGCTACATGAAAAATAAATATTTTTTAGTACAAACCACCGGATGAATATAACAATTTAAATTACTTTAT
Organism: Gambusia affinis; assembly: GCF_019740435.1. Classification (NCBI taxonomy): domain Eukaryota; kingdom Metazoa; phylum Chordata; class Actinopteri; order Cyprinodontiformes; family Poeciliidae; genus Gambusia; species Gambusia affinis. The sequence continues at coordinate 3,362,752 of NC_057888.1, forward strand.
GATTATATATTTTCTTTCTTTCCATGATGGCTGGTGAGGCACTGCCTCACCTGCCTCCCCTGACCGCACGTCACTGATCTCCAACTAGATTGAATTGCTTCTTGGATATTAAACTACAGTCTAGTTTTAGATGCAGCTGTATGCTAAACATGGAACGTTTGACCTTCAGTTTCAGGTATTTGTCATTAATGCAGACTTTATCTTTTTAGGTAATCGGAACATGAACAGTCTATTTTTTTTCCATCCATGATGACTAAAAAGAAAGATTTTATGAATGCTAACCTTTCCACCGAAGGCCAAGAAATGGCTTTAATCAGGGATTTTCTGTTATAATTTTGTGCACATCTCAGTTCCCATGACAAATTTAGTTCTTAGATTTTCATTTTTGAACTTTCTGTACTTTCAGGGTTTATTCGAGGTATTTTTACTTATAATTTTCTTTGCTAGGTCTAATTTTTGACACTGTTTCAGTATAAGAATATACAGCCAACAGTCCCACTATACTTTTTCCCAATCCTTCTTATAAAATACAAGCTAAAATAATTTATTGAAATATTATTTACCATGCTTATCTTATCAGATTTATCATGCTTGCATATATTTAACTCCAAGGAAAAAATGAGTGACGGCAATAGCAATAAGGAACTTAATAAAAAAATGAAAATGATAATACCCTTTAAACTATAATGAAATAATCAAAATACCCAAATACACAAAGATTGCGTTAATCTCTTATTGTACAGCATTTATCAACCAATAATGTGGAATAAACGGTGTGAAATTAAGATTGATGTTTATGTATCTATTGTTTTTTATTGAGTCTATTGTCTGATTTATGACTTTTGAGTCCATTTGTACTCATGTGCTTTAAATTTGTCCCTAAGGGACAAATAAAGTTGTTCAAATGTAATTAAATACGAACAATTTCTCCTGTACCTACAGAGCCGAACTACAAGACCTTGAAATAACTTTGATCAATTTAGTTTTAAACCATTTTTTTCTCCAATATGCCAAATTAAACTCTTGACTAAAGATTAGGGTGATGACAGCGAGTCCTTCCAGGAACTGGAGATGTTTTTGAAAGTACATAAAATTCAACGTTTTCATTTTATAAATGTCTACACAACTCCCCCTGGCAGATTAAACCTCATGAGAACTCATAAGTAGCAGATTTATATTTTTTACACAAACACGTCTGACAGCTTAAAAGGATGTTTAGACACTTTTCTCGGTCCCTTTATTCGTCACAAATCCAGATTAAATGTGACAAACTGTCACACTTTCTTTGCAACTGTCTCAAAGATTATCGGAGTATAAAACTGCATTCCTCCGCATGCTTTGGAATAATCTAATCAAAGATGATAATTCTTTAATTACCACTGTCGTTAGGATGGTTCTAACTTAATAATTTATTTATTTTTGGACAAAATATTTGAAAACCTTTTGCTGACCAGAGATGGACTAATATAAAAGTCTGTCAGAGTGAAAGGGAAGCTGTAATGGATCAGTTTTAGAAGAGGAGACTCCATTTTCTGCATTTCAGCACTGAAACACACTTGTTTACCAAAAGGTTTTATTATTAGAACCATAAAAAGCGAGAAGAGATAAAGCCCGGTGTTTGAGGGAAAGAAAATACCCTGCAGCAGCAGCAGCATCTCCTCGGTTTGTAGTAAAACAAATAACATCTGCTTCTGTTAACGCCACCTTGGCTGCAGCTGTGTTTATTTCCCATAATCCCCGGGGAATATAGACCAACAGTAGTGATGCCACCATGATTGTCAAAACTGCTTCATTAACAAGTAAAACTAATCCAGAGGATTTGCTTCTGTCTTTTATTATTAAACAGAGACTTTAAAGTCTGCAGCAGACTCATTATACTTTTGGATTAGTTTTATTTAATTGTGACTTTTGGTTTGTCTAATTCAGTTAGTATTAATAAGTTTTTAGAGAGGGGTTTGCTAGATTTTATTAGTTATTAGTGAAATGTTTAGCTTTTATTGTAGTTACAACAGGCAGTCTAAAAACTAACTAAAACTAACAGAGTGGATTTGTTAGTTTTATTAGTTAGGGAAATTTTGTTTAGTTGCATTTTAGTTGCATTAGTTCTAGTACGGGCTGCACAGTGGTGCAGTTGGTAGAGCTGTTGCCTTGTAGCAAGAAGGTCCTGGGTTCGATTCCCAGCCCGGGGTCTTTCTGCATGGAGTTTGCATGTTCTCCCTGTGCATGGTGGGTTCTCTCCGGGTTCTCCGGCTTCCTCCCACAGTCCACAAACATGACTGTCAGGTTAATTGGTCTCTAAATTCTCCCTAGGTGTGAGTGTGTGTGTGAATGGTTGTGTGTCCCGTCTGTTTTCTGTGTTGCCCTGCGACAGACTGGTGACCTGTCCAGGGTGAACCCGCCTCTTGCCTGGAATGTTAGCTGGGGATTGGCACCAGCAACCCTCCAGACCCCATTAGGGACAAAGGGTGAATAGAAAATGAATGGATGGATAGTTCTAGTACAATAACTGAATTAGACGGTCTTAGTTTTTAGAGCATTTGCTAAATTTGATTAGTCATTAGTGAAAATGTTTAGTTTAGTCTTTATTAGCTATCGTTGTAGTAACTGAATTATTCTGCCTAATTCAGTTGGTTTTAGTTAGTTATTAGGGTGGGTTTGCTAGTGTTTGTTTAGTTACAAGTGAAATATTGTTTACTTTCACTTTAGTTTTATTAGTTCTAGTAGAAGTAGTAACTGAGGTAGATTGTTTTATTCAGTTGCTTTTAGTTGATTTTTAGAGTGGGTTTGCTAGTTTTGATTAATTAGTGAAAATATTGGTTAGTTTTAGTTTAGTTTTAATTTGTTCTAGTAGTAGTTATAGTAATCCTTGGACTACTTGGAATTAGACAGTCTTTTTCAGTTAGTTTTTGTCAGTTTTTAGAGTGGATTTGCTAGTTTAACAGTTGTTAGTGAAAATATTGTTTAGTTGAGTTATACTAATTATAGTACTAGTAACAGAACTACTTGGACTTAAACTAACGGTCTAACTGAATTAGACTTATTCAGTCAATTTTAGTAAGTTTTTAAAGTGGGTCTGCTAGTTTTATTATCAGTGAAATATTGTTTAGTTTCGGTCGGACCCGGTTCTGTTAGCCCACTGTGTTACGGGACATAAATGATGTACAACTGATGTCAGGCAAGCACATTGGTAGTGTCAGTGAAAATTATTAAAGCTCTCATTTTTGTCACGTCAGGAACAATAAAGTATTGAATATGTCACAGAGCTCTGAGAGCAGACAGCCATCCTTGATGAAAGAGAACTCCGCCGCCAAAAATAGCAGTCTGATTTTCACAGGTGCTGACCCAGATAACAGCAACCAGCAGAAATTTATAGGCTGATTCTTCATGTATTGTTCATAGATTTCTTTGAAGACGACATAGACGCAGTTCTGTTTATTTTATGATAAAGCATACTTAACATGACATCAGCTCAATTGAAGATGGTTGGTTTTAGTTTGCTAAACTGGGCCAACAAAGATTTTGATGGATTTTAATGAATTAAAATCTTGTATTATGTATGAAATTATTCCTGGATGGGCAATAAATCAATAAAAATATATATTGCAATAGATAAGTGATCAATATTGTCTGATAAAATGTTCAGTAATTTCTCTGAACTCCAGTCCTAAACGCGCAGCAATGTGGAAGACGTAGACAGAGAAAAGGCTAGCTCAGTCTTTGGTTACCTAGCAACTCACTCGCTCTATGGTTACCTAGCAACAACTTAAGTAACTTGCGCAGCAGTGATTTGAGGTTTTGTCACTTTGCCTCGTTCTGTTTAGAAATAATAAAGTGGAATAAAAACTGTGGATAAAACAGAAGATGTTATGCCACCAGTTCGACAGCATTTCAAATCTAACCCCCCCCCAAAAAAAACCTAATCAATAATTATTGATAGACTTATATGAAACAATTACATTGTGATATGCTTTTCAGCCATATCATCCACCTTTAGTCCCCCCTATTCCAACAGTCTCTAACCGCAAAACATCTAAAATTGTGCAAATTGAAATCACAAAAATAACTTTGGTTAATGGAAAAATGCCAATGTGCAAAAAAATTATATTTTTATTACATTTTTACACTAGATTGAGGTGGTTTTTCTGTCATGTTGAAGCACTTTTTTTCCCGCATCATGCGAATCATGTGATCAACAGCCGGATGTTACTACTGGTGACGACAACAAAGAAGATGACAGGAAATAGTAGGAGGATGATGGTTTGTTTTTGTTTGTATTTTTAAACAATATGTAGTTTTACCCGTGCTCACACAGCATCGCACAGTCCTTGAAAAGTTGTACGTTTTTTATAAAGAATATTTTTTACACATGTGTTGAAGCTGTCAAAATGTTGTGACACTTAATAATCTCCCATTAGCACATTGAACAGTGAGTACATAAGAATGATTGACAGCGATAAGACCCGCCTCCTGGCTCTGATTGGTTATTTTTTGTCTTGCAGTGGTCCATTTCTTCAGATGGCAATAATAACTCAAGGAGGAGGCGAAGGAGATCAATCTTTTCACAGATTATATGTCTCATAGTATACTGTCAGGACATGGTGAGAGTTTAAGTAAAGATGTAAGAAACATTTTTATTTATTCATATAAGTTACATATTGTAGCTTTCTGGAAATTCACTAACTACAATTTAAACTCCACATACCAAGTAGGCGGGGGTTGTTGCTCAAACGCTTGAATAAGATGCTGACATCTCTGATGGCTGAATTATGAATATCTCATGTAGCTGATTACATGATTTTTAATTACTTATTGTGTGAACAAGCTCACTCGTGTGACTTTAATTGCTTCTTAATTAATGGAAACACCACAATTGCGATATTGTGTTATTTTGACATTAGCAGAATATAGACAAAAATTTGCAGACATTTGTAGCTGTAACCTAGCTCATACATAGCATCCTATACTGGCTTTCTGCTGCTGACCCTAAAATAAACCACAGCCATGGCCAAATTCATCGGCCTGTGATTGCACCGACTCCTATTTGTGATGCACTTCTGTATTTCAACGAGGAGCGAGATCCCAGAGCTCTCTGTAAATTGGACAATCAGTAATGGTATTTGATGGCATTAAGAGTGGAGATGAAAGAAAGGACACTTCAGTTATCAACAGGATAATGGGGCTGCTGCCTCGCTCTTCAGGTCCAGTGAAATGGGACCCAGTTAATTATCCCAGCCATTAATTAGGCCATCCTATCAAGGGGAAAGGGGCTGCTTTCCATTGAAGTCATACCTTCTTATACTGACTTTCTAGCATCCAGGAATGGCGGTTTTCCTGCTGTGAAGTGAATGTGACCCGTCTTGTTTTCTTCATAAAGAATAAACATGAATCTGCTTTTCTTAAACAAGCCCACTTCATTTATGTTTTCCTTGATAACACAAGATAGCGAATAATAGTGAAGTAGAAAGAAAATAAGACATGGTTTAAATGGTTTTTGCAAACAAAATTTGAGTAAATACTGAGCAGAACCAGTGTATACTGATGCAGTCTTTTAGGATTTTTCTCTGCGTATGTTTTCACACAACAGTCCAGTAAAACCAGTTCAATTGGGAGTCAAAACTGCAACATTTTTATATATTCAGCTGCTGCGGTTCTCTTTCACACTGCACTGAGACAAATGATCCAAACTAATTGGAAAACCTTTTCCCCTCCTTGCCTGTGGGGGCGCTGTACCAAGAACCCAAAACCTTTAGAAGACACTGCGTGCAACCTCCTTTGAAAAAAGTATATAAAAAAATGGAGTGGCTTCAGATTTTAGTGGTTGTATGATTTCTCTTTTGTCGTTCGTAAAAGACCATGAGTTATTTCTCCTGCTAGCATCAGATTCTTTTCTGGTCCGCTTGGCATTCATATATGCATACAAACCCCATCAGAGTTCACCAAGTGAACCTGGTGAACCCCACCAAGTTCATCAAATCTAGGTCTCTACCTGAGATCTAGATTCGATTTTATATCCACACCTCTCCAAACGATTCGTACGTTCTAGACAAACTACCTTGTAATCTTTCAAAAATAATCGATGGTCTTCAGATTTGTTTAGTCGCCATTAAAAAAATATTATAAATATTCAGTTAATGCAATCTGTGCTCTCCAGAGTTGCCTCGTTTCATGTTCAGAAGATGGATTAAACAGAACTCTAAGATGTTCAAAGCTTGGTTTGTTGTTTCAGAACCTAACTCTGTTCTAAGCCTTTTCTCTGACCTGCATGCTGAAACCCTTGGTCTTCATGATGCTGTTTATTCACTAATTATCCATGTTCACACCAGGTCTGTTTAGTCCACTTCAATCAAACTCTAGTCCTTTTGTCTAGAAAGTCCTTTTTGATTGGCGAGGTGTGAAAGCATATGTGAACGCCAAAGGGGTTGGAATCCACTTCAACAGCAGGAAGTGGACTACAGTGCGGTGAATTCTGGGTAAATACAACCAAAACACACAATACACTAGCGGGAGAAAAGCTTGTGGTTTTTTTTTTGTTTTTTTTTTACCGACAAGAGAAATCCGCTAAAATGTGACCCAACTCCATTTTGATTTAATTTCATGAAGAAGAAAGTCTTCTTCAGAGATTTCCATGTTTCCTTCAGTAGTTCTTGGTGTATCGCCACCACAGGTGAGGAGGAGCACAGGTTTTCAAAGGGTTTGGTTTGTTTGACATGGCGCACTGTGAAAGCGAACCACATCAGCTGCAAATATAACAAATGTAACAAATTTGGTCCTAAATTTAACCAAGTCTATCAGATGTGAAAACACCCTAAATAACTTTTTAAGCCTTCTAAGAACAGCTAAACTCTGCTGTAATACAGAAAAAGTTTGCATGATTGTATTCAGGGGTATCAAATCAAAGCTGAATACTTGTGTAACTTTTCCTTCCACTTCACAATCATATATATATATGTATATATATATATATATATATATATGTATATATATATATATATATATATATATATATATATATATATATATATATATATATATATATCTTGGTCCGTCACATAAAATTCCCAATAAAACACATTAAAGTTTGAGTCTGCGTCGTAACAGAGGTCTCCTGGGAACCTTCCAGAATATTGCCAGAGCTGTAATATGTTACTGTTTGTACAGAACCATTCATACTTTGCTCCAGAGACAGCCAACTGATGAACCACTTACTGCACTGCGGCCGCTCCACAGGCAATTTAACTGTCCCTAAAATTAGCACTATGCAGCCCTCTCACAATTCATATCTAACAGGACATAACTGCCAGGTGTCATCGCCCCCAACAGGCCGATATCTTCAGTTAAAACCGTAAACAGAACAGTGTTTGACAGCGTAATCTCCTCCTCTCTTGATCACAGACAGTATAGATTGCACTCTTGAAAAGCTGTCCTCATTGAAAATGTGTCAATTAATTCTAATAAGGCAGCCTGAGCCACTGCTGGCTGGTTGCAAATTGTCTTTTTTTGATACGTCTACATATGTTTGGTTACTACCATTACCGTCCTGCAGGGGTTTCTTCACGTTCCTTTGGGGAAAGCGTCAACTCGCTGAAGAGATTTCATTTAAAATATTTTTTTCCTCCATTTCATATCATATCACCCTGACAACAAGGTGCTGTAAAATGTGCTATAAATAAACAGTGCTCCACTCGAGCCTCAATTTCAACTAGTCAAGAGCTCTGTGGATTCCCCAAGGACAAACATCAGGTGTGTTTTAATGGGATTCTGTGTTCATATCAGAAAATACGAGCAGCTGGGATCAGAATCTTGTTGGGAAAAGTCACACAAGCAAGTGGTAAACACTCAAAACAGCTGAACTAATATCTTCATTTTAAACTATTCACTTAAACCCCCATGGATGACCCAACTGGAAAACAACAGATGTAAGGTAATAGAGGAGGTAAATTTAAACATCCAATAGAGAAATAGGCCTGTCACAATATCACATTTTGCGAGTTATTGCAATAATAATATTGTCGTTAGAGACCGTTTTCAAGTGATATAATGGCAGTTGAGTAAAAACAATGCAGGAATACATTCTCAAAGATCAATAAATTTTAAATTCCAATGAATATTTAACACTAGAACTGGACGACATTAAAACAGAAATAAGCAAAACTGTCCTTCCAAAAGAAAAAGGTTCATTTGAAACCAGACTGAAGACTTTTGTCATCCAGTTTTTTGGTGAAAAGAGAGAAGAAAGCTAACATGTTGTCAGCGTACTCTAGCAGTTTATCACAAAGTGATTAAATAAGTTATGCTACTAAATTAAAATAACGAATGAGATGCGTTAAGGACCCGTAAATATTAAATGCAGGTGATTTGATAAATGACAAGAGAAAATGCTCCAAACATTGGATATTACTTACTAGCAATATAAAAGAAATGTGTTCACGGTAAGATCATTAGCTCTCGATGAGATATGTGTAACAACATCAGAATAGGGTTTTACTATAATAATATATATATTTATTGTGCAAAGGGCAAATAAAATTATTTCTTATAGTTTGGTCACAATTGGAAGGAAAATGAAGATGTAGCTGCATCCATCAAAGTGATAAATTAAGCCTTCAGAAATTAAAAATGCAGCGGGTTGGACGGGAGGCAATGCGAGGTACAGAATAGATGTACTAAAAATAAAACCTCTGACATCTGCAGACGCCGCAAAGTTTCGTGTGGGAGTTGCACCAGGTGAAGAGAGGTGATCTGAGCTGGCAGCGAGTTGTATGCTGCTGACGCAGTGTGACGTCGACTGATAATCCCTCTATGTGATGAAGATTTATTTTTTTGCACCTTTACTGCGCAATTTACATTACTGCTTTTTTTACCTAGCTTTCTTTAACAATCCACAGAGACAAAAGTCATAAAACAAGCTGATTACATCGTTGAACCTCAGTTTGCTTGATGAAGCCTGTTTTTTTTTTCTCACTCAAATTCAAACCTAACCAAAGCTGGTTTCTACATAGTGACGTATTTTCTGCTGAGTACTGCATTAATTTGGCCAAGTGTGATAAATATGCAATTAAACTTTATCACGCATGATTTAATTTCTGGGCTAATTAGCTCTAATTTCTTGGTATCTGCGGTATACTTGAGTTGCTACGGACATCTGGGGTGAATTTCATGTCAAAAGGGCTGTTAAAAATAAATTGATATGTTCTGATCTTTTTTCCCTCTGCTGCATTGTGTCACTTTCTTTCAATAGAAATCCACTTTTTTCCCCTTTTCAAGTGAAGTCAGATACAAGGTAAGATAATAGAGTTCCTCTGGGAGAGCCCATCAGACGGACAGACATGGCAATTTGAATAATAAAGGCTCTTAGAGGAATCCACTGATGTGCACCGAATGGGCCGCCGAAAAATGGCAGAATTATTCATTTTTATTATCAGCAACCGAAAGGGGGTACTAAAGGCTTCAAAGATCTATTTATGTCTTTACTTTATCAGATAACATGACCGCGAGGCTGGTACACAGCGGGTAGGAGAAAACGCTGCTTAAGTATTGGATAAAATTGAAAATACTTTCACTGCAGAAGCAATAAAGTAGAATTTAGGATTAAAGTTTCCACTTAGCATTGAAACCGTGAGGAATATGGAATAGCATAAATAAAACCTGCCTTAAAGAAACATTATGAATCCTTTTTCTAATCTGTTCTGCAAGGAAGCATTTTACCAACCCGAGGTCACATTGTGTCTTCATTTGGCTGCTTGACAGGAATCATTACGGAGCCAAATAAGAGAGTCCATGAGGTGCAAAGGCATACAGAGTTTTAATTTTAAATTACAATATGTTGAGTTTATTATGCATGAAAAAGGTGGCTCTGCATATTGTCTGTGTTGTGCATGAGTGCGTTTTTGTAAATATACAATCTGCTTAATCCATTTAGGTTGATGTCTAAACCAAAGTGTCTCACAGTTATCCAAACTGAAGGGGGGGCGTATAATGCAAGATTCACTTTATTTTGCATAATTTTGTACTTCCATTTGGATTTCTACAGCTTACAAGAATAAACAAAACATCTAGCTCTTTTCAGGCAATAAGTTAATACTTTTTGGTGCCATTTCTAAAAACTTTGGAGTGTAACATCACAAATCAGCAGTCATTTCCCCGTTATCTAGCAACACCAGTGAAGCCCAGGCCGTTACCTAGCAACCATCGCGGAACTCCCGCACATTTGGTCAGCTGGTTTTACCGCTGTACAATGGCTACTGGAGGGTTTTGTTGTTGAGTTATTGTTCAGAAACCACTTGCTGCTTTCTTGTGGGTTGTGCAGGAGGCTCCACTTCTGCTTTTCAAAGATTGCATAACGTAACAGCCATTTTCATGAGTGAATGTAAGCGTTGAGTTGGGGGGGGGGGGGGGGCAGCTGCAGATTAGATGGATTTATAGTGACAGCAGAATTTACCAGACTAAAATCTCACAATCTAAGAATGATTTTGTGCCAAAAATATTTAGTGAATATGTTCTGGATTGACCATATAGCATAACAGGTCACCTTTACTTGGTGTAAAAGTGAACATTCAGTACTGAGTTTTAGATGTTTACATTTATCTTACATTTGAAGGAGTTATTAAAAGTTTGAAGCTGAACTTTCCAGCTGTGTTTGAGTAGCTTAGCACGTTGTCTTAGTGAACTGCACAGATGACACAGATCAACTACTGTAGAAGTCAGTTCAAGTCAGTGGAGGTGGGAAATTGAGATTCCTGCTGAAATTTACTTTTACAAAACCTCCCACAGGAAAAATAAATAAATAAAAAACACAGAACCTGGAGAAAATGCCTCATTAGTTTTAAGTCAAACCCTGACCTGGTGACCTGCTCAGGTTATACCTCCGCCTTCCTGCTGCTGATTGCTGAAGATGGGCACGAGTTCCCCCAGTGACCCTGAGGACAATTAAAGGATTGAATGGACGATTTATTGTGTTGTATTATTAGAAAGTCTGGACTTTGCCCAGAATCCAAACCTATACACTAAGGCATGTATACCAGCAAGTCTGAGCTTTTTGCAAAGTTGACATTCTCAGACTCTCCTTCCAGTCTGACTGGTCTTAAGCTACTTGGCAAAAAAAGAATGGGAAAATGTACAGGTCAAAGGTCAGGAAACGTCTTACAGACCTCACACATCCTGGACACAAACTGTTCAGACTTTTACCTTCAGGTTGGCGATACGGAGCTCTGTTTAAATAAACTGGCTCTTTCTTTCAGACTAAATGAACACCTTACAGTTGTCATTCTTTTATTCCTCATTTTATTTCTTCTAAAGTTGATGTTTTTATCCTTAAAGGGGCAGCATTTTGTGTTTTTCAGGCACATAGTGCCATTTTATATCATAATCAAGTAAAAGCTGTTACCTTAAGTTGTTATAAAAATGCAATTTATATCAATTATGACTTAAAAGAAATTAAACTTCCTGATTTAATGCCTGGAAATTTGGCTCCTGTCTCTTTAAAAACTCCTACTCTTTCTGAAACTTCAGGAAGTCGTCACAACACGGTTATTCTGTTATCCCTTAAAACAACTTTTAAGTAGCTCCTCTAATGAGCTCAGCAGTTCCACTGAGCTGTTTGCTAATTGCTGCTGGCTAGTCTGAAGGAGCTGAGTGGGGGAGGGCTTGTCTGTGAGGCAGAAGTTTGGAAACTGCTGCTCTGATGGGGGCGGAGCTAGGTCCACCCAAGTGTTTTGCACAACCAAATGGACTTCTCAAGATTAGAGGATTTCTCAAACATTCATGAATCAATCAATCAATCAATCAATCAAATTTTATTTGTATAGCACATTTCAGCATCAAGGCATTTCAAAGTGCTTTAAGAAAACACGACAGTTATGTTTTTGAAATCAGAATAAAATTCTAATTTGATGTAAAACTAATAGAAGAAAAAGATGATTTTACATCTCCTCAGATGGATGGAAATTGGGCTTCTGTCTCTTTAAGAAAAACTTTACAATCTTACAAAATGCTGCTTTTACAAGGAATGGAAGTATAATTTTTGGTTTTTATTTATAAAAATTCCTCGAATTATTTTGCTTCTACTACATAATGCACTTTTGTGGATATGATGTGACAAAAACTGAGAAATTTGAAGATACATTACTCTGTTACAAACACATTTGGACGTTTATTGGGATTATTGTCATTATGCCGATAAATTACACGTAGAAGAATCGACTGTTCCCTGAAATCTGCTTCCTGCTGGAGCTGGTAACGGCTCTAGTTTTCCATCTCAGCAGACTTTTCATTTCACTATGGTGCATTAACGCTACCTAACAAATCAAAAATGACTCACTAACTCCAAGACAGATGAAACCTTTTGCACTGACATCCAGAATCCATGCACTCTTACAATCACTCAGCTGTAAGGTGACAAGTCCAACCTGGTGCTGTTTGGAACGTCGAGCTCCTTTAACTGCATACCTGCCTAATTAAGATAATTAGCATTTTGAATATTGACTTTCACTGAAATGTTAGGATAACTCTAAACTCTTAAAACTGCAGATTGGAAGCAGACTTTTCTTCCTTAACTTTTAAAAACCACCAGAAGAAGAAATCTACTGAGCAGAGGTCAGTGTCTCCAAAACTTTTAAAGCTGCTTGCGTTGTTAAGCTTCATCTTCTGAGTGTGTGTATACCCTCGGGGGGCGATATATTAAGACTTTTCATTGGTGCGCGTCACTGAGTCCAATGGCTGCAGAAGACCTCTCAGCTGGTTCAGTTGTTTCAAATTATATCAAAGCTGTTCTGTTCTCACTGGCTACAACCGTAATATCCAGCTAGAAAAACATTTAACAGAATATTTGTTTGGTTTTGTTTGATGCGTCTCATTAATTTTCTCTTTTTAGTGTGTAAACAATGTGAACACACAGAAAATACATCAATCAATAACACATAACAGAAAGTATGGAGAATTTATAGTCTAAAAGTTTTCACTGGCTAACTAACAACAGACATTATGATGGAGTATTAGGTCCATACTAAGAAAAAAAATTAATTTTGAGGATAAACGAAAATACTAAAACAAATCAATACAAGAATAAAGTTGTGTCAGAATAAAATCAATATGATAATAAAAATCTAAATATTTTGAGCAAAAAGTCAATATTTTGAGGACAAAGTCATATTATGTGACTTTTTATATTACTACAAGAATTAAATTGAATTAAATTGAAATACGACTTTATTCGCATAATTATTTTTTTATTTTCTTAGCGTGTCCCTATTACTCTGACTAAATGGGGTACACTTGTACACTAGTGTTTTTTCTTTATCAAAAATTTTTTAATTCTAATAAAATGTGCAAGATAAATTTTACTTGTGGGAAAAAATTTCAAATCATTTGTCAAAATCTAGTTTTTTACATCACAAAAATCGATGGATATAAAGTCAAACATTCCCACTTCCAACTGTACACAACTCGTATAGGAGACTGACTTTACAACAGGTGCAGACACTTTGCAAGCTGACCCTATTGTCTTTGCATAAACCAGACGAGAGCTTCATCCTTTTATAAGAGTCTTCGATTCAGACAGAGAAAAAAAAACCTGGCAGAATTTCACAAATCACTTACACAAAAGTCTACCTTTCTCCCATCTGTCCAGCCTGCAGGAGCTTTGAAAGTGTCTCTTATGTTAATTGCGTCCACAGCTTTGTTGTTGCAGCAGATGTTGCGTCAAGGTGATGAGCGGAGTTATACAACTCTACAGATCATTGGGTTTGGAGAATGACAAGGCAATGGACTAAACTGCTACCTTGCTGCTCAAGTGAGGCAGCGTCAGCTGTGCAGCATTATCTAACTGCCTACTTTTAGCCGAAACTGACACAAAATCAAGCTGGGAGGAAAGAAAAGGACCAAACTGCAGACAGATGTTGAAAGCCAGACAGGCGTAGGTGAGCACTGTTTGTTTTTCAAAAGCAATGAAAAGACAGAAGAGCAAAGAATCAATATTAGGCTAAACTGAAAAAAGGTACCAAAGGTGAAATACGCTTGAAACTACTGACTGGAACTAAATCAAAGCCACAGAAAGTACATCAGTATTTCCTCGTTAGGAGAAATCTTTAAGATTTATAAAAGGAGAAAAATTAAAGCTTAAAATTAAGCCAAATGTGAACTCACTGCAAACACACAAGATCTTTCCAAAGTACTTTTGGTAGTTTCTAGTGCAAACTACACATAAAAAATGACAAAACTAACTCAGAAGTAACGATTTGGCACAAGTCAATAAATCCTTAACACTGATAAAAAAGTTTTGATGATCAAATCCAATGTTTTTGTGTGCTGAAAATCCAATTTCTTTAAACCAAACCGCAACCAAAGAGACGAGCATGCACTGACTTCCTTCGTAAGTTTATAGTTTTATTTCCTGATGTTCCGCGTCGGGTTTTTCCAGTGCAGAATTATGACATAAAAGTAAGATAAAATGCAGCATGTTGTGTTGCTGCTGCTGCACCAACAGATCATTAGCATTAGCTGGAAACACTAAACCACATTTAGCAAAGACCAACTTTTCCAAAAACAGTTTTTTCACCGCAGGCGTTCAGATGTGCAGCAGTTGGGAAGCGCAGGTATTTAATGATGGCCTTATTTTACTTGTGCCTGTTGCGCACGCTGTTTCATTGTGGCGGCTTACGGTGAAACCTAATGGAAATGAGCCATCATTAATTCCACCTGTGCTCTTCCCACTGTGACGAGTCAAAATGTCTGCTGCTACAAAGGTCTTTGAGTGCTCAAGGAGAAAAGATGGTTTTGCCTCTTTAATTAAATCATCTGGCTCCCATCCGCACCATCAGTTATGTTATAGATAATAATTATGTGTCTGTATCTGTTTTTGACAGAAAAAAGGTAATATTCTGAGCACATTTGTTTTATTTTAGGAATGTGGTAATCCAGTTTTCATTAGGGAAGCTAGTAAGCTGCGACAGTATGCTGCCATTTTATTATATTTATTCAGATTTTATATTTTATTTTGTTCATTCACATGTTCACGTGTTGACATAAACAAAAGTTTTTATTCAAAACTTTTGTTTACATCACATAAAACATTTATATATGGTTGTTTATTCGCTGAACTCTGATCCAGAACTGCACGGCATTCTGGGAAATGTAGGCAGAGGAAAGGTTTTAACCGCTCAACTTCTCACAGCGAGCTAAGCAAGGTTGGTGGAATCAAGTAACTCAATTTGCAATAATATTTTAACTTTATTCTCAAAATATCACTATTCTCGTAATGATATGACATTAGTCTTGACGTACGACTTTATTAGTATATGATTACAACTTTATTCTCGTATTTTTCTACTTTGTTATTGTAATTTTGTGACTTTGACAATTTTATTTTTATTAGTCTGGCCCTTATGCTTAGTTGTAAATGTTGTAAAAATAATTTCAATATATATTTTTTATTTACATAGTTATATTATATACATAATATACAAATGAGTGAATTTTTTTTAAGCTAAGAGGCAAAACTCAAATATATATACTGTTTATGTTGATGTAATTGAAGTGAACAGCTTCTTTGTATTTTAATGTTAAAAATTGTGTTTATTTTTTTTTTTATTGTTTCATTGTTTGTACTCTGTGTAACCAAAATATGAACAGCTTACAAAGCTTAAAGCAAACATAAAATGTATCCTCCTTTAACAACAATGAACCGCTGACCAAAATCTGTCATGTAATTCCTCTCTCGTATATCAGCTACCAGTTCATTTTTGGTTAAGTGTGGGGAAAATGTCAAGCTTATCGTCAAAGCCTCCAAACATTAAATTACCACAGAGAGGTAATTGACTGCATCAAGAGTTTGTTCTGTTCCCAGTGATTACGATTGTTATTGCACCAGCTCTGTGATGCTTCTTCAGCAGTTCCACTGACTGACGAGGACATTTGAGGAACGAGAAATTTAATTTTTTCAAAATATTAAGCTCTCCTGATTGCTTCCTAACTCAGTGTTGCATTGGATGGGATTAGAAATGGCAGAGAAGACGGTGGAAACGGTGAGTGTAGCAGCAAAGAAAGGAAAATGCTGGTGTTTAATTAATCCATATATTAAAACACGGACATGTTGCTTCACCTTGCAGACAAAGCACATCAGAGTGAATATATATATAAAAAAAAAATCACCAGGATAAATATTCACGGTTTTTCCTGGAAGAAAAAAATTAAAAAAAATCAGAGATTAAAAAATTTTAATTTTTTGATTCAAGTAATAAAAAAATTCTAATTCATTTTTGGTATTTAATCATCTGTTCAAAACGTAATAGTATGAATTTATTCTCGTAATATTCTAACTATTTTTGTGCGAGTTTAGTCTCGTAATATTAAGTCTTTATTATCATAATTCTATAACTTAATTGTCGTAATTTAAATTTTTATATTATTATATTCAGTTTACTTATATATTGCATAGAAGTTTAGTTGTTTTTTAAAATCTGCATGAAAGAGTGATACTAGTCGTAAAATCAAATTTTTTAAGTGCTGAAATCCTAAATTCAAAAATTTGTGCTATTTATACTGATATTGCTAAATATCAATATATTCAACTACCGTATATCAACTAACAAAGCAACTTATCTGTTCAAAACAAAAGTTGATCAAGTTTTGTAAACATTTGACATGCAAGACCTTGTTAAAATAAATAAAGCCTGGAAAAAATAACATTTTTAGGTGAATGCTAGAATATATACAATATGCACAAAGTGGTAATCAAATATCATTTTGAAACAGTAGAAGTGCTATCGATATTCAAGTTTTGCCACTATGCAGAAGGGACATAACTTTACATAAATGCACATTTGCAGTTTGTGCAACATTTACAGAGATTTTTCAGGATGACATTAAATGCAACAAAGTTTTTCTACAAAACCAAAAGTAATGGTCTTACTTCCCAAACATATTTCCTCCTTAGTTTTTCATGTCACTAATTTACATGTTAAAAGGGGTTAAATTGGTGTCACAACACTTTGTTTTAATAAAACGGTGAGGAAGTCGACACTGCTGTGTGTTGGTGTTAAATCCTGCTGCACAGCATGATTCATAACACCTTGTCTCACCACGGTATTCTTTTTTTCGGCGCCTGTCAATCTGCATTTTCTCCCAAATATTTCACTCTCCTCCTGGCACATAACGTGACCTTGAAACTGTCACCCTGCAGTTTAAACATATGTAATAACTAAAATTTCTGCATGCGGGGGTGATATTCGATGGGCTGATAAGACTCACTTAATTTCATTTCCCTTCTTTTTTAATCTCAGAACATTTCGTCAATGACATTATCGCAATGTTTCACCTCAGAGCGGAGGAGTGTTGGAAGGCGTTCCATAAAAGATAAAAATTAAATTTTATAAGATGGAT
This sequence comes from Gambusia affinis, assembly GCF_019740435.1. NCBI lineage: Eukaryota > Metazoa > Chordata > Actinopteri > Cyprinodontiformes > Poeciliidae > Gambusia > Gambusia affinis. Next base: position 3,380,125 of record NC_057888.1, read on the forward strand.
GATTTTGGCCTGCAAACCTCTTTAAAGTCACATACCTTAACATAAAAAGGAAAAAAATGACAGTTGTACCCGATCGGTGGCAGATGACTTATTGCTGCAGGCAGCCTATAGACAATGTGTCCTGCTGTATAATATGTGTGTAAATGATAATGTTAAAGGTTATTGTCATGCTTCGCCAGTGACTCAAAATACATTGCCTCTGTGGAAGCTGGCTGATCATTAACTCAAGGTGTCAGGAGACACACATTTGCTCAGTGGCATTCTCCAAAGCCAAAAAGGTGTGCAGTAATGGATTTCCTCCAGAGAGAGAAACAAAGAAAGATACTGCAGCTGTCTAAGGTGTATCAGTTTTGAATATCTCATGTTTTTGCTTTAACCTTGGGAAGACTGTGCTCTTTATTGTAATGCATTGAACTGTTTCTACCATTTGCAGCTGGTTGGCAATGTTTTCTTTTAACAAGATCAAATTTGCTTTCAGAGTTATTACTGCATCTACTGTAATAAAAGAAACCTGTAAAACCAGGGAAGCTAACAAAGCTAAATGCTATTCAGACAAAAAAAAAGAAAAACGATACTAGTTTGACTTTACAAACAGAATGATAGAAAAGTCATGTTTTTATTCACAATAGAAAAACTTGGTAAATATGCTAAATGCTAAATATGCTATTGCTATTCAGACAGACGGCAAAACAGTAAAAGAAAAACGATACTTGCTTAACTTTACCAACAGCAGAACAGTAGAAAAGTCATGTTTTTTTTTCCATTCATCCATCCATCCATCCATTTTCTGTTCACCCTGGTCCCTAATGGGGTCGGGAGGGTTGCTGGTGCCTATTTCCTGCTACGTTCTTGGCGAGAGGCGGGGTTCACCCTGGACAGGTCGCAGATGTTTTTTTCCACAATAAGAAAACAATGAGTCAAGCAATGAAATAAACAGAATAGCTTCGAGGCTTCAAATGAAGCTAACGTGGCTAAGAGCTGCCAAAAGACAATTTACACCATACATTTATTTTACACAGACCTTTCCAAAACAAATACATTTAGTTTTTTTTAAAGTACAATTGAAACTTACATGCACCAAATAAAAAGACATCTCTAAATATCTAAAAATGTTCTTGCCAAGTTTTCTGGTTTAGCAGATAGAAATAATTTTGGTGATTCTCACTAAGCTAAAACAAGAAAAGTTGTTTGGTTTTAATTTCAGGCAGCAAGAAAAAAAAATCTGTGCATCTTTCTATTTGGTTCACATAACTATCTAAATTCAGCTAATATTTTAAATTTAACTTGATATCATTAACTGAGTCCAACGTAGGGTTTGAGCTATTTGCACGAAGATAAAAGCAAATATTTATCACTAAAATAACTACAAATGCCCAAACTGGAAAAATATATATCCAAATATCATTATTTTAGCATATTTAGAAGCATTTTAGCACACTATTGATTGTTTCTAGTTATAAACTGTACAAACTCCACAAATATGCAACCCTTCTTGTATTTGTATACCTGTGCAAATATTGATTTAATGTCCACTAAGAACACTGATCAAAGTCCAAAGAAACAAAATGAACATATCTGTCAAAATCAAAAACATTAAGTGAACATGACACCAGGAACAAGAGAGTCGTAATTACACAACGTAATGTAACATTGGGCTTGACCTTACAGGGGTGATGAATGGTGCAAACTATCTATGGCGTACAAGCAGGGAGTCATCATTGTTTGCAGGCAACTAAAAATGTACGAGGTTATTAATCATGCAATGTGGGCCCAGCGCTGATTCTAATTAACGGCAAAAACACATGTACTCGTCTGCTCTGAGGGAGGAGGCATGGGACTCGTCTGAGCCAAAGTGTCACAGCCTTTGCAATATTTATGATCTGACCCCAGCAGCTTTTGACTGCAATCTGTTACACTCTGTCCACAAACTCCTGAACAAAGCTCACCAAAGGTTCCTGCAGTCGTCAGATATAGTAATCACTTATCTTGATATGCAGAATCAGCTCACTGTGATTCAATTCAGGGCAAAAATGTTTAATTTAAAATAAGATTTTTGTAGTAAAGCCACTGGTTGATGCTGCCTACAAGCATTGCCTTCAAACTGAATTTGGAAAAATACAAGCCTTGTAGTCAGCTTTGCATTTTCTAGCCCTAAACCAGCATCAATTCTTTTATTTTAGAGCATTTTCAAACTTGCACTCGTCAAGTGGCAATCGCTAGAGGCAATTTGTATGATTTTGCTTGGCCCCACTAGAGCTGAAAAGTGCATTATTGAATTATTTTCTCTTCACTTCACCCCTAAAGGACTACAAGTAGAGTGTGTTATTAAATCTTCTACATGTAATTGCTGTTCAGCTAGATAAAGCTTAGAAAACCGTTCTGGCTTGACTAGTTTTTTTTATTTTTATTTTTTTTTTTACTGTTTATTTTTCTATTTGTGAGGCCAAAGCTGGAATCTCTATTGTATCCAGTGAGCTTTTTAAGGGAGGAATAATTTATTTTTGGAGAAATAATATGCAAGACATGAAGACTCATCAACATTTAAACCAATCTTATGAGTCACAAACATCACTGTCCAACATTTTTAAACTGAAAAAACTTCATTTTTTTCCTCAGTAAGTCAAAGTTCTTTACTTAGCCAATAATTGCATTTCTTTACTATGGAAGCAAGAATTATTAAATTGCCCGAAAAGTTTTTTAGATTGAATTTATTATGAACTTTTCTAAAATCCAGCTGATTAACTGAGGTGAATTCTACCATTTTACTTTTAAAAATTAGAGACGGTTGTAGAAACCGTATGTAATCAGAAATGCGTCAGAAAAATACAGAACAAGAATTGGACTCTCCAGTGAGTCTTACATCAGCTCTGTAAAGTTATTTTTCAGGAAACAATAGACAAATAAAAAGTTTAAACCCAAGTATTTTGCATCCAGAGGAAGAATAAAGGGGAAAAACTTTGATTGGATCAGAGTGTGAACGCTGTGTTGTACAATACGGGTGAGTAATCGCTTAAATAATACCGGTTTATGAAAATCTGCCTTTAGATTAATGCTTAAAAGAAAACATTAGCATAAAAAGGTACTTAAATGTATATACCACAGTTAATGCAATGATTCCATAAATCGGGTACTGCATACAGTCTACTGGAGTCTAGCTGAATGTTTTAATTAATATTTAATAAATATAAATAGCAGAAAACAGAATTAATGTAATATTAAATGAATAGTTTAAGTTTCATATTTCTGGCTCATTAGACACAAGAACAATGGAGGACCAAAATGATTTTTTTTTTTATGCAGAAATGTGTCTTTTTTTTGTTTTTTCTTTTTTTTGTACATGCCTTTTTGTCAAGATTTATACCCCACCCCTTTCCAAAAAATATATTTTTTGACAAAAGCATGTATGGAGGACCAAAACTGACATAACTTTTTTAAAAATGCAAAAATATATGTTGTTATATTTCTTTTATTATTACTTTTTCCAACAACAACAAATATATTTTTATACAAAAACACATGCATGTGAAACAGGAAAAATCAAAACAGATATTTTTTGACATAAATTAAACATATAAGGAAACAGGAAAAAAATATATACATATTTTTGCTTTTATTTTCAACTCAGTTTCGGTGCTCCATAGAGAACAATCACATCTACATACTGGTTTAAAAACCTGGCATTTACCTTCGAGATGATCAGAATATTAAAATCTCTTGCTGACCTTATGATAGTAAAGACATATTAGGAGAATGTGGGAAATATGTCATCATGTCTTTCTAGTTTCAGGTTTTAATATTTGTCCGATCAAGCTCTTGTGTCAAGGGTTCTACATTATCTTGAGCGATCTTATTCATTACTGCCAGACGCCATCACAACTATTCACCCACTGATTATGTGCAACGTCTGTATTAAGGGACCTTAAAGCAAATGCTGAAATCAGCAAACAGGCAGGCTTCAGACAATGTGTATTCACTGTCTGCCGCAGCAAAACGTAATTGAAAAATGGCTTTGAGCAAACATTTTTGGGGCAAATGTTAAACAAATCCAGCCTTGGAGAAGCAGCTGGGTTAGTTTTTGCTCTGATTTTGTCCTTTTCTTTTTTACATAATAGTTTGATTTTACATTGTTTATCAAGAGAACCTTTGGTCAGTTTATTTACTTTACTGTTTATTAGCTTATTTCGCTGCATCACCTGCTGAATTAACACTAACCACACATCTTGATCTTTTCACTTGAAATAAAACAAATAGAAAGGCATATTTGAAAAGAATAAAATAAAATTAGGAAAGTTTAATACTTTATGCCACATATTTGCGGCTTATAGATAAAACCCCTAAATTCAGTATCTCAGAAAATTTAAATATTACATAAGATCAAATATAAGAAGTCAGGCTTCTGAAACGTTTTTCCATTCCTATGCACTCAATACTTGGTTGGGGCTCCTTTTGCATGGATTATGACGCAATAGTTTAAAAAATAAATTTTTTAAATGTATTTTGCTTTACAATCCTCTCAAGGCTGCAGTTATCCCTGTTACTGGTGCACCTTTTCCTGCCGGTTTGTCCTTCCACTCAACTTTCTATGAATATACTTGGATAAAAGGTCCTGTGCAATAATGTTTTGTGGATTATGATGCTCATGAGATTCATTTTATGAAACGAGTGACAAAAAAAATGTAAGATTTTCCACAATATTCAAATTAATTTAGATGTAATTTAATTATTATTATTATTATTATTATTATTATTATTATTATTATTATTATTATTATTATTATTATTATTTTTTATTTTTTTATTTTTTGCAATGTTCATAAATAATTAAATCTGGATTTTAAACCTGTATTCTGGTGTCTTAGCTCAGTTTGTGTTACAAAGCTTCCAGTTTTATTACATACTCAATCGAAACCTAATTATTTGTGAAAATTTGATCAATAATTTTTTATTACTATTATTATTATTATTATTTTCTACATTTATTGTAATTCCAGCTTTGCTTCACTTGTTTGTTTACTGGCAAGTTTAAGTTATGAAAATACAGCTGAGAAATGATGAGTGGGACTCAATAAAAATCAGACGGAAATGCGATTAAAAAGCTGGATAAGATATATTAAAAGAAGCGATAAGGATTCACTTATATATATGCATTCATACGGACGTGCTACTTACTGTGTATTTGGTTTTGTTTCTGAGAGGCTCCATTTCACACAACCGAGTCGTCATTAAAAAAGACACATTTATGCGTTCTATGAAAACTGATTAAATATTTAACATCACATGATAAATGAACCCAAAATCTAACTGCTCTTATCTAATATTCCAAAATAGACTGTTTTTGATTTGACTTTTCTATTAAAATATACTTTTGAGATTTTAAACCACCCAAGAGATATTGAACTATTTTAAAATGCCAAACCTTTTTTTTTTTTTTTTTTAAAAAAACCCTTTTAAAACATTTATTTCATTTTATTGAGAGTCTGTGGAAGAAATGAAACCATGAAAACACTATTATTATTGAATAGGATTCAAGGTAACATTTTTCTTGTTAATCTTGACATTCCAGTTGGCTGACCTGTAAGGATAAAGATAAAAATAAAAATGGCATCTTGTAATTTGCTGAAATAAAGTGGAAGAAAGTGTTCACAACGCTTTAAAATATCCAGTATTAAGGATTTTGAAAAGTTTCTGTAAGTTCAGTTGTTCCTTCAGGATTTATCTGACACATGCATCATTTAGCTAAAACCATCATTTAAACAGAATTACAAAGGATCTGATTATGCAAATGTATCAGTCAGGAGAAGGATGAACAAATGTCAGTGGTATTACTTATGTATTTAACTAATTACATTTACTTGTGTAACCTTTTGGAAAATTTTTTTTTAATAATAAGTGAAATACTCTGCCAGAGAATAAGATAAAACTTGTTCCACTGGCAGCTTTATATTGTGGAACACAATAAAACCAACTTTCCAAGCTCAGAAATGTTTAATTTTTCTCAAGAGAATTTCTGATTTTAAGCCCAAAATATCTGATTTCTTTCCCAGTAAATATTCTGTGTTTTAATCACAGAAATTTGCAAATTGTTTCTGGAAAATTTCTAGGATTTTTCCAGGAATTTTTTCAGCTTTTAAGCTCAGAAATGTCTGGAATAAATTTTTAATAACAAATCTTCAACTTTTTAAGCTAATAGGTTTTCATGTTTTTTTCTAGGAAATCTAAGCATTTCTAAAATAAAAAATAAAAACTTCTTGGAACTTACCAACATTTTAAACTCGGAAATTTTTAAATTTTGTCTAGAAAATTTAATCTGAAAGTTTCAGAGTTTTTTTTTCTACCAAATTTTTGACATTTTAAACTCTGAAATTTTCATATTTATTCAAGACATTTTTTTCTAGAAAATTTCCAGGACTAATGTGTGATTTCAAAATAAATAAACAAATAAAAAAATCGTTGGAAAATTACTCCATTTTTCTTTTTATAATGTCTGCAATACGCTGTCGTTTTGCACAGGTCACACATAGCCTCTGTAATCCAGTTACTTTGTTGATGAAGTTTGTAAACAATCGCAACTCTACATTAAGGAAATTCTGTTGAAGAGAACAGAGGAAGAGCTAACGGAGCAGTTTGTGCTCTGCAACTCGCCTGAAATGAGAATGTAGGAGGTTTGTGAGCTCGCTTTGATCTCGTCGAGTACCTCTGAGTGCAGATCAGCTTTCATCATTAAATCAGTCTCACCTACATTTCACAGAGCCAAGAACAAAACAAAGTGCCACGCGTGTATGCAAATACGGTGTTTCATTCCTGATGCAACTGCTTCGATTCATGATTAGAAGAGTCAGCTCTTGGAAATAATGTTTGTTTTTTTGCAGTATTCACAATTCAGAAGTTTTTTGGATCGAGGTTAAGTTTTCTTGCTCAGCCTAACGGATGTTCTGTCTGTTTCCAAGTGTCTGGATTATAGACTGTTATACCGTCAAACTTTAAGATGACGTCCTTGTCCAGAGTGGAGCAAAGAAAAAGAAACAAAAAACAGCTTACTGTCTTTCTTCAGAGCGCTTCAGTATGACTCACTGGTGTGAGAAAACAATAGCGGTGAATATGATTCATGACAAAATGGTGCGCGGAGATAATCCTGAACAACCTTGACTGAACTAAAGTCTCAAACTCCAGTTTTCAAAGAAGCTGTGAAAGTGATTCTGTTCTTTTAGTTTATTAGGAATTCTCCAGTTTAAACATTAGTCTGGGCAGCATTGCAAGCTGGATTCACATGGTGGATATTTCCACCATTTTGTAACATTTGTTTTGATAAATGCTGAGAAATACTTGATAAATTATGTCATTATAACAGTAGTCTTTCAAGGGTAGATGCGATTTGAATTTAACTTAGTGCTTCAGCATTAGCTTAGGCTAAATGTGCTGTGAGATTCACCCTAGGCCAGGTGACTCTCACGTTCCTTCAATTAGCAAGTAAGTAAGTAAAGTTTATTATTTTATTGTAGATATGCTGTTTTGTTAATGTCCAACATTAATTTTGTGCCAAATCTATGTTTTGGGACTGAGATCAAGTCTGTTTTCAGTTTGGTATCCATCCCGAAGGCGTTTGGAAATCCTGGCAGGAGACCAAGATGTTTCTTCTGTAAGAAAGAATAGAAAAATTCTTTATGGTCTTTCAGAAAGGAAAAAATGCTTCTGCTTCACAACTCCAGTCTTTACTCTCGACATGTGGAGAATACAGGAGATTTCTGCCACACACACAAGATAAAACTAGTAATGAGCTGAAATTCCTACTGCCACTTCAGCGTTACTCTGGGCAGGTTTCCTGACCAGTTTCAGCTTCATCTATTCGGAGATTTTTGGAGAAATGTGAAGTTTTTACGAAATCAAACTAGAAGAGATTAACTTTACAAAGTAACCTGATAACAGGTGTATGCAAGGATATTGGTAGCTGGAACATAATGAGCCTAACGACTAATTGCACAAGATGCAATATATTGTTTATATGCAATTATTCAATTGTTTTTGCATTGTTCCCTTTAAAAAGATTAGCATTTCAATGGAATTGTGCAGAATATAAAATATTCTGCACAGTGACCTATGATGCTTCCTTGAACAGGTTTGGATACAAAACATTTTTTTCACAAAATCATTCTTATTCAATGAAATTTTATTCTGCTAATTTCTTTCTATTTTGAGCTGCTTTCAGAATAAGCTGTTTTTTGGCCTCTTGTCACTTTAAATCCAAATAAGCAGCAGCTGGCCACGCCCCCTAACTCAACATTTATACTCTTATGAAAATGGCTGCAAATAGATGCACAATTATACAACTGCACATTTTTGAAAAGCAAAAGTAGAGCCTCCTGCACAACCAACAGCAAGTGGTTTCTAAATAGTAAGTCTACAACAAAACTCTCATCTTTTCCAGCAGCCATTGTACAGTGCATACAGCAGTAAAACCAGCTGACCAAACGTGCTGGAACTCTGGTTGGATTGCTAGGTAATGGGTGGAACTCGGCTGGTGTTGCTAGGTAACAGTCAGTGTCTGCTGATTTGTGGCGTTACATTCCGGTGCTTCTGCTGTTTTTAGAATCAGTTGAGACTCAAATGGAAGTACAAAAACGTGCAAAATGTGAATTTGGCATAACAGGTCCCCTGTAAATCTAGAAAAAGTGCTGAAATGATTGTTTTTATGTCACAAGATTTTGATATTTTAACAGCAGTACCTGTGTTTATATATATATTTATCTGCCCACTGTTTGCAATGTGTCTTCATCATTCCTGCAGTTTGACTCATTGGTTTTGACGGGTCCAGTGTACACACTGACAGCCGGCTGCTGATGGTGTTGTGTTGCTGACATTCTGCTGCTGTTACATCAACTCTGCATCAACAAGATGTTATTAAAGAACCTCGGTCTAGTTCAGCAATCAAAGTGCACACAAAGCACAAACATGTTCTTATTTACCTGAACAGACTAGGACAGGTCTATTATCTATACAAAACATGTTAATTATATATATATTTTTTCCCTCCAGGGGGTCTTTTTGTGGGCTCTAGTGTCCCTTATATGACAGAAGGCTGGCAGGAAAGGAGGAGGGAGAGGGGGGAAGACATGCGGCAAATGTCGCCGGGTCCGGGAATCGAACCCGCGACGGCCATGTCGAGGACTCAAGGCCTGTGGGTCGCGCTATCCCCTACGCCACCACAGCACACCCATTACATTTTTTTTTTGTTGCAAAAATTACTTTTAGTAAGATTTGAGTCTGCTCAGTTCTGCCTACGTTTAGTTCCTCTTTTAGGGCCTCTTGTCACTTTAAGTCCAAGTAACTTGCTGCAATTTGTATGTGACAGTGACTGCAAGTAGATATGCAATTATACAACCATACATATTTGAAAAAATGCAATAACTAAATTTGCGAGCCTCCTGAATCTATAACAGCAACCAGAGACTATTGCATTTATATTTCCGATGAAAGACTTTAGTTCTCGGGAACTGGATGCAATAGATCCAATAAGACCCCAGGATAAAGTGACTGTATTTATCTAAGTATTTCTGTAAGTTGTTGCACTATGACAATGTAGAAAACAACAGAACTGTTTGGTTATTCTGCAGATTGAGGAAGTGGTACTGACTTTAAAAGTGACATACTATGCTTCTTTGAACAGACTAGGACAGGTCTATTATCTATACAAAACATGTTAATTATATATATATTTTTTCCCTCCAGGGGGTCTTTTTGTGGGCTCTAGTGTCCCTTATATGACAGAAGGCTGGCAGGAAAGGAGGGACTCAAGGCCTCTATCCCCTACGCCACCACAGCACACCCATTACATTTTTTTTTTGTTGCAAAAATTACTTTTAGTGAGATTTTAGTCTGCTCAGTTCTGCCTACGTTTAGTTCCTCTTTTAGGGCCTCTTGTCACTTTAAGTCCAAGTAACTTGCTGCAATTTGTATGTGACAGTGACTGCAAGTAGATATGCAATTATACAACCATACATATTTGAAAAGCAATAGCGGAGCCTCCTGCACAACCAACTGTTTCCAGGATGGTAAGTCAACAACAAAACACTTGTTTCTTCCAGCAGCCATTGTACAGCTGTAAAATCAGCCAACCAAATAACCCTCTTGGGTTGCTAGGTAACAGGCAGTGCCTGTTGATTTGTAATGTTACATTATGGAAGTTTTTTGAAACGGCTCCTTTTCCAGACATCAGAAAAACTAATTTTTGGCAATAAGTTACATACACCTAGAAGACAGGCGCTGTCTATTGAAACCTATGTATTAGCATGGCGGCCATCTTGGAATCATCCATGTCTCACCTCAATTGAACTTAGAAAGCTGTTTTCCCAACTAAAACAATCATAACTTCCCAAATTGTTTAGCCGATTTTCACACTGTTTTGTTCATTACAAACGGCACTGTCACAGATTAAAAATACAAGCTTTCATGGTGAAATACTTTGTTTTATGCTCCTCAAGGAAAACAAACATATGGGATGACATATTTAGAAATGAATAATTTTTCTACTTTTATAAAGAAACAAGTTTGATTGTTGGTTTGAATGTATTTTACTCTCACACAGATCCCTGAGGTTTCCCTGCACACCAACAATTATGATTTCTCCTTTGACCACCTTTCATTGTTCCCTCTGAGGGGATCATCAGCCCACCATTGTTTTAACTTAAAGCAGATAGTAGCTCCGGTCAAAAGATGAGGGTGAAGCAGCAGAAAAAAGAAAAAAAAAAGAAAGACACCTACTCTGAGACGAGATAGGAAGTTGAAGACAGATGGGGTCACACCATCTCTAAACCTGACAATCTAACCCATCCTGTCAAGGTCCTCTAGCTTGAAAATGTTAGCCATAGAGACAACTCTGGCAACAAAATCCTTCCTTCTCGTTGCAACTTCCCATCGTCTCTTTCAATCTATGTTACTGGGAAACCTTCAAGATGGAAGAAAAGCAAACAGCAAAAGCTAATAAGAGAGAGAGAACCAGTTCTTGACGTTAACATTTTGCTGACTGCCAAACAACCATAGTATACGATTTACTTTCGATACTGCACCAGTTATTATAACCATAGGCTGCACAAAATGCGGACACAGTTGCTTGCTATGGGTTTGGATCGTATGCGAGCCTAGAGTGAGGAGAGACCAATCCAATATGGCGGCAACACATATAATGTCTGTGAGTTAAACAGGGGTGTGGTCAGGTCTAGGAAATAGCCTGTTGCCTAATATGCCAACTTTGTGACCATAGTTAGCAACTTCTTAGATCCCACTGTGACTTTTCTTCAGAAAAGCAACTAATTTAACAACTTTGTTTCTTTATCGGAGACTTTCACAACAATATAGGAACAAACAAAATGTTCGTCACTGTCCTGACTGTGCACAAAGTGACAGTTACAGTGACAGTTAAAGCATATCTGTCATGTTTTGTGTGGCATAAACAACAATTTGTTGTTTGTGCAACAACAATTTGTGCTGCTATCATTTTTGGAGATATTAATAAATGTTTACAGAGGTCATCAAAGGTCAAACAGCCAGGTCACATTTACAAAATCAAACAAAATATGGTGTCATTCACCTGCACTAGACCAGAGGTCACCAGAAATCAACTTATTCCTGCAACAAAAAAGTATCTATTTTCGTTATGCTATGTTGGCACTGCTAAAATATTTGTAGCACAGTTGCTTAGCATCACATTTTCTGGATTTTGCAAATGTGGACTGGTTGCTTGACCTTTGCTGACCTCTTGAAACATTTATCAATATCTTTAAAATGGTAGCGGCACAAACCTTTGACAATTTAATTTAAGGCAACTTGACTCAGGCCATCTAGAGCAAACGGCTTACAGTCTGAGCAAACACTAGATCCATCCCTCCCCGTTTCCACATTGCAAATGAATAACATGCAAAACTGAAAAACTGCTTTTGATCAATGCCTTCAATATTTGCATTTCCAACTCCTAACTCCTGGCTGAGAGTGAGATTGTTTTAGACCAGCTACAATAACGCTAAAAGTAAAAAGGAAAAAATTCCCCAAAGTTTTTGCAGTACAAAACAGCAAACGCTGACAAAACTAAAATCCATCTAATCTTATTTGACTTCAAATTTGTGTCTTTGAGGAAGATTTTTTTTTCTTTTTACAAATTCTTTCATTTCTTTTGCCACTGGCTGCCATTGTTTCTTCAACACATATCACCTGAAGCAACAATGCCGTTGTTAATCCCATTTCCCAGTAGTTGGAAGTGAAGCCGTAGATATTGGAAGAATAAGGGAATCGCATCCTTTGGCGTGCAAACGCAGTTTCATACATCTTCTGTTACATCATAAAGCTCAGCCAATGCAGCGTGACCTTCTTATCAGCACCCTGCATTACATTGCAGTTGTGATCAAGGACCTGAAAATTAATCGGAGATGGTTATGGCTATGATTATTATGATGGGATATATGGTAAAAGCTTGCAGAAGGACATTTGCTGAAGTGAAAAAATTGCTTTGTGTTTGATAAAGACGGAATGAACATGTTTTAAATGACAAACTGCAGTAACAGAAGGAAATTATAATAGCAAACAATGTGGGCGGATATGATTAATGTTGAGCTGGAAAGACAAAAAACAAGAAACTATACTTTTTGTTGTATTACATTTTAATCTTTAAGTTGCTAATAAGAAAGGAAATATATTTTCTATACTGTTTTGTTTCATTCTGAACTATAACCTTTATCTAGCCTGATGTATGATGCCAATTATAGAGCCACTAACGCCTCAGCGAATGTGTAGGTGTGAGGGTCTGTACTTCAGGTTACAGTAAAACCTCCACATGCATAGAAAGATCATTGTTTTCTGACAGCGCCAAAATACTGTGAAAACTGTAAAACATTAAAACTACTGAACATTAAATGTTATTAAAACCATTCTGGGATTTTCAAATACTCCTTTTAAAATATCTGAGCAGATGTGTTCAGGAATGATTTGTATTGCAATGTATTCGTTTTATTATGCATCTCAGGAATCATGCAGAAGAAAATAAATAAAGACAATCAGTATAAAAAGAATGAAACAAACACGTCGGTTTAAGCCATTTTTGGTAATTCTAAGGAAAGAACATGAAAATGACTGCAAACAAATGCACAATTATATCTTTGTAATTGTGTATCTGTACATCTTTGAAAAGCATTAGTAGAGCCTACTGCACAACCAACAAGAATGCAGCAAGTGGTTTCTGGATGGTAAGTCAACGACAAAACGCTTGTATTTTCCGGCAGTCATTGTACATCGCATTAAGCCAGCTGACCAAACGTTCTGGAACTCAGCTTGGGTTGCTAGGTAACGGCACAGTGCCTGTAGATTTTGACTCAACAATTGGGAATTTTTTGAAATTTTCCAGACACCAAAAAACATGAACTTATTTCCAAAGAAACATCTGGATGTTTTGTTAAGTACTTGGGCTGTTTTTAGAAGCAGCCGAGACCCAAATGGAAGAACAAAAATGTGCAAAATGTGAATTTTGCACATTAAGGCCTCTTTAGCACAGTCCACAGTCCATACATTAACTCCCTTGTGTGAGACTTGACAATACAGAAGGGGCTCATGTCCACCCAGGACTGGTTTCAAAACAACAAAACTAACACACCAGGTTCAGAAATCAAACCTAAGATATTGTGGGATGACATTTCTGTAAAACAAGATTGGGCCAAGATTTCTCCACAGTGTTATAAAAGGCTCAATGCCAGTTGTTGCATTTTACTCAGGTTATCTTGTTCTGGTATTTAAATGTGTTTTATGATTTGAGACATTTATGTATGATAAAAAAAAACAAGATCTCAATACAGAAACGTTTATTGAACATCAAGATATGAAGTTTCTGAGAACAGCAAGCATCTCGGTGGCACTTTATTTCCCGACTCATGAATAAACAATATAAGTTAAGAAATTACTTTTATTCAGACAACAAAATTTTATGGTTTTCCTCATAAAACATTGTTGGACTGTAACTCTTTCTGTCCGATACGAGTCTCAGAAGAACGGACCACCAGCTTAAATCCCTAAATATGTCACTGTGTTATCAGGAGACTCTCCTCTGGCTGCCCGCCTCTTTTAGCTCAGAAGAACGTAATCAATCTAATTTTTCCTCTTCCTCTCCTTATGTGGCCAGTTTCCTGTCTGCCGTGCATCAGCAAGATATGAACGTGAATAAATCATTGAAGTGAATAAAGCTACATGATTTTTATGTAGCTTTTACTTTGACATGTTTAACTTATGTGCATAATTGTGTGCTGGAACGTATGGCCGATAAGGAAACATTTTGAAGGTTGAGAGAGAAAAGAAGTTACCAGATGATCTGATAAAAACAACATTTGGTCCATGTTGACAACAAAAGTCAAGACGTTTCATTGTGGCATTTTAACGGCCAATGAAAGCACTACATCTGCTCCCTTCTATTACACTTCATATATGTCACAACTCTTAGCTCGCATTATAGTCTTTACCCGTCGTACCATTTGGCTTTCAGCGTGACTGCTGCATATACCTCCCATCCTGAATGTTAAGCAGGTTTGATGTGGAGCTTTTATTGTAAATAATTTGGCTCAAACTTCAGGGTCAGCCAACCAAAGAGCATCTACTTTCTCCTCATATGAAGACCTGCTGTTCCTCCAGCTGCCCGGCCGCCTGCGTTTGAAACGGACGCCATTGGAGCAAACAGGAACACCTTCATTCTCAGAACAATTACCCCTCATCTGTGTGTGATAGTTTATAGAGGTTATTGAGTTGGTTGATAAATCAATCTTTCTTTGGAAGGAACCTTGGTCCAGGATGGAAAGTACATTATTAGAAAATAGGTCTCTTGTGACTCCTAACTGGAAAGATTAGGCTGGACATTTTCCAGGGTGTCCGAACATCCTTAAAGGGGATTTGTTATGCAAAATAAATATGTTGGAGGTTTTTGTACTTCCATTTGGGTCTCAACTGCTTCTAAAAGCAGTCCAATTGCTTAAAAACCCCATCGAAATGGTTTTTGGTGATAAGTTACAGATTTTGGTGTCAAAATGTTTCAAACAACTCCCAGTTGTTGATTCACTTTGGAGTGTATTTCACAAAACTGCAATGGAAACAGGTTTTATTTTGCATGTGATCAACAACCAGATGTTACTACTGGTGGAAACCACAAAGGAATTGGTAGAAAACTGATGGTGAGGCATGTTTTCTAATGACTCATTACATAAACAAGATTATTCATGTCATTTTATTATATTGGGAACATTGCAATTGGAAAATTGTATTTTTACAGCATTGTATATTGAAAGTTTTGCACATATTTGTAATGGAAACGTAGGTACTGAGAAAGCTCCTCATTGCCAATTCTCTGCAGAATTAATCCAGCCACTTTGGAGGATTATGCATGATGAATGTCCTATTTTAGGTAATTTCACAATATTTTTACCTGACTGATGTCCAAACTTTGACTAGGCCTCTCCGAAGACTTTTTCGTTTGTTTCAGCCTTTTAGAATCTGACTTGAATCAGTGTGTTCACATAATCCAAGATAGTATTAACTTAAAGGGGACTTATTTGTGAAAAATTCACATTTTACATGTTCTTGTACTTCTGTTTGGGTACTGATTGCTTATAAAAACAGTCCAATTACTTAAAAATGTTTTTTGGTAATAAGTTTATATTTTATGGTGTCTGGAAAATAAGCAGTTTCAAAAACTTGCCTAATGTAACCTCACAAGTCAGCAGACACTGACGGTTACCTAGCAACCCCAGTGGAGCTCCATCCGTTACCAAGCAACCAAGGCTGAGTTCCAGCTCTTTTGGTCAGCTGGTTTTACCACTGTTTGCTCCGTACAATGGCTGCTGGAAAAGACAAGTGTTTTGTTGTTGACTGACAAAACAGAAACCGCTTGGTGCATTCTTGTTGGTTGTGCGGGAGGCACTATTTCTGCTTTTCAAAGATGTACATTTGTATAATTGTGCATCTGTTAACAGCCATTTTCACGTGTGAGTGTAAACGTTGATTTGGGGTGTGCATGGCCAAC
The DNA here is from genome assembly GCF_019740435.1 of Gambusia affinis. Taxonomy (NCBI): domain Eukaryota; kingdom Metazoa; phylum Chordata; class Actinopteri; order Cyprinodontiformes; family Poeciliidae; genus Gambusia; species Gambusia affinis. Next base: position 3,396,161 of record NC_057888.1, read on the forward strand.
AGCAGCTTATTTGGATTTAAAGGGAACCTAAAATGGCTTATAGGCAGAAGTGACTAGCCTAAAATCTTATTTTCAAAGAATGTTTTTGTACAAAAAATGCGATTAACATGATTTATATTACCCATAAACCTATACTAACCTGTACAACAAAGCAAAATAAGCCACCTTTAACAGATGTGTGTTTCTTAGCTGAATTGTATGAGATTAAAAGTGGAAAATATTTGATTTGAACACTGAAATGGTATTTTAACATGTGTGCACTCATTTGAAATCTACTGAAGTAACAAGTATTTTCAGTCCACCTAGTATTACCCCTCTAGTCGCTGCGTTTAATGAGTGTGCCTCTTAAAACATGAACTGAAGGCCAGAGCAGGCTGTATGCTCAATAAACACACACTGCATGATTAAAGACTGGCAATAGAATACTAATAGTAAACATAATTAGGAAATTTAAGCCGAGTGTTGAGGAGGGAGTGGCCTGGTGGTGAGTCACTTACGGGTTTGTTAGCCTGACCTTGGTATGTCGGAATAATTAGGGACCTAAAATTAACTGGCAAGAAAATTCCAAGAAGATTAATTACCAAAACCACAGTAATACCAGCTGTTTTACACACAGCAGACACAGCTCACTTACACGGTTCATACTTCCAGTTAATTCACTGTAAGCTGCCGTCTGGATCTCCCAGGACAATTTTTTTTTTTGCAGTATCTGTTATTTTCTCTCCAACAGCTGCAGATAGCCCCTGTTCCAGGCCATGGGGGGGAAGCAATCACACCCTGCAGAGCAACATTCCCTCCACAACAATGCTGGACCGCGAAGATTTGGGACATTTTTAGGTTTTTTTTGTGTTGCAGAGATTACTCCACCTCTGATGGCCCTGCAAAGCCAGCATTTATGATGTTGCGGGGGTGAAAAAGCCCTTCCTCACTGCGGTGCTGGACCGGGCTCCGCGGCGTGCCTTTGGAAGACATCTGCCTCGAATCAGAGCTATCGGCAGATCGCAGGCTGACGGCTACGACGGCGTGAGACAATCACAGCTGGGAAATGAAAAGTGCTGTGAGGCAAACAAACTCCATTAAGATACACAGCAGCATGAAGTACTCGATGGACACAGATGTCAGAAAATATTGATTCAGATGGTCAGTTTTAGCCTCTTTTTTACAGTGACATAGTTTGAGCAATAATCCCCCTTTAAAAAGAAAAGCCTCAATCCCTGAGCTAATTCAAAATGATAGTGGCTTTGCTAATCTCAACCATTTTGTTGATTGTTGAGAAACCCTTTCCTCCATTTTTCATAGAAGAAAAAGAGTGAAGTTAAAGGTTATCTCGTGGAAAATGATGCAATAAATCAAATATTGACAACTACCATACAATGGAGTTTTACAGCCAGAAAAGCTGGTGGAACAACAGCAGACTCAAAATATAGTTCCTCTCAAAAATATCTGGAGTTTATGTGATAAACCAGCACAGTAAGTAAGAAAAATGATATTATTTTTTTTTTATGAATAAAGATCCAAAAGCAGCGTGTGCATGTAGGCTGAGGACATTTATATTAAATTGTGCTCTTCTTTCCTGTCAATCATGCTTGTGTCACACCCTTCCTCTTTCTGACATTGCCTGTCATGAATGCTAAAGCTAGTTAGCAAGGCCATTGGTGGTGGCAGATGAACGGTAAGCTGTTTCTCCTCTATTAGCTTATTTAGCAGCCTGCACACAAGCCTTATTAACAGCGCTGAGACCCTCTTCCTGTCTCTGCTTGGATGTTTTTGACTGGCAGTTGTGCATTTCTGCAAATGGCATAAGGCCCACAGGGAGGATTTCTTCCACAGATTGCCTCATTTTAAGCTTTCCTAGTGACAGTTTTCAGAAATATGTAAAAACCTTTTTTATAAATTCTTAATCAACACCTTACATTTTGTTGTTGAGAAGTGACAAAATGTGATTAACTACTGCCTGTGTGAATACCTCACCCCTTCACACAGATTGAAACCCAACATCTGTGAGAAGATTTGCACTCATTGATTAGCCAGCAGACAAACTCAGCCAGAGACGGGTCGCGTGTCAGACTCTGTGTCTCTCACAGTCAACAAGCTGGAGCTGCAGGAGGTTCACTGCATGTGTGAAGAAATGTTTACTGTCATCTTGTGTCCATGCAGGTTCGGTTCATCAAGCTGGGGGGAAAGTTTCCAAGCCCGAACTGTCGACCTCAGCCTGAGCCTGAACCAGCAACCTGCTGTACTGCTCAGTTGAATAACTGTTTTTCTGTTTGTCTGTTTGCAGGAGAAACTGAAACAGTAAATAAAAAAATAAAAAAATAAAAAATCTGACTCTTGTAGATTAAAGTCATAATTTAGGGGAAAAAATTTCAGAATTCAGAATTTATAAAATGAAATAAAAAAGTCTGATGTAGAGTTAGGAAAAAAAACGAATTCGATATATGCACCATGTTCTATTCAATTAAAACAAAATAAAAACTTGCTTAAACAATAGGAATCCTTTTGTCAAGTTAACATTTTAATATAAAATTTAAATTTCTACACCTCAGCAGCCTTTGTGCAGGTACTTTAAAATAAATGAGCTTTGTTGGTAAATATATTGAAATTTATAGAATACGACTGTAAATGTTAACATGAGACGGAGATTATTATTATTATTATTATTATTATTATTATTATTATTATTATTATTGTTATTATTTATTACAATAACCATGACGCGGAGGAGTTTGGCGTTACCTGGAACATTCATAGCAGGAGAGCAGTATCATTAGTATCATCTTTTTTGTGTGAAATATAGAAATATTTTGGAGCGCTTCTGCCACGACGCCATCTTGGATATTTTCTATGGCAAAATACGCCATCACGCAACGACGTCACACATTACGGGAACTGATCAGTGGAATCATCGAGCACGCTGCTTTATAATTCCAAGTAATTGAACAATTACGAACTGGTTTTTGATTAAAAATCCATAGTCTGATGCCAGAGATGTAAGCAAGAGAAAATATTTTAAAAGGAAAAAGTTGAATGACTGGTCAATTTTGATTGATCAGGTGTGGCTCCTTCCTTTTGGAAACTACTTCATCTGCAGACAAACCCACTGGACACATCAAAAGAGTTGTTGGGGTGAATAAAGCAGGTGAGCTCTACTGTTTCTGTACAACATCCAGCCACCGTCTTGTTGATGGCTACAAAAATCATATTCTGTGTTTAATTTGCTAAGGTAGCTATTAGCTAAAATAAGGCTAGCTACATGTAGCTAAAATAACTAATCATTAGCGAGGACTATGTGTGTATGATATGATTCTTTTCCATCCATCCATCCATTTTCTGTGCACCATTGTCCCTAGTGGGGTTGGGAGGAGTGCTGGTGCCTATCTCCAGCAAACATTGATTCTTGTGGAGAGAAAATCAACAGAAAGCCTAAACTACTGCACCCAGTTTTTTGTTTTTTAAAAATATGGTTCAAGTTGCATGTTGTATAATCAGTGCACTCATCTTAAATAAATCATTAAATCCACTAAAATAATGATATTCATGCCTGTAGAGAGTCTATGCAAACTTCTGACCCAAACTGTAAGCACCATCAAAAATGGTTTTAATTGGCTGATTTTCACAGTAGTGTGTATATTTTTTTATTTTTTTATTAATGTGTTTATTTTTTTTGATGTGGACCGTTATCTATAACGTTAGATAACGGTCCACATCAAATCCATATTTTCTGCCCAGTAAAATCCCAGAATTACGCGCATATAGGGATAATACAGAAAGATGAAAAACCCCAAAACAAATCTAAAATTATGGTTTCTCTACAGCAGCGGGTACAGACATGGACCACCTGGCACACTGCCCAGGGTGGCACAATCAAAGGGGCATCCTGAATATCCAGTTAATGTTAAATGAGGACATCCCTGTGAAAAATATATTTGATTGTAAAAATTGAAGCACTATATTACTGTTTTCTGAGGGATTCTGGAAAGAATTCAATGATTTCTAGTCTAAAATTCAAACCACTTAAATCTAACCTAGCTCAATTTATGATGAGTAACACTGGGTTTAGCTGTCAAGTTGTCAACATAATGCACTAAATCTAAAAATATGTGTGTGACATGTATAAGAAAAAGGGACACAGCGCTTTGTTACTAATGATCAACAAACAAAACACGTTTTAATTTAAAAAAAATAGTGAGGGAGAGAAAAGTTATGCTAGCTTGACTTTGACAATCTTAACATTTAGATGTGCTGTGGAATTCTGTGTGTTTTGGTTCAGGTAAAAAACAAGACAACCCACACAGTAACTCTGATACATCATCAGTAGAGCTGCGGTAGATTAAATTAGCTAATCTACCACAGCGATTAATAATCGCAAAATAAACATCAAACTTGAAAACATAAAACTGTAACATACTAAATATTCTGTTTTATGCATGAGAAATGATTGTGTGCTTTTTGGTGGCTAATTATGATAGATCAGTGACGTTATTGGCAGTCAGTTGCTATGGAAACTGATCTGTTTGTAGCGTAGAGGACACAGAAAACAAGAACAAAGTAGAATACGAGTGGTTTTGAGTTATTATTGAGCATTCGCAAAATTTCCGGATGTAAACAATAACATGCAACGGGTCGCTATTCTGCAGTACACAAAAATAATATAACTGTCAACTGGAAGGTAAAATAGTGAGTAATCTATCAGCTATGTTCATATGTTTTTATGTGTTCCTCTCATAGTTCCTAAATGTGTACCGAAGGACACATCTGAAAATCAAATCAAAACAAACCCCACCAGGTAAAATTAACACATTTCGCTGGGGAGGGCTGTCTCTCTTTGTTGTAGCCATGTTGTTTTTTTCTGTGCCGGGGAGTAAAAATGACATACAGTATCCTTCTGCTCCAGTTGGCTGGCTGCCCAGCGGGCCCAGACGTCCTCTGTGATTAGTCAAAAGCAAGAAATGCAATTAAAATGGCAGGTAGCTGCTTCTTCTCGTTTCGCAAACGGGAAAGAGATGTGAGGTGTCACAAGCTGTGACGCATCCGCCGCTGCAGAGTTTCTGTCTCAGCAGGGTTAGGGGAGCCGCGCTTCAGGAGAACTGCGCCGTGTTTACGCTCATTTTGACTGGAGGGGAGGGAGAACTCCTTGTTATCTCATTTACAAGTCAACTAGGATGATTAAACCCAGGAACAATGAGGGTTTTATGAAGCTCGCAGTGGATAACTGTTATATGCCACAGTTACCAGCGATTAGCCCAGTACCAAATGAGATTTGGTAATGACTTTACCCTCACTGAACACAAGATTACAGTTCTTGAACACAAAAATAAGAATCAGCTTTGTTTGCCAAGTTCTGCTCTAAAATAAGATATTTTTTAAATTTCTTGTAAATACAGGGCTTATGAAGGTTTCCAAACTCACATTTAAGGGTATTTTCACAACTGGTAATACGGTAGATTCAGTTGGGATTGGGAACAAAATTGCAAAATTGGTTACATTTTCAGATGCTGTGGTTCTCTTTCACGCTGCACTGAGTCAAACAAACCTTTTGAAAAACCTGTCCACCTCCTCGCCTGTGGGGGCGCCGCACCATGAACTATTGAAGGAAATGACACAAAATCTGAAAAGAAAACGCTTCATTCTTCACAAAACGTAAAACAAATGGATTTGCGTCAGATTTTAGATCCATGAGTCATTTCTCTTTCTAGCGCTACACACTAGCATTGATTTTTGTAGTATTTACCCAGAATGCCCTGTGCTGTAGTCCACTTTCTGCTTTTGGAGTAAGACAGTGTCATTGACCATTGGAAATTAACTGTATCATTATCAAGTAATTTTAAATGTCCTGCATATTATTTTTTTTGGTAATTCAGTCAATTTATCTCAAATTAAAAACTAAGGATTGATGACTGCAAATACAATTGAACAAAGTAGCAGATTGTATTAATCTGCTACTTTATTGAAAGCCAGTAAAAACTTGCTCCACCAATTTGTACACACAAAGAAACATCTCATTTTGTGAAATTGTTATGAAATTTGGTAAACACAATGGAAAAAGTGGTTTTAAAATGATCAAAATAAGCAAATCCAACTTTCTGTAGCCTAATTATCCATTGATGGATTCAGACCAACTTCACACCTATCTGTTCCTTTACTGTTAAGCATGTCCTATGAGGTTAAAACCTGTTGAAGGCAGTGTCTGCAGAACATCACATCCATGTTGTGCTAATTTGACAAGACAGCAGCATCCGTCACCATAACCTCCCATCAAGTTCCCCATTGACAAGAGGAGGAAACGGGCCGGTGTTGTTGGAATGCATTATCAATGGTGAGCTGAAATCAATGCCGACATCCCTCAAGCTGGTAAATGACGTTCCGGTTGACAGAGCTGCACTTGGGGGCTCATATCTATAACCAGCGAAAGCTGTCATTCCTTATCTGGGTGCCAGAGCCATCCATTAAACCTCTTCACCTAATTTAAAGGCAGTTTGCCTTATGAGTGTGCTGACTTTGGGTTTTGGACACAACCGCATCCTTTAATCGAAGCTCTGTCTTTAGGTGTTGTGATAAATACATAAATAGAAATAGAGAAGAGAAAGGAAAGTCTTAAAGGTGACCTATTATGCTTCCTTGAACAGGTGATAAAACAAATTACATTTTTTGCACAAAAACTTTCTTAGATGATGAGCTTTTAATCTGCTCAGTTCTGTTTATTTTGTATAACAGCAAATTAGGACCATTGTGTATATGTATGTATGTACGGTATATTCTCTCTCTTTCTCTCTCTCCCTCCCTACAGATGTTTTAGGGCATCTTGTCACTTTAAATCCAAAAAAGCTGCTGTTGGCCACATCCCCCAAATCAACATTTACAATCAAATGTGAAAATGGCAAAAAAACAAAACAAATGTGCTGTACATCTTTGAAAAGCAGAAGTGGAGCCTTGTACACAATCAACAAGAATGCAGCAAGTAGTTTTTTGATGGTATTTTCTCCACGGTTCAATAAATACCACAAAATCTGAAACTATAGTTACTGTGTGCAGTTAAGTGGTACAAATCTCCCTCTTCCGGATATTGATGTCCTAAACAAGTGGGATAATCTTAGAAATTGGAATGTTTTTTAAGAACATTATTTGTGTTTGTGGGGCTATAATTGGTGTGACACTCAGTCCTGGTTATGCAGTTACCCAAGAACCAAGTAAATAATTCTTATTCACTTTTATTGTTATCACAATGCTACTGCAAACCATCGTGATAAATCTGGAAGTCCATATCGGCCACCTCTGATAAGTCAACAACAAAACACTTGTCTTTTCCAGCAGCCATTGTACAGCACATACATCAGTAAAACCAAATGGGGCTTGGGTTGCTAGGTAACATGGACTTTGCTGGGATTGCTAGGTGATGGGCTGTGCCTGCTAATTTGTGACTTTAACTTATTTTCCAAAAATCCACCAGGTGTTTTTTTTAAAGGGTTTGGGTTGTTTTTAGAAGCAGTTGATACCCAGATAAAAGCACAAAACATGCAAAATGTGAATTTTGCATAATAGGTCCCCTTCAACCTTATATTTGTTTACTGGGAACATTTATTGCTTTTCTATCCCTATTAATTTCAGCTTTCTTAGTGTGAGTACTTTAAAGCGCCATTCTTTCTATCTACAATAATCCATTTTAGTTTCTCATGAGAATCAATAATTCATCTCATCTTCGCTGATGCAAAGTGATTAAAGCATCACAAACAAAATTGTTGAACCATGTCACTCTCTTAGCTCCTCTTCCAAATCTTAAATGCAAACCAGCTTTTTTCACTTAAAAATAAACCGGATTTATTTTGTTTTCAGCAGCAGACAGTTTTATACCTAAAGTGTAGAGTTTCATACAAAGACCTGAGTGAGAAAGTCATTTTGCTGTAATTTGTACAAATAGTTTTGACATTGTAATTTCCTTCTAAAGATGTGTCTTTCAAAATTAGATGCAGTTTAATCAAACCACCAAATAGCTAAATTAGTTCAATTTTTCTTTAATTAAGAAGTCGTGCAGTTAAAACATTTAATTACTCAACTTCTTTGATTAAACTTTGCAGAAAGATTTCTATGTAATACAAGGTTAACTCTGATGAGAAGAGTTAAATTACCTAATTTTATTATGCTTTTTTTTTTACTTTGCTACTTTCTCTTTTATGGATTTTCTTCAGCTATCGCTGACATTAACTTTATGTTTTTATTTATTTTTATTTATAGAAGCTACATCCAGCTTTGCCTTTCTACTTCACAATGAGCTCTTCCTGCTGGCGGCTATTAGCTAAGTAACCGTTGGCAAGGACTTTATGTTTTCAATCTGCAGCTTTTACACTCGATTTGGAGTCGATGGGAAGACATTTCCATCTTCGTGAGCAGCTATGACCACCTGGCTGGGTGTGATGCTGCTTGATTTGCACTGTGATTGGTTGAAAAAATAAACACAAGGAAATAAGAAAAAGCAAATATGTCATGGCTTGTTATGGCTAAAAAAGTGAAAAGTGGTTTGAATGCCTATGTGAACGCCAAGTGGACTGGAAAATGCTCCAAAAGTAGGAAGTGGACTGTAGCGCAGGGCATTCTGGGTAATTACAACCAAAACAAACACTGTAGTTTAGTGCTAACAGTAGAAATGGCTTTTGGTCAACTGCTAAACTTTGACACTACTCCAGTTTTGTTTACATTTTGTAAAGAAGGAAGTTGAGTTCAGTGTCATCCTATGAGTTTCTAGGGTCGTTTTCTTCAGTGGTTCTTGGTGCAGCGCCACCACAGGCCAGGAAGGGAACACGTTTTTCAAAGGCTTTGGTACGTTTAAAACTGTTCAGTGTGAAAGAGAACCACAGCAGCTGAAAATGTAACAAATCTTGCAATTTTATGCACTGGATTATCAGGTGAGAAAACAGTCTTGGGCTCACAAAAAATACTGATTTGGCCACATTAAGAGATCAGTTAAACCTCTGTTTTGTAAATAAGACAAAACTGTAAAAGATTATGGACCATGAGGTTTAAAAAAAAAGAGAAAAACTATTTCAAAATCTGGAGTAACAGTGTTGTAATCATGAGCACTTATCGTGATAGGTCTATGATAGTTTAGTCTGATTATTCCTCACCAGAAACTGAGTTTAGATGACTTTTAACAGAACATGCTACATGCCATTTCTTGTGTATTTATTGTGAATTGTATATGAATGTCAGTATTGACAATAGAAACGACAGGTCGTCGTATCGTGTCCCGTATGTTTTACATCAATGTACTCTGTCTGAATCTCATCATCCTCACAATTTTTCCAGATCTGAAATAGAAATATTCTTTCTTCGTCCCACATTCGGAAAATTCAGTAATTCATAGGAATATTTTCTCTGAAAGCAGCACATCTTTTACTGAGTTAAACATTGGGGCTTTTCAGTCATTCAGAAATCCCAAGCACACCGTGACGGTTAAAAAAAATGGGACATTGTTCATTCTATTGTTTTTCCTTCATTTATCCTTTCTCTAGTGACACTGTTTTTATTAGCTGGCTCTTCTCTGTACTATCTTGGTATTGTCATGCGGCCAAACTGTAATTTAACTTCTAAATTTAATTTGCATTTCAGATGCATAACAATCTCCTCCTCCGCCACTCCGTGTCTCATTAGTGGTCTCTGTTGAATAAACTCCGAAGTTGCTTCATTAACATAGGTTGCTTCCTGGAAGTTTTTTTTTTTTTTGCACACCATGTTTGTTTTGCTTCTCTGATGTTACACAAAATTGCTGCTGCATAAGGTAAAATGTTTTCTGCGTGTGTTATTTATTCTCTACTGGGAGAAAATTCAACATATGAGCTGCAAACAGTATGTGGTAACTGGAATGTGTTTTTATTTTTGCAACTGTGTGTTTTTACGCAAAAGTAACGGTAATTAGGGGAAAATTAGGCATGCACCAATCAGTACACTGGAAAACACTGGTCAGTCACTGAAATATCTGACTTTTTTTTCTCCTTTCAGCGAATGGACCGTAACTAATCTGCATGTCTTCAGCAGGAAAGGCTTAAGTAATAAGGAAAAACTCAGTTTGTCAGTTTTGAAGCCGAAGGAAAAGATGTAACTAGTAAAGAAACGTACTGAGGTTTTTACTTTACCACAAACATTAAAGGGGAAAATTCTAATTTTTTTACATTTTTCTTTTTTTATTTGAGTCTCAACTGATTCTAAAAACAGTTCATGTGCTTAACAACAAAACGCATAAGCGTGTGTTTTTTTGGCACTTAGTAAAGTTTGTTTTTACAATTTCAAAAACTTCCGGAATGTAACGTCAGAAGTCAGCAGGCGCTACCTGTTGCCTAGCAACCCGAGCAAAGCCCAGCCCGTTACCTAGCAACCCAAACTAACTTTTGGCACATTTAGTCGGCTGGTTTTATTGCTTTTTAAAAATGTATTAGTTCTACTAGCAGTTTTTTTTTTTTTTTTTACAATAACAAATGTTCCCATAAGAAAAATAATCTGCCAGTTGAACTCCCACTTTTTAAAAATGTAATATTAAGGAAGTACTGACTTAAAACAAGCTCCTATCTCTTACTGAAAAATTACCTGTAGGTTAGTTTTCTTTTATTAAAGTATACCATAATATTTGCACTAGAAACTAGACAGACTTGGTAAGATGTTTTTGTTATTGCAGCGCATACAAATGAAAATCTGAAGAAAAACTGCAGGCTTCAGAAGTCAGGTAATTAGCTGCTACGAGTTCATGTGCGTTTCATATGATCTCAGTGTAAATGCAGCTGTTGTGAAGGCTTCAGAGGTTTGTTAGATGCCATTAGTGAACAACCAGACAGATCAGTGAGACGATTTGAACATCTCACATAGCTCTGCTCAGTCCGTTTACTGAAAACAGAGAAAGAATTGCACAAGTGTTGATCCTCCAAAACTAACAAGTGAATAAATGAAGATTCTGTCAACAGGACAACTATTAGACATGCATGCCACAAATCTGGCTGTTATGCTAGAGGAAGTTCTTAAAAACTCCTAGTTTAAAGACGGCACTCTGGTCAATTGAGACCAAAACTGAACTTTTCTGACCTACATCTGTTCAGGAATCAGGCTGCTTATATCTCTGCAAAACCCACACATCCTGGATGCAAACTGTTCAGACCTTTATCTTCAGGGAAGAAAGATGGAAAATAAAATAAATCTTCAAATCTTACAGGCAGATTTAATGGTGTATTGGACACATTTAGCAAGTGCTAAGTTTGATAGCACCGGCTATCAAATTTGAGTAGACTCTATAGAAGTGCTGTTATTTTTATGCCAGGTGAGGTAAACCTGAAATAAGTAGGATCATTTCACTTCACATTTGAGCAGATTTCATTACCAATGAACTGCTTTTCTTTCCAAATGAAAAAATAAATTCAGAACGAAATTTAAACCTACAAAAAGTTTGCCTTTATGACAAATGAGAAATATGTAACTTTTGAGGCAGAATAGATTCCAGTCTTCCAGAGGCACGTAGCACAGAGGCAGTGTCATCACTTATTTAAAAACTTCGCTTAGTTAAACGAAGAGAAGTGTGTTAAATTGCCTGTGTTCCATTTAAATGTCTCCCTCTGCTTCCATGCTTGCAGAGTGATAACCACGGCATCGGGCGCGAGTTAAGTTCTGACATTAAAGTGATGAGGATTTAAGAAGTTGTATCCCAAGAGTTCAGCTGCTTCCAATACTGTCACTTCAGTCCTGTCTGGTGCTTTGCTCTTAAACCTAAGCTCATTACCTCAAAGACTTGAAGTGAAAAGTGATATTGCCACAGGACCTTCCCTCCTCTACATGCAGATTTATAATTCACTTTTCGCGTTTCCCTCCAGAGAACGCGGCGCCCACAAAGGACTCGTAGGAGGAGGCAATTCAATTAAAAGCAGCTCACATAATGCTATAACTGACTGGTGCCCTTCATAAAAGTTGGCCAGCTAATGACAAAAGTCAGACAAGAGCAAAAAATAAAAAATAAAAAATGGTGGTGAAAGTTATTCTTGTACACCTTCAGTGTTTGGAATAAAAAAATCTTTGGAAATGTGACAAAGCTATACAATTACTGTCCATATTCTACATTTAAGTTTGTTATAGTTCATAGAGTGCCTGGAATAGCTAAAAATTACTATTAATAGCTTAAGGTAATGAGTTCTTACATCTTCCAACAGAGATGTTTTGATCCAATATGCCAAAATGTGCAGATTCTATAAAGTGAGTCTATTGATGGGGCCTCATTAGTATTTGTTGCATTTCTTTCTATTAATCTACAACATATTTTTTTTATCTGCACCCACAGAAAAATGAATACCTGGCCATCTTTGAATCTCTGCAGCTCAGCTACACTTTGAAGTGAAAAGAACTCAGAGAAAGGTATGTGTGTGAATTTTAATTTTTACACCTTTATAATGTTTTCACTACTTCAGTGTAGGTTTCATTTTGCACCACAGAATGATCAGAACAAAGTGTAATTACTTTTCAATTTGAATCACTTCTGTGCTCATTCATACAATCTGTACATTAATTTCTAGGATTCTGTTTCTGCTTTAAACTAGTCATAAATTTGCACTGACTCAGATGCAAAATGCTAGCTAACTAGCTAGGAAGGGTATATTAGCCGCTAGTTAGCGGTAGCTGCAGCTTCCTTGACTCACAGAATGCAATGAAGATTTTTACCTGACAGAAAAGTCTCTGGAAAATAAAAATCAAAAATTAAGGTAAGACATTTTGAGGCCTTATGTTAGATGATGAACAGGCACCTTGTTTTTTCAGTCAGACATGATTTTCTCAACGTCTCAAAACAATTGGAGGATTCATATTTGTGTTTTCACTCATACCCAAAAGTATTCATACCACTGAGCATGAAGATGCTGCCAGTATTTACCAAGCTCTGCACTGGTGGCAACAACCTTCTCTTGCAGGACTGTCCTGGCATTTTATAGGAACCATTAAAGATCCTGCAGCTGAATGATTTAGAAGGAATTAACGTACATCTGGACATTCTGCAGAATAATTTGAGGTTAATGGAACTTTCTGTGAAATAAAAACACTTCACTGCCAAAAACTTTTGGCCACAGCTGTATTGTTAAAGAAAGACGTGGAAGAATAGACATTTATCTCTGTTTGACATTTGTTAAGTAAAGGACAAATCAGGGCAAATTGATGCGACACTTACTGCAATCAGTGAGTCTTTATTGATGTTTCATCCCGGCTGAATTAGAGGCAAAGCAAATAAATAATGCATTATTGATTCACACCGTCGTGCTGCATGCATGGAGGAAAATCTCTGGCACTTTGATGCGTGAGCTGCACAAATTAACTTTTGTTTTAACCATCAATCTTGACTGAAGGTAAGTTTCAGTTTCAACTTGTGAGCATAAATTAACCGTTGGCATTCAAATCTGCATCAGTTTTTTTCTGTTTCTCAGTGAAGACATAATTGTTCTGATCGACGAGTGGTTAAAATAGCTCCAAAGATCTGCAAGTGGGAGCCTCTTAAAATGCCATGTGCATATTACAGAATGGCGTAAAAGTTATTATACCCCTGTCTCATCATTTATTGGGATTTTACGGCAACACAAAAGGTGCAATTCTGAGGAAATACAAGCATAATTTTTATCATTTCTTCCAATGAAAATCAGAAAGTGCAGAGTAGAAATAGTCAATACTTTAAAGGACCACATTTCATTTACTATTTTAAGATTTTTTAAATCAGTTTTCATTTCGAAACTGAAATTTTGAAAGATTCTTCCTCACAAAATGAATCGGTTTTTAAATCTTGCCACAGATTCTAAATAGGAAATTGGTTAATCATATAAAGCAAGGAATGTGCAGTAAAATGATTTGTCTTGGACCTGATATTCAAATTTTCCAGTTTTGTAATAAAAAAAAAGGAATTTAGTGTTTGATCAAAACCCTAGAGTTTGGAAATATTATTCACAGTTCAAATCAGATATTTCCAGACACATAATTAAAAGAAATATATTTTTTCCTCTCTATCTGAAGTTAAGTTAGAGTAAACTTTTCATATTCTAGAATAATTAGAATTACCAAAATTATTTTTTATTTGCCAAATGCCAGAAAACTTTGTGAGAACATTTTTTAATAAAAAAAAAACAAAAACAAAAACTTTCTTTGTAAATACTATTTTAGCATTTAACTTGTGCAGGAAGGTCATTTACGTCAACATGCTTGGATTGTTTCAATGTCACAAAAATATATTATATATATATATATATATATACATATATATATAATATATATTATATTATATATTATATTATTCCTAATTGCTCAAGGACTTATTAATAAAAGCAACAAAAAAAAAAAAACTCTCTCTTTTCTAGTTTCTTTGTATTGTTTTTATCTCTACAGTATAATGCTGGAAATGTTTGGTAACCTACCTTGAAAATGCTTGAAAAGTGCTTGAATTTTACTGTGGGAAGCGTGTATAGACCCTGGTCGGACTCTATTTACTCTATACATCAGAGTAATGGGGTCTGGCTAAAAATATGTGACAAATTTGAGATTATTATTCGTAATCTCACCTGAAATTTTTGTTTTTGTTTTTGTTCCACATCAGTTACACACTTCTTTCTGTTGGTCTTTTCCAAAAAATTCCCAATAAAATGCATATTATATATATATATATATATATATATATATATATATATATATATATATATATATATATATATATATATATATATATATATATATATATATATATACATATATATATAATATATATTATATTATATATTATATACACTTAATAAATTATGCCCCTATTTGTATTAAAAATAAATGTGTTTCCCTAAACCACATGCTGTTCTAAATAATTATCCCATGAGCTTATCACAGGGGAATGACTCATGGAAACATTCTCCATTACAGGATCAGCTTTTGTAAATACGCCACTTAATTTGGGAAGACTCACGTGTTCATATGTAACTGGGAAAGATTAATATTTATGCCTTCCAGGCCTAAACTGTGCCAGGCCTGTTAACATTTGGACAGTTTCGTGTGTTAGGCCACATGCTCCTGCCAACATCCTTGTGTTCTGACAGCGGGGTTGCCTGAGATTGAGAGCAAGTCACAAGGCTCAGTTGACAGCCTCGTGTTGCCTGCTGGTGACTCATGCATTACAGCTGCAAACAGCTCCGGACACTTGAATGTTGTTGCCAGTGATGGGGAAATTAATTTATGTCAGACCGAACATTGTTCTGCTGTGTGCTTCCATTTTTAGAACGTAATGCTGAAGAGTTCAAGCACTGAAAGAAGGAAATCCATACATTTAAGTTAACCCACATTATGGGTTAGAGATTAGAAACAGTGCATTTTTTTTAACCCCTCCTGGGTGTCTTTTTGTGGGCTCTAGTGTCCCTTTATACAGAAGTAGGCTGACAGGAAGGGGGAAGGAGAGGGAGAAGACATGCGGCAAATGTCGCCGGGTCCGGGAGTCGAACCCGTAGCCACGTTGAGGATTCAAGGCCTCCAAATATGGGTCGCGCTATCCCCTACGCCACCACGGCACGCTCAACAGTGTATATTTTTAAAGTTTTTGTACTCCAATTTGGGTTTTCACTGCTTGTTAAAAGCCCAAATTGGAGAACAAAAAACAAAACAAAACACCCAGTCAGTTTTAGGCAATAAGTTAGTTTTTTGGTGTCTGAAAAATGATAATTTCCAAAACCTTTGGAATGTTGAGTCAAAACCGACAGGCAATGCTGCACTGTTACCTAGCAACCACAGTCAGTGCATCTGGACAATGGCTGCTGGAAAACCCAGGTGTTTTGCTGTTGACTAAACACCCAGAAACCAAACACTAAACTTCTGCTGGTTGTGCAGGAGGCTCTTCTTATGCTTTTCAAAGTCGCATTGTTGTTTAATTGCGCATCTGTCTCCAGCCATTTTCACGTGTAAATCTAAACAATGAGTTTGGGGCGTTGCACGCAGCCAATCTCAGTGGAGTATCGACACAAGTTGATCCTGGATTTAAAGTGACAAGACGCCCTAAAACAGCTCATTCTGAAACAAACTGAGTAAACTATCATTTTGTGCAAAATTGTAATGTTTTGTATAGGCCATAGACCTATCCCAACCTGTTGAAGGAAGCCTAACATGTCACCTTTGAATAAAGTTCCATTTTAGTTTCATCAGACCAGGACATGACTGCAAAAATTACAGTCTTTCACCCTGTATGCATCTGTAAACTGCAATTTGGCTTTTTATGTTGGCTGCAACTACATGGTAAAAAAATGTGACTGACCTAAAACAAGTGAAGTTTGGTTTGTTTCCAAACTGTGAGAGAAAAAAAAATGTATGTGTGTCTTTTTGTTTGGTATATATAGTCTTGTGGTTTTCTTCATTTTGACCATTTTAAAGTGTGAAAAACAGGAAGCTGTCCTGGGTTCTCTGTTCTGATTGGCTCATCTCAGCTTTTTAATAAAACTGAGAAATATTAATTTTTTTGGAATTTTTCCCATCAGGATTCCTGAAAATCAGAAACTGATGAAATATATTCTTATGTAAAGCACATAGTCATTTTTTATTCCTCGTTTCACATTCAGGGATTTAAGTGCAACTTGTGTCTTCTTCCATTAATGTATCAAACATGTTCTTAAATGCTAAAATCTTATCTAATTATGTTAATGTGCATGATTTCTCTATGACAACCTGTTATTTTGAGTTAGATTTGTATCTCTAATAAGACTTAATTCAGCATATCAACTCAGAAGGGGGGCTTCTTAATTGGATCCAACAAATAAGATAGATTCGCAAATGAATATCTCGTATCTTTGGGGGGTATTGGTACAGTTAGAATGCCTAATTAATAGACTAGTGTCAAATTAGTTCCCGTTACACATCCTGCTGCCATGAAAATCACTTGTAACCGGCTTTGGGGATTTTTTTATTTAGACATGGATTATTTGCTTAATTGTTTCACCTCTTGTGTAATTTCCATCATCTAGATGGTTCAAAACTCAAACTCGATGTAGATCAAAATCAACCTGAGCAAGAATCTTTTCTTAAGTTGGTTTTTAGCCTATTTTTGCACATTGTCAAAGGGTTTCTCCATCATGTGTGGGTATTAGGATCGAAACGTGCCATTACACCAATCATAGAATGCCATACGATGTCCAAAAATGTCTATCACTCCATCCTGGGATCTCACAGGGTATCTGGAAGTACCTACTCTGCAAATGGAAAGGACTGGGTTTGTAATTTTCCCTGCTTGGAAGTCAATTGGTATTATTGGACTCACGACCTGGAAGATGGAGCTCTGACCCTGTGGCCTTTAGTATTAAGAATTTTGTTGCAGTTTCAGCACCATTGCAACATTTTTAATTCTTCTCCTTCCGTACCTTACTTTCTAAGTTTCTACAACTTGTCACACCATAACTGCAGATGATATTCTTTCACCCAATCCAATCAAAGATGAGATTTCATGGTGCAAACCTGCTCTCACCTGAAAGAGAAAATTCTACCTCTATACAGCAAAAAAAAAAAAAAAAAGCTCCAGAGTCTGCAACAACTACCTGGAAAATTGATTAACTGGTAAATAATGAATGAACTCCATATATGTACAGTTTCTGCTGTGTGACAGAGTGGTAGGTCTACACTAACAAAATAAATGACAAGAAAAAAGTTATATCACAGAAATAAAATCAGATTATGAGAATAAAATCATAATATAAAAAAAATGTAGTCATAACGAGAATTTGTACAAGAGTAAAGTCCTAATATCACAAGAAAAAATTTGAACAAGAACGAAGTCAATAGAACAAAATTGTGAAATTCAGAGAAAGTTGAAAAAGTACAAGAATAATGAGAATAATTCAAAATACAAGAATAAAGTCTTAACATGTGAATAAAATCAGTATTTTGAGAATAAAGTCATATTACAAGAACAAAGTCTTAATATTACAAGGATGAAGTCATAATATGAGAATAAACTTGTATGAGAATAAGTCTTACTACTACAAAAACAAAGTCATATTAGCAAAATAAAATCAGGAAATAATGAGAATAAAGTCAGAATAAGAATCTTAATTTATGAATAAAGTCATGGCATCAAGAATATTGTATTCCATTGTATTCCGAGAATAAAGTTAAAATATTTCAAGAAGAGTCAGGATAACAGTAAAAAAGTTGTAATATTATAACTTCCTTCTCATAATTTATTTTATTTTCTCGGTCTTCTTGGTTCTAATACTCTGTCGGACTGCTGCTGTCTTGATTGAGTAATTGCATTGCATTGAATCCATTCTGACTCCAACCATGACCTGAAATCTAGTGATCTTTTTTTATAACGACCTCTGACCTTCAGTCACACCTCAACCCTAATCTTCACCCCAGAAATGTATCTCTGATCTTATGGAGGTTCTGACACCGAAGATCCTCTGGTTCTGGTCTGCAATCCCCAGAACCAGAACCAAACATGGAGGAGCAGCAGTCAGGTTTTATGCACCACTAATCTGGAACAAAAACAAAAAAACAAAAAAAATGCAGATTTGCTGAACACCATAAATTGCAGCTGTTGTTCCACTTTTCATGAATTTTCTGTATTCTACCTGAAATCTAACGTTTGCTCTATGTCTTCATCATTTAAGGTCCTCTTAACATCCCTGTAACTAAAAGGTGCTATACAAAATATCATCACCATGCTTCTAGGACATGAATGTTGTCATACAAACCACCAAGGTCATTCAAGGTCAAAGTTTGAGCAGGTGGACAATAAAAACATCTCCATCACCAGTCCTTGAAGATAACCCTGCACTCTGTGGCTCTTACAGAGCAGGAGAATTTATTCTACTCATTAAATTAGGTGATTTCTGAAGGCAATTAGATGCATTGATTTTATTTTGAGATGTTGTTAAATGGTGAAAATAAATGTCATTTACAATTCTAAACTACTTTCTCTAAAATCCCAATAACACCTACTTAATGTGTGTTTATAAAGTGACAAAATGTGAAAAAAAAGTGCTATAAACACCTTTTCAAGGCAAAGTTGATTGTTACGTTGGCACAGACACAAACTGTGACATTTTTAAGACTTTGAAACATGTTTTACAGTAAGGACATAAGAGGTTGTCAGACAAACCCCAGGCGCAAGGAAAAAAAGCTCTAAGAGCTCCGTCAGGGTAAATGTCTGCAGAGAACATAAGCACTTTTACTTGTAAAAATGCACTGACCACTCGCTGTGGCTTGGAAAGTCCGTAGCACAAGACAGGAGACAAATCTCAGAATGGCCTGTTGACAAATGTCAAGCTTTGAAACCCTTCACTTTGTCGGATGTGTCATCGAGTGATGTGTTCCACTCCCCTTAAAGATTGCTGGGAACTTCATATTTAAGAAGCCTCTCTCAACAATTCATCCTCTGACAGCTTCGGTGCGTATGCCTTGGGAGCTACATCTGAAAACTTTGACACGTCTACGGCAAGGCAAAGACTTGAGTGACAGAATAATTCTCTGTTAATAGAGCAGGTCACTCAAAGATCTCCCATTTCGTGTCACACTTGACTGTAGACAGGAGATATAAAACACAAGCCCATAACAGTCAAAAGGGAAATGTTGACCAAGGAGAGATTTTTTTCTTTTTCTTTTTTTCTGGAGCAGAACAAAAGTTGTGATTCAGCAAATTTTAAACTTTTGGAAATACTACACTGCGCTTTTTGATCTCTCCCTGTGAAAACAGGAGGCCAAGAGGAAGGAAGGACAAAATTGTTAGGACCCAGAGACTCAGCTGTCAATGTTAGTTTGTGAGGTCCAAACTCACAAACTCAACCAAATACTTTCCATAAGCAATGGAAAAATCTGAAGGCCATCAGTCATTTTGACAGATTACACACACCCGACAACTTGGTGCAGATGCGCAGACATTTTCTACTTTACAAACCAAAAATATAGCAGAGGTAACTAAATGAATTAATTTATATTTTAGTTGAGTTGTGGAGGTTCTCCTCCCGCTGAGTGTTTGTGGGATAAAGTAGCTCCTCGTTCACAGAGTCTTGGTGAGAAACGTTCCCAGTTTTCAAAACTTGTCACTGCAGAGGAAAAAGTTAAATCCAGTCGTCTGATTGATGTGTGAAGGCATCATCTGGATTTTCAGTTTGCTGACTCAATAGAACAAAAAAAAAAAAAAAAGCCTAGCGAAACCTTTGCTCAAGACCCAAAATGTCTAGACCTCGTACATGTAGATGTGCACACGTGTGCTCGCAATGCAACACAAGTCGACACGTGTTCAGCGTTTATTGCTTTCTCCCGTCGTGGAAAACTTTCACTTTTTGCTCTCGTTTGTCAAAATAGGTAGTTATGTTAATTAATATGTATTATGTAGAGATGCATTGATCGTGTATATCATTTCATCATGCCAAATGTACACATTTGACCATCCATTGGTGATAATGTGCTAAGTGTACATGGTATGGTTTTAATTAGTGCTGTCAATCAGATTAATCACATTCTAGCACTTTGATTAATCATGATAAATCTTTTTTGTTTTGTACATTGTTTTTGTTTTAAACAATGTAGAACTTTTTATTATAAACTCCTTGTGCTTGGATGGGGGGATAAGTAATCACTGCAATACATACTACCTTGGTTCTATCCAAACTGTCGTTGTTTTTTATGTAAAATCTACTGCTGAGCACACCACTTGTTTGTAACTCAGCCTTGTTGACCGCAGTACAAGACCGTGTTTTGGGCTCCATTCACATTTAACTTGTGCGGTGATGAGGCAACAGTTGATTGCCTCCAGCCAATTTGTGCACATGAAATTCTGAGCTCATATGTAAATGCACACATACACGGGCTAGTGACGCAACAGGAAAGTTGAAAAATGTTAAACTTGTTTCTGTCACAATCAGGTCTACGATGTTGAGCTGAGTCTGAGTGGCGTAAAACCCTCAGTCCCTGTGTGTCGAGTCCACAATGTGCTGCTGTAGTTTGATTCATTTGCATTATGTAATATTAACGCGTTAAAATGTTTAGATTAGTGGCATGTATACAGACATAATCAGTGAAACAATACTGTAATGTCTACTTTCAAAAATCTCTGTATTACATAACGTTTGCCATCATTGTCGATGGTTTTTTAAAATTTTGATTTCCTCTTTCCAGTGGAGAAACATCTAAATGTGATTAGATGGATACATATTTTTGCTCCGTTCATTGTCAAATAATGCATCACATGTATCCAATTCAGATAATGTGAAAATGGGTGAGAAGTTACCAATAACCCTTACCAGTCGGGCTGAGACCTTGTGACCTTCCCTCACCCACACTTTCATTTAAAAAGCTCAATTTAACCGTAATCTGAAACGTAGGCTGCCATGATGACGACTTCCTCAGGAAAAACAACAGACTTAATGACACAGAACCATCAAATTGCCTGGGCAGATTATCAAGCAAGCGGCAGCGGGAAACAAATTAAATGCTTCTAATTACTTTTAAATTACTGTATTCCAAAGGTATAATCTTTTTTTATGTAACAAAAACAAGTATTTTCCAGCAGAGGTTTTGTGACTGCACAGATTTACTGGATGAGTTTCTAAACTGTGTCATTCTACTTTAAAGGAGAAAAAAAACAACCTTTACTTAGTGGGTGGGAAAATATGCTAATCTTATTGACGTTAGCTGTCACCCACAATATATGGAGAATGCTACTCAGAGAAGGTAAACAAAGAGAAATGAAAAGAGGATTCTTAACTCTAATTGAGAAAGATATCCTTTTGATGTAACTTGGGAGATCTAAGACTTGGTTTTTGAGCTAATTACAGCGCCATGGCAGAGATCTAATTAAGGCGATGCTAATGAGCCTTGTTTATCCTTATCTGATGTCAAAATGAAAGTGGTTGAAATCCAAATAAAGGTGGCAGCATTGGCATCCCGCCAGCTGGGATAGGGATAAGGCATGTCAGCAGTTTCTTTGTTTTCAACCAAATGGATGGTGTTTCATTGTTTTTACCTTTCATTAAACAATTTCTGAATTGAAAGTTGACAGGAGACAGATATTACCAAAAAGTAGTGAACTGTTTGTGAAGTCTTTTCAGCTTTAGAGTTTTATGTATTAGGAAATAATAAACACAACTGGGTCTCTATTGGATTCTGAGATTATTTAATCCTCAAGTATTATTGCTACAGTTAATTAAGATCAAGTTAAAGGTCAGTTGTGATTTATATATGTCTCATGCTTATAACATGTTTTGGTTTACTGGCTCTAAAACAGATTTGAGTAATTTTGAAAGTAAGTTTTAGTTTGTTTTTACACAAAATCCCTACAACTGTAAGAGGTTGTGCTTCCTTTTGACCATTAAAACTGCTTATGTTGTAGATGTCGCTTATTATTATATTTTATTACAAAGGAGCCATTAAAGACATGAGAGACACTCTTTTCAGTTTTTTGAAGTTGTCCTCAAAATTTAAGTTCTCATTTGTTCCCAAATTAGACACTATTTACAAATTTTCTACCTTTTCCTGTGAACTCACAGGGAATAAAGGGAGATAAAGTGATTCCCAGCATGCGTTCAAGTACACCTTGTGCTGGGTTACAGCTTGTACAGTTTAAAGTAATAAACAGAGTCCACTTTTCAAAATCTTTCCTTCAATTTTAGAGCAGAGTGACAGATGTCAGAACTCACCCTGCAACTTAAGTCGAATGTTTTTCTTCTGTCCAGGTTTGAGCAGATTCAGGAGTAATTTCTTTTCTGGTTTTTAGAACCGAGATTTAAGGTGACCCACTAATTGCTCAACCTGTCTCCCCAGCAAAATGAGATTTTGGCTCTCTGTTCCCGTCTCGATAGACTCTTCTGGAAACCCCCACACCACCAATTATATTTCTATGTCTTAACAGAGTCAGAACCTTTGAGAGTAGAAAAGATTTCACTAACAATAAAGCAAAATTTAGCAAACTTGACCTGGAAGTGGACAACTGAAAAACATATCAGGATAAGCATTTTATTACGGTCGACATCAATAAATACTGATTAGCTTTTTGTTTTAAATTTCTGAAATTCTACCTAACTGTGTCTTGACCTTTACTGTTTTATCCACAGTTTTCATTCCACGACGTTGTTGTTGTATTTAGGGAGTTATGAGGCAAAGTAGCAAAACCTAAAACAGTACAAGTTACTTAACAGGCTGTTGCCAGGTGAGTGAGTTGCTAGGTAACCAAAGAGTGAGTTAGTAAGTTACTCAACAGGTTGTTGCTAGGTAACCAAAGAGCGAGTTGCTGGCTGTGAGAGGTTGAGTGGCTGAAGTATTTCCTTTGTGTTCATCCCCCAGCATGCTGTGCGGTTCTAGATCAGAGTTCAGTGAAATTATTGAATGTTTAATGATATTGATCATGTGTCCATGGCAATATATATTATTGGGGCCTGCCTTAGCGCTACATAAGGAATGAGTGGTCACTACAGGAAGGCACCTGTTGTTCTACACCCAACAGAATGTCAACTCTACTTTTCAATTTTTTCTGTTTTTGTGGCGTTTTAAAAAAATAAATAAATCCAAAAACTCAAGTCAGATAAGATGTATGTCATGTGAACAACTTTGAATAATCGATTGAAAAAATAAAAAAATAACTGGTTGTATTTTGTGTTGTTTAGATCACGAACCAAGTCGTTTCTGCTGCTTTCAAATCTCTGCTTTCGGTGTCATCCATGTATGCGACTGCTGTTAGTTCTGGAAAGTTTATTAAAATGCCCACAGAGATCTGGCGGACGACTGCTGTGATTCCTCCAGGGGTCTGCAGATCAGGCAGAGCACCAGCTCCCTGAACTGGCCTTAGCAGATTTGAACACGACTTCAAAAAGGGAAAAATTCACAGTCCCAATGACCTTCAGCAAACACATGTCCAGCAGACTTAATTAGGCAAAATAATAATGAAAAAAAGAAATCAGAGACGCGAAGGCAGCATGTTTAATTCTCAAATGAGTCTCAGTGGATGAAGACAGTGTGTCATAAAATATTTCATTCAAGCTGCGTTCTAAGAATCAAAGCAAATCAAATCATGAATATATCCTCTGGGGAATGAATGAGGGCCTTTAGAAAACCCTTGTGAGAGAGCCATAATGGCTCAGATTTGTATAATGAAAATCACATCAGTGATCATTCTTTTTATTATGCTGTTAACCTTTTAAAAGTACCTTAAATATTATAAAAGCTTTTTAAGCACAAAGTGCTTCACAGAGGACAGTGGAAATATTCCCTCTGGAGATACATACACAGTGCATATTAAATATCTGTGATGACTAACTTATTCTTATGATCGTAAAAAAATGCATTTATTATTTCTTACAGTGTGAAGAATGGAGCAGAATAAATGCCTAATAAATGTAGAATTTGCAGTTCTATGAACTGTAATCTTGAAAGGTATTTCCCCTTGACAGATTTCTTTTAATTTGCTTTTAAATGTTTAGGTTCATCAAATAAATTGTAATTTAAGTCAAAAAAATCAAAGTTTCCAAACGACAGTTTCATCCATTGATTGGAAAAAAGTGAGCCAAATTATTATGACAAATGATGACATTGATGTTTTGAGGACATTTTTGAATAATATATTGGAAAGTTTGCATTCTCAAAAACTCACAAAGTGACATTTTGTAAGGAACACTTAATGCTGGAACTGGAAGATATTTTAAATATCCAAAATAAAACAACAACCAAAAACAATAAATAAATTGGAAATAAAAGCCACACACAACCAGAACCGTAAATAAAATGGGTTTTGATGTCTCTAAACAAAATTAACCTTCAAAAATATTCTAAAAATGGAAATTATTGTGCTCATTTTATGTTATTGTGCAGTTAATTGATTATTGTGACAAACTTGCTAACACTTTCCTTTAGTAATTATTAATGAACTAAAGTTACTAGTTGTGCTGGCAGATTATTTCACTAATAAGTGCTAATCTGCCAGTTTATCTAGTTTTTTTTATTTTTTTTATTTTTATCAATAATAAAGGATTTACTTAAATCTAGATCTTACATCTTGCTGAAATGCTACTTGTAAGTCTGATTTCAAGCGTATTAAGATATTTGCACTAGAACCTAGATAAAGCTCTTGGTAATGTTTTGAGTTTTTGCAGGGTACATCTGGTCTGTTTGTTTGTGGTTCCTTCCTGGAGGCCATCAGCTGAAATAATCCTGCCAACAACTAATCATTCGCCCTCTGTTATTAAATTCTTACTTTCATGAACCTAGAAAATAATCCTACATCAGTTCATCCGTTTCTTCTTGACATCTGTTGTGAATTGGCGCTATGTAAATAAACTGACTTGAAGAAGTAGTAAGGAAAGTCTCGGTGAACATTTAATTAATGATTATTTTGTGAAGACGACATTCAGGAAGAGGCTGGCGTGCCGCAGCGAACTGATTTACTGCAGGAATTCAGCTGAGAAGCTGAGAATTCTTGCCATCTATATGTTGGAGTAAGATGTGAGCTCAGTGATTTATAAAACGCTTCCCTTATGGGCCTCAATAAATCAGGACATCTAATTTCTGCTGGAGTGAAAAATGTACAGTATGCTCAGCCATTTCCAGTAACAGCCATGCGGCTACTATAGCTATAGAGAGATTACAATGACATCCTTTACACTTTACTGACAGCTAACCCGGACACAGCCTTGATGCTCCTCTAAGAAGGTGTCAATGTCGACACAAGATATACTTTATGAAGGTGAAAACATTACCCGACAGATACTTGGAGGAGGACAGTGTGATGGTGGCAGGAGGTGGTCTGCATGGAAAGTTTTGGGGAAAGTGAAAAGAAGGCAGCTCTTGTATATCACAGACAGGGATAAGGGGTGATAAATATGCATCTTCTTAGGCAGATTTTAAAATCAGTGGATGAGGGCAGACCCTTTGCAAATACGTCACTTAATCATTCAAGGTGCCATGACGGACGTCTGAAGTGAGGGACGGGAGTGTTGAACAGAGCAACTGAAATTGTTTGTTTATTCATGGCTTCTACTTCTTTGAGTTGAGCTAATTTGTGAACGTAACACTCCCGGTTGGGGCTCACAGACGGTGGTGTTTACAAGAGTTGGAAACAGCTAGCTTAGAAACGGACCTGTACCTCCCTCCTCCTGACGTGTTGATCAGATCACAGAATTTTCCTGAATTCACACCAATTGATTTATATCACCATGTCATACACAAGGTTTCATCTTAAACTGGAGCGACATTAAAAACGTACAAAAGACGAGATGCTAACTAAAACGCACCTTCTCCATGAGGCGATATTTAATATCTTTCTAATCCTACTCAAAGTATATGAACAATAGTCTTTTTACTTTGTGAAAGGTGTTTGCTGCAAAATTACACCGAGGGCTGCCAGTCGTCACTATTGACGCTGCGGTTTTAGGTTACAAATGTCTGTTTTTAGACCAGCCTTAAAGAGCGCGGTGTGGGTAGAGTTCTGGAGAGCGTGACGTCACGTGCAAAGGGTTAAAATCACAAGCAGAGGATGGATTGGGCTTTGAAAATGCTTGTAATTAGAAGTGGCAAGAAGGAACACACATTCACACAGAGAGGGACGCCGAATCATGTTCTCTGATTTACATACAGATAACCAGCTGCGTTTCCATTGATCATGTAATTGCAACATTTGACGTTTCGAAAATAAATTCGCTTAGTAAAAAAAGTTAATTTAGATTTTCGAAATTGGTTTATTTCACAAAACTGCAATGGAAACACTTATGTATTATAATAAGCATGATGTATTTAGTATTATGTGTTAGAATCCATAGCACTGCCCCTTTAAGTATGCCATGAATGGCTAGAGATGAGGATCATCTATTATGATGCATTATCATTCAGCGTGTGGCTAAGGTTAAAAAATGGGACTGGGTTTCATGTGGCGAGCCACGAAATTGAAATGTTAGGTCATTTTATTGAGGAATGTGGTAAAAGTGCTGTAAAAGCTTTAATCTCTGTTGTTTTTGATGGTGTTGTTTAGAGATGTGTGTGTGTGTGTCTGTGTGTGATATAGGAGCTGCAGACTCTTTCATCGATCTACTACTGCATAATTCTGTGCAACATGTCTTGACAAAGACAAAACAAGGATCGGTGCAGCCATTATAAATATGCATGGCTTGCAGGTAAGTGTTTATTATCACACCATTATCAGTCTC
Organism: Gambusia affinis; assembly: GCF_019740435.1. NCBI lineage: Eukaryota > Metazoa > Chordata > Actinopteri > Cyprinodontiformes > Poeciliidae > Gambusia > Gambusia affinis. Next base: position 3,423,298 of record NC_057888.1, read on the forward strand.
CTTGTTATCAGGTGAACCTGTTTTGATGCATTGTTTATAAAAAGTTATTTATCCTTTAAAAAGCTCAGAATGTTCAGCCCATTGTATTTGCTCTGAAATTATTAACATGCTCACTAAAAGCATTAATAACATATTGAATCTTGTACAAAATTTATTAAGAAATGTCTCAGTCAAGAGATTAGATTTTCACTTTATTTTTCATCCGTGACTTGGACACAGATCCTGATTTTTACCTTGGTAATTTAAAAACAGACATTTCCCTTCCATTTTTTAACAGGTGGAGCAGCAGTGCAGTCATAATGCTCGCATCTGGCATCTGTATGTTAAGCAAACTGCCAGAGTTTCTATACAGATGGAAGCAATGAGGTGTGAGGAGAATTTCTGCTGACAGAACAATTGTTTTCTGAAGGCAGTGGAAGAGGTCTGATGCATCTGCAACCCAAGAAAACCTCCGAAATACAGTTAATTTAAGGGCCAGCAACAAATGTTTTCAGGTTTGTGGTTTAAAGTAAACTGTGTTAAGGCTTCACACTTCTAAAAAATAACCGTTAATATAACAGAATTTTAAATATTTCTTTATAAAACACCATGGAAACAACATGCAGTAAAGACTAAATTGATAGATGTTTGTAGAAGTAGTCGAGACCCAAATTTAAGTACAAAATGTGAATTAAGCTGCTTAATGAACCAAAGCAAGTCCACCTGTGATTGGCTACAAAACAATTAAGGTTTAGAATGGCCTAGTCAAAGACTGTAAATCCAACGCATGTGCTATGACATGTCCTTTAACAAGCCGTCTATTCCTCTTTGATATGGATGTTAAAACAGAGATGAACTTGTAAAGAATTTGTAGCCAAAATAACTCCATAAAAATTCAACTCCAGCAAATTTCAGCTTGTTGATGTCTAAATACCAACATATCACCAATTATTTAAAGTCTCTCTGATGCTACGGAAACATTGGTGTACCTGTTAGTGACTCAGCTGTAATGGGGTTTCATCTGTTTTTTTATTTTGCATGTCAGTGGCTGCACATTTTACAAGTGTGTAAAAAACTTAGTTGATATTCCGCTAATGTCAAATATTTTTCTTCTGGAATTGGGATATTTTTATTAAATAAGAAATACAGTTAAAATTAAGGTGTTCATGGTATGAGTTCTTAAACCATTCAATGACATCGTCCTTCTGCTACTTCCTGTAGTCTTCTTTTTAGTTTCTGCCAGTAGTAACATGATCACATGATTTATGTAATGAGAAAACATGTTTCCAAACCAGTTTTATAAAATATACAAATTTTGATACGGCTGGAAAAACCGCCAAATACTAGCGCTAAAACTTTTCACCAAAAAACATTTTTTTTTTGTTAAGCAAATTTATTTTTGTACTTCCAATTTATGCAATTTTATTGTTAATGGAAATACAATCAGTGTTAATTTATTTATATAATGCATAAAAGCAACAAATGTTGACCAGAGTGCTGCACAATTTATTGAAATTAAGCAAGACAACAAGAATGAGAACAAAATAATTACCGTAATTTCTGGACTATAAGCCGCGACTTTTGTCTCACGCTTTCGACCCTGCGGCTTATACAACGATGCGGCTTATTTATGAATTTTTTCTAACGGCCAGTAGGGGCGCTGGAGCAGAAAAGGTAAGCGTGAGACAGCTGGAATATATCTGTAGAGGAAGACTAATGTAACATCGTGCTTTGTGCATGAATAAAATTAGCTTGAACAGACCCTCATCATGGAGAATGCAAGAAGAAATGCATATGATGCAGCTTTCAAGTTAAAAGCAGTCGAGCCGATGAAGAAGGAAACAGACAGTGAGGAAGAAGACTTCCATGGTTTCAGTGCACAGGAGGAAGAGGATGACGGCTCTCCGTGACTTTTAACCGTATGTTATTTAAACCAGCCCTGTTAGTGTTGTTTTGCTATATTGCTGCTGTTCAGAAAGAAAAGCTACGGCATATTATTAAAACTTTAAAAACACCTTCTGTGTACCGTCTTTCTTTGTAAATATCTCATGTTTCAATGTAGGCACATGCAGCTTATACACCGGTGCGGCTTATGTATGTACAAAATGTGTTTCCTTTAAAAATGTAGGGGGGTGCGGCTTATAATCAGGTGCGCTCTATAGTCCGTAAATTACGGTATGTGCATTTAAAAGTAAGATTTAAACAAAACATCTCTACTCTGTAAATGTCATAAAAAAATAAAAATAAAAACTCGTGGGGGCTCATCCGGGAAATGAACCCAGGACCTTTTGCATCCCCTTCTTATGTTATGACCCCAAGGTCTATAGAGTCAAGGGTGGTAACATAAAAACATGTCCATAGAAAAAATCTAATTTAAAATGATTAATTACAAAAAAGGTTGTTTCACAAACAAAACACAGTTCAACTTAACCTAATTAACACACACACACGCACACACACACACACACACACACACAAAAAGACTAATGCTAAAGAGGGTAAGTGCAAATTAATTACATGACCAAACAAATCCAAAACAAGTCCTTGTCACGGCGGTCTACTCTCAATCCGATTAGCCAGGTCACATTAATACCAGGTTCTGATCTGAACCTTAGTTGGTTCAAGTCCAACATGAGGACACAGCCAAACCTCCAAAACAAAAATCAAAGATATACACCATGACAGAAAATAAATATGGGTGATTATTGTAAATGTAGCCGTCATACAATAATTTGTTATTATGAAAGAACTAACATGTTTGCCAGAGGTGCTGAAAATATGTTTATTAAATTCATAAAAGTTTCCAGATATAACTTGAGAATTATACTGGCCACAAATGCAACACAGCATCATAATCTCCTCAATGGACAATCATTACACAGAGAGAAGCAAATCCCCAGGCACTTCGTAGCACCCTCCATTCACCATCCTCAAACCTAATGTGCTCACTTATGAACAAACACATTAGTCCAGCAGAAGAGAGGCCATTTATATTTGATGTGCTGTCAGTGGCTTTTGGTGAATCTTTACCCCCTTCAGTCTTATTATTAATGTTGCTGCTTCCCTCCCTTGGGAGATTGCTTTACGGGACGGTGGCTGCTAGGTGGCCGGCGGGGTCATTAGGGGAGCAGCGAGGGGTCTGGAGGTCGGTCAGTAGCTGCCTCACCCACACACTCAGCGAGTTCCCAAGGCTCTGAAACAGCAGGGGGTCTAAAGTGTCTCTAAATTGATTGAAGTATACCTTCTCAGACTGAAGGACTTGAAATATTGTCAGCGTCGGTAGAGGAGTTCTGTCAAACTGAATGATTAGTCTGAACAATGGGATGAATAGCAAAAAATACTTGAAAGATTATTAGAAAAGAACATCCTATTAAAAAAATTAAATTATAACAAGGAGTTTTCATTTGCTCCTCCTTTAAAGGTGACCTATAATACTTCCTTGAAAGGGTTGGGATATATTCATATTACAATTTTTGCACAAAATCATTCTTACTGAGATTTAATCTGGTCACTTCTGTCTTTTTTTCCGAAGGAGATGTTTTAGGATCTCGTCACTTTCGATCCAAATAAGGTGCTGGTAAAGCCCCCATCTTTACCTTTAAACTCGCATGTAAAAATGGCTACAAAAACTTAAACAATTATACAACCATATTTATTTGAAAAGTAGAAGTGGAGCCTCCTGCACAACCAACAAGAATGCAGTGAGTGGTTTCTGGATGGTAAGTCAACAACAGAACACTCGTATTTTTCAGCAGCCATTGTACAGCGCATACAGAAATCAATCGTGTTGGATTTTAGCTTGGGTTGCTAGGTAACGGGCTGGGCTTCTCTGGGGTTTCTAGGCGAGGGGAAGTTTCTGCTGATGATTTGTGACTTAACAATAGGGAAGTTTTAGAAACGGCTTATTTTCCAGACGCCAAAAAACAATAACTTATAGCCAAAACCGTCTGGGTGTTTTTGAAAATTGCTTTGGTTGTTTTTAGAAACAGTTGAAACCAAAATGGAAGTACAAAAATGTACAAAATAGAAATTTATTAAACATAAATCTTTTTTAGTCACCATTTTATTTATGTTATTGGGTTTTACAGTAATAAAAAAATATATTTGCAAAAGCAGGATAGATACAATCTTTGATATTTGTGAAAAATTATGCAATAAAGCATCTAGTGTCCAACTTGATGACAAATTAGATCTAAAAATTTTTGAGGAAAAAGTACTTGTTTCATTGCTGTGAAAGTTTGATGCAATTCTATGAAAAGATTGAAAAATTGGAGTAACCAATATTTGTTATATATATTTACGTAAAAATATTTTTTTGCACAGCGAACCCATTTGCAACAAATTGGCCTAGTGTAAATCCAAAGGCTGGTGTTTCTATATGCTATCCATCCAATAACACTGAAGTGGAGATAGTCTGCAATGCTGAATGTGCACAATGTTTATAAAATCTCTTTAAAATATATCATGTTTCAGGTTTTAACATAAAAAAACAAACAAAAAAACCTACATTTTGCTGTCATTTTGCTGCTGTTGCATCAGAATTTTCCCACTTTGAAACATTAAGCAGCATTTCTATGCTATTCTATTTTCGTTTTCATGGTAAAGCAGTTTTTTGAGTATTTAAAACTTTCTTCTTATTCTGTAAAAAAGAAAAAGAAAAAGAATTTGAACTCTCATACAATCTCACACCAGCCCACGCCTCTTATAAAGACTTCAAAACTAATATAGCAGTCAGCTGGTAACAATCTAATCTGAAAATCTGGGAGAAACTCTGGACAGGATATTACATTTCACTCTGAGCAAATACTTTAATCCCGGGTGTGAGTTTTCAGCATTTTGAAGCCTTCAGCATATTCAGGTTACACCCGAGTTTGACAAAAAGAGCACAGCGACGCGCTCATTCATCACCAAAATGTCCTTCGGCACTTTCCTATTAGAAGCTGTCAGGTGGGCTGGACTCATTATTACATCATCATAATGGTGTCATCCTTGAACTTCATCAGAGTAAATTGCTGCAATTTGTCACATAGAGAGATATACCTCTGGACATCCACCTATATGCATGCAAGCTGCAAAATAGTGAAATAATACACTCAAAGCCGCATAAAATTATTTGATGGTTTCTTTATGAGCCCATTCTGATTTTAAACTCATTTTTTGGAAAAACACAAAAACTTGCCAAGTATTTTTGTCTTGCTTCTTGAAAGAAACTAACTTACAAGTAACATTTCAACAACAAATAGGAGCTTGTTTTAGGTCAATAATTCCTTAATATTGATGAAAAAGTTCTTGTTCTATTAGCAGATTATTTAATTTACAGCAAGATATATTTCTTATGTGATAAATAAAATAATGTGGCACTTTTTCATCAATATTAAGAAATTATTGATTTAAAACAAGCTCCAATATGTTGTTTCAAAGTTATTTTTAAATTACCCTTTTCTTATTTTATGTGCACTAAGACATTTGCACTAGAAACTAGACCAGAATACTTGGTAAGATTTTGTTTTTTTGCAGTGTAATGCCGTTTCAGCTAAATTAACCATCTATTAACATTTTCTGCTGACATGTTTTTACTCACTCTGACTCCATGGTTCCCCGGTGAGGGGAGCTCAGATATTAAGTCAGTTTCAACTTCTTGAAGGACATCATTACTAGTTAATTTTTTCTCTTTTTTTTGGCCCACTGTTTGATGAATAAAAGGAACCATCCACAAGGTTTATCCAAAGATTTGTTTAATAGTAATTAACTTTCCATTCATCTTGGTAAAAACGCATTGCATAGTTCTTATTGCGGATGGGGTCTGGATGATGCTAATTAGCAGATCTTTAATGTTTCCTCTGAGAAGCTCAAACTTAGCCTTAGATATTGCTAGGGGACTCGTATCTGCACACCATAACAAATTAGAGTACAGATTTATCTTGTACAGCAAAAGCACTTTAGATGTAAAAGCTGCTACCTAGAATTTTCTGTAAAATGAGTGACTAACATTTATAGGTTTTCCAACTATATCTACTAAATCATGCCTATTTCTTTTAAAAAATTTGGTCCCACTATTTGCTCTGTTTAACCCAGATAAAGTCAAGGTGCTACTGCACTGCAAAAATAATTTTGGTCTAAATTCTAGTGCGGATATCTTACACTTTAAATAAGATAAAACTAACTTTGCTTTTCAGCAAGATGTAGGAGGTTTTTTGGAGTTAATAATTCTTTAATATGGATATAAAGCTCTAGTTCCACTGGCAGATTATTTCACTTATAACAAGATATTTTCCCCAGGTTGTTTGTGAAATAATCTGCCAGTAGAAGTAGAACTTTTTCAACAATATTAAGGAATTATTTACTTAAAACAAGCTCCTATTTCTTGATGAAAAGTTTAGTATTATTTCAAGCGTACTAAAAACTAGAACAAAATTACTTGGTGAGATTTTGTGTTTTTTGAATGTTAGGGTCTGTTGTTGTGTTTATGTATATTGTTGTGTGTTAATGTATATTAAGGTAGATTTGGCATTTCAACTATTTAAATATATTTTAGTTATAAACATATTTAAAGGGGAATGGGTTAGTTCGTTTTAGGTGAACAAAATCAATATTCATGCTTTTAAAAAGAAATTTTCACACATTAAAGTTTATTTTTTCAGTTATGCATCTCTGAAAAACAAAGAAATTTAGTTGCTACTTCTACCAGTTTATAGTTATTGTGCCTTTTGTGACGTCATGAACCTAAATACTCGCAAAAGTATAATTATTTTCCTCCATTATGCTTTTGAAAGATTATAATTTGTGAAATTTTTGAAGTCAAAAACCACATGTATTCATAATAATCACTGTTCAATTGATATGCATAGAACAAAAATAAATTTACCACCTACATTTATTAGGAACCAAACCGTCATTAGATAACAATCCACCTTAAATAATATGTAGTGACAGGATGCAATGAAGGGTGCAAAAGGGAAATAGGGGGTGGAGGCACTTAAAGGAGCCATTTAGGTTTTCCTCCCCCCCTGCCACCAAAAACATTTTGGTGCTTTCAAATAAGAATGAATTATAAATGCTATTGAATGTAGTCTGAAGTAAAATACTCCCCTTTAAAAAGACTTCCCAGAATTAAATACACACACCTGATTTCGCTTGCCTTTAATGGTTCCTTTCAAAATAAAGGTGTTGAAGATGAAAAACGTTTTTTTTTTTTCTTTTTATCCTTTCTTCTCATGGTTCTATTAAAACAAGAAAGGAGCATAAATTATTCGTCTGGTCATGTTGTTTTGTAGCATTTCAATTCCGACTGCGCTATCCTTGAAATAGAAAGCCAGCTTGTTTTCTGTACAAATTGTTATTCCTGAAATAGAATTGCATGAACAGGCGCAAATGCTTTCTAGATAGGATGGTGTCTCCATGCTTGGTCAGTTTGACTTAAGCTAATGTGACAGTAGGAACAAACTAAACTAGAGGCATGTGTTTGAAGCTGCTATTACACCGCAGAGGTGCATTTGAGGAGAGTTTGTCTACTCTGTATTTACCAGCAGTATAACGTCGTGACTTTCATAGTATCCACAGAAAATCTTAAGTGGATTTAAGAAGATTTAAACATGAATAATGTCAATGTATACCAATGCAATCGTAGCTTCTTTCATTAGGTTTGTTGCATGAAAGACTTGAACTAGTCAGTCATTTGTTTTATGTGATCAACTGGTAGAATTCTCCACACCCAAATTATGAAAAATTAATGTTTCTCACATTTTTAGACTTTTGTTTGGTTTTTTACTGCTTCTAAAAGCAGCCCAAGTGATTAAAAAGACACACGCAGCTGTTTTTGGCAATACGTTAATGTTTTTGATGTCTGGAAAATGAGCCGTTTCAAAAAACCTTTTGAATGTAACCAGAAGGCACTACCCGTTGCCTAGCAACCTCAGGGAAGGCCAGCCCGTTACCTAGCGACCTCAGGGAATGCCAGCCCGTTACCTAGCGACCTCAGGGAAGGCCAGCCCGTTACCTAGCGACCTCAGGGAATGCCAGCCCGTTACCTAGCGACCTTAGGGAATGCCAGCCCGTTACCTAGCGACCTTAGTGAAGGCCAGCCCGTTACCTAGCGACCTTAGTGAAGGCCAGCCCGTTACCTAGCGACCTCAGGGAATGCCAGCCCGTTACCTAGCGACCTCAGGGAATGCCAGCCCGTTACCTAGCGACCTCAGGGAAGGCCAGCCCGTTACCTAGCGACCTTAGGGAATGCCAGCCCGTTACCTAGCGACCTTAGTGAAGGCCAGCCCGTTACCTAGCGACCTTAGTGAAGGCCAGCCCGTTAGCTAGCGACCTCAGGGAATGCCAGCCCGTTACCTAGCGACCTTAGTGAAGGCCAGCCCGTTACCTAGCGACCTCAGGGAATGCCAGCCCGTTACCTAGCGACCTTAGTGAAATCCAGCCCGTTACCTAGCGACCCAAGCAAAGCTCCAGTACTTTGGCAAGCTAGTTTTATCGTATGAATTGTATTTTGGACTTTTGGAGTTTCAAAAGTCAAAAATCTGAGTTTCTTGATTTTGAAACTCAGAAATGATTCAGATTCGTTAAACAAGAAATAGAACAAAATAACGCAGGATAGTTGCCCTCAAGGACCAACTTTAGTCGCCACTGGAATAAGGTTTATTACTAAAAGGCATTGTATGCAAAAAAGAAATGAACAAGCAGATATAAATAAATGCTAGACGTATGAATCTTTATACGTTTTAGAACTGGCTTAGACTTGCTCAGACATAAAAACAGGAGAACAAAGGTAACATTGCCTCCCACAAAGAGTCTCTAAGGTGTGTAGGTGAGCAGACAGGCAGTGGAGCTCCATTTGCTTTGGCTTTCTGCTGCAGCCCATATTGAAAGCACAGCAGCCCATTTGCAGCATTAGTCACATCACTGCTCTTGTGTCTGCCTGACGGAGAACCTGCAGCGAGCCAGGCAGTCGACCCATTTCTTTCCCTCACCCCCATCGCCGTGACTCTCACCCTTTATAATAAGGTCAGCTGGGAAGCATTCATGGCAACATTCATTCAGAGCAGAGACGCTGAGCGTTTGCGTCGCAGGTAAATGAAAACTCCCCCAGATCTCTGGTGTTGTGTGATTTGCAGAAAGGTGGGACGTGTGTATTGCTGTCTGTTCTCAGCTCACTCATAAAAGCTGTTTTCCTTGTTAAGTAGAAGATTCGGCGTCCTCCATCAACTATTTTCTATTAAATTGGAATTTCTGACATACATCAACATTTAAGGGGTGCGTTGGTCAAAATTCAATGTGAACATGTTTTTAATTTTCCCCACATGTGTTCAGTTGTGTCAAGCATATGCTTCATATACAACAAAAGAGATCTTTTGCCCAATGAGACAAATCTGGTTAAATAAAAGTTATTGTTATTTTTTCAATCATTATTATTATTTTGTCAAAATTTATTGCCATCTCTCACTAAAACTGAGAGGGAGTTCTTGTTGCTTTTTTATTACCCATTTCTTTAATGAGGAACACCTCAATGAGTTTGAGAAACTCTAAAGGAAAAAAAAAACCTCTAAGATGATCAAAATTATTTTTGATGAATGTGAGATTGTGAGTTTTTGTTCTTTCTGGTAAACTGTGGTCCTGAACTAAAAACTCTCCCATGACGTCTGTTGAATCATGAACTCTGAACTTTCACACCTCATATATAGTCCAGTAGAGTCAATTAAATTGGGGACCAAAGTTGCAACATTTGTTACATTTTTACATGCTGCGGTTTGGTTTCACACTGCACTGCTAACAATTCAAACTAATTGGAAAACATGTTCCCTTCCTCACCTGTGGGGGCGCTGCACCAAGATCTACTGTAGGAACTGACACAAAAATCTCTAAAGAAGACACTGAGCGCAACTTCCTTCTTCTCAAAATGCAGACAAACTAAAGTGGAGTCAGATTTTAGTGGTTGTAAGATTTCTCTTCTGTCGTCGGAAAAAAACCCCACGAGCCATTTCTCCCACTAGTTGCACGTTTGTTTTGGTTGTAGTTACCCAGAATGCCCTGGGTATAGTCCACTTCCTGGTTTTGGAGAGGTCTCTGATCCGCTTGGTGTTCACATATGGGCTCAAACTATACAAGAGTTTACTTCAACCAAATCAAGACAAAGGTTTTTAGGTGGAAAAGAGTTCACTTTTTCGGTCCACATCGGCGTTTGATCACACAGTCAAACCTCCCCAAACAAACCGGACTTTCTAGGCGATTAAAGCGATTCACATCATTCATTTTCAGCATGACTGGGGTGAATCCAGACTAAATCGGTTGTATTGGAACTGATCAAAAATATACAGGACATTATCACTCGATGACTGGATTTGGAGGCCATTGTTTTACATTTTTTACATCCAAGACAAAAAGCCTAATTTCCACCAAATGTGGCTTTTAATGACTTTATAATTACATCACCAAATTTACCTCTAGCACAAGCAGAACTGAACAACGTATTTACACATTCCCATTGCTCAACAAAACCAAAAACACAGCAGGCTCATAATAAAAAAGTGCATGTCTAAAATTACAATAATTATGTTGAAAGAACATCATAAGAAACATCAAGCTTTTTTAATGGTTCCGACAGAAGCTGCATTATTCCCAGTGACTACTAATGAAGGGCTGCTGTCATTAACTGGAATAAATCATTCATAAGAAAACAATTCAGTAATAGTTCCTCGTTAAATCATTTTGGGCATTTAGTTTGTAATGTATAAAACTAAATCACTTCCCTTCCACTGTGTGCAAGTGAGAAGCACTATTTCCTTTCAACGAGCAAATACAGAGCCACTCTATTAACAGGACTCAAATAGCACAGATGGAAAACAGAGAGGTACTCTATTTGATTCTGATGGTCTATTATTTTGTTTCTTCTTCTTAGCTATTATTATTATTATTAGTTGCGGAAGTAGTAGTAAGAAAGAATGCATTTCATATGCCAAACTGGATCTTGTTTAGTACACTTCCTTTCCCCATCTCTTGACTCTCTGGTACAGATATGTGAATAACCTGAAATAATTGTAAAAAATTATTGCAATTAGATTGTGCACTGAAACATTTATTGCAACCCTTCGACACTGAGCTTTGTTTTGTTTTTGTTACCATCCTCCCAACTGTTTATGGAGGTAAGATATACCTTACTCTTAAAGGTGACCTTTTATGATTCCTTCAACAGGTTAAGATAGATCTCAACCTGTTGTTCCTGTCATAATGAGCTGTTTTAGGACATCTTGTCACTTTAAATCCAAATCATCCGCTGCTGCCCACTCCTCCGAAGCCAACGTTTATATACGCACGTTTGAAGAGCAGAAGTGGAGCCTCCTGCACACCCAACAAGAATCCAGAAAGCGATTTCTGGACGGAGGAAGTCAACAACAAAACAATTGTATTTTCCACAAGTCATCGTACAGTGCATACAGCTGTGAGACCAGCTGACCAAACGTGCTGGAACTGTCTGATTTTAGTATCAGAAAAACCCAATCAAAATTCAGACTTAAATCCTATTGTAGTACTGAAGGCCTGTAGCAGTCAGTCTTGCAACAATTTTGTGAAGGTCCTGACTGGCAGCAATAGTCAAACAACAATAGAAAGAAAGTAGAATTATTTTTCTCAGAAGTTTGACATTTTCAAAGATCCCAATCCTCTTCCATAGAAGAACTTTAAAGTATCAGTGTTACGGTACATTTAAGAGTTGTTTCAATAAATGAAGCCTACTGGAAAATGTTGGAAGACTTTTGTGCTGCAGAGTGAGTTTAGACGTCGTCACGCAGTAAATCATGCACTCATTTCACCGTGTGGTCTCCTTCCACCTCTACTCATCTGTTTTGCTGCCGCAGGTGTTTGCTAAACAATCAAATTCCCTTCAGCCAATTCCTGTTTTGTTGAATGTCTAAATGCTTCAAAGCAAATGCTTTTGTGAGATAATTCCCTCTGCAAAGATTTAATTAAGTGCGCTCGGTTTGTTTGCAGTATCATCTCTTCATCAGCATTGTTGCAGCGTTGGAAACATTCAGTCCAATCAATCCGAACAGGCTCTGCTTCTTGTTTGTGGCACTTCTGGCTCTGAATGTCGCAGCCTAATGAGTTTATGAGAATGATGTGTGGAAAATCTTGTTTCATGTGGATGAAGGCTGAACCGCTGCTGTTTTAGAAACATGTGTGGCTAAATTAGCTTAAATGTTTTAGTAAGCATAAAACTTTCAAGGGAAAGTCAACATTTTTTAGACAGAAGAATTCCTTTACTTATTTATTTGGAAGAAATCTTATGCTCATTCTGTATATTAAGATCGAAGTCCTTCAAACATGGATTCTGCACAAAACTCACCTGGATGCTGCTGGAGAGGAGGAGTTTTGTGGAAATGGGCGGAGCTTTGTGAGATCAAGCGTTTAGGCATTCCCAATGCTATGGGAGAATCAAGAAGTTGTCAAACATGCATGAAAGAATCAAAGTAATACTCCAGGTGCGTTTTATGATGAAGGAAAAACATCTTAACATGATGTAAAGTTGATTTTACAATCAACTGCTCCTTTAATTTTGTGGCAGCACACCAATAGTTATATGTTTTCCAGAACTATTTGTGTCAATGTCAGATTCATGTAAATAAAACTTGTTCTGAAGTTTAAGTTTAAGGTGTTAAGCAGCAATAAGCTGACTGCAACAGAAAGTTCACTGAAATGGGTGTGAGATGCAACACCCATTACATCTCACGCTGACTGTGTGAAAACAAGCAAGACATGAAGATGAAGGGTAAAATGTGTCTATTAAAGGGGATGTGATATGCAAAACTCACATTTTGCACATTTCTTTTTTTTTTTTTACTTCCATTTGGGTTTCTACTGCTTCTAAAAACAGCTCAAGTCCTTAAAAAAAACATCCTTCTGCTTTTTGGCAACAGGTTAATGTTTTTTGGTGTCTGGAAAATGAGTCGCTTTAAAAACCTCGACCCCAATACCTCGCAACCAAAGCTGAGCTCCAGTCCGTTTAGTCAACTGGTTTTACCGCTATATGCACTGAAAAATGACACATTGTACAGTCATTGTTTCAACTGTAAAACAGCTGAAACACTGACTTCTTTTAAATCTCGACTAAATGAATCAATTGCAGATTTATTGATGAAACTTGACTTGACGTTGTGTTTTGATTGTTGATTCTATGTTGCATTGTGTTTCTGGGTTTGTTATGATGTAAAGCACTTTGAAATGTCTTGCTGTTGAAATGTGCTGTGCAAATAAAATTTGATTGATTGATTGGTTGATACAATGACTACTGGAAAAGATAAATGTTTTGTTGTTGACTTACAATATAAAAACCCCTTTCTGCAATCTTGTTGGTTGTGCAGCAGGCTCCACTTCTGCTTTTCGAAGATGTATGGTTGCGTAATTGCCAATTTGTTGAAACCATTTTCATGAGTGAGTGTAAATGTTGAGATTGGGGGCCGTGGCCAGCAGCAGCTTACTTGGATTTAAAGTGATAGCTCATTTTGAAAAGAGCTTAAAATAGCTCCTTTCAGACTAAAATCTCATTTAGGAATTATTTTGTCCAAGAAATGTAACAAATATGTTTTTTATAGGCCATAAACCTATCCTAACTTGTTCAAGGAAGCATATCCGGTCACCTTTAAGCATTTCCAACTCCTCCAGGACAAGAAATGTTCTATATCCTGCTTATATAGCATTAAACAACGTAAAAAAATGTAACACTAGACCAAGTCATCTGGAAGAAATGCATTTCCATCTAGGATATAACACAATTTAGCCTGGGAGCAGCAAAAAAGAAACGGAGCAATTTTATTTTAGTCGTTCACCAAGACCCATTTACACGAACAAAGACACCATTAAGAAGAGAACAGCAAAACGCTGTCTTTGCCTGTCCGTCTCTGGTCCCCATGGTGATGTGCAGGAGCACTTAACCTGCCAGCAGGGCGCTCGGTGGGGCTTCCACCCAAACACGGGGGCCTGTCACGAGAGGGAGGTCTGTGGGGACTCAAAACAAAAGGCCACGGGCACGCAAGGCCAGACACAATCTGTCCACCTCTGCACTTACACAAGCAGACAACACAGTCAGGCAAACCAAGTTCATGCTCCGACACAAATACGCTACATGCAACGTGCAACAGCAGACGTCTCACTACCAAAAACTACAACTTTAATAACGCCTCTTATTATGAAAATAAGCGAAAATTATACACAAAAGTGGAGGTAGGGTCTAGGGAAGTATGTAATATTCAGTGAGAATATCAGTGCTTTAGAGGGAAACATGGAAAGTCTTTTCTTGAGATAAAAAAAACAATGGGAAGCCTGAGGGGATAGTAGTGAGACTGTCCTAGAATGACTTTGATCTCTAACAAGTCACTAATTCAATAGAAAGCAGATAAATGACATCTTTTTATTCTAGCTTTCATATAATAGAGTGTTGAAATGATCCAAGTCTTAAACCATTTCAAAAGGCAAATATCATGTATTAGACAAAAATATATGTATTAAAAATAATTTCTTTAATTGTTTTCCATGGCAAATATTTCATTTTAAAAACACTTTTTATGTTTCATGTTGGGTGTTTAGCCCAGTTAAAATTTTGAAAATGGGATAACATGTAATAATAAACATAAACATGTAAATACATAACATTATAGCCAGGTGACACGTTTTTCATTTCTAATCCCATTTGCAGGTTTAGGCTAAAGCACAAAATAAAGATTAAAACCACCAAATAACTACAGGGCAGGAAAAGTATGAAACGACCTTAAAATCTATACATCTTTGCATAAAATCAATTTAGACATTTTTGGCTTTCCAAGAGCCGTTTTTAAAGATGATTTTTCTCTGAGATGGGAAGTGAAAGATCTCTTGTTCACTCACTCATTTAAAAAAAATAAATAATAATAAACTGCTGTAATAGAGATGGAACATAGACATGAAGTATTTTATAAACCAAGACAGAATCTTGATAATTTACTTTATCCCAACTCGTTTGGTGAGAATTCATGAGCATTCAGAATAAAGACATAACAAAACATGACCATCTGATTTTTATGTTGTCGTACTAGGGCCACGTTAAGAACATAAAAAAACATTTAAATATGAGAATAAAGTCAATAACATGAAAATAAACACATAACATGACTATTTTTGTAATTTTATCACAAGCAGTCTTTCCTCACTGTTGTTTATTACAAATCAGACAGAAAGAGCTCTTTATTCCCTAGGGTGCTGGTTATAGATATTTCTTGATTTCTGTCATGAAAATGAACCATTGTGACCTACAAATGGAAACAAAACTTAAAAACATGTACAATAAACACATCCTTTGATTTCATAAGTACTACAGTATGCTTTTACTCTATATTGAGTCACATCTGTTGAAACAGCGCAGATGCCAATCATGTCCCCAACAAACCTGGTTTCATCTACGGGGAAAAGCAGAATCAAATGCTATGAGTGTCTGTGCTTCTCAAAGAGAGGAGCAGAAAGAGGCAACATCAACTATCTCCTCCCCTGCCAAGACTGCAGTGGAGCAGAGGGCCTCCTGGGAGGCTTGGCTGGGCTATTCAATCTCAGAGGCCGACAACTGACAATGAGCATCATGTCCAGGGGATAGAAATCGAAATTAGAAACAAAGGAAATGAAGGCAAAGCACAGCAGGCTGTCGAAGGTGGAACCCATAAGTCAGGACTGTTAGGGATGGATGCTGCCATCGAAATTACCCTCTGATTCGTCGTACCGAGAGAGTTTGAGACGGGAAACAGGTACTTTTCCTGTCTGATGTAGCTGCATGCAGATATAAGAACCAACCCACAGTTCAACAAGTTGCAAAATCTCTTTTTTTTTGTTTCAAAAACTGAGACTGCCTCTCAAGTAATGACAAAGCTGCCACTTCCTCAGACAAGCTCCTTTGTTTGATGCATAAAAGACAAAAAGCTTTAAGATGGCTGCTGCAGAGTTGAATTATATCAGAGTTACACAGTCAGACAGCATATCAAGGGTTCTTTATGTCAATAGGTAAATTCTCATTGGAGCAGACAAAAGTCACATCTGAGATACCCCAAGGTTCAATCCTGGTACCCCTAATATTTAATATCTGTATATTAATATTTTTATCTGTATAACATTAGTCATCTTAAGTAATCATGATATTATGATGTCAACAAGTGACTCTGAACCCATCCGTACTGAACAAATGCTTAGAACATGGAAAAGTATGGATATGGCGTAGCTTTCTCCAGCTGAACAGAAACGAAACTATCATCTTTTGACATAAATAGTCACATAAAGACAATTACAAAGTTGGCCTTCTATCTCCTGAAGAACATTTCCAGGATTAAAGGACTATTGTACTGCCTTGTTTTTACTGAAATGTGCTATGCAAATAAACTGAAGAGTCCAGAAAAATGGTTCAGTTTTAATATACCATATTTTTCAGACTAAGCTCTCTGAAAGGGGCTTGTGGAAAACACAGAGCATCGGAGGTACCAGTAGCTTATGCATGTACGTTTCCAGTTTTTTTTTTTTTTAAACATTGTGGGTGCAGCTTATAGAGAAGTGCTCGCTGTTGTCTGGAAAATACGGTAATTTTGTGCACATATAGACCAAAAAGTGAGTTAATTTTCAAAAAGCTGCAGCACCTAAAAAGGCACAAGAGAGCATAAAAGGTAGCATTGACGTACGGCTCAAACTCCCCAAGCATCCAGCAGTCAGACATGTTGAACACACAGAAAGAATGACTATCAGGCCCACAACATTACCAACACATAATGGAGTTCAAAATGGGCTGATTTCAGCAGGTTGTTATATGTGTAATTGCTCCATATATGATTAATACATATATGATTATAACAGATTGAACCACAAACTTCAAGTGTGATGGACCAAAACAAGAATTTTGTGAAGTAAATGCAAACTGTGACTTGATTTTACAGGGGTTCTTAAAATCAAAATCTAGAAAGTATTGCATTCATTTTAGATTCAGCCCAAATATTTCGATATCATTAATAAAATCGAGGAAATTGCCATTTAGTAAGTACATGGTGTTTTATTTATTTGTTACACCTTTTATTTTCCAACATTTCTGTGAAGTGTTTTCTTCAACAGTGGGTTTGTATGAAAAGTCCTTTGGCTTGGTTGGTTAATTAATTGATATACTTTGCAGTTTAATGGCTGAGTTCTTATGTTTTAAATGGGAAGACACTTTGTAAATACAGGATTGACTAACTGATGATGGTAATAAAGATTTCATCCTTTCATTGTATGAGATTGAATGATGTCTCTTCACTGAGTTGTAATGACAGTAATTGGTTATGCAGGTATTGTTTTATACCAAAAATAGAAAAGCAAAAGACTGGAAGTAGAGTTGAAGTGAAACAGAGCGTGTTTTATCCATTACAAACTAACTGTAGAATGCCTCAAAGGCGCTAGGAGAAAGACAGATTAATTCCAGTCCTTTGTAATTCAAATGGACTGGGCTGATCCCCCACTATGCATGGTGATGGGCAGCATATTGGAGGGCAGCGCGCCCTAATAGGATGGACGAGGCGAAAGAATCTTGGCCAGGCAACAGACAAAAGCCCAGCAGACCAGAGGGTCCTGTAAGTGCAGCGCCAAGTCTGATTCATCAACTTTTACACTTCAAATAAAAGTGAGTGCCGCGTGCCAGCTTGATTATCAGATGGGCCCGGCTGCATTACAGGAGACGACACGCTACATTTCCTCTGATGTCGCTGCTCTGCAGTGGATTTGCGGGTTCTTTTTGAAGATGGCTTCCAATCAGGTTTGCAAATATTTGCTGCTACCGAGAGAGGAAAGAGCAATTCTTCTCAGGCTTCTTACCAGACACAAAAACACAGATCAATCCAAGGTTACCTCTAAAACTGTGTTTTTGCTTTCAAGTGGATGCCTATCTTCAATGTACAGCGGATGTAGATTCAGGTGTGATACGAATAAGTGTCACAAAGCATTAAGGGTATAAAACACATTTTTTATTATTGGGTATTTATATTATATTACTCATGCTGCTATTGTTAAATAAGGCCTTAAAGCAAAAATCTGAGCTAAAATTTTGCCTTTTTGATTAGCTGTCAGTGTTACTAATTACTAAAACAACTAAAATTATGTATCCCAAGTTATTTCTTTTAGAAATATATTTCTTTTTATTTTAGGCTCATTCTGTTTAATTTTTATGTTCATTTGGTTTATATTTTGTATTCATTTTGTAGATTTAACACTAAAACTCCATCATTTTATTTCTAGTGTGTAAAACTGTCCTTGAGTCAAACACAACATGATTTTGTTCAGTGTGTGATGTAAGTGAATTTATGAATGACAAAGAAAAGCCAAACTATTCGTCTTTAAATAGTCAGATTCTTTTGCTTTCTGCTGCGGCTAACTTAAAATCAGACATTTAAAAATCAATCTGCATTTCATTGATTTATTAAAAATTGACTAGGTACAAGAAGCCTTTTCAAAGAAAGAGTGACCTAATTACTATTAAATTACCCCTAATTAATTAATTACTGTATTTTTTTTTTTCAATTAAGATCTGAAAAAAATAAATAAACAAACATGATGCTTCTCTGAAAAAAATCTAACACTTTTTAATTAATTAAAGTACTGTGGCTTAGTTTATTGTTGAGCAGGAAAAAAACTTTTTCTTTTAACTTATGACAAAAAGTTTGGACACCCCTGGTGTAAGTAAATGCTTAAAGAACAGCTTGCTGGGTTTAGAATAATGTTTAAATATTTTCTGTACACTTTTATCCATTGTTAGCTTTTCCAAAAGCCATTTGATTTGGCTGAAAGGAGCATCGCACCTTATGGGAATCTTGCAGCAGCAGCACATCTGCCTTATTACCATGGCACTGCTAACAGCATTAACTTCAGATAAGATTGTTACAAGATTATTAAGCATATTACTTGGTATGGTTCACTAACAAACACCGCCTGTTGTAATTTTCTGCTAGCATAGTAGATTTGTTTGCTTAACAGCTACTTATGCAGGAGGTAAAAAGACCTGGGGGGTTGTTGAGGCAGTAATCCACTCAAAGTGTCTTAACACATATAATGCACTTAGACCCAAGCATGCAGAAATCCTCTTTTAGTTAAGGGCACTCACTGTTTGGGCCTTTGTGTTCATCTCAGATTCCTTTGCTTCATAAAAATAGCAACTGGAAGATCGCTCGAGTGGCTCTAGACGGGTAAAGGTTGAATGGGAAAGGATTTGCAGCACCTGCCCTAGGTACCATATTAAAGCACCACACTACGGGTTGCATTAGAGTCTCCGCAGGCATCCACAGCAAACACAGTGGGGACCTGAAAATCACAGCCCTGAAACCAGCGCTTGTCCAGTGAAGGTCACGGAGCGGAGACGGTATCTGCTCCAAAGGTAGAACTGCTTGAATAGATGAATCACAAGTGGCCGGAGCATCAAAAAGTTGCTTCTTTGTGCCTTTTTCCTTTCAGGGGAGGAATTTTCTCTTATACAATAATGTCACATTCAAAGAAAGTAATGTGACTTTTGCAAGGACAACAACAAAGACCAAAGTTAAACTGTTCTGTTGCAGAAAGAATCAAAAATGAACACCGTTAAATGTACACCATTTTATGTTCACTACCACACATTCTAAAGGAGCAGTATCTTGTATTTTCCAGGCACATAATGGCATTTCATAGCACAATCAAGTAACTATGTCACCTTCAGAAGAGAAATTTGACTTTGTACTTTAACACCTTGAAATTAGGCCTCTGTCTCTTTAAAAACTCCTGCTCTTTCTGACACTATGCATTCAGGAAGTTATCACAACATTGAAACTCGTGGTGTGTGGACTGGCTCAAAGCACAACGTCCATTGGGTTTTCTTAGAGAACCCAGGGTGAGGAATGCCTTGTTAATCCAAATTAACAGATCCGTATCTGATCCATCGTCATCTAATGTTTTTCAGTTCAATGTCTCCGTTCGTGTCATTGTCATTATTTTTTCTTTGTGTCACAAACTGTGCTCCCATTGGACAATTTCTCTCTGTCATGACTGTTATATGGAAGAGGATTAGAGCCCCTGAAAAGAAAGAAAGGAAATAAATAAAATGCTGACTGGCCTAGTAAAATATAGTCAAAAAATACTTGATACCTGAAAAAAGCTACTTATATATAGAAAAGTATTTACTGCGTTATGTCTCACCTCTAAAGTATCAATATTCTTTTCTAAATATATGCATTTCTAACTCCTACAGTTGTTTTGTCTGTCTGAACATGAAGGTTGTTTTCAGCCAGACCAAATTAAACTACATGTTTTTAATGTTATCCAGCTGCTGGTTCTTGGATGCTTATTAAAGATGGCTCCAATCAACTGGGGATTAGTCTCAATTTTCAGATTATAAATCCTGAGTAGAGCTGATCTAATAAAGAAAAGGCTTTAAGTATGTCAGACAGATTTGAAAATATGCAAAAACAAAGCTGCCACTCTACTTTGCAGACAGAATGTCATCAACTGCATTTCTTACACACTTTGTTGATATTCCGTTAATGTCAAGAAAACACAATTTTGGTGTTTTCTATTAGCTAAGAAATGCGCTTAAAGTCACACATGAATAAGTTTCCTCATCACTTTCTGTCATCGTCAGTAACATAACATGACTCGTTTTCATTTTCACTACAATTTTGTGAAATGCACAAATTTTGTTGAAGCTGAAAAACATCCTAGTGCCAAAATTTATCAAATAACTTAGTATTTTTTAATTGCCGTTTCCATTAAGCAAATTTACTTTCATGACACTAATTTGCGCAATTTTATGGTCAATAGAAATGCACACATTGTTAAAATAAAAAACTGACTGTTTTGTTTTATGGTGCTTATTTCATAAATAAAAACTTAGTAACTGTGTTAAATGGGGTTTTGTGGGGTTTTGTGGGGTTTTGTGGGACTAGTGTAACTGGTGGACTTCTGCGTTGTGTGTTATGTGGTGATCGGACAAACCGCAAAACATCTCCGTTTATTTAATCTGTCAATCGGGAGATATTAGCATTAGCACATAGCATGTGCTCCAGTTCTCCAACCCGATCTACGCAAAATAATAGTGTTAGCATGCATCAAATGTTATAAAGGCGTAATAGCAACTCAAATGAAAATATCCAAGCACTTATTATTAACACAGAAGGAAAAATAAACATTTGACCAATATAAATGAAAAGATTACAAAGGATTATAAAACTTGTCTCTCCCCAGTGGAACGAGTAACAAAAGGGAAGAAGAAATTAATAACTTAATATTTATAATAGTCCTGGAGGACCCTGAACAAAAGAAAGGTCCTCCAGGTCCTCTGTGCCTCTTATAGCAGAGGAACACAAGGACAGTCAATTATAAGAGGACAAATGCATTAAATAAAACATTTTGTGAAAATATACAACTATTAATATAGACCTAGTTACAGTAGCAGTGTATCATAACTAACATGAAATAATGTGGATAGTTCCCTAAATGCAAACTTTAAGTAAAAAATACCAGTAAATATCCAATTTGATAAATTCAGGGAGAAAAAAGCCCTCATATAAAACATATAAGGATGAAAACATTAAGATTGTTCTGGCTCAGGAAGCACAGGAGAACACAAACTGCTGTCTTGTCACCTTCATAACTGCGGGACAAAAGTGACTAGAACCAACACAGCAACGGTCCCCGATCTGGGCAGCTCGTTATTAGAACGAAGCCCAGTGGAGCTCGTTAAAGGACGACTGGAAATGCGGTAAATAAGGTTAATTGGGCGATCTGTCAGAGCCGGAAAGATGCTCCCACTGACATGGAACAACCGGAACATGATTTCACCCTCTGTGCCCGCACCTCGCCCCTCTCCTGTTTGCGCTCATTAGCACGTTGAAGGGTTGATTTGGTGGCTGGGGTGGTGGAAACAGTAGCTAAGGTGTGCTTCGGTGAAACCATAGGTGGTGAGCAACGAGAGTTTCAACCTTCCTGCAGTGTGGCGCTGCAGTCATGCCCATTTGGGAAATGCTAACAGAGGTTTTAATACATTCAGGTAAAACTAAAACAAATGGTTTCATTTCACAGCACAAACAATGTCAACATAAAATAGGTGTTGAACAGCTGCGTGGCATAAATACTGCACTTTTATTAATCATTTTTACAATACTTGCAAGAACCAAGTATTTGGATGTAGATATTAAAAGGAACATAGTATTCAAAATTCAGGTTTTGAATGTTTTTATACTTCCACTGAGGACTCTACTGCTTCTGTCAGCCTCTATAATCACTGTGTAGAGGTGATTTTGGTGATGCACTTAAAAAAATATAGATAAAAAAAAGCAATTTTGGCACTAAGTTGGAAAATTATCCATTTCCAAAATCAAACTAGCAAGCACTGCCCATCACCTAGCAACTCCAGCAAAGTCCACACCGTTACCTAGCAACCCAAGCAAAGCTCCACCCTCTGTATGTGCTGTACAATGGCTGCTGGAAAAGTTAAGAGTTGTTGGAATTTTGTTGGTTGTACAGAAGGCGCCACTTCTGCTTTGTGAACATGTATGGTTGTATAATGGCACATCTGTTTGGAGCTATTTTTAAACGTTGAGCTTGGGTGTTGTGGTCAGCAACAGATTATTTGGATTTAAAGTGACAGGAGCCCCTAAAACAGCTCATTCTGAAAGGAGCTCAAAATAGGCAGAACTGACCAGACTAAAATCTCATTGTCCAAGTATGATTCTGTGCAAAAAAAAACCCAACTTAGTACTTCTTTAAAATGTTCAACATGTTGTACCTTCAATGTTTAAAGTAGAAAAAAAAAATCTGTAAAGATAAAAGTATGAAAACAATTTAGAAGCAGTTTTCATTGAAATCTTTGCCATTTTCCCTTTTTTTTCAAATTAGTTCAAACTTACACAGTTTTAATTAAAAGTGTTTTGATTAAAAGGTTGACTTGATTTACTGACTGCGACTGTTGGTTGCAGTTGATGCTTCCTTTGGGGGTGTCAGAGTGAATGGGGGACATGGGATACAATGGAAACCTGGATTTTGTTAGCTTTATTTTTATGAAACTGATCACACAAGGATTAGGACTTGGAAAAACTACCTTAGCAACTACTTTTTCTTCTTTTGCTCTTTCCTTTGGTTTGTTATTTTCTTTGTATTTCCTTTTAATTCCTGTAAAGCATTTTGTATTACCTTGTTGCTGAAAATGTGCTATATAAATAAAATGACCTTTATCTTTATGGTTCTGGGTTTCTAGCCCAGTTGGCATCTGTGTGTGTATTTGACATTAAGAGCAGAAAAATCTCCACAACAGTTTAGAGGGCAAAAGCACTTGAAAGATTTAGCCTCAGTGTTAATGAGACTGATTTGACCATTATTTCTAAGGGTAGCTCATTAGTTCTTGGTGAGAAAGGGACTGTGCTGCAGCAAAGAGTTTAAAATGTAAGACATCACTTGCATTCCTGTTTGATTTTAAATCCGTGTTAAACTTTAACGTATGGTATTGTACCACCTAATGAAGTCCGCAGTTTTGGTTGTTATCGTCAGCAGAAGCAATTTTTGCCTGCTCCTGTTAATGACAGCAGGCAGTTAATTAAAGGTCTCGTCTTGGGGGAAATTTATTTGCCGTCACATTTGCTAAGGCAGGACTTCTAAGGACTCTGCTTTTCGTACGTCTTTATTAGATGAACAAGGCCGCACCAAAAGGGTGAACGCATGAAAAAGATATGAGAAAATTAGCCAAGGAAGTTTTGCTGCTCAAATAAAAATGATGTTTTTCAAAGCACAAAATACCAACCTAAAATAGTCATTGATTTTCTCAATTTGAAGTCAAAGGCATCGGTAACAGAATGCTCTGCTATTATTTTTCAGTTACTCCAAATTAAAATTCCTCATTAATACATGGTGTGACAAAGGGGAGAAGTTAACTTTTCAATCGATGCCTTCAGTAATCCTTTTTGATTTTACCAACCCATCCTTGAATTCAAACAAAGAAACGGCAAAGTACCTGTTTTCTAAATTCCAGCAATAAAAGTAAAATTCTTCAATTAAAGCAAGACCTGAATAGGAACAGATTGAAGTTACTTTTTCTGGAGCAAAAAAAAAGAAGAAAAACAACATAAAACTTCAAAATGATTCTGAAAAACACTTTATTTTTAGCCGGGGGTCTCCAGAATTGGTAAAGTGCCTCAACACAAAGTGTTGCGTTCAGTCAGGAGCTCTTAGATCTCACCTAATCATGCCCAATGTACACATTTAACCATCCATTTGTACTTATTGTAGCTTCTGTGTTGCGGTGTGCTGGTACAATGTGCTGTGTGTTGTAGATGTGACCCAGATGTGGTTTTAATCATTGCTGTAAAACAAATTAATCAGGATTAATCACTGTTAAAGCTCTAAATGTAAATCTGCAAAATTATGTTTTTATATGCAGGAAGGTTGGAAAGTAGTAATTTTGTTTAAACATTAATTTAGAGATCTTTTCTATAAACCCCTTGTGCTTAGATTGAAGAGTAATTCATTCCTGCAATATATCACTACTACTACCTAAAATATTACTTCCATCAGGTGTTTTTGGAACACACCACTCTGAGTCCCCTCGCTTGTTTTTTCCCTTGTGTTTGGAACTCTGCATTGTTGACCGCAGCACAAGACCATGTATTGGGCTCCTGTTGCTCCTTCTTCATTCATTCTCTTTGGAACTTGCGCCGCTTGTTATTCGTGCATGTGGAACTTCAAGCTCTTCACACAAACACGCAAGAAAATTGAAAAATGTTGCAGTCAGGCCCAGGGTGTTGAGCTTACTCTGATTGGAGTCAAACTTTTGCCGATCGTCACCTCCCATGTGTCGATTCGATGAATCTGGATTATGTAATATTAATGTGTTAAACTTTTCAGATTAATCACGTGTTAACGTTGACAGTCCTGGTTTTAATAAACCTTTCCAAAACTATGAACTCCAAATTGGTGGGCAGGAGACAAGAATTTATTGGTGGATGTTCATCCAGTCCTAGAAACCTACAAAGGCAAGATACTGCTTTTTATTTTGTGTTTATTAAGTGAGGTTTGGCCTAAATAAGGGCTGACTGTAACTCTTCAAATAGGTCATTGCTGTTTAGAGGCTCACATGCTGGATGAGCCAATATTTTCTGTAGTTTATTTAATCATAGATCAAGAAATGGATTTATATTTTCTAAAACTTGTCATTTAATATCATGTAGGCTGCATTGAAAGTGTTTGTGTTTTGTTACATGGTTAAAAAGATCAATGTGGTTCCCGTGTCACAGAGTCAACAACCACCTTAATGGTTAACAAAATTATGTTCATATAAACACAAATTTCTGCAGGTAAATTCAGGAAACTGAACTTACAGAAACTAACAAAACCCCTGAGATATGATGGTGTTGTAAAACCATCTCTCGAACAAAAAACTGCTGGTATGTAATTAAATCCAGCCTTCCTTTAGCTATAAAAATGTCTCCTGTGCTTCCAGTTGGATCTGCAGCCAGAAAGCCAAAATGCTTTTGATAAAACCCTGCCAACAACATTCCTCTGCAGTAAGACCCCCCGCCCTCCCCCATCCCTCAGACGTCCCCTTAAACTCCTCACAACGCCATTCACCAGTGAGGTAAGAGCTGTGTTTTCTCTACACTAATTAAAAACAATAAAAATGTCACATTTGAATCTAAAATAACAGCTCAAATTAAAAGAAAATTGCTTTGTTTCTTTCTTTTTTCTAACTTTACCACCGGCCTCAAGCAGTGTTTTTAATTCTGGTGCAATGGTTGGTAGATAAATTGTTTGCTTTTCTTCCTTTCGGCACAGCGTTAGACCTTTTATAAACTAGTTCCCCTGCATTTGATGTTAAAAATAATTTTAAATCTTTTGTTTTTGCCGAGGCAAAATAGCTGGTTCTGAACCACCAATCAAAGAACTCTCAGAAGCTAAATTTTATTTTTGGAGTGTTTTTTCTGCTCTGACTGTTTGTGTTTAGTAAACCTCTTAGTCAAATCTTACTGCGCTCCAGTTTCTCTTCAGCTGAAGTTTTAAAAGTGTTGCAGATGTTTAGATTCAGTTTTTGTAGCTCCGGTTTAGAAGTAGGGGAATTGTAAATAGAAAAAAAGCAACACAAAAACAAACAAATGGAGGAGTGTATTTCTGCAAAAATCTTGTTCTGTTTTTCCAGAAAACTTCTGAGATTAACTTAAACAATGTTTGAGTTTTTTTCTTGCAAAATGTATACCTTTCAAGCTCAGAATTGCAATAACCTACAGCAAAATGTAAACAACTGCATCAACAGATACTCTTCAGGTAAACCAAGAGGTTTTGAACCAAAACAGGGACAAAAAATTCAGTTTCTTGATATACTACACTCAGTCTAAGCATTGACATTCAAAATTTTCATTTGTACAAAATAAAATAATGTATATATATATATATATATATATATTTAGAAAGTGATGCACCATTTTTTTCACGCTTTGTTGATATTTGTGGCTGCAGTGTGACAAAATAAGAAAAGAAAAGGTAACATTTTGTAAGGTATGTCTGCTTGGATATGGAAATCTCAACCCTAATAATGCCAAAAATCCTCATCCTACTTGAAAAAGGACTTTATAACTACATAGATACTGTAAGCCACACAAAGAAGAACAGTAGCTCATAATAAAAGCTTAAACCACAGAAAAGACTTTCCTGTTTTAATGCCTCCCATTAAGCCATTTAGCGATAATGAACGAAGCACTGAATCCACCATCTCAGACCTCATTCTAAATCATATTTTAATCAACAGAGTGGCCTTTCTAATATACACTTACGCCAAGGAGTGGCAGAGCGAGCGTGACCTTGGCCGGTGATGTATCTGTCATTGCTTTTATTTATACACCTATCTGTATGAGCAAGCATCAATAAATCCTCCCTTAAAGTTTAAAGGCACTTGTGCTGAAAAGACGAAGCCGTCACCTGACAAGGGTTGGGATGACTTTACGAGCAGGAGGACAAAACCACATAAAATAGCTTTCTGTAAGTGATGTATGAGTGATGAGCGTCAGAGGTGAACCGGCTCCAGTGCAAGAGCTGCAGAAGTGGGGAATAAATAAGCTGGACGGTCCAGATATTTGTGGGAGGGAGCCGTCTACAATATCTGGTGCTTAAGAAGGAGAAAGTAGATAAGATGGGAAAAGCTGGGCAAACAGAACAAATTTATACTCCATAAAACAGAGATAATCCTATTTATTCTGGGATTTTTTAGAACATGACATTTGGAGTGTTTGTTTTATGTTGTGAGGAAACAAAAACCTTAAAGTGTCACATAAAGGAGTGTCTTTTACATTTAATGTTTCATATTCTAACATTTTTAGAAAAAAAAACAAAAACAAGACTAAGTCTTTAATGTTCACTTTAAAATATGACTAAATTCAAGTTACTGTGGATTTATGGCAGACATTTACACAGTGAGAAGGCTTTAAATATAAAACCTTGAAAAAATTGAAAACAGATTGAAGGAAGGATGGAGGAAGATAAAAAAAACATGGATGAAAACAAAGGCCATAAGGAAATGAAGATGGAGTAAACAAAAAAAGAAACAACAACAATGTATGAAGGAAAAGAAAGGATGGATACAGAAGAAACAGTAGGGAAGAAGTAAAGAAATAAAGTAAAGAAGAGACATATTCAGGTGAGAGTATAAAGAGGAACAAGGACAAAGCATTTAGAAAAAAAAAGGAACATAAAAACTATCTTTCCATGCTTATCCAAATTGGAAAATACTTTAAACCAATTAAAAACTCTCCAGGTTGCACAGAAATCCTAGATATTTGACTTGGAGCAACTTTAATGCGATTGCTTTTAGTCAAAATGTTATAAAAAGAATAGCTTTTCATGTAAAACTGGTCATACAATGTACTAAATTTCCATGTAGATTAATCCATTTCATATGTTTTTCTATTAAAAACATCATGAAAGATAGAAAGGTAAAAAGGTCAGGGACTATGCAAAATTAGAGATGAGTAAATATCAATCTTTAATTGCATAAAAATATACTTTTTATAACCAATAAGACATTTTCTTTTCTAATTTGTAAGTCATAGTTTTAACAGATACTAAAACAAAAATTTACATCCTTGATTATGCAGAAGAAATGGTTCATCTGAAAAGTTTGGCAAGCAAATGGAGAAAAAAAATAAATAACTTCAATGGTTTGTGTTTTTATGTCTTGTAATATCTAGGAAAGACGGGGATATTTTTGGAATTAAAATCTGATCATTCCTGAGGGTTTACATATTTATAACCACTCCAAAGTTAGACAATGTTTTTGTAAACAATAGGTATAATGTCAAACACTAATTATTATGTCCTACCTGACAGAATAATTAAATGAAAAAATGAGAGTCTGAATCTTACTTATTTTTGATAAAACTGAATCTCACATGAAAAAAATACAATATATGACATTTATACGTCTTTAAATTCAAGTAAATACACTCCATCATAATATGAATGCATTCACAAGAAATAATCATAATATAAAATGCGTAAAAACAAAAATGAACCTGAACAGCTTCATAGTTAGCCTCATAATTAGCCTCGTGCTAGCGGTTAACTTCGCACCTAGCATTAACATCAACACGCTTATATAGCTCAAAATAAGCTCCTCCAAACATTATAACATAATCCAGTGTTGCATAAAACAACTAAAATAACCAACTTTATTCATACTAATTGTTGGTTCCACTCCAAGACTCAGAGAAGTGACTTTCTGTGATGTAGCATGTTGCGCTAGCTGTGTATAGCCTACACACCGAAAGGTCTGGTAACTGAAAACCACCACAAGGGGGCAACTTACTTTACAAACTGACAGGATACTGAAAAATGATAATTTATAGAGTTAATAATAAATGTAAATGGATATTTTAATATCTGGTAATTTGATTTGACCCAAGAAATTGCAGAGGAAACAAGTGGGCAATGGGATAATTAGTTCCTGGATTGGATTCCATGCTTTTTATGAATGGATGAAGGCCATAAAAGAAAATGTTAATTTTTATTTTCATTTAAAGACATAGCCCATATTTGTCATAGTTTTAGCTTTTTAGAGCTACCTGCTCAACAAACTGAACTTGAATAGGTGGCATACATGTTTTACTAGATCAGAAATGTCCTTAGTTAAAAAATAAAACTCCATGCCTTCCACTGCTTGTATAATCAACTCCAACCCATTCGTAATCCATTTAAATGTCCCTCATTTGACACTAATAAACGCTAAAACAAAAAAGAAATAACTACAAAAATATTTATTTGGCATGGGGATACAAATGGCAAATGTGTCACATTTATTTAAAACATTTATTTCCACTAACTGTGGTGAAATAAATTCTGTATTGAGACACATGAGGGTCGCATAGCTGCTAAAAGAACACTGAATCACTGCTTATCTTGCCGCTGTTTTCAAGTCTGCCTAAAATGGAACACCCTTCTGCTATTCATCATATGCTACTCAATTATGAATGTCTGAAAACTTGAATGTGCTGCAGTAATATATTTTCAGAAGATGAAGGAAGAAGGAGTTTTGCTTGGAAAGCTAAAGAAACACAAGCTGCTATTAGAGAGGGGAAAACATTTTTTAAACCAAATCAAACCTAAAAGAAAGCTTTAAAAGCTTACATTTAACACAAATATTAATTTATACTTAAATATTCATAATTTCACTCATTCTCCTTTATTCAGGATTAAATAGTGACGGCCAATCAGTTGCACAAGTTTCCAGACCTAACAAGCAAAGCTTTCTTGGAATAAAAAACATCTAAAGAAGCTTTATATCTACCCAATAAGGTCTTTTAATTATGGTACCATGTCTCTGCCTTTGTAGTTACAGAAGACGTCCAGTAGAAAGATTTGTTCTGACGAACTAGAAGCATAACTAGACCTTTTATCTCCAAAGAGAAAGTTTCCGATTTTATAGAACATACCCATTTTTACTGACAGAAAAACTAGAGTATTTTTTTCTTGTTTTAAATTTTGATTTTGTTTTCTTTGGTAATTTCGTCAATTTGCTTCTCGCTGGTTTGATTTTTTGCTGCGTTTCAGAAGGAAAATAATAGGGAGCACTGCCAATTAGTCATATAGAGTTAGACCAGTCCTTGACCTGTTGGGATGAAACCTTGCCACTAGCTTGCAGAGTCTCGTTATGTGGTTCATGTTTAATTAAAACCCCAAATTTCCCAACTTCAGAATCAGCTTGTCCTTGGAGAACCAGTGTTTTAATAAGCTTCTCATTGGCTCAAACACAGGATTACTCCCTGCTGACTCATATTGCAGAATGGTCTTTATTTACAAGTCTGGTTCCAGATTTCCGTTATTTAATCCATACTAAATTGTGCTATTACTCCCTTGGTTTGACTAATACAAAACAAACAGTCCTAGGTCAAATAAAGCCTCTGAATTCTTTGGTTTAATTTCAGCTTTAATCAACCTTGCATATTGTGTTGACTTTAAAAATAAAAAACTGCAAAACCAAACAACCTTGGACAAAAAAAAAAAAATTAATAAATGAGTCATAATATGTAGGATATAGTTCACCAAAAAGGTCCATAAAAGTTCAATAATTCATTGAGGCTGTCTTTTTGGTAACACAAATCAGGCTTACTGCACTGCCAATTTATTTATTGGCGCAATAAATGTTTAAATACGGTGGCCGACCCGCTGCGCAGCAAAAGAGAAAACATGCAAACAAAAAAAAAAAGAAACCCCCGAATGAAATGCAGCAAACAAAAAGGAAAACACCCCCGAATGAAATGCAGCAAACAAAAAGTGTTGAAAACGGAAGTGCTCCAGACCACTAGGGGGAGTCAAAGAAAATAGTATTCATTTCTATGGGACCAGATGCAAGATTCAGAGAAAGAAATTTGAAAGAAAGTAAAGGTACGTATTACTATATTTCTTTTTAGATACGCCGTCTTTTATAATTTTATAAATATTATTATAAATATTATAATAATATAATATCTCTTCTTTTAGAATATTATAAATATTATTATAAATATTATAATAATATAATATGTCTTCTTTTATAATATTATTAATATTATTATAAATATTATAATAATATAATATGTCTTCTTTAATAATATCTCTTCTTTTATAATATTTACAATATTATAAAAGACGGCATATCTGAAAAGAAATATAGTAATACGTACCTTTACTTTCTTTCAAATTTCTTTCTCTGAATCTTGCATCTGGTCCCATAGAAATGAATACTATTTTCTTTGACTCCCCCTAGTGGTCTGGAGCACTTCCGTTTTCAACACTTTTTGTTTGCTGCATTTCATTCGGGGGTGTTTTCTTTTTTGTTTGCTGCATTTCATTCGGGGGCGTCTTCTTTTTTGTTTGCGTCTCTCTTTTTGTTTGCTGCATTTCATTCGGGGGTGTCTTTTTTTTTATTTGCATGTTTTCTCTTTTGCTGCGCATTTGCACCTGTCGGCCACCATATTTAAAGGAGCCTTGGAGACCAATTGACCAACACAACATGTGCAATTGGTCCTAGTGGATGCTAAGTGCTGAACTATTTCAACATGAAATGCAACTATGTCAAATTTTCTGCAAGTTTAAAAAGGATTGCTGGCTGCCACAAATTGGAACAACAGCCACTGACCACATACCTGTAGTGCGATTTTCCATTTACGTTTACTTCAAAGTTAAATAAACAGAAACTTGATGGTCTAACCAGTCAGCTAACTTTTTTTGCGCCTCTTAAGGCTAAGTGAAACTTTATTGCCAGTTGACTGGATAATTTTTTTTTTTTACCACTGACTCACTTCTGTCTATACACCAGGATCCCACAACCATCCTATATATTTAAAGCTTTTTCGGGCTTAAATTTAATTCAAGGTGACATTAAAAAGGCCTTAGAAAGTCTTAAATTGGACTTGCTGAAACCTGCAGATACCCTGGCTTTGGCTTTGACCTTAACCTGCTCTGGTAGTCCTCAAGATAAGTTTCTGCAATGAGTCTTTGCATGGTTGACAGAAATTGGGTCCAATTTCAGAAAAATAAAATAAATTTTTGGGTGAATACTGAGCCTGAAATTTGATGGTGTTTGCAGTGTCTTTGTTGGACCTTAATGGGTGTAATAGGAATACAATTGGCTTCTCGTTTTCAGCTTTTTGAAAATACAAAACTTCTGCAGCAAGGCTGTGGCAGGTTATCTATGAAGTGGGGACCATGCATATAACTCTTGGCTAATCACTTGATAGCTGGAGCAACTGGCCCTTGCTGACCCATGCCCTGGTTTTGACCCCTCTCTCTGCATTAGCGGGGTTCTGAATAAGTTATCGTTATTTCCACTGCTGCTGCCACACGCATCATGTCCTGCTACAGGGATAAATCTTTTAACCAAGTACTGAGTGGAAAAAAAAGAAATGATTGCCTTCACACTAAAGGGGATTTTACAAATTGCTGCAATCAAACCACGTCCACATAGGTCATTTAGGTCGTTGAGAGTTTAGTGGGGTCTTCATCCAGTGTGAAAGGGGTCTTCATGTCTCTAGAGGTGTTTTGTAAGATGATCAGTTGGCTCTTTCAGAAAGTTGTGTTACATAGTGTGAGATACCAAAATGTTTGTCCCGAATATGTTGCTTCTTGTAAGAGGGATTGCTTTATGTAACAGTGCAAGTTGAAAACATAAAGTAGAAATAGCAGCTTGATAACAGATGCATAGTTTTTAACCACCTTCATCGAGTCCTTGCATGGATCAAATTGACAACTTTAGGAGAACACTGAAATCTGCACCGCAGAAAAGACTCCTGTGGAGAACTTCAGCGCAGAACAAAGAGAAAATGGCAGAACTACCAGCAGGGAGGCACTAAAAGTGTCAACTTCTAAAAAAATAAACGCTTTGATGGCTGCCATTTCTGCCAAAGTCATACATAATTTTTTCCTAAACAAAAGACTAACAGAATGCCATTTGTGCAACATTTTTAAATCCCAAAGTGCTTTAGATAACAGAGTGAGGTGAGGTGGGTTGAGATCGTAGGATATTTGCAAACAGAACTAGATGAACAAAATCCAGGAGTTCAGATATTCTTAATTAGGGATCTTGTCCTTTGACTATTTTTCAGAACGTTTAGCCTCTAGTAAAACTGTCCACACCTAAATTTTTTAAAATTTAATATCAACTAAAAATCTTGAGCTGAATTTACATCTCCAAACACAAATTAGTGCAACTGTGTTTGCTAAGCACATCAAACCTGACAAGTTGAAAATTCTTTAAGACAATAATAAGCAAATTATAAACTTTTGCTGTTTCTTTGGTTTTACCTGCTTATCAAACAAATTATTACCATTTTTTATTAAAGAAATACATGTAAATCATTGCACATCCAGAAGATTAAAAAAAACATCCTGTCACTTTTGTGTTAATAAAATATTTATTTAAATTTTGTTGGTGTAGAAAACAGTCTATTCTCTGCAACAAGAATGCGGTAGCTACGGGTCATCCTTTGAAATCATTTGCGCTACTTTAATCTATCCAGCATTAATGAATAATGATTGGTGAAAATGTGGGAAAGCTTTAGGGATATTAGACTAATAAAAATGCATGGTTGATGTTTAAATACCACAATTACCGACCATTTCTGCGTCAATAAAGTTTCTGAGTAGAAGGAATCTTAAGCTTATAGACTTTTTTCTCCCACTAGGATGAGATCAATATTTTCTTCAGATAAAAAATAAAAAAAGAGTCCTTGCTGAAGAAACATCCAGGGGAACTTGATGTCTATCTATCCATTCACTTAAGATTTATGGAGAACCAATGCTGTTATAGTTAAGAACAGATATAAAAATAAATTAAAGCTGCAAGCAGCATTGGAGGTCCCCACAGCTCAGCGCCGCTCTGGCCTTATGGGGTTCAGAGATGGAGCTTTCCAAGGGATAAAATCGTCACTTCCTGTTTTGTGGGGGTGGGGCTTAGATTATATCAGGCTATGACAACATGGGATCGTCAGGCATCCAACCAGTTTGGTGCCAGTTGAGGTTTTCATTTACTTTGGCGAGTACGACAAGTTTGCTGCTCGGCCACGACCCTGAACATATGTATGAAAACTTTGTTTTTTTGATAACTTTTAAAACTCCACCCCTTAACTGCATCCTAACTAAGCATGAAGCTGATAGGTTGAAATCCCTAGGATGAGTTTGTTAAAGTTCAAGGTGTGTAAAAGTGAAAAGTTGCCAAAATTTGCCCTCTGACCCAAAATGGAATGACAAAACAAAGAGGTTTAGTTAAGAATTGCTCCATTAAGTAAGTATAAATGTTAATGACATCCTGCACCAAAGCTTTGGATGAAAGCTGATTTACTTCACATATCACAGCATTACCGAAGTTTGAGACTTTAAAATGCTGAAAGTCCTGGTTCTCACCGACACCACCAGACAGGAAGATGCTTTTTAAATAATGAACATGGCATGTTGCATTTAATTGAACTTAAATAAAATATACTTATAAATGTGATTGCAATAGCAAACCAAAGATTGAAAAAAAGACATCAATGCCAGGGCAGGATCTAACAAATTATTTTGTACACTAATCAGAGGAGAAAAGAGGCAGATTTACTGTGTGGCTGCAAATCATAAGTACCGCAGGCAGGTGTGGTGATTTACAGACACAGACTCATTTCAATAATGACCAAAGTAGTCACCAGGAGCAGTGCAAATTAGCATAGAGTTGCAAACAAATAGACCTGTTAATAACCAGGAGGCTGTGATTCATCAGCTGCACAGTTTGTTTCCTATAGCCAAAACTCAGGATTTATAGGCACCAACCTGCACTTAACACCAACCACCCTGGCTCAGATGGGAAAAAATAATCACTGCGACTGCTATTTACATAAGTAAATTCATGCTTTCACATGAGTTGTATAAAGGTTTAAGCCCTTAATTTAAAAATGACATTAGCATAAAAAATACAGCTCTTACCAGTTTCTGAGACTACAAACTGATCATAAAGATAAAGGAAAATGTTGGAAAGCCAACATAATCTGACAGCTTTCTTTGTTAATTTTATAAAAACAAGCTGACTACTTTGTCTTGGTTCGTTCTGACACTGAATGTACAATTAAAAACGGCAAATCCTGCCTTCTCAGGCAGTGTGACTAAAGTGCTCGTCACAGAAATGGAAGCCAGACAGAATGCATTATGGCGCGGTTCATCTAATGGCTTCGAAAACTAGCAAACAAACAGAAACTATAATGGAAAAAAGTGATCTGACATGAAAGTAGATGTAAATCAGAGGGTGAGGCACTGTCATCATCTTGGACCAATTAATTTGAGTGTTTTTTGAATGCAGGCTTTCTGCACGCTGCGTCATTTTCAATGTTCCCCAGCAGTGCAACAATAGACTTTGTTTACAAAGAAGATCTCAAGTCAGAAGTGCAGGAAGTGATGCATGTGGACATAAAAAGCTTCGTCCTTGTTTAGTTTTCATGCAATACTTCATATACAACCTGTTCTACCTTATTCTCCTCACTCAAATAAGGTAGATTACACAAGTGAAAGGCAGAGTAAAACAACACCTGTGATCTCATAGCCAAAAATCTTTGCAGAATCATTCTATAAGTCAGAACATAGTTGAATTTCTACATAGTTTTTTTACTTTCTAATGGATAATCGGATTAAGCTTTACCTATTTTAGGTCAGGTAGGATTACCAAAGTTATACATTTGCAAAACACCAGAATCTTTAAAGATTTTTTACGACTTTCTACAAATTTTGAAGTTTACATACAATAAGATAAATATGCCTAAACAATTCGGAAGAAGACTTCTAAGCCTCTTTCAGGTTAACTCAACACAAGTGAAATAAAAATAAATGTTCTAAGAAAAAAATAACCGAATTGTGGACCTTCATAGGAGTGGTTTGTCAATTTCTAGACGTCTGAAGATACCATGTTCATCTGTTGGGGTACAACAGCTTGGAAATGTTCAGACATCAGGAAAATTACGAGTTCTGTGCCATTTTATTTTCTTTTTACAGTGACATAAGTTGAGGATATAGTTGGGCTGAAGGCCGATTCATCATCAAGGAAGAAAAAAAATTTTTTCGGGAAGAATGGGAGTTTTGGAGATAAACACCAGAAGGAAAAAAAGGGCAGCATACATAAAGAGCTAGCCATTTAGCTAACAAGATGGATAGCAAGATTGATAAATTGCTATCTAGATAGATACATTATATAACTAGCAAGATAGATTGATAGCTAGCAAGATAGGTAGCAAGATAGATAAGTAGCTAACTAGCTAACTAACGTAAAAATGAACATCACTGCTACATTGTGATGCTGCTGGGAGGCTCGTCGATGATGTAGGGCTTTCTCTTCCAGATACTCTTGTGATCTTATGCCCCAATTAAATATTAAACTGCAACAGAAATAATTAAATGGATTTCAAAAATCACAAAAAGTTGACCATAACTTCAGTTTTATGTGAATTTATTTATTTTTTTGTGTCTGTTATATTACTTTCCTGGTATCTTTTGCATTTTGATGAACCATCTAGGCATCATATGTTAGATTTTAATGCATCTTCTCCCTTGAAGAAGACTTTAGTGGCGTCAGCCAGAAATCAAACAATGGGTCATTATTGGGGCTTTTAGCTGCATAATGATGAAAAACTTATGACCCAATTAACACAAAAAGATCCCAGACACAAAATTAACTTTCTTTCTTCCATTTCCATCCAAGTTCCCAGAATTAAGACCATTAAAAATGCTATCTGCCACTTTAGAAGCACCGAAATGCATGAAAGCGGTTGCGATGTTTGATTTTATTGCAAACACCAAAAGGCTTTTATGCTAGAGTCAATAAAAAGCATAAAATAATTAGAAATGTAAAGCCAGGTATGACCACAGATTGATTTCCGCAAGCCTATGGGGAATAATTGATCAGAAAAACGGAGCATTAAGCCATGCCTGCCCTCTGAATCTGCGCCAACATCAATTTATGGTATGGTAATTTGCATACATGCTGTATTCAGAGGCTGTAAATAAACTATAATGGGAAATCAGGAAGAGTCTGAACACAACGTCCTTCATAATAATGGTCTTCCTTCATTTACATATACATTATATCAATGCAACACTCTTCAGACTAGATTAAAACTACATTCAGTGATTTTATGTGGGGGTGAATTGTAATTTTCACATCAGGAAAGTTTTTGAAGCTGTCTTGTGGACTTGCACTGACATCCGTTGTGATTCTTGAGCTCCTTTGTGGGTTTTCAGAAGCACTTTGTGACTTCTCAGTGTCAGAAGCACGACAAACCCGCTGACAATGGCACTCGAATACCACTTCTTCCAACAGAACTCTTACTTTGAAGTCCAGTCAGGGGATCAGGCAGAACATTTTAAGAAGTTAATCCCCAATTTCTGCTCAAAATGCACACCATCCGCTTAATGTTTACCGCAGAGAGGTTCTTTAATTGTCCTGATTTCACCAGTTCACACTTACAGAATCATGCAGAGATTTTAAGGAGACCACAGGGGAGACATACGCTCTGCTTTGAAATAAATCATGGTTGTTATGGCTGTTAAATCTTTTCATTTCATTAGCATACCTTTGAAAGGATAAAAACATATATATTTATACTTTCAGCTGTGACAAGGTCACCGTACCGCCAGTATGATAGATTAATTAAATTTACTGTCCTTAAAGTTTTTGAGGAACGTTATGGAAATACGGCCTTAATTACGTCTCATTTGAAGTGCCATGAAAGAAAAGAAAAGTCTTCTGTGAATTTCCCAATTCAGCTTTTTTGCTGCCATAAATAAGAAGACTTGGAAATGTATTCGGAAATGCCATCTCAGCTGCTGAAGCCATTTCCTCCTGGCATTAGTTTTGTCTTCTGAGAATGACTTTAAATAACTGAAATGCTCTTTGGCTCACTTAGCTGAAAAGAGGACGACTCATTCCTGCTTTGCTTGTTAGTTCTTTTAAAGTAATGACATGGATACAGGGAGAAAACCAGCAGAGCAGAATGCTGCAAGAAGAATTTTTTAAAGTTTCAGACTCCCCCCCAATTTTAGAATAAAGCTTGTAAAATCAAATTATTTATTTAAATGCTCATCTAGACCTAGAAAAACTAAGCATATAACATGGTTTTCTGGACTTTATCTGTGGAAACCCTAAAGAAGTTTATTGGTTATTTTAGTGGAAAGTGAAAATTGAGGTGTACCCTTGGAATAATTAAATACAAATATTTATTAAAAATATAGAGATATTTTTAATAACAGTTGTTTTTTAAAAGACAACTCAAAAAGTTTTTAAAAAACAATTTAAAAATTTGAGTAAAATCTTTCAAAAAGCAGTGTAAATGTAACAGAAAGTGTCTGTTGGACGGTGTCCCATTGTCGCCCACTTTCTCTGAGACAGACGGTGCTAATGGCATGAAATACATTAGCACAAATGCCTCCAAATTTAATCCATTGAACATGAATTGCTTCAAGTTCAACACGATTTCCAACAATGCTCGACGATCAACTTTTCCACACGTCTGGTGTGTCAGTGCAAACCCCTTTGAATGCCTTCTGATTCTCTGGCTAATTCAAAGTACAAAGCAGCCAGTCAGGGCTAAAATTAAAGTTCAAAGGGCACCAACTGCAACAGCACACTTAGAAAAATCAAATATTGGCACAAGCAGCCAACCCTTTTTCGGAGAATTACACGTCACGGTGGGGAATTAAAAGTCAAAACGGAGATTCGCGGGGCTTTGATGCCTAGGACCTTGATCAAATATTGATTGTATGGAATCGTGGTGGAAGTTGAAACTGGACAGAAATCCCCAAATCCACGCTGCGGAATACGGGAGACGCAGGCTTCTGTGATTTAAATATCATTTCCTTGAGTGAGATTAGCGCGTCCTTCAAGCCCCGTCAGCTCCTGCTGAAAAGAACCTGCCAAAAGGAAGGAAGTTAGGAGTTTAATTTGTAACTTTCTGCTCCTCTTTCATTTCCACATTGCTGGTTCACCCCAAAATCTCACACACCCACAAACACGCACACACCCACACACAGGCTTGATATGAGTAATAGCACTCGGGGTTTGGATTTATCACCACAGACACCCCATGGGAGGAGTGGTAAAAATGCATACAACTTAAAGCAACTTTTGAATAATGTAGATTTACAATTCAAATGGCAGCACTCTCCTCTACATTAGCTCTATTCCAGGAAGTTGGTTTTAATGAGTGAAAGTAGCAGTAATTAATGTTCTCCTGTGATGGGTTTATGTTTATGCACATTATTCCCACAAGCTTCTGGATTTTATTGGAAATTTACGAGATAGAAAATTATGAAGGGGCACACAAAAGAAGAGCCAAAAGAAAATGAAATTAGTTTGTAAGTTTAAGTTTAGTTTAAGTTTATTATTTGGTCAAAAGTCTCAAAAGGTTTGCATAGATAGCTGGCTAGCTGTCTTAAGCTAAGCTAGCTAGCTATCTAGCTAGCCAGGTAGTTAGCTTAGATATATCTAGCTAGGTAGATGTATAAATGATTCAAACAAGTTATCTTTTTTTTTACTTTAATCTCTAGCAGCATAATTTCAAAAGCTCTAATCTTGAATTTGAGCACAAATGCATGGCATGCGTCTGTATATATCTTTAAAATATAAAATCATATGTACATGGGTTAGTGCCTTTTACAGCTATGATTCACCAACAGGATAGAAGTTTGTGTTCTTCAACAGCATCTTATAAAATTAGAGCTTGTTGTTATTTTCTGATTTATGTATTTAAAGCAAACTTCTAAAATATTAGAAAGGGATGCCATGTCTTGTTTACCCTCTGATAAAGTGAATAAGTGAAGTAAACCTCCATCACTTCACATTTATTCCC
This sequence comes from Gambusia affinis, assembly GCF_019740435.1. NCBI lineage: Eukaryota > Metazoa > Chordata > Actinopteri > Cyprinodontiformes > Poeciliidae > Gambusia > Gambusia affinis. The sequence continues at coordinate 3,463,128 of NC_057888.1, forward strand.
CTGGAGAATCATTAAAAGATGAAAATTCATAAAAGCTTCAGCTGTATACATATTATTTTCTGAGAATTGATAAAAAAAAAAAAATACAAAAAACGTTATTATGATCCCCACAAGCAGTAGTGCCTGCTGCTGCATGCATTGTGCGTACCTCCAGATTTTCCTTTAAGCTTTTTTATTTTCTAACGATCTTTACTATTAAGAAAATTATGAAGAAAATAAAATCTTGTGTCAAAACATCTTGAACATAGCCCACATCTATGCGAGTCTGTGGGGGTGGGCTCTTCCTAAGCTTAAATGTTATTGGTCAGTTTACTTTTATTTGGCAGGTTGGCGCTTTTTGTGTAAACTAAAAATGAAGGAGCTGATTTTGATCCCCCCTGGAGTTCAAAGAGCGGTCGAGTGAATCCTACCTCACCTTTTTACTGCGTGCGCAGTTCAGGCAGGGTTGCCAGTTTATGAGTATCTTTCTTTGTGGTTTTATGAAGTGAAGAGCTGATTGGTCACCTGGCTGGCCGACCGTGACATCTGCCACACTCTTCTTGACCGTCACGCTACGACTGCAGGTTAAACAGTTAAATCTAGTCAAAATATTTGCCAAAAGAGTTGAAATGAAGCAAACATTGTTCTTCAGTCTCAGAAACGTCACCTGAACCTGGGAATATCCATCCTCCACCTCCCATGGATCAGACAGGTAGGCTTTGCTATCCTGCCTTTATTATTTAGTATACTTTGCTAAAAAAACCAAAAACAAAAACAACCAGCTGAATAGGTCCTCTGTTCTTGTGAGCTATGCTCATTACACGCATGTATTTGTGTGGTTTAGGTTTGTGCGACATGCACATTATGCGCGTTGGAGATGTGGTTCTGTTCTTGTGGGTCAGGTGCAGTGGTAAAATTGTGCATATCCTCTGATGATATCTTGCAGGCGCCCTTGCCCGCAAGATTATTCAATTTAGTCAATTTAAGAGTGTGATTTTTAAAAAATGTATCTGATTTTTTGCTCCTGTACAACTTTCAGTGCATAGAGCACCACTTGTTTACCTTATTATTTAGGTTCTTCTTGCTTTAGCAGCTGGAGAAAGAGGACCTCCCACATCAGTTTCTTTTATTGTGTGCGGCTCCATGTGCATACGAGAAAAATCTTTGTGAGCAAAATATATCAACAGAAAAAAGCCTTAAGCCTCCTTCTCATGAGACCCTCATTATGTGTGGAGCTTAGGTAATTAATGAACTGTGAACAACCTCTGCGCTTTGTGAATTGTACTATAAAATAAGAAAATTTCTCCATCAGTGACCTGAATACATTTCTATATTTATCGTGGAATGACTTGCTTTGATTCACTGTGTGGCTCACAGCTTGAATATTGTCTAAATTAAATAACCTTTAATAACAAAAAAAATGACTTTTTTGACTACCCTGACCATGTTTCTCTGTAAAAAGGAAGTAGAATAGAAAAATAAAGACCCAGTCAGACTACACTTGTTTGTTTTTCTCATTTTTACCCGATGCATAACCTTGTCAGTCAAAAGAAAGGTCTTGAGAATTCAATAAAACAATACACAAGTCTCAAAGCCTTTGGATTTTTACAGCTAATGACCCGTTTCCATTATTTTTCCATCATGTAGCTGCTGGTAAAGGAAAAAATGTGTCAGATAATACAATAGAAAATGCACTGAAAACAATTTTTTCATAACTGCAGATGTCTGAATATTGTATTGAAATTTTATGTGGTAGATGTAATGTAATGCATATTTGTAGAGTAGAAAAAAATGAGGGTCGGCATAATAAAAATAAAAGTTTCTACTGTATTTCCATACACCACCCTCCACTCTAATACCCTGAAATAAAGTCTATAGGAGCCAAGTGAAGGGAAAATCATAGTAGCGTTATGTGACTATGTCCAAAGCTTGGAAAATTTCAAATCAATGCTTCATGGAAAAAGGGGCAAACTCCAAACCTTCCAAGGCATGCCTTATTGTAACTTTGGAGGAGCTGCAGAGATCTATAGCTCTTCCAGAACAGAACAGATTTAGAAAGTTATTGAAGGTTTGCAAGACATAAGAAATAGAGTTAAAGTTTCAACGAGCCAAGTAGGAAACCAAAAATACTAAACATAAAAAAAAAAAAATGTTAACAGGAAAATTATAAGACAAATGGAAATTTATTAGAAGTATTCATGGCAGTATACCAATAATTTCACCACTATGTGATTTGCTAATAAAATGCAGGACACTGAGGTCATATAAGACAAAAAATAATTTTGATCTACAATGTAAACAATCAAGGTTTGCACTTACTGAAACAAGTGCAAATTTGATAGCACACACAAACCTGATCTACAAACAACATATACAGTAGTACTGCATCAGTAAACTGAGGCACAAGCCCAATAAATGTAACATCTCTCCCTTATTGAATGTGCAAAACATTATGCTGATCATCAGAAAGTGCAAAATTCTGGGATGAGGATGTGCAAATGTCACAAGTTACCAACCGCAATGCAATTTACGAAACCTGGACCAGCCGGTGCCGTTTTTGCATCTACATTTAGCGCGTTTGAAAAGGAGGCGCAAACAGGCACGCAAAGATGTCTGCGGTCACCATGGGGAGCAATAAGCAAAGACACAATGACATCAGTCACAGAATGTCAAAGATTTGGAACATTTAAATAATTTAAGCTAGTAAAATATAGATTCAGTTATTATTACAGAATAATTTCATTACTAATAGCTTAAATTTCAAATTAATTAGAAATGTGTCCCATGACCTGAATATTCAAATGCTGGCCACCAAATCTGACTGATCTTGAGCTTTCTAAGTATTAGACTTCCAGCTAAAGTTGCCGCCAAGGTTCTAGAAAGGTTCTCCTAAGTATTCATGGAGGGGATTCTGAGCGTAAATTAGATTTATTTTTATGGGGGGGGGGAGGGAATAAATCATTACCCTTCTCTTTATACAGTTATGACCCACTTTGTGCTAGTCACATAAAATCAAAATAAGTACATTAAAGTTTGTGGCTGTAAAGTGACAAAATTAAAAAGTTCAAGGTGTATAAATACAGCTGCAAGGCGCTGTGACTTAGTCGTTGGTTGTGTATTGACAGTCATGAACTTTCTTTTCCCCATGTCTCCATAAGCTGTGCGCCGTTAACTCTATTTTACCGTGGCATGACTGAAGCAGAAATGGAGCTTAAATGACAGAATAAATGTCAGTGCTGTCTGGACAAAATAAGCTTTTTAGAAAGGAAGAGTGAGGGGCATTTTTTTTTTTAATGTACAAAAAGCTTTTCCGGATTAAAAGCCACAAGCCTGTTCCTGTTTTCATCCACAATATGTGACACTGAGCCATACACTAAACACTTTCCACACCACCGCAGGCTGTCTGTGGGGGCATTTGGGAGCAAGAGTGGAAAACTGAACAACTTTACTCACTTTTCTCCTTTTTGCAGTCACTGACTTACATTTCCTAAGCAACTGAAAAAATAAACTTGCTCTAAAATATGCAAATGTTTTCACATTTGGTGTCTCTACAAACAAATGGGTTTTGCATCCCAGAAATCTCTGTTTAGCACTACTTGATTCTCATTGTGACCTTATAGTTTATATGTCCATGTACATATCCTGGGGTCTCCTCTGAAGCAGTTAAATGTTTTATTATTTCTTCTGTTTTGGCTGTTTTGACTTCTTGAATTTTATTTGCTTTGCATCTTTTGTCTCATATGAATGTACTAAAGAAACCATGGATAGAAATTCAGCCGCCTCAGTAAGATGTAAATGGTGCAGCAGGGAAATTTTGGGTTTTATGTTGGAATTCCTTTTTATCTGCAAGATTATTCTCAGCCAAAATGCTCCATTAACAGTTTGAGGCACAAACAGATTGATGATCCTCTTTTTTATTCTCTGGCAACCAAATAAGAGTGTTTCCACACCTGATAGTCCAATAGACTCGGTTTGATTTAGGACCAAAATTGCAACATTTGTTACATTTTCAGCTGGTGTGGTTCACCCTCACCCTGCACTGTGTTAGATTTTTCAAACCCCTTGAAAAGTTTGTTCCCTTTCTCGCCTGTGGGGGCGCTGCACCAAAAACCACTGAAGGAAACAACTTGAAAACATCCAAAGAAGACACAGAGATACTTCCTTCAACACAAAATATAAACAAAAATTGAGTAGCGTCAGATTTTAGTGGTTCATTTTTCTCTGTGAAAAATCAAGAGACATTTCTCCAGCTAGTGCTGGACTTGCGTGTTTGTTTCGGTTGTATTTACCCAGAATGCCCTGTTCTGTAATCCACTTCAGGCTTTTGGAGCAGTCTCTGGTCCACTTGGTGTTCACATTTACATTTGAACCGCACCAGAGTTCACTTCAGCTCAACTAGAGTTCGCCTTTTTGGTCCGCATCAGAGTTTGACTGCACATCTACACCTCCCCCGAAAAAATTTACTTTCTTAACGAACTGGAGTTCAATTAAAGCAGAGTAAACAGGGTGGTGTGAATGTTTCCAACCATTTTCATGCTTTCTGATGATCAGTTGATCACTTTTATCAGCGCTGTTACCCTCCCTCTTAAATCCTGTGGAAGCAGTAATGATTTATTTCCACTATTACTGATTGTTTAAAATACGTTGGCAGTTGCAGTACCATGTCAGCAGGCTGGAGAAATTGTGTTTTATGATGCAAGAAGGTCTGCTTTGTGACAGAAATAGCTGGTAAAAATTAAGCTGGTCTTTAAATACATTTAAGAAATGTTAGACCTTTAATACCTCTGTTACAAGCCCTTGACAATACAGCAGTCCTCACAGTTTCTCTGGCGATAAAACATTAAAACTGTCAATCTAGGTGGAAAAGAATAATACAGAACTGCCACCGGGGCAGTTAAAGAGGAATAACTTATGGCTAGCCCACAACACTTATTGCAGTTTATGAAACATCCTTCCCCAAAAGGCTTAAATGTGTATCCTGCACTTCCTGTGAACCGACAGCGTAAAGAGTGAATGCACAAAACAGATAAATAAGTAAACACACACTCAGCTTGATATTCTCTGTACACACCCACCTCCTTTCATATTGTTGAGGCCGGTTTCATACAAGGTGAGAAGAAATACCCTTCCAGACTTCAGAAGTGCATTTGATATCTCAAGCTGGACATTTGCACATAAATAATAGATTCTATGATTTTTATTATTTAAAAATGAATGGAGGTCCCTTCTTCCTTCTCTTTTTCTTTGAGGACAGTTTGCTATTCATCAGCTTTAAGAGCAAGCAGGCCCAGACACCAAGAAGGCAACAGACTGTACCGAAGGCACAAACTGAGCACTCAATGTGCTTTAGGAGGTATTCGGGATTTATCATCCAGCTCTGTTAATGGCAGAAGTGAAAATAAAATCCCCATTCCTACTACAGACACTTCCACACCCCTATTTTCTCCCGTCAATCAATCCCTCTTTTTCAGCTTGGTAATTGTTCTTTATTATTTACCATCTTTATCCTGGATATAAAACTCCCAGCAGTCAAAAAGTCAACTTTTTCTTTCCTTTGGAGAGTCTGACTCAATGTTTGAATAGCATTGATCTTTAGTGTTTATACACAAAAATGAGTTTAACAAATTCAGTTTGAATGAAATGAAGGCCATTAAGTTCTAGAGTCTTACATTTCTTCAATTATGGAGTTTAAGAGGTCTTTAGGAGAGGTTATGAAGTGAGCAAGATAATATTTTCATTGCATTCTTAATTTTCAATCATGACATTATGAAAAAAGAAAAATACTATTGCCTCTAAAGATTATTTGAACTTGAAATAAACATAGATACGTAGGATTCACAAATCAAGTCTGTAAACCAAGACCATGTTTTTATTTTCCTTATTGCTTTCATAAAAATCACACTGGTATTTGTATGGGGGAATTTTTCTGCCATAATTCGAGAGGACTTGTTTTCAGTCTGAAAGCGAAATTTCACGTCTTTTGTACTCAAAACTTCTGCTCTCTTTCCAATATTCGCTGTGCTTTTTCAAACCTTTCCACTCACGCTCAAAACTTGTCTTTGCTTGGATCAAATCTCCGCTTGCAGACCTTTATGCTCGCTTGTGAACCATTTTCTGCTCGCAGTTGGAACAGAAAAGCACCATCGCCTGGCAACCTCTCAGCCAATAGAATGAAAGTGTTGTACTGGGTGCGTTTCTTTCCTTCTAGTGGGTGTGCCTGTGTGGTTACTATTAATTGTAGCAAATGTCAATATAGTTTAATAGTTTGGATAGTTGTGAGATTTATGAATTTTTAGACTTTATAGATAAAAAAACAGCCAATCTCTTATGTGTAATAGAAAAAAAATGGTTGCAAAGTTGTGGATGCATAAACAGCAAAATGCAGTTTGGCAACTTCTTATAATCATAGAAAAAATGCTTCTTTTTTTGCAGATTTTATTCCAAAGTGAAATGATTACTTAATTAACTGTTGAATTAATTAGTGTGTCACAAAAATAACATCTTGCAAATAGTCTAAAAAATAGACTCTATAGTTGCCAAATCAATAATAATTATAATCTATACAATATGTGTTGTAATAGTTCATCTTCCCACAGCTTTTGCTTTTTTTATCCAGCCCACCTATTTCTCAGTGTCTTTAAATATGTGGTATTAGCAGAGTCCCTAACTGAGCTTTGAACACTGTTGTGCAATTACATTCTCCCCTTCCTAACAAAGAGCGTAAGGTTGAACAGCTTGAAGCCAAAGACTTCCAACACGACCATTTGCCTGTGCCAGTTGGAAGGAATCACTTTAAATAATGCAGCCGCACTCAGCATCTCTATAATTGAACTTCAATAATGACGAGAACTCCTATCACGCTGGCTGGACTTGCTCCTGACAGGTCTCAGTAAAGTACACGGTGACAGCCATTGTTAAAACTCCACTCAAATATTGTGCAAAAAGCTCTGCAGTGGCAGCTTGTTTTCTGTGTTTTGTGATGCATTACAAGCACTTTGAAGGCTCCTCCAAAGTGCTATAAGACTGGAAAGGAAGAAAAGGTAAAGTCCATAACAGCACAGACTTTCTGTCATACATTTATCTTGCCAAAAGTGAGCAATGCCATTGTGATATTCCCCCAGATCAAACATCTTAAACATTGATTTGTTTTAGTAAGAAAGTAAGAAAAAAAATCACACACCATGTCCTCTAAAAGCTGAAATACTGAAAGTGTGTTTATTTTTTAGTGTGATGCAAATATGTGAATAAAACGTACTATAAGCTGCCTAAAGTTAAGGACCGTATCAAATCATGTTCCACCTTTAACTTCAGAACAGTTTCAGAAAACACTTGGAAAGATTACAGAATTACCAGTTTTCAGGATATAGTACTATTCCTATTCTAGGTTTCTCAATCTTTGTTAGCCAATTTTTAAAACGTAAATATAAAGGTGCACTATGATTTGTTGCTATTATTTCTACGATGGTCAGATTTAAGAGACTAAGGAAGAGGATGAACAATGGACAAGCAAATGGGTGAATGGACAGATTAGATGTAAACAAGTAGAAGGATAAGTGGACATATGACTGGCTGTGGACAGACAAACAGACATATCAATTGTTGGATGGATGGACAAGCCAATTGTTGGATGGATGAGGTGCAAGAGATGGATGGACAAGCCTATGACTGTTTATTGGGTGGAGAACCCAATAAACAGACAGACCTGGGTTTGAAATAATAACCAAATCGGTGATTCGATGGACAATGATCAAATGTTTGGACAGACAGACCAAAGGTCAACGCTTGGACCGACAAACCAGTGGATGGAGAAATGGATCAACTAATTGAGAGATGGATGAGTAGCTGAATGGAATAATGAATGGTCAGATGGTTGGACAAAGAAACTGATTAGAAGGGTTAGACACAGATGATTGAAAGAATGGAGAAACTGATGGATAAGCAGATTGATGGATATAATTTTTACTCAATAGGGCAGGGAATGAAATTTGGATTTAGACCTGGGAAATGCCTGAATTCAGACTATTTCAGAAAAATTCTGGAAGCGGAACTGATTGAGTGGGATTTGATAAACTTACAGGCCATTTGATACTTCCTTTGCAGGTATTAAATGAAAACCATTAATTCACCATACACCACTGATTAATGTATGCCGAATAAACGATGGAGAGCTCATACTGCTGGATTGTTATGAGTGGGATAACAGTGTGTTTTTGGCATGTTTAACCACAGGATTTCATGGTCATGAAATGCAGCTTAACATAAAACATGGCACTAAAATTAAACCCAAACTGTGAGGATGCAATCCGATGTTTCAGTTTCACTTAAGAAGTGCAGCGTGTCATGCAAGTTCCAGAGGTTTATGCATGTTTTCCCCGATTCTCAGCGAACATTATTAGTCACGCTGGAAACACTTCCTTGGGGAGATGATGAAGGAAGTCATTTGCCTGTATTGGTGGAAATTTTTTTATTTTTTTTTCTCCTACCCTGTCTCCTGCTGTCTTTATCTGACTTCCACCAACTGTGTGTGTGTGTGGGTGTGTGTGTGTGTGTGTGACTGAGAACCAATCCAGCAACATATTAATTTGAACCCTGCTTGCCAAGCGTGCTGGTTGCAGCAGTGCTACAGCCGGGAAGGCATCATTTTGGCTTCAGTGTTCCAGCGCCAAATGAATTACACTGACAGCTATTTACTGACCCAATTTTTAAAAATGAATTGCAAGAATCATCGTCTTTAGTAACAAGCATGGTGAGTATGGGAAGTGCGACACGATGACACCTAATCTACCCAAGAACCATGCGCATTCAGGGATCATTATTTTAACTTTGGGTGTCTCGCGCTACAAAACGAACCAAATGAGAACCACACAGGTGGTGAAAAGTCTGACTGTGAAACAGTCAAGTAGCGGCATATTTAGTTCCAATCATCTGCATGCATTTTCAACGCTTCTGGATATCTTACCGGGAAAAAAGTACAGATGTTTTGAATTACTTTTTGTGACAATGTCAAGGATTTTTTTTTTTGCACAGATCTTAAAGGGGAGAGCTGCAATTATTATTTTTTAAGTTGTCATGTAATGCTCTGACGCTTGGGCTAATTTTAATCTAGCTTCTAGCCCCATTTATTTCATGTACGTCCCAGGGGTTAGCAGTGTCCTGTATCACTTAGTTATGTAAGTGAAGGACAAGGTGGTGGGGCTAACTGCCCTTGTAAGAGGAAATTTGTTTAAGGAACAATTTTTCCATGATTTCCCTAAGAATTTATTCAAATTCAGTCAAAAATGGCTACTAAACACTGAATAAAAGATGTTTCACCTCTAAAAAGTTTTATGCCAGGTCTGGAAGATGACTAAAACCTCTGAGTAAAATATAAAAAATTCTGATTTTAATCTCAAAATTCTGTGGAAAAAACTCAGAAGTTGAAGACAATTCAATATTTTTACTTTGAAAAACTTAATTTGATTACTTATATCAAATCAACTCAATTTAGGTTGGATAAGCTCTTTTCTTTTTTCAGTGTAGAAGCTTGTTTTCAGTTAATAATAGCTATTATTAACTGAAATAATAGCAATTATTTCAGTTAATAAATTTAGTGAATTTAGTAATTAACTAAATTGCTAAATTTAGTTAATTTAGCAATTAACTAAATTGCTAAATTTAGTTAATTTAGCAATTAACTAAATTGCTAAATTTAGTTAATTTAGCAATTAACTAAATCAATTGCTAAATATTGATTTTTACCCGTGGAATACTAATTCCTCAGGCAGATTATTTCACTCAGACATTTTCCCCCAGTAGATTTTCATCAATATTAAGAAAATATTAACATAAATGAAGATATATCTTGCTGAAAAGTTACCTGTAAGTTAATTTTGTGTTATTCCAAGTGTACTAAGAAATTTGCACTAGAAACTAGAGCTAAAATATTTGGTAAAATTGTGTTTTTGCAGTGTGAGAGCAGACATAATGTGATCTAATCCCATGCAGTGGACAAACAAGACAGCCGTTTCCCTGGCATTGCTTTCCTCATGGGAGATTACGCATCTCACTTTTTCATCACCGCATTTCGACTTTGGCGCCCCAGCACTTATGAGACAAACCTAACGTCTCATCCTGAAGCTTCGGACTGGCCAGGAAAAAGAAGAGCACCTCCAGTAACTGTGTCACCTACACAGCGTTTGGTTTTAACAAGCAGGCATGATGTAGAAGCACAACGTGAGATGGATGTTCACCTTTCTTTCTTTGTATTAAGGAACAATTTAGAAGAGAAGGTTGAAGCAATAATCACCAACACTCTCTAAGGTTGAGGCAGCGAGTTGCACTCAGATGGACAGAGTAGAAATGTAATATAGCGCAGCTGCAGAAGACAATTTCGAGCCTTCAGTGAGTTGTGGCGGCCTCCTCGCCGGAGCCCTCCTGGCTGTTGTGTTCATCCCCATCCACTTCCTCAATATACTTCAAACTCCTTTAGGCCTGAGCTTATATTCTGGCCTGCTTCATCTCTCCACAGTATTTACTGTGCCTCTATCCTTCCCCACTACTAGCTCAAATCTTTGCCAAATGCTCGTCTGACAACCTATCTCTCAGCTTCAGCGGCAGATGAGCAATATGGACTCATTCGGTGGCAGCAGCCCCCGTGGCACTGACAGGAGCGGCGGCCGTGTCTGCCAGGACTTATTACTCGCAAAAGATTGCTGATCAAATTGTCAAACTATCCAAACTTTGAAAGGTTTTTTTTTTCCTTCCACTGCAACCTGGTGACATGCGACCTCATTTCCCCCCGTTTTTTTAGGGGAAAGTGTTTCTGACATTCCCCAGGAAAGGTTTTCAGAAATTTCAAGGTTTATCAAAATGTGAACAGCTTAAAAATTTATTTCATTTGGACTTTCTGTTTGTAAATATTTTTGTTTTATTTGGCATGTCAAAGAAAAATATGTCATATTTTCACTATGTTATTTTCTTTGTTAACTATATCTATAAAAGTCAGAGTTACAAACTAAATATTTAATTCACCAGTTAAAATATTTAGCTTTATTTAGGTTGGCAGTTGAATATTTAGCTACAAGCTAAATATTGCTAGCAACCTAGCTTAATATCTAGCAAGGCAACCTAGCTAAGTTGCCTTGTTAATTTTACTATCAAACAGTTTAAGGTTTATCAAAATGCAAATAACTTAAATTTATTTGACTATTTGGATTCTTTTGCCTTTAAAGTCTCATGGTAACTTTAGAAGCCTACTTATTTACGTAAATACATGCTAGTATTGCTGTTAATTCTTTACTGTGTATCAAATGGTACGTCATGAAAGATCAACAAAAAGTAACGCATACAATGCAAAAAAACAAAATTTTACTGAGTATTTTTATCTAGTTTCTAGAGCAAATATCTTATTACACTTGAATTAAGACAAAAGTACATTAGAAGCAACTTTTCAGCAAATTACAGGAGCTTGTTTTAAGTCATTAATTCCTTAAAATTGATTCAGAAAAACTGTTTTCTGAATTGAATTGTGACCTTAAAAATCAGAATTGAAAGTCTTACAGTACTTTTTAAATTTTTATTTATTCAAAATGATGCATAATTTTCTTTTTATATCAAAAATATGCAGTACTTTGTGTGCATCACAAAGCACACTGAAGTGGTGGTTGTAGCTACACAAAATGTTTAAATAAAAATTTATTAATTGCAGGAATTTCTTCCTCTTGTTAAGACATAAACTAATAGTTTGACTTGCAATACGTTAAATTCCAGACAGGACAGATGCATTCAATAATTATATACTGCTTTAACACTCATCAGCGAAATGACCGCCCCCTCAAATAAGTATTTTTAATCTCTTTCATTAGGGCGGCATTACGGCTTTGGCAAACTGATTAGACGCCTCAGTCCCACTGATTGTTGTTAATAGCAACCTGTACAGCAGCGGCGCAGGCAGATTGAGTGTGGCTTGCTTTGTTCAAGCAACGTCTGTTTTAATTACAGCTTCATTCAGATCAATGCAGCATTGATACTGTGATCAGCATTCAGTTCCGAGTGTTCCTTAAAGACTCTCCTTGTTTTGGCGCAGATTTTTGATTGTGAAGAGGATTTCACAGGATTAATGAAAGATTATTCTTCTCTGATTTAGCACTTTGGAATGTTCCCCCCTAATCAAAACTCATAAGAAGGACTCTAAAATACGTGGAATCCATTTTTTTTCTTTTCTCTTTATGGTTACTGGCTGGCTTCTTAAAAAGCCAATTTTGGCATATTGCCACAGGAAGTGATAAAAACAAAGATTAAATGTTCTAGATTTTTAAAAAAATGCATTTGATGTGATGCATATCACAGTATTTCTCTCATACAAGCAAATGAAGTGAATGAGGGAGCAGGAGGCAGAGCGTGGCTCCAGATGCCATCTTTTAGGCCTGACCTCCCTCAGGATAGTCTCGTCTTGTCTTGAGCTGGATGATCCAGCGAGCGACAGTCTGGTGATTCCATTAGCTCAACCTCTAATAGCATGCTACACCTGGGTCCTTGTGGTTCGGCAAAAACATCCTTATTCATCCATTCCTCCTCAATCATTCCTGTGCTTTAGAAAATATTGAAAAAAGGAAAACAAATACAAGTCTGTTTTTCTTGGATGAAGAAGATGATTGAAATGTTTTCTTTTAAAGGTTATCCCTTATGCCTCCTTGAACAGGTTAGGATAGATTTACATACAGTACAAAACATGTTCTTTACATTTTTTTTGCACAAACTCATTCTTAAATAATGAGATTTCAGGCTATTTTGAGCTCCTTTTAGAATAAACTGTTTTAGGGTATCTTGTCACTTTAAATTAATATCAGCTACTGCTCTCCACTTGCACATGAAAATGGCTGCAAAGAGATGAGCAAATATACAACCGTATGTGTTTGAAAAGCAGAAGTGGAACCTTCTGCACAACCAACAAGAATGCAGCAAGTGGTTTCTGGATGGTAAGTCAACAATAAAACACTTGTTTTCCAGCAGCCATTGTACAGTGCATATGCTCCGCAAAAACAAAATCTTACCAAGTGTTTTTCTCTAGTTTCAAGTGCAAATATCTGATGGAGATATTTTCACTTGAAACTAGTACAATTTTAGTAATTATTCTGACAATTCTTCAATTAAATTTGATGAAGTAATTGGCACATTCTTCAAGTTTCTCATTCAGCCACCTAAGCCCTTCTTTTTTTTTTCTTCACAATATTAGAAATGCATTAAAAGATGGACAAGAATAATTCAATTCCTTTGTTTTAAAATAATAATAAGAAAAACATTTAATTTCCTAAAAGTTAAAAACATTCTTTTAGTGAACCTGAACCAGGTGAAGCTAAAACTACGCAATTCAAGGAGTTTTGCCTAAAACATATTTACAAATTTATTTATGTATTTTTTTATCTTAAATGGAAAACATATCTATATTTAAATTTTGCACGTTTGGGTTAATTGCCACTCATCTTGTTCCATCAACAAATTGGCATTTTCTGAGTTAACAATTAATCAATCACTAAATTTGCGATTAATTATGATTAATCGTTTGAACCTGGCATGTAATTATTTAAACAGATGAATGCGGCCCATTCAGACATCTGGAAATTATTCCCGAGATTGACCAAGATTTACTACTCTGAATATGTTGTTCTTTCAGCAAAAAGCCTTTTGTTAGTCTGTGAAATCCAGTTAATGATTAATCTATTACAAAGTTAGCGATTTATCACAATTAATCCAATTAATCGTTCCTGCCCTACATATCATTGCTTGAACAAATGAATGCGGCACTTCCAATTGTTCCTAGGTTGAACCATACCTACTGCTCTGAATATGTTTTTTCAGCAAATTGCCTGTTTTTGAGTCTGTATAATCCAGTTAATGATTAATCTATAACTAAGTTAGTGATTAATCACGATTAATCGTTTCAACTCTACATATAATTGTTTGAACAGATGCACTGAACAGCTTCAAGCATCTGAAAATTGTTGAACCAGACTTGTGCAGCTCCACAATCCTCTTCCTGACATTCTGAGTGATTTTATTAACAGGTTTGTGTGCAACGACGAGTTACCTTTCAGGTAAAATAAAGTTAATGCCAACATGTTTCTTCTCCATAGGCATCTATGTTGATGCCCATCATTTTTCCTTTCATATCAGCAGTTTACCTGTAATGGCCTTGTAAAGTATCCTTACTTCCCTTTTCTGTTGGCAAGCTGCAGTGGAAATGCTTCAGTGTCCCACAGAGCGCGGGTCAGGCTGAGGTGCCATGATTGACGCCCGACTCCAAGCAGCCGTTCCACCTCTTGCTTAGCAAAGCCGGTGCCAAGAGGATTAAAAATGGAGTCCTCTAGGGCCACGCCATGCCATCTGGTCAGAGTTGATCTGGGAGCGGGGCTGTCAAACAGGACTGCTGAGTGCAGGAAACACTGAAATACAGCTTTCAGTCTCCACAACGCTATTTATTCTAGAATAAAAGCCTTCTCATGTCATTCTGTGCTTTATTGAACCATTTTTAGTGATATTTTTACATTCAAACTTTATATTCTAAATCATGGGTGTCTAAACTTTTAGTCACAGAGATCAAAACTGTAAAGTCAAAACGACTGGAGGGCCAAAAAAAATTTAAAAATCTTTCACACAGTCAATAATAAAAGCTTGCAATGCTTTAATTAAACATATAAAGTTAAGACCCAAAAGTTAAATAGAATTTTTTAAAGTTTATTTTTTTCAAGAAATGTCGCCAATTTTCTAGGTACACTGCAAACACAAAATCTGAACTATTTCCGGTCTAATTTCTACTACAAATGTCTTAGTGCACTTGAAATAACACAGTTAACTTACAAGTAACTTTTCAGAAAAATAGAGGAGCTTTTCTAAGGTAGATTATTCTTTAACAATCATGAAAATGTACTGGTTCTACTGGCAGATTATTTCACTTATAATGTGGGAAAAATGTTTTGTCAAAATGTGAAATAATCTGCCAGTGGAACTAAGGCTGTTTCAGTATTAAGCAATTATTGACTTAACACAGGCCTAATTATTCTGCTGAAAAATGATTCATTGGTTATTTTTGTTTTATTTCAAGTGTACTAAGATACTTTCCACTAGAAACCAGACCATGATGTTTGGTAAGATTGTGTGTTTTTGCAGTGTATCATTTGGGAAAAAAGAGAACAAACTTTAGTCAGCTCTGAACAATAAAATGAAGGATTTAGGTCACTCTGTTTGAAAAGGCTTGCTGTATTTAGAAGAGTTTACTAAATGAATAAAAAGCAGATCTGAGTGCAACAAAGATCGGTTTTAGGTAAAAGTCGGTAGATGTGAAAAAAAGCAAAATCCTGGTTATTTAAAGACACATAACTGGTGTTGCTGCCAACATTATCTATTGTAAGTACATATTACTTTGTGATAATTTTGCCCTAGTTAAAAATAGAAAGTCTTCAGCTATTTGAATCAAAGTCAGGGGCTGCAATCAATCAGTCCAGGGGCCGTTAAAGGTCCCCGGATCTCTAGTTACAAACGATCTGTTTCAGGAAATGTTTATCATAGTAAAATAAGATTAAAAAAAAAATGCAAGTCCACTCTTTATTTCATGTCTGTCCATCTTCAATCCAATCAAAAATAAAATATGGAAATACCTAAATGCTAATGCCTCACTAACCTTTTCTATAGACTGATGTGGGCCACTTCTGATTCCCTGACCGGCTCGCTAAAGGTTAAGACATGTGGAAACTCTTCAGCATGCCGGGGAGAAATAAGACGACATCTGTGCTCTGCATGACCAAGAGAGGAGCATAGCAGCGCGTGAAAAATCTCCTGGAAGATGAAAATTAGGGAATTTAGGTCACAGTCAGTGACGACTGCCAGACTTCAGGGAGAAACCAGAAAGTTTTGATGTTTATGTCATGTAATTCGTTTTTATGCTGGTCTCTATTGGGGAAAAAGGGAGGTGAGGTTTGGATTTTCTTTATTTGATTTCCCTATTTGGGAGGTTATGGGTATTAGCAGAAGCCAGCTGATGCCTCCTTTTCCACCTAAATCTCCCTCACACACACACACACACACACACACACACACACACAAACGCTTTATCATCTCTTTTCCTCTTGTTTAACCATAGGAGCCCTTTCTCCAACATCTTCCTGGTGCAAATGTCAAAAACAAGATTGATTAAAATGATTTTCAAGTAACCATGGCTGAGCTGGAGATGAACAATTACCATATTCCCCCAAATCCCAAAACTTAACCTGATTATAACCTGAGTCACCCCTCCACTCAAAAGGCATTAATAACAGGAAGAAAGAAGACTTACTGTCTAGAAATGAAGGTTCAAGCTCTTCACAGTTTTATTTTACTTTTTTGTTTATTTTGGGTCAGCGTTTGGCAGGAATGCAAATTTATAATCCTCAATAAATTTGTACAGGCTTTTCTGTATGCCCAAAGTTTGTGTGGTGGATAAAACCTGAAAATTACAACACAATCTTTCCAGCTGGAAGATAAACTTTGTACTGGGAAGTTTCAAATAATTACAAAAAATCACATTTAACATTTTTTTAAGCGTTTTTTTCTTTTTTACAATAATGGCTCCAATCAAAAGGGAATAAACTAGCATTTTACCAGGAAGAAACAACAAAAAAGTAATTGACTAAACACAAGTTTTCTTTCTTTTTCAGCATTTTATAAAAAGTATTTATGGCTTTTGATTTTATCCTTGAGTTTATCCTCTTAGTCCTTTTATAAATCAGTCATGCTTAATGAAATTAGACTTTTTTGGACAAAAAAAAGATTATAAAATACATCCTTTCTAATGTCAGAGTGAAAACTAATTTGCACAAAATAATGACAATTAAGTAAAAATAATAATAATGGCCGACGTCAAGTTTTGCCAAAGTAACTTTCGTCAAAAAATGACTTAAAAAAGTGACGATATAAAACATAAAATAAATAATTGCATAAATGTTCATCCCTTCCACTTATTTAACTGTTAGAGGGGAAGTTTGATGCATTTTCCAAACACATCGTAGCAGCATAATCAAGTAGATATGTTAACTTCAGTTGATTTAAAAATGCTATTAATATCAAATATGATGCCTTCAAATTGGGTCTCTGTCTCTTTAAAAACTGCTGCTCTTTCTGTAGCTCCGCCTTCAGGAAGTCATCACTGCTATTAACACTTTAATTACATTTTTATCAGCGTTTCACTGAGAGGAGGGGCTGCGCCCCAGAGGCGGAGCTTTGTCCTCCAAGGCTTTTTACACAGATGAATTGTTGCCATGGAGATTAAAGGATTTCTCAAACATGCATTAAAGAATCGAAGCAACACTCCAGGTATGTTTCGGATGAGAGAACAACATTGAAACATGATGTAAAGCTAAAAAAACGGGGTCAATTTTACAAAATTACTGCCCTTTTAATATTTTGGATGTAAAACAGTCATACAATACATTTTATTTAAGATGAATAGAGTAAAATGAAAAGTAGAAAATAGTCCCAATGTTTTAATAATATGATCGTGCATAAGAAAGAAAAAATAAATCTCTAATATTTCTCTTTGTACATTAACTTCAGTATGTAACAAGAATCTATTAAAATGACGAGTTAGTAAGTTTACTTTTCAGCCTGTGAATACCTTGTGGTGCCAAATTAAAGCCAAAAAAAGGCAAACTGATGGACTGTGTTTATCTAGCAGCTGAGTTTCTCCAGGGTTTGTATCTAAAGATGGCGAACAGATGTTGCACAACAGTAGGAAACCAGAGAATTAGGATTGGTATTCTGTATGCAACGGCTCTGGGAGTACAGGCAGCTTGTAGGAGACAGACACTGATTGAATAAATCTATATCACCCCCATGATGACGGTTTATGCTTAAGCTTCACAAAACGTCGTCAGCAGTAGCTGACTGAATATTTGTTACCTGAATAAATTGGCTAAATTGCCAGCCGAGGTATTTCAATAAACGGCTATATCGGTAGATTCATGCAATGTAATAGAAAATGTTTTTTTTTTGTTTTTTTTTTAAATAAGCATCACAAGAAACTTTCTAACTGTGTTGCCAGAACTTTTATTTTCTCTCAGTCTCGTTGTACTGCTCAACGTTCCAGCTTCAGAAACATGAACATGAAGTAGAGAAAGAAACCACTTTGTAAACCTGAAATGAATGCCCTGGTCTGTCCAAGTATGTTGGAGCACCAATCAATTCACATAAGAGGCATAGTGAGGGGGGAAAGCAGATAGCTTCAGCTAAAAGCTCTGGACTTAATGTAAATCTTTCCCCGAAAAGCTTCACTGCTAGTGTCGTTCGTTTGTTGATGGAAAACTTAGATTTTTCTCTAAAAAGCTTCTAAAGTTTGAGCGGCATTATGTCAAAGGGTCACACTAGAGCTGCATTTCCACTGACTGGAATCACCAAAATAAATTCATATAAGGGAAACAAAGCAATTTTGAAAAGAATTCATGTTTAGATGAGGAGGTGATGGTTTTTTGGCAGTACGGAAATGACAGCATTTCGCAAAACTGCAATTGAAACGATTTTTTCACATCAACAGCCTGGTCTAAGTTCAATATTTAACTTCTGCTTGCATAACTGCTGACCAGCGCGCACACACAATCAACAATAAAATATTAAATTAAAGACAGTAATTCAGAAAAATAATTAAGCAAAGCCAAAAATAGTTCAGAGGTGAGGTGAGCAGGGCAGAAATCATGAATAATTAACCTCTGTTGATGCGTTTAAAAGCATCGTTAAGGGCTTCATGCTGTGAAAACGAGAGAAAGGGGACCCACCAGCAGCAACGGCAACAGATTGCCTTTGTTTACATGCGAAGCAATAATTTCAGCTATTGACCTTTTTCCAAATACAACAATATTCCAATTATGCTCTCTACATGAATTGCATGGAGAATATCCTGTTTATTTTCTCACTTACATCATGTTAGAGATCCCAGTGAGATCAATGACTTTAATCACATTACACGCTACATTCCCTGACAACACAACCCAAAGCCTTCATTAGGTCTACCGCCATGCAGAGTTCCTCTCCATCTCCAAACAAGCACCTTTCTTTTTTTACCCACAGCCTTCCTGTTCTGCCCGCACCCTGCAGGAGCCTGGGGCATGCATTATAAAGCAGCAATGTGTTGGAAGGTGCAATGAAATCTTCGAAGGAACACCGTAGGATGTAGTTAAATTTAATACATGTCTGTTTAAAGTGACTCAAGTCGGAATGCTCCTATTAGCGTCATTTAAATAATG
Organism: Gambusia affinis; assembly: GCF_019740435.1. Taxonomy (NCBI): domain Eukaryota; kingdom Metazoa; phylum Chordata; class Actinopteri; order Cyprinodontiformes; family Poeciliidae; genus Gambusia; species Gambusia affinis. Next base: position 3,482,351 of record NC_057888.1, read on the forward strand.
GCTGCTCTGAAAATTGCCCTATTTGGATAACTAGGATTTGCATTTTACTGAGAAGTGCATCTTTCCACAGTGTGGAGGAAAATAAGCAAAGTATTTAAGATCTTTTTAACGCCAGTGGAAAGGGAGGTCTTAAACAGATTCAGCGTCTTGAAACAGTATTTATATCCAGCTCTGGAAAAGATTTCTCTGATTTTACTGTTCATAGGTATATGTTTGAGTAAAATGAAGATGTTGCTTTAGTCTATGAACTGCTAACATCCCTAGCAAAAATTCAGGATTTGCAGGAAATGAGAAATGGTCAAAATAACGAAAAAGATGCAGTGCTTTCAGACCTCAAATAATGCAAATAAAACAAGTTCTTATTAATTTAAAACAACAATACTAATGCTTTAACTCAGGACGAGTTTAGAAATCAATAACCAGGAGGTTTTCAATGGGGTTCAGTGCAGAGGGCTCTTATTTCTGGAGCTGTACTTTGTACTTCTTCAGATTTTATGTTAAAAAATAAAATTCAATATGTATTTTATTGGATTTCATGCAATATTTTTTGGGATTTTTAATAATAAACCTCAAAAGTGTCACATGTGTTGAGTTGAAATCTATGACGGAATATTAGTGACGCACCAAATAAAAGTATTATAAAGTAATATTTTACCAATTGATATGATCAGAAATTGTTGAGGGATGTGGCTCTAATGTTTTTTGGAAATACAATATTTTCCAAACAGTTACATTTACACTCATTTAGATTGTCTGAAGGAATGCGCAACATCCTGAAATGTATATAATAAAATAGAACTTAATAAAAATGTCTCATTTTACCGCACTGTGCACTTTCAGCAAACTGAAGTTCTTGTATTCAGTTTGGTATGGAGACATGTCCGGTCTGTGGCATCAATCTGCATCCAATCTAAGGTAGAAATTCATTCAAAACTCATGTCTGTGTTTGTGATCTGATCATATGGACTCATTTGAAAGCTTTCTGACAGGCTGCTGCTGTTCTCTAGCAAAGTATGAAGTAAACATGAAGTGGTTGCTGTTTTTGCTCAGCAGCTGAACGAGCCAAAGTTCTTGCAGCTCAGCCATAGTGTTGCTGCTCACTTAACTAGTGAATGCTGGCTGACAGCCACAAGCTGTGTTCAGACTGAAGCCTGAAGAAAAAAACTGCAGCTTTTTGCAACCAGCGAGGCTGAATTTATGTTCAACGTAAATGTGTTTATCCCGAGCGAGACTTCGGTGGCAAGTTTCTCCCAAACTGTTTACGATTCAAGACCATCCCAACAATGTTTATAGTGGTGTATAAAAGTGTTGCCCCCTTCCTAGTTTACTGTTTTTTGCACATCTGTCCCAATTAAATGTTTCAGAACATAAAATCAAATTTAAATATTGTTCAGATACAACATAAGTAAACACAAAAAGTAGTTTTTAAATGAAGTTGTTAATTTTTAAGGGATTGTAATGCACTATAATATCAATTTGTTGTAAAATGAATATATTGAGGTTTTAAAATCATGTTGATAATTATAGTTTGCAGTTTCTTACAGATATTCATAGATTATTTAACAAAGATGAAGAAATAGAACAAAAAAAACCATTAAATAAAATATGTTTCCTTTGGTGGATACACCAATTAGCAGCCCAGGAAAGAAAGGAGAAGCAGACAATTGTATTAATGAATAAATCTCTCAATTTAAAAGCAACATGAAGATTTATGTGAAAGAAATCAGTGAAAAACCTCCCTTCAGATGCCAAACCTGAATCTTAGACCCTGACCTTCCACCTGGTTGGTTGTGCTTACGCAACTTTCAGTCTGTCAAGAATAATGAAACATCCCAACAAGCACAATAAACCATGGTTCAAACGCCCAGCAACAAGAAAGAATCCGAAACAAAGAATTGTTCAAGCGAGATGAAATTATGGCTTCAAACAAAGAATAGATTATTTACTTGAGCCTCTAAAATCATCAAAGTACCTTCGAGAAGACAAAAATGTGGGAAAAGAAACTACATTGACTCTAAATATGCCAGAAGTTTTCTGCAGTGGCGTATGCGGGTTACTGTAGGTAGAAAAAAGGAGTACATTTGAAATTTTTTCTGAACTCCAAAAGTGGAAAATTTGCAATAAAAAAACATCTGAAAGTTTGAGATTAATCCCAAAGTTTCCTTTTTTCCAGAAAAAAAATCTTTTCAAACTCAGAAATGTTTTTTTTTTTTTTTTTAAGAAAATGTCTGAGATTAATCTGAAAATGTGAGTAATTTGACAAAAATGAAGAACATTTTTCCACCTCACGCCGTCATCGTTTTCTCCCACATGCCAATTCCTGCAATCAGAACGGTCTTGTTATGCCGCTGAAGAGTATCGCTGCTGTGTTCTCAGTTTTCCCGCTTTCCTGACCAATCACCAATATATTCATCATTGGTGCACACTTGTTTGTTTACAGGCTGAGGCTGACGTTTTATGGGCATATTCATAGAAGATGACCCTGCTGAGCAGTATAATGAGGGCCATTTCAGTTTGATGGCCAGCATGGACTGCACCGTGGAGGAGATGCATCAAATGGAAAAGGGAAACACAGACTGAAGTGGAGATGGCTATTTCAGGCAGAAATGCTGTTTGAAAATCCTCATATGAAGAGTCTGACAACTCAGATTTTAGGGGCTTTTCACCCTTTTAAAAAGGTTTGAAATATAAATGCTCATTATACTTGCTGTTATGAACTTTAACTGTTATATGTGAAATAGATTATTAGAGTTTTTTGTTGTAAAATGTATACATATATGTTTTAATGAGAACTATTATGTTTTTACTTGAGATAACCTCTAAAATCTCTTATAATTGCTAATTTTAAACACTTCAAACACCAAATATACCTTAATACGCATTAATTACCTCTACCACAGAACTGAACATTTTCTTTACATCCATTTTTGGAGTTTCAGCCAATCAGCACCAATGAAAATGATTGGCATTCCTGGATTGGTCGCTTTCCAAAAGTATGGATGCAAAATCAAAATCTTACCTTTTGGTTTAGTTTATAGTGCAAATTTCTTGATACACTTGAAGACAAAACTAACTTAAAAGTAACTTTTCAGCAAGATATAAAGTTCTAGTTGAACTGGCAGATTGTTTCACCTCTTACAAGAGAAAAATATCTTATAATAAATGGAACTAATACTTTTTAATCAATATTGTGACAATATTTACTTAAAAAAAAGCTTGCTGAAAAGTTACTTGTAAGTTAGTTTTGTCTTACTTTAACGTTACTAAGATATTTTCTTTATAATTGAGACTAAAATGCTTTGTAAGGTTTCATTTTTTGCAGCGTTGGACCAGGAAGGAAAGACGCAGGTGAGACCCTGGAGGACTGGAGCTTGATTTAAGGTGACCCATCTACTTGAACTAGCGGCAAATCTATCATTTCTTATCCACTTCCTTCTATTTGGATGGCAATGTGCTGCCAAAGATTTCAAGGAAAATTCAGAGAAAGACTGATTAAAGAAGCCCCAAGTTCGTCTTCAAAGGCCTGGCCACCGCATGCGCTTGAGACAAAAGAAGCATCTCCAACAGTCTCTCCAATTAGGATGTCCCCTGTGACCACAGAGCACAGCCCTGGCTCTGTGGTGTGCATGTGTGTGTCTTCAGGGGGTGAAGGGGGTGGGGTGTTAGTTGGCTCTAATCTGCTTGATGATGAAGATGCTCGGTGCTCAGGGGGATCTGATGAAGGAGTTGGGGAAGGGTGGGGGGTGTTGCTCTCCTGCCTTACGCCAATGCAATCACGACCGTCGCTCACCACCGAGCCAGCAGTACTCCCAGACCCTCCTCACATTTTCTCTCTGCTTCAAACACACACCTCCTCTCTCCTCCAGGCGCACACACACACACACACACACACACTGCCCTGCTCACGCAGTCTCTCTCTCTCTCTCCCTCTCCACCTCCCCATCATTCGGTCGTCGTTCTGCATCCGCTCGGACGCACTTCACTTTAGGTACAGCTCCTGTGCATTCTCCAGCTCTACCCTCGTCTCTTGCGGTGCGGCGCGGCGCGTGCGGTCCTGTTATGCTCCAGCTCGCGCTCAAAGTGAACACAGACAGAGCGGGACGATGACTGAAAGGCACCAAAGAGGAAAGCAGAGCGAGAAAAGGAATTAAAAAAAAGGAGGGAAAGGAGAAAGAGGGAGACCGCGTTTGCGTAAAAGGTGGAAGGACAGTTTGATTCAGTGAGAATTTGGATTAAACTGGCTGCTCCTCTGCTTCCAAGTTACCATCACAGGTAAGTGTGTTTTTATATTCTGTTAGTATTAAACAAAAAAGTATTTCACATGAAACAACTCCACAGTCTAGATGTTCTGTTTGAAGAAGTTATTGCTTTAATTTCCTTTGAGCTGCTCTTGCGAGCCTCCAGTGAAGCGGATGAAACTGTGCCCTTCATAGTGTTGTAATGCGGTTTAACTTCGAGCATTGCCGCCACTTTTTTCTCTGTCGGGGTTCATAGAGCGAAATGAGGTGGGAGAAAAGCATCAATTAGACACGTGTCAGGATCCGGCGAATGCGCCGACATCAAGTTGTAGGTCTGAGTTTCTTTTTTTGGGTTCATCTGCATATGAAAAGGGCTGTGCGGCTTTTTAACTCTGCGCTCAGCTGTGATTATCTCACCACGCTGTGTCAAAAGGTTTTGGCAAGTTGTTCAGAGCTGTGCTTATGACGTGGAGCAGCACAAAAAGAAGTCCCATCTCATCCAATCAGCGCTGAAATGATCTGTTGAAATGTGGGAATTAATACTCCCCTCCAAGAAGAAGACATGACCTTAATGCATCAGACTCGTTTTTTCTGGTAACGCAGTTAAGTGTGGAGTTGAAAATCGTACATGATCTACATGCCTGAGAGGATTCCTATTGTCTGTAGAGTCTTCTTTTAGTTCTGGAAGGTGGGAATCTGAAGGAGTCTGGCTATAATTAGGGGTAGAAACAACAAGATCACAGATGTCTCCTCTGATCCATCATACACTGGCAGCTGTTGATTTAGATAAACAGATTGCAAAGACATAAAAAGAAAAATAAGGAGTTGGTTTGGCTTCAGAAGGTTCCCTGGTTGCTTACAGTCTTCATGCATTACTCTCCACTGATGCAACAACAAGTGTCTATTCTACTAAAGTAAATCGATCTGTTGATTCTGCAAACCCATTGGAACTTACAGTAACTCCAACAGATATGCATATCATTGGTTAATACTGCAAAAGGATAATTATTCCTATGTGGGAAGACAGAAGAGTAGCTGCATTTCTACTGACTGTAAAACTGAGCAAATTGGAATTACGACAATAAATTTGAGTGCAGTGAACCCTCGCTGTAACGCGGTTCACCTTTGGCCTCACTGCAGTTTTTTTTATTTTTTTATCACAGTGCATTGTGTTCTGCGTCCTGATTGGCTAAACAGTCTCTGCGCTTCTTCTTTATATACCATAACATGCCAGTAACGTTACGGTTTTTAAATATACATAATGCAGCCTGACAAATTTTGGCAAATATTTGTGCCCAGAAGAAAAAACAAAACAAAACAACTACTGATAACTATGTTATTTTCTCAAAAAAAAAAAAAAAACACACCTGCACCACAGGCTTCAGAAGAAAAAGACACTAGAGAGCGAAGTCAGGCCGCAGCGTCACAGTCAGAATCAATTTGTCTTACTGAACTTCGTATTGATGATTAAAATGATTATTTTACTGACGGTATTTGTGAGAAAGCGTTCTATTTGTTAAAAAAGAAAAAGCTTGGTCCTGAAAACAGGCTTTGTTCTTTGGTTTCAACGTAGAGTATTTAATGATGCTGTATAATAATTGTAAAAAAATAAAGGTAACTACTTCACGGATTTCGCCTATCACAGGTTCTGTTTGGAACGCAACCTCCGCGAAAAACGAGGGTTCACTGTTTTAGAAACAGCTATGTAAAAAACGTCTTTGATAGAAACCAGGATGAGGTGGGTTTTCAGCTGCATTGCAATTAGTTTATTTCACAAAACTGCTATGGAAACACTTTTGCATCGGACAAGTCATGTGATCAATATCAAGATGTTAGTACTAAATGACTAATAAGATGACAGGAGTTTGGAGGAGGACGATGTTGCATCATGTCATTTAGTGATTTATTGCACAAAACATATTCACGTGTGATTGCTATTGTGTTTATTTTTTTTTTAGACATTAGATGTTGACAAAGTTTTACACACATTTGTAATGGAAATGGAAATAGTGTGGATTGAGGTATGGTTATGCTCGGAAACAAAAGGCTCACAGATGAAACCTTCCTCCGTTGTGCAGCCATTGATTCAGAAACCAATATTGGAAAGAGATTGACACAAAATAAAGAGCTCTTGATTCTGCAAACCCATTAAAGTACAATGACATTAGATATGCATATATTTCAAACAAGCAGCATCAACATGGATTCGTTTGAATTTAATCTACTTTTTGGGCCACTTTAGGCGACACATGGTGGATTTTGTTTAAAAGTCTTTTGTTTGGACTCAGCCTATGGGGCAATACTGGAAAAGAGTAACAATTTAAATGATGTGGCAAAAACAGTGTTCAAGAAATCGACGAGGGTTATGGCAATGCTTGGAAAACAGGCTCACACATGTAACATGTAGATCAAATACATTGATAAAAAAGAGATCTATTGATTCTACAAACCCATTGCAATGTACTATCTACTGTACGTTAAACAAGTGACAGCCACTTGGACCAGCATTACTTAATGCACTTATTGGGACATTTTAGGCCACATGGTAGACTTTGCTTGAGAAGTTTCTTTTTGTTTGGACCCAATCTATTGGGCCAGTACTGAAAAATACTAACTATTGTGGTGTAAGTTAGGCTTGTAAAGAAAATTGGCTTATAGATGTAACTTTTTCCATTACATAGCTGTCAGTTCAGAAGAGCGACATTGGAAATGCATTGACACAAATTTGAAGAGACCTATTGATTGTGCAAACCAGCTGTAAGTTCTGGTTACCTTAGATATGCATCTCTTCCTGCAAACAAGTAGCAGAAAGATGGACTGACTTGAACTTAATCCACTTTTTGGGACTTTTCATGCCATATGCATGGCTGATTTTGCATCAGGGATAATGAAGATCAGTCCCCTCATTTTCTCAGTATTTGCAATGTTTTTCTAGTCTGCAGAGGTACCATATGCGGCTTTTCAGTGAATCCCATCCTCACTTGCAGATTAGATGAAAAATAAGCCTTTACCCTCCACTGCTTCAGGGAGATCTAATGCACCCTTACTTAAGTGTTTGAGGCGCTCAGTTCTCTTATCAACATTCAGCTGAAAACACCTGCTTTGGAATAATCAAATTATACTCCAAGGAGTCTGCGTCTCGGGAAAAGGAGAAGCCGGACACTTTGAGTACACAGAGGCTACTGTGCAGAAAATGAGCATTCAAGGCATGCAGCCACCGGCCACTCAGGTATTATAACCGCGTTAGAGAGGGGATAAGTCAAGACACATGCAATATACTTGGAGTTATTATGAAACGCCAACGCCACTAACCGTCTCAGGTGCATATGAAGGCATTAATTTCACCAACTCAATGATTGGAACATGATATTCTCCTGAGATAACCTCCTTTTTCCTTGCATGAATAATGCCATTCTGTATTCTTGCCCTCATCTTGTCTGTACTGGATAGATGCCAGTCCAGCTAACAGGACAGGATGCAGCATCCCATCACAATGTCAAAAACCCAACAGCTTTATATCAGATTATCCTGTTACAGGCGGCCACACACTGCACAGATTTAATCAAATCCAGATTGTTTTGATTTGTTGAGTTAACTGACATTTAATTATAATTCTGGTTTGTTTTAGGGTATAAAACTACTGCACACCTCCAAAGTGAAATATGTCATCCAATGCCATCATGGCTCGGCGGTGATGCATCAGTTGCGGCATGCCTAGGCAAAGGAAAAGTCAACTCTGCACTGTGTCCATGTAAATTTAATGGCTAGACTAAGTGCTCTGTGGTAAATTACAGCATACGTCTACCAAGCTGTCATCACGTCTTCGGATCTGCTGCTCCGTTTGATTAGAGAGAGCTGTTATTTATAGATGGTCTGCAGGCCTTACTATAAAGCAGAGCTACAGTGATCAGTCATACAGATGTGCCACCTATTGCTGCATTTCTAAGTGCGTGTCCATCAGGAGCCTCGGGGCTCAAATGGAATCAATACTTGAGATTATTTGGAGTTTCCAGACTCTCTTTACCTTGGGCTCTGCAATCTCCGCCCCCCACTCAATGGACTCATTTTGACATCATTCCGCTCTAAATGAGGTGTGTCCGAGTGTGTGCGCGTGCACCAAAGCGCATCTGTCGGCGTGCATTACTGTAGCGCCAAAAGATGTAATAAGCTGTCAGAAACTTGCTTCCACACTTTCAAGCATCTGAATGCTAATCAGACAGTGATTTGCTTGTTCTGTCTGTGTGCTCACAGCCAATCTCGGGTGAAACTATTGCATTGTGCCTGTGTAAACGGGCTTCGTGTCAGGCAGCAATTTTTCCCCCACTGTGAGCCACACTCAGGCGAAGACCCCTGCAGACCCCCAAAGACCAGATGTCCCCCGCCTCTCCAGACAATCATCAGCAACAGTCCTAAACATTTCAAATTAAAGTCTTGCAGTGATGGATGACTCTCAATCTCCCGGAGATATTGCACACTCTTCTTGTCTGAATGATGGGCAACTCCTCTCCACTCCACTTAGCAATTATTTATATAGATTTGTCTCTGTTCGTCTGTCTGGTTTTTTCTTCATTTCTTCCTCTGTGTGGTAGAAAAACCCCCCTACAGAGGTAAAAGCTCACAGTTCGTGCAGACTCTCGTCGGGTAAAGCAAACGAATTGAACTTTCCCTGTGGTGTACGCATGCTTTCTGAAGCGGCCGGCGAAAATAGAAGTAGGAAGGATGCGGTTACCTGATGATACCATTTCATATCGAGGACACAACTGTTTTGCCGTGAGAAAAAGACAAAGCAGCGAGCTCGGTATGGTGTTCCATGTAAGATAAAAGGTGAGGCGGCTCCTCTGAGACTCAAACTGCACACTGTCTGAACACTGATTATTACTCACACATGAGCACTGCTGGGGTTTTTATCTCAGAATGCCCACAGATGGAGGGCTCGAAAAAAAACATTATTAATTATTCTCAGATTCTTTTCTCTCTCTTGCAATCCCACTTAAAATCATTGCAGTTCATAACCTTTGAATATTTCAAGGAAACCCCAAGGTGAGGTCAGTTTATGTTTACTGTTTTTGTTCAATGAGATGCAGCTTGAAACACTTTGAGGCAAGTCTGAAAATACCTGGATGACCCTTTGTGTTCCTGGGCAGATTTCTACGATCCCTTTGAGAGATTCACCAACAAAATAAAGACCAGAACAGTTTTGTAATGGAAGCCTTCGCCTACTTCTACCTTTGAAGTAGCTACAGCTAAACAAAACAGAACTTCCCAAATAACTAGAGACAGGAGAGATGTTGTTGCATTCCAAGAAACTTGAAATTGTGATTGAAGCATCTCCAGAAGGATGCTCATTAATGTCTACATGTGCTTAAAAGGTGATTGGTGTTGATCAACCTTTCTACATGTTCATTACTTTTTTTTTTTGCACAAAATCATCCTGAGATCTTGAGGTTTAATCTTTCAAAATGAGCTGTTTTTAGGGTGTCTCGTCACTTTAAATCCGAATAAGCTGTTGCTGGTCATGCCGCCCAACTCAATGTTTACACTATTATGTGAAAATGGCTGCAAAGAGATGTGCAATCATACAATCGTACATCTTTGAAAAGCAGAAGTAGAGCCTCCTGCACAACGATCAAAAATGCAGCAAGTGGTTTCTGGACGGTAAGTCAAAAACAAAACACTTGTCTGTTCCAGCAGCCATTATACATCACTAAAACCAGCTGACCAGACATGCTGGGGCTCAGCATGGGTTGCTAGGTAATGGGCAGTGCTGATTTGTGGCGTTGCATTTGGAATGTTTTTGAAATGGCTCATTTTCCAGAAACCAAAAAATATTAACTTATTGCTAAAAAGCAGCTGGGTGGTTTATTTATGCTCCTGGTTGTTTTTAGAAGCAGAATCCCAAATGGAAGTACAAAAATGTGCAAAATGTGAATTTGGCATAAGAAGTCCCCCTAAAAAAGGTTTAGCTTCCAACATTTTTTGGGGGGGAAATACAAAAATACTTGTTCTTAAAATGTGTTCTCTGTTAGGAGGTAGTGTATGACAACATACCTAAATAGAGATAATTCTTGTGACTAAAATACAAGACGTAACACAGTCATTGCTGGCCAGATAAACAATTAGTAATGCATGTGTGCAACCCCTGTCCTATTCATTTGTGATTCATTGCTTCTGATGTGAAATTGATGCTCTCACTCCTTGGGACTCATCAGAACAATAAACCGCCATCTGTGGCTGGACTCAACTCCATAACCTTAAACACAACCCTGCCGGCCCCCTATTGGCAACTTGGGAAAGATTTCCTGTCACACAGGTGAGTGACTATTAGTTTAGTGACCCTAGAGGTAAAGTGGGATTGTAATGATTTCTAGAGAGGTTGCTTAGGGGCCTTTCATTACTGGGGCTGAGCTGTTCTGCAGGAAAGTGTAAGGTGAAAACAAATATGGAATACTCCCATTTTGGTGAACTGATTAAATTTTGCAGATGACTCCGAGGCCATTAGTGGCTGCTTTTTTCCAGTACAGCCTTGCTGGGTCAATAAATTTTTCATTTAGGCCTGGCTCTCCGGAACCTTAATAAGTTTGTGTGGCAGCAGTCCATCAGTTAATCCTTCAGTAATGATAAGAGCTGGCCTGTTGTTCACAGAGCTTCATATTAAATCTCCAGCTGACGACTTTTATCGTCAGGTAATCTAGTCTTCAAAAAGTTACTAATTTATGGTGATATTAGATCAAACTAACATGACAGATTCAGTATATTCAAATTTCACTCTTTTTGTAATTTTAATGCAATATTGGCATGCAATATTGGATTTGTAATCCTGAACCCCTCTTTAACACTACAGATTACCTGGTAACATAGGATTTAACATAAGGCCATATGGTCCCATCTTATTGTTGCTAAAAATATACTATAAGATCTAAATCATCTTAAGAAAATACTGGTATGTGATTTTCAATGCAAGTATAAGGACGAAATCATATTAGAATGAATCTGCAAATTGAGATTTCATGTTGAAATATTTATTTTATACATCACTGACCATCAATTAAATAACATAATGGATATTTTTAGTAAAGCAACTGTAACTTCTACCTTTTCTTTACCAGAGTTTAGCAGGATACCCGCTCCAGCATACAGACTGTCTTTAGTCTGTAGGAATGTTTTGCTCACTAACTTTGTATTAGAGCAATTGTAGACAGAAAAAAGGAGAAAATAACATGTTTTTAAAGAAAACAACAATATCAGAGTTTTGAAAGTTGAAAGGTTTCTAGAAAAACTCAAAGATCTAAAATGTTCTTGGGGAAAAAAGCATTAATTTTTGAGTTTCTAAAGTCAAACACTCAACTTTTTAAAATTTCCATAGATTAATATAAACATTTTTTTAACAGAAATGTATCCCTGTTTTTTTTTTCTATCTACTACCACATTATATGTTGCACAACCTTCCCGTAATATCAGCCTCAGATACATTTGGGAATACCAAATTATGATTTATTGAGATAAAGAAGAAAATATGCTAAGTAGCTGTGGCCGAGGGAGCATAGGGGATGTGTACATTAGCAGTTCTGCATATGATTTGTAATATTTGAGCAGTAATCTCAAGTCTGTGTGCACAAGTATGCACAACAGGAGGCTGATCCTGCTGTACCTCATCGTCTCTCTATCATGGCAGATTATCAGGCTTCTGTTTTACTTGCAGGATTTAGATGTTAGAACAGCAGTAGCTGGCTGCAACTGGAGCATAATGCAAATCTCAGCAGGACATAAAATATTAGTCTTCTCCTTTATGCTATTGTTATGCTGTGAGTATATATTGAAACTCAGCTGTAAGTAATGTCACCCACTGTTCATATGATGGAGGTTGCACTTTGTGACAGCCATAGCATTATAAGCCATTTGCTGATTTTCTCTTGTAGAGTCAGGAGAAAAGTTTCCATTTCAGAGTGATAAAACCAGCCCACCACCAAGTTGGAAAGTTGGAATGTACAGAAGCAGAGTTGGAGGTTTCTCACAAACTACAAGGCACAAATCCAATATGGCTGCTGGACGTAAATAAATGACTGGGTAACTTGGATTCTAGAGGTATTTATTGCTGTTTTTAGGATATTTTCTATGGAAGACACTTAGGGCCACAGAAAAAAGAATATTGATGTTTTTCCTCAGAATTCTGACTTTTGATCTCAGAAGATTAAAGTCAGAATTCTGAGGAAAAAATTTTTTTTTTTTTTTAGTGACCCCAGTACTTCTCCATACATTTGTAATAATCTTTTTCCTACACTTTCATTTTTATAGTTTCAAAATGAGTCTTGACTTTCAAATTTTACAAGGCAACCAAAACAAATTTGTGCATTTGTACTTCAGACAATATTTCCAAGTTGAAACAATTCAGTGAAAACCTGCAAATCTGGAATTAAAGGGGAAAGTCTGAGGGGTCTCATTAGGCACACTGAATTACAATGTAGCTGCAAGGCTCATAAATATGTTTTTATGCCAAGAGGATAAAACTTTCCAATTACAAATGAGGAAAGAGACTTAAATAAGAGAAACTGGAGTTCCTCGTTAACCTTTCTGATAAATTCAGAAATAAATAGCTTTATTTTTTTATTGTGAAGTTTGACAAAATATCAGTTTGATGGTCACGCAGAGTACTGCTGAAATTTTTTTACAATTTCTTACTCTTTACAGTGTTTGAAGAAAGTAAAAGACGGGAATAAACTGTTTAACTTCAGTTTCAAGCAAGAAACAAGAGTTAGCTTGCGTCTTTAGCATGCAATTTGAAAATTGACTGGTTTTCCAGGTTATTACTATTATTAAATATAAAAAACATATATTTTTTTTAATATTTAAATATATTTTAAATGTTTAAAACCCCAAGAATAAAAATAAAAGAAATCTAAATACTTCCAGTTCATTTTTACCCTGCAGAAAACTTCAGATAAAAAGAAAAAACTAGTGAAAATTACTGAGGTGTGGTCTTGGATGAGAGCATAAGGACAAAGAAGCACTTTACTCTTTTTTCCTCCATGCTTATCTTCAGACAAATGCCTTTGTGGGAAATGTCAGTGAGGAGACAGCGGGACATTGTTGTCTGTTTCTCAGTTTGCGGTTCTCCAGAGTGCCGGTCTAACATCAAATTGCCCATTCACCTCCAACGCACCTAAATCACAGTGACTCTTAAGGACATCTTTTTTGTGTACAGGGCTTTTTGACTTAATGGCATACCATTTGAAGCCAGTTATGCCTTATACAAACCATGAACCCTGGAGGTGATAAAACTCTCCACTTTTTCCATTAAATAGAATAAGAAATCATCCTGACAGACTCTAGATCTTGGCCTGTAGGTGAGGCTTCTTATGAGCGAGACTTCCTCAAGGTCAGCTTGATCAGGCTTCCTTTGGCGTGCTACAACGTGATAAATAGGACGCGATGCACGGGGAGAGAGGAGCAGCAGCAGTGACGATTCACATGGTTAATGAAATGTGTTTACCTGTGAACCAAGACCACAGAGAGCTGGAAGTGTCTAAGTTTTGACCTAAATTAAAAATGAAACGTTACTGGGTCCTATTGTCATTAAATACAGAACAAGACATGAAATTCATTCATGACTAATGACAATAAAATGAATAAATTCATTTGTTTCACCCTTGTAAGATCAAAAATGAATGCAGAGTTGTCCTTTTATATCCAGTTCATACATAACGTACCATCAGTAAGACTGTTGGCTTGATACTGAGAGCATTTTGTTGATGTAATGATAACGGAAATGTTTATGTTTAGCAAATAAAAGGAATGAAAACATTTGTTTATGCAGATTCCCTCCTTCCAACACTCGTAAGGACTGTTTTTAAATCACTACTGTCGTACCAACCTTTCAGAACCTGTCAGGTTTTCTGGTTCTGGTTCTGCTCTGCATCCCCAGAACCAAGCACGGAGAAGCAGCATTCAGCTTCTATGCACCACACATCTGGAATAAGCTTCTGGAAAACAGCAAAACAGCCGAAACACTGACTTCCTTCAAAACTAGGCTAAAACCCCAGCTGTTTAGATTTAATTTTGAACCATAACAAATTGATAAACATATTTGATGTGTAAGATTTTAGTAGTGGCAAATAAACTTAATTGATCGGTCAATTGTCTCTTGAGATAATCTCAAGAGATAAACGTTGTAGATGTCTTTACGTTGGTTTTCTTTTTCGTTAAATCTACTCAAACTATCGCCAGTGCCTCTTCCTAGTCGTCCATGTTTGTTTTCTCTGAAAACGGTGTTGGTCTGAGAGGTTTTGTGAGATTTCCCACCGAGCATCTGAATGTTGGTGAACAGAATCAGTTTGTGTGGCTGCAAGTCTACAACCGAACCCATTTTACTCAAGATTTTTTTCTTTTCTTACAGTCGTGTAAATGGGCTTACAATTTTAAAATCTTAGTGAAAAACTTAAAAACTTAAATTCTCTCTTTAGAACCAGATTTTTATTGCATGGACCTGTCAGCCATTAAGTTTCAAATCAAGGTTGCACAAGAGACTTCAAAGCGGCTGCGGCTCAGCAGAGGGGAGCTGCAGGTGGCCATGGTTGCTACCTGGTTACAAGTCAAGGCTTTTCAGCCCTCGCTGGTTTGTCGGGGTTAGAGTGTCTCATGTTGGATGGCCTGAGGAAGCATCATGAATGATGTCTCCACAGGCTTTGGGATCATACACATATCAAACAAACCTAACAAGAAGGCGACCCTACGATGGAGGATGGGAAAATGGCTTTGATTTGCTGGAGCAGAGTCTAGATTTTGAGAAATGCAGCGACTTTCTAAAGTATTCACCCCCCTGAAGTAGCTCCCATTTATTCACATTGAAACCACAAAATTCAGTCTATAATTATTCTACTTGTGTGAGGACAATTTTTCTTTTCTTTGCAAAAAGGCAGAATAGAAGTATTAATTTTCATACAAAATGAAGAAAAATTGTACAATAGGGAACATTTGTTAAATCTTCAGCTGATTCACTTTCACTCTGCACTGTCAAACCAACCAAACTAATTGAAAAACTTCTTCCCCTCCTCCCCTGTGGTGGCGCTGCACCAAGAACTACTGAAGGAAAAAACAAAAAACCTCTAAAGGAAACCACTGAACACAACTTCTGCATAAAATGTAAACAAAAATGGAGTAGCATCAAAAGTTAGCGGTTGCAGGATTTTCTTTTGTATTTTGTTACAGATTATGAGCCATTTCTCCTGCTAGCGCTAGATATACGAGTTTGTTTTGGTTATAATTACCCAGAATGCCCTGCGTTACAGTCCACGTCCTGCCTTTGGAGTGGTCTCTGGCTAGCCTGTCATTCACATCTACATTTGTACTGTGCCAAAATTCACTTTAAACATAAACCTAGGATTGTAGTCCACTTTTTTGGGCCACAGATTTCAATAATGCATTCATACTTTCCCAAACAAACCAGACTTTCTACACAAACAAATTACAGTTGCATTAAAGTGGATTAAACTGAGCTTATGTGAATGCACAGTTAATGAGTAATATACAGACAGTAGAGCGAAACCCAGTGTTTTCTGCTTCTTATAGTTTATTTTAAAATGACCCTCTGAAAAACAAAAACTTGCTCCAGAGTTCACTTCTCACTATTATCATCCTGCTTTAAGTCTGAAACTGCTGACGCTGTGTGCAAACAGTAGTAAGCTCACCCAAGCAAGCACCTGCATGTTGTTAATGCTTTTACTATCAGCACCCTAAGTAGAATTAAAGTGGAAGCCTCATCATGTTAATGAACTTCCTCACTCTCAAGGTTCTTCACCTGAGCTCTGAGTAAGAGGAAGCTAAACTTAACGCAGCGCCTCTTCTCCCTCGGGGCTCGGTATTTGTCAGTTGTGACCTAGCCGGCTGAGTTTTCCTCATGAGCAAGGGTCTGTTGACTTCATTGTGCTGAAGATAAACAACAATGCGCTCAGTCACCCTTCTGCAAGCAAGGCCTCCGCTCGCCCCATTTCTTATTGTCTACACAATCCACTCGACTGACAGATCTATCTCTCTTATATAGAGCCATAAATCACCCGAGTTATGTGTTGGTGAGCATCTTAACTTAAAAGTTTTTGGTACAGTAACTTTCAGTGACAAATGGTATTTTTAAACTTCATGCAAGAGTCACGGCTAATATGATTCACCTGCATCCAGGACACTTTCTTAATAAATTACTGACTCAAAACTTAAATCCAAGTGATTAAACTAAAGCTTTTGTAATAAATGTCAGTGATTTATGAGAAATGGTTTATCCTTAACCTCTACAACAACCAAGCAACCCCCAGGAGGGCAGCACTGTGCCCTGAAAAGAGCCGCTAATGACTTCAACAGCACAACAAAGAAACTGGGGGATACAACAACCTGCAGGCTTCTGCAGGCATAAAGAGTAAATAAAGCAACTAACACCAACATTTAAAGTGCCAGGAGAGACTCTGCATAAAGTTGTACTCCTTGATCTTCTTCAGCCAAGTCCTAAATGGACTATTTTAAGAGGTACCCATGTCAAACCCATAAAATTATGCTTTCTAATGCATCTGTAGCTTAAAATCCTGTTATTCCTAGGAATTATGGAAGCTATGTATTGTGATTGCTGTTAAAAAATATGTTTGAAATGATTTCTTGAGATATATCCCAAACCCCAAAACAAGAACATATCTCCAGATAACATGGCGAAAAGTAATTCAAGTGTTTTAGTGGAGAAGGGCTGATTAAAACTCAAGAAAACAAGAAAATCTACATAAAAAGAAAATCCTAAAGGGGAAATCTTAACTATCGGTAACAAAATTGAAGACTGAAGATTAAATATTAATGTAGTTTGCTTGTTTGTTCATGAAACATGATTCAGTATAACTCTAAAAAATTCTGCCCATTTACCACAAGGGCTGAAGTGCAGTTCAAACATGAGGCTAAGAACTTGTTTGGCTTCAACCTGTGGCGACGCCTTTGCTTGTTATCCAAAGAAAAATATGAATAAAACATCCTGCAGATGCTTTGGGTGATATCTGATCACATCATGGCTTGCATGATAACCAGGCACAAAAGAATTAAATAAAACACACTAAAAAAATCTGATAAATCATGTTCATTCAAGAAATGCTTGGATGATCCGCTATCTTATCATACGAACATGAATTACATAATTAGCTGCAGCTCTGGGGAAATCATGATTTGATGGTTGAAGCAGCTGGAAAAAGGCTGCAGCATAGAGTCACCACATTAGGCAGATGACGCCTCGCAGTAGCTGCTCATCAAAACCTAATAGTTTCTTCTTTTTCCTCAAAGGAAGTCAATGGGAAGACACTTTTTTTTTTGCAATTAAACAGCAGATTCACTCAGATGGCTTTGATATTGGTACACTTTATCATGATACGTCATCCTTCCAACATCTTCTAGTCATTTTGAAAAGGCAGGCACTGGAATTGGACTTTTATTCATCAGCCATTACTTGCAGGGAAACCTGAGGAGAAAGCATTTATCTGGATATAACGCCGACATGCACCAACCACTTTAAAATGAATACAAACCAAACACACACACTCACACCCCCACACACCCCCATGGTGACAACATACTTCTTGACAGCAGCAGCCTCCTCCAGCACAACAGCGCGCCCCACCAAACTACAAACACTGCTCAGGAACGACTAGAGCAACACGACAAAGAGCCTGAGGCACTGACCCAGCTTCCAAACTCCCAAAATCCCAATCTGACGGCGTGTTTGTGTAAAAAAAAAAAAACCTGCGTAACTTTCCATCCAATGCTGGGATTATTTATGGTGGACTGTAAATAAATACCCACAGATGTTCTGTGACCATTTTCAGAAGGGTTAACGCCAATGTGGGAGATCAAGATGGATGTATTCTTTATGAATTAAGTGATTTTACGATAGTTCAGATTAAGATCTGAATTATTGTCAAAATCTTACATTTAGCTGGAATAATTGTGATTTCCATCTGTATCAATAACATTACAATCAAAACATGTAGGTCATGGAAGGATAAAACAGACAATGCAGGTACTTTAAGAAAGAGACTCAGTGTTAAAGGGAACCTGTTGAAGAAAATTCACATTTTGCACGTTTTTGTCTTTCCATTTGGGTTTCTACCAACACTGCACAAGTGCTTAAAACAAAAACTTTAACGTATTTTCTGGCTATAAGTTACTGTTTTTAGATGACTCTAAAAGGAGACATTTCAAACCTCCAGAAAGTGTATTTTTTCAGCCGTTTTTGCTGTACAATGGCTGCTGGAAAAGACAAGTGTTTTGATATTGACTAAACATCTAGAAACCAATTGCTGTTGGTTGTGTAGGAGGCGCCACTTTTGCTTTTTAAAGATATGCGGTTGTATTGTTGCACATCAGTTAGCAGCCATTTTTTTTTTGTTGCAAGTGTAAATGTTGAGTTAGGGGTGGTGACCAGCTGCAGCTTATTTGGATTTAAAGTGACAGGAGACGCTTTAACAGCTCATTCTGTAGGGCTTGAAATCTTATTATGCAAGAATGATTTTGTGCTCAAAGATGTAAGGATCATGTTTTGTACAACTATCCCACCCTGTTGAAGGAAGGATAGGTCTTCTTTAACCGTGTTAAAATGTCTTTAGAACTTCTATGGTTCTCTTGGTGATACTCGACATCAATTTTGGAGCAACATCCCGATTGATGGTGAAACATTCCCGTGTCAAAGTGGTTAAGTGAATTTGAGCTTCTTGATTTTTCTCTCATATTACTTTTAGGAAAGAGAACAAGAAGTTCTCGGGTCAGAAGTGATATACTTTGGACTCCTGTCTATTCATGGTTCAGTTTTCTGGGATTTTCTGCAGGGTATTACCCCAAATTACTTGTAGTCTAAAATCTGAAATGACTGAAACAAAATGTAGCTTGGGAAAGCTGAAAACAAATCCAGGAGCGCCATTTATTTTCTGTCATGCTGATTGACTTTACAACCAATAGCAGAGAAAAGGAAAATATTCCACTGAGTGTATTTAAAGAGTGCTATGGTACATTTAGTGTTTGACCTTTTAAAATAGACAGAGAGGGTCTGAAGTATTCTGGGATTGTAGAGTGGAATGACGTCTGCATCAGGATTTTTAGAAAAAAAACAACTCCAACAACTTTGCAAGAGTTCCCTGTTGTTGATCCTTGTACTTCCTGCAGATTTTCAGTCTGACCATTCTATGTTCTTTATTCAACAGAAGTGTTTCTTTATTGCAATGTTTCAGTGCACTCAGTGATAAGACTTTAACACTTTTGTATTTTAACTACAACTAAATCTGAACTTCTTGATGAGCCAGAAAAAGTTCCTGAGATGCAATAATTATTCTTAGCCGAATTTTCTACGTGAGGCTCTTTAATCCAAAACAGCGACTGCATGTTTTTATTTTTAGGGAGCAACACCTGCTAACAGAAAAACCTAAAGCTGCAGCATGTAAACTTTTATAAACATCTTTTTTTTCATGATATTGCCACATTACCTGTATCATATTTTACTGCCAAGACATGATGACTGTCTTAGCAAATATGTAAAAACAAAGTTTATAAAAGTTACAAACTGCTGCTTTAAAGGCCTTCTTCGCTTATTTTCCATCAGGCTAGTTTCCTCTTTCACAGCTTTGCTGCTGCTTTTGCCAATATTGCTCTGATGAAATAAAGCTATGAATCATTTTGTGCAAATATACAGTGCAAATGGATTATTCTTATAAAATAACCTTTCTAGGTTGTTGAAATGCTAACTTCACAACTGTCAAATGTTTTGGCCATAAGTCTACAATTGAGGAGAGCAAAAAAGTGTAAACATCCATTTTATTTTCTCCACACTTTATATTTAATTTTCCTCTGACACTAAAAGATACTTCTGAATAAAAGCTTGCTGTGTGCGTGTGTGCTGGAGTTTTGCATCCACTATAAAAGAACAGTTTGCATTTTCAGGCAGGGATTTACCCATTCTTGGGAAATTCACAGTAATCTGCTCCAGCTTCAACACACATCCTTTCAGAGTTTAGTTGCTAAGTGGAAGTGAAAAAAGTACAGGAGATGAAGAAGAGCAGAATGCGAAGTTATTCATAAGCCTTTCACGGCATCTCTCAGCGTTCGACTTCATTTATTCAATATTTCAATGCAACTTCTAGAGAACGAGAAAGAAAAATGAAAAAGAGCAAGAGGCACTTTTAAGGCCACTTCTGTTGCCATGAAGACCAAAGATTTGTTAAAGTTTAGAATGAATAATCCTTTAACATGTTGCTGTATGAAATCACTAAAGATAAGAATGAAGAGCAGACAAAATGTATTTACTGCCAAGCAGAAACGTGTTGGATGTGAACAATGTGCCTCTGGAACGTCTCTGTTGGTTTTCATGTTTATTGTTTATTTGAACTGAAAAGAACAATAAAGCAATTTATCATTCAGTAGAGCAAAATAAAATATTCAGTCGGTTAATGTTTTTGTTCTATTTGCGAACCGAAACCTTTGAAATAATTGAACAACAAACCATTCTTCCTCCTCTCTTATTAACCTTTTATTCTTCATCAATGCAGAAGGTTTTCCTATGTCAGCTCGTCTTAACTTTGTCTAAAAATGATGAATAACAAACGAAAGAATTAACGGTTTTTTAGCTTTTCTTTCATGGAACAATTACAATTACTTTGAATTTAACACACTGAAACTGAACTTAAATATTAAAAGCACCGGTATTTTTTTAAAAATACAAAAATCACATATAAGAAAAAACACAACTGAATGGTGGTTCTTGGCCTGAAAGATAAATTATCCCTGTAATGTACAATAATATTATCGTTTTGACACTATTTTCAAGTAACGTGCATTTATGTGGCATAATGATGCAAATTTAATCTTTTAAAGATCTATAAACTGTAGTTTGGTAAAGAACACTTAGCACTGGAACTGTAAGATATTTTAAATATATTTTTTAAATAAAACAACTATAAGCAATAAATAAAAACAGAAATAAAAACTACACACAACTGAAACTATAAATTAAATAGATTATGATGTCTCTAAAAAAAATTGCCATTTAAAAAAATAATAATTGAAATGGAAATTTAATTTTAATTTATCATGCAATTAACTGATTAATTGCTTATTGTAACGTCCAAGTCAGGCTTTCTTAAGAAGTTTTTATTCTTGTCATTTTTAAAAGTCATCTAACTTTGGTGGCTTTGCGGGCAAAAATCATCTTCAAACTCTCACAAACTTTTTCCTTATTATTAATTGAAATTTGGAATCTAGATTGAAAATGTTAAGGTTTTGAACTTTAAAAAAAAGGAATAAAATCGTCACAGGTAAACATCCTGACAGAAGAAAACGCTGCATGTACAGGCCGTTGGATTCCTGTCCTACTTCCTCCTCCAACTCGGCATAAAGAACAAATTTGTTCCATTCTCTCCCCATCAGTGAGTCATGAAACCCCCGTGTCGCATCCTCAAATATTTGCTTCCTCCTTTACAAACATCTTGTTTGCCGTGCCGTCACGTCCTGACCCAGGGAGACAGAGTCATTACAGAAAAGACTCATTCGTAATCCAGGATACTGCTGGCTCATTACTCTCCCTCCCCATGGCCTCTCGTGCGATAACAGTTTGATTAAGGCAGTTATGTCACCTGAGAGGTTGGGAGATCTTACCTTTTCATATTACCTGGCTGAATCATTATGCCAGCTCTGCTTGAGACTAATAAAGTTGAACTGTGATGCTTGATTACAAATACCCACGAGTCCTTTGTGACGCAAGCCAGAGTAGCTAAACATTTATCAATAAACAATAAGAATTAATTAAAGTTGCCAAAGCATTTAAGCACCATTACTACCATTATGTTGGTGACAATTTTTAACACGCGGGCTAATGGCTTGATTGGCAATTTTATGGTTTGGTAGCGAAATATCACATGGTTCTTTGGGAATTTCATAAGAATTGGTGAAAGGTGTGAGAAACCTTTGGAGAGCAGAACACCAATCATATTTTAACAAAAAAAACTCCAATTTCTAAAAGCATTTTTATGGATTTCTCTGGTTTTATCCAATCAAAGCTCAAGGTAGGACTTTTTTTTTTTTTGGTGTCAGATTTGACCAAATAAAGTTCTGCTCAGTGTGTGATGTCACACAGACTTATATTGTATTCAGCATCTGTAATGCTCATAGATTTATCTGCAATGTACAATTCAATTTGCAGGCATTCATATCTACTTTCAGTCAATTCGCTAAAGGACAACAACGTTCTTTTAAACTATGTGAGGGTCTCTTTATCCTGGTAAGGTTTAATCAATCAAATAAAAACAATATCATCCTTACAACTAGTGAGACTTTACAAAAGTCCGATCCTAACCATTCTAGTAAAAAATTCAAGTTCCTCGGGCAGATTATTTCACTTATAAAATGGGAACAATTTCTTGTTATAAGTGAAATAATCTGCCAGTGGAACTAGTACTTTTTAAATCAATATTAATTGTTAACTAAAACATTCCTATATCTTGCTGAAAAGTTACTTGTTATTTAAAAAAATAAATACATCTTATTTCAAGTTTAATAAGATATTTACACAAGAAATAGACCAAAAATACTTGGTATGATTTTGTGTTTTTGCAGTGCCGTTAGCAACAGATGTATTATAAATCCTGGACAATCTTTTTTTTTTTTTGTGTTAACCCAATTCTCATTTTAAAAGACTGCATATGTTGATGTTGCCCTGGAAATCTGGTAATGGGCAGCATCAATTGGTACACGTTAAAACCTATTTGTAAAATTTTAAGTTTTCGTAAAAAGAATGTGAAAATCAGTTCACAAGATGCAAACCATTAGTTTTAGTTCACACATCAAACCTGTAAAGACAATTAGCATAAAGCCTTTTGGGAAATACGTTTCTGCCTGATTTGTTGCATAATTTTTGACTTAAATGTTCCTACATGTAGAAGTTAATTGGTTTGTCTTATTTATGGTCAGTTTCTGCATTGGTATTCTTCAAAACGCATGTTCTCCTGAGATTTACGTATGAAAGCTCTGTTAAGCTGCTCTTGACGGTTGATGGTTACCATAGCAACCGGCGACTGACAGCCCCGCCCCCTTTTTCTGTTGGTAACTGTGGTTTGTAGTAGGATCAGCTCTAAAGAATGATATTTTGGAAGAGTTTAGAGTGTTTTGTATTTAATTTTATCTTATTTTTTATCTCAGATTTTATTTTACAACTGTTAACTGATCATTGGGAACAATTTCTCTGCTCTTTGTTTGTTGTTATTTATTGTAAGCTGCTGGATTGGTGTTACACACCAATTTTCTCTGTTAGAATAAATACTGTGAACCTGAGTGTTTGTGTTGTGAAGTCAACATGAGGCGAACAGAGGTTACATATGAACGTCAGCAGAGATTTTAGATATAACACAGGTTTAAACTTTCTCGTTTTTACAGAAAAAAAATGCAATAAACTTTATAACTAATTATATTCTAATACAGACCTTTTGATAAATTTAACCTTTCACATCTTCTTTGTGTGTGTTTAATGCAACAGCAAGTGTAGGTGGTAAGTCAAACAGAACACTTCACTGCAGGCTCTTAAATGCACTCATATGTGCCGAAACTGAAATGGAGAGTTACAAAATTCCACTTTGTCTCACCTACAAGAACACTTCAAGCAAACACCCTGGAAATGCATCTCTTGTCACTTTAATTAAGTGCTGAAAAACACCGCTCAAGTATCTCTCTGAGGTCAGGCCACTCCAGTTTAATAGTGCAGCTCAGCGGAGGCTTCGTTAGATTATCTGTGATTTGAAATGGGGGCTTGACAGCCTGAAAACAAATCTCAGGCAGGCGGAGAGGCATGGCAGTCAAATTGTGGTCAGAGATAAAAAATTCTCAAAGGAAGAGATTATCCCACAATAAATAAAAGACATGCAGCAGCTGTTTATTTGAGCATAGTGGTTATTCATCTGACTTTAGGGTCAAATCCCTGCCGGTCTTTATGCATAGCCTTAACTCTAACAGGAGGTGGCGCCCTAAGAAATCTGGAGATCCAACACTTTCTAAGCAGTTATGTGGCCCTCTCCTATTTGCACAAAAGGTATCACAGGTTAGAATGGGCCTTTTTTTGCAGCCACTTATCTGAGAGTAATATCACCCAGCAGCAGTGCAGAGTGCAGCGCTGCAAACATCAATAGCTTGCAGTGCTTATTGCTAACGGCGAGGTAGATGGGAATCCGTGAGCCGTATCGCTTCAGATCACATGCTGCGGTCACCAAGGGCCGCCTAAGGCAAAAAACACTAAACAGCCTCTCTTCTGCTCGCATTCCTTTGATCTTCAATAATTAATTAGCTGATTATTACACTAAGTTTCCTCTGTGTGTGATGTGTGTAATAGGCCATTAGTCTGGAAATGGTGTGGTTGGGACCGTCAAGTTGAAAAGTCAATGAAAAGCTTTGAGGTGATGTTTACTCCCATGTTTGTCTGTCAACTCATCTTACATAAAGCAGTCTGCACCACTGAGACGCTGCGCGCACACACACACACACACACACACCCACACACACACACACCAACACAGAGATGAACATTACCATTAGGCTGCAGCATAAATAGAAAACACAAACATCCATTAGCGTAACGAATGTGCTGATCATAACTATACATCAGTGAGCTCGACCCTAATGCTTTTTGAGTTTATCTTTGCCTCGATAATGAGACGAGGCTTAATGCGAGTCTGTGTGTCTAATAACCCATAACCGCATGAAAGAAATATTTGCTTTGTCTCTCAGTTATTTTGACTTTTATTTTGCAGCACAGCCGAGCAGAAAATGTTCAGCAGAGCAGGTCTGAGGCGCTGGAAGAGGTCGACACTAACCTGGTGGATACTCTCCAAACTGGAGTTCAATTGTCTTACTTTAGGTTCGCTGACTTGGCAAAAACCTGCTGTTTAATAAAATTAGGTGCAGAGGGGTCATTTCAAGGACATCGCTTTAATAAGAAGGAAAAAATAAAAAACGAAAGTGATTTTACCATTCCAGGCTCCAGCTCTATATCTCTGCATCCATTTCCAAGTATTTTGAATATAAAACATTATTTTATCGTTTGAATCATTTATCTAAATTCAGCTCAGGGGTACATATATGAATAAATGAAATATGTGGCCCAAAACATTGAAATCATAACCTCACCAGCAGGTCTGGTTGTGCAAGTTCATCCCAAACAGTTCAGTTCAGTCAGAATCCAATTCCAGTAAAGAGAAAAACAATATTGTTAGGTTGAGAACCGAGAACACGGTGTAGGAAATTCTGATTTAAATTCAACAAAATTAATGAGTTCAGAGTCATCAAAAAATGTTGGCTGTCCTCTATGAAAATAATTGTTGACGACCTCAATTAGTTGCGCCTCTAATCTGGTTTTAGATCATTTTACTGCGGTTCTGTGCTGCAGCGGCACATCACAAGCGACTGTATTTTACCAAAATACCTTCAAATAAAATAAAATAAAATAAAAATGAAATAGAAACCTGGAAATCTGGACGAATTTTAAATGTAGAATTTGTTTATTTGAATGTACATTACACAACACAGTTTAGTCTTTTCCAATTAGAAACATCACAACAAGATTTTAGGTTGAATTTAAAACCTTGTTACAGTTCAACAAAGTCAAATTCAGTAAGTTGTGAAAGCCCTACATGGTTTCACCACAGATGGGTGAAACTGCTGTCTTATTCATTTAACAGATCCCATCTGCTCCCACATTTGTCTGTATTTTCTCCTCTAAATGCCAGCAATAGGCCTTATAGAGAACCAAAGCATTGACTCTGCAGTAGTATTTCCTCCTGCTCATGCATTCAGCTGCACATCCGTGGTCGATTTAAATGGCCACCTGACACAAAACAAATCTAAGCCGTGACACATATGCTCGGCTCACCAACGTAATGACATCTCTATTTAAATATTTAGTTGAAATTTATACCTGCTTGTGCATCACGTTTTATGTTGGCGCCGACTCCCGTTTCCATTTCCGAGCCAGAATGGATGAGCTGGCATCTGCAATCAACTGCATGTGGACACAAACTGAACTGGAGCGGCTCCATGTTGTGATGCGAGCTTGTGTTGAAGTGAGGATTCATTTTAAAGGGGCAGTAACATTTAAAACTAACTTTTCATGCCTTACATCATGTTACATTGTTATTCCCTCATCAAAAACAAACCTGGAGTGTTGCCTTGGAGATTACAACAAGAAATGTAAATGCAAAACGCCTCGGTGGGCATAGTTACGCCTCCTCCTCAGGGCTGAAGTTTACAAGCTTCTGAATCACGGAGCTCCTTCAGACTAGCCAGCTGAAATTAGCAAACACCAGGCAGAACTACACATCAACTGAGCTCACCATACAAGCTGGCAAAACGTTGTCAGAGCTTTGTTGTGATAAGTTCCTGAAGGCAGAGTTTAAAAAAAAGCTGGAGTTTTTAAGGAGACAGAAGCCCACTTTCAAACTTTAAATGATGTCAAATTTCTTTTAAATCCTATTTGATATATACTGAAGTGGGTAGTAAATAGTCACATTCACTCAATTAGGAAACATTTACTTGAGTAACTTAAAAAAATAAAATAAAATCTACTTTTACACTGTACTTGAGTAATTTTATTATTAAATATGGCGACTCTTGAGTTAAATTTCTGGATTTTCTTCCCACTGAGTGAAAAAACAAACAAGTTTTAACCAAAAATTCACCAGACACAGACACAAACCTGCAGTTTTTGTTAAAGTTTCATGAGTTTCATATTGAAAAAAACTGATTTGGAAAAGAATTATTTTTACTGATTGTTATTTTTTGTTACATATTGTTATTTTCTTCCTGAAAATACCAAGTTTTCCACTGTACATTTTGGTCCATCTAATGATGTAAATTCTGAAATATTAAATGATTAATAATTTGATCAGTTACTCACTACTTGAGTAAACTTCTTACTAAATACTTTTTATTTTTTAAACTCTTGAGTCATTTCCTGGATGGCTGCTTTTTACTCTTACTTGAGTAAAAACATAGTGAAGTAGTGGTACTCTTACTCAAGTACAATTTTTGGGTACAATAACTACCTCTGGATAAACAGTATAACAACTGAAGGTGCTCCAGTTACTTGATTGTACTATAAAACGGTGCTATGTCTGGAAAACACATAGTGCAAGAAGGCTAAACATCAGTCACGTGTTTCACAGTTTATAAAGCTCTTAAACTTCAAAATTACAACATAAGGAAGTTACATTCTGTTGATCAATATTACTCCATTTATTTGAAAAGACTTCAGCTTCATATTTGCGCATTTTTAAACTCTCTTTAAGTGAGGTCAATCTATTTGCAAGGATGAGGCGCAGAGAGAGCATCACTGGGTGCCGCAAAGTTCTTGTCACTCATCAAATAACAAGCTTGAGAGGATTTCATTTGAGAGCAAAATTTGCTGTGCCAACAGTCTGACAATTACAGCTGGGGAAGCGTATTGATTTTCAGGCTCAAGGGGCATTTGTTTAGCTATTCACACTCAAGCCTCTGCACATAATAGAAAATCTATAAAAATGTAGAGCGGACAAAAATGTTTTTTTTTTCCCAAACTATTCCAGAATATTCACAGCAAATATGGTGAAAGTTTCTGGACCGATTTAAAACCATTTCTTATTATCCAGTAATAGTTTTACAGCAACTTTTTGTTCTGGGTGTGAGTAAACATTGAACGGTGGAATACAATATCAATGACCGTTAAACAATGATCGGTGATGACTCAACAGAAGGAATGCGTAACAGAATATCCTGATGTCTTTTTCCTGATCTGGTGGTGCATTCGCTGTCTGATGCACATCCATCTCGAATGACTGAAATTCAGCTCAGTGAACCTTTTCACGAGGTTATCAAACCAAGATCTGGAGGTCTGTGCTGAAATAAAATGCTGTTTTATTCAACAGCTTTGTCCTTCGTCTCGTGGAGTAATTAAGAATCCCAGTGAAACTACATAGTTTCTGCGTAATAAATCTATATGCTAATGTGCTGTTCTGATTACAGTGTAATTACTCACAATCCTTGTTATTTACTACTGGACTGATTAGAGAATTGAGGAAATTCAATTTAACACAAAACAGATAGGACATAAATGAAATGAATGAAAAAAAAAGTTGTTCATTTGCTCATCCTTTTGTTTGTCTCTCTATGAAAGCGTATTGAGTTGCTTCATAATTAAACTGACCTTTCTCGAAATTAATTTTCCTCACTGTTCAAATCCTAATTGGACTTTTTTAATAAAAAGATTGGCAGAGATGAAATCAAACAATTTTCAACAAATAATACAATGCAGCTAACCCAATGTAAGTAGGTCCAACGAAATGTAAAATTTAAACAAAATGAACAGTGAAAGATTGCAAATAAATGTAACTACATTTTTATTAATGTATATTAAGGGTAGATATGGGTGTCCAACTCACACCTGATAATGAGATGTATTTTTGGGGGGTTGATTCAGATCCTACTTGGTAAAACTAACTCTATGTACTTCAACCCTTTCACATGTGGCGTCCCACATGGCTCAGTGTTAGGCTCCCTTTTCTTTGCTTTTGAATTGCTTCATATTGAGAAAGCATTGTGTAGTGATTAAGGTCAGATCTATGTTCAGGGCAAAAAGAAAAGGTGTAGATTACTATATCAGTGCATATAGTTGTAATTAATTAGTCAGCTCCCACTGCATATTTGACTTACTGGTAAAATTGTACAAACTGCATTCTGCAACAACTCAACCAAATGCAGTTAATTAAATAAATAAAAAAATATTTTAACATGTGAACAAATTTTTCAACTTTATCTCAATGAGGATTTTCTCAATCATTTAATTTTGTAATTTTTTTTTTATTTTTTTTTTGTATATTTTCTCTGAACGTGTTGGCTGAGTCATATTGCTAGCATGCAATAATACATAACCATACACATTCCAGATATCTGAAGTGTTTGCATCAGGTGTGATTGATTGGTGACATCAGGTCAGATGTGACAAAAATCAAACCTGAATTGTAAAAGTGAATATGAAGAAATCTATTCAGGGGATTGAATAGTTTTCAATCACCACCAAGTCATTTTAAGTAGAATTTAGTGTTAAACTCAGATAAAATTTTGCAATATAACTTTAGCTAAGTATTTGAATTGTTCTTTTGTCATATAGAATTTTGTCAATTTTGCTGTTGGGGGTAAATAAGTTGCATTACAACTTCAAAAGATGTGGGTATCTCACAACTTGATGTTAAAACTAAAGTGATGGTTAAAAACTGACAAGAAAATTGGCTGGATGATAAATTATGTACAGTTTTGACACCATTTTCACAAAATATAATGATGCAAATATGCCTTCTCAAGGCATAATAAACTATTTTTAAGGACCTGGAAGATATTTTAAATATCCAATACACAACCAAAACCAGGAAATAAAATGGAAATGAAAAACACACAACTGAAACCATAAATACAAAGGATTACGAAGTCATTTTAATTTATCATGCGATTATTAATTGGTTACTGCGACAGGTTTGGAGATGGTCGCAAGTAGCAAACGAGTGTACCAAGCCATCCATCACAGTTTATGATCATTAAAGTGGACACAGATTTTATGTCTGACAGATCAGGGCACTCAGCGGATCAAGCTTTTATCATTTGAGGCAGTGGGTCAAAACAAAGTCAATTTTTTCTAGGAAGAGAGTAATCTGTCAGGGTAAAACAATTGGATTACTAAACAGCAGATCTCACATATCCGCGTGGGTTAGTGACCACAGCCACCAGCAAATGGTTAAAATCTGCAAATACTTGAAACCACCTCTACAAATGTTTCTGTTATTTTTAATACTGTGGTCATCATGGTTTACAATGATGCATTACCATCATTGTAAACCATCTCAGCTCTACAATACAAGGTAACACCTGCTCTTTTTCATAAATCCCATAGTTTTATGTCTGCCATTTCAGGTCTACTGATGCACTAAACTAGTTAAAAACATATGCAACATATTGCATTTCAATAACATCCCTGCAGAGGTTGTCAAGAACAAAACATCTGTGCTTCTTGAATATTTGCTCCAGCTCCTGGGGGAAAGTTGTAGCCACCACACCTCCTTATTTCAAATTAACGCCCAATCTAAAGACTACATGACAGGAAATTGCGTCCGGCTTTGGTGTGAACACCTTTTAACTCGGTTGACTTTCGTTATCTCTATGGATCCTGTTGTATTTAAGGGCAAAGACAATGCTTTTCTGCCTCTGTTTACCGAAGAGTAATAGAAAAATGCTGAGAGCAACACAAGCTATTAAGATTTCATTAGCTGTTAAGATAGTTGTCCTTAAACTGGAGAGATCACCATTTGGACATTTGCAGATAAGAGAAAAATGTCGGAAATTATGATTTTAAGTAATTTATTTCTCCCAAATCTTCTGCTGTGAGAAAAAGAAAATGTATGCTTGACAATTTATATCACAATGTGACAAACTGTCAAGTACCAAGAAGAAATTGGTCCAGTTTGGTTGTAATTTGGTGATTGAGCAAACTAGTGATCATTAGATTAGCAACAAATGAGCAAGTTTAAAACGGGTAGCAGTGTTAGACAAGCTTTTATGGTCCTTGAAATGTTCCAGGGTTATCTGTATCAGTGATTTAGAACAAAAGAGTTACCAGACATTTTGGAGAGTTTCTGACTTTCAGTCATAATTAATGAGAGACAGCAGACATAAATGCTGCTTCTCTATATTTGGTCTCCAGAAGTACTCTGAAACATTGATTCAACAATATTAGGGAATTAATATATTTTGTTGCTATTAATTTCTCTTGGCCTTGCTTTGACATAAGTCCTTTAATCATGGAAATGTTGTTCAGCTGATAAAAGGCTGACTTTGTAACTGACTTTATGTGTCTCTGAATGTTCAGGTCTCAGTCCATAACTACACCCTCATTTTGGGCCTGATTACCAGTTTCTAACTATAATAATTGACTCTTGATTGTTTCTCTTTAAGGTCCACAGATAGCCGCTTGAGTTTTAATGAACCATCTACTACCGCCTGGAGTTAAACAGTTTATGCAGCAAGCACAAAATCTATAAGATACGACAACTGCTTATTTAAATTATGTCCAAATAGGATCATTCCTTCTGGCTTCTAACTGTTTTTGCGAATAATTTTACGAAAAAAAAGCAATGACCACGAATGTTAATGTTTGCTGCCTTTGCAGCAGATTGCTCAACTCAAACGTGAAACATATTCAAGAATATTATTTGTAACTTGAACAAATAGGATTATTATCAGTGTTCTGCATTATCCGACCTAATAACCACTGAGTGGGCTTTAGCAAAGAATGCCTCAGAGGGAGGAAGATAGGCAAGATGGAAAAATGCGCTCTCTGTCCCACAGGCTATCATTTGTCAACTGTTTGGCTATTTTTATTGGATTGTCAACATTCAACAATGGCCATTGCACGAAACAGGAACATTGGCTGTTTCTAGCCCCGGGCGATGTAATCATGTTATCCGCCGATTTCCCAGACTGTTAAATGGCTGGAAGAATACAACAATGAGAGAGTCCTGGCAAGGGATCATTGTGGGACAAGTGTGATTCATTAAACTACAGCTGACAAGGTCCCTGTCACACACACCATCAGTCACAGACTCCAACGTGCATCACAACATTTCTCTATTAGATTTACAAGTGGTATGAAGAAGCTATTTAATTCCTATTAATGCACACCTGCCTGGTCAAAGAGCCAAAAACATTGCCTGAGACATTAAAAGCCCGTTAAAGATCCAAAAACAACACAGAGACAGCACAATTAGAGAGCGGCGTGTGTAAAATATCTAATTAGCTTCATCTAAGACAGACCCTCCTGCCCTCATCAGGTGTTTTTCTTTTGCAGTCATGGCACCGGCTCTGTTTGATTTGCTATGACTTTTCTCTTTTCTTTTTACTGTTTTTTGTAGAAACGGTTTCAAAAATACTGAAAGTTATTTTTACATGTCAATGTTAAAATATCAATGAAACTGTATACAAAAAAATGTCTCTATACTTATTTAAATTGAACCAAACCATAATTGCTACATAAAATTGACTATTAAAATTGATAAAGCCACATTATAATCTGAACTCATTGTAATTATTTTAATATCTACAATGGAGCTCTACCTGTTGGTGTAAAATTTGCCTATTAATGGATTATTTGCATGTAGTGTTTGACCAGAAAATGCAACTTTGGAAGCTGAATTACTTTTGCTTAATGCTAGTTGACACACTATTGGCTGACATTTGCAAAGCAGCCAATCAAGAAGCACCATGCATTTTCCTTGGTGCTGATTGGCTGTAAGGAATACTGTAGATTTTGGCCTCTGCAGTCCTGCTGAGAGGATTTTTATGGTGCATATTAAGGTATATATTGGTGGTTGAACTATTAAAAATATGCAGCTAATCTCTGAACACCAGGAAGTCCCCTGTATTGAAGAAAACAAACATATTCTGAAATTCTATCATGACTTCCACATTTTCAGTTTCATTGAAATGATCAGACATATGCAAATTTTATTAAGGAGTTTAATGAAGTGTAGCACTTTTGGTGCTCAACAGATCTAATCAGATGACAATTGTCATTTAGTGTCTTCTTGTATCAAATTAAACTGAACAGCTGATGTAAAACAGAAAGTCTACATTAGTGTCCTCTCCTTGATAAAAAAAATAATAATAAAGCCTGAGTAATGTGCTCTGAAAGTTTTACTGCAGGTTTGCCTTTAAGTTTTTGAAAGCTTCTCTGTTAACAATAACTTCCC
This sequence comes from Gambusia affinis, assembly GCF_019740435.1. Classification (NCBI taxonomy): domain Eukaryota; kingdom Metazoa; phylum Chordata; class Actinopteri; order Cyprinodontiformes; family Poeciliidae; genus Gambusia; species Gambusia affinis. The sequence goes on from NC_057888.1 coordinate 3,515,388, forward strand.
TATGAATCTTTTAGATTGTTTGGGGAATAAGAAACTATCACTTTTCTTTTTTCTTGGTGCTTTGACTTTTTCATCAGAGTCCAGCTTTTGGCATTTTGCTTCGACCTTTATATAAACTCCTGACTTTCTCGACATCAAAGAATTTCTCAATGCTTAAAGGAATAGTTTAAAATTTAAATGAGAGGTTTTCCATGAAGTAGCTTAGTTGCAGCACATTGAAAGATGTTTTTAATTAATATGAAGATGTTCGCAGGTGAAAAATGTGAAATTCTCTTGTAAGAAGAAGATTAGTTTTTTGTTAGTAAAATAAAAGAAAGAAGAAATAGTAGGTCAGAGATGTGACCATTGATGAGGAGCCTTTTTTAGAAAAGCTCAAACTTAAAATTAATATATTGTGGTTCTGTCAGGTGAAAGGCATCAATGTTGCAATGTAGAAATACAAAAAGTTCCAGCGAATCAGGTGAATCTTATGTTTTCACCGGAATAACTTCAAGTGATTTAACATTTGAAAAGTTAATAAAATTCTCTGATGAAACAATTTCTTAGTTCAAGGAACTACTCCAAAAGTCAATGTGTAATTTCATAAACAGAACAAAAAAAAAAGCAAAAACAAACAACAAAAATAACCCAAGTACAGAAATATGTGAAAAGCTGCTCCTGACCGGCTCTCAAAGAATCATCATTACACCAGGAGATTCAAGAAACCTTGGCAAGGGAGACGCACTTAGTAATCAGTGTGTCTGATTACTAGTTGTTCAGTTTTAGTCAGGCTGACTGCTGAAAAAAAAAAAAAATCTCTCTCTATATATGTATATATATATATAAGTATTCTTTATAAAAGTTACATACTGCAGCTTTAAATGCAACAAAAACTAAATTTCAAAGGTGCAAGGAGCAGAAAATGTTAAAAATTCAAGAGGTTATAAGAGTCTAGCAGGCTCAAAAGGAAAATATTTACGACGCTATACAATTGAATTAAGCACCAATTCAACAAACCTATTCCTATGAAATATACATTTAAACATATCCAGAATGGATTCTAAACCTTTTCTTGCTTGCTTTTTAACTTGGTGACTTTGACTTGTTCGTATCCAGATATTCAGGGTAATTCACAGATTAAGAAAAAGCCATGCAGCAGCACAGTGATGGAGAAGAGCTCAGCAGTAATGTGCAGAGGAAGGTTATTGGTATACGAGACCACCAGCACTCTGGTTTAAAATTACGCCAGGAGGAGAGGCACGGCTTGCTTCTACACTGTGGATGTATTTACAGTGCAGAGGGAAGAGGAGATAGGAGAAAGCAACTCACCAGGTGTCACTCAGGACGATACCCGTGCAGGGAAAATTGATGATGGGGCAGGAAGGGAGGCAGCAGTGATAAAGCCCTTTCACTGCGACCAATCCATATCAGTGTGTGCAGGGCAGCTGGGGGAATCACGCTGTGTTTCTAAACTAAAAGTGCAAAGAAAGTGTCATTTACTGAGAGGAAAACCTCTGTATTTAATCTCATGCATGTGGATTAAAATTACAGGTTTATTCAAAAATGACAAACTATTTTCATCATTAAATAAATAAAAAAAAAGAAGTCGGTGCTCCTTGAAAATCTAGCGAGTCACTAAAAGGCATATTTCTTATTCAATTACAACTTCCTCTTTTTGTACAAACGTCAGCATGGTAAGCAGTTTTTATCCGGAGCTAAATTTCCATGTAACGGAGCTAGAATGGGAGCAGGAAAACACATCTCAATTCCAGTGCTCATGCTGTGCCAGAAGCATCATCTTGGTGGAAAAAAGGGACAGTTAAAATTTGCATTTAGATTACTGTGGTAATAGAAAGACCATGGCGATGAATCTTGTTCTGAAAAAAAAAAAAAAAAAAAAAGAGAGACTAATGTGCATGTATTTTGAATAAAACTGTGCAGTTAAACACTTAGACTGGATCTGTATGAAAGGATGTATAACAGAATCCCAATCTATCATGTTTAAAACAATAACAGCTGGGCGCCACGGAAAGCAAAATGGGATGATAAACATATCAATTAGCCGGACCATTTGTTTCCCTTTAATCAAATTTAATTTAACATTTTTATCTGACAATATTAGATTCTAAAAAGTTGGAAATGTGACCTGAAATGCTAAACTTATCCACCTTCATTTACGTGTGGTATTTACCGCAAACAACATCAAGTGCTGATTTTCATATTCATGAGCCTCGCATTGTTTGCCGATAGCGCATACCAAGTGGGTCTAATTTGTTTTCGGTTCTTCACCGTTCTGCAGTCTCAAAAAATGTCAGCTGTGCACCATCACAGACACTTAATTAGGCAGCACCAGCCCTCTGTGCATGGACAATCTTTACGAAATGTCTTAGATAATCAAATGATAAGGTGTTCTTGGGGTGGCCTCAGTCAAGGAAAATGCATAAAAATCTTTGAGAAATAGATTGAATAAGTTTTGTTTAAGTGTGCTGTAGCAGCATCTGAATCTGAGGTTCTGTTTTCAAGAGACACTTGCTAAACAACTCACAAAAAATAAAAAATTAGTTTATTTTATCTTCTTAATCTAAAAACATGACCAGCTCACTCCTCATGCACACCTGCAGCTGGTGATATTAAAACCGTAAAGGTCAATGATGAATTACATAAATAAGGGAAGCTTGTGTCATGTTTGTCTAATTAAATACTATTGAGATACTTCGTTTTTACAGATTTTTCATTTTAACATGACCGTTAAATCGATCAAATAAAATCTGGAGTTTGCAGCGTTTTGATTGGCTGCTGGTCCCCGCTGTCCCGGCAACAAACTGGTTCTGGGATAGCACTGGTTTTCAGCACTGGAGATAGAGTTTGTCTCGTTGGAAGTACTTTGATGCCCAAAATGCTGCATCACACTTTCAAGGTCATTCGCACCAAAACATAAAAAAGGTGACATAAGATATAAACTTTAAATTTGGATGCTTTTCAACTCAGCTTTCACACCTGAAGCCTCTAAATCTGTCAACTTCCTGTTGTTATGGTTTTAGCTTCAGATTAAAATCCCTGTGTTAAACTAAACCTTGTCAAAAACAAAAATGTGAGCCTCACAGAACCATTAAATGTCCATTCCCAAAAAGAAAGTAAGTGGAAGAATCAATGACTGAAAAAATAAAATAATTAATGTTAAATGTAAGATCTGCTGTTGAACATTAGGATCCATTTAAGATTTTGTAAGGCTATAAAAGTTTGTTCTAATTTTTAGGACGTTGTAGAAACCCTGCTTTGTTTAACTGTTGGCTATTCTGTAGCCTACTATCCTATTATGGTGTACTAACTCAGCTTTCCACTGCTAATCACAGTTATAAAAAATCCTATGGAAGAAAATCTAATGTCCCTTTATTACTCTGAAAGAGCTGACAAATTTATTCAGTGCATATTTTCACAGCTTTTCTTCACATTAGAGATTTTTGATGCAATGAGTAGATAAGTTTAAGAGAGCAATTACGTTTGCTTTGAAGTTTGCTCCTGGAAACGCCGAATTACACCTTACCACAATAGTTTAGTTTAGTGCAGAATCAAAACACTGTAGAAAAATTAAAAGAGAGGAAAGGGTGAGAAGTGGAAGACAGGCACCATCTCCACAACCATTTATCAGAAAAAAAACAACAACACAAACTTGTTCTATTATGCAAGAAAAGTAGATGTGACTCTGTTTTCCCCCACTTCATTTCTTCTCTCTCATCTCTAATTTATTGCCATCTGCTCGGCTCGGGTGTAAATCTGAACGCAGGCCGACTTGCTCACCCAGGCTTTATCTGTTAACATTTAGCAATGTCTAATTAAGCAAAAATGGGAACTGCGTTGGCTGAGAAATGCTGCAGCCGGGTAATGACAGTCATAACAGTTTGGGATGCGTGTCTGTCACTGCAAGCAAATGCACTTATTAAATCAGGGTAATTAGAATAAGGAAACAGCCATAATGGGCAAAAGGCATTCGGCTGTGATTAAGGAGGTTCATACTTGCAGCAGATCCACTGGCTTTTGTTTACAATTTAGCTTTTAAAATGACAGATGCATGCCATAAAAAGAAATATAAAAAATGGTCAATACAACATGTCCACTTCCGAGCAAACTAATTAAATAAAATGGCAGCAAAAAGTGAAAAACGTACAAATGCTAATTTTTTTGGTGCCTTGACATTGTGGTTACAAACAGCCGGGTGTAGGAGAAATTTGCAGAATTAATTTATCACATCTATAGAGATTTTAATCAGGAAATATCCGGACCAAATCCGGATGTTTCAAATTTCCAGTTTATTGTAAGAAACTTAAAATTAGTTTTTGACTCGTTGCTTTCTAAGGCCTCCTCTTTGATGGTTGGTGCAACACAGTAGCAGGAAGTGAAGGTCCACACACTGACTTGTCAACCAAAACCATCGGAATGTAACATCACAAATCAGCACTGACCTGTGAAGCCCAAAGCATTACCTAGCAACTCAAGTGGAACACTAGCCTGTTTGTTCAGCTGGTTTGTTCAGCGCTGTACAATGGCTGCTGGAAAAGACAAATGATTTGTTGTTGATTTGACATCCAGAAATCACTTGCTGCATTCTTGTTGACTGTGCAGGAGGCTCCACTTCTGCTTTTCACAGATGTATGGTTGTATAATTGCACATCTGTTTGCAGCCACTTTCATGTGCGAGTGTAAACACTGAGCTAAGGGGCGTGGCCACCAGCACCTTATCTGGATTTAAAGTGACAACAGGCCCTGAAACAGCTCATTCTCAAAACGGAAAGAATAATTTTGTGCCAAAAAATTTAAGGAACATGATTGTATAGATCACAGTTCTATCCTAACTTGTTCAAGAAAGAAGAATAGGTCACCTTTAAAATTATGGTTGACTGTCTGGTACAATGCTTATAGTAAACGTGTTCTAGTAAAGTATGGCTTAGTGTCAGACTCTTCAAGTCTTTGATGATGAGATTTAATGTTTCAATAAGTGCATTGCTCTTTCATTTACATCATTTGTCACATTTGTAGGAGTGCATACTGAAAAAAACAAGCTGCATGAATATGAAAAACGTTTACTCCCGGATATTATTTATTGAAACACCTCAGTTCTCATAACATTTGTTTATCCGAGAACAAAAGATTTCAAGGTTGTAACTTAACGTTTACTGGAGTAACATGATTTAATATGCCACAGTGCTGTAAATCCTCCTGCAGAAGCGTTAGATTAGGCAGTTTTCACAGATCGCTGTCGTTTTCCATTAGAGCATATCCATATTGACCACTTCCCTGATGATGTCTCGTCATCTCGCTCCTGCCATAACCTTATCTGTCAATGGTTTGCGCTGCCTTCAGCAGAATTTATTGGCATGCCCTGTAACACAGCAGCAGGGTTCAAAACTCAAACAGAAGCGGTGTGAGCGTTGTCTGAGTTTTCAATGCAAAGTCAGTAAAAAACAGATGAGGCAAAGTTCAGTTTGGCTTGTTGCCTTTTCCTGCAGCCAGACTTCTGACAGTACTCTGCAGCGACGTAGACACGTTGTGTCTACGTTCGCTCTCCATGACTCCGAGAACAGCAGCAGTTCGTATTCAGACAACACGACCCCTTTGTCAGTTCTGCTCTCTTCCACCATTAGAAGCATTTTTCTGTCTATTGAACATTTGAAAGACTGCGCCACGATCATCTTCACATGTCGAGATTCCCCGAAAAGACTCCGCATTCGGATCACGGCCTTTAATTATAACCTTTCATTGTAGCAAAATCTATTGCATCATAGATTTTGCTGGCAGGGGATTCAGACATTTTCACTCTGGGGAGAGATGAGCCAGTGTAGGTTTTCTTTATTGCCTCAGGCCAGTTTTGTCTCTAAAGCTAAGCTTCCCATATCTTCAGTGGGGGAAAAGTTCAATTTCTAGCACAGAGGTAGCCTTCGTTCAGTAGGACACACAGCTAATTTATTTTTTATCACCCTACGATTATAGTCAAGGTGATATACCATCCCAGAAGAATCAATGATGAAAGGATTTCCTTGGCGGCATAAAGGGAACTGATGAAATCTATATCTTACATCTATTATGTGATTTCTTCAACTTAAATTACTGTACTGCAGTGAATGCCTTTATACTTCGATATAACTGGAATTACCCATTTTTACACCTTAACATGTTTAAATCTGTGAATGAATCAAGATTGGAGTGTTCAATTGTTCGTTCATCCATATTTCCACTTATCACAGAAAAGAGTCAGAGGAAAACTTGAACATCTTTCCTCACTGCAAGGAAAAATAGCTAGTTTTGGGTTACCCCAAATGAAGACTCCCTTTTGACTAGCAGTTCAGAGAAAAGTTGTCAGGCTTTGTAATCAGTCTCTGCATGTTTTCCATCCACACTATTGGAATTAGTAAGTAATAAATTATATTTAGAAAGGAACACTGTAGAGTGCAAACATAAGCGTCACCATTTGATGTGCAGTACCTGATTATAGCGTAAGCTAATTCGCAAAAATGGGTGACAGAAAATATAACACTACACAGACAGACTCACACACACATAGTTAATGATAACATATCTGAGAAGTTGCAATGACTTCCACTGATTAGTTGCCTTTACAGGAGAAGCCGATTGCCCGTTAACAGTACGGCGAAATGGGATGGTACACGCCGTCACAGATGATATTCTCATTATCCAACTGTCTCCAACTGTAGCGTGTGCTCAAAATCAGACAGTGGAGAGGGGGACAAGATCATTTATGATTTTATAAATAAGACTAAAGTTACAAAATAACCTTTTCAAAGCTCAAAAACCTGTTATTCTCTACTATGCTATAGTGGTGGTATTGACAGTCTGTAGCATATGACTGCTAAATAACAGGACACTTTTACATTTCCAATATATATACAGTAGCTGCAACCAACCATTGACATTGTATATTTCAAATTTCAATTGTTATTGCAGTACTGATGTGAGCAAACCCGGATGCATGTTAAATTTTACTTGTTGGATGGACAATCTGATGCATATTTAATAACCTGGATGATGAGCTCATATACAGTCATAATACTTCAGTGGTAAATATCTAGTCAAAAACAGGCCTAAAGAGAAAGACAGGCTACGTTTAGCCTTTAAAGTTATTATTAGACTGCTGTTTACGTAGAATCATGCAGATACATTAAGACTATGATAGCAGGCGCTAAAAACATACAAAGGATACACAAAACAATAAAATGACTTAATTAAACATGCTTTTGTCAATAAATACAAATAGAACAGTGAATAAAAGAGGAAACTACAACACAACTATAAAAATTAAATAACAGTGCAACTTAATATTGTGAACTATAATTTTTTTAAGCATGTTTTGATATACATCTGTAAAAAACGGCCAAAAGGTTAAAAAAAAAAGAAAAAAAAAAAGAGAAAGATTACATTCTGGGTTCTTATAAGTGATGAAAATGTGCTTTTCTTGCACATTTTTACTCTGAGTAGCTGTTAGTTTTTATATTTTCTTTTTCATTAAAGTGAAGATACTAAATGTTACCCACCACTTGGAAGACACTCTGAACTCTCAACACGACCTCTGAACTGTCCTTTAAATGTGCAGTCGGAGGAAGTAAGACCACCCTGGTTCAAACACTAACTAGTACTGAAGTAAAGTCAGTAAATGCATCATTTACTGAGTTTCCGGTGGATAACTAACAGTATGCTGGTGGTTTTTCTGCAGAATGGAGCCATACAGTTTGGACGACGATTGTTCAATATGAGGTCTGCTTTCTGTGCCAGAATTGGGGTTTTCAGAACAGCATTGAGGGAAGGGGGGTTCCTTTTTAACATTCTGCTTTACAGCAGGAGCCCACAATTTCTGGGTGGTGGTCGTCCAATGAGAACTTCAAATCTGCTGCACAAAAAGAAGACTGACCGATGCACCCGATCCTTCTTACTGCTGGCAAGAAGGAACAGGCGGGAAGCAGCCAGGTGGCCACTCAGGGTTTTTTCCAGATTCGGATAATGAGTGTCGTCAAGCAGAAGGCTCTCAGTTACCCTGGTGCTGCTTTGAACAACCAAATATTTATTTTTCACCATTTGTTTCCATTCAGGGTTATGGTGTGAACTGAGACTAAATGTCACACATTTGCCTTAAAAAATACAAAATATATTATACTTTCAGTTTAGCTTTTAATTTACTAAGAGGCTATAATGTAGAGACTGAAATGACAAACTGTTTTGTGCAAATCTTTGTGCTATGGTTACAGAGGTGAAATAGACAACTGAAAAAACTTAATAGAATCAAGCTACATTTAGTTCTGATATAAATAAGATGGCAAGATCTTTTTTTTTATTTTTTTTACTGTTTGCAGGCTTTGTTCCAGGGTAACTAATTTTATCTAGAACAAAAGCAACAACTTCAAACATGTTTAGAAGAAAAGAGAGGCCAGTGGAGTACATGAATTTTCTTAGATTTTAATTTGGGGTTACATATTTTCTCACTTCTTTCAGAAGATTCGGAGGAAAAAACACAGAACAAAAGAAGAAAAATATTCATTTGGTGCTATGGGCGGTTCTACACAGGACATTTTTGGTATTTTTCACAATTTATCAATATCTTATAAAATTTTTTATCTTAAAGCAGTTATCCAGGTGCAGTTAGAATACAGCTAAGCTAGCTGATGATGCTAATGTTAGCATCTGACTCTCAGCTTTGTATTCATCATTCAAAATGTTAGATAATGGCCAAACCTGAACTGAAATATGTTTTACACAACTCAAACTTTTCAAAAACATCACATTTGGTTGTTTAACTGGGGAACGCACAAACCAACGAGTTGACAAAGCAGTGGCATTAGCATGACTTTTGGCTCCTATCGAGAAAAAGAAATTAAAATTAGCTTAATTTTGGAAAAATCTTGGCTCTCTCTTTTCCTCCAATCCCAAGTTCTTCCTGGTGAGCCGCCTGTGTGGCAAATAAGGAAGCAACCATGCGTGATGACGTCACAGAATTACAGAGTTTAATCCATACACAAACCACAATGAAGTAACAACAAAACTGCAAAGCGACCAAAATATAGACTTATTACCTGAGACAGACAAAAACTAAAAAAGGCAAAGACGCGTCTTTGGAGAAGGCTGATGCAAAAAGCAGAATCAAGCAGCCATCTGAATTCTTATTATTCCGCATTCACTTTTCTAGTGAAGGCGTTTCTTTTGTTGTTAATATATGCAAATAGGGCGTTCCCTGTTTTGACCAACCAAAAGCTATCTTGGAAAAAACTTAGACCTTCTCCTAAGTTACGGCAGAAATCAAAAGTCGTTTACTACTTGTTAAAATTATAAGTTATTTTCATCAAACATAGTTTTCTGCTTTTCTGTTTTCAGCATCTCCGAAAACTTAAATCTTTGTCTCGTTACATAACAAAATGAGGTAGAATTCCTTTTTGTAATTCAAACAATTTTCCTTTGAATCTGAAATTATCCCCGATAATACATTTTTTCAAATACATTCATCATCTACTAGATTAATACTTCTAACTTGGATAATAAACTTTAATCTAAAACATGCGATTAGTATTTAAAGATGTGTTAAAATTCAACGTTAGTACCAGGCTGTAACCAACTCCAGACGCAGCTCTCTTCTCTGAGAAACCCCCGACCTTCGACCTCTGAGCCGGGGAGATATGTTTTATGGCCCACCTGATTTAGAACCTTTCAAGAGAATAGTGTTTTGGTTAATCTCCTCCAAGAGAATGTTTATCTCTTGCCTCCTGGCTGTCTCCTAGCTTACATCTGTTTAGTTTTTGTCCAGATAAGAATGTTCAATCTACCTAAATGCGCATGGCTGTGAGATTAACTATATTAAACACTCAAAATAGTTATATTTCCTCAACACTCCATAAATATATATTTCATCAACTAGTCAACCAAATACTATCAAACTTATTAAAATGATTTATGCAGGTTTTATTATATTTATGAGAACTAAAATGTTATTTTTGGTGCCACTTTTCACAACTGCAGCAGACTTTAAGATCACAAACCCAAACCAATTTATTCAACACAGTTTGATTTTTGAAACTAGTATAGAATGAAAATCAAAAATGAAGATTAAAATCTTTTTCATGGATTTGTTCCAGTGGATCAGCTCATCTGGTGAGCTGGGTGTAATCCCAATCACAGTTTTGATCTCTACTGCTCTTCTACCTTTTCCAACTTGGATTTTATTCAAACAAAAACACCTTTGGCATTAATTTATTCCTCCAGCAGTGTGTTTTACACTCCTGTAGACAGGTGTACCAAAACAGTGCTGCTTGAAAATAAGACTTGACATAAATAAATTCTGGGTATTTTTAACGGTTTCTGAGGCAGAACCAAGTTAATTATATTGTTTATGAGCGCTAGACATCACTGGGAACCTCATAGTTGTGCATACAGAGAAGTCATGAGTCGCCACTTAATGTCTTTGCCTTTGAGGAAACAAGGCATATCTGATACAGTAAAACCTATTTAAGAGATCAGATCTTCAGCATTCATGTTTTTTTTTATTAACTTTGCCCTTTTATTAGCCAATATTAAACACGCCGACTGTGAGGCATAAAAGATATGACAGGCTTATGGGGGAGAAGCGCGCAAAGGTCATTCGTTCAACTTTGAGAGGGAGATGCGTAGAAACGCTGTATCCATTCTTAATGGGTTAAGGGAGAAGGTTTTCTAGAAGCTCGGGTCAAAAATTGGTTGTAAAGGCGGACTTTAAAGATGGTCTGACTGGATGACAGCCGTTGCCTGTGCTCCACAGCTGCCTTGGGGCAACAATGCTGTTTCATTTCATCTGAGTAGCTGCCTGTCTTTCACCGCTTCACTATGAGATCAGGCATCTCTCCTGACTCTGAATATTTGTTTCTGTCAAAAACTTCTGACGTCAAGGACGACATGAAAGATGTCCGACAGTCGGTTGTGGGACACTGGAAGCAGGCAAAAATATGAAAACAAGAGTCCATCCATCAAACTCCAAACTATTTGGGGTCAAAATATGAAAATTTTAGTTGATTTTAGTTGTGTGAAAAGGACTCCAATTTTTTATTTTTTTTTTTTTGCATTTGAAGTGCACTTAGAATATTTTAAAAGTAAAATCGGAGTGATTCTGCAGAACACAGGAGGAGGGAGAGATCGATCGTTTATTATCATTTATTTATTATTTCATAAATTATCTCATGTTTGGACATAGCAAAGGTTTTAAAATTTTTTATTTTTATTTTTTTTATGTCATATTTGACGTGCTTCACTCCCGAGGTAATTTTCCGCCGCAAAACGCAAACTTCCCCATTCACTCAGAGCATTAAAGTTCCACACGACAGGATTTGTTGCTGCGCGCTTGTGAAGAGTGAAGGGAAGAGATCAGATGCACACGCAGGCTGTGAAGAGAGATACAGGTGATCGTTTTGGTGATCGGCAACAAGAGACAGCGATCGGCGATCATACACTTTTTCATGGAAATCGGCTGCTTAAATGTGCACCACCACCTATCCTCCATACACCAAGGTTGCCAATTCAGACTCTGTTGAAACCCCTATAAATCCCTCGCCTGATTCGTAAGCTGATGCAATCTTCTCTCTGAAGTCTCCAGAAAGCTTAAACATAAAACTTTAGCCATTCTAAGTGAAAATGTGAGGTTGTCCAAATTTGTTCAACAAAAATAGCTTTTTTGTTCCATTTTACAGAACCTTTTCTTCAGTTGTTTTTGTTTATATTCTTTGAAATTCTCATTTTCATCAAAATAATATCAAAAATGATATTAAAGATATCCACATATCCAAATATGCTAGAGAAAGATTCAAGTTTTTACAAATGTTAATTTATTTATCTGACTTTTCAACCTGGAAGCAGCAACGTAACTCCTTTAATTTGACTAGTCAGATGTCAAAACTGAAGCCCACTCACCCTGTGCTTGCAGCTGCAGAGTACTGTAGAGCCTGTTGTGGTGAAGAAGAACAGAACTGCAACACTTTGAAGCACAGGAGTTTATTAGAAGTGATAGCAAACCTTTAGAAGAAGTTGAACCATCATGAAGTCAGTGGCAGTGGGCAGAGAGCCAGACTTATTCGATAGAGGTGCAGCTATCCTGCCTCTTCGTGCAATGAATTCTGCTGCTGTTTACTCTGAAAACAATGGAGGCAGCAGCAGCAATCACTCTCTGACTCAAAGTAACTTAAAACTGTACTTGCAATTCTCTTTCCTTTAAAAACTACTAAAGTACCCCTGCAAAGTGTTCCGTCTTGTACAGATTTCCTTGTTTTGCAGACGTTGCACTATAAGACGCATCAAAGAGCATTTATCACACAAATAGTCTTGGGACCAGGACTTGTTTTCATTTGTCACCATTAAAAGAATGTCGGCCTGCTGTTCAAATGATTAAATGGATTGACAATAAAAAAAAAAGAAAAAAAAGAAAAGTATTTTTACAAAACGGTTAGAAATTATGATTGAAAAGTAGTACTTAATCTTGTTTAGATTATAATATTTATGACCGAAACTTGTTTTATTAGTTTTCCTCCAGGGTGGATTTGGCCTGGTAGCCAGACCACAAAGTAATTTCCAAACTTAGAAGAACACAGATGGTTTTGGTTTTGGACAAGTACAAAATTGATTTGTTCTCCTCAAAGAGACAAACTGTCAGCAAACTTTTTAATTAGTTTTCTTATGCAGCCAAAAATTGTTAAACTGTGGGACAATGTGGAATTGATTTTGAAATAAATCAATTCAAGATTATTAAATAGCACATTTTAGGAACAAGGCAGTTCAAAGTGCATTACACCATCAGTCATCGATTATGAAGCAACCAGTAAACATTACATTTCATCAAATACAATCATCAAGCAAACAGATATTGTCCAATGTTTGACTTCCTACTAATCAAAGGGAAATCTAAACAGGTGGGATTTTCGCCTCGACTTAGAGGAGCTCAGTGTTTCAGCATCTTTACAGTTTTCAAGAAGTTTGTTCCAGTTCGTTTCTCCATGTTTGGTTCTGGGGATGCACAGTGGACCAGAAGCTGAATACTTGAGAGGTCTGGAAGTGTAGACTGTCTTTGGTGCCAAGCTGTTCAGTGATTTAGAAACTAACAACGACATTTTAAAGTATATGCTCTGAGCTCCAGGATGCCAGTGGAAGAACTTTAGAAGTGGGCTGATGAGATCCATCTTCCTGGTTTTAGTCAGAACGCCAGCAGCAGCATTCTGGATCAGTCAGACCTGATTTTACAGGTCTACCTGATCAGGAATCAATGGCACTTAAGATAAACACAAATTATATAAATGTAGATTATCTTCTATTGAATTAAAATATGACCCAATAATAAGTTTCATAAGGAGTCATTGGTTGTATTTTTATTCTTAGTGTAAGATAAATCTGTATCCTCTTCCATGCACTTTACATTAATTCACCACAATCTGTGGTGAATTAACACAAAAAAATATTCACGTTTGTTATTGTAATGTAGCGAAAATTTGAAAAAGCTTAAGGGGAGTGGATCCTTTACATTGTGTACATAAACATTAAAATATCGTTACCAAAGAGCACATATCTGAAAAATTAAAGCTATTTATTTCCCTGTTTGAGGCTTTTGTTGTGCTTTAACCTACACGAGTTGTGATCTGATAATTCTGCTCAACTGGCCAGCTGTGATGATATTCCCATTTTCATTACTTTGTTTTTTCCCCACCTACACTTATTTTTCCTCCCACTTGCTTCCTCGGGGGTTTGAGTGTTATTACCGTCTCCCCCTGTCTGAGCTGTGTGGAGACGGCGTCTGCTGATATTTACCCGATAAACAGACCTCACTGCAGAGGCTTCGGCTCACGTCGCCATTTTTGTCACGATCATAAAATCTTTCAGTGCTAAGTGATTTATTTTGTGGAAATAAATGCTGAGAATTATGTTTTAGGACTGGTTTATTGTTAGTCTCTCTGATAATTGCTCATTAGTGAAGCGGCTTCTGTGCTGCCGTCAGTATTTCTCCAACCTACACTGCAAAAACAAACTCTTACCAAGTATTTCTGGTCTTGTTTATGGTGCAAACATCTTAGCACAACTGAAATAAGACAAAACTTACAAGTCACTTTTCAGCAAGATATAGGAGATGGTGTAAAGTTAATTCCTTAATAGTGATGAAAAATTCAGCCATTACATGGGGGAATAAGTTAAGCGAAATAATCTGCTAGAGGAACTAGTCATTTTCAAAAATATTAAATTATTGTAAAGTAAGGATTTTTATCAAGTCATCAACTAAGTATCAAGAATCCTTGGTCTACTTTATAGTGCAAACATCTTTGTACACTTGAAGAAAACTTGATAAAAAAAATAAAGTAAGAGTTTTGATAAAAGTCCTTACTTTACAAAAATTCAGTTAGTTGTTTTTTTTCCACATTATTTGTTTTGGTACATGTTTTAGCTGTATTATAAGTATAGTTAAAATGAAATTATTTCAAAACTTGTGTTTTCAAAACTTTGTTTTAACACTGCACAAGTCTTAACAGTTATGTTGGTGTGTAGGCTTTTCAAGAAGAAATTATACCAAAGCTAAAGAATAATAAAATATTTACTTTCAAAACATCATTACATGATGAGTACAGTAAGTGGAGCAATGGCTTATTTCTGTTGGAAATCTCCTACTTTACCTCAGTTTTACAACACACTGGGATGCGCATATAGACAGCACAAAAGATGCTGTAAAAATATTGTTACTTTAAAAAAAATACAACATCATACGAGTTTATTTCCGAAACAAAATAGCTGTACACCATTACTGTTCCTCTGCACAACAGGAAGAGACCCGGTGAGGGAAGCAGGCGAACTGACTGAGATGAGAACGTGCAGCAGGTGGTGGAATAGGAAAACTAGAGCAGAGCCAACTGAAGATTGGCAAATATCAGGAAGCGAAAACCAAGACCAGACAAATAAAAAATAAGCAAACAACGTAAAAATAATTATTTATTGTTTAAAAATCCATCTAAAGGGTTAACATCAGAGTTCATGACAATTAACATAATTTTCTGTAAAGGTGAAAATGTTTATTTTGTTCAAATTCAGTTCATGGTTTAAACTTCATTAATTTCTTAAAATGATAATGTATATTTTATCCAGAATAGGAAAAAAATACACCCCAAAAACACACACTAAACATCGGATTCATTTGATCAGCCGGTTTCCACAACATTCTCAGAGATCATTTTTGATCACAATCTGACTTCGAGAAAACATTTAAACAACTGCTTTTTATTATAATCTTATAATATGAAATATATAATTATTTAACTGTAATTTGTCCTTTATTGAATCCAAATAAAGGACAAATTCCAGAACCATCCGACACTTTTCTCTGGTTTAGGATTATTTTTTGTCTTCAGTAAATATTCTTTACCATGATTTCCACTTATTTCATATTCTTGCCAATAGTTTGTTTGTTTACATAAGGTTTTACATAACTTGAACTTTCTATTTCCCTCCCTGCATTATGCCGTTTCTTTTTGTGTTTGCATGCATTTTATTGTGCTATATAAGCACACTAAAACCAGAAAACATGAAGCATATATTAAAAGAAAGTCGCAGTCTAGAGCTGTACAATGGTTTAACTAATTTAAAATGTAAATTCCTCAGAAATCAGTGTGAAGTTAATTTCCATATTAATTCTGACGCTCTATAGGAGAAAAGCTGCACTTTTCTAAGGGATGTTTTCAGACACCATTTAAAATTCGTCTCCGACTCACGACTAGGTCAGTTCATAACCCTGTTAAAACATCAACACCTTTGCCCATGTCCCTGAATAATAATAATAACGCCAGTGCAAAACAATGGAGCTATTAAAGCAGAAGGGGAAATAAAAGGTTAGGATATAAAAGTGTATGCAAAACAAAAACTTGATCCTCATGACTCATTCTTTCCCCTCTGCTGCAAAAGTCAATGCCTGCTGATTTGTTTGTCATGTTTATGGCTGCCTTGACAACTAATAACTTTCTGTGGGAGTTTCTCGTGGGTGGTAATCTGCACCGGCAGATCGGCCGGCCATATGTTCTTTGATTATTGAAGGTGATGTGCGAGGGCCCCCCGTCAGCCTGCTGCGCTCGTCGTGCTACGTGAAGCAGACACACAGGTCAAGGCTCGCACCCGAAAGCCCGACATATGCTAATGAGCTCATCTCATAAAATATGCATGGGGCCCTCTCTCAGGACCCAACAGTGGCAGAAGCGTGATTTTGCAGGAATTATGGGAACAGTCATTTTCCATTATGTTGGAGCTAAATGAGGACTGACCTGCGGCAGAGGCGTGTCTGACCCGTGTCAAGGCGGTTCCTGCCAATTTCATATTGGGGGAACTTTGCAGATCAGTTTCTGCTCTTTACAGGGAGCGTGGTGACAGCGAATAAATGGATCTGGTTGCACAAGATAACCTTGGAGGAGTAATCTACCTCTGAAGCCGTTGTTCCAAGTCTGTATAATTAATCAAAGACAATGATGTCAATGAGGGCTCCATTTATGAAATTAGAGAGACGCTTTCTTCCATTATTGTACAGATTCGAAGAGCTTTATGTGGAGAGGTGGCTCGTTTGCTTCTTTCTTCCCATCGCTGTTCCAATCACTTGTTTCTAGAACAATGGCGTCTCGTGTAACAAGGCCAGAGCTGAACGCTTTGGTGTTGACAATGTAGTAAACAATTGGAAACGAGGCTTAACCAGTCAGAGCCGCTTGGAAAACCAACTGTTAAAGCCACACTGATAATTCAGCAGTTCTTTTTCTCTTTAGAATGAGTCACTCCAATACACACTTTATTAAATTTCATTTCAGATTAAGAAGAATTTGTAGGTGTTATTTACAATTGTCATTATCACAATCAATACCAATAATAGTAACAGGTTTTCTTGTTTTGTTATGAATTGATTTGTAACAATTTTGTCCATGTAGTACAATTTATTTGCTGGCTCTTTTGCGTAGAATGATGAACAGATACATGAATATTATAACATGGTTTTAAGCAATATAATTTATCAAATTGAAATAAGGGATCAGATTAAATAAGTGTTCACTTCTGTCTACTCCTTTTCAAACAGGAAAGTACCAAACATATGAAACCCACATTCAGTTTCCTCTAATCTGGAACAAACTGCAAAAACGCTGAAGCACTGAGTTCCTTTAAATTACTGCTAACACACCATTTACTGAGAGTTGTCTTTAATTAATAATTGGAACGTCATTAATTTTAATCTGTATTTAAACTTTCCAATACTTTCATTTATTATGCCACTGCAATGTTTTGTTTGTTTTACGTTATCATGTAAAGCACTTTGAACTGCCTGTTTCCTTGATATGGCACTTTTAAAAAAAACAAAGGTTTCAAAGCGTGTTACAAGACAAAACAAGGATTTTAGTGACTAATGATGTGACGAAGATGATCTGATTTCCTGCTGCCAAAAACCGAACAGCTGTCAGATTTTTAGAGAATGATTGAATTGTACAGGGACATACACTTGAAGTAACTGATTTGAAAATGTGTAGGTTTTTTTTTAAAACGTACAGTTTGGTGTCATCTGCATAGAAATGAACACTATTGTTCTTAGTAAAGGAACCAAGTCATACAAACACGATGCACCCACAGAAAACAATTACAAAAAATAGAACAAAGTGTTTGTTTAAAATGTAAATTGAAAGTGAAAATTCAAATATCTATTAATATTTAGATATTATGCAATTAAACTGTCATATCAACCGAGATAGTTCAAAGCTTTCTCCTGGCCATGCTTTGAAACACTTTAGCTTTTCATTTATTTTTATGTGATGTACACAGATTCCCACATGCATGTCAAAATGCCATGCAGAGTCAATCTGCAGTTGCCCTTTATTGTCAAGCTCTGCCCCTTATAATGGCGGCTTCTCAGGAAAAGCAACATGTCTTAGAGATCACTGTGAGCATACTCCTATACAATGACATTTCAGTCGGTGCTCATGTCATTTTGATACATGCACCCTGTTGTGCATCATCCTTTGTCTTCTTCTGTTTTTTTTATGTTTTATTCTGCTTATGAAAAAAGTTTTCTTCTTTACCTGCAGTTTTTAGATGAAATATGCCAAGACAAGCTTAAGTAAAGGAAATCATGACATGCATCAGAACCCTCTCATTAAGATGTCATTGAAAATGCTGACTTTTAGCCATTCTATGGGTGAGGAATTGCTGCAACATTGACAGGTCTGCGGCTCGGTGTGTGGTGGCCGGTAATTGACAGTGAAAATAAAGGCACCGTTTTTCCCCACAGAGACAAGTTTTCTTGCTAATTAGAGCATGTATCCATGAGAACTGCCTGGCGTAGAAGTAATCTATCACAGGGCACATAATTACAGCACTTACTTTTATGCTTGAGAGTGAAAGCACTATAATTTATCATTGAGCAGTTAAAAACTAATGCAGGTGAGCAGTGGGGGAAAAGAATATAGGCTGCTAAGTGCCACCAAGATATTGGTATTTATGAAAAGAAAGCCATTACCAATTGGTGTTTGTGAAAAGGAAGCTGTTAGCACTGCATGTTATGACTGAGTGTGATGTGAGGCAACCCTGCATTACCCTTATTCTTTATTTTAATAAGGTGTTATTAGTCTGCAGTCAGGTACAAAATTAGCCATTTTAATACAAATTTTCTTTCGTTCAGGTAATGAGATCGAGAAGTCACTGACTGCAGCCCTGAAGCACGCTGCAACTCCACGCCTCACTCATTCACACAACTCATCGCCAGCAGCCGTTTTCCCCCCGTAACTCAGTTCTCAACAAGGACTTCAACTCGGGAACCTGAGCCTCACAAATCGCCAATGCTTACAAGGAACTGCCTGCTGCTGTTCCTGTGGATTCTTGTCAACGAGGGTTCTGGCTTTTCCTCACACAAACCTTCATCCCCACTGGGACGGAGCAGGAGTGGGCGAGAGCGCGCCAGGAGCTCGGTGGGCTCGACGAGGAATGGAGCGGCTGGGTTTCAGCGCGTCAAGAGGGGCTGGGTGTGGAACCAGTTCTTTGTCCTGGAGGAGTACATGGGCTCAGACCCGCAGTACGTGGGCAAGGTAAGAAAAAAAAAAAAAAAAGTCTTTTTGCACCAGTAATTTATGGTACAGGAGAAGTCATAAATCAAGCAGGAAGGAGTTGGGGAGCAATTGAATCAAGGGGTAAATGGAGGGAGCAAAGGAATGTTAGGAGATATAATGGGATAAAGGAGGGTAAAAAAGAAAAACACTAATGATAGAGAAACTATCAGGTGAGAAACATTAGAAATGGTCTAAATACATAGATTTTGATGCTAAATAAACCTAGAAATTGTGCTTTTAAGTAGGGGTGGGAGATTTCAAAATATCTTGAAAGCTTTAAGTTATCAAGATATTTTGTGGTTCTATTGTGATAAACTGAACTATTCTTTTGGTAACTGTATGGTTGTGAAGGGATGAAAAGCAATCCATACCAATTGTAATATTCTACCTTAACATACCAGCCACATAAAAAATGTGTGATTTGTTTCACTAAACTGCACATAATCCACTTCTTGACGCTCTCATTGAACAAACAGTGGAAACAAGAAGTAAAACATACAATCCTGACAATACGGACTGTTTGGGGGGTTTTAAACGTCATTAACTAGAATTTATTGTGACAACAAAAATCAAAGTTCTTCACGATAAATAAGAAAAGATGCGATAAATGTCCACCCCTATACGGCACCGTGGCAAACTCTTCTTAAGACTTGAACTTTTTCCACATTTGATTTGTAGTTTAAAAGTGGACAGTTTTCTTCCAAGTTTGGCTTTTGGACCTTCTAATTGCCCCTCTGGGGAAAATTTTAAACTGAACTGACGCTCAGAGGTCTGTTTGAGAACACACGGCATCAGGAAGACAAAAACACAGCAGTCAGGTCAGAGAAGTTCAAACCAGGACATGAAATGTTGTAAAGCTTAGTTAAAGTGTTGTGCATGACCACATTTAAGTAAAACTGTTTGCGATTGGACGTCGCTTTAAAGAACTTTAACCTAAAAGTTGCTGGCTTTGACATGATGAACAAGAAGTAAGAAAAGCTCAAAATTGTGCCATTTAAAAGAGTGAATAAAAGATTTAATCTGTAATGTTTAGAAGAATAAACATTGCTACGTTACACATTAAACAAATGCAACAAGCTGCTTCTGTGCATTGTTATTTAACCATTACTTTCAAGTCTTGTTCAATATAAACTGAAAACTCAGACACAGTCACAGCAAACTAATATGTTAAAGCTTTTTTTATGCATTCATTTTCTTGAGCCGATCCTCATGTTTGCAGCTTTAGGTGTGAGGAAAAAAAAGAAGAAGATTTTCTGAACTTGCATAACCCTTAGTGCTTTAAAAAGAAGATTGTGATTACAACATAGTCTTTTTATTTTCTAATTAAGAAAACTTTAAAATATATGAAAAGTAGCAGCTGTTTGAGAAATTTGGCCTCAAGAAAGAAGAGACAAAAGAATCCACAGAAAATTAGGAATTGTGTAAAAAATAAAATATAGAAAAATCCGCATACAGTATGAAGACCTAATGGACATGGTAACTAGTGAATAATTTGACTTCTGCATATAAAAAGTCAAAATACAATGAATGAAGGGGAACCAGATCCTGTTACAGCTGTGAATTTATTTCAGTGTTAATGTGGTGAACCATGAAAAGAATATTCATACTTGTCTGGATAAATTGAATTTACAGCTAGTTACCTTGAACAACTGTAAATCTACCAAGTTATGGCATCCATTTAAACTGACAACCTGTGCCAAAAGGCTTTTAATTAAAGTAGCAGCAAAGAGGTTTCAGAGATCCTCAACTGAGGCGTTCAAATTACCAGGCATTTCATAAGGACTCTACAAAGTTGACCTTGATGGAAAATTTTAAACATAATACTAGTGGTGGGAGAAAAAACATAAAAAAAATCCCACTTAAAGTTTGCCGTGGGCCTAATAAGGGAGAAGTTTAGATCAAAATATAATGATGTGCTAGAATGGTCCACTCCCAGGCCCGGTTGGACTGGGCAATCGGGATTCGCTTTCCATTTAATCTGACTGAGCTTCAACTAGTTTGATCCAGTTGTTCCAGAGGCGAACAACTGGATGAGACAAACTCCAAAAGACTGTCAACTGTAATTTCAGTGAAAGATGGGTCCAAAAAATATGAACTCCTGGAGACAAATGCTCATCATGAATTTTAAACTATTATTTTTAAAAATGGGTAGAAAAAGCCCAGTTAATTTTCACTTCACAGATGTACATCACTTTATGCTGGTCTATGAGAACCTATAATGCAAAATTCACAATTTGCACATTTTTTAGATGCTTCCATTTGGGTTTCTGCTGCTTCTAAAAAAGGTCAATTGTTTTTGGTGTCTGGCAAATAAGCATTTTCATAAACCTCCCAGTTCTTAAGTTACAATTGGGACCTAGGAACCCAAGTGAAGCTGAAGGACGTTTGGTCAGCTGGTTTTACCACTGTATGCGCTGTACAATGGCTGTTGGAAGAGACAAGTGTTTTTTATTGTTGACTTACCATCCAGAAACAAGTTTTTATATTCTTGTTGGTTGTGCAGGATCCTCTGTTAATGCTTTTCAAATACGGTTGTATAGTTATACATCTGTTCTTAGTTATTTTCATACAGAGTGAAAATGATGAGTTGGGGGCGTGGCCAGCAGCAGGTTATTTGGATTTAAAGTGACAAGACGCCCTAAATCAGCTCAGGCTAGACAGAACTGAGCAGACTGAAATCTTGTTATCCAAGATTGAGTTTGGGCAAAAATGTAATGAACATGTTTTGTTTATAGTTCATAGACCTATCCTGATCTGTTCAAGAAAGTACAATGGGTCACCTTTAAGGTTTTCCAGATGTAATGTGATTAAATAGTTCTGCAAGGCACTGTTGTACAGCCTACCAATATATCCTAAAGGTTACTGCTTCAAGTTGCCCCATTTAATTTACCCCATGAAGCTTCACTACCGTTATCTTTTAAATCTTCTGTGGAGAAATTGTCTCTGCGCCTACAGACGAGACAAAGAAATCCATACATGCTTATGCTCCTGTGCCACAACCTTTCTATGCCACTGTATCCAGACGCACACGGCATCAAAGCCGAGAGAGAATCGATGGTGTGGTGGAAATAACTTTAAATTATGGTCCTTGCAAAGCTGTAAGAACATCATACTTATGAACCGGGGAAGGGTGCCAAAAGCAATAAAAAGGTAGAAGAGACTGCAGCAGCCTGAACAAAATGCATCCCATCAGACCCACTTGTTTTGGTCCCCTCTAAAACCTTGGCCATCACTCTTTTTAGCAGGATTTCTTATTCACTGCTGTGGCTTAGGACATTCGTAAGCAAACTCTGTGGGGGTTTACAGCTAAAGTTGTAATTTGGCAGTCCTGGCTTACACAGGATAATAGTAAGACTGACTTATCTGCCCCAGTGCCACTGCAATCAGCCTTGACAAGCCGTGCTGTTTGTGCAAGTCTCTGAGGCTAAAGCAGGGAGAGAGGCAGAGGCTGATGTCTGTTGCACTTCTAAGTCCTTAATCCTGGACCGCTGCACTGCTTCAAAATAATTGACTGATTCTTCCACATATGACCAGCATTTAGAGATGCTCCGATCTTGTTGGAACAGTCTTAATAAAGAGGATTTTAGCTCATAATAATTGTAGTGATGGCATATTAATAAGTTCAAAACTGGCTGTCTGAATCAAGTGCCAACAGACTTTAGATAAGGTGCCAGAAATGCACCGTCAGGGACACAGAGTTATCCTTGACGCTAACAATAACAAAAGATGAGGACCGTTTCACCTACTCAGGAGTATATCTACGTTCCACATACTCTGAGAAGTTGACATGTTTAATTTCCAAGTCAGAGAGAGAAAAAATAGAATATATATGTAGATATTTCAGCATTTTTTTTTAAAAGTTTTCTTAAAGCTGCAGTAATTTAAAAAAATATATATGTTCTTACATATTTGTTAAAACTGTCATTATATTGTGACAGTGTAGTATGAGAGATTATTTGTTAATAAATAAATAAATAAGCACCTCTCAGTGCTACTGTTGCATTCTTTAGATTACATGCTGGTCCTGGTCAAAAACCACCAATCAGAGACAGGAGGAGGGTCTTACCGCTGTCAATCACACTTGTGTATGCGTTGTTCAATGTTCTAATGGTGGAGAAAGAACTTACAGTTACAGAAAAACTGTTCCATCAATTTTGGCTATGCTAACTAGCCTTAGCATTCTTGACTGCTTTGCTATTGTAGCATAGCAGAGAGCAAGGAGGAGGAGGTGAGCAGCGTGTACACAAGAATGATTGAAAACCCTTCTTCTACCTCTGAGTGAGGTGTGTATTTCTGGAGTTAGTACAGAGGGAAGGCAGATGAGTTTGATGTTTACACATTTTATCTACCTCATATTTCACTATCACAACATAGTGACAGTAACAAACATTTTTATCCTGCAGCTGTAAATGGATAAAAAAGTAAATATTAGTGTATTAATGTAGCAAAGATACATATTACCATCTAAAGATAAACAAAGCTATGATGAACCAATAGCTTCATCACTTATGAGGTAATAAACTTGATTTATTCCATAAATCAAGTATATAGCATAAACTTGATGCTTTATGTTATATAAAGACAATGAGGAGAAATATCTACTTGATGCAAGTTCTTAGCTGCTCATAATATTTTGACAGAATATTCATTCAGAAATGCTGAACGTTTCCTTTCAGTGATTCTAATTCGGGATTCAACCTTGAAAAGTAAGAAGTTCAAAACTAAAGTTAAAAATCCAATATCTCTGCTGCTATGTTCATCACTTATACTTTATTGTTTTTATCTCTAATTTCATCACAACACTGTTCAATATTTGTTAATGATTTGTTGCTAGAGTGGAGACAAATGCATTCCTCTATGCTTTTAATCACAAATAATAGATTATAGTGGCTTAGCTTAACAGTCACCTTGCAATATCAAACAGATGCAGACACAGAGAGACAGAGATGCATATTTAGATGACCACAAAAGTTAGTCTTCAAACTTTGAAGTTATTGCTAACTCCAGCCTCTAAATTTAAAACAGTTGCTGAATTTATAAAATGTGCCACATTGGCTAATAACCTTTTAATTTGCACATTTGTGGGTTTTTATCTCTTCCACCTACATAATATTACCATTTAAAATATTGTGTCAACATGTTCACTGACCGATCAGCTTATATGACCAATAATAGTTGGCTTGGTGAGCAAGGTTAATTAGCTTAGCAGCAGAGTTTCCAACTTGATTTGCCCAGGAAGTGAAAGCCCAATATAGCATCCAACTGCACAAAGCTGTGTCTCAAGTTTTTAACTAGGCATGAATCACTATTTTCCAATAATTGATGCAAAATAATGCAGAGCAAATTTTGTCACTGAACATCTCAGATTAGTGTCTTCATTTTAAAAATAGCAAATGAAATTCAGTGCACTCAGAAACTGGGTTTTATTTGAAACCAAATTCGATAAGAAATAGCAAATCCAGTCATATCACAAACTTAAAAAAAAAAAGAAAAAAAAAAAAAAAAAAGGTTGATGTGAGTTGTATTTAGTGGGCATGTTTTTGGTTCAAAGTTGATTTATGGTGTTTGTGCAGGACCTTATCTGCTGCTGAATTACCACACCAGGATGCCAAATGTAGGACTTGGACGAAAGACTTTGAATACTGCTGTATCACAAAACTGTAAAGTCACAGGAAATGGTTCTGAATGTTGTTCAAACTTATGAGAAGTTAATCAGCTAATACCTTTTTGCCATGGCTACACAACTTTCTAAAGGTTAAACAAGAGCAGCACAAATCTTTCAAGATGCACATCATCCAAAGCCAGAGGGAATATTGTTCCAAACACATAATTATAAAAAAAAGATTAATCTATAAAAAGGAATAAATCAGAACTATTAATAGAGCCACTTCAACCTCCTGAGCTTGGAAGAAGCAGTATTGTGTAAAATTGTGTAAAACTCTTTTTTTTTAGCTTTATATAATGTTGTAATGTCATTTCCTCATTGCTTTGAAGCTTTCATGCATGGTTGAGAAATACTTCAATCTTTATGGGAACCATTAAACTGTGCAAAACACCTGTGTGGACCAAGCTCCGCCTTCGAGACCCAGCTCCTCCTCTTAGCTGCAGTTTCTAAGCTTCTTAGCTTCCACCTCACACAGCAGCCATCCCTCTGACTCCTCCATTCAGCTCCTTCAGACTAGCCCGCAGCAATTAGTAAATACCTGGTGGATCTGCTGAGCTCATTATCCGTGTCGTGGTTTGAGTTTTTCTGTGCGTTTATTTCGAGTTTGTGAGTTTTCTGAGTCTCCGTGTTGTCCTGTCTCCCCTTGATTGCTCCCAGGTGTTTCTTGTTTCTGTGATTACCCTCTGTGCATTCACATTCACATTCTGAATGTGTTGCTTGTTCCTCGTTGGGTCCTAGTTCTATGCATCGTTTACGTCCAGCTGTCCATTCGTAAACCCTGTTGTTACCAGTGCTGAGCCTTTGCCTTCCGCTCCGCTGTGCTGCCAGGATTTTGGACTTTGTGTTTTTTTTTGTTATTAAAATCCTTTCAAACTTCAACCTGGGTCTGCTGCAGTTTTCTCACATCACCACAGCACGACAATCTGAGCTACTTCTCAGTGAAATACTAGTATAAATGTTGTTAAAAAGTTAATAGGAGTGATGTTGTGATTACTTCCTGAAGGTTGAATGTCAGAAAGAGTTTTAAAATTTCAAGATGTTGAATTACAATAATAATAAAGTCATTTTTGATTTGTCGTATTTTTATAACTGCAGGTAACAGTTACTTTATTGTGCTATAGAAATGCACTATGTGGCTGGAAAATACATAATACTGGCCCTTTAAGAGATGCGGTAAATGGAAGCAGTTTATAAACATCAGGTCCATTCAGTGACCTACATGGTGTGGGGTAAGAGTGACACATTAAATTTGCTCTCCGCTCAGTGGCAGATGTGCCTCTCTGGACCGATTGAAGTAGTAATTTCTGTATCTGACTGCAGCCTCTAAAAGGAGGGAGAAGATCAGTTGAGGAGAAAGTAGAGAGAGTTACTGCAGACTAGAGAAGCTATACTTGGAGCATTTGGGAGTCGGGGTGGGAGCTAGCTGAAGAGTCCCAGTTTATGTGTATGATGTAAGAGAAACTTTGTGGCAGATGATGATATTGCCAGAGGAGTTCATACTTCAGGGATGTGTGACTGAATCAGCCGTCGACCCAGCCTCATAAGCTTGGCAACACTTTAACAATTGTGTATGTAGAAAGTATTACCCTCTGACCCGCTTTCCAGCCAGACACACACGCAGGCTGTAATGATCCAAGTGACATGAGTGTATATTACTCCTTTCATGCCATTACGGTTCATTATTTTGAATGTTTAAATCTTTTGGCACTCAGCCTAAAGAGGATAGCTGCGGTGGAGATTGATGGGAAATTTGGGGCAAGAGAATCACATGGAGCAAAGATCCCACTGGCTGCAAGTCAAGCAGAGGGATTCAGCTGCAGAGGGCTTTTTTTTTTTTTTCACCCACATGTGCGCTGACCATGCAGCCATCAGATGTCCACCGAAAGGATTTCCACGGTTTTTCTTCTTCTTTTGTTTACTTTCCCTTGAACAAGTGCCAGACACATTGAAAAAAAAAACCATTTTTATGGAATCTGAATGCAGATTGATACAACTTTAGACTTTAATTTAATTTATATTCAGAGGGCAAATGCACAGCAAATGTAATGTTGAAGCATTTTACAAAACAAGTACAATGCATATCTAGAATCCAAACTACAGTAAACCTTCGGTTTTCGCAGAGGTTAGGGACCCTGACCGCGTGTGACTAGATAAAATTCACAAATACATGAGAATCTCTATTAAAAACACCTTCAACTGCCTATTTTAGTAGATCAAAAATCAAATGCATCTCAATATGCTTTATGAAACCATCTCATTATTTCCACTATTGGAGGGACGTCTGTGTCAAGGAAAATGAATGTCAATGCCAACCAATAGTGCGTCAAGTAGCATTGAAGTCAGTTTTTCTAGTTTCCCAGGTGACATTTTCTTTAGAATATTATAGATATACAATATGAAAAAGTATATTTTTCTCCAGGCTGAATGCGCACTGGACCCTGGAATTACCAGTGTAACTTCAGCCAGAGTTCTGAAATCGGGGAACATCTCTCACATTGAAGTGATCAGAAGTCAACTGGACTCTCTGAACAAGGGAGGATGCACTCCTCCTGCACCAGACCAGCTCCAAAAGGTCCATAACTCTCAACGGACCGTCGGCTCCCGGATAGCGAGACGCTTTTGGCTTTGAGTTTAAAATGACTTTTGATTGATTGGTTACCTCTGCAATGTTATACACGCATAAAATTGAAAATATCTGCACTAAGTACTCCAATATTTAAATTGTAATTGTCAAAATTGTGGATGGCCTTGAGATTTTTCCAATCAATATGTAAAAATAAACTGTGAAAGATGGAAGATAATCCATTAAAGCAGCTCCTGGTTCCACCACTGGTCAGCCTTGAGTGACTCTCACTGGATAATCCTCCTACTACTGGAGTTTTGTAGCCTTGACAAAACCTGACGTTTTTCCAACTTTCATGCACAGACCCACCACTGGATGGGAAAGATAGTTATTCCAGAACTTATTAGTTCTAATGTATATGTTTCCATTTTCCTTGTTGCATGTAAACGTTCTCGGAGAAGCCAAAAACCATGTCAGGCAAGAAATTCCCCATTTTGTCACTTCCCTCAACCATTTCTAATGTTCCAATGTTTCAAAATCCACATAAAAAAAAAACCTTGAATGAAACATGGCCATTGTTCGATGTAGAGATGGTTGATAGACATTACCACATCACCAAACATATGAGCACAAATGAGAGTGAAATGTGAAGCCATCTGTCTGTCAGCAGGAGCTTAACCCAAACTGGGTCACCAACAGGTCAATGGTCCCAAACAGACAAAATTCTTCAGCACAACAACAAGTCTGAAGCTGCTGCACTGGCCCAGTCAAAGCACAGATGTTAATTTGATTGCTAAGTAGCTGCATAGACACAAATATCTCACATTACTCATAAATTCAAACACTGTTGGAAAGAACAGTGGGCCACAGTTTAACAGTAATGATGCGGGTGACTAATAAAGTCGGACAGAAGAGGATTAGTAACAATAACAGCTGCTAGAAGTGGTCCTATAAGCTACTGATTATTGTTGCTGATTGTACATTTAGAGTTGATGCTATTATTAAGAGTGCCAGAATTTAAATATTCTGATATTTGGCATAAA
Source organism: Gambusia affinis (assembly GCF_019740435.1). Taxonomy (NCBI): domain Eukaryota; kingdom Metazoa; phylum Chordata; class Actinopteri; order Cyprinodontiformes; family Poeciliidae; genus Gambusia; species Gambusia affinis. The sequence continues at coordinate 3,543,741 of NC_057888.1, forward strand.
AAAAAAAACTAAAAACAAAAAAAAAAAAAAAAAACTTGATTTCCATGTGCAACAGTGCAAATTATACACATTCTTAGAGCATTCCATTAAATGCATCACTGCCAACTGTAATTAGAAAAGCTAAATAAGCACTAATTAGTGCTAGCCACAGAAACATAATTCAAGCTGCTAACTGGGTGGTAATTTTGTCAGTTCTGACGGCAGGCTAAATGAAAGACTTGTAGTGGAGAAGGAGAGAGGTGGAGGGTGAAGTGATGAGGACACACACTGTACTGGTGTCTTGGTCCAACTGGTCTGCCTGCAACTTGTGCCAAACAGAACAAGTGCCTGTTTGTGGGAACAGCAGATGTTTGGCAACAGTTGGATCAAATCTACTCGCCTTACTGGTTTCTTCCCACTAAGAAATGTCAAAACATTCATTTGGGTTTTTAGACCAAACAGAACCATTTTAGGAGGCAACAAAATGGAACTATCGCCAAACTGCAAACAGGATTTTCAGTGCTGCTCCAGTCCACTTCTTAACCACGTCCTTGTGCATGACTGTAGCATTTATATGCAAGAAAATAAATTTGATTTTAGTGGATTTTGTCTATTTTATGGAAATAAAAAACACCAATGCCACTTCTAATTCTTTCAAATCAAATGAGGTTGCAAGGTATTTTATAAATGTTTGATTTTTGACTCGACGATAAAGTCATAAATACAAAAAAGCATTAATGTGTGGTATTTGTTTTTTTTATTATTTCACATGAAAATAATGAAGTAAGTATTTTTTTTATTTGATTGTGACTTTCAATTAAACTGAACAAAACACAAAGACTTTTATAAACGTTTGACTTTTGATTTTAGAATCAAGTCAGATACAAAAAGCACTGATGTTGTATTTTTTTATTCTCAAATGAAAATTAAAATGTTTTTTTTGATGTTTCAAAAACTGAACAAAAGATAAATGGACCAGGGAAAACCCAACTGTAGTGTTGGACATTGGTAAACAGAAAGAAAAGTACATTTCTGTCAAAAAAAAAAATAATCACTTTGCCTTGGGGGGGGGAACAACATAAAAAAAAAAAAACCTTGGATTTGAGAAGTTTCAAATTTGCTTAAAAAAAAAATAAACAAATAAGGAATGTCAGAAATATCCAAGTTTATTGGAAAAGCCAAAAACCACCTCAAGCAAGCATAAAGCCACATGGAATTTCTTAATCTATAAAAGTTTTGTAAACAGTCTGTTCTTCCTTCAAAGCATTAGTATGTTTTTCAAGTCAATTTTCAACTTTTAGAAATGGAAAATTTCAGGTTTTTTCTAGAGGTTTTTTCGTGGCAGAAATTGCCCCCCTCCCCCCCTATAATAACCATAATAACATAATAACCATATAATAGCCATAATAACCTGATGTAAAAAGCATTATGGTTGGATTTATTTAGGCATTTCATAATAAAGTGGACTTTACAAGAATACATAAATTGGACCTGTGTTTGTGCTAAGAAAAAAAAATGCACTGATGCATGAATCTTTATTTGCACTTTTTTACAACCTGGAGGTTGTAAAGTAGAAAAGTAAAAGGTAAAGCTTAAAGGAGTAGGAGAACTTTTCAAAAGGTGTAATATAATCTCGGGTCCTATTTTTAATAATTGAAAGTAAATAAAACCTATTAGTAAATGTCGTGTCCTCCAAGTTGGTAATTTATTGTTATATTATTCTAAAATGTGAAAATTAAGAAATAAGTTGCGAAAAAGAAGGTGAAACCTGCAGCTGTAACTTTCGAGTATCTTCGTATTTATCCGGTTTCATTTATAAAATCTTAGATTCTGCGACACTTTTGAAACCACACAAGATGACAAACACCTTGTGCCCCCAGTCATCCCATCTTTTCTAAAAACTGCAGGGCAGTGATTTCCATTTTCTTCCTCTTCTGAATGTAGGTCGAAGTCTGGCTGCTATAAATCCACAATGAAAGCTGTGCTATGAAGAAGAATCGTCTCATCTTTTATCTCCTTTGAAAACATATCAATACACCTCAAAAAGTCGATAGAGTCCTGCTCCAGCAGTGAGGTGGGAGGGCTCAGTTTTATTACAACTTCCAAGTTAATGTCCAAATTTATGTTGATGCATTTTAAATCTATTCTGAAAACACTGCGCTCGTCTTCTGACTGCGTGCATCTGCTTCTTTTTTAAGTGTATACAGTATTAATCCAGGACGGGGTTTTATAAATTTAGAAAACTAAACATAAGGGGAAAACAGATTATTGTTATAATACACTACCTGTTCTTTTTTGGATTAATGAGTGCCAGCAAAGTTTCTTTTGTTCTGCAGCATATGTAGAAATAAATGCCAAGTCTGCATTCCTGCAGATCCTGGTGGCTTGGTACTACTGCAAACTAAAGAGTCTATTTTTTTTCCTGAAGCTTTCATATTATTTAATACATGCAACCTCATTTGAATACAGAAACAGTGGAAGTCTGCAGTGAGGAAACTAATGTATTCACATTTGTCTTGCATGGATCAAAATGTATGCAAAATAAATCCAAACAGTGTAATATTTAAATAAAACTCATTTACAGCACACATCCAGATGCAATAATATAAAGAAATGTGCTGAACTTAATCAGAAGCACAAACAGCATCTCTGCATAGTTTTCTTTCTGGTTTACATCAGAGTGTATGGGTTCACTACACAGTGATTCATCCATGGCTCCAAAATAAACCCAGTGCAAGAAGAACCAGAACAGATTCTCTTCTGGTCTCAAACCAGTTCATTTTTTACTCCTCATAAAGATTCTTTTACCACTTTGAAGACTGGTGTAAGAAAAATGTACTCAAAGTAGAAATACATGAATACCACGGCTTTACAGAGTACACACAAAGTGTAAAACTGATTGCTTTTAATTAAAAGTTATTCCAACAGCTCCTCATTTGGATTTTGACATTAAAATGAAACTTTTGTCGTTCAGTACTTTATATAGCAGCACAGATATAAAAAGTTGGTATTAAGTGGACTAACTGGTCGGCTATCTTAGACAAGCTGCAAATAACTTGCCAATTTTAGCTTGCAGTCTTCCAGTGTCAGGTGGCTGTCCTTTAGTTTCCACACTGACTGTCCATGGGTTTTTAATGCCAGGATATATCCCCCAAAAAGTTGAATGCGTCTCTTATTAGTGCTAGGAAGGACAGTTGCATTTTATCTGTCTGCTAACCTGTAGTGTACAGCAACTGGTGGGGGAGGGGCAACTCCACTCAGTGTAAAACTTTTTCTGACATCTCAGAAAACAGGAAAGATTCACGAGCTTTACATGTTAAATGTTGATATATGAATATCATTACTTTTGGACAATGTCTCCCACTCCATGATTTAACTCTTTAAATCAATCACAGAAGTGTTTACATCACTGATCAATCAATCAATCAAATTTTATTACACATTTTCAGCATTTCAAAGTGCTTCACGTCATAACAAACACAAAATCATTCAACATAGAATCAACAATCAAAACAGGACATTAAATCAAGTTCCATCAATAAATTTGTAATCAATTTCGTTTCAAATACGACTCTAAACAGGGGGTTTTAATCAAGATTTAATGGAAGTCAGTGTTTCAGCTGTTTTATAGTTTTCTGGAAGATTATTCCAGATAAGTGGTGCATAGATGCTGAATGCTTCTTCTCCTGGTCTGATTCTGGTTCAGAACCAGAGCCAGGAGACGATGTTGTTATTGTTATCTGCTAAATTATTTTAATTTTTTGTAAATAGTTTGTTTTATATCCACAGTAGTTGCACGGATCTACTACCTGAAGCAAACAGAAAACAGTGTTGGATTGACATAAAATGTTTTTTATTATTATTATTTTAAAAAAACAAAGACAAATTAAAAGAATTACAAATTTATTTGATAATTCTGCATCCGACAGCACTTTTAAATACACCAATAGCTTCACAATATTAATCAAACAGGTAAAAACTCTAACTTGGTCAGTCAGTGCAATCAGGAGCAGAACAGCCAATTTAAGATAAATAATACAGAAAACAGACAAAAACAACAGGTTGACTATCTTGTTCAAACTTAAAAATAAAATGCAACAAAGCTTTCAAATGGTTCAGAAAGTGCAATTAGGAATTATGAATATAATGTAAAATAAATAATAATTAATAAAGAATGATGTCACTCAGAAATAGACTGAATAGATCTGGGGAAAATTCCGATCCCAGCACAAAGGTTAAAAGTAAAATAGAAGCATGCAGTTTGAAAATAAGGTCAAGAATAAAGATGGATGGTATTAATATCTGTATCAGAGTCACCACTGTGGGACAAAATGATATTTCTATTCTTTTCTGCCTTAATATTGGGAGCTGACCCATACCTGGGTCAGCATATAATCACATTTTGATGTTCAAATAGTCCAAAAGTGGTTTTTCCACCCAAATACCAGCACCTTTCAAATCGCCCTGATTCCTGGAATATCTGAAACAATAAATCACATGCACCACTAGTACTTCTGTTTTTTTAGCTCGTCTCAATTGGAGCCTTGGTGCAGAATCTGTTTTCCTGGGTGTTTTCCACATCTCCACACTTTGACTGCTGGGATATTCTCCAGCTGCCTCCTGGGACAGATTTCTTGGGAACAGAAAACAGATGGATGGATACAACCACTGCTGGCAAATCAAGTTGGCTTGGCTGTGCATACATCTGTGGTAAGACTTTCAATAAATTGTTACAGGGGACAAAACTTTAAGTACTCAGCGCAGCTATTTGGAAGTAATTTATTCCTCGTTTAATATTAATTTCTTTTCGTTATCCCAGTGCTGATGTGAACTGAGACTCTTGGAAATCAAAGAAAGGGCTGTCTCATCATACTCTGGCCCTCTAGGCATTTTTGCTCAAAGGTGTATTTTGTCGAAAGGGTTTCTAATTGCAGCCTTTCAGATGTAAAATTGTTTGGTTTGATGCTTCGTTTGGTCTACCTGAAGGTGGGTTGTGAGAACTCAGAGAACTCATCTTGACCACATGCCACTCTCTTAGTTTCTATTTTAATTAAAATCATCGGCAAACCATTGCTGAGGATAGACTTATTGGTTTGGTTAAAAAAACAAACAAAAAAAACTTATCAGAGCGGGAATTTAGCAACAGAAACTATTAGTGATGACTGGTTACCCTAACATGGACAAAACGTCCTAAAAAATAAGAAATCCAAATGAGGGCAGCATAATGGGGAATTCTGCACCGTAAAAATGTCTCACATCCGAGGGCAGGAATAATGAGGAGCGCAAAAATTTTGACAAGCAGAGTCCACAGGGCTTAAAAGGGGTAAATGTAGCAACTAAAAAATGCTGAGACCTTCACTGAACTGGGCACCGATTATGCAGCCAGAAAAATACGGGGCAATGTTTTTACTGGTAAACTTCACAGGAAGTGGTTTTAAAAATGTTCTTTACTACTTCATCAACGTCAATACAAGAGTGAACCAAAGCTGTTTTATTACATCGGTGACAGTAATTGAAATGACTCAGATTCCAGAGACAAGAAAAGGCTGGAATTTAGAATAGGATACAAAAATCTCTTTGGTTGGATTACCTAAAAAAAATTTGGAAAGTATTTTCAAACATCGTGAGGGCTGTCATAGACAGAGAATAAAAAACATTAAAAGTTCTAAAACAAACAAAAACAAGCAAATTTTGTAGCTTCAAATCAAAAACTTGATAGAGAAGACTGGGAAATAATAAAGAATAATGCGGACATTTTTGAGTTCGAACTCAGAAATCGAGATACATTCTTTTGATTTTTGAAACTTAAATTTGTATGTTTCTTTTCTAGAAAATTTTGGAGATTGATCTCAAAATTTCAGTTTTTTTCTAGCAATTTTTCAACCTTTCAAACTTAGAAATTTTCTTGCTCTTCTAAAAAATGTTAATGGTGCACCTCCCCCCACACCATCCACAATGGTCTTAATATACAGTCGTAAGTATGTGGTTACAGAGTCAATTTTAAACAGAATTGCTGAAGTTACTCTACGTTGTCCAAGTCTTTTTTCTCAGCTTTTTAAAATATATTTTACGTGTCTTTATTCTCTGTTTGGACAGCTGCTACTATGCACTACACACCCTTGAGTCCATGACAGATTTCCTCAGGGGACAATAAAGTATATTTTATTCTCATATGTGTGCAGACAAGCGTGCATACATAATTATGCAAAGTCCAATGGATCCAGTGAAAAGAAGCATGCACTGAATGTGTGTGTGTGTGGGTGTGTGTGTGTGTGTGCACATGTACAGACATGCATTACAAATAACCGTGCAATTTGTACAAACCTCAAGGTTTTAAGAAATTTGTCAAATCTTTTCTGTTTTGCTTTATTAGGCGTTGTCTGAAAATTACTGCAGTGAGAGAACAGGAACTGGGATTCTGTTCAATCAGCTGCCTTGTTCAGTAAACATTAAATCTAAGATCACATGGCTGTAAAGGTGTGACAATGACATCTAAATGCAGGTTGAAGTCTCTCTGGAAGACAGCTTTTTACAGATGGAGGATATATGCAGCTCAGTGTTGCTGCAATCATTTCAAGGTGTGACAAAAAAGCATGAAGCTCCAAACATAGAAACATCTGAGAAGGTTTTGTAGCAGCTGGTTGCCTTTTTTTTTTCCTATGGTGACACCACAGGGGGAATATATTCATTATCGCTTTAAGACATTCATCTTGTTCCGAAACATTTTTGAAACTTGACATTGTTTCATTTCATAGCCAGTGGTGATTAGTACCTATGTTATTAAGCTATATTCTGAATATATGTTAATTTATTTTTCTCAAATTAGTTTTATAAAGTTCTGGTGAAACTTTTACATCTATTCAACTGCAACTAATGTTTGGCAAGTTCTTTTTTTAGCGTGACAACTACACCAGCTTCTTAAATGTGAATACATTTGCACAAATTATGGATTTTCTCTAATCCACACAGAGTCACAAGCCTAAATATAAACATACACCTCCACAACTTGGACTAAAGGTTCTTTAAATCTAGTTGCACCTCAACTTTCTTTGTGTTACCATCTAAAATAGGAGAACAAGAGTTCAAACGAACTGCATTGTTCATTAGAACAAACAGTTTATCAGCCCTTCCTCTGCTCTCACTAATCTCTATATTATGTCAAAGTTCTTATAAAACACCAAACTGTGTCTCAGTTATTCCAGCTGAAGCTGAGACAGTAGCCACTCTTAGTTTGGATGTAAGCTACACAGGGGACTTGTAGACGTTGTTGCATGGAGCAGCAACCAAAATTTTCTTTGTTGTTAATGGAAATGGTAATTCCTAATGTGATGTTAAAGGGTAACTTTAAGCAATGCTTAGTTCGGGTTTTTACCCCTGAGGTTAGTTTGAAAACTTCTACTAACAACCAATCAAAAAAACTCAGTAAAGAAACTGACCTAAGAAATGATCAAGTTGTTAAAAATGTGCCAAACTGCATCTTCGTTATCCTGGACGCTAATGCTAAAAGCTAAGACAGCTGTGCTCAGATGTAGCACACCACCAGTTCTAACACATTAAAATTGTCATTAGTGGAACTTAAGGACACATGTGGGATTTGCTATATGTGGAGCAGCAACCACCATCTTTGTTGTTAGCTGAAGTGCTAATTCCGGATGCAATGTTAAACAGTAACTTTGAATAATAAGTAATGTTTTTTCAATTTCTTTATTACTAGAAGTGTTCAAAACCAAGTTAAAGAAAAACTGACTAAAAAAATTATCAAACAATTCTCTGAATAGTTTGTAGTAATCCAAAAAAATTTAGATTGTGTAACCAAGTATAGAAAGAAAAGAAAAAAAATGCTTTTTTTCTCAGAAAAACAGTATACATTCGTTTGCTTGAATGCCCCATTTTTCACTTGAAGACAAAAGGTCACTTATTTACATACAAGTCAATATGAAGTTTTTTATTTTTTTTACACATAAAGGCCAGCACCATTTCTCTGACAACCTGCTTATTCCCTCGCCTCCTGCCTGACAACAAATGGCCATCCTTATTTTTATTGATGGCTCTTCCTTTTGGTCCCATTCCACACCTTTCTCAGATTTATGACCGATGTGGAGCCTGCAATTTAATCTTTCTGTGACGACCCATAAGAGGGACATAAAAGCCTTTTCAACAAGACTTACACACTGGGACCAACAAAGAAAGATTTCATCAACCAGCCGTATGAAATTTATAGGCCTAAGCGAGACGGTAAGTTCCACACGGTTAAATTTGGTTCTTTTTAATCGCGCCGGAAGTCCTCTGTCTTTGAGCAAGTCAACATAAAAACAACAAACCTGTTCCTGTGCTGGGATGATTAGCGCAGCCACCACTGTACAATAATTCAGCAGGACAGGCTGAGAGGAAAACCAGCAGCTAATTAACTTGGAATTCAAAATCACAGGCTTCATAACTTAATTGGTTTGCTCCATGCTATGAAGATGTTTATTCAGTGACCTACAGCTAAGTGGAGGATGTAACGTGCACAAATGATCCACTGTGCTAAACAATAATCTTATATAATCTTGTCTATTTATATGCAGCATAGTAAGAAAAACAAGATAATGGAATAATATAAAAAAGACCGTGCAGGAATCTTCAGGTAACGTTCATTTATATCCCAGATGTTTTAACTGACAAGTTTAAATGAAATATATTATCGTTTGATGTACAATTATTCAGCAAAAGGCATATTTTGCAGCTATATTGCAGCTTACGAGGCTTTAATGTGGAATTATTGCTAGTATAATGTCGACCTCGCAAATTTATTCCACGTGAAAGCATTAGAATAGCATCGTTTTCCAGCTATTAAACATCAACATTTTGATAATGATTTATTTTTGTTTGCAATATAGTGATTTATTAATATATATATTTTTTTCATTTTATTATTTAAATCAAAACTTTATTCTAAAAGACATGGACACCCTGCCTGGTTTTAGCAAAACCACAAAATCTAAAGTACTTTTTGTCCAGTTTCAAGTGAAAACATTTTGGAATACTTGAAATAAGAATAACCTAACTCATAAGTAGCTTTTCAGTAACAAATAAGAGCTTGTTTTCTGCCAATAATTCCTTAATATTAAAATATTCTACTTCAACTGTCAGATTATTTTGTACCAAGACATTTTCTCATGTTACAAGTGAAATAACACCCCAGTGGAACTGGACCTTTCATTTGTATTAAATATTTATTGACTTAAAACAAGTTGCGATACCTTTCTGCACCTTTAAGCTAGTTCTTTCTGATTTTAAGTGTACTTTGATATTTGCTGTAGAAACTAGACCAAAATACTTGTTAAGATTTTGTGTTTTTGCAGTGTAATGTCACCCCTCATGTTCAGTTTATTTAAAAACAGGGACAATATGCAAAAGCCATTAATAAGAGATGCTTTGCCCAGATTTAGCTCAATCCTGTTAAGTTCATTTCTGAGGTACAGCAGTAATGTCCGTGGGTCAATTTGACCCGGGAAGTGTTTAATCATGCAACAGTGTCAGGAACCAAAAAATTCCTCCAAAACATTTTTGTATCTAATTATTAACTCCAATACTAGTCATTTCAATCCAAATTTGTGCAATGATGATTTTTTATTTCTCACAAATAAAGGACCAATGACGACAACTTACTCATTTGGACATAAAAAAAATGGAATTTAAATTTTGTATGTCCACTAAAATATGGTTCATAGCTGCAAGGAAACAAATAGATTTGGAATTTTAAAAAAAATCTTTTTCACCCTTCAACTTGACTGCCGGGTCAAATTGACCCGAACCGCATCTATGTGAAATGTAGACGCAGGGGGTCTTGAAAATGAGTAAAATGAATACATTTTCAATTTGTATGTAGTTAAGACAAATAGAAAAAGTTTTACGCAAAAAAAAAAAATTAATATTTCCAACTATTTTTAAATGGGTCAATGTGACCCAGAACATAACAAGAGGGTTAAGTTAGTTTCTGTCTGTACTCTCTGAGCCAGTGAGTTAATAAAATATAAAAGATAAATTGAAAGCTCCCATATGCCCCATACACAATCACTGCACAACTCGTAAAGCAACAATATAAGCCGTACTAAACGCCAGTCTTCTGTAATCACTTACGCCAAGACTACAGTTTTGATTTTTCAATGCAGACACTGAGGTATGTTTGGCCTACAGTAGGAAGATGCGTCTAGATGTTTGATAATCTGTCTGAGGACATTTTTCCCGCAGCTCACTTCTGGCTGGGAGATATTTGAGATTTCTTAAATATAGTACCCATTAAAGCCATTTAAATATCGCAGCCTGCTGACCAAATCTTTCCCTTTATGACCACAGCGTTCCCACCTTCTGGCACCAGTGTGTGCCACAAATTAACCTGTTATTTGTGCAACAGCTATAAAGAAAATAGAAATAGTTTTTCACATGTTCAATAGCATTTAGTTCATATTATTCAATATTACTTTAAATATATACATATTTTTTTAAATCATGCTAGCTTTGTGCCTTTGTGGGTCTAAGCAGACGCTCAACTCACACATACCTTGGGCCGGCTGTGTCTATTGCCATTACCCAGAGTAAACAATCAGACTGATGAGCTCAAGTTGTGTTTTGTGTCTTTGAGCCATTTCGTATCGGCATGACTGAGATGTTGTTCATCTACAGATTTCCATAACGCAGGTTATACCCATGAATTAGGGTCATTTTTGTCGCTTTTAATAGACCAAGCTAAAGAGATTGAAAAAAATGATTCTGGGACATTAGCTTTGTATGCATCACCTGTAATTTCCTACGATATGCAGAGTGATTTAAAATGATTGCTCTGCTGCAGAACTTATGCATAAGGTCGGGACATCGCTGCGCCTCCGCGGCTCGTTAGAAATTATTAAGAAGTCGAGAGGATTCAGAGTGGAAATGTATGTTGATGATGAATGTCGCCAGAAAGAACAGATGAAATAAAAGCTAATGATGTCATTCATCTGTCCTGCCAAAGTAATACAATTCCTATATTTTGTCCTGATGGGTAATGGAGTTTTCTGTTGAATTGCCTGAATCATATTTCCAAATGGCCTGCTAATGCCCCAATAAGTATCACTTTCTACCATGGTCAACATTTTCCATTTGTAGGATGACATTCAGGAAAGGATATTCTGGGTAGATAAAAAGTGTCAGTGTTTTGTATTAATGTTACTACGTTGTTTAATCAGGTGTACTATGAGGAATGGTGGCCATTGCGTTAATTCTGACCTTTATGAGATCAAAAATCTGTATTTGTACCTCAGACTGAGGAAAAGCCATCCGTACGATGTGAAGTGATGTGTTCGGAGGCTTTCTGCTCGCTGCATTTGCTCAGTTTTGCAAAATGCCAATCTGAGTGGCTATAATATCCTCAACCACTTCAGCTGTTTTCAAAAAGAGCAAGTTATCAAATTGGTTTTTTTGATGAATGGCCATTTAAACAGTATCACAAGAGAATAAAACTCATTAACTTCACTTGTCATACATGCAAGGCTTGCAGTAACACACCAGACATGCACGTGCACACACCCACACACACACACTGATTCTATGGTTGCATACCTGCCAATACAAATCCCAGTGAGTTTCTCTCTCCATCCTTATTACCCAACTGGGGTATGACACAAACCAGATAGCGAGCTCCAAGCTGTCACCAATAGAAGAAAAAAAAAAGACTCAAACCAAAAATCGATCAGCTATAAAAAGCCTGCAAGGTTTGACATTGTGTTTTCTTCCCCATCACCTGCTCACCAGTACAGTGACGACCCTCAAATGGCCGCTGCCCAACAGGCGGGCATGATGTGGCAAGATATGGAACCGCCGTGACAGTATGTGGACGTGAAGCAGCTTGCAAGTCGAGACACTGTCACCGTGTGATCTTACAACTGTGCAGGGATCACTGATGATGTAGCTGAGGGAAAAACTGCTTCACACTTTTAAATAAAAAGGACCAACTAAAGATGGCCGGTTTCTGATACAGCATGGATCTACCAAAAGTTCTCATTATACAGTTGTGGATTATTTTGTCAGCTGTGGTCCAGATGAAGAAGCTTTGATACCTGAGGACTGACACTCAACTGGATCAACAACTACATGCAACACACAACCTGCTTCAAATTTAGACACCCAAAACTTCTCTTTAGTTTTATAACATGTAGTTTTTTCCCCAGTTTGGCCAAGCCATCTTTACATTGCAAAAAAAAAAATAAATGAAAATAAAAATCTAAGTATTTATTTCTAGTTTCTAGTTCAAATATCTTGATTCGAGTGTACTTAAACAAAAACAAATAACTACATTTTCTACAAGACCTATAAGCTTATTTTAAGTTGATAATTTGTTAATAATTTTAAAAAAGCACTAGTTCCACTGGCAGATTATGGAAAAAATATATTTCAAATCAAATAGTCAGTGGTACCAGATTTTATCAACAGTATGGAACTATTTACTTAAAACAAGCTCTTATCTTTTGCAAAAAGTTTATTTTATCTTATTCGAAGCACACAAGGAATCTAAATACTTGGTAAGATTTGGAGTTTTCGCCGTATGGACAAGTTGAGCTGCTTCCTGCATCTTTGGCTACTTGAACTCCATTTTCACAATGCGGAGTGTTTTCTGGACTTTTTATGTCGTAAATGACCTGCACTTGAATAGATCTTCATCAAGTCCGAGGATTCCCAAGCTCTTCACATTCAGTCATTCACACACTGATGGTGATAAGCTGCACTGTAGCCACAGCTAGTTTTATTATTATTATGTGCAAAGACGTTCAATTATCACTGTGGTGTTTTTAACAAGCATGTTGGCGACACCAAGTTAAACCACAAATGAAGGCCTTGGAGATTAGTTGCAGCTTGCTTTAATTGTCCTCATGAACATGTGGTGAAAACTGAACTGGCACATTTACAAAGTGCATAAAGCTCACTAAAATAACATTTTCACAAAATAATCACTTAGTTATAAATTGTCAAATAATGCAACTTGCTGCGATTCCTGCCTGATTGTTCAGCGTGGATAGCCGCTCATCACATTTCCATACTGCCTCTCCGTGAATGTCAAACTGTTTTCTAGCAAAAACCGAAACCAGATGTAGAATTTACCGATAATATTTTTCTAAAACTTTTATAGAGAATGAACTGTTCAAGTAAATAACTTTTAATCATTTTAAATAAATTTTTAGATTTTAAACCCGTGTGTTTATTTTAGAGAAATGTCTTAAAGGCAACACAATAACCTAATATGACCTTTTTCATCCTTCATCACCTTCCCTTTAAGAGACTCATTGCTAGATATAAAGTATAAATGATCATTAAACTACATTAATGGTAGTACGCAAACTACCCATCCTATTGCACTCAGAGCTGTAATTTCATTTAAAGATGAGAGCAGCTCTCATCAAGGTGTTTCCAGATATTTTTTTTTTAAACGTGTACCTGCTGGTGCTGGATTTCTCACCCATCAACAAAGAGTTGCAGCTTTGATGTGCATTCTTGGGGAGCTCCACATAATCCTGGCCGCAGAAATCCAATTACAGCCTTTTCTACAGAGGTTGGTTACATTCTCCGCTGGAATAACTCAAATCAATATGCAGCTTTACTGCCCAGCCAGTGAGGGACCGTTTGCTGCAAAGCAACAGTAACCTGGAACAGCAGCACACTCTGCAGTAGTCAAGACCTGCTGCTGCAACTTAAAGAGCATTTAAAAGCAACGTAGGCTTCCATATCAACAGTTTCTACCTGTAGTCAAGGCCTCTTTTTCTAAATTTGCGTGTTTATAAATGTAAGAACTAATGGGCTTGGCAACGCTGCCAGCACTGCTGATGTTGTAGCTGCCAGTCCGCATCGGCTCAACTCTTCCAGGTACAACAAGACGACCTCATTCTTAAAGAGGACAACGTTGAAATTACCAGGTCATGACTCGTTACTGTAAAGGTCTTACTCGTGTCTTTGTCCTTGTCATTATACAATGAGTTGCTGCAGAACGTGAGCAGAGTAGGATTTGTTTTGGCATTAAGCCCTCGACCAGCCGAAACAAACGCACTCAATGCTCCATCAATAAATATGAAACCAAGATTAAATTCTCTCTTTTTACACCTTTTTATTGTATGAAACAAAAAAAGCCAAACATTTTAATTTATTAAAGGTTTGCTCCAGGCAACGGTGTTATTTAGCACCAACAAGATTCTGCACTGTAAAAATATAAAATCTTAAATATTTTTTGGTCTAGTTTCTAGTGTATGCATCTTTGTACACTTGAAATAAGACTGTCAATAAGATTGTTTCCATAATGTTGATGAAAAGGTTTTGGTTCTACTGTCAGATATTTTCACAAACTTGAAAAAAGTGTCTTGTTGTAAGTGAAATAAGCGGAATTAAAAAAAACAAGCTCATATAGTGTCAGTTAGTTTTGTCTTATTTTAAGTGTGCCAAGATATTTGCACAAGAAACAACCAAAAATAGTTGGTAAGATTTTGTGTTTTTGCAGTGTGGGACTGAATCCCAGCCTGCTGTCTTTATGTTCTCCCTGTTCATGGGCGGGTTCTCTCCAGGTTCTCCAGCTTCCTCCCACAGTCCAAAAAAAACACGACTGGTAGGTTTGCTGGTTACTTAGAACAGCTACCTTGAGCTGTAAATGTGCACAAGTAGATTTTGTAGCAAATAAAAATAAATAAATAAATAAAAATCACCAAAAACACAAACACACACACACAAAAAAACAAGAGTTGACAGCAGGAAGTTCCTTTTATAAATGCAGATGGTCATTATGCAAATTTATCATAAGCAACTTCAGTAGCTTTCATGGTGAGGAGCTGCCCACTTCCCACATTGATGCTTGATGCCTTGTGAGCCAATTCAGTTATGTAATTATTTGCTGCGCTCCATGATCATTGAAAAATCTCTTTGACTTGCAGCAGCTGAAGAGCTCGTACATAAATATTGAATATTCCTCTGCGGCTACATGTACCTTATTAATCAAGATGGGGAAAAAAACCCCAAAAAGAAACGCTTCTTCAGTGGTCGTCGTGAGGTTGGATCGTAACTGGAGTCTTATTACAGTTTCACACACAATCTGCTTCTCTTTTTAGCTGCCGTGTCAACAGATACCCCGCTCAGAGCGTCTCACTAATTATGCTTAGAGAAAAATGAATTAAAAATAGGAAGGTCATCCTTGTCATTCTGTCAGCCAGTTCTCATTCAGCCATTCTGCAATGCTTCATTTCAACTTATCACAATTGCCATCCTTTTGAATTCTGACCAATAGGCTGTTCTTTTAGTTAGTGATATAATTTCAACCTCCTGTTTAAAATTTTTTATGCCTCCCTTTGTTATTACAATAACTTCTGCTCTTTTGTTCTTTTTATATTTGATTACAAAGGCTATAATTTTGCCCCTGGACCATTTGGTTCTTTATGCTTTCAACAATTGAGTGCCTCTTTATTAATGAATATTTTTTTATTTAACTGATTACCATTGTTGGCATAATGGAAATTTTAATTAATAACAGACTGTGTTCTCTTGTAATTAATGAAACAATGTGTGTCCGTTTCATTTTGCATTTGCATTTTTATTTCTTCCCTCAATGTGCTGTTCTGAATCAATGCACATCTCTTGGGTGCTTGTATCGAAATACCTGAAAATTTCTTTTTTAATGCAAATAAATTAAAGAGGCCGCTTTTCTTCTCCTGCCAATCAAGAAGAAAAATCAAATCTTCTTCCAAAATCAACTTCTCCTTAATCAGAAATGATCATTTGTTCAGTAACAGCCACATCTGTTAATGCAAAGTCAAATTAACAGATTTCTGATATGTGCTCTTGATTAACAGAATTTCTTTTTCCAAAGACTAGGCAGAGATGTGACACAATGAAATCACTGACGATTAAAGAGTAGTTATCAGAATCAAGGATAAGATGTTAAAAAGTGAAAGTTAAAAGGCAAACAGTTTAATTTTAGGCTGAAACTCTTAAATACCTAAAATATTAGCAATAATAATGATGATTTTTAGTCAGGACAGTATAAGTAAAAACAGTGATCCTGAACGGTATCAAAAGTTTCAACTATTTTGATTTTGACCTTGACTGAAGGTCAAGTTGAATTAATCTGGAGTAAGTCAGTCCTCTATTTATCGTTTTTACCATCTTTGTGCCATGGTAACGCTCAGGGTGAAATAGTCTCCTCACATGATGGATTATTGGTTTTTAGAGCATCTTTACTCTTTCAAACATTCTTGTCATTATGAACAAATATTTCAGTTTTAACTTTTTCCCAGAAGGCTTCTTTAAAAGCGGCAGCAAAACAAAATAAGCAACCAGATCTTTTTTTCTGGTGCTGAATAAATATACAGCTTTTTTCAAATTGTGCCACTTTCATATGTGGTTCTAATTCAGATACATATCTAATTGTTGTCTATGCATCTACAGTCTGAACAGTCATGTGACATTTCATCCAGTTTTTACATCATCGATGTGAGACATGCAGCGTAATTCTGCACCAGATAAAACCAGTCACTGTAAATCTGGACTTAACAATGGCTGAAAATTATGATTATGAACTTATGAGTTGGGAAGTCTGTCAGTGAAGCGTATCACATCACAATCCCACCACTCCTGGCTCTACACATCCAAACAGACTACTCTACAGAAACTGCAATAAATGCTCCACAAAAGGTCATTGCTGTTAGTTTTGCCTCCTTTCTGTTATCTTCTTTTGTCTTCTTATGATCTTGTGACGACGCCGTCTGCTTTCATCGCCGAGATAAAAAAGCAGTATTGTGCGAGTGTAGTCCGTTTGGCGTCTGATTCCACCTTCGCCCAGTGCTGTGTATTGTTACCTGCTCTTTCTTTTTGGATAGAGATTAACACAGCAGAAGGAGAAGGTGGATTTTATTTCTCCTCTGATTACTTCATATTTGCTAAACAGTCATTGTGACAATGATTGTTTTCAAACTTTCAACTGGAAACACCTGTCAGTAATGTACCATAACACCTCCTCTGACTTACCTTTCATTTGTTGGAAAAACATCTCAACCTGCTGCTCATCATCAGTTTGAACTTTTATATGCTACTGGTTGTTAATGAGACCTATAGAGCAAGGTGATAAAGTATCAAGAAAGGTCCTCTTCAGGTCTAAACGGCAGAAACAAAATCAAGTATATTTGGACTGGTTTCTAGTGAATATCTTAGTACACTTGAAATTAGGCAAAACTAGCTAACAGGTAAGTTTCCAGCAACATCTAGGAGCTTCTTTTAAATCAATAATCTGTTAATATTAATGAAGATGGCAAATTATTTCACTTAACTTGGGAAACATGTCCTGGAATAATTGAAACGATCTGCAAGTGAAGCAAGTACTTTTTAATTTTAAGGAAGTATTGACTTAAAACAAATTCCTATATCTTAAAGAAAAGTCACTTCTACATTAGCATACTTGAAATGAAATATTTGCAGTAGAAACTGGACAAAACAAAAATACTTAGGATTTTTTTTGAATGTAATACTTGAGATATTTGGCAGATGTAGACACCATGAGGCAGGTTTGTTTTAATGATGTGACATTTCTCAATCAACCCTGAGTTGCCTTTGCATGCTGTGCTATATATTTATATACATGAGGGGAATCATAACAAACTCCTTGACAACCTTATGCAATCCAAAACAACTGCTCTGCAACATATTCTGCCGTGTCGCTTACACAGCTCATTTTCTTAGTGTGTCAAAAACAAGTTGATTCAGCTTCACGAAGCACCAGCAGCACACACATCTCACTGTAAAGCTGCCATTATTAGGTCCACCAGGAATAGGCGACAGTGAAATTGGGGATCTCGTAACACGCTGCAATCACAATTAGAAAGCATGTCATCAAACAGGTCTAATGAAAACCAGCTTTGTGTTTTCACAGCAGCGGTTTGGCTCCAGGCGGCCCGATTTGGGCTGCTTTAAACACAGCTGTTTTCTGTGTCTGCCGTCCGTCGGCGTCATGAAAAGAAATAGATCCCATTAAGACAACATTGTTGCAACAGTTCATCTGCCACCATCGTCTCTGCAGTAGCTCACAACTAAAACCACAGAGAGACGAGGGCCGCTTTGTTGTAGAAGGAAAATGTTTGTCTCTGGTGCCGTTGTTTCATCTGTCTAATGGGAGCGCCAAACTCATGAGATAATCTAGAGCAATTGATGCTGCGAAAGATTACGGGATTACAACAGAGAGGGGGAGAAAAGGGGATGGATGATAAAGGAACAACTGTTGAACACAAAGCAGTTTTTCCCAGCAGAAACCTCTCACTATTGATTAAAAACTTTTCTGGAAGCTTCTGTTCCCTCAAGGAACAAAAAAAGTGTAGAGCTAAAGTTTTCACCAGAACAATAAAATCATAAATTCAATAAAAAGTTGATTGTTTACCATGAAAGTAAAACAAAAAAAAAAGGCAACAAGAAACAAAATAAACAAACTCTTGTGGAGTTTGGGGGTTTCATACAAAAGTGATCAGATATTCACCAGACCAGTTTCAACAGTCATTAATAACGTAACAAGAAAAAGGAGCCTTGTGTAAAACTATGTACAGTTATACTGTTTTAATTGGCTTCAAGTGCAAAAGTAACATCAGAATGCCACACTGCATTAACAAATTAAAAAATGTGTCTTTTATAAAGTAGGTTTTGATAATGTGCTGCTTTGAAGCATTCAGGTGTGTTTGCACAATGTCAAAATGGAAAGACTTCAAAAATAATGAGCTTAGAGAAGCAACTGTTAAGATCCAACAATCTGGGAAGGGTTAAAAGCTCATCAAAGGACATCAGTAATACCAAAAGATAAACCACCAGAGACAGAAAGGTTTATCTGGAATATTTTGATTCACTAAAGTTAAATATAAGGGAATGTTTAAGTGTTTAATATATAACTGGACCTTCCATTATAAATTCTAACTAATACCGCCAGTCATTGAGAGCGTTTACACACCAGATAGCCTAGCCTGGTAGACTCACTTCGATTCTGAACCAAATTTGCAACATCAGCAACATTTTCATCTGGTGTGGTTTGCTTGTGATGAGGATCAAAACAGAAACACTCAATGAAACAATTTTCTTCTTTACGAGATGTAAACAAGAATGATGTGTAGCCAGATTTTAATACGCTGTATTTTGCTTGTGTCAGCACGAGCCATTTCACACATTTGTTTTGTATTCATTTTCCCAGAATGCCCTGCATTATTGTTCACTTCCTGTTTTCGGAGCGGTCTCAGGTCTGCTTGGTGTTCACATGAGCATTCAAACCGCACCAGAGTTCACTTCAACTGAGCCGAGGCCGAGGTTTGTAGGTGGCTTATGCAATCACACCTCTCTGAACAAACAGGCAAATAAACTAGAGCTTAATTAAAGCGAACCAAACTGGGTTGGTGTAAATGCACCCTTAACATGTTAAACTTTAAAGCTCATGACAGGGAAAATAGGAAAATGGACAAAACAAGTAGCTTGTTTGGAAGGGCTGACGGAGAAAGCTTTGGTTGGTGTCGTTTGGACATGAAAACCAAGCAGAGATTTTCCCCATAATGTACAACATAATGCTGACAGCATAAAACACAGAATTTCAACAGAAACTGTCAGGCACAGTGGTGCAAAGCTGGCTTCACAACCAAGGATCTGGAGAACTTACTGTCATTGAATCCAAACTCTGTATACAGAAGTATGCCTGAATCAAAAATAACCTGAAGCTTTGCCCAAACCTGGTCATCAACAAGATGACGATCTCAAACACAGCAGCAGATCTACAGCAGAACGGATGGAAAAGACAGACAAGTCCAGACAAAGTAATGTTTTCTAACCTCAAAGAAGCATTATTGGTAAGAAATGTTGATCAAAATATCACCACCAGGCCAAGGAGACCAAAAGAGTTAAAAGATGATTAAATCAAATTGTTCAACTTGGTTCTTGAAGTCATTCTGTTAATGTTTCACCAATGTTTCCATGGTAGTTTAGCTTTTTAAACTTGAAGTTAGATTACAGTAATTTTAGAACCTGCTAATTTTTTTAACAATGTTTTGTTGCACAAATTAACGTTTCCAGATCCAGAGGACTATTTTAGACAAATATATTGGCTTATAAACTTTGCAACTCAACTTATAATTTGTGATAAGGCAGTTTAATTAGAGATCTGAAAGCTGCAAAGAACAAGTGTGAGATGAAATAAATTTAAAGAGTTAAAAAAATAACATTTCTAAAGACTTACAACAATCTAAATAAGTATTGCATGGAAGACATTTAAAATTCATCAGTGCAGAAAATAATCCATCTTATTATGAGCAAAATGTCTAACACTTCCCATTAAATATTTACCACTCAAGTCAAAACCTTTCACTAGTGTCAGAGAAATCACAAAAACACATCTATTGCCAACACATAAATCTAAAACCCCTGGTGCATCAGAGACAATTAATAATTACTAAGTCACACTTACATTTAAGGGAAAAACACACAGCGTCTTAGAATTTTTAAATCATTGCAGCTCAAAGCGTTTAACCAATTTGTCATCATGACATCCCAACAAAAACATATCTGCATAACTCAAGGAGACAAATTCCACAATAAACGCCAAAGCTTGTAGGAACAGAAATGCATATAAATAATCTATTAAGGCCCAGTCAATGCAAACTGGCACAAAAGAAAGCAGGACTAACAGAAGCAAGCGCATAATGAAAGCCAACTCAGAAATAATGAGCACAATAGGCAGCTTTTGTACCAAACAGAGCAGAGGGGACAGAGCAGGAAAACCAGGGCCAGCAGAGGAAAACCAGCTCCTACCTTTCTGGAGTCACTCTGCAGTATTTTGGGGTTTTTTTTGGTTGTAATTTATCATGTAACTCAACCAAAGTCCAAAATCTTAACATGTTTCTATTCCAAACACATGGAGCTCTTGAGATTGTATGATTGCTGCTTCCATTCTTCTTTGATGCTTTCTGTTCCCTTCACTAGTTATCACACCTGCTTCCTGTCACTCATCAGCTCTCTCAACAGATTCAAGTTGAATCTTCCCCTCGGCAAAACTAAATTAGTGAGGAAATGTGGAAAAAAATAGGAAGCCAAGAAAGAAAATGCTTAAAAATAACATATTAATCTCTAAATAAATATTTTTGTTTTGATTTTTTTGGCATAAAATGTTTGCTTTCTTAACTGTTTTTTTTACCAAGACTGAAGCATTCAAATTTTTATTTCAAATTCAAATAAATACAAAAGTATTTATGTAGTACTTTTGAAAACAGGCTAAAACTACACCAAAAACAACACAACAAAATAAATTTATGAAAATAAATAATAAAAACAAGTAAATAAAATAAAACAATCCAAAATGGAAAAGTTACAGTATCAGGCCTCAATTAAATGCCAATTAATAAAAATAAATTTCTTAAAAGGAAATTAAAGGAAAATTTCCAGGAGTTTAAATGAGAAATTGAATTTAATTCAGTCACAACAGCCCTGCACAGTTTTTGTAAAAAATATGTAGGGTACCAAAATCTTTTTTTAATCATATTTGTACATTTTATTTTAGATTTGCACACATAACGCTGTTTTGATGTAAATGGTAAAATATTTTCCACCATTTCTCTTTTTGGAAAATTATTGGTTTGTTAAATTTTATTTTATTTTTTGCCTTTTTTTTTGTAATGTTGTAAATTTACCTAAAAAAAAAAACGTTAATCTGAATCAGAATGATTTATTACTGCATTTTGAGAAGAAATTAGAAATTTTTTATAGGTTTTTTTTTCCAAAATTCTGATTTCAATCTCCAAACTCAGGGGTTTTTTTTCTTTCAGAAATTCTGACTTTAATTTTCCAATGAAAAAGTCAGAAATCTGAGATTAAAGTCATAATATGAGTTGTTTTCCCATAGCTCCACTCCTCTTCCATACACGAGCAACATTACTCAGATATTGGTATTTTGGGGGGTTAAAAAAAAATGCAATCTAAGGTGTTAGTCCAATTAATTTTTTGCCTATAGATTTAATTTTTGGATAATTTTGTGAACCTCTAATTGCATTGCGGTGGAGGAGGAGAACATATCAGTCGAATTAGCCGTACATGAGAAAACCTGATCTCCACCACGGTCCTCGTCCTCCTGGGAGAAATGTTTTGGGGTCTCGTTATCACCCAACATCGGTCATGTACTAAGAATAATAGTCTATCATTTGAATAGCAATGAGAAATGCACCAATGGGTGACAGCATTATAATGCCATGCTATGCTTCTGTGAACTTGGCAATTTGCTCTGAATCACCAATTACTCCCAGAGTGTTGGTGCCTTTTTATTGTGTCTGTTGGAGCCGCAGTAACCTACAGAAAATCTACAGCCACAGCTCATATTTCTTCCTGTCGTCACGGCCATGGCAGTTAGGAACGGCGTAGCGGGAATCCATCGACTCATTAGGAGAATGCATAAATAGAAAAGCTGAGGTCAGGGAAATTATAGGTTCAATAGATCCGAAGAAAAGTACAATCAAAGAAGCTTGATTCAATCTTTTGAAACGTCAACCATGGGAAGCCTTATTTTAGAAGCCAGTAATGCATTTCAGCTAAAGCTGCTTCTGTGGTTGTTGTAAAGTGTATTTAAAAACTAAGAAACAATTAATATATACTCACAGAGGTTTTAGCTTCCGGGTTAAAATCTGATGAAAGGGGGAAAATAATTGAAGTATTTTATCCAAAGAATTCATAAAATACAAAGTATGTCCAACAAAATGCAGGTTTGAAAATGGCTGAGGTGTGAAATTTGACCCAAACTGGATTTTAGAAATGTTTTTTTCCTCACTAAACATCCTCTTGATGATGTCTGGTTTCAAGATAAACTTTGACCTCTCCCCAACTTGATTGGTCACAGTTTTAGTAGTTTTAAAATTGTAGATTTCTAGGGGAGTAATTGTTCTTGTGTAGCAATTAAGCTCACAGTTGCTAACTGAAATAGAAAAATGAATTTATTGGAATTTATTCATTGGTTGTTGTCCTGCTAAAAGCTGAACCTCAAATCCCTGTGTCAAGTTAATGTTAGTTTACAAATATTTTTTGGAAAACCGACTATTAAATCTGTGCGAGTATTAAATCTCGCACAGATTTAATTTTAGTTACGTTAAAGTTTGTTCTTGTAACAGAGATGCAAATGTAACATAGTACATAAAATTGTTGCCTGGTCAAACACAAGCATAAATGAAAAAGCTTGTATTTAAGATGCCAAATTTAATGAAAAATTTATCTTCTTACCACAAGACAAAACTTAAGCTAGTCAGCTTGGAGTTGTGAATATTTATCTTTTATTTTCTCCTGGTTTACAACCTCCGTTCAGTCAGGCTTTGGAAACTCCATCTCACTGACAAAGTGAACGAAAAATCCATAGTCCTCTGAGGTAATCACATTGCATTACAGCCTGTAAATATTTAAAAGGCTTTGAATATCATAGCTGTTTTCTGCCATAAAGTAAACATAATTATGTCAATATGGTTTTCTCGTGCCAAATGTGTTTTGTGTTTGTCAGAAGGGGAAAAAATTGCTTCCATCGACCTGCGTCTGTATTAGCAAATATGCTTTCTGCTTGGATATGTTGCACTTTGCAAAAACTGGAGCGTTGCAGAAGCTGGTAAAGTTCCTGTTCTGATCTGCACATCCTCGTCTGCAGCCTTGTATTTTAAATTAGCGTGGCAAATATGAATGTTAACGCTGCAAAAATGCTAAATTTTACCAAGTAATGTTGGTTCAGTTTCCAGTGAAAATTTCTTATTACACTTGAAATAAGATAAAACTAACTTATAAGTTACTTTGTAGCAAGATATTTGAGCTTGTTTTAAGTAACCAATTTCTTGATATTGATAAAAAGAAAGTACCAGGTTTCATTGGCAGATTTATTCACTTTTTTCTCATGTCATAAGCACTTTCTTAAAAATCTAAGGAATTTTGAGGAATTACTGACTTAAAACACACTTCTGTATCTTGCTGAAAACTGAACAAACTAAAATTGTTGTTTGCTTATGAAAAGTAAAGCTTAAAATTATGTTTATAAGAGACACCATTTATAAGCATGTCATATATTCAGTTCCACTTTCCCCTAAACCATCAATTATAAAATGCATTTTTAAAGCACTGTAGGTGTTAATCTGTTTTTTCTGTTTGATATTTGCCTCCTAAAGTTAAACTCCCATCGGTCTATTATAAGAAAAGAGTTCTGAGTTCTTCTTAAACTGTAATGGGTCTTAAGTTGTTGAAAGCTTGTCATGGCAGCATAATTGCACTGAGATGATTCATTATTTATGAAAGATTTCACGTCGTTAATCTGCAGAATGTTCTGAGAGTCTGATCGTTTTCCTTTTCTCCTGACTTGGTGTTTCGCAGATCTTCACAGAGAGCTGAGTGAACTCTTTGATGTGCAGTCAGTTTCCTTGACTGTCATTGTGAAATAGTTCTCCTTGACAGCTCTTCCCCGGTGTTTTCATTGAATCATTATCTGTGTCAATGTTTGCACTCAACCTCTTTTTTTTCCCCCTCCCCTCTTTTGTCTCACAGCTCCACACTGACCTCGATAAGGGGGACAGTTCGGTGAAGTACACCCTCTCGGGGGATGGTGCTGGCTCCATTTTCACAATTGACCAAACTACGGGGGACATCCATGCCTTAAGGAGCCTTGACAGGGAGGAGAAGCCTTACTACACCCTGCGGGCTCAGGCAGTGGACATCGACACCAATATCCCTCTGGAGCCAGAATCAGAGTTTGTCATCAAGGTCCAAGATATCAATGACAATGAACCAAAATTCCTGGAGGGACCTTACACAGCCAGCGTACCTGAGATGTCACCAGTCGGTAAGAGAGCATACAGAGCCCTAAAATGTTTGCAGTACAGTTCAGATTGACAACCAGAATCGGCCACAGGCTCTGGCTCCTGTGGTGTGTAATAATCATGCAGCACAGAGGAAGCCAAACAATAATGTAAAGTTGAGTTAATCTACATATTATAGTGTAAATAGAGGAGTAGACAGTTCAAACCGTTGAGGAAGTACAGAAAATAAGGAGCTCCAGTTATGACAGCTAGAAATTATTGATCAGTTCTGAAATCTGGGTGTGTTGATGGACTCAGAGGTGAACTTCAGAGCCACACGAAGACAGTTACAAAGTTGGTCTTCTCTCACTTGGAGAACATTTCCCGGTTTAAAGGACTAATGTTACAGCAAAATCTAGAGAAACTGCGTTTATCTTTAGTCAGATTGATTACTGCAACAGTGTCCTCACTGCCTAAAAAAGCCTGATGAGATCCAAAACGCTGCTGCTGGCATTCTGACTAAAACTAGGAAGATGGAGCACATCAGTTCTAACGTCCCTGCACTGGCTCCCTGTAACTCAGAGAATAGTTAGTTTATGAATCACTGAATGGCTTAGCATCACAATACACTAAAGATCTGCTGTTGTCCTAATGAATATCAAATGTCCTATTTACTTCGGGCTTGGGCCTAGAACTAACGTTAATTAGTTGAGCTGGATCAGGTTTGGGCTGGGTTGGATTTGTTTTTGGCCCGATCTAAATTCTACTTTGCAAGGGAAACTTTTCTTTCTCTTTAAGAAATAGTAAAATAAAATAAAATAAAACAAGTTCAGCTTGAGAGCAGAATGGCTGTTACCAGCAGGTTAACTCTGCTTCACCTAACAGATTTTGACATTTCAGAGAACCATTTTATTCCTGGTGTGCCCTTAGTACATTTCACAGCTTTGTCTTTACACTTCCCTTGAGGGGAGGGGTGGCAGATCAAGGTAATTCGCTGGGAGAATGGTTTTCTCTTGATGTGAATCACAATGAAGCCCTCAAAACTTCAAATTCAGCAGTCCCAGGGGAAGGATGGTAGGAAGCAGGGAAAACATGGTGCAGGCTTGGCGGGCTCCCTGAATCAAAGGCAGCTCTGAAATGTTTACCGTAGGATGGAGGCTTTCAAGTTCGTCAATAAAACATGCCCATGAAAGAGAAGTGAAGAGATCAGTTAGAGAACTAGAAGATTTGATCTGGGTTATCATACAATGTCTTTATCCAGCTGAATTCATGTAACAGTCACAGAATATTACATTCCACAAAGTTACAATATTTACTATTTAGTATTTAGGTCTTGGTAATTAATCAAGTCCTGCCAATGACCCTTAATATGTAAGATAATCTGTACTGCTTCACCTAATACCAGATAGTCCAGTAGAACTGATTTGATTTGAGAGCTAAATTTTAGCATCTGTTATATTTTCAGCTGCTGTGGTTCACTTTCACACAGCACTGTGTAAGATGATCCAAACCCTTTGACAAAAAAAAATTCCCCTCCTCGCCTGTGGTGGCGCTGCACCAAGAACTACTGAAGGAAACCACACAAAAACCTCTGAAGACACTGAACGCAACTTCCTTCTCCATCATGAAATGTACACAAAAATGGAGTAGCTTCTTTTGTCTTTGGTAAAAGACCACGAGTCATTTCTCCCGCTAGAGCTTGGCTCTAATGTTTGCATTGGTTGTATTTACCCAGAATGCTTTGCGCTGTAGTCCACTTCCTGCTTTTGGAGCGGTCTCTAGTCTGCTTGTTGTTCACATATCCAGAGTTCACTTTTGTGATTTCCACAAAATCATAGCTTGATTACACATTCACACCTCCCCAAACAATTCCTAGACAAACTGACTCAAATTTGTTCAACACACTAAAGACGACTGGCGTGAATATTTTTGATTTGTTAAAAAAAAAATCGAGAAATTGGTGAATTTTCCGTGAATAATTTGTAGTCATGTTCTACAGAAAAATCCGCAAATACAATACCACCCATAGGTAAGTTTAACATATAGTGACTAACTCTGTTATAAATCAGGCACTTTGGTGACAGATAACATAACTAAAATGCAGAAAATATGACCCAAAAGTTGTCAGTACTGAGATGCAGCCATCAGTTGAAATTGCAAAGTTATTAAATTAATTTGAAGTGAAGTGTTCAGAGGGTAATGCATTGCCAGCCAAATACACAAACAAAAAAGCCTCACTAAATGTCCTAAAGAGACCAAGAGCTACAAGACAGAAATTTGCTTTAGTGGCTGGTACATTGGTAAATGCAACAAACATTTAGCCAAGCAACAAATCTTTCCATAATCCCTTGTCAATAAATAGTTTATCCCTGAATCATGCAGAGAATGAGGCAGATTAAAAACACTATTTCAGGGGGGAGTAATTACTGCAAAATGAAGTCTTATGCTTCATCAATTTGTTTCTTCCACTGGCTTTATACAAACTTCCACTTTAGGTTGTTAATGTGTTTTTTTTTAACATCAGACTCATGAATTTTCCTGCAAAAAACTCCTTTTCGTAATCGGATCAGTCTTTAGATTGATATAATTCTTATCTCCCAGCCTCCTGCTTAAATATAAAGCATGTATACATTGTGCAGTCTGCTACATTAATTGCCTTCCTTTAGACCACTGCATTAATCTGGAGTAATACGGTGTTTGATGAAGTTGGATAGTTTAAGAATTTGGACCGTTTTTTTCAATGTGTTCTCATTCAGGCATTTAATTTTCCTTCTTCCTACAAATTGAAATCAATTTTACTGGTTTATAGCCTCACACTTATGTAAAAGCTGCTACCTTTGTTGCATGGGAATGTGTAGGAGTCAGAGGCGCTCGAAGGCTTTCAAACTTTCAGCTCATACAGGCTGCGGCTGCCGAGGCTCTGCTCTCTTTGCATTAGCAGGAAATGTGTTATCTCATCTGCTCTGCACACATGTTTAGCACAGCCCTTCTACAGCATTTCTAATCAGGCATCTTTCAGGAACGCTAATCTCTCTTTCTCACTTCACCTGATTCTTTAATTCCACTGTTAACATCACCACAGACTGAAAAAAACTATGAAATATACAGTGAATTCTTTACAGGCATGAAGCAGCGTAGAAAATGACCAAGTTAAGTGCCAGCCCTCCGGTCAGTCCCTCTTGATCATAAAAAGCATCCCACACATCCTGCAATTTTCGTCTTCATCCAGTATATTTTTACACCCCCTGATGGGGCGGGGGGGAGTCGTTCTGAGCAATCTGCTTGTGTTGTGGAGCTATAAAACCAGAATCTGTTGAATTTAAGCACACGTTTAGGACTGACTTCATGAAAATAACTGTGTTTTTTGCCAAATTGAAAAAGCAGATCAACCGAACTTCATGATTGTAATCATGCGGCCATTGTTGTTTTAGGAGATTGGGAGGAATGCCATCTTAACGGTCTTCTTGACTTAAATTATAGATTTTTCTCTTTTCCTGGGAGCTTAAGGCAAATACTACTTGCTGATAAGCTTTTTGCCAATTTCCACTTGCATTTTTTGACCATAGCGTCATTGGAAGATTGGGAAAAAAGCAACATGGCCAGATGAGATCAAAATTGAGCTGCAGAAATCCAGAATAAAATCTCAAGAACAATATCTCTACTGTTAAGAGTGGAGATGGAAATCTGGAAAAATTGTGAAAATTAGGATGAAAATAGTAAAGATGGGCTGTGCAAAAACCACAGCAAAGACAGAAGAAGTGACCAAACCTGGCATTAAGGTCATGGAGCGGCCTAGTTAAACTCCTGAACCCAATCCTATAGAAAAGCTGTAGATTTAAGATAAGGACTCAGAAAGACTAAAGAATTTAATGTGTTTTTGTAAAGAGGAGTCAAAATCTCAGCTTGTATGTGAAATCCTGGTGACCAACTCTAGAAAACGTGTCAACACTCTTTTATTCATCAAGATCTCAGTTGTAGGGGATCAAATATTTATTTGACCTGCAAAACAATTATTTATCTATTATTTAGTGCATATTTTTCTGAATTTTTTTGTTGTTCTGTCTCTGAATTAAAGTAAAGCATCTTGCCCGAGGAGACAACAAAAGAGACAGAGAGCGATCGATCAAACAGGGCACCCAACGATTATGGGACAAACTCCAATACTGGAAACTATCAAACTACAACTCTGTCCTGGAGAAGTCAGTTTGGATTTCTGGAAAAGAAACAACACAGTTTTCATTTGGTAC
The DNA here is from genome assembly GCF_019740435.1 of Gambusia affinis. Taxonomy (NCBI): domain Eukaryota; kingdom Metazoa; phylum Chordata; class Actinopteri; order Cyprinodontiformes; family Poeciliidae; genus Gambusia; species Gambusia affinis. The sequence goes on from NC_057888.1 coordinate 3,572,767, forward strand.
AGTGGAAACATCAAACAAGCATAATTTAGCAGAAATACTCTTGTGGGAAACAGCTTGTGTCAATCAGGGATGTTGAAGCTGATCTGGTAGCTAATTCTACTCCATCCGAATGAAATGATGAATTGTTGACATAGCCAGGGGCTTGACGGGGTTAGAGTTGCCAAAAACTGAAAAAAATAAACAAGTCTCACTTTAACACACATTAAAAGTCTAACAAGTGTATGTTGTGTTTGTGTATTTTTCTTCATTCAGTGAAGTCATTCAAAACTGTACTCAGAAATTTGACTCAGACATTAGTAGAAGTAATATTACTCAAGTATTAAAAGTACTAGTTTTAGTAAATGTTGCCAGTAACTACCCACATTTCCCAGCACCCAATGTACCTAGAAAAAGAGGCACATTTTGGAATGCATTTTTGGGAATAACTTTATGAATTTATTCATTTTCCCCCAAACAAAAATATTAAAGTAGCTGAGTTAAACCCAACACTAAGTGATTAGTGTTGCTTTAGGAGACTGGAAGACTGCCATCCTAACACTGTTCCTGAATCTGCTCTTTGTTTTCTTAATGGGAGGATTGTTCATTGAGGTGCTTTTAACCAGAACTTGTTCCCTTCACATTTTCATGGCTGCTTTGTAAAACTAGAAACATGCAAATGCAACCAAACAACAGGCTAAATATTGTCCCTCATTCCACTCCAGCAGCTTTAGCTGCAGCTTTCTCACCAGTGACTCAACACTCATTAGGCGTCAGGTGAGATCCTTTGTTAGGCTGATGAACGTCAAACGAATCTGGATGCCGGTCTCATGTGGAAACAGATTAATTCAAGGTCGATTTGTATTTTTCCCTCCGCTCTTTTCCGCAGGGACCTACGTGACGCAAGTAACAGCCACAGACGCGGATGACCCAACCTATGGAAACAGTGCCAGAGTTGTATACAGCATCCTTCATGGTCAGCCATACTTCTCTGTTGACCCCAAAACAGGTAAGCTAAAAAGCTTTTCTTCCACATCTCGTATGTGTTATAAATTTGAATAATTAAATTCTAGAGGTGACTTTTCTGAAGAACTTTCACAGTGAGTTCAGCTACTCATTTGTTAAAGGTGACCTATTAGGCTTCTTTGAAGATAGTAGGATAGATCTATGGGCTATACGAAACAGGATCCTTACATTTTTTTTGCACAAAGTCATTCTTAGATAATGAGATTTTAGTCTCATCAGTTCTGCCTATTTTGAATTCTTTTAATAATGAGCTTCTTCAGGGCGTCTTGTCACTTTAGATCTAAATATATCCCCCAAACTCAACGTTTATAGTCACATGTTAAAGGACTGTAGACACATGTGCAATTATGCAACCGGATAGGTTTGAAAAGCACAAGTGGACCATCCTTCACAACCAAAACGAATGCATGAAATGGTTTCTGGTCAACAAAATAACCCTTGTCTTTTCCAGCATCCATTGTACCGTGCATAAAATCTATCATCACTAAAATCAGCTGACAAAATGTGCTGAAGCTTAGCTGGGGTTGCTAGGTAACAGGCGGTGCCAGCAGTTTTATGATGTTACATTCTGGAGGTTTTTGAAAGGGTTAACTTTCCAGACACCCAAAATCATTAACTTATTGCCAATAACAGTCTCTGGTTTTTTTTTTTATGTTTGGACTGATTTCAGAATCACTAAATCCCAAATGGAAGTACAAAAATGTACAAAGTGTGAATTTTGCACAATACATCTCCTTTAGAGAAATGGGTCAAGGCCTTTATTGGCGTTTCAGAGAGGAAAACTGTACTTGATTGGAAGGTTGATACTTGGACCCAAATGCAAGAAAGGACACAAGCAGATGAACCATATTGTTTTACTGCTAAAAAATTTCAAAATTTATAAAAAATGAGTTTTGTGTATCAAGGATTGAGATCAACAAAACAATGACAAATAATAACTATAAAAATGCAACTTTTTGATTCATTTACAACAACAAAAAAAATATTGGAAAGACAAGTAAAACTAACAATGTCACAGCATGACGGTTTGCCATGCTATCCCACGGGTCCAGACTCGATGCAGCCAAGTTGCAGCTTCTTCCTCACTGTCTCAGGTGTGTACTCTGGACACTGTTCAAGGTGTTCATGACGAGTCTGCACCCGAGGGATGTCGTTCTGGTACAGGAATAGAGCCTAACACTTACACTTTGGAAAATATCCAGATGTGCAATCTCACAAATGCATCATTTAAACTGTAAAGGACTTCTGGCACATTTTATTACCAATATCTCACTCTGTAGTATCTCCTATGTTTTTTCTTTGCACATTTCAAACTTTTTAATATCTGGCCTTTTTCAAGATGTACTGCCTAAAACTGCAACCATTCACTTGTCAGCTGAAAAGCTGTATATTATTTTAGTAATGCGGAAAAGTTAAATCCTGATTTTTCATCCAGTATTAATGTTGTACATAAAGTTAATATAGAGATGCTATCTGTCATATTGGCTTAAAGCCATACCATATTGCAACATAAGCTACAACAAACCTAACGCTAAATTAACATGCTAATACTAACATTCACAGCTTATCACTGGGTTTTTTCAGACTTGTTTAAAATGCACAGTAATTCCCTAGATGTCTCAGCTGTTAAGCAGATCATCTACTTCAGCCCGAGGAGAAGGATTTAGAGGTAATTAGGGAAATGGATTCTTAAACTGTATCTTATAGCATTCCAGTAGAAAACATGTCAAAGTTAACTCTCCATATGTGATTAGGCACAATAGACACACACTTATGGGTAAAAATTAGACTTTCAATAATTAATAAGTCCTAATTTTCTGTGCCAAGATTAAGGTTGATGATTTTTTAGTCAAATGCAGTAGAAAGCAACATGGCACCATTGCTCTTTTGGTCCAGTTTAAGCCAAGCTTTTGATGTTGCATTCAGCTCAATTGCAACCCTAGCCTCTGGTGGTGATGCAACAAGAACCACTGAAGAAAACAACACAAAAACGTCTGAAGAATACATGAACGTATTTCTTCACAAAATGTAAACAAAATGAAGTAGTGTCAGATATTAGTGGTTGTAGGATTTCTCTAATGTCTTTGGAAGAAGACCACAGGCCATTTCTCCAGCTAGTGCTGGACTCTCAGGCTTATTTTGGTTGAATTTACCCAGAATGCCTTGCACTGTAGTCCACTTCCTGCTTTTGGAGCTGTCTCTGGTCCACTTGGCATTCACACAGTCAAACTGCGCCAGAGTTCACTTCAACCGAAATGAGGCCGAGGTTTGTAGGTGGACTGAAGTTCATGTTTTTGTGCCACATCAGAGTTCATTCCGTCATGAACCTTTACTTCTGCTGTCAGCTCGACAACTACAGCTCCAGTTTCAGTTTTCATGAAAAACACAGAGTAACCCAACTTTTGTCATAGTCTGTACAATACTCTCCAGGACTGATTAAAGCTCATTTTTTCTCATCAAAGTCCGGCTACAAAGTGATGGGTGCTACTTTGTAGCAGGACTCATCACTTTTTCCTGCTACAAATTTGTCCAATAATAGATGGACAAATTATTTGTGCCCATCCAAAGTATCAGCACAAACCGTTCTTCTTAGTCTGTCTAGGACATCATTATGTAGTATCCAATTTCTTTACTGTTAAATGTTTTTCCAAATCCTTGTTAAACCACCAAACATCTTCTTACCCAGTCAATGAAATAAAACTATTAATAATTTATAATGGGCTTCATGATCTTTGCTCTGTTATCTAGCAGAGAAACAAATATAGATATAAAAATATCAATTTAGCGTTACCCACTGAACTTCTTTTGAATCTGCACACATAATTTGGCTCACAAATGCTGTATTTTAGGATTTCACAAGAAGAGGTTTAAATAGCAGATCAGCCTTTAACATCAGAATCTGCATATACAGTAAATATCTGGTACGTTCCTATGCATGAGTGGAACTATGTGCACGACATGCAACGTTCTGTTGGGAAACTATATAAAGTGACATAGAAACAAAGCGTAGAGAACTCTCAGCTACCTGGGAACATTAAAGTTTGTCATGCAGATACAGCAAAAGTAAAAAGAGTGGACCAATCCAAAACCTTATGTCAGCAAATGCATCTTTCAGCAGCAGTAATGTATGTAGTTCACTCTGCACTTAACTAAATTATTAATCATCTGAAATAATGTCAAGCTGAGTGTAAACATCACAAATACTGGAGAAAGAAAGTCCAGCTGTTAAGTAGGGTGGAGGATGTGTGACGCAGAAGGCCATTTTGTGGATGAATACCAGAACATTGTTAATAAAAAAAAAATTTAAATGGGCTAAGTGGACAGCTGCCCAAAGCAGCATGAGCTGCTACACTGGCAAACAATTGTGCAGTTAAATATGAAGCTTATATTTTGTTTGAAAGGTAATTATTTAACAAAGACTTTCTAGAATGTTGCAATTTAATTTGTGTTTCTTGAAGTGTCATAGTGTAAACTGTCTTAAATCATTTTTTTATGTTTCTTGACAGTTATGCAGAGACATTTTTGTCTTGATCAAAAGGCAAACAAACTAGACATAATTTTGTAATGAACTTTAGTTTTATGTAATTTTTTGCAGACTTTTAACTGCATGGCATACGGTATGTTTGTGCCTTGTTTTGAGTGTTTACAGCATTGTTTTTTGTTTCTTTCACTTTTTTTTTTCTACATAGAATATTAAAAGACATGTGTGTGTGTCTGATCTAAATGATGCCTCACATTGGATGGAGCCTGTTGGCCCAGGACACCAAACCGTCTTGAACCGCCCCTGCTCTCATGTCAACCCTCAGGAACGAATCGGAACGAACACCCGCATAAAAAAGGATCTTATCCTCATCTTTACCAGCAGTGTCAATAATTCTGAAGATGTAAAATACACTGCAGATCTCTGTCAGACAAAGCTTCATAAATATGCAGCGTCTTTCAAGTACAGTTGCGATGGCAGAATGCTATTATATCACTGCAGTGCATCAAAACGAGAGGTAAAGCCATGAAATTACTGCATCCCCGATGCTCTGATTGTGGGCTGCCAGCGTTCTGCAGCTGATGGTTCGAACTTGGGTCCCTAAAAGAAAAATAAAACAAAAGCATTTGTTTCTGCATTGACAGAATTTATTTCTCTCACTCATTTGTTGATAAATTGTGTCAAAAGCAGGTGAAAAGGGCTCGGGGTGGATGTGGTATATGGAGCATGACTGCTCTAAATCTGAAATAACTTTGCACCGGCAGAACTGTGTTGCTGTTCCTCTGCTATCTGGGGCATTTCAATGCATATGGAAATAGGATCATGCATATCACACAGCCAGATAAGGTGGAATCTGTTGCTGATCGCGCTACTCATCCCACAGCTTTGCAGAGCACCTACTGTGATTACATTTCAAACTGATGGTAGAAGAAAAAGAATGAAACTGTTAAAGCGAATGTTTGTCCTGCCGGGGCTGCCGCTATCTCCAAACACACAGGAGAAGAGGAGGGAGAAACGCTGGGAGGTAAAAGGTGAACAAAGGGACGCAAAGTTGTTGTAGTTAACTAAAACTAATGAAATAACAAAAACTGAAATGGAGAAAACTATTTTGTGAAGTGAAATAAATAAAAACAGTAATTTATTCCCTACCTAATCCATCCCAATGGATGTGAAACTGATTTTAATTCCCCCCACACGTAGTTTACGGTCATCCATATTCTTCGACAGCAAAAGTTAAGAGAAATCACAAGACAGTTGGTTGATCAACAATAATAAAATATATTTTTTGACAAATATATCTTCTATTGAGTATTCATCACCCGATCAGTGTTTAGTAATCACAATACAATACTTTGAGATTTCTGAATTCTACAATTGAAGCAAAGTATGAAAAAACTAAAACTACTTCTATAACTAACAAAAACTAAAAAGTCTTTAACTTAGGTGAAACACACTAAAAACGAATTAAACAAACAACAGATTACAACAAAATACAAATTAAGACCTAAACTATAACAACATGAACAAATCTGAGTGTGTCCCACAAAGAACGATGGCAAAAACCTCAAAAACAATCAGCGTCCCAGAGGTCTGTGGATCAAATGGAAGAGCATCTTTATGTAATTGATGAAATAATGGAAAAAGGAAGTTGAGTCCAACCTGTGCTGCATGCTTCTCCTTAGCCTGCCAACCTCCCATTGACCCCACTATTAATCTGCAGTATAAACCCTCTCTGATCTCAGGGTCTCAGATCCTCCAGTGAGTCATTATATGGCTTCACCAGTGCTCCGTATTGAATGTCAAGTGTTTCCAGTTTGTAAGGTGACCTCCATTTTCGGCCTCATACTTCTGCAGCTCCATGCGGAGGAGTGAGCTTCTTTGCTGGCCATATATTGTGCATTTTGAAGTAAATTGAGCGCCTCTCTGCTTGCCTTGTGTATAACCCTCGATTTCTTTCTCTTTTTATGTCCCAACTGCTCTTTCCCACTACCTCCTTTTTCTTTTTTTTTCCCCACTTTGTCTGCCTTCTCTTTTACCTCCTACTCTCATAAATCTTGCTCTCACACCAGGCGTTATAAAGACAGCTTTGCCCAATATGGACAGGGAAATGAAAGAAGAGTACCAGGTATTAATCCAGGCCAAGGACATGGGCGGGCAACTGGGAGGACTGGCTGGGACCACCATTGTCAACATTACGCTCAGCGACGTTAACGATAACCCACCCAGGTTCTCTAAAAGTAAGTGTACTCTGAAGACCTTAATATTGATTAAAAAAAAAAAGCATGAGTTCCACTGACAGATTATTTCACTTGTAATATAGGGGAAAAATCTTGTTATAAGTGAAATAATCTGCTAGTGTAACTAGATTTATACTTTTTAGTCACAGCAAACATCCCAGAAAAAGCAGTAAATCTCATTCCTGTATGTGGAATTGCAGTAAAAAGCGGCTCTTTGAAGTGTTTCGCAGGTAACTCGGATGTATACTTTTCAGACTTTTATTCTAAAATCACCTTGAAAACCTTCTAGAAATGTCCTTCCACTTCAAAACACGCTCAGTTTAGTCTGTCACATAAATTTCCTCAAAAATACATCGAAGTTACTTGTAATGTGACAATGTTTTGACACTTTGCTATGAATGCAAGTTTTGTAGAAACACAGCGACCTTACCCAGGTTCACAGATGATTTCATAATAAAACAAACACTCCACAATTACAGCAAGGCAGGAGGCTTTCATCATCACTTCTCTTCATAATTGCTTTTCATTATTTGTCATTATGCTCCGTCGTAAGCAGTGGCCTGTTTATTTGTTGTGATTGCATCTACAGCTACAACTCCTGGCAAATAAAGCAGGGTAGATGTTATTTCGCTCGTGGGCATCCGTCTATATTTAGATCAGATTTGAGATTTGTTGCTGCAGCGTCAGGGATTCAGTCAGTGTGTTTAAACTCTGTATTTTTGTTCCCGTAAGCTGCTGCTAAACCAGATTACCTCGATTGTAGCGTTTACTAAATCATGCGGCGACCCAACGTTTAAAATAACATAAGGCAAACCAAAACGTCTGCTTCCCTGCATACTTTGAAGCACATGTATTAAAGTGTATGCTAATTATATTCTTGATAGAAGCAGCAGGGGAGCAAGAATAGAAAGCAAAAGATACTCCTCCGTATTGATGCGGCTTCTTTGTGTGCTTTGAGGTGACACTGAGCGCTCTGCCCTGAATGTAAATACAGCCAGTCAGACGGTCAAGCTCTTCTGGCTGCTAGGAAAAGATGATATTTCCATAATGCTGTCACAGCACTGAGGCTTGGGCCCAGCATCCCCGCTCCTCTGCCCCATCCTATCCTCTTTTGTCTCCCACTGCTCACCGCTACAAAGGGCATTCAGGTTTTAAGGAATGAGAAGAAAAAAATTACCATTGGAGATTGTGTGCATTATCCCGTGACATTCCTGATTTTCCCTCTTACACATTTTCTCTATGTTCGCTCTTTTTCTTTGACAAACATAATGTTATAGTTTTGATATGAGACAGACTAAATACAGAATTTAGTTTTTAAATAGCTGTTTCATTTATTACAGAGAAAATACTCCAAACTAATTTGGTCTACCGTGAAAAAGTAATTGCCCCCTTTGTTAACTGACAAATGAACTGTGACTAATAGCATTTTTTGGAAAGCTGAGTTAAATTTTATTCGCCACATCCCAGCCCGATTACTGCCAAATCTGGACAATTGTGATTTTATTTAAATAGAAGCTGTCTGACAATAACAGGTACATTAGAAGATAGAAATAAATAACATGGTGCCATCTGAGAGCCAGTATTCAGAAATGTATAAACTATAAATAATCACTCTTTGCACCTGTGCAACAAAGGCTACGTTCAGACAGCACGTTCTCATGCTCATTTCCAATCTTTTACTAAAGTACAATATTTTTACGCTGTCATTCTTACAACTAACACACCTGCCTGCAATGAAACTTTGGTGCAAACGGTTTACCACCACAAAGCAACCCGCATGCACACAAGAAGAAGGTTGACATAGCAAAGCAGCCCAGATAGATAACAGATACATTTTACAGTTCAGCAATGGGAATGAACGGCGTTGTCACAAGATCATAACAACATGAAGGAAGCTAATAAAAAAGAAAGTACAACAAATAGCAACGGCTTTTAGTGGAGTACTGAGCAAAAATGGAGAGTTTGGTTTGGATTTTTCCTGCTGTGTAAACATTGCTAACTGTGTCAATGACTTGAAAGTCACAGAAAAGCCAACAGAGCAGCTCAGGCTTCACTTAAAAACATTCATAATCAGGTTTCCAAACAAAAATCACCAGTAACCAGGAAGCATCTTAGCACTTTTAAATCTTAATGAAACAACTTCAGTTGTGTCTTACACATATCTATTACAGCATTTCAGAAAATAAAAAATATGCCATCAAACGTGTTGGTGTTAGTGTGGTGGGATGGGGCTGCTCTGCTGACTCAGAAGTAGCACCATTCCACATCATAAAACCAACATAAAGGTGTCTGTTGATGTTTAAATGTGTTAAAGTTGATCGAATGATCTAACCAAGTCAACCTTTGGCCTAATAAACCACAAACGTCACATTTTTGGCTATTTTCCTTTCCATGGAGCCAAACAATGTCCAGGATCTGATTAGGCTGGAAAAAGCATAAGAAAATGTCAACTGCATCCTGTTTGCACCAATAGCTTTCATTTTATTTAAAAGGGACAATGTAGATTGGTCACATCAATGCTCCCTTATCCGTCAGTAAGACTAATTCTCATACATAAGGTTGATTTGTGAACATCAGCTGAGAGTAGAAAAACTCTACAATCAAATCCTCAAACACTATATTGAAAATCTATGGAAAAAAATAAACATCTGTGAATGCCGCTCTGTGTGATTGAAAGATATTAACTGTTAGAATGAAATTAAAGGTGCTAATTAAGCATAAGGCATTGAGATGTGATGAATTCCTAAACATTTTTTTGAGAAACAGCCAGGGCTGGTATTTTATCTCAGATTGCTGGAGCGATTCAACTCATGGAGTGAACTTTTGGGTCAACTACACACCGGAACCACAGATAAAAGTTGATCAATCAGACAGTACACCATGAAAACTGAAAAAGACTGTTTTGCTTTGAGATCTATTGCTTTGATCCTTTTTGCAAAAACTTTGTGTTGTGGCAATGATTTTAAAAAATTTTTACGTACAGACCAAAATTGTGTATTTAACCTTGTTTTACAAAGGCTTTATTTATTTGCCACCAGCGAAAAACATTCTTTTCTTTAATCCTGTCTCACATGATGAATTCACACCAAGATGGAGTTGGAGTTTATTTTGTCAAATAAAGGCCAAAGTAATCAAATTCAAACAGAAAGATAATCAGATTTTCTTGAAGCGCCCTAGGCTGTTTTTTTTTTTTTGTTGTTATCTCAAAAGTGAAGCATGTTTGGAATTTTTTCTGAATTCAATTTAAAAATGTGCAAGGACAGAAAAAAGGGAACTTGCTTAGCCTTTCAAAGGGAAGCAATTTGAATTACTTATAGAATTTCATTCAATAATCAAAAAAAAGTCTCCAATGTGTTGAAGTTAATCATTTCTACATAAATGTCCAAACAGAGAAAAGAACAAGGACATTTTAGCTGTGTTGTTTCCCAGATCGTACATGCAGTTATGGACTCTGAATGACTCGCACCTGTTTCATGATCTCAGCCCGTAAGGGTGTCAGACGTGAAATGCAACCCAGACGTTGTCAGTTCAGACAGAAACTAATCTTTAAGTAGATCTCAGAGAGTGAAGTGAGGCATAGAAATGATTAATTTCCTTCCACTTCAGGTGTAAGCGATAATCAGTCAGTCAGCTGTTTGCCCGTCCGTGGATAAAAAATAAAAAAAACCTGGGATATGCTGTTTTAGTTTGGTCTTACTGGTTTGTTTCAGGCTATTTCAATGAAACTCCAATAATGCCATGGAAAAAGTAAAGGCTTGACATCAAACAGAGAGAATCACAGCTCCTTTGCTTATGGGTAAATACTTTTAGACTTCCTTTGGAGAGTTAGGGAATAACCATAGAAGTAGTGATGTGAGGAGTTTGCTGTTTCCTTTTGATGTCAGGTGATAAACCCGTCTCTGCTCTCATTTTCTCGGACAGGTTTCTTCCACCTGAGAGTTCCTGAATCCTCTGCAATGGGGTCCGCCGTCGGCAGAATAAAGGCCCACGACTTGGACATTGGGAGGAACGCTGAAGTAGAGTACACCATCGTTCCCGGCGATGGAGGCGCCATGTTTGACATCACAACCAATGAGCACAACCAAGAGGGGATGATCATTCTCAAAAGGGTACACTAACTATTAATCCACTTATGATTAATTGCTGATTAATTGAGTTCCAATTGATTAACTAATAATGCTCGCCTAGACCTTCTTTCAATGGTGTAGTTTAGCTGCCATCTAGTAGGGGGTGACGCTGGTCATCCTTAAATGGAGCCAGATAATACAGAAACAAGGATGGCGGGGCCTTACTAGAACGGGAAAGAAATGGCTCAGACTCTGATGTGGATGCGCTTCATGTGGTTCTGTTTTGAAATATCAACACTCTATAAACATCTTAAATGATCACCTTAATGGAGCAACATCAACTTCTTATTCAAAAATGATTGATGTTTTGCATGATGGTGAGGATGCTACGACAGAATAGCAGAGGGGACGATGCAGAAATGTAGTAAAAATGTGGATAAAAATCATGAATCCAAAGAGCACGGTTAATTTTGAGGGCTGTCAGAGTTTTAACATTTTACTTAAAAACCAATGTATGGTACTACAATATAAATATCTCTTTATTCATGGGGAAGTAAGACTATCATATGTTATATTCATTTCATTTTTACGTTTGTATTGAGCTAACCTAAGAGGTACAAGGGAACATGGATGCTTATGGATTAATAGTTAATCAGTTGATATAATCAATAAACGTAAGATTAACTCATTAATCGAAAACTTGCAACCCTACTACTTCCACTTTTCACTCACTCTGTTATTACATGTTTTGATGTTGTGATGCATTTTCTTTCTTGGTTGTAAGTCGATGCATAATTTCAGTTTATTGGTGTCTTGTTGATAAGTTGGTGGTAGGATGGAGGATTGGGACCTATTCTGCAATAATGTGAGCTCAGAGAACAATTACTTTTCTGCATTGAAAGAAATCAGTTGTGGTGGTTTAAATAATCCCTCTGCCGATTTTTCAAGCATGTTCCAGTAGGAGATGACTCAGCAGCAGACCCAGAACTTGTCAGAGCAAATATATATATTACTTCTGGTCTATGAACAACTTGGAAAATGAGCTGAAGAGTCGCTCTACAGGTGAACTGTCAAACTGTTTCTTGTTTTTCACCTTTGGGACCAAACAAGCCAATCTAGTGATTTGTTTTAGATTATGTTTCATGTATGACGTGAATTAGATTAAAGGAGGTGACAAATAGCAGTTTGTTGTCAAAGAAACAATACAGTGATGTCTTGTTGGTTGATGTCTTAACATTACAGGCCTCTGCTCAGCTCATGTGTAAGCCTGTGAGATCAAATGGTGACTTTCTCTATTATCAGTGCTTACAGTTTTCAATTGTATCATTTTCAAAGGATTAGGCATTTATGTCAGATATGCAGTGAACCCCTGGTATTTATAGAGATTAGGGACCGATTGCATAAATCTGAATCAATATCCGATGCCAAATAGACCTTAATATGCATTTATACACAGTGGAAACCAGTCTGGGTAATGCAGCACAAGCTAACACCCACAGTACTGTTTATCTTTTTTCTCCCAAATTTATTGAAGGACATACATACTAAGAAACAAAACATACTAAGAGTCACCTCCTTATGTGGTAAATTACCTGCAGAAAATGTTTTACTGGTGAGATAAAGCAGCATCTGTTCACTCCTGCTAAATGTATTTTTACATCTAAAGAAAGTAACTGAAAATTCATATTGTAAATAGCATAATAACAAATTTATATATTAGCAATAGATTATTTTTACACTGTTTGTTCTTGGCTGGAGTGGAAGGTACTTATTTGCGTCCTTAACATTGAATTCATTTTTTTTTGCACGCTCTTTTAGTGCGGCGCAGAGTCATCACTCAGGAAAGCGCTGAACTTCTGAGGAGACGCCGGTGGTTGAGTGCTGCATTTGAACTCTGGCATTTCTTTCAAGTGTGAGAGGCTGTCTAAATCCTGTCCAAAAACTTTGTGCTTCGACAGATCAGCAGAGAAAGAGAAACATACAGTATGAAGCATCGAAGCCCTGCCCCGCTCGCGAGACTTTTTTAAAAATAGAAGAGCTATCATACCTGACAGGAAATGGAAGAGGTGGGATGCAAGCACATACAGAATGTCTCACAAGCGGGGAGGTTTAAAAATAAACAGCAATTCCCAGTCACTAGGGGGAGGGAGAGAGAGCATGAAGGGGAAGTTTGGTTTTTTGCACTTCCCAGAGTCAAAGACTCACCCATTTGTTAGACTTCTAATAATGTGACTCACCCTTTTTCTGCCTTGTTTTACCTAAAATATATATTTTCTTCTTTAAAAGACGTAGAGGCAGATGTTGGGTCAGAGCCTGTGATCTGTACCTCATTTGATGTCGAGTTGCTGCTGTCCAAGCGGTGAAGCGCATCTCAAAGCGATGACATAAGTCTTTCTGAGCGCCTGAGCTATCTAAAGCATTCACTTAGCATGTCAGGGCTCATTTGCTTTGCCATATGTTCTGATGGATTAATACACCCACAGCACTGTGACCTCCTCTCAAAAGTATCTCATTTAATACCAACTACTTTTACCACATAAAGCATTTTTAGAGTCATAATATCTCTTTAGAAAATGGCAAGTGGCATAAAAGAGTGTGATACATTAGAGAAATGTATTGCTCCCAGGATAAACCCTTAGAGATATATCATCTCATTTTCAAAGGAGATCCGCAACTGCCAGAGGTGAATGGAAAAAAAAAAAAGACATTAGAGCCTAAAACTAAAATTAGAGTGAGAAATATGGTGCTGGAGCCAATGAGATGAGTCCCAATCTGCTCAAAAGCTCTACACTGTAAGAAGATTTGACATGAAATCAATTACTGTTTTTGAAAATATGTTTGCATATTTTTTCACTTTAGGATTATTTAAATCATAAATGTTCATTCGAAGTACATTAAGAATTATATTTTATGCATTATATATATATATATATATATATATATATATATATATATATATATATATATATATATATATATATATATATATATATATTCAGCTTCCCAAGCTGTATTTTCCTTCCAACATTTCAGATATCTTGACAAAGTAATTTTAAAAAAGTCACATTTTCCATGAAAAATGTTACGTTTTATTCCACAGAATAATATGTGAACAGGTGAATCCAGGGATATTTAACTGTCTCAACAGGACACGTATTATCAGCCTGTTTGATCCATTCCAAAACAACTAAGATGAGTGTTTTGGGCTCATTCTCCAGTTCACACCTGATTGACCAGCAGACTCGGTTTGATTGGGGACCAAAATTGCAACTTTTGTAGCATTTGCAACGTGCAGCTGCTGCAGGTCTCTTTCATGCTGCACTGCGTCAGACAAACCAAATCGTTTAAAAACCTGTTCCCCTCCTCTCCTGTGAGGGCGCTGCACTAAGAACCACTGAAGGAAATGACAAGAAAACCTCTGAAGAAGTCACTGGGTTCAACTTCCTTCATGAAATGTAAACAAACACGTATTTTTTGCCAACCAGGAAATACGCAAAAGAACCGGTGCATCCAAAACTTACAACTTCAGGATCCAAATTTACTCTGTTCTAATGATCTGTACTCTGTTGTTTGCAGACTGGAGGAAATATGAGTTTGTTGAGGGCAACAAAAAGCATCTGCAACTTGCTGAAAACTTTTATTCAAATAAAATAAGTAATAAGTGGATTTATATAAATTCATCATGACTGCAAAATGTTGCAACCATGGCATATTTATTGCAAACATTTAAGTTACATAATATTATCATTTCAAATAGAAATATATCAATTTAAATTAACCTTTTAAACCCCAAATTTAAGTAGATTATCTCCAGAAGCGTGATTGTCCTTCAGACTGGAACAGTAGCTCTTGAGATGACTTTATCAGTCAGTCTGAACTTCAGTTCTGCTTTACAGCAAAAGCAGACGTCAAATCCTTCATCAGTCTTTATGTCAGCTCTCATAACGTGGTCAGGACTTTCTGCTTCATAAAAGTCTGCCCATTAAGAAAGTATCTTCTCATTTGTGTATGTGGCCTTGGTCTGGCATGACCCCATCTCCTCAGGGTGTTAAAATCTTACAGATCAATCATGTCCAAACACATTAATAAAATTAATATCCTGCTTTTCCCACAGGCATGGCCGCAGAAGGCGAGGACATGATGATGTTAGTTCACTTTAGGCGCTTAAAGCTTCCAGCTTAATGACAGTGGGTGGGTAATGTGCATTTATGAGAGTTGCATGAAAAGAGAATAAAACAAGAGCCTCAACAAAGTCTCATTAGTGTTTCAGGGGCCAAGATACACCTACTCTTAGAATAATAGCAAGCATCAGCAAAAGGGGCATTAATAGAGGTATGAATGAAGGAAATGAACCTGTGCCTGATTACGTGACTGTTTTGCCACAATAATCAGAATTAAACCTGTCATTACTCAGAGATTCAGACTCAGTGAACTCGCTCCGACTGCTTTTGTTTGCAGCTTTAAACAGGGAAGAAAAATTCTGCTTAATAACTTACAAACTGTTTCATTTACTTAGATTATATGCCTTAGCTATCAGAGTCTGTGGTACAAGTAGACTTATATACGACGGCTTATTATGACCAAAAACAAAACAAGAAAAGGAATACATTTCCACCAACTAACTCAGAAAAGTTGAAATTTTATAAAGAAAAGAACGTGGAAATCTCGGAGCCCTAAAGGTCAAAAGTTTGCTACCAAAAAAAAAAAATTTGATTAATGTCGGAAATTTTCTAGAAAAAGCTTGAAAAAGTCAAAAAAGCTGGACTTTTTTGATACTCACAAATTTCCCAGTTTTTTCTAAAAAATTTCAGACAATCTCTTATTTTTTTCTCACAAATTTTAAACTTTTTAATTTATATTTTTTTAAGTTTCTTTTCTGATTAATCTAAACATTTTGGAGTTTTTTTTCTTGCTAATTTTGACTTTTCAAACTCAGAAATTTCCACGTTTTTTTTCTGGAAATGTCTGAAATTAATCAAAAACTTTTTGAGTTTTTGATGGAAATTTCGTACTACGTTTGCATTTTTTTTCTACAATGGCCCTAGTATACTTTACATCATTACAAAGTTTTACCTTATTCCAAAATGTGCTATGTTTCTCTTGCAAAACGTGTAACACACACGTGTTGAAGAGACAGCTGCCCACACATGAAGCTGCAAAGTGAAACATCCACTAATGTAAGCTTTTACCTGCCGACGGTGTTGCTCGCGGTCTGACTCGGCTAACATAAGAACCTCGCTCGCTGATACCTTCCTGCTCTGTTCTCTACGTTTCCCTTTGGCAAGATGCAGCAGACCCCTGTGGTGAGCTTAAATGCCATTTGTTGTCAGAGGTATTGAGATTCGGAAGAATAAAGAACGGCAAAGGAATGCCACGTTTGCATAATGCAAAAGCCCCAAACAATCTGTGTGATATGGCGAAGGAAATAAAATGTAAATGTCAGTGAGAGAAGAGTTTTGTAAGAAATGCTTTTGTGCGAGGATGAGACAGTTTCCTTCTTGATATTAATTCTTTTATCTGCTGGAAATGCTTTCTGGATTGGGGCTGCAGTTTGGTATCACACAGTTGTGGAATTATTTCCAAAACCTTATAGAAATGTTATTGTTTCCAAGGGAAAGCACAAAATATGATCAAGAATATTTGGTCTAGTTTCTAGTGCAAATATCTTGGTGTACTTGAATTAAGAAAAAAAACTAACTCAGTGAAATAATCTGCCAATGGACCAAAACAGCTTTGTTCTACTCACAGATTATTCCACTTAAAATTAGAATATTTTCATCAATATTAAGGAATTATTCAATTTAAAGAAGCTCCAACATTATGATAAAAAGTTACTGATAAGTTAGTTTTGTGTTAGTTCAAGTGTAGTAAGATGTTATCACCAGAATGAGACAAAAATACATTTTATGATTTAGTTTTTTCCAGTAATTGAACATTTAAAGTACCGTAATTTCCGGACTATAGAGCGCACCTGATTATAAGCCTCACCCCCTACATTTTTAAAGGAAACACATTTTGTACATACATAAGCCGCACCGGTGTATAAGCCGCATGTGCCTACATTGAAACATGAGATATTTACAAAGAAAGACGGTACACAGAAAGTGTTTTAAAAGTTTTAAAAACTTTAAACTGTAGCTTTTAGCCGTAGCTTTTCTTTCTGAACAGCAGCAATATAGCAAAACAGCACTAACAGGGCTGGTTTAGATAACATACGGTTAAAAGTCACGGAGAGCCGTCATCCTCTTCCTCCTGTGCACTGAAACCATGGAAATCTTCTTCCTCAGTGTCTGTTTCCTTCTTTATCGGCTCGACTGCTTTTAACTTGAAAGTTGCATCATATGCATTTCTTCTTGCATTCTCCATGATGAGGGTCTGTTCAAGCTCATTTTATTCATGCACAAAGCACGATGTTACATTAGTCTTCCTCTACAGATATATTCCAGCTGTCTCACGCTTACCTTTTCTGCTCCAGCGCCCCTACTGGCCGTTAGAAAAAATTCATAAATAAGCCGCATCGTTGTATAAGCCGCAGGGTCGAAAGCGTGAGACAAAAGTCGCGGCTTATAGTCCGGAAATTACGGTAGTTTTGACGATTTAAATGGTTCCCAATTTATATGGCTTCTCTCGTTGTGTAGAGATGGAAAACCACCATCATCCAGAAACAAATAATGTATCTCATTTGCTTAAAACTAAGTGAAAAAAAATACTTGAATCACCAGAAAAACAAGCCAAGACACCTTTGCTAGCAAGAGACTTCCTGTATTTGTCACCAGCACTGACACTTCAGGACACTTTTCTTTATGAAAAGTCTCATTTTCAGGTTTTCTGCATGGTTCATGACAGCTCAAAGCTTCAAACTCTTCTATTTCTTAAGGATTGGGAATTTGAAGATGGGATAAATCGGTCTCTGACTTGAATGTTTTTTTTTGTTTTGTTTTTTTTATAGCACCAATTCAAATTGAATATCGTCTTGAGGACCTTTAGAAGAAAATTCACTTTAATTCAGTCACTCAAACATTCCAGTTGATTCTGTATATCAAACAGTTCAATAATATCAGTTTATTATTGAAATTAATTTAAAAGGTTTGTAAGGAAACCTGCAGATTGTATTGAATCACTGACTTACAGCATTCACTCCTTCTGGACATATTGACAGTAGACAATTGACCATTGTGTCATTGACTTTGCATGTAGCGACAGTGGAGAGGAAAAACCTCCCCTTTAACAGCAGAACCGGAACCTGGCTCGGTACAGGCAGCCATCTGCCAGGCTGAGCAGATTCATATCAAAGAAACAGAAAAACTAATACAGGAGTTAGTAAAAAGTAAAAAGTAAATAGAAGGAGAGAAGAATGTTTAGTTGGCAGTGTTATTTCAGCCGATGCTTCCCTGTTGTAAGGTAGCAGAGCCAACCAGAACGGCAGACCAGATGCAGTTTCTATAGAGACACAGAGAAAAAACAGAGAAAACATAAACTGGCTGCTGCTTTATTGCCTTAGTGCTGTGTGGTATCTTTGTCGTACCGGGAGATTCCTTTATGACCCGTCCTACGACTCCTGGCTGAAAGAAAGAAGTTCTCCTCCAAGTTTTAACTCATTTGAACACTTAGCAGACAAACAGTCTCAATTCATAATGTTTCCAGCTCTTTGCTTGACAGTGGAAATAATATTTTTTAAAGAGCTCAACTTTTTAGGATTGCTACAAGAAGGAAGATCCTGCCATCCAGATCAAGGTCGACTGATGGTTCTATTTCCCAGCACTTACACTAACGGTTAACTTTTTCTCAAACTTTCTGCTGACAGTATTCTAGTCCAGGACGTTTCCACATTAATGCCCCAAAAGAGCATTAATCTCTGGCTGTGCAAACAAGACAGAAAATATTATAAAACATGTAAAAAACATCAACCTTTAGAATGGTTTTTATTCACTTTGCAGTAATTATTACATTCATTTAGCATTTATCTAGCATAAATGCTAAATGAATGTAATAATTCATTTAGCAGCATATGCTACCTCATAACGTTTGACTACAGATAGCCATGATTTCTGTGTCGGAAAATTTTATTATCAGATACATATATTGTGACTTTGTTAACAGATTTTTTTTCATTTTTCATTACAGTCCTTTCTTTATGCACACAGACTAAACTTGATTAGTTGGGAGTAGATTAGGTGTCCTACAAAACTGAACTCTAAACAATATAAATCAGCACTAACTTTTGTTATGGCATGAAGTATCGTTCATTTCCTTTCTTCATTTTAACATCCAGACTTCAGACTTCCCTATTAGAGACTCCCTCTTTCACATCTTTTCATGCAAATTTCAGGCTGGAGGATCAAAAACAGGTTTCTCATTAAAATCCGTACCTTCTTTGGCAACAAAATACTTTAAAGGAGTTATGACAAACCCGGCTTTTGTCTGTTGTTTTAATCAGGTATAAAGCACATATTTCAACTGATTGCAGAAGTAAGAGACGAAAGCACTTCAGTCTGTTTTTATGCCTTTCGGGCTCTTTCTGATGTAAGTGTCTAAAATGCTCTTTGGGGGGGGTTATGCAAATTCACATTTATTTTTTTCTTCTTCTTACGTATCAGACGGAGAGGTGTTCATTACCCGGTTACATTTTTAGAACATGCCCCGGCTCACGAGCGCACAAAAGGTGCATGATCCTTTGATCCACAAAAATATGCAGCGAAGTGAGTAATTGATTCGAGGCTTAGTGCGAGAGACGCCTCGGTCTAAACAGAGAACCTCGGGTTCTCGTCATCACAATGATACATCATGTTTAGTGACCTTCTCATTGACACTAATGGAGCAGCAGAAAGAGACAGTGTGCAGTTCTGATGCAAATGAAGACATTTGTTTGTTTACATCGTGTATACCCCTGACACACGGCGTGGAAGGATTTTTTTCTCCCATTGTTTCATTCCCAACGTTTGATATACTTCCATTTAAAACAATAAGACATTGTGGTGTATTCCCTACCCTGGGTGGGATTGCGAGCCCATTTAATTGACCACATCCCCCTACAGAGGAATGCGCCGAACATGTGCTATAAACCAAAGGGGAATGTGATATTTGCAGGACACAGAGCCAGGGAGGGAAAATAAGCAATTCCTTGGAAAGGTGTGAGTAGCAGGTAGCTGTAGATGAAGCCTTTGTGTTCCCAGAATACTGACCCACCCACATGCTTGTCTTATTTCAGAGTGCTGGAATATCCCCTGAGATAGGTGCGCAAATGTGTGCAGAGGATCCCTGTTGGCTCTCCTTTGACTCACTTCCCTCACACACATATAGATGAGGTAGAAAAAAGAAGAACAAGAAGAAGAAGGGCTCAACGGGAGAGAAACGAAAGCCACATTGTGCATAGAGCGGAGTTTGGCAGACCCCAAATTAGAGACTCAGGAAGGTTGGTTATGATAAGAGGATCAGGCTGAGTAATGGGTTCAAAGGATGATCATCTGCTTCCCAGTCTGGCAATACAAGGGGACGGATGGTGGAGTGGAGGGGGGGAAGAGCAGCATGGAGGCATTGAAGGGGTTTGCACATCCCATCTGCAAAACACAAGATTATGGGAGACAATAGGTAAATCCTGCGGAGAATTCCCAGGAAAGCGTGCAGACAAATGTGAGCACACAGGCCGACGTACTGAACATGAAAACGCATGCTCAAGGACATGGCTACATTGTAAGGCAACACACACAGATGGGAAGCAGTTGTTGCACACAGAGATTCAGAGGGATAACCTTGGGTTGAATAGGTAAAGATGAAATCATTCTCCATTTGCATGCTTGCTGATTTTCTCTTAGGAATGACAAAGAAATGTACACTGCAAAAACATAAAATCTTGCCGAGTATTTTTATCTAGTTTCAAGTTAATATATATTACTACACTAAGTAAACTAAATAAACTTTCTGCAACATATATGAAGTTGGTCTAAGCAAATAACTTCTTAATATTGATGAAAATTCCAAGTTCCACTGACAGATTATTTCACAATTAATTTTCCAGAGGAACTAGTGCTTCTTCATCAAGATTAAGGAATTACTTACTTATAATAATTGCTAAGAAGTTACTTTCAAGTTACTTTTGTCTGATTTTAAGTGAACTAAAACATTTGCACAAGAAACTAGTCCAGAAATACTTGGTAAAATTTTATTTTTTGCAGCAGCAGCAGAGTTGTAATATGGTGAGCGCTAAAGTAGCAGTGCTGTTTAATGACAGCTTGTGTGGCATAACATTTGCTGGCTCCTGCTCAGAGAATCCATTTTTCAAACACGAGTATATCCTCGCTGTGCAAACTAAAAGCCCCCACTGGCCACAATACACTGAGTAAAGAGCATTTGCAGCAGACCTGTGGCGACACTTCCAAATCCTCTGGACCCGGAGTCTTACGGAGGGTTCATAAAAACTGTTGGATGGAGTTGCAGATGATTTGTAAACTGCAAACTTCTTCATACTCGACCCAACTACAAGCTTGGGAAATAAGGGAGAGCAAATGAAATAGATGCATATAGTCATATCAGTTCGAAAGAATAATTTGTCCTTTACCATTTTCTAAAAATATTCAGATTTTACTTTACTTTTTTACTTTGTTTTTGTACAAGAACTCAACAGATTCCACAATGTCAATAACAGCAGCAAGAAAGGTTGAGCGCTCTGTTCGTTGACCGTTAGCATGCTGAGTTAAAGAACGGGCACATATTTGAGCAATTACAAAATGTGTGTTGTATTATCTAAATATTTAGCACATTCTTTCATTACTAGGGTTATCACTCTTCTAAAGTATGGCATGGAAAGAAAACAGGGCACTCCAGGGAGAGTCCACATAACGTAACTTTTACAGTCAGCAACCAGTTTAACTTTTGAAACGTTTTTGTTTTCGATATTTTTCGTCTCTATAGACTATTCCCTGTAGTTTCATAATGTACAAGTCACCCAGAGGATGTTTACAAAAATACGACAAAGTTTGTCTCGCGCTGCTCTCGCTAAAGTTTGAAAACACAGTTTGCTTTAAGAAAACTTAAACTTTTAAAAATTCTCTTTTTTTCCCCCCTTCTTTTTTCAGGGCAGCTCGTTTTGGTCCCACTAGATCTCAGAGTGGAACATTTCTTTCAGTGAGATGTCAGTGGGGATCCTGTAATCCTGTCAGACTAGATTAACCTGATGGAACCTAACACTTTTACTTTTACCTTTTCTCACATCTACCAGATGCCACTCTAAGTGTTCGCATACTTAAATATACATAAAATGGTTTTGATAAAGAGGCTGTGAAAGCTGTGCTAGCAAACCCGTTGCTCTTTATTTTTTTTGTCTTAATTATTCTTTTATTTGGGTTTTCAGGGTCAGAATTTGTATTTCCTAGCTCCCTTGAGTGAACAAAAGTGTTGTTTCCATGAGACATTCCTCCTCTCGATGATGCACTGACACATTTACAGCTTCATAAATATCTGTACTACTGTTGTCACGAATCTGCTGACTGCTCAATGTAAATAAGAAATGTGGATATGGAGAGAAATGTGAAGCAGTGAATAAAGATCAGTTCTGACACAAGCTTGCAGGATGGAGGGAAAACACTGGAAACGTTGTCTGTCAGTCTGTGTCTGGTAACTTTCAGAAATTTAGGTATTGGAGGCGGAGTGAAACTTATTAAAAGTGGAAATTTTTAATAAATCAAACACGGTATCTGAAAGTCAAATGCAGGACTTATTAAGAGCAGCATAGTAAGAAATGTTGTTGTACTCTGTAGTTTGATAGTTTTGTATAAAACATGGTCTAAGAATAGAGCCTTGTGGAACTCCATGTGAGGTCTTTGGGCACTCGGGTCAAAATGAAGCAAAGTAATCTTGATCATTCAAGTCTTTTTTTAAGGAAAAAACAATAAAATTGTTGATAAACTTCCTATTTTATAATTTTTGGTTCATTCACATCACATATATGGTTTTTGGAGAATTTAGAGAAATATTAATCCAGTGTGAAGAAATGCTAAAGTGAGTCAAAAAACAGAGACTTCCTTTCTCCTTTTATTGCCCCTGTCATTAATTACAGACTTAATTACACTAACGCCATAAAATGGCTGCTGTTTAATATTGCAATCAGACTTCTTATTAGTTGACTGAACAATAAATATTTTTATGCTTTGTTGCCTTCCAAATTTATTGAGATGCTACCATGCTGTTTGAAAAAAAAGAAGAAGAAATCCAGTCCTGACTCTACTGAACAACAACTTCTAACACTGGTTTGCTGGTTGAATACTGCAGCCACATGGCATGATATCAACCACTGCTCTTGCTCAAAGACAAGAGCTGAAACCAACCTATTGATTGTAAGGCTGAATGTTCCAGTGGGAGGTGGAATGAGTTATTTTTGTCTCCATGTGGCAGGGACTGAAACGGAGGAGGAAAGGAGGAAACAATACCTCGGAACAGCAGGAGATTCAGGTGCCAAGCACAGCAGAGTAACACCTCACCAAGCAACCAAGCGGGGTGCAGCGCGTCTGTTTATGCCCTGTGTATGCATGTGCTGCGCCTGAGTCAAGTAGGGAATCAAATGTAGACAGAGAGTGACAAAGACGGCCGGAGAGGTGCTTGGAGTCGATGAAGTGTCCGCTCTCTGGCGGCTTTGAGAGACGTGGGTGTAATAGATTAAGCTAGTGTCTCGGGGCTCATCCCAGGGCTAACCCTGTCCTATTAAGAGTGGCAGCACAAGTCTTTTGCAGTCACTCTACTCCACTGTAGTGTGGACAGAGCTGCTGGCGAACCACTCAAATGGCACTCCACTGTTGGGAGCAACCGAGAGGATGAAGATGCTCGGAGGCAGCCAAGGACACAAACCGATGTGACTGATGGCAGCACAATAAAGTGAGCATCTCTTCTCCACAGTGTTAAGACCCCCCGGTATTCAGAGGGACATGAAATGGCTCTCTGGGGCATGTGAGCTTTGCTTTGTGAAAGAGAAGCTGTTTTTCGCTCCGCGTTCGCCCGTCTGCCGATGGCAAAATATCGGTCAGTGGTCTTTGGTATTCTGCAATGTTCAGGTGAAATTATCAGTCACTGACCCCATGACATCATACAACGCCTTGCAAAAGACACTCAGAGCACTTGGGTTTTTCTACATTTTGCTATGTTACAATCACATTTCAAAACATTTTTTTTATTTTTATTTTATGAGATAAACATCCTAAGTACACTGCAAAAGGACAACATCTAACCAAGAATGTTGGTCTAGTTTCAAGTACAAATATCTTAGTATACTTTAAACAATCTTGCTTACTTTTAAGTTATTTTCTTATTTCAAGTCAATAATTTTTGATGAAAAAGCACTTGTTCCGTTGACATTTTACTTCTTTTTATGTTTTATAACAAGACATAAAAGTTCTTGTTGTAGGTGAATTAATCTGTCAGTAGAACTTATACTTTTTCATCAATTTAAGAAATTGACAAAAAAACAACAAGCTCATAGATCTTTCTGACAGGTTATTTCTAAGTCAACAAACTTGATATTTGCACTAGAAATTAGGCAAAAATACATAGTTAGATTTTGTGTTTTAATTGTTAGTTTGGATTGAAATGAAGGCAGAATTTTCTAATTTTTTTACTAATAAAAATGTGTTGGATATCTATATTTAGTCACATTTATTGTGGATGTAATTCCAATGCAACCAACTGCCTTCAGAATTTAAAAAGTTACAAAATAAATCTCCACATGTGTGTAATTTATTCAGAGCATAAACCCAGCTTTTCTATGAAGGCCTCAGTGGTTTAATATGCAACATTTATGAATGAATATTATGACAAAGATCCAGGAATCCACACACACACACAAAAAACTTGTAATACAGCTTCATCGCAATTAACACACACTGTGGTGAAATATGGTGGTGGCAGCATCATTTTGTTTTGAAGCAGCAGTCCATCTTGTAAACATCATCGTTTTGAGCGTGATTAGCTTAGAGTAACCAAAATGAAAAGCAGTGAGGAGTGTCGATGCTGAATGTGGGATCAAAGAGCTTGAAATTTGGAGAAAATTAAACACCCCAACATCGCCTTTAATGCTGCCGTTTGGAGTTATATTTTGGCTCATGCAGCTGCAATTAGAAGTCTGTGATATTTTTGCCGTGTTTGAATTTGCTTTGAGTTGCTCTCAGCGGATAAATCAAGGGAGGGGGCGTTAATGATTCATAAGTGGTATTGTAAATATATAATACTCTGGTTAAATAGATTTAAGGTCGTGCAGTGTATCATAGATTAAACATAATTCTGGAGCTTTTTCCAAGCCATTTAATCTCCAGCCTCTTAGAGTAATGTATTTGCTAATGATGACAGAAAGCCGTTCTGGTAAGTCAGGTGAGAAATGTTGACACGCCTCTCTTTGGCGTGAATGTCATATTATTTCAGAGGTTAAAATTTTTTATATGGGCTGCTCAGTTCGTGTGACACAGATAATAACTTTTACTTCTCAATTCTGAACTTATTTCCATCTTGTTGCCATTTGTTTCTGGAGGGAAGGAAGTTGGTCATGTGGTATTTGGTCATGTTACCGCTATGGTGCGTTTCTTTCAAAGGGAAGTGAAATACTTATATAATAACAGTAAAGATCACATATTATCCATAACAGTAATATTAATATCAGGTATCGATTTTGACTGAGATTTTCATATCAGTGCCTCCTTAAATGGCACAGATAGCATTAGCTCTCATGGGAACACACTATATGTAGTTAGTGGTACATGTGATAATGTTTTGCTGTAGAGCTCTGAGGTTTTTTGTTTTCTTGGAGCTCTCCATGGGAAACCTTCAGCTCAAGTGCTCTTGGATTTTGCAGAAATTTGGCAATAATCTGAAGTACATCAGCAATTCCACCTCTGAATGTTTCAAAACAAACAAAATGAAGGATTTGGAGGGGCCTAATCAAACTCTGAATTTGAATTACTACTTTTTCTCATGGGGCCATGTTAGTTTTATTTGCTTTTTCTGCTTTAAATAAAGAAAATTAGCATTTGAAAACTGCAAATTGTACTTTCTCTGGTAAAAGTCTGACGATCTGGAAAGAATTTAAAAAATCTGTTCAGTTGATAGTTTTTTTTGTGTATGATGTATATTTTTAGTTTTGACCTTGTCAACAATCAGTAATGTCCACCCAATTGTTGTTTTAAAAATCAATGCATGCTTTATGTTGCAGAATCATTTCACTCTGAGGTTCAAAGAAATCATTACAAGTGCAAATTAATATGGTGTTCATGCCGAGGATGAATCTATGCAAACTTCTGACCATATCCTGGGTTTGAGGAGATTATCGGATTCAGGAATTGTAATTCTAAACTGAGCACAGCACCAAAGTGAGAAGCCATTAATTATGCATTTCATTCTGGTTCTTCATTCCCTGAAATAAACAGTAACCAGAGAAAAAGCTGCAACCAAGATTTGAGAGAGCAAAGTGGGAGTAAAACTTGCGTTCTTGGACATTTACTCCAGGACAAACTGTCACTGTTTTGGGAGTCTGATGATGTAAGGACTTTTTTTTATTATGTTTGAAGTGTAATACTGTAGCGGTGAGAGCGTGATGCGTTGATTAGTCCCTTGTTCTAAATTACCTAAATCCCTCGGAACATGGCAGGTTCAATTGGAAGGGGGGAAAAAAGCAGCTTCATTCAGTGGCACTTCCAGTGCAATGAAGGTGCACATTTACATATCAAAGGCTGCAGCACCATGTCTGGAATTTCAAGTGTGTTCTGTTGTGATGTTGAAGAGCAGCAGCACTGACATGAGAGGAACTTGCTCTGTCCTCCTTACAAATTCCACTGTTGATACACTTCCTTGTTATGTCCACAGTAACACATGAAAGGTGCAGAGGAGCCCAGACTGTAATGAGACGCTTCAAATGCTCAACCGAACATGCGGAAGGTGCATGCATTTTGTTTAAAGATAACACACGTGTGGATCGGTGTTAACAGATATTCAAATGGTGCTGGATTGGGAGTGAATAAGTAGGTCATCTGCGAGGAATGGGGAAAACATGTTAAATCATTTCTGCAGTCTCTGAACAAATGGCCTTTTCCCCCTCCTTTTATCATTCTTCCCTTCTTGGAAAATTTCCCCCATGGCCCAGCAGATCTGATTTGATTCCCTCTTAGTCAAGCGTTGACACATTAGCACGTCTTCTCATTAACTTAGACTCTGTCATTATCCCCTTCTGGTCCCATTTTATTCCAATTTAACAACATATATTCCAGACATACATGGACCATCATGCATCTCAGACACATTTAAAAGTCAGTGAGGCTCTTAGCATTAGCGTTTTGTTGCTAAAGCTGAGTATGTAAATCAGTCCATAGAATGTGTTTGGAAGCTAATTATGCAGCCAGTGAACTGGATCATCTCCATCTTCCCACAATTGAAACCTTACTGTTTAGATCAAATCTACATGTGAAAAATATGTTAATAACTAGGAAAGTAGGAAGTCTACGATAAACTTACTATGTTCATCAAAAAAACATTTAAAAACTCCAAGATTTAAAAAAGTATATACTTTTGAATATGTTTGCCTTATTCAATATAATAAATAAAATAATTTTATATGACAATCTTATCTATTGTAGGTAAAAAGCCATCCTTTGTTATTCCACTTTTTAATTATTTTCTGATTGACCAAATTTTGGGGTTCAGTTTCATTACTTATGCTGCGGCCTGATTAATGCATAAATAAATCAGTCAAATAAAACCTGTCTTCAACATCACAACATGAAGTAGGCATGAAAAATGCAAACAACTTTTTTTGGCTGTTCCAAAGTTAGTGTGTTTCGCAAAACTGCAAAGGAAACACTTTTTTGCTTCACACAAGTCATGGGATCAACAATTACTACTGTTGGAAACCATGAAGAAGACGACAGGAAGTGGTAGGAGGAAGATGGTGCAGCATGTTTCTTTTTGACTAGCCATGTGAACAAACTTATTCATTTAGGATTTTAGTTGGGTTTCTTATTTATAGGAAACACTGCAATTGTGATTTTTCAACATTAATGCAATATCGACAAAATTTCAACAAATGAAAATGCAGCTACATTTCTGTGATTCTGTAAAGAAGAGTGTGCCAAAGTCCTCAGTTGACAAATTGCCAGCGTTTAATGCCAACTGTTGCAGTGAGAGGAGAAACAAACCAGTCTAGAACTTTGGTGGTGATTACTTTTTCACATTCAAGCCATGTTGGCTTGGATAATTATCTGAAACATACTGTAAGGATGACAAAAAAGCAAAAGCAGAATAAATCTCTAATGGGGACAAAGCTTTATTTTCAGCACTGTATACACAAATGAATCTGTCAGCAGGAAGTTCAGAACACCAGCTGTGTTTGTTCGAATATTTTAACACCATAAAACACACAGCAATATTGTTCTCTGGAAACTGGGCTTTTCATGGAAATTTGAAGCTCATATTTCAGTCCTAACTGAGGTGATGCACCAGAGTTTCTGCATCTCCCTGATGAGAAACATGCTAATGAGGCCTGGTGTTCACCTCCTGCTGTCCACAATCCCTTGCATCGCCCTACCTTCTCCATCCTCCCTCCACCTGCGCACAGATTTCAGCTGAGCTAGGCAGGATCATCCCCCAGCGTCCATTTTGACTCAGCATGATCTATGTATGATGCGCTTGTAGCACAAAAACCCAGAGCGCATTGTCATACACATTCCAGCCGTTGCAGCTTTACCTTCTTTTCCCGGCTGTCTCGACGTAAAGCTTTGCATAATGAGAGGAATTTGATTACATATTTGTGCATTTATTGCAGTCTGACTCACTCCTTCAGAACGGCAAGCTGCTTTTAGATGCAGACTTCCAGGAAATCAAATGAACTGGCTCTGTATGCTGAGATAATAACTGCTAAGCAGTCTTATCTTACTTCGTTGGTCTAACTTGATTGCCACGATCGGCATTTCACTGGAACGCATGCTAAATTCAGTTTGTACACAGCGCTATTGACTTGTCTCCTGTCTGTGTCGTCACTCCTTGGGAGACATTGGAGGGGACAGAGTGAATTTCCTCCTAAAGGATCTTTTCTCTGGGCCCTGCCAGTTGCATTTGGTGTGCAATCAAACCAATCACAGCAGTTGATGGTCAGTGATTGCTTTCAGATTGGCTTGCCTTCACATAACTTTTTTTTTCCCCCTCCAGTCGTTTTATGGACCCCTGCTGTGAATGTGAGACAAGGTGGGACAGACAGAGGGTTAGAGATGGGCCTGTTATCACGGTGGAATCACAGCTTCACAGCCTCGCTTCATTTCTCCTGATTGGCCTCTAATCAGATGGCTAATTCTTGCACAGATAAGCAATCCCATTTATTCTGCATCACAAGGTGTACAGTAACTTGCAAAGATATTCAAACCCCTTGAAAGTTTTCACTCTTTGAAACGTATCAGAGGGGCATCGGTGTGCATGGAGGAGTTCAAATTCATTTGGCAGTTCTGATTTTTACTTCTCGATTCTGAATTTTCCCTTGAATATTTTAGATATGCTTCACAAAGAATCCACAAATATGTGAATCCAGGAAAACTGAACCACATATAGGGAAGGGGGATGCATTGTATTTGCACTGGATTTTATTTGAAGGTATCAGCACACAAGTGGTTTAATAAATTTTTGATTTTTATTTGGGAACCATTATTAAAACCTAGGATTCTTTGATTGCCTGTAACTGCAAAAACACAAGAATTTATCAAGTATTTTTGGTCTAGTTTCTAATGCAAATATCCTAATACAATTGACATAAAACAAAACTGACTTACAAGTAATTTTTCAGCAAGCTGTAGTAGCTTATTTTAAGTAAATTGTTATTTAATATTGATAATAGTTCAACTTGCAGATTATTTAACATTTTTCCCATGTTTTAAGTGAAATAATCAGCCAGTGGAACTAGCATTTTTTAATCAATATTAAAGGATTGTTGAGCGAAAACGAGCATTTGTATTTTACTGAACAGTTAAGTTAGTTTTGTTTATTTCAAATAAACAAAAGATATTTGCACTAGAAACTAGATCAGAAATACTTGGTTAGATTTTGTGTTTTTGCAGTGTATATCTTCTCACCTTTTCTTCATATCATCTACTTCTGATTTTGAAGACATAAATAAATAAATGTTTTTCTCAGTGTAGCGTTTAGAAAATAGAAATTATTGTGATTATTCTAGCTGACCTAAAGCAAGAGAAGTTTGGTTTGATTTTGCTTCAGACTGGAAAAAAAAAAACAAACAAACAAAAAAAACAAAATGTTTGTTGGGTGTATTTATACTTCTGGCTTCAACTCTGTAGTTGTAATGTGATAAAATCAATTTGAGGAGAGCTCTGCACCTTCTTCTCCATCTCTATCTAACAGTTGCTGTCTCTTTTCATACTCACATTTCGCAACACCATTACCAGTTGTTTTCACTCGCTGTCTTCCGAAACAAGAGAAGCCTGAGTCCTGGGGCAAGGAGATAGCATTGCTGCCATGGCGGACATGTTAGTCAATTTGAAGTACACCGAAAGGGAATGTCTCTCATGTGACTCCGGGCCAGCAGAGCATGACCAGCTGCTAGCTCGCCCAAGTATGGTCGGTCACACATGACGGGGCAGCAGACAGGCAGAGGCCTGAGCGCGGGTTTCATTGCTGTCAGATGTGAGCACCTCAGCTGCAGACATATTGTGGAGGCAAATTCCTTCCCCAAGCTTTTGACTAATTGACCCTGAGTCGACGTGTCAGAAGCCTGAGGAGAAACAAGATATGAACTCGGCTTGGAGGCTTCTGAAAGTAAGGTGAAGAGTTGCTCAACCAAGTAACAGCAGCTTGACTTTTTATCGCTCCGAGAATGGAAATCTGACGTTTAATGTTTTAGGCTGATAGATTGGTTGAAGATGAATGAGTACTACGTTCAACCTTTTTACAGCAATCTGATTTGCAAGTATTTTAGGGTATGCCTCCTCCTTTGACTTTATGTAACTAGAAATAGCTCAGCCAGGTTGGATGGAAATCATCATTAAACATTACACAACACAAATAGTAATAATATAATATATTTGTGCACTTGAAATATGAAAAAACTAACCTACAAGCAACTTTTCAGAGAGATATAGGAGCTTGTTTCACGTCATTAAGTCCTTAGTATTGTTGAAAAAGTATTAGTCCCTATAGCAGATTATTTCACTTACAACAAGATATTTTCCCCTATTATAAAGTGAAATAATCTGCCAGTAGAACTAGTATTTTTTCATCAGTATTTCATCAGTATTAATGATTTATTACTCCTATACATTTGTAGAAAGTCTTGTGCCTCGTTTCATGGTGTAGTGTTTGAGTCTTGCTCCATATTCCCAATTGGATTTAGGTTTGTACTTTGACTGGTCCACTCCTTCAGATAAAAACGCTTTGATCTTTCCCATCCCATTGTAGCTTTGGTTACATTTCGCATCACCTACATTCCTAAAGTCTTTTGTCGCCTCTTCTAGGTTTTCTCCCATAACTGCCTTGTGTTTTTCACCATCTGTCTTCCCATTATTTTTAACCAGCTTCCCTGTCACTGCGGAAGAAAAGCAGCCAATGTCACAACAGCCATATTTCACAAGTGAGATGGCGTCTTCAGGATGTTGTGCTGTATTAGTTTAGCATTTGAACAAAAATAAAAAAGTTACATTTTGGTCTCATCCATCTTCTTCCTCATGTTTTCTGTGTATTCAACATATTAGGCTTAATATCCAGCGCCTCTCACCCAAAGACAGCTGGTTCTGTGCAACTTTCCTTATCTGTCCTTTCAGCTTAAATCAGGGGTATCGCACTCATTTTCATTTTTGGCCATATCAAGATTACAAATGTTCCTAAAGGGCCGGTTGTTGCAGAATATATTTATATAACTATGTATTTAAAATAATAACAAATAGCTGTCTCTGCATTCTTGAAATTACATATTGTTGAACATCTTTTCACAATTATGTAATTTGGCAGTATACAGATAAAAACTGCTTTGATTTGATTAGTAAAATAAGATTTAAGTCCATAACTTATCTTGAAGGGCCACATAAAAGTTTGGCCTAGAGTTTGCTATGTGGTTTAGGTGAATATCTGTGTTTTTGTAGGTTTGCAGTTGCGCCACACTGCCTGTTTTATATTGAGCTTAATCTGCAGAATAATTAGATCACTGGCCTAGATTGTTTTAGAGGTACTGGAATAAAGTTGTGAATAAAAATGAGACTTTTCAGGGGTTTTTTTTTTCTCCAAAATTAACCATTTATCATTTTTCTTCCCACTTCACATTTCTGCAAAATTTTGAGGTGGTTTATCACATAAAATTCTAATAAAATACATTCAAGTTTGTGGCCAAAATGTGACACAGATTAATTTGAGTGGATATCCTTGAAAATCTTGGTTATCTTGCATTTTTATGGTGTTAAAAGTTAACTGCAGTCAGAGGGCAAACTGCAGTCAGTTAAGACTCAGAAGGACTTGCAGCACTACTTGAAGAGCTCTTAACTCTCAGCAAGTGAACTCCACATGGAGAGGAAATTAAAATACAAGTGCTGACACACTTCACATGATTTGAAATTAGGCTTTTAAATGTACTCTGTTGATGCAACTTGAACGGTTCTGTTTTCTGTCTTCCTCTCTGTGTTTGTAGCCGCTGGACTATGAGACCAAGAAGGCGTACACCTTCAAGGTGGAAGCCTCCAACGCTCATTTGGATCCACGATTCCAGAGCTTTGGGGCTTTCAAAGACACAGCAACAGTGAAGATTAACGTGTTGGATGTGGATGAGCCCCCGGTGTTCAATAAGCCCTCCTATGTGATGGATGTGTACGAGGACACGCCTGCGGGCACCATCATCGGGGCGGTGACGGCACAGGATTTAGACGCCAGCAGCAGCCCAGTCAGGTAAAGTTAAAGCTTTCACAGTGTTTTAAGACAGTTTGATATCATTAATCGTCTTCTTTATGTCAAAGTTCCCAAGAAAACCATTCAAAACGTTAAAAGTTCATGTATTGAAGGTGCTGAAAGATTGGAAAAACCATAAGAATTACACCTAAATGAATCTATGCATTTGATGCGTTGAAGGTGCATTCGAAACTCATAATAAAAACCTTTAGTTGGTTGTTAAAGTCACATGACTTGGACTAGAGTTATTAATATTATGACATTAGACATGACTTGAATAAGTGTTCAGATTTTTACAGCATTGACTTTGGACTTGCACCTGTTTACTTGAAAAGACTTGACCCAAATCAAATACCTAAGCCAGCTTTAAGAAGTAGGTTTTTAGCCTTGATTTAAAGAAACTCAGTGTTTCAGCTCTTTTGCAGTTTTCTGAAAGTTTCTTCCAGATTTGTGGTGCGTAGAAGCGGAATGCTGCTTCTCCATGTTTGGTTCTGGGGATGCAGAGCAAAACCAGAAGACCTGAGAGGTCTGGAAGGTTGATACAACAGCAGCAGATTTTTAAGCCGTTCATTTATAAACTAACAGTATTTTAAAGTCTACTCTCCGAGCTACTGGGAGCCAGTGGAAGGACTTTAGAACTGGGGTGATGTGCTATATTGTCCTGGTTTTAGACAGAACACCAGCAGCAGCGTTCTGGATCAGCTGCAGTTGAAGGATTGATTTCTTAGGCAGATCTATAAAGACACTGTTATAGTAATCAGTGCGACTAAAGATAAACACATGGATGAGTTTCTCTAGATCTTTCTGGAACATCAATCCTTTAATCCAGAAAGTGTATTAAACATTTCTATCACCTGAAATGTTGTTCAGGTGATAGAAGGCCAACTTTGGAACTGTCTTTATGTGACTCTGAAGGTTCAGGTCAGAGTTCATCACTACACCCACATTTTGCATTGGATGTCTACTTTCTAGCTGTAATAGCCGAAGCTGTGAAAGTTATGGCACAGCCACACAATTTTCTGTTCCAAGTATCTGTTCAGTGCTTTGATGGGTTCAAAGTCACCAGGTAAAATTGTATTGAAACTGTGTATTATCTGTGTAGTTATGGTAACTAATCTTATTTCTTGTTGTAATATGAGGCAGTGAGAGCATAAAAACAAAAAACATTGTAATGTGAAAGACTGGTAAAAGATTACCCTGGGTTCATCTTCGCTTTTTAATTAGTCATTAAAGTTTTAGCATTCTTTCCACATAGAGAAGTTAAAATTTCCACTTTCTTTAAAACTTATTCAGCCTTTAGAAGCTTCACAGGACCAAACCTCTTTTTCTATTGAGTGAGGATTAAAAACCAAAAGGGAGAACGACTGTGCCACTGCAGCCTGTGATTGAAGGTTTTAGATCTCTAATTCATTCATCAACGTCCGCAGTCTTCATTCATCAATGTCATCACGGCTTTAATCGTGAAAGTTTTGTCAGCTTTACTCATCAGTTTGAGAACTAATCAATCTATGTAGAACATCTGACTCTGTCTTGTAAAACCCTGCTAGCGTCATCTTCTGGCAGGTCAGCAATTGTCGGTGACACGGCGTGACACGGAGGGAATATTCAAGCTTTGGAAGTGGTCTCATTATAAATGCTTGCACCTGCACGCACAAAACAAGGTGTTTCAGCAAATAAGAGAGTGGATTACTGTGTTTGATCATTGGTTCAGAGAGTGGCTATGTCTTTCACATGCAGATGAGGATTTTTTTCCATTGAAACCTTAAGATATTTCTTACAAACTCCCCAGACATCACTCCTTCAGAAACCTTCCATCAAGGCCAAAGCTCTATTTTGCAATTTTTAGGAAAGTCTTGAAGTTTTGTGCTGAATTTCAATGAAAGCCTTAATTATCTATGTTTAATAAAGTCTGTCCTGATTCTTTCACTCAATCCAAATTAATAAAACAAACCAAAAAAAGTATTAGTAAAAGTAAAAATAAAAGTATTAAATATTCATCAGTAGCACAGCTGTAGAAAAAAATAAATGACATTTCATTTCAGATAGACCTGATTAATCAATCAACGTTAGAACGATCACTTGTGTAAATGCAGATGTTTTCTCAGCTTGCTTCTCTGCAGCATTCTGCTTTGTATGAACACAATGCAACAATGGGAAGTGATCAGCAACGACCTTAGAGAAGCAATAAATAGAATTTCTCTCTTCAACTGTGATTGCCTTTCCCTTATTTCTGTAAACCATCAAGCAGCAAATGTCAATTTAAGCAAATTCTGTTTGATGAAACTTACCATAAAAAAAATTAAGGAAAGCATTTGAAAACAAATTTCCTCATCGTCTGTGAGTGGTTTTTTTTTTTATTTATCTATCCCTCGCGAAAGACGGAGAAGTCGACAGGACGTGTTCGGAGGATGATTTGCACAAATGCTAAATTGTTGTTTTTTTTGCGCACATTCAAAATAGTCATGCAGCTACTGTGTATAATATCAGCTGCAATAAAAATATTTTAAACCAAGTAAAACATATTATATGGTTAGCATTTAAAGTTGCATTTTCCATCAGTGATAAACATAATTGGCAAGGTTAAAATCAGAGTTTGTTTTTATATTTTCTGGGGAATGCAGACCTTTTACTTTGGAATTTGCAGAAGGCAGTCAACATTTCAAAATCCAACTTTACTGTTATCTGCTGAAAATGTTAAGTGTATATTTTGTTTCTGCATTTTCTTTCAAATTGCAGATTTGCTGAACAAAAAAAATCAGAAAATAGGTCAATTTATGCTAATAATTTAGAGTTTTATTCCACAAAAACATTTGTGAACAGGAAAATCCTCGAAAAACAAACTACAAATAGGTATCCACTTTACGCCAAGCTGTGAAGGTTCTGATTTCATCCTTTATCTTTTTTATTTATTTATTTTTTTTTTTACAAAAAAAGTATGAGATCTAATTTTTAACATAGCAAAATGCTTTTCCTCTTGAGGATTATCTATTTGGACACTGAACTCAGTTTTGTAGAACCAACATGCTTCATTAAACTCAAGTCACACTCTTTCCAAGTCATTCTCTATCCGTCTGTCTTTCTGCCTTCGTGAGCACTTATAGGACATCACTACCTCCTTTTTTTAAGCCGTAAAACATTCATCACTTCTGGATAACAATAGCCCATCCATTGCGGAGACAAAAGAAAGAGTGATTTAAAAAATGTATAAGGAGCCCTCTTTTATTACTCTACTCACCACTTTTACAGTGTTAAATTGCTTCAGGGTGATGGGTACTCAGTCTTAAATGGCTGAAAAAGAGGAAATACCTGTTGCATGATGAGCAGTTGTTTTACTATTAATATTTCATCCCGAGGAAAACAATAGAACAGCGGAAGCGGAGATTTGTTCAACAAGAAAAAGCTAATGCCCTCTGCTCTGTGGATCTCCACTTTGTCTCCGGTCTTTAAATATTCATCAGTAGCACAGATGACATTGTTATTTTCTGCGTTCTTCAGAGAGCAGCCTTGCATTGTGGGCTTCAAAACAATAGGACTCCATATGCTCTGTCATGCATAGGGAATCATGCTTTTAGACTTCAAACCAAACCCATTCAGCTACTTAGCGCTAGAGGTTTTTCTCCAGCTCGGAATGCAGAGTTGCATTGTTGGGTTATTCTTGTAAAAGTTTCGTTTTTACACTGTCATAAATTGTAATAGTAATCTTACAAATTACAAGACACCAACACTCCAGTCTGTAAGGAAGTTGTCACAGCTGATAGTCCAGCAGACTGTTGGATTGGGAACCAAAACTGCAACATTTGTCACGCTTTCAGGTATTGCGGTTCACTTTCACATTCTACTGCAGTGGTGGCCAAAATGGGTCCTCGAGGGCCGGCATCCTGACTGTTTTAGTTCTCTCCCTGGTTTAATGCACCTGGATCAAATGATGACTCATTAGAAGCCCTAAGAAGAACACTGACAGGCTGAAAAGGTTGTTGGTACTACCAGGCAGAGAACCAAAACGTGCAGGATGTCGGCCCTGGAGGACCCACTTTGGCCCCCCCTCCTCTACTATGTCAAACAAACTAAACTCTTTTAAGAACCTGTTCATCCCCTCACCTTGATGGCGCTGCACCAAAAACTAATGAAGAGAACAACATAAAAACCTTTGAAGATGACCCTGAATGCAAATGCTCAGCGGAGCCAGATTTTAGTGGTTGTAGGATTTCTCTTTTGGTTTTGGTAAAAGACCACAAACCATTTCTCCTCCTGCTGGTAAACTCTCATGTTTGCCTTGATTGTATTTACCCAGAATGCACTTTGCTTCCTGTTTTTGGAGCGCTTGCCGGTCCGTTTCAATCTGTTCACTTCAATCGAACAGAGTCCGATGTTTGTAGGCGGGCCAGAGTTTGGATGAGAGTTTGATTGCACATTAACACCTCCCCAAACAAATTGGACTTTAAATACAAACAAACTAGAGCTTAATAAAGCAGACAAGACAGGAAGGGTCTGAATGCACCATAAAACAAAACCTGTAAACTCTAACGCTCAGTGAGCATGGAAAATATACAAAAGCACACTTCTTTGCTGAAATTACATCCTGCATTTGGTTTGATGCTCATATAGAGAGAAGGAACTTTACTGCTCTTCAAAGCAGGAGATAAGAGTAATTAATTTTCATATCTACAGCTGTCACTGCCATGGACTCAGAGCTAAGGAGACCCTTCAGATCTGTGATTTCCTTTTTTACGGCTGTTTATCAGTTCTGCTAAATTAACTCAAATATGCTACAACACAAATAATTTCTTTAATGGTTTCCACCCAACAGGGATGCTGTATTTTATTCCCTCTAGTTTGTCTTTCATTTTAAGACATGGTGAGATATTATTACATGGTGCAAACCAAATAAAACATATGTATTATCCAGTAATGCCTTCTGAAATAAAAAAGAGAAAAGAACCTCTATGGCTTGAGGAAAAATTATAAAGCATTGATCTTTTGAACTCTTGATGGGACTTTGTGTCCAACCAGTTTAGCGAGAGTCTCTTTGATGAAAACTGCAGGCATTCATGTTCACTTCAAGGCTGCAGGCAACGCAGAGAGATACAACACGGACAAATCAAACCTGTAACACTCATGAAGTTGTTTGGTTATGTTCCTCATTACTGTAAAACACCAAATGAGAGTGAATGGGTATTTCTCTTAATGATACATATAAACTCTATAGCCATTCATTTTATTTTCTACTAGGATGAAAAAGCTCACAACAGAAAATATAAAATAAAATCAGAGAATGGTGCCAAAGAGGCTAGCCCAGTTCAGGCTCAGCCTCGCAAGAAATTACAAACTTGTTTTGTGGAAGTGCCTATGGGCAAGGCTTCAAATTCCCACCCTGTGAACTCTTTGTAAAGGGGAATAAAATATGACTTTCCCCTAATGGAATTCCATAGACGATTGTATGATTATTAATGAAAAAATTGTGTTTTTAACATCAAATAGCATAAAGTGATGAATGAGGCTGTCACTGGCCGGCGCTTTGGTTTCTGATCTCTTTTTTTTTTTTTTCTTTCCTTGAACTCCATAGTTTGCATTCAGCGTAGCCAACTAACACCAAAGACTCACTCCACAGAGAGAAGCATCCCTGCTCGTTTTGGACACCAGTCCCAGACTTCTCCATGCTTTTGTTTTTCATCGGCAGAGGAAGAGATTGATAAGCTTTCAACAGTCCCTAAAATGAATTTATGTTCTCAAGAAAAACATTAGCTCAGCATGGCCAAACATGTGCTCCATTACTCGATTGGGATGCATGTGCAGTCCTCAGCACATTTGGTGGAATGACCGTTCAGAATGAGTGATGAAGACTACTCCAACATCTCATTACACCCAACTCATATGAATACAGCGGGGGAAATAAGTACTGAATACGCCAATGTTTTTTCTCAGTAAATATATATCTGACGGAGCCATTGACATGAAATCCACACCGGCTGCTGGTAACGGTCCAAGTCATCCACAAACACACAGGCATGAAAACAAATATGTCCACAGACAAAGAAACACAGAGTTATTGAATTTTTTGTTTAGGCTATTAGATTGCATCTGGATTCTTATTGGATTACCGCTCAAAACAAAAAGTGAAGGGACAAAGTTTGTTTAAACTTGTTGAAAATTTATTCAAAATGCAAAACAAAATCACACGCACATAGAAACTCTCAGTTTTCATGGCAGTTAAATATACGATGAGGTGATGAGAAAGATAAAGGCAGGAAATCAATACAAGGAAACAGAAGTAAACACAGGATATAACAAACATTTTCTTCCATACACATTCTATTCAGATCTAGGAGTTCCTAGGATCCTTTCTACACCCTCTGAAATCCAGATGTTCCCACAGATTTTCCTTTTACATACAATTGTAGTATAAAGTGTTTTGGGGCCCTATAATACACTATTTTACTAGAATACAAGTCTGGTAACTGAGGAGAAACTGTCTCAGATTCATTTTCTTTGTCTAAAAATAACATTGTTTTCTTGAGATTCTGGTCTTGCTTTAACCATTTTTTCCATTTCAAATGCTTATGCAGTTGTTCACAGTGCTTTTGAATTTATGTTCTCTCCACTTCTGCATTACTTGACATTTTAGAGATTTAGGAATGTATTTAGACCGATACTAACTTTTACAACAATAAGGTTGACAAAGATGTGAAAGAGATTTTTTCCACTCTCATCATGAAAATATATTTTTATAGGCTGTCAAAAATGTCTAAACCAGCTATATATGTTGAATTTGAAAAAATTACTGCTTTCTAAACTAATATATTTCAACTGATTTCTTGGTTTTCTGCGACTTCCAGCTTATCTTCCCATGTTAAAAACTTAAACTACTACAACTTCTCATTGTAAGTGTGAATTCATTTGATTTTTACTGAAATCTGGTGGGATTGTAATGTAATGTTTAGTGCATTTAACACTATCGGTGATTGTAGTTTGTATGATGTAAAGCACTTTGAACTGCCTTGCTGCTGAAATGTGCTCCACAAATAAACTTGAATTGCATTGAACAGGGAAAAATACTGAGATGTTCACTTCTTACGTTCCCTGCTGTATGAGTCCAGAGGGGGAAATTATTCCACTGTTAATTCTTCAGTCTACCCCATTAAACAAACATTTTCTTTATTCCAGGTATTCCATCGACTGGAAGAGTGACTTGGACAGCTTCTTTGACATCGATCCGGTGGAAGGAACGATTTCCACAAACGAGCTGCTTGACAGGGAGAACATCGCCCAGCACAATATCTCTGTTGTTGCAACCAAACTCAGTGAGTATGACAATGAGATCAGCTATGATTCATTCAGGTGTCGCTGACCTTCCTCAGCCATAATCTGTGTGAAGGATTTAACGCTCTTTTACTCAAGTCAATACTCAATCCCATTTTCCCAGAAAGGTTTATAGGCGGCCATAAACCTCGATGGCTGGCTCTCCCAAAGGGTTGTATCTTCAGGACATCGTCTCCTCTCGCATTGGTCGCCGCGACGTTGCTTTCATTTTTAACTGCCCTTTTTTTTCTGGATGGTATTGGGAGGAAGTTTTTTTCGGTAAAGTCAACTTTTACTTACCCCACAGTAAAGTGTGAACCATCCCAAGTTTTACAGCGAGCAGATGCAAGACGGAACCGACGCTCCGGCTTTCAGACGTGCCATCAAGCTAATTATGTTTATTATGAAGGAACTAGAGCGAATTTCCGCATAAATAAGCAAATCCATCGTCATCAAGTCATCAAATCGGCTAAGAACCGTCAAAGTCATTATCCCAGAGGCAGGCTGGCGCTCAATCAAAATTACACCCGCTGTATATTCATTAGGACAGACTGTGAAATATAGCCTGTTAAAACTTGAATCATTGTCGCCTTGGAAACTGATATTACTCACTTCCCCTCAAGGTCACATCCGTGACATTCTAATTGTGTTCTCAGTGTGTGTGTTCGTGCTTTTTTGTGTGGTTTTATGCATTGAAATTAGGAGACGAGGTGGGCTAAAAGGATTTGGTGCGGATGGCGGAGGATCGGAAGGCAGATGGGACTTTTATAAGGTTGCTTGTTTTGGTCTGTCATTCCTGATGAAGGAATGAGGGAGGATTTCTGCTGATTTCGCCCCTTTCACAGCTGCTTTTTATGCCTGTCTTCTCGCCCCCGTGGACTCTTCCTCTCAGGGGAAACAACGTTTTTGATGATTTTTCCTCATGAATTAAAAATAAAAAGTGTTAAAGTCGATGTTTAAAAGTAACTGCCGGGGATGAATGAAACGATAAAGAAAGCAGCTCAGCATTTGTGTTCGCGCCTTGAGTTCAGTCTGTCTTTGACCTTGAGTTAGTTCTGGCAGAACTTGGTGTTTGGGGTATTGAACAGCTTTTATGGCTCCTCTGTGCTGAGCTGTATTGTTATCACTGGAAGAGCGTCTGTCTATTATGTGGGTTTTAAACCATGAAGAGCAACAATAAGTACCACTGTGCAGATACCTTAGGTGTAAATACAAATAATGCGTTTACCGAGGAGAGGTCATGCTGTGTCTGAAATGTTTTACTCACCCACA
Source organism: Gambusia affinis (assembly GCF_019740435.1). Lineage (NCBI taxonomy): Eukaryota > Metazoa > Chordata > Actinopteri > Cyprinodontiformes > Poeciliidae > Gambusia > Gambusia affinis. The sequence continues at coordinate 3,614,013 of NC_057888.1, forward strand.
ATAACATGTTCTTATTGAGGATTAAGTAATGGATGGAAGGCATGGACTTTCAAGGATATTTGTGCCATGTTTATTATTCATAATCCGAATGCAAATGCTCACAATAAAAATGTGATTTGACCCCTTAGACTTTTTTGTTGTTATATTCTCCTGTGCGAATGTAGAACATGATTTGCAGCTATAATTAAGCTTAGGCAAAATCTCCATTTAATGTGGGTTTGGGTGATTATTTCTTTGTTTATTTGCCATACCTCTAAGGAAAATGCACTTATAAGATTTGAAAAGCTTGGCAAATACCTCTCTGCCAATGCCATGCAGCTTTTAGTGGGGGCAGGGTAATGATGTTGTTTACTGGAAAAACAAATCTTCTCATTAATGGGCATAATATCAATCCAAAGGCATGTTGAGATGTGAACTCATTAGTTTGCCGACTGGTTTTCCAATTTAACATTTTAAAAACAGCTGAAAAGGAAGTAAAGTTTTTTCCAGATGTAATCCAGGTTCTCTTTAAAAATTCAGAGATTCTTCCTCCATCTTAATCACAAACTCCAACATGGCTGCTGTTCATGTAACCATTAGTGGCTGCACCTTAAATCAGCAGATGTGGTTATAGTGCCCAAAAGTTAGTGTAGCACTACTTCAACATATTTTTACTCATGTAAAACTAAAAAGTAGCATCCAAGAAATGACTCAAGTTAGAGTAAAAAAGGTTTTGGTAAAGAAGTGGACCAAAATATACATTTATGTAGAAATGTTGATATTTCAATGGGCAAATTGTGATAAAAAATAATTTAAATAACTGCAATAATTGCAAAATCAGACAAAAAAAAATCTAAATAAATTGCTTTCAATATAAAACTGAAGAAACTGGTTAAAACAAGCTTGTTCTCCATTTAGTGAAGTTACTCACAGAGTCAAGTATACAGACATTTTACTCCAGTAAGTGCAGCAATACTTTATGAAGTCACTTGAGTAAAAGTAAAATGCACAGCGCAGTAAAAATACTCCTAAATGTTTTTTGTTTTTTTTGTTTTGTTTTTTTTTTAAATATTACTTAAGTAAATGTTACTAGTTTGTATCAGTTGCCATTGACATCTGGCCAACTTTTCCTCACAACTGTGATTCTATGACACAATGCCTGACAGAACAAATTGTTGAGATTTTTACTGGCATTGTCTTGTATTGCTAACTGTAATTAGCCTGCCTATTGAGCACAATAATTAGCAAATCCCAATGGTTTTTCCCAACATGCAACTGGAACACAGCAAATTGGGGATGACGTCAATCCCAGATCCGAGTGTGATTATTGAGGTAAATAGAACGCGGCAATAACCAGAGCCTGGAGCAGCCTGAGACGTCTCCGCATTGCTGTTTTTCGAAAAGCGGTAGTAAGTCATTGTAGACATTTGTTGTGATTCTTATTTATATGCTTTATTTAACGGTCCAAAAATTACAGAAAATGCACATTTTCAATACAGCTATCTCTGACGCTGGAGAAAACCTTTCACTTTACAAACCTTGAAGAGTTTTTATCTGTCCGGTCAACCCCAAACGCTGCAGTCATGCATCAAAAAGACAGCAGTGTATTTTGTCCTATCCCGAGGCGCAGTCTGTGTTGCTTAGGGTGTGTAAAGGAAGAGCACGGACTGCAGTAACAGATTGTTGTTTGCCAATTAAACCCAAATCCAATTTTTAGGGAGTGAAAAACAGTGGGGAGATCTATTAAATGCAGTAATAACCTTAGCTGGATATAATTAGAGGGCGCTTTCAAACTCCTATTTGAGTCAAATGAAAATTTGTCTCATAGTTTTCATGAAGTTTTGAGTTGTGAGTTTGCGCAATGATTCTGTCAGCAGATGCACTTTCAGAAGATTAAAATCCACATCTATCTGCGCTTGATTGCTAGTAAAATTGTAGATTGTTCCATTAAAAGGAACCTAATTAAAACAAGTGAAGTTCAGCAACCAAGCAGTTTAAGCAGACAACTTTATCACTAATTTTTGAAGCATTTCCCGGCAATGCAGTGCTGTAACTGTCAATGTAATGAAATGGAGCAGTGGGTTTGTTGGGTTGAAAAGCAAGACTGGAATGCATCCACTGTGCTATTGCTCCCTCAAGTGGTCTCAACAATGTACTACTTTTATTATAAGTTTTACAAGTCTTTCAAACACAAGAAAATTTTGCTTTTCAGCACCTAGAAGTGAGCAGCTTTAAAGCCCAATATTACAGACTTTATGACCTGAGAGAGCATCAAAATCATTCTGAAGGCAGATCCAGAGATTCTTTGCTGGATGAGCATAAATGTTAGTGTCTGGGTCAGCGGAAAGCAGCAAATCCTGTGCTCTTTGTCATAGCAGGGTTGGGAAGATTGCTTTTTCCATCAAGGTCAGAGTCGGGTTGACATCTGAGCCTGCTCCTCCAATTCCTCCAAGATGACTACACAACCCCATTCTCAAGCCCCACCACCACCGACACACCGAACCCAGCCAACACACAGCGCATACCTCCACACACACTAAGCCTCCCACAGCACAACAAAGCCCACTCCCACGTCAAATCCATAAAGTTTTCCACTTGCACAGAGGGAACATTTCCCTTTTGTGTCCCTGCTGGGAGGCAACGGTGTAGCAAACAAGCCTGAATTCCAGTTAGTCTCACTCAGGGGAGCTTTCAAACTGTAATTACAGTGGACGGTGCGTTTATTGCTCGAACCAGAGGGGGAAAAGTATTTAAAGAAATTCCAACAAACTTTTATAAACCTGCGCTTTTTTTAGATGAGCGTAAAATTTCTAATTTGCAAAATAGGAGCATCTGGGCATTTTATGTAGCAACATGTCCTGGACGCATTAGAAGTTATAAACGGGGTGATTTAGAGTGCATCTCTTCAAGGACGCTCCGACTGCATATCGGAGCGCTGCAGCCTCTTTAACCAGTCAGCCATCCCCTGGCAACAGTTATAAAACCGCATGCTTGGCCGTGTCATAAAGCAGTAGTCCTGCAGACGTCCACTCGGTGTCAGTGCTGTGAAAAAGGAGAAAAAAAAAGAAGTTTATTTTTTGTTTTGTGCTCCTGTCTGCAGACAGCCCGGTTCTGACCAGCCGAGTGGCCGTCACAGTGCACGTCCTGGACATAAACGAGTTCCCGCCTGAACTGGCCAGTCCTTATGAGACCTTCGTATGTGAAAACGCCAGAGTGGGACAGGTACGCTCATTATTAACTTCTCTCTGCTCATTTCAGGTTCTACCAATACGGAAGATCAGGGCCACTGAAAAAAAAATGGAATTCTGACTTTAAACTTTGACTTTTATGTCAGAAGAAGAGCTTTTTTTTTATATAAATATAGTATTAAAGATGGACAATTACAGGACTAATTCTACACTCGTTAAGCAAAGATGAAGCAAAAGATGTAAATATTTTGTAAAAATTAGTCATTATTCAGCAGGGATGAAGTTTTATCTGACTTTATGAGTCTGTCATGTTTACAAATTTTACTCCACTGTTTTTTTTGTTTGTTTTTTTTTAATGACGTTTAACGTTTCTGAGGTATGTATGGACGGACGGGGTTTTGCAAAGATCTGCTAAGGTACAACCAAAACATTTTAGTCCAGTTGAAATCTGGATTTTGATTAAGCCATTCAACACCACGAATATGTTGTAATTTGAATGTTGTTAAAATTAGAATATTACGTATTAGTGTGGCATTCCTTGCCAGTTATTTCAGAAAGTAAAAATTTACAAAAAGATCACATTTTTCCTCCATCATATCTCTACACAGAGTTCGGTTGGAGTTGCTTAAATAGAACCTTGTTTCCTGAGATTCCTTTCTATGTAGAAGGTATCGAATTGCCCATTTTACAGAGTTCAATTTACTGGCAGAAGCAATAATAAAGTGCAGCAGAGTTCTGCAAATAACCGCTACCCAGACTGCATTTCAAACTGTATATTTGGGATGCGGCGGGGAATTTGCCAGGGTGCATTGTAAACTACCTGTGCCTGTAAATTAGCCCATTAACTGGAATCTATATGCAGTTAGCGTTGTGCTGGAGCCGCTTCTCTGGCAGACCATCAAATCACCGCGGACCCCCCTCATCACGCTGGTCCTTAGGCCCGCTGCAATCAAAACAACGGCAGTGCCCTTCATTTGAAGGCACCGCCGTCTTTACCGACACGAGAATCTAACATATTTTCTTCCCTCATGATTGGGTAGAAACAGCTTCGATGCTTGAAATGAGAGAGTGTTGCTCTCCTTAACAGACACAAGCTATGAATTTATGAAAAAAAACCACTGTGTTGGAAAACAGTTTGCTCCTCACAAATTCTTGTTTATCTGACTCAGTGAGGTAGAGGTTTCCAACATAAAACTGGTCTCTGATTTATTTATTTGTTTTCTTTAGTTTGTGTGAAAAAAAAATCTGAACTAGTGAAATAGACCCTTTATAGAGAAGAAGATGAAGGCCATTGAAAAGAATAATTCTGACTTTTTTCAAAATGGCATATATGGACCATTGCAGATAGAAAAAAAATTGCCAAGAAAAACCTCAAATTTCAGAAACTTTCTAGAAAGAAATTGAAAATGTTCCACTTTTGGAACTCAGAAATTTTCTTGTTTTTTCTAGAAAATGTCTGAGATTAATCTAAAAATTTCTGAGTTTTTTTTTTGCAGAAATTTGCTGTTTTTTCCTTACCTATAAATGCACCGATACACTGTTATAGAATTCAGACCTTTTTTTTTTTTCTCAAAATCTGTTAAATTGTTTATGCACCATCAGACAAAGCTTGTATTAAAACTCAGAAATTCCAAATTTGGGAAAGGTTTCCTGAGTGAATAAAGTTCAGGTCTATAAATCCTTTAAAAGTGAAGAAACATTTATGTGATTATTTTTATATGCTAACTACATAACTGACATACACCTGAGAATGTTTTGTTGTTTATTTGGATTTTGACAAATGGACACAGAATTAAAATTCTTTAACCAATTGCCATTGTGATACTCTTCCTTAATGCAGCTAGTTTACAGTATTCCCAATGGTTAGGCAGTTCAGCTCCACAGAAGAAGCATATTATCTCTTCTAGAAGTCACCCTGACCTCCACTGCTTTAATTTTAAAAAAGTATGCTACAGACTGATGTAACAGCTGGCTAAAAATGCTTTGCTGTCTTATTACAGCATGCCTCTGCTTTGTGAGCCTCAATTATAACTTTCAGAGTGCCTGGCATCTGGTTTAGGAGGCTGATGGCTGCTGATTGTTGTAGAAAAGTTTTGTGAGTCAAACTCTTTATGGACTTTTGAAATTTGCAACACCTGGTCTGAGTAGAAGATGCCTCTGAACAAGCCGTCGCTCTGGACATCTATAAACAAAATCCTGGATACTTGGGAAAATGAAAACTCTAGCTTGCCAATAAACAAAAGTCAAAATCCTGGATACTTGGGAAAATGAAAACTCTAGCTTGCCAATAAACAAAAGTCAGACTAAAAAGTTTTGCACGGCCCCTTGGTATTTGCTTACGGATCTCAACCCCTAAAATCACAAATACTTAAGAACTCTTACTTATGCCTATAACTTCCTATTTTAATAGGTCAAACCCCAAATTTTACCTTAATATGGTCTACTGTACAAGCTAATATCTACAGGCTTCTTTATCACCAATCTTAGTGGTAAAACCAATCAGTACCAAGGAAAATAAATTCACTGCTTTGCAAATGCCAGCCAGTAGGATGTCTGTTAGCTTTGAGCCTACGTTTAGATTTTAGATTTGCTCTTCATATGCACTTACGTTACACAGAAAAACGTTCAGTCAGAAAGTTTGTTTGTGGGTCACCTTTTTAACTGAACCAAAGCACTTTGCATTCTGCAGCACATCTACACGTCAAGGTTGTCAAAGTCAAGCTAGCATAACTGACCTACTTCCCTCTCCATTTTTTTAATTAAAACCTTTTCCTGACCTTGTAATCTAGTTATGGTAGTGTTAACAATTAGTAGCAAAGCACTGTGTCTCTTTTTCTTTAACAATATCATTTGTGCATTTAAGATTTAGAGCATTATGTTGACAACTTGACAGCTAAAACCAATGCTAATCATTGTCAATGAACAGGATCTCATGATGTCACACTGCAACATTTTCATACATTCATGATGTCTGCATAAAGTTCAGAAAGGTATAATAGATAACTGGTAGTTGTCTGCCCCAAATAATTATTTGAAACCAAATCTTTTGCACAGATCTCATTAAAATTCATTTATTCCTTGTTTTTACCCTAATTTACTTTAACCTTCACTCCGTCTCTTCATTTTATCCTTCTTCATGCCTCCTTCCTCACCCCTCCTAGAGGATCCGTGTTTTCCTGCAGCGTTTCCACAGCGTGATTTCACCAGGTGTTGCAGACAGCTGGGGAACGATAAAAAATTGTTGATCTGCTTCTTGGAAAAAAAAATAAAAAAATCCATCGTATACCTCCCCCCGATAATTATCTGCACTGGCACAGCCGAAATACACACACAGTGCCTGTTTTGGAGAGCCTCACACTGTGGCCCTTCTGATTGAAAATAATTTGTAACCATGATGAAACCAAGCACAGAAAATCAATATTTTTTTCATGTAAATGTGTGCCTCGAAACAAGAAAAAGCCTGGAAATTGGCAGGTGAAAAGAATCAGAGTCGAGGTAGTTACATAAAGCAGGTCTCTTCCTTAATTTTACAGATAATGCCTCACATAGTCAGTTGGTCAAGTGTGAAATGGGACAAAGCAGAAATGAAACATAAAAACAGTCCCTCCCTGTTGGCTGTATTTAACAGAGACAGTTCTCTAATGTGTTTCTGCTGTTTAAGGTATTTGCTGTGCCGTATTGAAATGCTAAACTGGCGAATCAGCCCATTATGCAGGAGTAATTACACTGATATTTACACCATTTAGCGAGCATCCTTATCTTTCTAGGCCTTCAATGCAGCCGAGTGTGAAAGCAAAATACATTTGAAGCTTTCACATATACAATGGAACGCAGTAATGAGCAGCTGCAGCCGTGACAGCCACACTTATGATCACAGGTGGGGTGGGAAGTGTTTTTGAGTGAAGCAAAGGGGGAGTTTTCCATGACAAATTCTAATTAAAGAGCAAAAGCTTTGCTGTTTCGGCTGTTCCTGCCTGCAGTGTTAAGCAGCATTCAGTGCATCCAAGATGTTTGCCAAATTAGAAAGATGCATTTAAGAAACTTTTTTTTAAACCAAATACCACCTGCTGAAGCGTCTGGAAAAAAAGCAGTTCCCTTGACTACCCAATCATTGCAAAGCCATTTGCTTAACATCTGCTTAATCGCTACTGCAACATGCTTTAAAAGAAAAAAACACAGAAGCTGGCTTGAAGTTTACAATTTCTGGAACATCCCGGGTATTCTCCTAATATAAAACTTTGTTTTTAAAAGGAACATGGCCTTCCACAGCAATAAAATCTTCAAAGAATAAAAGTTATGCTTTTTAACCTCGAAAATGTGTGTATTGTGGCTGTAATCAAGACTAATGATAATCCTCAGAAATAATTATGGAAAACAGCAACAGCTGCACCTAGTGTGGTAAACCCAATCCTTCTTGTCCATGAAGCAAGAAGCAACTGAACTCAGCTGAGACGTAAACTAAGAAGCAAACAGAAAAAGAAAAAAAAAACATTTTAAGAAAATAATAAAAATGTTGTAAGGGGAGAAGAAAAATAAAGTAACGGCTGAAACTTTGTTCTGTTTCTGTTGTCCGACAAGCTAGGATTAGCCTGAAAAGGAAAGCACCATTGCTAGCTGCTAGCAGGAAGTTAGTCCCTTTCAGCAGTTACCTAAAAAAATGAGACAATTTTTCAAGGGAATATTTCATTATACGCAACAAAAAAGTAACAATTCTTGCTGTTTTAGCTATTGTTAGCACTGCAACACAGCTAGCTGCATCAAGAAGTGAGAAAATTGACCATTTCAAGCTTCTATCACCAATTACCTAAAAATTAAAATTCTGATTTCTGGACTTTATTACTTTCTTAAGAAAATTAGAAATTTAAAAGTGACACACTTATTCCTGATTTATCTAGCGTTAACAGTAAAGCAATCTGCAAAACTGTTCAATCATACATAAATTATTCTGAAATAATTCAAAAATATTTGACACAATCAGATATCTTCACTAATATTTAATCCAGTTCATATTTAGACTTCCACAGTTTCATCAAATAAAAGTAATAAAGAGGTAGTGTTTTTACTTTAAAGAAATAACTTTGCTGCAGCTGACCAGACTACGAAATGCTTTAGATTTTTTATTAAATTGTTGTTGCAAAGAAAGAATATCATATTTTGCTGTTGTAAACGTCTGAAGTTTTTCATTTTGCTTATTTTACAACTGTACACTTCCGTTTTCAACAAATTCAAATTACATTTCATGGAGTTACACCCAAAGATTCTCCCAAAACACAACTTTCCCCAGTGTCTATTGTTTGATGGGCACTTGCTGTCATTTTGACTCACTAATTCAGCACTAAAAAGACAGGCTTAATAAATTAAACTCTAATTAAAGTGACTATTAGCTACAACGGGACATATTCATCACAAAGCTAATCCAGCTCGGCGGAGATCGAAAGTGTGAACTTTACATCCGCTGTGGGGAGCACAGCAGAACACTCATCACACCCAGTGTCAGCTTTATTCCCCTACAGGGAATTTTATTCAAATACTGAGAGGGCAAACATGGAGCGCAGCAGAGTCGGAATAATGTAACACGACAGCAGGGCTGATTAGTCGCTCCTGTTTGTTGGAGGGGGATCTTGGGATGGAGGCCTGGAGGTCTTCAGCAGGTCAAACCCAGTGACTGAGGAAGAGCAGACTGGCTGCACAGCTGCACTTATCACAGGAGAGAGAGCTGTAACAGCAGCAGGGAGAGGGAGAAAAATAGGGCATGTCTATCTTTCAAGATGGTAGAGAATTAGTAGAGGATTTTAACTTGGTGTTTCTGTTTTGTGTTAAATTAAATTCCATTTAATTTTGTTGTTTTTTACCCCTCCTCTCAGCTCCTATTTTTGATTTTTTTTTTTTTGTTTTATATGAAAGCACTGGTGTATTAATGGCAAAAGGTTAAAACGACTGCAGTCTTTGCTTGGGTATATAATCTCAGATGGTCAGATTGTTCTTGCCACTAGAGGTTGGTGGATCGATCCAAAATATCAATATCGGTATCTGTATTGGATTTGACACTAGCATAATAAAATTGATTTAGTTACAGATTCCCTCTTGAAATTAAGTTTTAGTTTTGTATTCTCAAAAAAGATTTTTTGATTTTCTCTCTAATATATATATATATATATATATATTGCATTTTATTTATTTAGAAAAATGAGAACAAACCATCTTAATATGTTATTAAAGTCTTTTTGTGGATACATATAAATCTACATATTCTGCCTTAGGTTTGAACAAAATAATAATACAAAAAAACATGATGACATATCAAAGTTAAATAAAAAAGTATTGGTATCAGTATTGGTATCGGTATCAGTATTGGCATCAGTATTGGTACCGACAATATGGGCTCTGGTTTTAGTTATCGGACTGATACCAAAATATGCAGAATCACACATCTCTACTTGCCACTGCTTCAAATTTTTTGTCTAGTTTCTAGAACAAATATCTTAATACAATTGAAATAAGACAGAACTAGCTTACTAGTAACTTTTCAGTAAGATATAGAACCTTATTTTAAGTAATTCTCTTTTTCTATTTTGTTAACAAAGTACTGATTCCACTTGCAGATTTACTTATTAAAAGACATTCTCATGTTTTAAGCTTCACTTTAAAGTCATTACACTTAAAATAAGACCAATCTAAGACATTCACATTAGAAACTAGACAACAAATACTTGATAAGATTTTGTGTTTTTAAAGTGTTTAATCATTTTCTTCATGTTAGTCCCATTTCCTTAACTTTCCTGGGATTTGAGGTTCCATCCTGGTGATGGCATGACTTTGAAAATCCAGTGTTTTGCTTTGGGTGTGTGAACAGCTTTCCCCCTTCACGTATGAGGAGGTAGAAAGTCCCGTAGGCACGAGTAGGAATTACTCAGGCAGCAAAAGAGGAAAAAAAAACAAAAACTGTGGATAAAAACATTTTTCATGGAAGAGAAACACAGGAAACTGTATTAGAGGAGGGAATAGTACATGAGTGAGACACATTGGTGTGTCTCACTCTAGAATTACAGACAGTGAGCAATCCCCAGTGGTTGTAAAGGAAGTTAATCCATCACACCATATGTTGAGATGAAGTAGAAAGTGCTCAGCAGCTGTATCCAACATGACAGGGAGAATTAAACACTGGCAGGTTTCAGGCCTGAAAGGTTTGATATGCACATACTACTGCTTCTATATTATGATGATAAATGTAATTGATTTACTGCAACACAGAAATCTGCACTAAGATGTTGAAATGTCTGGCAACAGCGAGTGGCATTTAAAGTTCATGTAAATCTAAATGAATGTGTTTTTTTTTTTTTTTCATGCCTACCAGGTGATTCAAATCTTCAGTGCAAAAGATCAAGACCTACCAAGTGCTGGGCAACAGTTCTCCTTCAGAACGTCAAAGGAAGACGTCAAGAATAAGAATTTCACAGTTAGAGACTTTGGAAGTAAGTATGCGAATGTGAAGGAAAATAAATGATGCAAAACATTTTTTTAGCTGAACAGTAGGTATTAAAAACCTCCGTGTGAAAAGCATTTGTTTTTTAAAAAATCACTTAAGAATATTAAAACAATTTAATCTCATATTGCAGACCTATCTCTGACTAAAAAATTAGTGGAAAAAATCTTTCATTTGAGTATATTTTATATATACAGTGGAATAAAAAACAATGTTAAGATATAATTATTTTCAAATAAATTGCTTGTGGAAAACTTACTGGCAACTCTAAGAGTCTCTAGTAGATAAAAGTAACTAAATGCTTTTTATTCCTGCTGTTTTTGTACTTGGAAAGATTCAGTCAAATATTAATACAGAATTTTCTGATTGCCACTGATATAAATACGACATCATCTACATAGTAACTGATTATTTCGAACACAGACAAGAAAAAATTGTCACAAATGTAATTGTGGAGTTTGCAAAATGCCCTACAAATATTTTAGATTTGGCAAGTATTGAGTGTTTCAGCAACAAACACTCCACAAGTATATATGGTGGAGGATCTGTGATGCTGTGGGCCCATTTCTGTTCTAAAGACTCTTAACACTTAAACCAATTGGTTCTGAAAGAAAGCTAAAAACGGGACATCACCGAGTTTTGAAAAATGGGATATTGACCCAAGACAGAAGGTCAAATTCACACAGAAAGGGTTCACTTCAGATAGAATACCAACTGGTTTGGTAAGAAAAGATCCAACAGCAATCATCTTACTAAAAGGAACAGAAATAATAGATAAATAAAACCAGAATAAAACCAGAACCACAGAAGATTCCACTGAACCAGGCCTGAAGCAAAGACAATGGAAGGATCTGACAATGAACAGGAAAAAATCGAGGCCCTAAATGCTGAGAAAAATGGATACAAACAAAGACCAGGTGGGTCAGGAGATCACAATAAAACCACCGAAAGAGGGATTCCCAAAAACCCACATTATTAAGAATCAACGTCATACTGGAACTATGCAACCACAAGCTTTCTAACAGCTTTTCGTCCATTTCTACTTTCAGCTAATTAGTTTAAAAACTGCTCAAGATCAAGAGATGGTTGGAGCCAGCAAAAGTTTGTTAGAGTGTCACGTTTCTGTTCTGAAAATAACTTTAAAGCACACGGTGATATGATAAGGCCACGTGTGACACTCTTCAGCGTGCGCTCGCCAAGCCCTTTGAAGTGGAGCCAAAGAGACGTGCAGTGAAAAGTGGGACATGGCAGGATGAGGCCAGGGGAAACGAATGGATTCACCGTCCTTGACAAGCCCAGGTCTGAACCTCTGATCCACTTTTACCTTTTGGACACACTGTCTTTCACTTTCCTGACTGCCAGCAGCCTAGGAAACACTCTCTGCGGATGGAGGCCGGGATCTGATAGGCAGGGACAGGAAATACAAACACTGAAGGCGATGCACGCAGGGTGAGCCGGGGAGAGAGAGAGTGAGCAGAAACAAAAATCACGGCTGTGCACAACATGCAAGGTGTGTTAAAACGCGTGACCTCCTGTCAGAAAGAGTGCAGGCTTTGTTGGTGCAACAAACTTGTCTTGACAGGGGTCAGACAACGTGGCTGTGGAAGACAGGAAGAGGCAGGTTCGAACCGACATCTCCCCCCTCCCGTGTGTACATTGTCACCCTCTATTCAACTTGCCATACTTGCACCTCCGGCTGTCTTCTCAACTCGCACCTTTTTTATGTTTTCATCTCTATTTTTCCTGCTAGTACCTATCATAGATAATTTCAGAATCAATCCTTGCTTTGTGAGCAAAGAGATTAGAAATTGAGTCCATCTCAGAGCAGAGGAAGAATAAAAATGCTTCTCAGGGTGTAGATAGGCGATAACTTTAATAAGATGAGACTGATATGTAGGTGTTTTTCATTTCATTCGGAAAGACATCAAACACTATCAGAAATAAAATTTCACCTCCAATTCTTGGACTTCTAGACTTTCTCAGAAGCTTGTTTGATTTATTTCAGTTTGCGTTCCCCGAATACCTAACCTGCAAAGATGAAAAATAAGCCCTAATTCTAACCTAGTTCTAATTCAAAACAAGTTCTTTTGAATTGATATGAATCAGCATGCTGCGTCTCTTTCAGACAACACGGCAGGAATCGTGACAAAGCGGAGCGGCTTCAGGCGGCGTCTACAGGAGATCTACTTCCTGCCTGTTGTGATAGAAGATAATGGCTACCCGCCGAAGAGCAGCACGGGGACGCTAACCATTCGTGTGTGTGGCTGCGAAATGGACGGCTCGCTGCTTACATGCAGCGCCGAGGCCATCTTCCTTCCTGTGGGGTTGAGCACAGGAGCTCTCATCGCCATACTTCTGTGCATCGTCATCTTATTAGGTGAGATCTGGCAGAAAATGATGCTTTTTCCTATATTTTTTTCATAGTATGAGGTAAAATGTAAGTTCACTTATACTCAAAGTATAGTGAAAGTAAAGTTTATTTAGTCAAGTTTATTTGTACAGCAGATTTCAGCAACAAGGCAGACGTATAAGTTTTATGTCTGACAGCATGACTTTCCATAAAGTCACCTGTTGGAAAGTAAGTACTAAGTTTCACCAATTAAGAAAAACATTGGATGATAAAAGATTGTTTTTAGGGTATTTTATGGCTGAATTAATACACGGGTCCAAAATGACCCGCTAACACTACAGATGGCAGCAGAAAGCTAACACCAGAGGAAGGTTAAACAGGGATTTTATTTGAAGTTAAATTTAATTTCTAGATCAATTTGAAGAAGTAGAATACTTTAGGTTTCAGATAAAATTATGAAAAGTAATCAGTAAGTTTTAAGTAATGTGTCAGTTCAAAATAGGTTAACTCTCTAGTTCCAGAAAGTAACGTACATTTTTAAAAATGAGTTGAGATTTCTGGGTGAAAAAATAAAAACCACTTAACTTGCACAAAAGTAGCCTGATAATTTCAGAAAGTTTCCTGGAAGTTGCAGAAGTGATTTCCAAAAGTAACCTCAATGTTTAAGAAGGTAACCTTCAAGGTGAGTGAAGAATAAGGTGTATTTTATAATGTTAAAGTGATTTTTTGGAAGAAAATATTTTTCCCTGTAAGATTTTGACATGCCTTAAAATGAACCATTAGCAAGAAAATGTAGCTTAGAATAGAGTCAGCAGGCAACGAGGAAGATGGCATTTTCAACAAGCTGCGTAAAAACCAATTAAGTTTGAACATCTGTTTTGTTTCTTAATATTTTATCTTCATCTTGTTGTCGGGATCTTTTGTGTTTCTGACTTGTGGGGGCAGCGTCGACCTGCTTTGCAGTCAGAGGAGAATGGTGACGACCGGATTCCAGGATAGTGGTATTGATCACCACGTCCAACTGTTGTCAAAAAGAGAGATGTTGACATTTCATGAAATGTCAAACTACTGACATTTCTATTCCACGGCTATTCATTTGCTGTTGGTGATTTGTGCTGCTACCGAAGACAACGGCTTTCGTTTTACAGTTTATTTGTTTGCCATCAAATTAAACAGAAAATATAAAAGTGATCTTACTAATGACAGGACAGATCATCCTAAAAATATGGGATTATGTGGATTCTCTTCTTAGGTTTGTCCATTGCCATCTATTTATTACTGATTTTTTCTTTCCAAACAGTTTTCATACGTAGAGGCTGATTAATGCAGATACGTTAAAAGATATGCACTAAATTCTTAGATGTTTAGATGTTCTTCAGCATTTCACTGTAATGCATTTTGCCTTTTATCACCATCAGAGCAGGGATTTTACCATTAGCAGTCGGACTTAATTAAATCTCCCATATATGATCATTCAGTGGGACGTTAAAGATCGGAGGGAGGAACCGCTAAGCTCTATAAACTAAATTTAATCTTTCTGCTCTGTCGATGCCTCCCTTGATACAACTTTTTATCCTACTGCAAGGTCACGGTAAAAAAAAAGAAAAAGAAAATAACCTCAATTTTTCCTTTAATCTTCTACTATTTATTTTTCCAACTGCTCTGCATATTTCAAAAGAAGTAAATGCTTTGTTTACGATGAAAATTGTGCTCTAACATCTGAAGTTGCCGTATGTAACATTTACATATTTGATCAACTGTCACCATGTCGTAACAGTTTGTTATGAGACATACACAGTTCCCGGCCAAAAACAACCAATCAGAGCCAGGAGGAGGGTCTTAGTGCCGTCAATCGGCTTCGTAAACATGCTGCTAATTGTGCTAATGACAGAAACAACTTACCTTTACAGAAAAGCTGTTAATCCGCCACTATCCGTGACCATGTAAAACTAGCATTAGCATTCACAACAGGCTCTGCTGGCAGTGTGCGCATGGCACACTGTCAATCATGTTGTCAAACATGATTGACAACAATCATGGCTCTTATTGGTTGTTTCTAGTTAGCTGGGTGCGCTGAAGGCAGAGGAACTAGATTTTTTTTTATTTCATACATCTTATACATATGATAAGCTATACACTGCAGCTTTATTTTTAGTACTATTACCTTTCCTAATTGATGCCCAACATGGAATTTATACCCTTTCTCATAATTAATCCCCATTTTCACGCGCCTTCTGAATGCATTCAGGTGACATATCCACTCATGGCTGAGTGTTTAGTATGTTATCAAGCATAAAAAGGCTTGTAGTGGATTGTGGTGGGTTGCTGCAGAGCCGTCTCTGTGTGTCCTCTCCATCTGAAGGCTGTCTTCAAAGCTCCTGCTTGAGTCAGCCCCTCAAGGCTGAGGCTGATGCCAAACTGTCAGACTGTCCCCGACAAGGGAAGCGGCAGAGAGACTCTGAACTCACACTGTGAGCGTTTCCGTAGAGACACTGAGCAGGATTTGTTATACCAGGACAAATAATGATGCAAATGAAACAGATCGTTGCGAGAGCTTCACTTTGCTTCTTATTCCCTCCAAACTGATGAGCATGGACAACGTGACGGTTCGGCGTGCGACTTGGATGCCCTACATTAACACACTGTCCTGCGGAAGTCTGAAAATGCGCCACTAGGGGGAGCTGCCACACCACAGAAGGGTTGATTAATTCATTTGCAAGTGAAGAAAAGCAGAAAAGTTATATAAAGGAGGAGATTAAAGCAGGAGACCTATTTTTTCAACTTCAATGTATTTATTTGACTCTTTCATTTCACTGACTGATTTCGGAGTTATTCCTACCATTGCTCCACTGCTGAAGTGCAGCTATACATCACAGAGCCAGAAGAAAAACATATTTACTGCATTATTCAGAGCACAGACAGACCAAGGGACGCACAGGGGAGATAGACAGAGTAAGACAGATTGCACTGACAAGGGAGAAGAGAAAGCAGGAAATTTACTGCTTTGCATTGGGAAGAAAACAACACAACAGTGGTCCACCAGGCTCCCTAAAATAAGCTGTTTAGGGAACCACTGAGGGGTTTTTGTTGTTTCCATGAGTGAAAATTAGCCTCTAATTAATGTTCATGTGGGAATGGATTGGCTACTGATATCAAAGGACAGCAAGGTTTGAAAACGATACGGTACCTAAATCGTTAAAATTTTCTTCCAACTCAAAATCCTTTTTCTTTCTTTTTACCTTTATTTAACCAGGAGAGTCCCACTGAGTTAAAATTCCTCTTTTTCAATCCTAGCCAATAGGCAGCAAAGGTTTCACAATTAAAATGCCATACAAATAACTAAAAACAATCACAACTCAAAGATGTCATCTCTAGTGCGAGGGATCATAGATTTTTTCAGGCCCCTTCATTGCCCTTTCCTCACCCAGAATTGATATAATACTGCAAATCTGATCATATTTAATCATTATCTGTTTTTCTGTTTGAAGTAATTAGAAGTGTTAGTTTTGTCAAAAAGTCTTGTCTTCCTAACAGGGAAGTGTGGTATTTTTTTCCAAACTTATCATGTCATAAGTCTTAATCTGCTTTTTTGTTTTCACCTATTCATGGTTGAAACCAAATCCGACCAGCAGGCGTTCAACTGTATGTTGGAAAACAGCCAGACCCACAGATATAAATCAGAAGTACTTTGTACAAAGTGTGCACATCGCTGTTGTTTCAACTAACCATTAAAAGTAGTTAAAATAAAACAAACGCTGTCTGTGTAATTGAAATAATGAGCTTGCTTAAATGTTTGAGCAGGATTCAGAGTCATTTAAAGTGAGATTTCTGAGTCTGTACTGTAGGCGCAGGGAGCCTGGGAGTTAATTGCAAATGTCAGTATGTTAACTTGCTCACTAGAATAATACAATGTTCATCATCTTACTGCTTCATGTTAGCATGATATAAATGCTAATGAGATAAACTCTGATGGAAAAGCTTGCAGGAGCTTTCGGTTAAAGAATGACCTAAAAAAAGTTTAATGACACTAAATAAGATCCAAGATGTACAACTAGGAAAGTGAAGACACGTTCATCTCGGTATAAACTCTCAAAATCTTTAAATCATCTGGGAACTGGAAGCTTAAAAAAATACATTGCCAACAGCTGGCTATATTAATTGCTAAGTAAGGTGGGTGAAATGTACCTTAAATATATTTTTTAATTACAGACTGTTCATAAAATAGCCATAGTGGCTGTCAACCTATTGTACAGATACATAAAATCTGCTTTATAATAATGATCATGTTTAATGTTTGTCATTAGACTTTTTAATTTTTTATCAGACTATACACTGAGCTGGACAGGTGGCTTTGGTTTCTCTGCTTTCTGCACACCTGATTTCAATTTATAGCTAATTAACAAGCTTTTTGAAGTTCAACAAGACAACAAACCCAAACAGAACAAGAAAGAATTGCATCTTGGTTCCAGACCAACAAGAATAACATAAAAGCACAGTCAGGCCAATCTTCCAACAAACGTACATTCTGACTGAATGCTACTGTCAAATGTAGTCCAACTAAGCCAATAAGCAATTAATCTCATGGTAAATTAAAAGAAACTTGATCATTTCCATTTGCATAATTGTATTTGTCGTGTCTCTTAGTATGAAAAGCCAAAATTATTTATGATAAATGAATGTAATAATTATTGAGAATAGAGAATAAAAGTGAGAAAACATGTTTTAAAAATTAATCCTTCTTTACAAAAACTGCTGTAGTATCATCCTCTTCTAGTTCTGGTTCTGCATCCCCAGAACCTTAACCAAACATGAAGAAGCAGCATTCAGTTTTTATGCTCCACAAATCTGGAACAAACTTCCAGAAAACTGCAAACCAGCTGAAACACTGAGTTCCTTTAAATCGTTAAAGGAACTAAGTGTTCTTTTAACAATTTAAAGGAACACTTTAAATCATTAGTCTCTTAAATCAAGACTAAAAACATGCATGCTTAGAGATGCTTTTGGACTATAATAAATAATCCACCAATTTGAGTATTTTAATGATGGCACTTGACAAACTGCAATGTCTGTTGGTTTTCTAATTTGTCGACTGTATGATGTGTTTGATGTTTTCATGTTTGTATGATGTAAAGGACTTTGAATTGTCTTGTTGCTGAAATGTGTTGTACAGATAATCTTGATTGATTGATTGATTGATTGATTGATTGATTGATTGATTGATTGATTGATTGATTGATATATATCTTGTACCATTGTTGTGCAGTTTGGGAACCCCTGCTTCTTAACACCGGGCTTTTTTAATTTCCTTCCCCAGTTATTGTCGTACTCTACGTCGGATTAAGACGGCAGAAGAAAAAGGAAACCCTTATGTCCTCCAAAGAGGACATCCGAGATAATGTGATCCACTACGACGACGAAGGAGGAGGGGAAGAGGACACGCACGCCTTTGACATGGGGACCCTTCGAAACCCCAAGGTCGTCAAGGAGAACCTGTACCGCAGGGACATCAAGCCCGAGATGAAGCGAGGCCCCAGGCCGCCCGCCTCTCAGGACAGCTCAGACATCCGAGACTTCATCAACCAGCGGCTGAAAGAGCACGACACGGACAACTCGGCTCCGCCCTACGACTCTTTGGCCACGTACGCCTACGAGGGGAACGGCTCGGTGGCAGAGTCTCTCAGCTCCATCGAGTCGCTCGCAGTAGACTTCGAAGAGGACTATGACTACCTCAGCGACTGGGGTCCTCACTTTAAAACTCTGGCGGGGATCTTTGGAGAGCAGTCAGAAACTCATTCAGATTCGACAAACACAGAGAATACGCACTGATGTTCCTCACTGACTTAAAAAGGGAAGATGTAACATTGTTTTTTGTTGTTTTTTTTTTTGCTATTGCCTCATTTTTTTCACCATAGTTTTTCTCCAATGTTTGTTTTGTTTTACAACTCACTGGTTCTATTTTATAAGGTCATTTTACAATGTTCAGTCCCAAAATTGTAAAAAAAATAAATAAATAAAATACAAAAAAAATTATGTTAACATGATTAGATGGGCAGCCATTCAATTTCTTGTCGATTGAATGTTGTTTCACGTCTTGCATTTAGTTTCCTCTTGGGAAGACGCACGGAAATGTTGTCATTTCCTGGAACATCCTTTAAAGTGCCTCAATATAATTGTTGTTTCACTTGCTGTTTCATAGCACATATCCAGTACGTTTCTTAATTTGTCTCATCCCCATAAGTAAAAGCTGATTCTGTCAGCGTGCTGTACTGTGCTCAGACTGGCATGGAGACCAATGCCAGAACCTGTGAGGCAAATGAAATGGGCTGAGTTTGCCCAAAGAATCTTCTGAATGTTATTTATTGTTCTATTTATTTATTGGATGACTGAATCTGATCGGATGCTTGTGTATTTATCTATTTATCTCTTAATCATCAATCTGTATTTTTTATTTTTGGAAACACTTGAGGATTTTTGTAATTTATGACAAAGGCCCATGTGAAAATTGTATGTTTCTGTTAGTTGGATTCTGTAAATAGACTTGTACTAGAGTTGTAAAAAAGATAAGGTTAGGGTTGGCTAAATGCTACAGTTTGGTCATGTAATAAGTACTGTTTTCTTAAATAAATGCCACTTGGACAGAAAAGCTTACTTATGTTTACAATTCCATTTATCTCCATTAGAAACCTTCCAATCTCGATTTTTTTCATTCCTATTACTAATTTCGGTCACACTGATACCAAGCTTCAGTTTAATACCAGATTAAGATTATCTATATTAATGCTGTTTACTGTAAATCATCAAAAACTCAGAGTTCTTCCTGTTATCTGCCAATTAACAAAACTTTCTCAAATTGGGGGTAAATTTTGAGTCATTTTCTAGAAAGCTGCAATTCTTAGGTCAATTTGCTGCTCAACCGTTTAGGGAGTTATTACCAAGGTGAATATTATTGTTCTTTGGTAGAGTTATTTTCATACCAGAAAATTTAGCAACTCTAACACTAATAATGGCTAACTTTGAGCCCGCTTCCTTCTGTAATGACATCTACACTGAACAGTTTTATCAACCAAACCTGGTAGGTTTCAATTATGACACAATCTGTGATCTGGAAAAGACTCCAGCATAATTTTTGGTGCATCGCTATTCTCATCTAACTGGCTTCCTTGAGAAGAACGTATATTTTCTCCAAAGGAAGGTTTCTATAGCACAGTTTAACATGCTATGTCAACATAAGGTTGAGAAGGCAAAGAAACCCCCTATGATGCTCTGAAAGCCATCACCTGAAATCCACAGACCTCACTTCTGTCTAGTGATTTATCTGACTTAACACTGGAAAAAGTTAATTTTCCTGAAATTTTTGCTAAAACCTTTCTTGAAATAACCAGGATTACAAGATTCATTCAAGATGCTTGGGTGAAACAGAATGCACCTTTTGGGAGAGGACCACAAAAACTTAACTAAAGCCATCTGTCCGCTCCGTCCCTGCTTATATTACACACCAACTGCAAAATATAACACCTGGCTGTGATTTTACTATTAACAAGGAATCCAAAGGAAAACCAGTGTGTTAGAGAACAGATGGTTACCTGAATATACATATATACACACTGTGGAAGCCATCTTAGGACAATCAGAGAGATATCTGCAGTCTGCATTATCTCTGCTGTTAGGAGAACAGCCAATCAGTGCCAAGGTAAATAAATGGCACTGGTTGATTGGCTGGTTTGCAAATGCTATCCAGTTGTATGTCCAGTAGCACTGCACCATTTTCGCTTCTAAAGCTGCACTTTCTAATATTTAAATGAGCAATATGAAAAAGATAATCAGATATGTGGGTTTTCCTGGACAATTAGGAGTTTCTTTCCACACAAAAACAATAAATAGATAAAAATCAGCAAATCTGTGAATTCGGAAATGCTGAACAACCACTGAAGGTGGTGTTACTCCAGGCCCTTTGTTTTTTTGTTTTCTTTTTTAGAATAACAATGCACTCGTGAAATGAACAGTCCAAACATGATGATGTTTTTTTGTTACTAAAAATAAAATGTAATTTGATAAAGAGATTCCAAGTGGACTTCTTCACAAAATCCACCAACCAGAAAGCAGCAATGATTGTTCATTCTTGAAAAAAATAAACCAATGAATGCTTTACGGGGTAAATCTCAACACCGAGGGAAAGCGAAATAGGTACAAGACTTACAGTCACACATAGAGGGTCTAGTAAGGTATCAGCACAGACTATTTCTTCAGTAGTTGAGCAAAGTGGCAAAGGCCTTTCCTGCCATGGTCTGGTGACGATCTAATGGAAGGTCTGGATGATAGCCAGAGAAGTGACATGCAATCCAGCGCTTTTACTGCAGAACGGAAAGTGAATCCCCTTTCTGTCTCACTCTGTCACATCCAGAAGGTACACCCAAGCAAAGCTCTAGGATATGTCTACTGATGTGTTTAAATGGGCATTAAATGAACTATGATCCTCGTAGGTTGCAGCGATTACAAAGACAATAACCGTGTTTCCATGACAAATGTAGAAAAATTGGGGTGTTTAAATTAAATAAGAAACACAAATAAAATCAAACCTGAATAACTGTGTTGACGCGATGAGTCAACAAAGTTAAAAAACATTAAAAACATGTTGTGACATTTTCCTAACATTGTCTGTCATCTTCTTTGTAGTTTCCGCCAGTAATGACATCCGGTTGTTGATGATGTGACACGTGATGAGAAAAAAAGTGTTTCCATTGCACAAAACGTTTCAATATGATGAAACCCCACTTCATCCGAGCGTCAAAACCTTTTAACATAAACGTTTTCCCAAAATTGGTGTTTCCAATAGGCAAATTTACTTTCAAAATGTCAAATTGTGCAATGGAAATTCAGCTAGTGATACAAGTTTATTCTTACCCGCTCACATCGCTTCTTAGTGACGGTGGTCCGTATAACAAACAACCGCTGTCTCTTCAACAATTTTTTTCATATTTCCAAACGGTAAAAATAAAAACTAAGAAGTTTGGATTTCTTTTAATGTAGCTAATAGCTATTTTTCTTGCAGAGGAGTTGGCAATAGAGGCTCCACAAGACTAGCGGCAGCAGCAATTAGCAAACAACTGGTAACCTGCGCATCTGCTGAGCTGAAATTCAAACTGCAACTCTCCTAAAAACAGTTGTAAAAGACATCAGTGGGCAGCATGGAGAAGTATTGTTACAATGTGGTGAAGGAGGAGTGTCAGAAAGAGTAGGACGTTCTTAAAAATACAGACGCTAATTCCAAAGCGTAAGACATGGATATAGTCACATTTTAATTCAAGTTATTTTTGATATTTAATATTTTCAAAATCACTGAAGGTAACATGATTGCTAATAATAGTAAAGGTTAGTACCCTACCCCTATGAACACTGGGGGTCCACTGGAAGAAAAAAAAGAAGCCTTCCAGCTAAATTTAGAAATATATCAACAGAAACCATACTCTTTATTGAATGTTAGCTCTTTTGTGCCACTCTGCTCTTTATAAGGAACACAACGGCCTGAAAGATTGATATAAGCTATGCTTAGCCAAAAAGCAAACTCAACCACTAGTGAAGCTGCAGTTGGATTTGTATTGTGCTGAGAGACATGCTCTCCCCCTGCAGCTGTTTGCAAATTTAAGGTTAAACTCTCACTAACTTAAAAATAATGACAGGTGCATGACTTGATAAGAGCCACATTTTTATATCAAATCCCCTCCATTGGCTACACAGTTGAGTGACACAGCAACAGGTAGGGGAGAGAGAGCGCTACTCTAAAATTACTTAGGTTGGATAAAACCCTCTTCTGCCTGTGGCATCTTGCTGAAGGGAATTTTCAACAGCAAGAACAATATAAAACTGAGCTAAACAGAAGAAGTAATGAGGAGGGTGTGAGGAGTTCAGCCAACTCTACTCCACTCTCAATTCAGCGAGTTCATGAAATCTACATCTTAGCTTCCTCGTAAGTCACTTAACAAATCAAAATGACAAGTTGAGTATGAAAAGCAGGGAAACATGATTATTAACCGGACAGTCGGGCATCGAGAGCATTGTTTAGTTGGAAGCCAATTTGTTTACAGCATTCAATTACTGAGTCACGCAAGGCGCGCTGTCGTGATGCAGCAAAGACGAGCTGTCAAGCCGCCTTTTGAATAAACTCCTCTATTGTTGTCACCACGGAACAATCTGCTTTGGCTCAAACAAATGAATACACATTAGTTAGTCAGTTAGTTATGCTAAGACTTTCCAGTTCGCTTTGCCTCGGTTTCCAATAACACCTCAACTCCGACCCCACCGGAAGGTTAAGGATTGTAGAGCTAATTATGATTAAATTAAAACGAGCCACTTCGTCTGTCGTCATGTGAAGCAGGAAGAAAGCTGTCACCGCAGCAGCTGAGTGTTGGCTCAGTTAGCATGTTAGCTTGGCAGGGTGGTGCTGATCTAAGTGGGTGAAACTGAATTTCTTTGCGGCCAGACAGCTTCGTTAACCCCGCTAATTGTGCGGCGGCAGCAGAGGCTGACCTTGACACAGAGATGTCCGAGCAAACGCATCATTTATTACTGAACTCTGAAAAGATGTGTGGTCAAAGTCAGACGATAACGAAACCAAGAATTAAAGCAAACCACAGCAATGGGGATTGTTTAATTGGTTTGGTTCTGTGAAGCTTTGTTAAAGGCAAAATCGTGCAGGATAGCAAATCAAAAGCTTCACATATTGAGTTATTTCTGGAACTGTGTCAGGGAAATAATGACTGATAGCTTCGATATGAAGGCCACAGGTGGCTAATTGCATCATACAGTATGGGTATCAAATCCCATTTATTTCAAGTACAGGAAAAATTGCCCTCATTTTCCAAGGGATTTATAAATAAATATATATTTATATACGTATATATATATATATATATATATATATATATATATATATATATATATATATATATATATATATATATAAATAAAATGATTGGTGCTCCAGCAGTGACACTGCCATCCTGAGGCTTACTTGAATCTCATTTAAATGGCCATAACTGACACTAAACAGAATCCTCTCAAAGTCGCTTTAATTATGGTCCAAGAGAAGGTTAAATAAGCATTAAAAAATATCACTCATTGTAAAAGTTTTACACAAGAATAAAAGCAGCAAGATAAGTTTCGGAATCAAATACCTTTAAATCAAGTTTCAAAGAAATGATTCTCCTTCATGAAATTTCCTTTCAGCTATCCAGAACTTTTCATTCCAGAGGCAGTGCAAAGTAAGTTAAAGAAAATCTGTTCTTCACATCTAACCAGACACCAGTCTGTCAAATGTTCGCTTTCGTTTGAAGTGTGGAATCATTTTGCAAAGCTATGAAATAGTTTTTTTTTTTCTTTTTTGGCAGGGAGGTGCAGAGCCTGGACACATATGAACTGGGAAATCAAAAACGCTACACCCAAATACTGAAGAACCGAACTGAGTCAGAAGGAGGCAACACACAGAAACGTGCATTTAACAAATGCACCAAACATGGAGAAGCAGCATTCAGCTTCTATGCACCATAAATCTGGAATAAAGTCCCAGAAAACAGCAAAAACAGGGTACATTTAAATCTAACAGTTTAGAGTTGCTTTAGTCAATAAAACATTATTTAACATTTTGATGTGTAACGATGGCTCTTGACAATTGCTGACTGTGTGTTCTACAACTTTGTATTTTTGTGTTTTTATGATGTAAAGGACTTTGAACTGCCTTGTTGCGGAAATGTGCTATATGAATAAAATCATGCAGTATAAGTTGTCCGTTGTGATCAATGGAAGGAATAGTTTGAACTTTCTACTTCTCTTTTCTTTGTTCCTCCTTTTCAATGCCTCTGGGAATATGATTGTTATTATTATCCTGTACTTATTTGATACCAACTCCTATAAACATCAAAAACGTCTGACTTTACAAGGAGTACTGACCAAAATGTAGAGGGGGGAAGTAATTAGTTACTTGTAATATTAAAATATTTCAGAAACTGACATCTATAGGTTATAATGATCCAAATGAACAAAAATAAACGGATATCAGCTCTACCTAAGTGCGGATTGCTTTTGCTGAGGTGCAGAATGTTGTCGCTATCGCTGATATTGCTGCTGCAGGCAGGAGCACAAACATGTGCATTTAACATTGAATACCACCATGACTCAGCTATCACCTTGCTCCCCTCTTATAGTTACAATCACGCTTTGAAACGAATGGTTCATCCTAACAAATGTCCATTTTTCTAGAGTTGTCTCTGGAATACAAAGAAAGTGTATATTTTCTACTTAAAAAAGCTTTTAAATGGCAAAACAAGTCAGTTTAGTGATTAAAAAAGTATAATAGAAACCTGTTTTATTCAAGAAATACTGCACGACTAGTAGAACCCAATTAGACAGTAATAATAAAAAAATTAAGAAAAGCTTTATTGAGCTGTTTTTAAATTCACTCTCATGTTCTGAGGCAGGATACATAATTGTGACTAACAGGAATCCTTAAATAGCAGCCTGTCTCACACCCAGTGCTGTCTGCACCACTTCATTAAATCAAGAAAACCACCTTTCTCTTTCCACCACTGAATGACTCAAAGCCATATGCTTGGCGTTCTGTTCAGACTCAGCGATGCCTGAGCTCTCTTCCCCCTATTCACTCCATTCTCCTTTTTTTGTGTCTTGCAAACACAAACAGACACAGGCCATTTCCTTTGTGGGATTTGCCCCGAGGGACTCCATGTTTGCCATTCTCAAAACAAGTTAAGCTGCCTGGAGGGATGCAAATGGGAATGGTGTTACCAAACCAAATACGACACAGCTATTACCATGTAATGTAGTATAACTAAGTGAGTCATCAAATATTTTATGACTGCCACAGCTTTTTATTGGCTTTCTTTCTAATAGCGGTGAAAATAAAACAGTTATTTGTTTCGCATTTTAGTTCTTGAAACCACTTTATACATGTATAAATTACCATCATCACTGGGGTGATGTTTTTAGTAATTACATTTAAAGAAAATCTTGGCCTGACCTGTTCAACCAGTTGTCATGTCGGACTGCTAAATGTCAATGTTAGAGAAGTGTTGAGTTTAGTGGGGCATCCTTCCCTGAAGCTCTCCTTCCATGCACTGCTGATACACTGGCTGTGTGGATGTGCCAGACTCCTTCAGCAGATTTGACCAGAAATCTGTGAAATTTAACAAATTACTGATTAACACCATAAAGTACTCAAACAGATAGCACTGCCAAGGTTGCATAACCCTTCAAGTCTGTCATTTTATTAAAGCGGGGATTAGGAAAATTTTAATTTCTGCAAGAAATAAATTTTTTTTTAAGCAAGTTAAATTCTGTTTTGACATTTTCTTGACCTTTCCTGTAAAAAAGAAATAATAATAAAAATTCAATAATAGGATTTCCTTTGCATTTGCCATTCAAAGCAGAACAGATTCTCTTTCATTATTTCAATGCAGGTCTCCACTGGTGTGTTTATTTCTTTTATATTTTATCTTTTTATGGTTTTGTGATAATATTAATGTCCTCAAGGTTGAAAGGCCACCTTGCCAGCAACCTGATCTTTTGCAAATCCATCGGATTCAAGTTGGGATTGTGGTTGTGTCACTACCAAATGTAACCATAATGGAAGTGGCTAACCCTCAAACTATAAATATTTGCCATACGAAACAGCCATTTGCAAGATAAATGTTCACAAAATCAGTAAATAGTGATGTGGATGGGCATTCATAACAGTTAATGACCCCTAATGCCTCAAAAAAAAAGGTCAAAAGTCAAATGTAGTCACTAAATACTGTCCAGTTCGACAGTAAGATGCACCTCACATTCCATACTGGCTGACTATAAATCAACAGAAGTTCAAGCAACAGACAAGGCAGCATCCCTGAATTTGCTACTTCTAATCTCTCAAAAAGTATAAAATACACACTATGGGAAATAAATCTCCCGCTACCTCGCTGGCTTCTTTGGTGGTGAAACAATTTATCCACCTTGGTGCAGTAAGAAAAATCTCCTTCATAAATTAGCTGAAGACTCGACTGAGAGCACTTTTACAATTAATCTATTCATTCTGTTTCACTGAGCAAAAACCGAGAGAAACTATTATTTATGGGCCACTTATGTGTTTCCTGATGCACCTGTAGCCTTGTGTTGATGGTGGTAAATGAAACGATGGAGTGTTGGGGTTCTTATTTTCAAGGGTTTCTCCTCAGTCTGCTGCGTTGCTGCCTGCATGGCATTAAGGAAAAAAGTGTTCATAAATGAAACACATTGGTGTAAATGCAGAAACACTTCTAGCAGTTTAAACTGAAATGTGTACTTAACATATTACCAAGCATGCATCAACACAATATGTAAAGATGTTTGTGATTTATCCTTTTTTCAGCTTTCTTTCAGTTTGAATGAATGAAGTGCATAATTTGATAACTTTACACCACTTGATATTTATGACATGATTAAACACATAGCATTTGGTGCAGTCTGATTAATATGGAACTTTTCTTTACATGATTTTCCTTTGGATACTAACTTCCATGAAAGGTGAAATAATCATTCAGACTGTAGTCAGATGCACATTTGATTTAATAACCATATAAAATACGCCTTTGTCTGAATTGAAAACAAAAATAAATGCCGTTTAGATTGCCATAAAACAAATATATTGTTCACACATGGACTATAAAGTCATATTTAAACCACATGATTCTAATTAAATTATCCTCTTGTTTACTTTTTTATTGCCAAGACCGGGGAGGATATTTGCCGGCATACATCCCAAACAACCAGTTGGTACCGGTACTATTTGATCATCTTGGAGATTTAAAGAAGGAACAGAAAAAAGATAGACTGTTTATTTTATGTCCTTGGTACTATTTAAAAGTTTTCATAATCAAAGCTTTTTTTTTCTATAGTAGTGTTGGCAAATAGTAAAAAGCCCACGTTTTACAGTTTAATTTAAATGTTTCCTGTTTTGCCTTTCGCTAAAATAGTTGGATGAGTTTGTAATCCTTTACAGCTTTTACAAAATGTTTGTCAAAAATATATTTGAACGCTTCATAGTGCAAACTCATCTTGCTCCATTGCTTTGGCGCTAATGGTACCCTTTCCCTGCTACCACACAGAGACATAACGTTTGCTTTTATGCTCCATCTGCTTCACTTGAGTGGAGAAACGACATGCTGTCATTGTCAATCAGACTTTCTAATAGGCTGGATAATAGCAATTATGTTTTCATCATTTAATGTGTCTATTTGATTTTTTTTTTTTTCAAAGGTGTCCACACATTCTGGTGTTTAGATGTTTGTTATCAAATGATTCAAAACATGATTTGATTTTGCTAGATGTGTGAACCCAAACCTGTCTGGATTACTGTAACTATGTCTTCTGTCATATTGCATCTGCGGTGAATCTTATCTACACACCAATCCAAAACATTCACTGGTTTTATGTGTGTAGCTTCAGCTCCCAAATAAATAGTCATTTGTGCAGCTTGGGTTAGTGCAGGAGAATGTGTGCTGCCAACAGTAACTGGGCAAGGTCAAGCGGTAGACACAACTAGAAAATTCCTGAAGAAATTTAACTGGGGCCTGCCAAAGTATACCCGTCGGTTTGGACCCAGCATTCTGATGCTAAAAATTAGCGTCAATGCTAAGTTTAGGTAAATAGTAGTCATTAGCTTGTGGGAAGTCACAAGTATGTTAAGTAAGCTGGACGTGCACCATTGAGTATGTTAAAATGAATGAATAAGCTGAAATTAGCCTAAATGGGTAACAGAAAAATGGGTAATAGCTTATTTAAGATAAAAGGCTAATGCTAATGAACTGCCTTGATGTGCAAGGCAGTTCCCTAAGCTGAGAGAAACAGATAATGCAGAATCATATTATTGCCAAAACCAGACTTGTCAATCAGGTCCTCGATCTCTACAGAAATAGAGACGCTTGGCCTTGAGCGAAACCACCTGTCAGATCCACTTTTCTGAATCTGTGGGACTGATCACCTGTCTGAGCTCGGGGACGTGGGAGGGGCTCCCGGCAGGATGGTGGGAGACAGTAGGACTCTGGCTACCATAACATCACTGTCTCCCACTCCCAAGTAAGAAGCTACACAAGTAAAGGCCAGCTCATTCCTGAGTCTTCCAACATAGTTAGAACTACAGTGATGCGTATTTGTAGTCCTAAGCAGCTCCTGCTCCATGGTAAATAATCCTCTGATCACCTGTCTGAGCTGTGAGTGAGACATCCAGGGGAGACAATTCTCTGTTTGAGCCAGCCAGTTTGCAGGATGGTGGGAGGAACCGTAATACATATTCGAAAACCGATTGAAGCGTATGAGAGGGCTATTTCTCGTCTCCGATAGTCCCGCGATTCATATCTCTACCTCATTCACAGTATTAACAGCGATGATATAAAGAAGGTGTGTGCCAAGGTCTGAAATTTTTCAGAAATACATGGAAGTGAATCAGTGAGATTTGTCAGTTACCCTGGTGCATGATTTTGCTCTGAAGCACCTTGACAGAAAACCATAAGCGCTAGATAATTTTTTTAAACATTTGACCGGAGCAGGCATGCGTATCAATGTGATGACTGAGTTTGATACCAATCATGCGATATTTGTGAGCGTGAGGGCGAGTTAAAAAATTATTTGGGGTCAAAATGTCACTCTGAATCTCACTCTGGCAGAGCGGCATTTACACTCTGATTTTCCAAAAAATCAAAAACTTTGGGTCGCTTAGAAAGAAGTTGTGGACAAACCATAATTCATATTAATGTGCTGTCTTCACTTTAAAAGAGACCACGGACGTATCTACAAAATGAAGTTTTTTGTCTTTTGCAAAGGATTGATACATTTCTCCCTCTAGCATTAGACTCGTTTGTTTCGGTTCTGTTGACCCAGAATGCCCTGCGCTATGGTATACTTCCTGCTTTTGGAGCGGTTTTGGATCCACTTACCGTACTGTTCACATATGCATTCAAAATTAGGATTTTAGGCGGACCAGTTTGTATTTTTCGACAGCACCAGATTTCAATGGCAGATTCACATCTACCCAAAGAAACCAGTCTTTGTAGGCAAATGAACTAACATTTGACTTTTGAGGCCTGAACAAGACTCGTGTTAATACACCCTCAGACTCTTCGCTTTGTAAATAAAGTCTGAAGTCTTTATGGACAAATCCACATTATTTTTCAAGTATTTTGGGGATAGGTTTAAGTTCCTGAGTTTGAGGGACAAGTTCAAGACAGGTCTCAAGTGAAAATGAAATAAAAAAAATAAATAAAAACTCTAAGAAAATGTAAAATCAACAATATAAGTTGATATTGTTATTTCATGAATAAAAGTGTTTCTTTCCACTAGAAAAAAAAGGAAATGATCAAAAAAGGTAAACTTCCTTGTTGAAACGTGACTACAAACAAACAAATAAATAGAGGAATTGTTTTAGCACATTTTCAAACCAACACCATGCACTGATTAATATGCTTTTGATAAAGTGAGTGGGAAGATTTAAAGTGCTTGAATAGTACACTGAAAAAAATATACCATGTGTTTGTATCTGGTGTTTGTATTCAGATTGGCTCATTGTGTCAGAGGTGTTCAGGGACAATAATGTTGGGAGCAACTGCACACCATGACTTTGCTGAAAAAGCTGTTTGCCAAGCTAAAATGAGGAAGCTCATTACCCATGTCAGTTTTGTTCACTGATGAGAAGCAAACGGCTCCAACTCAACAACTACCAGGGGCCAGGAGAGGCCACGAGGAAATATACCAACCCTCCCAAATCTGTCACTTCATTCACATTTTAATGCATTTGCTGTATAATTCTGCTCTGCATGAAAATCATTGTCTTGCCAGAACAAAGGATGAAACTAATTCGTGATCCGTTACCAAGATTGTAATCACATTCAATGAACGCGCACCAAATTCCCCAACTCTCAACCGAGCAAGCTAAATGTTTAGGGGGTTTTCCTTCCAAAACCCAGATGTATTTTGCTTATGGTAATGTAGCGGTTGTGCCACTTGGCTGTTCTTTCTCTAACCCACACTCTTCCCTCAGTGTTGCGCCTGAGCTGCAAGCCCACCTGCTGGTTATTAAGTGGATTTCCCTCTGGATATAAACAGGTGGCTCTCCTACTAGTGGATCAACTCATTTGTCTCTCTTGAGTTTGGCGTGTTTGGCTCCTGATTTTGGCTCTTAAGGTGGCATTACATGTGCATCACTGTGCTAACCAAGTACTTTTTGTCTAGTTTTCAGTGCAACTGTCTTCATAGAATTGAAATAAGGCCAAACTAACTTAAAAGTAACTTAAAATAAACTACATGGATGGAGAATTGGATGTCAACTTTGTGCTATTATCAAGCAGTGGTCACAGTGTTTGGTTTCTTTTACTGTGTAATAATCCAATGTAGATGCTCTTATATTTAAAATGAGGTATTATGCAGAATCAACTTTGAGCATAATATCACATTGTGATATTCTCTCATCAAAAACGTTCCTGGAATGTCTTTGTCTGACATTCATACACAGCAAATCCAGCAGGCCCAAATAAAATCTGTCAGGTTTGATTTCAGCACTTTTAAAGTGTCAATATGTCCACACCAGGAAGTGTTAATTTAACTTTTTTTTTGGAGAGTTGATACCTTAACTCTAGTGTCAAATATTAAATCTGCTGGAGTGAATCATTTAACACTTACTATCACGAATTCAGTGTTAGATCTTAATATTATTTTATTTTTTTTTAACTTCATAAGGGTTATTTGTAATTAATATTAAATAGGTATTTTATTGTTTTGACCTTTTAAAAATTCTTTGGAAAATAAACATTTAATAAAGAGGCAAGGATTTTCTCAAACGCATTTATTTCAAAACGTGCACCATAACTATAAAACATATCACAACGTGGAGTAATGTGCATGTTTCACATGTCGCTTTCAGTCACATATTACTTATCAAAAGGTCTGACATATCAGCTGTGCAATACAAAATGCAGTATGCTTAATAAATTTTTCTTCAATACAACATGCATGGAATTGTTCACGGTACAAGGAGGAGAAAGTAAAGCAAGCAGTTCATGTAATATGATAGAGTAAATGTTCTTTTGACAGTTAGATTGCCGGACATTACAGTACATAACAGACCAAACTGATAATCAAATTCATCACTTCTTCCCCAGTTTATGTTTCTGTTGATAAGGGACTGGGACTCTCTGCACTGCCCCAAAGAGCTGTCCACTCACTAACACAGATGGTCTTCGGGTTGTTGGGCTGTTGGTGAAGTTTGGCCGGGAACATCACCGTGCTCCTCTACTGCACTGGACAGTTTTCAGTCTCTGAGTATGATTGCCAGAGTTGGTCTCTGGATCATAACAAACATAAAACATAACAATGAAAAATGGAACGAAGAAATAAATTTTTACTACAACTTTAACAATAAGCCTCAATTACAGAAATGTGGAGTTTCAGAGATATTAACAATCATTTTTTGAGCTTGAATCTTCAAAGAATCCATGGAAGGGTTCGGGAGGTTGATGCTGACGACTGGCGATTCATCCTCAACCATACTGGTACTAATATATAGAAAAAGGCAATAAAAGGATTAAAACATGCTGCAAAATGTGTATAAGAAGACACAACAGCAGGAATAATTTTTTCATGTTGAAAAGAAATGATAAATGATAAATCTGACCAATATTTATGTAAATGTTCAGCATCATGAAAAAAAAAAACATACTCCACATTATTACGGAGCTGTTTGTTTGCCAAGAATTTGACTGAATGTTCACCGGCTCAATTTTTTTCAACACTTATACTCTGCAAACATTTGGCATGCTAAGCTAAATATGCTAACAAAAAAAAAACAGAGTTGGAGCTTCTTAAAGAGACAGAGTCCAATTTCATTGGAAAGTCAAATTTCTTTTAAGCTAAGTTTTAGATACCTTCAGTTGTTAAAAAAAATGCAATGTAACAGTTCAGATTTTGCTATAAAATGCCAGTATGTGCCTGGAGAACACATAATACAACCCCTTTAATTTCATATATGGTATATATATTTTTGCTATATTGACTTTTTCCCTGAACAACTCCATACTTGTCTTATACTTCAGGTGTCAAACTCCAGTTTTGCAGCTTCTTTGTATGCCTTTCTGCTTCAGCACATCTAAACTCAATAATATGGTCATTAGCAGGACTCTGTGAAACTCAGCTACATGCCGAAGAGGTGATTCAGCTATTTCAGTTAACATCAGTGCTTTGTGGAAGCAGGACCGCCGAAAAATGAGAGCCTGATTACCACCGATTTGAGCAAAACACTCTGCCGTTTGTCTCAGAAAAGTGGCTCCTCTTTAAATTCCTCCTGATCAGCCTTAAAGAGCCGCAGCTGTGGAGCCTGCACCTGCCGGTCACAGCCTGCAGTGAAGGACGAGGAGAAACAAACATCCAACACACAGGTCTTTGGACACGACAAGGAAATGTTACAAACCTCCACACAACTACGCACTAACCTGTGAGAATCTGTTCTACGACTAAATAAAGAGCTGCAAAATCTCTATTTAGTCTAGGACAGACCTACTTTTGTATACAGATTTGTATGATTGGTACAGAGACTTGGAACAGCTGAACTGAAAAACATATTTGTAAAAGAACACAATTAATTTAGCCTATTTAACTGTTGATGTAAAAGATTAAAATCTGTTGCGGAGAGCAGCTGAGTACTGGGAGCTGAACTTGGAAAGAAAAGCCTGTTTGCAGTGAGCAAACAGTTTTAATGAAGTTTTCATTTGAAGGTGGATCTTGGAGCTCTGTTCCTGTGGTTTTATTAGCAAATGGATGGAGCTTCACTTATCCCCTTCAAGTTAATGATGGACTGAAGTACAGAGAACAAAAACAAGCACCATGCCACATCTTTTTTCCTGCTAAAATTATTAAATGTATCTTAGAAAATGCTTTAAAGGCAAGTTTAGATTGTCAAATTATCAGCCAGCCTCCGTTTCTTGGCAACATGAATAAAGTGATTCCTTCCAAATATGGGATGGAGCATTTTAGCAGGAAGATGTGAGGACTTATGCTAAAGCTATAGTTAATGATGACTAGAAAAATAAAAATTATACTGCAGTTATTAAAGTTATTTAAATCTATCTTCAAGTGAAGAAACCTACAGAACAGACACTCAAAACTGTGGAAACTAGATAGTTACATACATGGATATATGGAATAAAAAGACGAAAAACAGAAGTTAAGTCAGACCAAACTTCTCCTAAACTTCTCCTGTTTAAGTGAGTTAGAATTAAAATGATTTATTTTTGTTAATAGCCAGAAAACGTAGAAATACCATGTTTTAGAGTATTTTTAAAAAATCTTATTCAAATGAAGAAATTTACACACATTTGGTCAGTATCAGGGGATGAAATCTTTTTGGGTTTCCTTCCACAAACCTCTGATGAATTGGAATCACAGCTGTGGATTTCTCATTTAACTTCAGAAAGTGATAAAAAAAAAAACAACATATATTTTTATTTGGAGTATGTAAATATCTGGTTTTAACTGTATATAAACACTGACACTTGTCTGGGGTTGTTCAAATACAAATAATTCCAAAACTCAATGTTTTGGACAGTGTTTTGATTTTACCTTATAAAGATCAGCATGCATCTGAATTAGTTGAATGGTAATGTGGAATCTGAACATTCTTTTCATCCTAAAAATTAAAATATATATAAAAAAAAATGTAGTTTCTTTAATGTTATTGGAATTGTTTGTGTGAAATTCTGCAGCTGCAGAAACATTAAATTATTTTAAGACGTTTTACAGTTTGTGGTGCCAATAACTGTCAAGCGTATGGTTTCTCATAATGAAAGTTTCCATTACCTTGTGAAGCTGGCTGGCCGTTTTCAGGTTTACACCGACTGAAAAGATAAAAGCTGTCCAGCGGTATTTGATTCAGAGGTAGATTGGTTGTCTCTTTCCATATTAGCCTCTGTGTGATCTGTGCAGACTGTAAGGCTTTCATCTTACAAGTCCAACGCCATGCAACACAGAAGATTCACTTTAAGGTTTGTTGTTTCTCATCCACAAAATACAACAGTGAACAGTTTCAAGCAAATTATATTTTAAAAATGCATCTTAGAACAGGTGAATGAAGGAATGAAGCCTAAGAACTAACTGTATTTTTTAGTCCCTGCATAATCTTTATTTTCATTTGTTTTAATGTGCAATATTTTCTCTTATGCATACACCATGAATAATATTCCAACTTTACATTTTTGCTTCATACCTTGTTGCTGTTGTCAAAAAAACTGATGATTGAGTTTTAAATTCCTACATTGTAAAGATAGTGAATATTTAGGATCTCTATTTCATACATTTTTCTTATATTCTTCCCCAAAAAACACTGTTACTGTTTGTTGTTTTGCAAGCATTTCGTCATACATCAGTAATATATTAGAAGGTTCCCATTAAAGGTCTATAAATGGATATTGTCTGGACTTTGAGAAAGAAGTGTAGGATTCAGTAGATTTCCATTTTGTAATTGTCCATTTCCGTCTTATTACTAAACCACTTAGTGCAGCAATTATGCTGAAGTATAATCCATATTAGTTTGGTCTGCTCTCAAAAACTTCATAGAAAAACTGGAAGTAATTTAAACATCATCTTCCTCCTTCCCTCGCGTTCAACTCGCCTCCCTGGTGTTTTTGAGTCTAGCTCACCACAAAAAACATGAGCATCATTCCAGACCTGCATGTCTGTGAACCGTTTGCTTTCAGAGCATGTGAATAAAATGGATTAAACACGGACAGAGCCGTAAACAGAGCAGTCAGTCAAGGTGACCCCAGAGATCCGGGCTGCATTCAGAAGATACGGGGATCAGTCAGGTCTTCCGCCGGGGTAGGCTCTTATTTTTTAAAACCGTTTTCTTCCAGCTGGTAAAATAAATCTGAATAAACGGCATACTTTCCAAATGAGTTAACACATTTTGTAGCTCTAGGGAAAAATGATCCCTTAAAATAATTTTGAAAAGAATACAAATATTTGCACAAATGACCATTTTCATAATGTATTATTTTACAAAGCAAATTTATTAAATACTTAGCATTACAGTCAGACGTTGAATCTCTGGCATCAATTACAACTGGGACTAATGTTTCGATTCTTTTGGAGTATAAGATTCAAAACATTGATATTCAAGCATATGCGTAGTATTCATAAAGTTGGAAGTAGTCTTGTGAAAAAAAATCATGGGTTAATACAAGATAAAAACTTATAGAATTAAAACTGAGAAGTTGAGACTATTTTACCCAGAATCAACTGGTGATCTATAGTTAATTTGAACCCTGTTGATTTTTTGATCCCTTCTCTAAATACAATCAAAATCAAGAGACTTTAGAAACTGGAAAAGAAACAAGTAATTGGAGTTGTAGATTAAAAATTAACCAGATGCTGTTGATAGAGTGCAAATATGTAATTAAAACTATTCTTGAGTTATTTCCAAGTATTTTAGAAGCATGTTGCAGAGTTGAGAAAGTTTCCCTTTTCCGCTACGTCTAGGTTTAGTTTGCACAGATTAAAGCTGAATAATTCATGTTCACATTTCAGCACCTAAAAATTTGGAGTTAAAATTACACTCACCATGAACAGAAGGATTTGCAGTCTGATCTCTGCCAGCTGGCTCACATCCATTTGACTTGTTTTTCTTGTTGTCTGTGCTTCAGTGTGCCTTAGCCACCTTCATTCACATTCAGTTTTGTGCAAAAATATTAGAATGTGTTGAACATTTTCACATTTTGCCACAATATTTCTAATGTTTTTATCAGGATTATATTTGACAGACCAACACAATGCTGTGGACACATGTGAAAAGGAAAAATGATTTTGCTTTCTGACATAGAAATCTAAAATGTGCAGCTTTAATTTTTATTGGGTCCTCCTATTTAACCCTTTGGAGGATGTGCCAAAATTTGATCTCTAAACTTTTCATCTCTGAGTTTGTTGCTCTTCTCCAGCCAGAGGTTGTGGGAATAAAAACAATGTGGTAAATCAAAGCTGCCGCATTGCTTTACCACACGAGTTATTCTCCATGACATCTTGTTTATTCAATGGTTTTATCTATTTATGCGCAACTGTGCCACCAAGGCGCCCAGTAATGAATAAAACAAACAAACAAACAAACAAATACAGTTGGTATTTTTCTGCAAACTCATCAAACTAAAAATATTTATATATTTTTTTGCTTCATTTATTGTTTCACATTGTCCATTTACATGTATCTGAATCCAAACAGAGAAAAATAAATGATATTACATGTATACAGTCACCTATTGAATTACTCACAAAGACACCACCGACATGATTACCAAAACATCAACAAAAAAATAAATAATAAAAATATCAGGGACAGAGAAGCTGTTTGGAGTGTGAAGATGGATGACACTAAATAAAGCTTACAACTTAAACTTAAAATTATTGGAAACCTAGCACACTTGGCATAAATGCTAATTGTGTTGCAAGATGGAACGGCGCACCATGGGAGGAAGCAGAGCAGAGAAGAGCAGAGGAATGAAGCTGCTGGAGAAAATGTGTTTCTTTCTGACCATTGAAGTAGCGGCTCAGATATTGTCTTATTTTAATAGAGAGGAAGTGTTTCCTCAAATGCCATTCCAATGAAATCAGGGCTTTATTAAAGTGAAGCTTGTGGAGCTTTGGAAGTGCCTGCAGTGAAAACAGTTGTCTTGATTTGGAGCTTTTTGGTCCAGAATCAAAATGTGTTTTGCAACTCAAAAATAAAATTTAAACAATAAAGAAGTGCTTTGGCTGGAAGTGTGTTACTTCATGCTGTAGTCATGGTTATTTAAAAATCTGTCCTGGGGTGAACTGCTGTCTTGTTTCTTCATTTTGCTATGGTAATTCTGCTTTAAGTTTTCCTTCCAACTGGTTACTTCATGCATCAAACCCACCCGCCTTAATCTTGGTTTGCTGTTAAATTCTGGTCTCATGACAACCCTTACTTGCCCTGAGCTTTGTGTGCACTAGATTCATAAAAGTTTTATATTAGTCATATTACTATTACAGTTTTATGAGTCAGAAATGTCTGATGACCAGAAGTGTGAGCCAGAAAGGCCTCATGCATACAAATGAACCCAGACCGCTTCAGTCATATCTGGCATCATTTAAAAGATAAGTACTGCTGAAGGCACAGAAAAACAGTCTACATTTATTATTAGTATTATAATACTAATACAAGAGGATTGACTGTTAAAGAAAAAGAAACTGCAATGAAAAGTGTTTTCTCCCCACCCCATTTCTGGAAAATTAATATTTCCATCAGGAACAGTTGGTAGCTCTGTTGTCTTTCAGCAAGATTGCATGGAGTTTGCATGTTCACTGCTGGGTTAATTGGTATTTGCAAATTGCCTTAAGGTGTGTGCGGGTGTAGGCATGTGTGTATGGTTGTTTGTCCTGTGATGGAGTGGTGATCTGTCCCAATAACCACTGGAAATGGATGCTAATCCCCTGATAACCCTGAAAGGATCAGTGAGACGTCAACATGACGTATTTTTTTTTCTTTTTGTTTTTTTTTAAATGCCACTTAGAAATAATTGCAAAAATAAACATGAAGCTCTCTTCTTTGCGTGAGAAATGTTTTTTGGTGTTGAACCCTGATACACTAGTGGAGCTGTTGTCAGTCAGTTTCCATGGCAATAGTGTGTAGTGTAGCCAACATAGAGAATGAGAAAAAAAAGAATACAGGTGGTTTTCTTGTTCTTCAATGTTTTTTTGCATTATTTTTATGCTGCTGTGGCGCACTGGACTGGAAATTAATAACATTTGCATTTCCAAGTTGCATTTTGTTAATAGATTTGGTCTACTGTAGCAGCACGGCTATTGATGGCAATTAAAAGAATCAACGTTTTGCTCCCCATGTTGTGCACATGCACAGATTTTCCAGATGTAAACGACATGAAATGTGTCTGTAGATCATAAGTGGATGAACGATGGATCCTGGTATTTACATATGTTCTGTGTGCTTACATGAGAAACCTCTTCAAACCAAAGATCTTTCCTGTAGGTTGTGGCTGCACACATGACTGCAATCATC
The DNA here is from genome assembly GCF_019740435.1 of Gambusia affinis. Lineage (NCBI taxonomy): Eukaryota > Metazoa > Chordata > Actinopteri > Cyprinodontiformes > Poeciliidae > Gambusia > Gambusia affinis. The sequence continues at coordinate 3,653,099 of NC_057888.1, forward strand.
TGATCATCTGCTTAGGATTTAGGTCAACAGAAGCTGTTTCCATTACAAATGTTCCCAAATTTTAGAAATCTAGAATGAAAGTCTGAAAAGGTGTCTAAATGTAACCTACAGTAACATGTGAAATGTACTGTCTGTGTGTAATTGTGTTGTTTATGCCTGTGGGCAGGCCTACATGATTCAAGTATTGACTGCAATCAGCTGTTGTGCAGCTGAATATAGTTCCTCTCTGACTCCAGAGCCAGAAACTTTCAACTATCAGCAACTTTTTTGCTTTTGTTCCAATACCTCTGAGAGATCATCTCTTATGATTCTGCTCCCCTATGATGCTCTCTAAAATCATGCCAGACTGTTCAAAGGAACTCACAGTGATGCTGGCCTATTTCAGTGACAAGACCATCAAGGGAGAAGCATTTTCTTCTTCTTCTTCTTCTTCTTGTTCTTCATTTTTTATCTTTTTACAAAAACAATGCTTCACTGAAGAGGTCCAGCTGGCTGCTGTTCAGTTCTTTTCTGAGCTGTGGGCGAGCGAGGATGGATTCAATAACAGCACTACGAAGCTGATCCTCAAAGTCTAAAGGCATCGAGGAGGGATTCCCCGACTGAACCACTGATCTTATCCTGTTCTTTTTCATGGTTACTTGAGCTGTAATATCACTCCAGTCAGAATACCAGATAGAAAAACAAAGAAAATATCTGAGGCTATGCGAAAGCAGGCAGAGCTGAGTTAGTGGGCCGAAAAGATGTTTTCTGATGTGTCATCACTGTCCTCCTCTGAAAACCTTCACCCTGTTCAACCCCACATTAGGCTTGTTTGAAAAATCACCTTATTACAGGGAGTTTAACCACAGGCTATTCAGTGACACTCTTCTTATGCAAGAGAAAATGAGCACTTTTTCCAAAAGCAAGTTTTAATGCCAAGTAATTATATTTGGAGGTGTGTGGCAAGGACAGCGGCCTCTCTTTCATCGTGGAGGCTGCTGCAGCAACAAAGTCCAGTGACCTGGTAGGGTTCAACTTATGCAACATTTGGATAGTGGAAACATTAAGGCAAAATAGGAACATCTTAAAAAAATTTAATATTGTGAAAAAGTTCATTTGAGAAAGTGAAACTCATGTGATTCCCATAGTGAGATTTTTCAAGTCGTTATTTCTTGTAATTGAGATCATTATGGCTTACAGTTGATGGAAACCCAAAATCCAGTGTCCCAGAAAATTTTAGTGCAAAAGATGAATGAAAAATTACATTTTAAACTAATAGCAAATCACTAATAGTCGTGCCTCAGCATTTAACAAACTGCAACTGCTCATAAACAGATGAAATATGGAGTTTCACTGTTCAGTGTAATTTTCTGAAATGTGTAGCCAAAATTTTATTTTATTTTTTTAATATTCCTGCAATTTGACTTATGATTTATTAGCCAGAGATCTTAAAAAGCACTTTTCTCTCGAGTGCTATGAAAAAGGATTGTCGTCTGACTAATTTAGGTTTACTCCCAATGTTTGAGATCATCAAGCTAATTTCAAGATCAGACTCAAGTGAGATGAGTTCATACAAAAAGCAGTTAATAATTGATACACTGGGTTCACTGCATATTTCTTGGTTTAATTTCACAAGCTACACCCAGACCCAAAGATGGCCAGACATGTTGAATAAATAAATCACTTAAATATAACATTTCAAAGAGCATGAAGTAGGTCAAAAAATCCCAAAAGGAAAATGAAGTACAGATGAGAAATGGTCAGTGACTTTCATTTTGGGAAGGAAAAGATTTACAAAGCCATTTCTCATGTCTTGGGATTAAGGTTAATATGATTTTTTAGAAATATGGAAAAGTGGTGAACCTTCCAATTAATTTAACAACTCATCCGTGAAGTTACCAACAACAAAAACAAAAAACTGAATATATCTAATGTACTGCAGTCCTCACTTGTCACAGTTAAGGTTAGTTTTTATGAATCAGGTCAAAGTTACATTGTGAGTAACAAATCCCAAACCACTGCTGACTAAAAAACAAAAAACAAAAACAGTTTCACCTTTTAGCTTCTTTAACAGGGCAGCTGAATTACGAGCTTTGTCATCCACTGGACCTTTGGTGTGATGGATGCGTTCAGGACCTCTCCCTTTGGAACATTTCCCAGCACAACCCACTGGGAGGCTGGGGAAATTTCCAGAGGGACTACAAATCCCTCGAGGGCTGGGAATGCCCTGAGATGTCATCAAGATCGGGCTTAAGAGCGACACAGGGGAAATGGAGGTCTGGGTTTCCCTCTTGGACTGACGCCGCTGTAGCCCAAGACAAATGATGTCAAATTTTTACATTTATGATTATTTGGTTTCCAACTACCAACAAATACAGTCTTTCTATAATCTATATAATCTACAATGAACATGGTTAATAATAAACATTTGTGGTGGGGTTCTGTTATGACTTGGACAAAAAAATGATAAGCCAATGTGGTTCACTTCAGATGATGTTTATTGTACTCATCTTCAGGCGAAAAACGTTGGAGAAGTTCTGCAGCATATTCACAATGGACATGCAGACAGGTTTATTTAAAAAACAAACAAACAAACAAAAAACAAAAAAACCTTCATTGCAGCTCAGCAGCCCATCAATTTTAGTGAGACCTGTAGGGAGTCTAAAGTTAGTCTGACTCCTTGCGGTGCAGAGCCCTGTTTCATTGTAACAGGCTCCGCCCACAAGAAAACAAAACAAAAAGTATACAAAGTTTATAAACTAAATTTATTAATTATAATCACGAAATAAAAACCTGTTAAATTGAATACATTGTTAAATTGAATAGAAAACACTACATACCATTGTATGAATGACGTCATTACGTCGTCATGTGACTCCCGTCTGGCGCGCATTAATCTGGAAATAACTTTGTTTGAATATCTGAACCGGAAAAATGTTTGACACTGAAAATTACAGGCTAGGATGGAAGTGACAGCCGAGTCAGGAACACGGCGTGTGTCAACCCACAACGAAACGTGCCAGTTTCGTCATGACTGGCATGAAACCAGAGAGTTATATCAGATGTGTGTATGTTTGTGTGCTTTCATGTAGGTACGGATTTTACTGTATCAGTGCATTCAAGCTCGTGACGGCTTTTCCATCACGCATTGAATCCTTAGTTATTTCAGAAATCCATAATTCAAATAGGAATTAGATATAAGCACATTTTTTTAAATAAAATGTTATAATGGCTTCCCATTTTTACTTGGCGCTCATATTTGGCAACTTTTATTAATAATACAGCAAACAGCTTCAGCATAAATGAAATTTCCATCAGAAATTTCCTATCAGAGTCAGAAAGAGTGCCTTTCCACTGTCAATCATCTTCATGTACATGCTGCTCACATGCTGCTCACATCCTTCCATTTCACCACAACAGAGCCTACCATGAATGCTAAGGCTAGTAGGCGACTTCCAAAATGGCAAAACAGAAAATTACACGCAGGGCTCATAAGCATAACTGAAATAAAGACATACTATAAACTATAAGTCTACTCATGAGATTTTAGCACAAAAATACAAGAAATTCACTTTTAATCAAATTTGCAAAACCATCAAATTACCATAAAGTGTTACACATGGAGTTTATCTGCTTCTAAAGAAAACCTTAAATCTCACAAATTCCTGTCATGTTTTCATATAAAGCCACAGAGGTGGTTTAATTCGTCTCTGGTTTCTCAATCGACTCATCTTTAATTCACAAATGCAACAGATGGATTTCTGCAAAATCCCCAATGTGTATAATTATTTATACAGTGAGGAGAATTTTCATTTTGTTCACTTTGCAGATCTGCCCTGGAGATTTCCATGTACAATTACATCGTTCACACCCTTCAAAGAAAAGAAAAGGTTCAGGAAATGAGAAACTTAATATGCAAAGAAAACATTTTCTATTCTGCAAGTTCTTCTGTGAAAAAAGAAGAGAGGTCGACAAGCAAATTAATTACAATGTCCTCTCCTAAGTCTATCTTATCTCACATCCAGGTGCTTAGATTTATTGGGTTTTAGTGTAATTCTTTTTGTTCTTTTTCCCTCTCAGATTTACTGCTGATCATATATTAGAGCTATACAATTAGCCCATAAAGTCCAAAATTGCTGGATTTAGAAACAGGTTAATATTTCTAAGAATCATGTGAGAACATCAACTCAGATTTTTTTTATTTTTAAGGCTTTGATTCCCAGATTTTAAAAGTAGCAGCGTGTTCACAGCAGGCAGTGATTGTTCTGAGAAGCAGATCATCATTGGTGCTCATTTTCCTTTGAAGAATTTAAAACTCTCAGGGGTGCAGAGCATACAGGAAGGCAATATCCTGACTCTTCCAGAAGACAAGTCCATTAAAGCACCTGTGGGAGTATTAGGCCCATTATCAAAATCCTATTAGCTATTCTACATCACTGCATGTCACTGTGAGTTGATGAGTATCAACACAGTTTAGGTTGTGTATCTCCGGTGAGGTGCATGTGAGAACTAAGATGAGTTTTTCTTTTTGAGCGTATGAAAATCACAGCCTTAGTCATCCCAGAATTGTCCCCATCAAGATGTTGACATCTATGCCTGAAGACCTGATAATTAAATACTCTGAACAGGATCATTTGGATATTAAAAGTTGTCAGTCTTAAAGACAACTTTGAGAGAAACTGTCTCAAAGACATTTTGGAGAAAAATTAACTTTATTGCATATTGGATTGATTGGGAATGTTATTTCATTAAATGAGGACGAGCCATTAAAATGAAATAGAGATACTTTGCTTCTTTATGAATCAAACCAGACTCAAATTTTATTTAAATTAACAAGTGAGTGAAGTCGGTTAGCGTTTATTTTTACTGATGTAGCAGATAAAGTTGACTGAGAAAAAAATCTAACAGCAGATTTGTTTTATATCTTTATTTAAAATATTCATAAGAAAATAAAGTTTCAAGATTTAGAGCACAATAATGCTTGACATGCTATTAGCTGACATTTCAGAAGAAACCAGTCCTAGTGAAATCTGCATGACTGCAGCGCGCTGGACAGAAGCAACCAATCAGAGCCAGGAGGAGGGTTTTAGCGCTGACAATCAAGCTCATGTGCACTGATATTTAATCTAGCAGCATCCTTTTGTCAACTTTTTATTTTCTCCTCTTTGCTGGCCATCAAAATGTATACACTCAAAAACTCCAACACTTGTGCAAAGCAACTACCAACAGTTGCTTAGAGGAAATATTTAAAATAAATATAAAGCATCAGTTTTTATTTGTTTTATAATGTACTTGATATGAAAATTTTCTACTATAAATTCCATTGCTTAAAAAAAACAGTAGCCAGTTGCTCCAAGTGAAAGAGTAATATGCATACTAAATGTTTCCAACCCTAATTAAAGCAGGGTCCTTTGTGGATGTGTGTGTCTACTCACTGCTTTATCACACACACACATGCACACCAAACTAGAATCTCCACAGAACATCTGACAAGTTTAACGTGTATAATTTAAAAAGTCATGCAGCTGCCTCTGGGCAGTTTTGTTCCCACTGTATTCCTTTATTCTCCTGGTTTAAACGGAAATGTCTCTGTGATGCTCGCTGACTGGTTTACATCCTGCTCTCTGTTCTTATCGTCTCCACAGTTACACATCGGATGGCTCTCTGCATGCTGTCCCAACTGTTGGCATTTCTTTTCAAGCCTGCAAGTTTGTTCAAAGCCTCCAAGAGGACTAAGGGCTGGTTTGCACCCACATTAATATAATTTTGTCTTGCCATTTCAAGCTGTGTTCATTGTGCTGTTACATAGTTTTATGGTTTCTTTTAAAGAAAAGACTTAGTTGAGCCTTGGAAAATACCAAGGCTCAGCCTTGGAAAAGTGCATTGAAAGAGAATGTTGTGAATGTATTATCAAACTCTGATGGGGTTCACCTAAAAACCTTGATCTTGGTTCGGTTGAAGTGAACTCTCATGAGGTTAGAAGGCATAGATGAACGCCAAACGGACCGGAGACTGATCCAAAAACCAGAAGCAGGGCATCCTGGGTAAATAAAACCAAAAACAAACATTATCTCCTATTTATCCAACTGGATATCTCCTATTTATCCAACTGGGATAAATAGGAGATAATGGACATCACTTCATAACTACTTTTTCACATTTGTTCAATGTGGAGCCAAACAGCATTAATATGCATTTGGTCTTGCTGAGGCAAAGTTTTTATTTTGTGTGGGGGATTTGTCCTTCCTCTGAAAAAGAATGACAAACCAGATCTAGGGAATTGATTGCAGCAAAGGTTCAAGCTGGTTGCAACTCAGCTGGGAGCATTTAAGTCAATGTGAAACGAACACTAAGCAGTCAGCCATCAGGTCGCCTACACAGCCCTTTATTTATTTCAGAGCTCATTTTGCTGCCTTGTTTTCTACTTTTATAGGCCTCTCTGACTAAGTGTTTGTCCAACATATCTTGTGACCCTTTATGAAGAACAGAAATGGAGACGTAGGGGGAGGTGCTCTATGTGTTCCCCATCAAAATAAACAATAAAACTTTTAAGGTTGAGCTATGTAACTTTTATAGAAATGTTTTTTACATATTTGTTGAAAGTAAGAACAGCACAACACCAGAGAGTTAATCTGTGAAAATATCAAACACCTCCCGGAGTTAATATTACGGTTTGAAGAAATGCAACACTTCTGACCAAGAACAACCAATCAGAGTCAGGAGGAGGGTCCTAGTGCTGTAAATCATCCTCAGGTACAAGCTGCTCAATACTTTACACACAGAAAAATAACTTTCCAATAGAGGAAAACTGTTTATCCGCCATCATCAGTGGCCATGCTAACAAGAACTGATGTCTGCGACTGCAACAATGTTTAGTGTTGGCATCTTCTTGTACTTTCATTTTTTTTTCTTGTTTAAACCTTGATTTAATTTAATAAAAATATAAATTTGCCTAATTTAAATATTGGTGTGCTTTCCATTTTTGTCATGTCCTCATCTTGATCGTGATCATTAGTACAGTCACAACTTAGGAATGAAAAGTATTTTTCTTGGATTTGAGCCTTTCCAGTTTGAGTGTTTGAACAATTATTTTAAGACAAAAACAATATGCAACTTGTTTTTGTTTTTAGCTCATATTTTATTGGCTTATTTAATGGTGTGAAATTTCTTAATTGCTTGTTTTGCTTCTGTTTATAATTTTGTTTTTCTCAAAAAGGATTTCTCTTGAAAATAAAATCTTGGATCTCAACGAGACAACCGTGAGACAGTTGGGCATGTGCAAAGGTCTAGAGTAGGTCCCACCAGGTCCACCTGTAAAGGTCATAGTGCACATCAGGTTCACCCTGAAGTCTCACCTGAACCTTTTGTATTATTAGTAGATAAACAGAAGTCAGTTCTGTTCAGAAGCAGGTTCTCACAGTGTGCTTTGTTCATATTTGTGCCCTTCTGTCCTTGGGTATAAAAAGGCCCATATTGAACTCTAAAAGCGGAGCTACAGGACAAATTTATACCAGTTGCCATGCTGAAACGGTTGGACATTATGATTCATACTAAACTGTGATTTTCTGTTATGTGTACTAAATTAATTCTGTTTGCGATGGTATCCTTGAGACATCTTGTTAATGAAGCGTATATCGCCTTTGAGAGTGTTTCTCACATCTGGGTAAGTCTGCTGTGAAGGGATATTGGCGGTGTCTCTTTCAAGCTGACAGAAAATTATGGTTTGTTTCAAATGTAAATTTAATCTGTCGCTCCTGATACCCATGAGATACGCTGTCAGTGTATAGCGTACACAGCTCTATTTCCTGGTGAGCTACAGAGATAAGTACACATTTCATTCTGTCAGTAAATACCTAATATGTAAACACGTCTTGATAATTATTTCTTTACTCCTCCCTTTTTAGAATTGAGCAAAAAATAAAATAAACAAAGACTCACAGGGAGGTTTTAGCTGCAATATTTGAGCTAAAAAAGAATTAATTTAAACTGAAATTTAAGTTGTTTGGAAAGTTTATTGCACAATTCACTGATATGTGTTGTTTTTGCATTTAGTATTGACTATATTGAACTGAGCTCAGTCTTAAATAGTCTGATTAAAAAAAGCCCATCTAGGATCATTTCAGGTGAAGATGAAACAGTCTTAAACAAAAGGTAATGTGAAACATTGATGCCTGTTGTTTAGGGAATTTTGCTTAACAAGTCAGTGTTGTGGCTTGAATAAACTGTAGTTACACATTTCTAAAAGAAAAAAGGTTGAAGAGTGGCTGTTAAGCAAAGTGAGTAATGCAAATGAAGTGATATTCAGAACCAGACTCATTATCTGCTCAGATTCTTTCTCTTTCTAACAACATTTTTTGGAATAAGTTCCCAGAGCAGCCGAGTTTAGCAGGAAATCTGCTCATTAACAGATCTTTTGTGTCAAATTCTTTGAAAAAAAAACAAAAAACCTGATTATTAGAATAAACTAAACATGAAATTTTAAAAAACGTAACTGAGTTAATTTAAGTGTTTCTCTCAGTAAGGAAATATATTTTTACAGCCAGATGGAGAGCAAAACTGGGGACTTAATTAGAAGAAATAAGAAACTCTTCAAACTGATCCTAGAAGCTGTGATACAGTCATACCAATCCAAATGGCTGAAAATAAAAATTCAAAACACATGGATAATGGAAAAAAACAAAAAAAACAGAAAAAAATTAAACTAGTAAATAAATCTACAAATAAATACACACATATACTTATTTGGTTTGGCCTCTTTCTAAACATGGAATACTTGGTGAAATTTTCATGTCAATAGAAATATGTTCGCCATGTTGAAAAATTATGACATATTCAATACTTTTTTTTTTTTTTTTTGCTGTGTATCATTTATTTGTTTATCAGGCGATCATACATACATTGATATTACAGACATTTGGCAAAGCTTACATGACTTCTCCGATTTTTTGTTTTCTTTTTTACAGTTTTTTTCCCCCCTTCCCTCTTCCTTCTCTCCTTTTCTTTCCTTCTTCTCCCCTTTCCCCCTTCTTTCCCTCTTCCCTACCCTTTTCCCGTAGCGAACATAAATCCCCGTATTGACATAACAAAAACGAGACCAAATAAGTATAATTACATAAAAAAGAATACATTAACAACCAATAAATAAATAAATAAATAAATGGGGATGGGTTGGAGGGGGGGTTGGACGGCATTGAGAAGCTAAAGGCAACAACATTTCACTCAATTATTCTGTAAATTTAAGTCACATGACATGATGGGTCAGTCACATCAATCTATACATTATAAAGGCAGAAATTTTATGTATGTCATAAGAGGTGCCCACTTGTGAGTAAATATTGCTGAATTACCTATTCAATACTTATTTTACCTGCTATAAACTAAACTACAATTGGTAGGGAAATGGGGGTTGCAAACAAACAAAGGATGAATATTATGTGATAAACGATGAGCGTCATGAAAGTCAAACTCTTCTTTAATGAAAGAAACAACAGATTTCTAAATCATAAAGCCCTGAAAACATTTATTCTGTACTTTATATTTGTATTTTACTGAATCACATTAAACACCATTGAAGAAATAAATTGTCCTTCTAGCTTGGGACATAGAACGATTACAGAGAATATTAGGACATGAATACATCAAACTTGCACGCCATTGACATTCGAATTCAGATGACATTTCCAATATTCTATTCATGTCTTGTTTTGAACTTGTTTTCAAAACATGCCAAGTAATAAATTTGATTTCTGTTCAAGGAAACCAGGACATGGCTTTATGGGTCCCTCAGTTCCACTTATTAATTCCTTATTTCAAAGTGCAAACCCTGGATTTCCTTAATAATGAAAGGACCTCTCATGATTTCACATAAGCTTTCCGTGGTTAATTTTGCAAGGATGTGTCTGTCACAGAGGCGGTGCTATGTCAAAGAGCTACATTTTTTATGAACTTTGATTAATTTGGCTGAATAATTCAGCAGGCTCTTTGATGAAAGAGGCATCACTCCCGTTCCTCTCACTGCTGCCACTTTTTCCACACTTTGTCTAAACAAGATTGCCCGTGTGTATTACGCAACACAAATATGCTGCGTTTGACAACACTGCGTCCTCAAGTCTGGTGTGCTCCACTTTTTATTTTTCAAATAAGAAGCATTAGTAAGCATTAACTAATAAAAAAGGCCTGATTGCCTTGTAAAATCAATCTTATATGATGAGGATACGTCCATGATGGTTTAATTATAAATGTGTCATTAACTTGTTTTCTTGTACTGACTTACAAATTTATTCATGTACAATGTGATGGAGCGGTCCAGTCAAAGGCCAGAGCTAAATTTAATTGAGAAAGTGTTGCATCTTTAAAAAATACAGTTAAAAGATGCTGTTTATTTAATCTGACTGAGTACAAGCAAATTTTAACATGCATAACATTCCTTCCACTTTGCCATAATGCTGCAATTTTTAATGGTCTTACATATGGAATCCAAATTAAATGTAATAACATTTGTGCCTGCAGTGTGACAAATGTTATTAAAGGAGGCGTATTATGTAAAATTGTCTTTTTTCAGCTTTACATCGTATTATAATGTTATTCGCTCAGAAAAACTTACCTGAAGGGTTTTATTTTGAGTGTTGGTGTTAGAGGTGCAGCCTTAGACAGGTTTTGTTCGTACCTGACGGAGCATTTTGTGGCGGCATTCATGAGTTTGTTTAACCTACAGTGTCTTTTGGCTGTGGGATGCCTCAGGGATCCATTCTAGGATCCCTTATTTTCTCTTTCTCCTGTCATTGGGTTCCACTTTGCAGAAAGAATTGTATTTAATTATTAAGCTGATGACTGTAAAGTATTCATACAAATGAAAAAAATATGTTCATCCTTTAGTGCCTAAATAAAATCAAAGCTCAGAAGCGTGGGCATGGAGTTTTTGTTGTACTTTATAAACAAACTGAATTAAATTGGAAGGAGATTTTGAACAATTTTCAGGTCATGTTTGCCTTTAGAGTAAAACCGTTGGTTTATGAGGGGATTTAATGGAGAGCCATGTTAATAAAAGAGTGAGGTGGATTTATTCTTTATCTGCAGGTCAGGTGTAACATCAACACCATCACCAACAAAAAGTCAGGAAACAAGAAACAGATTATATTTAACAATATCTAACACCCAAACCATCAAATAGTATTCTTTGAATATGAATCTTCATCTAAAAATAAATTAAATTTAGGACCATGTTCATCATTTCTGCTGCCCTGCTGAAGAAGCAAAATGGAAAGTTGTTCTCACTTGGTCCCCTGATAAGAAATGATGCTAAAGTGGTAAGTTAAATCAATTAAAATATTAGGAAAACACAATTGGACATTGGTAAGTGGAGTAGATCTGGAAAATTTCTCCAACATGTCTGAAGTCATACTAAAGTTATGTAAGTCACACAATGTCAATTCTGTTTCATAAAGTACAAGAACCCCCCCGGTCACCATTACAAGCTAAAAGTCCAAGACTATACATTTATGCTTCAGTATTATCCTTAACCTAATCTTGTCATCACTTAAAAGTCCTCTGCTGTGTTTTCTCCACATGGGTAAAAGAAAGAGGGAGTAAACCTTTGACCTTCTGGAGGATATCGGGAGGAGTGATGAATGGTTTCTGCTGTGCAGAAGAGAAATGAATCCAGTTGGACTCCAGAAGACTAAGACACCAGTTTACTGCTTGGTGTAATGCGACGCATTGCAGATGCACTGAGAGCAAACACACATTATCTGTCCCACTTTTAAACCTCAGCTCTGCTTCTGTTTGTTATTAGAGACTGCTTGTACTTATGATAATGAAATCATTTTCTTTAGGCATCCAATGTTTGTTCATGTAAAGTTTGTGGCTACATGCACAAGTTTTTTCAGTTCTTTTGCTTTATTTCTGACAAATTGTGATAAAAAAATGTTAGAAATCCAGTAAGTTCTCCAAGCAACATTTGTGTTTGATGTTTTATACAGTTAAGATAGAAAAACAACTTTATTCCCATAAAATTCATCACTGACCAAGATAAAATACTCACTTTAGCGCACCTCTGAAATCAGAACCATCAGCTTCATGATGTTCAGGAAAAGCGTAGGAAAGAGTCTGAATAATACATAATATTAATATTAATATTAATATTTTCTCCTCCTCTGTTGCGCTCCCATGAGGGGCACCACAAAGCTTCATTCTTGAGTCTTTTCTTTTTTCGTCATGCATGCTGCCTCTTGGCGCCATTTTAGAGAAGCATCGGGTTTTCTTTATATCACGCAATTTACTCTCAAATTAGTTTTCCCAGTACAGAACATTTGGTTCTCTTTCCAGCCTTACTGAGATCAGGGGACATACAACACCAATTTATTTTGAATGTTAATGTAAGAAAAGGAAATGTCTTTTAGGCCAATTTGCACCAATAAGATTTCCCTGTATTCTTCTTTCCTCCAAGAACATTTGTGAGAACCAACATTGAGACAGACATAATTATTTTATAACCTTTAAACTTGATTCCTTCTTTGCTATTCTCTTTAAATCATCCAGATTTCTATCGCTCCCTTAAAACTGGAGAAAAATCCCACTGATTCTTTCTAACTTGGACAAGCAGAACATATTTGGAAGTATGACGTAGATTATTCCAAATATATGTCTAATGTAAAAAATGATGCAGATTCCATTGAAAAAGAGCATAGTTACTCAGGGTGTTACAAATATGAAGCATAACAGGATCATTCAGACATACACTTCATGCTGGGCGTTAACCTCTTATCAACCGTCACAATTCAACTGAGAATGAAGAAAGCTCACATTTATTTCCCACTATTGCCTTTTGTTGTACAATCCAACCATAAATGATCATATTAGTGGCACTTTCCCATCTTCTAATGGTCAGACCTATTGTCAGCCATACCTAATTCTGCAAATTGCATATTCTTCACATTTGTTCTTCATTCATGGCAGATAATCAACTTTCGCAGTAACATTTATAAGATAGCATTTATGATTCATATGCACAATTTTCTTACACCTTTTAACAACCTTTATCTACACTCTGCAGTCACAGTTTGAGGATACAGAATTACAATGACTTACATAAACATAATTCTATATAATTAAAATCTGGAATACCAATTTGCATGATGCACAGAACAGTGATTATGCTTAAAAAAACGACATTTAGTCAGAAGGCGTAACATTTCTAACATAAACCCACCACATTTCGTTTAACAGCTGCCCCTTCAGTATGGCTTAATGAAGAAATGAGGAGGTAGACAAATCAAATGCACTTTTAATTATTTAGCAACCTGCTGGATGGAGGTTGTTCTCAACATCAAACATACTGAAATTCAGCGCACAGAGAGCAAGGATCCACTGCAGTCAGTCATGAGCAAACGCTCTCCACTCTCCAAGCTGTCTGCCTAACGAATTGCTCATCTGCTCCCTGGAAAGGAGAAGGAAGCGCTTCAGTTTTAATGGATCTTTAATTCTCTGTCCAAAGCACTGCCCATTGCCCGTTCCCAGCAAACATCACACCTTGGCACAGCATGGGTTTGTTTTGAATAGCAACTGCAGATCTTCAGAGTCTGTTACTAAGCAGTCTGTTTTATTTTGCTTTTAATGATCGACTTGAGGCCACAGGAATGGATGCTGTGCTGGAGCAGAGGAGCATCAGGTACCGAAGGTTTTGGAAAGTATTTGTTGCAGCAAAATGGATTTGAATTTTAAACATCAAAGAAAGGCAAAGGAAGTCCAAATCAATGTTATTGTTTTACCAAAACACAAATTGAGACCATTGTAACTGAAATTTCACAAACAACTTTTAAGTTCTGCTTTCTAAATGTATTTGTGCCCCTTATCACATCACAGCCTGGGAAGAACCAGTTTGCTACAGAAGGTCTGGACTCTCAGCTATTGAGAAACAGTGGAGGCGTGGACTCTTGAACATTGAAACATTATGCTTCCTTGAACAGGTTAGGAGAGGTTTTTGAAACAGCTCATTTTCAAGACACCAAAAACATTAAGTCACTGCCAAAAAACAGCTGAATGTTTTTTTAAGTGTTTGTATTTTTAGAAGCAGCAGAAACCTAAATGGAAGTTGACTCAAACACTCTCTCAAAGCAAGTAATGTTGGAACTCTTTCTGTTTATTATTTTAGTGGAAACATTAAAAAATTGAATTCAATTTCTAAACTTTAATTCTGAGAAACAAGGTCTGTGCAGCTGCTAATTACTGGCTCCAATTAGCTCTGTAATTCGTTTATTCTGCTCTGGGGCTTTGATGAGGTGTTTATTTGAGTTGAGCTAAACAGGTAGCTCTAAATTTGGGAATGCATTTAAATGGCTCATTTCACAATGCAGTGTCCACATGAGAAATTCTCCAAAGACCCAGGCTTGACAGCAGATGTATAGTCCAAACAACGTAGGAAGAAAATTCAGCTCCCACTTCATTTTCTCCATAATTCACCTCTGATCATGTCATGAATGCCAAACGTGTTACTACTTCAGTTTGTTAAGAGAAAGTAGGAATGGATTTTTCCAAGAAATGATGTTTGTTGAAAATGAAGCTGACCAGCTTCCCTGTTGTACCTGAAGAAAAGTATTCCCAAATCTGCACAAAATTTCTTACCCTTAATTAGTTTCTTGTTTTGTGTTTTTCTTCAGACAGGTCATAACTTTCTATTTTTATATCAATTCTAAGACTGCTTATTTGGGTTAGCTTTAAATACGTACTGATAAGCTCAACATGGGCTAAATGTAGCCTTTAAAGCTAACTTTGACTCATCTGGCTTTGCTGAAATAATCTGCAGACCTAAACATTTTGCTGTCAGACTCTGATCATTGACTGAACAAAATACATTTGAATTAAAATTCAACTGGTTGAATTAAACGTTTTTATACTAGACCTTTGTCAGGCAACGTTTTCAGCTGTAACAACTTGTAAAGAATCTATTCTAGTTTTTATTTTCTCTTTACTATCACAGGAAAAACCAGAGAGCGGTAATGAAAGATTTAAAACAGGCGCATGTAATTCCTACCACAGGTGTTGATGCTAAAGGAACTGCTTTCAAATTTATGAGTGAAATTATTGACAATAAGCAGCCTTACAGAGTCAAAACTGTCTGCCTTGCGTTCTGCACACAGTGAAGAAGCTAATAGTGTTTTATTCAAACTGAAGGCCGTGGCCTGAACTTTTAAGTACCACAGATCAGCAGATCATCATGCTGACCCAGACATCTTTATTTCAGGCCTTAAGAAAAGGATCATGAAATATGCGTGCGAGTGAAAGCTTATGCCCTCGAGCAGATAACATAAAAAAATATTTTATTTATTCATACACTTTATTTAGAGTGAAGGTATCTCTCTCGTTTGAGAAGAATAAAAACTGAGAACAGAGGAATAACAGCCTTCAGCTGATCTTACACCTTGTGGTGACATTCGGAGGACTTCTGTTTGGAGAGCTAAATGTCCCTGAAGGCTTTAGAAAAGTGGCTCTGATTTGTATTTGACACAAGGTAGTGTTTTCCAAAATAGATTCTGTTTTTGATTTAGTCGTGAATGTCTTCTGAATGAAAATCACTGCAGACTGGTAAACAAGCTTTTCTGTTTCCAAATATATTACAACGTTATTATATTGAAATACCCTCTTGACAGGCGTGACTAAAAGCACGATGTTGAGGCTGTTCACAAGAAGATGCAAGCTGCAGAGAAACCTTAGGTCACTCAGTGTTTATAGTGACATTTTCTGGCAGTCTGCAGCCATCTGTTAGGGCAGCAGCAGCAATGCCTTAGAAGCAAAAGGAACTAGACAACTTAGGAGACAATAATTTGACTCCCCTGGGGCTCAAGTTGGAGGAAGAAATAAAAATGTACTTTTCAGTCAGATGCACCTGGAGAAACTGTGTTGAAATTTAGTACTAATCTTATTCTACATAAAACGCACAGCAAAGCAAAGGGCTGATGCTTTAAACTTTTTCTAAAGTAATTGCTTTTCATAGTGGTGACTAGTAACCAATGTTATAGTAACAATGACTAAAACTATTGATAACAGTCCAAAGGTTTCTGATCAAGTTTGGTGCAGGGACAAAAAGAGCAGATTGAAAAAAAGCAGTCAGTTTTATAAACAGTTTAAAACCACTTCTTTTCTAACTTCCTGTCTCAGCTAGCTGTGGTGCTGCACTGTTAGCATGTCCAGTGTATTGAGTTCCAGTTGTAACTTCTCAAGACTTTTGTAGCACCAGTTGCTGGTTGCCTGACTGTAAACAAAAACAAAAACACAAAATCTACCAAACATTTTTGGTCTGGTTTTTAAAGCGAATATCTTAGTACACTTGAAATAAGACAAAATTAACGTATAAGTAACTTTTTAGCAAGATATAGAAGCTTGTTTTATATCAGCCATTCCTTAAAACTGATAAAGAAAAGACTAGCTGCACTGGCAGGTTATTTCGCTTAAAATACGGGAAAAATGTCTTGTAAGAAGTGAAGTAATCAGTCATATTTACTGTCATAACTAATAAAGTGAAATATGCATTCTGATGAGGCTCATTAGCTGGATGAAAAGAACCTTTAGAAAACTTGGCGGACTTGGCATTGTGGGAATGCGGCTGTTGGAAGCCTTTGTATGCTTTCCTGTCTGTTTTGCAGAACTGCATGACAAGGAGCTGAGGTCAGTAGCTGAAATAGCCTGCTAAGCCATTGCTCTTAGCCAAAAACAACAATCGGTGTCAGCTTCTTTACAGCAACTAGAGACTGCTTAGAATATCCGCACAACACTCACACTACACACTGTTCTTTGACTAGATTTATGATCCTTTTTGTTCAACTGGAAGACCAAAATGAGGTACTACATACGGTCCAGACTACAAGCAGTACACTTTACTTCAATGGCATTAGAGTCATTTGGTAAACAAAAGGTATAACTGAGCATTGGATATGAATAAGCACAAAAATTAACTTGCACTGGTTACCTGTAATATTTCAACAGACTTATCAGAGCCTCTTTAGCAGATGTGTTTTACACAGGCGATTTTTGGGGGGACTGCCATCACTTTATTGGATCTGTCCTTCCACACTGAGGAAAGAGTGGGAGGTCACATATAAATCCCAGATGTAACTGTCACTGGCAGGATGCATTTGTGCTATAGAGTCCATAGAGTGATGAAGTGAGAGCAGAGCAAAAGTTTAGAGGAGTAAAAAGAGTCACCAAGAGGGACAGCGGAGCGAGGAGGGAAGGAATATGCTGCAGTGACCTCCCCTGTCCCTGTAAAGCTGCAGTTTACTTTTGTAATCCCCTGCAGAACAGCTAAGGGGGATATTTCACACTTTGCCTCTCTTGAGGAAAGACAGGTGACAGCTAAAATGATAAATCTGTGACTTTGAAGATCAAATGTTATATAGATGTCCAGACGATCATGCCTGATTCTTGACACAATTTCAGGTGGCTCAGAAATCCTCAAAAATATATGAAAGGCTTTTTCTGAAGCATTAATCACTGATCAGGTGAGTCCAGAATGCAGCAGGAACAGAATACATAAAAGAAAGAAGCTCAGCAGACTTTGCAGTTGTAGTTCTGCATGCCTGCTGGTCTCGTCTCAATCGTTGCTGCATGTCTGTTATTATTCATGCCAGAGAGCAACTCAACACTGAAGGATGACTTAATGAAAATATCCTCCAGCTCGCCTGCAGCTAAAGATGCCAGGTTGGGCTGTTACTCAAACTTAAACTGTGAATGTTAAACGTGCAAAACTTTTCAACTGTCTTTTAAAATTCTTTGCGTTTGGCTTTCAATTAGTAAGATTTTACTGTAATGCTTTACAGTGCTGCTGATAACAGACAGTTTCAGTGAAACTCTTTGACCTTTGATCTTGAGGAAAACAATATTTGCTGCTAGCTGGGTATTAAAATTGTTATTTGTTTTCACCCTGGCAGGAAATGCTCTTCTGCTAAAATTATGTCCTAAAATAAATTAACAAATTTTTCAGGAGGAAAACAAAAACTGACATTAGCATCTAATTCCTTTACCTTAAAACATTTGTGTTAATCTGTAAGATCAGATTCATGATTACTTCTACAAATAAATCAACATGCTGGATTTTTTAAAGATTTGTTTTGTGTGCTGACATGAATGATATTTGAAACAATCCAAATTTTTTAAGCCTAATGTTCTCAAGCCATAGCGATAAATATGTTTTCATTCCTTATATATTTTTCGGTTGAAAATGGTAGAAATCCGTATGCTCTGCATATGGAAATCCTATTATGCTTGTGCTTTTGCTGACGGCCTCTGCAGTCGTCTGTGCAAAGCAAAACCCCCTCAGTGAAAAGTGCATGATGAACTCGCCCCAGTCCATATTTATTCATAAGGGGGAACAGTCCCTTTAAATCTTTATTTTGCCTGGATGATATTCCCTTGGATCCCTCCTCAGATTGCAGGATGAGTGGGAAGTCCTTTGAAGCAGCCCAGTCGCAGCAAATCCATGCTGTGCGCTGCTAGTTCCTGGATTAAGACACGCTCTCAAAGTGAATAATGCACCTATATCAGTGTGTGGTTTGCATTTATTCATCGCTAGCATGCTACGTTGCTCTGTTCATGGTTTCAAAAGTTACCTGAGGTCTCTTAAATTCAGTTGACACTAATGAGTAGTTTTAACTGGGCTGTTTTTTTTTTCTAGAAAGTGTGTGTTGGTTTAAAAGTAAGTGTTTCCTGGCTTCAGGGTTAAAGGTCAGATGGAAATACAAGCGTGCAGTAAGACTCCTGCTTTTGTAAATCCTTTCCTTTCTCTTTCATCTTGCCCTTTTATTTAGTAACTGACCCACAGAAACCTCATGAAGCCATCATCTCGTTTTGTCTGAGTCAGAGCGGCTGCAGCGGAGTCTTTGGAAATCCCTCTGCTTATTCTTTATGCTACGGAAGCTCAACATGAAAAAATATTTCATTTTTTGGAGAAATCGTTTTGAGATATTCATGCTGACATTAATTCTGCTTTCTTCCACACCAAGGTCCTTTCACAAGTAAATCTTATACTCCTCTCCAAAATAAAGTATCTGTTAAAAATGGTTTTGTTTTTCAAAAGCGGATTTAAAACTAATTCAGTAATTTGTTGAGCCCCCAATCGCTTTTAGAACTGATATGGTAAATAAAATTTGTACAGCCAGCCATCCAGTCAGCAGACTAGAGTCCATCTGTGCATAATTTGACCTCAATATAAATCCAGCTGTTCAGTAAAAACCAGCTGGAACAAAGAACAAACATGACAAAGACACAAGGAACAGGGCAGACAGGTCAGGAACAAAGTTATGGAGAACTTTAAATCAGGGTTGGGTTATAAAACTCAAACTTACTGAGTTCTGCTCACCCATCCAGTCCACATGTGTTTTATGAGCTTTGAGAAAGCATTCGATGCTGCACCGCAATGGATCCTTTGTGGAGCCGGGGCCCTTTGGTACAGGCTGTTGGTCCCCTGGATGACAGGTGGCAGAGCTTGATCCGACTTCCAGGAAAGTTGAACTTCTGTCCAGTGAGAGTTGGAATCTGCCAAAGTTGACCTTTGCCATTGATTCTGTTCATAACCTTCATGGACAAATCTTCTAGTCACAGCCAAGCTGTTGAGAGGATCTATTGTAGCAGTTTGTCATTGGTAAAAGACCACAAAATGTTTCTCCCTCTAGTTCTAGACTCGCACGTTCTTTTTACCCATAATGCCCTGCACTATCGTTTGCTTTCTGCTTTTTGAGTGGATTCTGGTTCGCTGGCAACCACATACACTTTAAACTGCAGCTGAATTTATTTTAGTTGAACCGAGGCAGAGGTTTGTAGGTCTGGATCAGAGCTCGATTCATTCACACCTCCCCAAACGAACCGGACCTTCTAGACAAACAAACTAGAGTTTGATTAAAGCGATCTAAGCAGGGCTAGTGTGAATAGACCCATAGATTGCTATGGAAGCAATTTATCATTTGACATTTGAAAGATATACACTGTTTACCTCCTACTTTACAATTGAACACCATTGTATGTTGGTCTATCTCATAATATTCCTCAAAAACACATAATGTTTGTGGTTATAATGTGACAGCTAAGTGTCTTTTTTACTGCTTGAATAAATGACAATATCAAGAGGGTTCTTTCCATGAATCTTTCTGATTTATTCAGAACTGGCTGCTCAGCACTGGTGTCTGATAAATCCCTCTCTCCTCCACTCCAGCACCAGATCCAACTTTGAGGAGCTTCTCCAGTCCCTCTGCGCTCTTAAGGCGTGCAAAAATAAAAGGTCACACTTCTTTTACACCTGAAATTCTCCATGAATTGAATAATCTCCACCTCTAACACTTTAACAAGGATCTGCAGAGAGACACACACGTGATAATGATAAAGATAATGCCTTTCTGAAGTACAAAACCCAATCTAACTGTTCCCTTCGGTGATCCAGACACAATTTGGGACCCGTATGTATTAAAAATGAAAAATGGACCCCGGACTGCATAATGACTCCATACAGGGGGAAAAAAAGGAACCACATTGGTTCTGGATGTGTTGAAGGATGACTACAGTCAGTATCTAGATAATTATTGAAATAGTAGCACCAATACAGGAGAAAAGCAAACATTAATCAATCGGTCTGTCATTAACTCTTATCTGCGTCTCATTATTCATGCTCATATGCTCTTGTGCTGATCTCTTAGAGCTTTCCTTTTGGAAAGTCTGTATTCTAGCACAAGTGCACATGTCCATGCAGCTTCATATAAGGGCTGTCCATGAAGTGCTCAGGCTGCGTGACTCACCATATTCTGTGGTTATTACTCCGTTCTCTGCAGTGAGCCCGTCTTTACCACACTGGAGAAATGAGATTTAGACAGCAGAGAGCTCCAGGGTCAGACTCTGTCAAACCCTAAGTGACTGCACAACTGAGAAAAGAATGGCTGCAAGAGGAAATCAGTTTCTAGTTACACTCACTTAAACAAAATAAAGAACCTAAAAGCTCCTGATGCATGAACAAGTTGACAATCAAAAACGCAAAGAACTCTGGGATTGATTGCTATTACTTCACATCACAATCTATTCGGTTGGTCTTCAAGCCATGACCTGCATGAAAAGAACAGAAATTATGGTATAAATTTTTAATTTCTAATCATCTAGAAGGAGACAAGACAACTTAGTGACGGATATTAAGCAAACGGCTCAGGTTTTATGTAACGGTCCTTTATGACTGAACGTATTTCAGCCAACTTTCTATCTTCTCTCTTCGGTAGCAGGAACATTTTGTGGTTTCTTAGGTAAAGGGAGAAAAACATCTGAAGGGGTGATTCCACTTTGATGTAAAGTTGGCAGATCTGTCATTCTTTCTCTTTTTAAGCTGATTCTTGGGGTTATGCAGCCTGAAACCCATCTGATCTACCCCAAGATACGGCTCTTATTTCTCCCTACTGCAGCATATCAAACTTGCTGAGTTTTCTGATATCTCATTGAAACACCTTGATGTTTCTGATCTCCCAACACCTTTGCTGCAGCTGTATGCATTTTTTCCCCACTGCACACCTCGGCAGGTCAACTAAAAAAGAAAAAGGATGAAAAGGAGATATGAATAAAATCTTTTTATTTTCCTTTGTGACAATTCTTATTTTATCCTAACATACATCTCTTCATTTAAAATTGTGTATTTGTTACATTTATATAGAATAATGAGGGAAGGGATGTTAAATCATTTCATTTGATTTGGACAGGTCAAACCAATATGGACCATCTTTAGCCACTATGTTAATAATTACATCTGTAGAATGTTTTTCATAAATTGAACTGGTAAAAGGTAGGGATTTTTTCTTTTCTTACTTTTTTGAAAGGAAGATGCGTTTGTTAAAGCGTTTATTCTACAAAGAGCCTGTGATTTTTACATTTGTGAAGGTCAGGTTTTCTTGGCTGTTACAGAGCACTAATATTCTTTTTGGGAACAAATTAGGCAGACATATCTTGCCCAAGGTACTGATTTTAATAAGCATCATCCTTTAATTTTAAATTTTTAAAAAAAACCACAGCAAATGAAAAATAATTGGTGTACAAACCCAAGGTTTTGTTTTCAATTTAAAAGTTTGTTCCTTGCAGACTTCCTGGGAAAACTAAATAAATTGGTCCGTCACACAGTAAAATTTAGACAAATATCTGGTAATTAATGGGATATAAAACATTTATTTCCACTTGTTTTTGTAGGAGTATTTTGATAGATTAGATGAGTTTCCTCCTTCACTTATTGAGTACAGAAAGATTTTAAGTGCAGCAGACAGAATAATTTGCCTTTAATTTCACTTTAACAATAATAAAATGAGTAATTCCCTCCCCCCGGCTCAGTACAGGTGGCTGATGCGGATTTATTTATCTTTAATAAGAGCAAAATTGTTAGAAATTAAAACATCATTACAATGGAAAATGTTAGAATCACAAAGTATTTGTCTTTAATAACTTTTGTATTGTAAATGAGCCCACATCGCTCCAGAGGTTATTCCTGCATCTTAATCTGTAGTTTATAAATTCAATTTGGTTAAATACAGTGAACATTTTCATAACCCAACTCTTGTTCTCATTATTTAAACCCGCTTCCCTTTTTTCCTATTCAAAAAATGTATTTGCACCTCCATTTCCACTAAAAATAATACTCCTTTATTTGCTCAGTTAAAATATCACATTCTGTGTTTGTTGTTGAGCAAGTAAAGCGATAAATCACAATATAATATGTTGTGATAACCAAATATATTCTGGCAAAATGTTTGGACACTCTTGATTTAGGTCAGTGAGTTTATTTCAAAAAGCGACGTGTTAATTAGGAAACAAACCCAAGAATGGATTTTAGCTTTTTAAAACTCTGCAGTCCAGGAACAACAACCCGTTAACACCTGGCTGTTTGGTCCTGGGAGTTTTCTCCAAATTAAAATCAAGTAATAACAACTCACTTCTACATTCTGCAACTTCGAAAGTTGCTGAGACATTAGATTTCATGAACAACAGATGCTTGGTCAACCCTTTAGTGTTCAGGCCCTATATTCATCAGACCTCTCACTAATAAGACCCCCACCCTGCAAATGGACCCACCGCTACAGTCTGAACCAACTCCAGAACCGGGTCTCTGTGGACGGCAGAGCTGGCAGAACCCAGATGAACGTAAATTAAAATGCCCTGCAAGGTGTTGAGAAGAAATATACAGAATCAAGTGAGCATGGGTTTGTTTTGGGTCATTGATAGCCGGGGGCTACAGATGGATGTCTGCTTGACCTGCACTTCCAGGATCAGTCAGCCATTGCTGTGCAGAGGCTGCTGTAATGACTTGTTGGTAATTCCCAGTTGCAGTCTCCATCTGCTCACTAAAAGAATCCAATATGCATAATGAATTAAATTGTTTTAACTTGTGTAGGAAATATGCATGCAAACTGTAGTCTCAGTACCACCAGGCCTGGACCTGCAGAAGTTGGTTGCATGTAGTGAGGAAGATGAAGATAAACATTCCTCAAGAACATTCAAGAACCTTCCACCTCATGAGAAGAGTAACAGCACATGGATTCATCTGAAATCTGGAAAAATATTAATTTCCAGCATTTCTCTGGACTGGAATGGAAAATAGAGAAATGAACAATGTTTGAATTTTTAGACCAGTCATTGTGCCGCTGTCTAAAGGTTACAGACCATCCATTCATGCGTCCATGCAGTTAGAGATAAATCCATTTGTCCAACCCAACTAAATTGTCTGTCCATTCCTGGTTGTTGCCAGATAATTTAAAGTCTGAGTATAATAGAAATATTTTCTAAAAATGGATTGAAAATCGACTGATAACGGATCGAATCTGCTAAAGGTTTAGTATAGTCTATATAAACTAGTTGATATTCTATTGATTATCACAATTTTGAAATTGTGATGTTTCCATTAAATAAAAAAAGCTGTTAAAATCACATGTGAATAAGTTTGTACACACAGTAAGTCATTGAAGACATGCAGGATGTTTCCACCAACTCTACAGTAACAGAAAGTGTCAAGGTGGTAAAATGAGAATAAACAGAAACGTCAAACCTTTGACTCTAACCAATAAACAATCATCATGCAGCATCATCGTCATTCTTCGCCTACTTCCTGTTGTCGTCTTCATCTTTTCCACCACTAGTAACATCTAGTTGTTGGTCACATGACTCGAGTGATGTGAAAAATAAACCATTACCTTTGCAGTTTGCGAAATAAACTAATCCTAGATTTTATGGTTGTTGTTTTTTTCAGTAGTTACTGAGAAAATGTTTGGTTTTGATTGTTTATTGGTTAGAGTCGAAGTTTTGAGGTTTCTGTTTACCACCTTCATACTTTCTGTTACCGTAGAGTTGGTGGAAACATCGTGTCACTAGTATCCTACCTTTAATGAAACTTAGGTTAGATTTTGATGTTACAGCAAAACGCTGCCCATGATCTGTTGTTTTGAGAGGAAGTTTGAACGTCTTTGGATATCAGTGTCATTAAGACAATGAGTTACAATGAGGGTTACAGCAGCATGTTCTTTCTTTGGTTATTTGGTCCATTAAAATTTTTTATTAATTAGATTGATGCAGCATGATGGATAACAGGAAGTACACTGGGTTGTTAAATGCTAAATGAGCATAAAGGAGGACAATAAAACAACAATAATGGGCAATAAAAGTTGAAGCAAATCATTATTTAGGGACATAAATGTTTATAAGCAAAAATTTGAATAATAAAGTTTTTTTTTTCTCCGAAGAGTTTTTGCAGCTCAAGTGGCTTTTATTTTTGTGACAGTATGGCAGACAGGAAAGCGGGTGAGGAGAGAGGGGAAGACATGCGGCAAATGTCGTTGGGACCGGGAGTCGAACCCGCGACGTCCGCGTCGAGGACTGGGGTCTCCAAATGTGGGACGTGCTAATCCCTGCACCACAACAACACGCCCTGAATAATCAAGTATAAACTCCTCATCATTTTTAGACGTGCTTTGGATTTAGTTTCTTTATGTTCCCAGTGTTTCAGCCTGCATCACTAATTTTGAGCTGATTCCTTAAAATTCTAATTTTTAACTACTTTGGTTTTTCCTGCCACCTATATTTTAAAATTTATCGTTTCTTCTCCTGAGGTAATTAACATTTTCAATCAGTTTAGACCCAAAATCTTAAGTCTTTTCCAAGAAAACCAAAGATAAAGAGTGGGCCAAGTGCAGATCCAGAATTTATCCAAAAAAAAAAAGATTAGTTCTTCAGTCAAATTGTTTCTTCATAAAACTGAACATTATATATTTTGTCTCAATTTTTTAAGTCTTGGAACTCCAGCATTAGAACATGCCTGTGCAGAATTACAAAACATCTGTTTCCATGTTAGCCAAAAAAACAAAAACAAAACAGGAACAAAGTCATTGAACACATACAGTTCTTGGAAAAACCCTTGTGTTTAATTAGCTTAATCGAGACCCCAGAACAGGAAGTGAGAGAAAACGGGTTGACATGAGCGGAATCACCAGAGTAAACTACAAAACTCCATTTGCTAAAGTGAGACTGTGCTTGGAAAAAACAGGTCACAGAAAAGGAAGCAGCAGAAGAAATGGCAGGAAATCATAACATATAAAATTAATTAGATCATCTGAAACATTCATGTCTAAGAGCAGATCTGTGAAGTGGTAAATGTGTTTTCAGAATACTGAGATATCGCTGAGATTTTATTTTGATGTCTCCACTTTTAATTAGTCAAAACCAAAAGAAGATTCCCATCCTTGGTTTCCTCCTCTGTTTTCTCTTTGGTCCAATGTCTGGTTTTTGAACATTCATGGCTAGGCTTTCAGGTGAATGAATTCTGTTTCAAGTGTGGCAAAACAATTAAATCCCAAGCTGCCTGGCTAATTCTTCTTCTTTTCTTGAAGTCGTTTACTCAGGTGGTGAAAGCTCCAGGTGATCGGTCCGACTCAAAGCACGGTGTGTGCACGACAGAAACTGGATTCGGAGCTGATTAAACACAACTCTGCAGCGACCTGGTTCTGGAACGCAAAAGCATTGAGAGCTGAAATAAAAATGAAGCCGATCAGAATCAGTCCCCAATCCTGTCTCACGAGGATGTATTCCTTTTGTGGTGTAACCGAGGAGACCGAGACACGTCATCGAATGATGGAATGCAATTTCACAACCAAGCTTATCCTTATGCGCCATTATCCGTCAATGAAATGCTCCGCTCTAATTTGGAGAGCTAAATGCAGCCCTGCGGAGCTACATATCTACCAGTCGAGTCAAATTGGGTCAGAGCCATTCCCAAAGCACTCTGAACAGATTTATCAAGAAGTGTTTTGAAAAGAAACAACAGCCAAAAGTGATTAGAGAACCAGAAAGAAATATGGCGGATAACAAAGGAAAAAATAAACAAGCTAATGTTTTTTTAATGGATTTAACATCACAGAATGTGCAGATCAGAAACAATTTTTTAATCGTTCAAACCATGCAAACGGTTTCACTTTAATTTAGTTTTCTGCAGATATCTCTGTTGCACAATTAAGCACGAGCCACATGAAATAAACTAACTGTCACATTAGCAGCTGAATGTGCTAGTGCCCCCTGTAAGTTTCAAGACCTTCCAAATCTTTTTATGATGCCACATTTTTTGTTCCTGACATCTAAAAGAATAGATTATTTTTGCCAAAGTTGGCTATTTTATTAATGTTTGCCTAAATTGTTTATGTGCAGGGTATTCTAAAGTTGTGCCATTGCTAAATAGCTTCTATTTTTTTTTTTAAACATGAGAGCGTAAGTTTCAACCAGGGTAAAACTTTACCCCAGAAAACGTCCCTAAAACCTTGTTCTGGGTGTTTATAGAGTGAGAATAATCTCACATCATTTTCTGCCTATATTCATTTGGGATCGTCCATCCAGACAGTTTCTAACTCTGTACTTCAGTTTTTCAGGTCAAGAGACTCTTTATGCAGTCTACAAATTCTCAACTTACATGTCCTATTTGAATTTAGTCATACGGTGCACTTTATTTTTAAACCTTCTTTTTAAACTTCTGTGGGGAGCAGAGAGCGCATGGAGGGGCGGGGCAAAGGATGGACTTGCTTTTCACAATAAAAATAATCAACAAACACTCAATGTAATTTTGACAGTAAAGAGCAAAAATGTGCCATGGGTGACCTGGAAGAACAATCCCAATAGAACGTCTTGCTTTGGCCACACTGGAAAAGTGACCATTAATAATCGGCGGCTCGTTGCCGCGGAACTTAAGGTTTTTTGCGAGGCAGGGTGACCCAGTTGGCAACAACAGCAATGCAGAATCTTTTTTTCTGTCAAACTCATTTCCTGGAAAAGGACAGCTTCTACCTGCTTGGTAATTATTTCTCTTTCTGGACAGGCAAACAGCAAAATGCAAAGAGAGACAACATGTGATGTTCCCGACCAGCATGACTGGACAAGTTGACATGAGGAAAAACAATTATTATTCTTCCGTTTAGTTTCATTTTTCAGGTTTATGAAACTTTAAACCATTGTCGTGTATAATTTAGTAATAAATATTTTTGTAAAAAAAAAATTTGTTCATTGTTTTATAGATATTTTTAAAATGGGAGACATGGAGGTGAGGGGAAGTGATGTCACATTTTTAGCCTTTCTGGTAACAAGTATTAACAAATATGCATAAAAATACATATGTATGTATATATATATGTAAATATATATTAAAGCAGCTTATGTGAATGCTATTTTTACATTGTTAATACGCCAAAAATTTGTGGCCATTTCCAGATGCCCGAAAAGAGAATAGTGGTCATTTTTGGACCATTTCCAAAAATATGTAGAGTTTAGAAGCTTCTACTGTTTTTATTTTTTAAAATAAAATTTGCAAAAGTGCAACTTTTACTTCAAAAACAACAGTAAGTGTCCGTGGCTCCCGGTGGGAACTGGCCTGAGCTGTGTGAGACAGATATGACAGCAGGTCATCCTTTACGTTTTCCTGCTTGAGTGACAGAATGACACTGTTATTACCAGGTAGTATTTGCCCGTGTCAATACGACACGTGGGTGATTTTCAGCGCAGTGGGACTTCAGGAGAGTGGTGGAGACACCCGCTGCAGAAGAGAAGAAAGATTGATGGCTTGGAGCTCTCCAGGGAGCGGACATGCAAACGCTGCAGGATGCTGCAAACACAACTTCAGCTAAAGTACAGCCTTTGGAGCATTTGTCAAGGTCACAGAACTTATTGATGCGGATGCTACCCATTTATTTGAGGTACCTGGCAGTCACTTTGAATGTCAGGTGTAGATCTTTCATCTATCTGAATTCAATATTATTTTGCTGCTGTTTAAGCTCCTAATACTCCAGCAACTATTGAGATTTAAGTAAAATAAAAGTTGGTTTGTCTTCTATATTTGATGCACCAATTTTGGGAATCAAAGTTCTGTTGGAAACGTTATCAGCCGTAAATATCTTATCTGAGGTAGATGACACACTGGGTGAGTTCAGTTGGTATAAACAGGGTTGAAAGGTACATTTTCACTGTTTTTGATAACGTGAGTGTAAAATATAACTCTGTTTTGGGCTGCATGATACAAAACCACATGATGGAGATGTAACCTTTAAATATTGTCAGTTGTGATGAATTGTTTGCTTCTCTCCTTTTTAATTATTAACTTCCCAACACTTTTGAGTTGATACAGATAAAACCTTTTTCATCAAAATACTAATGGAATATATTTCAAGTCTGAACATTAGAAAAAATGAACAAAATCTCATGTAAATCAGGAAGACTTTAGTATTATTTAATGTCGAAATGAACGAAATGAGCATTTTAATTTTATATGCATGTTCATACCTTATGTTTCTCAGTTTTATTGAACAGTAGGTCACTGTCTTGATTTTGCGTTTTTGCTTCAGTGATCGGTGAGGTTTCAATCAGCTGGAAGATAATAACGCCTCTGAACGCTAAGTAGTTGTGAGTATCTGGATCTGATGGCAGCCTCTGTTCTTATTTCCAGTTTTCATGAAGGCTGAAGAAGCTAATGTTCTGTGGCTCTGACTCTTCTGCCCAAAAGGTAGGACTCAGAGAAAACATTCTTATGCTACACATTTCTGCACAGCAGCGATGGCAGCTGCCAGTCATTGAGCCTCCGTGGAACAACAAGCTTAGTGTGGCTTCTTCCAAGTCATTACCAGTGAAATTCATCCACATCAAATCTTGTCTGCTTGATTCTTCTTGCTAAATATTAAGGCGTCTAGCGTGAAAGAGCAGACTATTCATGCTATGCTATTTTTTGTAAGATAGAGTTTTGTGCAACATAAATGGAGTTAAATTGCAATTTTTGTGTAAAACAATCACAAATGTCAATTTATTCCACCACAACCTTTTGTGATTTCTAATTATAAAGAGGCGTAAAATTGTAAAGTGCAAGTAGAAATAACACATGATCTTCAATGGTTACAACAAATGAATTTGTATTCTATCAATAGTTTCTTGAACAATATTTAACACTAAATGCAGCAAGATGTTTAGGGTCTCTGCGTCACTTTACCTACAAACCATGAAGCACAAGAAACAAACTTCCTTCAATGCACCTTTCATTTATAGACAGAATTACGGTGTTAGCTGGAAGTCATCTCCAAAAATACACAGCTATTCTCTCCTTTCTTTCTCAGCAAGAGATAATTGCTGATCCAACAGAGTGTCATATTTTTATTTTTTTACATCTGAAGGATATTCAGGTACAACCTGTCCCACATTTTAAAATGCTTCCACACGCAGCGGTGACAGCCCCGCCCACCCGTGACACCAATTACCTGCAATGTGGAAAGAACAAGCCTATAAGCTAAACTTAGCAGGCCAAGGGGCTGCCACATTTTCAATTAAGAGAGAAAGACAAAAGCAAAGACTTGAGAAACTGAAAAAAGAGAAAATACATGAGGGGGAGGAACATGTCAAATGTAGTGCAGGTAAAAAGCAGAAACTCTGAGAGCCAAGGGTGAAATGTTTTTTAGAAACAATAATGCCAAGTGAAAAATAAATATATTTTTCATCGTTAGTCATATTTTTACTCCCATCTTTGATCTCATTCAAAGGTAACCAATGCTTCCACCACTCGGCTGCGAGGATAGATTTTATTTTCTTGCGAGGACAAAGATGTTGTCTGTCAGATGAAGTTCATTTTATTCATGGAGGAAAAAAAATCAAGAAAGCATCATCTGGTTTGGATTAGATAGCTCATGAGTGGTGATTATATTTTTTTGAAAACTTGAGCTTTACAAGGCTGCTTCAAACCAGAGAGTTTGAACTGAGAGGAGACGGTTGTCATGGAGGGTTTTATGAGGACATGGCAATTGCTGTAAACACAACAAATTTAGCTGTTTAGTGCAGAAAAAACAAAAACAATGCCTTTCCAAGATATTTATTCACTGTTTTGTCATGATACAAGCTCAAACAGAGTATTTTATTGGGACTTTTGAAACACTATGAACGCATGAATGTATGAATGCAGATGATATTCCACTGTTTAATTATATTGAACAATAAGACATAAAACTTTTGGCAGAACATGTTAAATTCAAATTCAACTCAAAAATGCCATTTATTCAATTCATCCTGAATTGAAATTAAGTAATGCTGAAACTCAACTGTCTTCAAAAGGTCATTGTGGAGAGTGATGCTGTGGATCAGAACAATCTCCTGTAGCAGTCAGTCTTCCAGCTAATCTGAAGAACACTCTGACTGAAGTCTGTTGCTGTATTACTGTCCCTGTTAGCATGACATGCTAACAGTTACATCTCTGTCCAGCAGGGAAGATATTCCTCAGTAACCACACCATTAGTTGTTAGCAACTTCTGCTAATCCGCCTCTTTTGTTTTTGCTACTCCTCCTTAAATCTCTGTGTGCATGGTTCTTAAGTCCAGCTCCCAGTTGTGAAACCTTGTTGCCACGGTTGCACATCATAACAACTGTACAAGAGTAAAAACGTAAGAGCAAAAACGATTCCAGCTGCACAGCATCTAAATCCAGAGGGAACATGTGTCCAGACATGAAATACTTCAACCAAATAATCATGAGCAAAAGAAGAAAACAAAACAAACATCAGGGAGAACTCCAACATGAGTGGTACGGTTCTGAACTCTGCTCACAGTGCAGCTTGTTTGTTTTTGAATATGCACAAAACATAGCATGAAGCAAAATGTCAAAACTTTTGTTTTGTCTGTTACCACTTTATTACCTCTCTAATTCATTCATATAACAACTAAACCCATATTTCACCATTAACCTGATCGTACATCAACGTAGCATCTATTTAATTTTAGCTACCGGTACGTTATTTCTTTAAATTTCACTAACAAAAACCCCAACAATAATTAAGTAATATGTTTATATGATTATGATCATTGTCTAAGTTCATGTCATAAACTTGAGAAAAGAAGAAGTTGTGCTTTATGTTGTGACTGAACTTATCTGATAAATTTTGATTGGCGAACTTTGAACCTGAATCATTTCAGTTTTAATTACTGTGTCTAAACTCAGAACTTTGTGTGAACCTCTTGTTTACTCATAACATACAGAACGCCTCTTCCAGAAAAAAGAAGAATAAATCGCTATAAACACATAAGAGTGCCCAGATAAATCACCAGTTATGTGTTTCTGTCCTTGATATTAAAGGAGATTTTACTGGCCATTATACTGTGGATGACTTTCTGATGTTGGGGGGGTTTAAATGCACAGAGCTGTGGGTTGGTCATTTGTAACGGCCAGTAATTGCAAGGTTTGTGCTGTGATAACATCAATTTATCACTTTGTGTGAGCTGTCACACAGGGAGTCTGTGTTTGTTTTTCATAAACAGAAAATATCTACACCCCTAATGAGAGAATGCAACCTTTGGCTTTTCATGGGGGAAGAGAAAAGCCAAAGTGGTCTCGCCGTCAGAATTGAGCTGAACTAAATTCACCAGTGGATGTCTTCATTTGGGTTCCAGTGAAACGACATGCTGAAGGCAGTATTAAATCACTAACCAAACACCAAATGCAACACCTCCAACATCCTAAGTCAATGTATTGAAAACTATGCAGCAGGAACATTAAATCACTGATCACAAGGAACACAGTCCCAGGTGATGCAGAAAACATCCACAAAGCTCACACTTTGCCATTATTAGAGGGTGATGGGTCCCTGCAGGGCGATATGACAGAGCGCTGACTCGTCTACATGCTGACTAACTGTTCCTGCGTTGCTCACTATATCCTCTGGGCACACGTGTTTCATTCCATTGAAAAAAACAACTAAAACTAATCTGGACATTATGTTGCTTGTTATGTAATTTGCTGCTGTGTCACTGTGATTATTATTACATTATATAAACAAGATGGACATTTTTGGTATGTGAATTGAAACAGGAAGCAGCTTTTAAGGACTCATACAACCTTTATTTCTATTCTACAAGTTTAGATAAAGGGAAAAACAAATGGTGACAGATTCCAAACATGAGAGGTTATTGTTATTAACTCATCACTTTTGCTGTATTTCTGTCAATCGTTCTTCTAGAAACACAGTTTGATGTTTAAAAAAAAATAATCAGCTTGCAGCATTAAAATTTGAACTTGCTCTAATCTTTCGGTTAAAGCTGGAATATTGGGAGTCTGACAGATGATGTTTAGGCATCAACAAAGTAACTCCCAGATTGCTGCTAATGTAAAACTTGGCTCACAGTGGAAGGTGATGCATCTGTCAGGTCTTGTTCCTGGTGCTTGTTTGGATTGTTTCCTATTTCTTAAAGGAATTATTAAATCATTTTAGTTACAGACTTGTAAAAATCTAAGGCAGCATAGTTTAAAATACTTTTATCACCTGTAGCACCAAACGTGGCAGCTGTCTTCCTATTTTCTAAAAACATTAAAGCTAAGTTTCTTACTCAAGACAAAAGGAAATAACACTAACTCCTAATTTAGTTTAGTAATAACATTTAAGTAATAAAATCTAGGTTACTAAGGCCGAACCTCTGTTGGTGTATCTGGTACTTACGTTACCTGCCACTGCAGGTAAACTATTCAGTCTTTTTGCTTCTCAGTCTAATAGCGACTCAAATGGGAGATATTCATTTGGTTTTAATTGCGTTTCTTATTCAATTGAGATTTTTGTTTTCTGACTTTAGTGGAATATTAAAAGTTTGTTACACATTTGTAATAGAAACACAGCACATTCTCTATACATCTTTCATTGAGTATATGTACATATATTGGATTAAATGTATGTGGTTTGTCCTCGTCGTCCATTCCATTTCAAAGTTGATGGATAATTTTTTTCTAGGTTTTGCATTATTGGAGCAGCACATATTTTCTGAACTTTTTTGAAGAATTGATGATGTTTAACTTAACAGCTTTCCAAAATAGGAAAGCCTTAAAGTCTCTCGTCTCTTCAGTCTATAATATAAATTTAGAGATAAGCTCAGGAGAACAGGAAATGGAAATTTGTGTGTATGAAATGTCATGAAATTCAATTAACTACAAAGCTGGAAGTGAGGGCTCTGCATGCCTAGGTTTCCCTTTTTAACATATCATCATAATCTCAAAGCTGTGGGAAAACATTTCCACTTGGCATAGGGGGGCAAATTCCCACAGCCACTGATGCACATACACAAACAGACACACATGAAAGCCCCCGATGTTTATGGATGATACAACCTCGGCGTGATTGAGCCATGTGTAAGAGAGAGAGAGAGGATTTTTGAAAACCTCTATGGTGCCGGTTTAGCATGGGATGATTCTGTTGGGAGAATTGCATTTTGAGTGGAAGACTAACGCTTTTTTTTTCTAGTGGGTCACAAATGGAGGAGAGGGGAGACCAGAGAGGCGCCGATGTCCTGATTGGCCTCAGTCGTTGCAGCTGATTGTTGGGCGACATGTTGGGAGGTCAGGGGAGACACGGTACCTCCACTTCACTTGCCGTTCATCTGCCTGAAATCCATTCAGCCTCTCATATCAGCAAAATTCAATAGAAAAGCTTTAGGGTTGCAGTTTTTTGCTTGAATCATGTCACTTTTGACAACAAAGAACTAGAATTCAGCGTATCTAATTTGGAGTTCATGTGATCGACCAGTAAAAAAAGGGCATAAATGTGAAGTGGAAGGAAAATAATATAATTTTTATCTTTTGAACTATTAATGAGAAGATGTTTTGTTTCAGGTGAGCTAAGCAGGGACAGTTGTACTTTAAGACTGGAGTTGTTGACCCCTGATTTGACCTTTACAGTGAGAACAAACATGCTATATGCCACCAGAAACTGGAAACTTACAATGTCCAAACACATCACCTCACTTGGTGAAACATGGTGGTGTTGTCATGCTACCACCATATTTCAGCTTTGCCGGGTCGATTAATTGAGTTAAATGCTAATATGTTTTATGTAAAAACTTCAGAATTTTACAGAAATTTTGCCTTCAGTACAACAGTGACCCTGATAATAAAGTCAAACCTCATCTTTTTGTAATCTTTTCATTCTGGATCGCAACAATGCAGAGCTAGTAAGTAATAAATTTCAGTGGAGTGAATACATTTGCACGACTATGTATTCACTCCACTGAATACATAGTCGTATTCAGTGGAAGTTTTGTGGCAAGTTTTGTGGCAAAACTTCTTTTGCCACAAACGCAAAAGAAGTTTTAATTTGTGGCATTACAGCCGTGTAGTTTTAAATGTCCTGTCAATAACAAGAGAAGCAGTAAAGGAGAAATCTACTAAGCATTGCAACCTCAGTAACTGCCTCAGAGCATCTCCCATTTTAGCCATTATGTCGTAACTCGTGTAATGATTGGCTAATTTTACAGAGCGAGGTGCTTGCATGCATCAAGGAATGCAATCAAAGAGCAACTGGTAGCAAAACAGAGTTAGTACAGACAGTGGCCTTGATAGTGTCCAGAGAGGATACAGCAGCCAAGGCAGAACACAGAACATCCAGTCACTGTGCAGAACCACAGCGAGAGCCTCACCCACCTTTATCTCCATAATTAATAACTGAGACGTGCTCTGTGAGTTCGTCTTGGCTGTGCCCATCAAACTCTGCTGGAAGTTCGGAGAACAGTAGCAAGGAGGGTAATTTGGAAATGAATAACAATCACTAGGTGAGAGATTTTTATGTTTAAAAAGCGCGTTCCACTGAAGTGCAAATGTGCGGCTTGATTATACTTTATGTGAGCGCCTTGATACAAAATTTGCATATTTGTTTTTTTAGTTCATTAAGATTCGCAGATCCTAATTACAAGGGAGGCAGCGCTTGTAAACAAAAGTCACATGGAGCGCACGAGGATTTCGCTCATTAAGCACCAACGCGTAATAAGGTGTGTGCAAACAGAGACGGAGCAAATCCAATTCATACTGATTACCGAGGAGAAAATTCTAGCCTTTAATTACCTTCTCAGTAGTACTGGTATATGACATAAATATTTGTTTTATTTGAAGCTGGTCCAATTAAAACCTAAACAGATTCTAATGACGTGTACATACAGTATATATACTCCTGATCTGGCTTTAATTGTGTAGAAACATTGGCTGATCTTTTAGGAATGAATGAGACAACGTGACAACAGTATGACTCAAATGTTTTCTTGGCTTCCTGTTGACTTGGTTACAGTGTTTCGGCTGGAAAAAAATGCAAAGGTTTGATGACGGACTCCAGAATGAAAATATTTAGAAACACAATGTCAATCATGCTTGTGAAAATGCAAAACAATATTTGGTGCCCAGATTACATTCACCAGATCATGTCTGCACCTCACTCCAAGTGGAGGGTTATGAAAAAACATGCCTCACAAATTGTCACTACCCCCTACTGGCCTGGCATCTACACTACATCGGTTCCGGTACAAATTAAAGCTACAAATTTTTAATCCATTGAGTTTTTCATTTGTTGTTTCATGGATACTTTTCACTTTTTTTTTCTGACTGAATGGTCTACATCACTGACAGCAGCAGATAGATGTGACCTTTTGTCTCTCTGTTTGTGTCATATTCTGATGTTTCGTAAGGAGACCTTATTGCAAAATGAAAATCTGTTACGTTACACATAAAGAATTAAAGTATGTTGTGAATGTAGTGAAGACTTTTACCTACTTATTTACCATTTATGGGTTATTAGATGTCACTGACAACAAATTGTACCTTAGACTTAGTGGATACTTTCTAGATATTTCTTCAAACTTTTTTTTTCTATATTCAAAAGAAAAAGCCAGCAGGTCTTACTGTTAATTTATAAACTAAAATGTCTTCTTTTCTTGTAGAATGAAAATCCTCACCAGAAACTATATGTTCACAAATTCAAAGCCACTGATTTATGACATGACTGTGAACACGTGAGCCTGCACTGCAAAAATATAAAATCTGACAAAGTATTTGGTCTAGTTTCTAGTGCAAATCACTTGAAAAAAGGCAAAACTAACTTACAAGTAGAATTTTATCAAGAAAAGTTACAATATCCTGTTCCACTGGCAGATTATTTCACTTAAAACATTTTCCCCATGTTATAAGTGAAATAATCTGTCAGTGGTACTGGGACTTTTCCATCAATATCAAGGAATTACTAACTTAAAACAAGCTCCTATATCATGCTGAAAAGTTTTGCCGTATTTCAAGTGTACAAAGATATTTGCACTGGAAATTAATCCGGAAAAACTATGTAAGATTTTGTGCCTTTGCAGTGTGAGATTTGGCTGCTGTCACACGTTAAAACTACCTTTCTTGTGCTGCAGTCAGCTGTCATTTCACTGTGATTAATGCAATCATCCTCTGCAGCGTTCACCTCTAGCTTTCACCAAAGCCGAAATCCATGGCTGCTTTCACTGAGCTTATAGGGAGTGTTGCTTCACATCACATTTAATTGAAATCCACTTTATTTATATACCACCAGTTCACAGCCACAGTGGGTTGAGGACAGAGAGAATCTAAGCAGTTCAGTTTAAATCCAGTTTAATTTAGTCAAAATCGAACAAAGTGCAGACCAATTAATCCTAGTCTTAATTATTGTTTCTATTTGATTATTTGCAAAGTTTAAAGGAAGAGATTTTTTATGTTTTCTAACATAGTGCACTGAATCTTCACAGACAGCTCTTCAGTTCTGCCTTAACCCCACCTCTGACTCGACTCCATCAGGGCAAAAACAGCTGTACGATTCTTGGCACAATATTCCTCCAAGGAGGACAGTTTGGTTTCTTTGAAGTGACGGTGCGTATGAGGTACTTATCTGTAGTCAGAGTGTTTCCTGCAGCAGATTGTGGCTGGCATGCCTTCAGTTCAGTGAAGCAGGCAGGAAGAACCTGCAGTGAACTGCTTTGAAAGAGGTCGGCAACAACATGAAAGAAAGTACATCAAGAAAGGAATTCGAAACATACTTTAAGAGTTAAATATGTTGTTCATTTATAAAATATTCTCAGTGTTTACTTTGGAGAGAAAAACTCCTGAAAGTGGTTTGACGACAATCAAGGATGTAGCTTTAAGATACAAGATCTAAAGGAAGATTACAATAAGGAAATGCAAGAAGAGCACAAAATATAATTTATGTTGACAAACATGAAATATGCTTTTTTATTCTGGAAATTTGCAATGCCAAGGAAAAAGTTACCGCTAATAAAAGGTCACTCTAACATTTTATTAGACCGCCTTCAGATATATGCTGTGTCATTGTTTTGAAGATTTATTTCCTCCCAGGGTTGAATTAATCTTGCATTATTCGTGATGGGAGAGTCTGACCACCAAGCTTTCTCCAGAGCATCCGAAAGCTTCTTGATGAGGTTAAAGTCGGAGCTTTGTGTTTACGAATCCATGGATGAAAATGATACCTGCTGCTCAGTGAACCACTCTTTCACCGTTTGAGCCTGATGAATCCTGACATTGTCATCTTGGAATATCCCCGAGTCATCAGGGAGGCAGTAATGCATTGAATAACCTGGTTGGTCAGTATATTCAGGTAGTCAGCTGACCTCATAATGTTGCTGCACTTTGACCTTACCAACAGCACCAACCATAACACTGTCTGCTACAGTACAGCTGCATCACTTCATCTGCCCCTCTTCTTACCCAGAAGTGCCCATCGCTCTGGAAGAGGGTAAATCTGGACTCACCCAACCATTTGACTTTCTTTGCTTTAGAGTCCAATGGAGTGCTTATTTTCAGTTAACCTCACTAGCAGCATTGCTCTTGACAATATGATTAGGCTATTTGAAATTTTGAAGATAAATTTACTTAATGGAAACATGGAGATTTTGGAAAAACTAAACTTTTTTTGCATCACACAAGTCACATGATTAACAACCGGATGTTGCTACCGGCGCAAACCACAAAGAGGAAGTCAACAGGACATTGATGGAGATTCATGGGGCGGCATGTTTTTTTTTTACCAACTTATCACGTCAGCAAAATTACTCATTTGATTTTTATTGCATTTCAGCAAATGCAAAATAGATTTTTTTTCTCAACGTTAGTAGAATATTGACAAAGCTTTTGTTGCAGCTGTAATAGTAACACAGTTACTAATTTGTGGTTTTCTTATGACTACATTAGACTCAGGCCCAACGCCTAAGCTCCTTTCAAATTATGTGTGAAAATACTCTTTAACTATTAAACATACTGTTGCTTGTCTTTGATGCGATTTCACCAAACATTTAAGTGACCATTCAGGACTTTTTTGCCACCAAAAAAAATCCACAACGATGATGGATTCCCACTTTCAAAGATAGTGAAAGTAGAACATGAGGCAAATATGGCTTTAATGGTGTTTGATTCTCCACTTTGGCTTACCAGCAATTTCTATAAGTTTCTATACTTTCTATAGAAATGAACAACTTCCTTTCAAAAGGAATCAAGCTGTTACTGATTTTGGTTCTCCGTCTAAACATGCTGCCAGCACAGGAGGGACAAGTTCAGTCACAAAAGAGAAGTTTGTTTTGCTAATCTTCCATGAACCTTATTGTAAAACTTTATATTCACTCACAGCCCTGCCTACCTGTTTTTGTTAGTTGTACTAAACTGACCTTAAAATGTCTGCTTTCTGCTGGAAAGTAAACCATTTTTTTCAAATGCTTTCTCATTGTAGGTTCTGTCGGTAGTTTTATTTTCTGTATTGCCACGTCTTTGCTTTGTTGCTTCGTGTTCAAAAGTTGCTTTCTTCCATCAAATAGATGAGAAAGGACAGGCAGGATGATATAAGTCACAGCAGCAGTCGTTTTAAACCACCTGCAGTATGATAAGACGTGCCACAGCAGCATCATTCAGCCACTGTTTCTGTGGACTCCTACTGCCATATTTTACTATTATTGACAGGTGAATATTGAGGGTGTTCAATGTTATATTCATTCTGAATTCAGTTTATAACATCAGATTAAAGTTTCACAGTGAATTTCACAACATAGGAGTCAAAACTGCTTTACAGAAATCTTCTGCATCTCTCCTTCAGGTGCATTTGAGGAGTTATTTTAAATCTTTCTATTGATTCTCATGTCAAAGACAGAAAGATGGAGAAGAGATGTGTACAAAAACAGAGAGGCTTTCAGCTTTTCAAACAACTTGTTTCAGTCTTTTGTTTGCATGTGTGCTTGTTTTGTTATGTCTTCATTTACTCTCTAACTACATTTGAACTTTTTTTCATTCACTTGGTAACCTTACAAAAGTGGAAAGTGAAACCATATGTACTGATCTGATCACAGGCATCGACTGGGATCCAGGATAATTATTTTTAACTATTTAGGATCTAAATCTAAAATCATCTCCTTCTCTTGCTGATACATTTTTGATATTTTTCAGAACCAAATTCATCGGCTGGAAATATCCTCTCATTTTCTAAAACCTCTAGCTTGGTCATTTGTTTTTCAGTCTTTGATACAATTTCACTACAATGTTTTACTTAAGATTTTGGAGAAGACAAAGCAAAGAGAGGATAGGAACCTGCTTCTTCACTTGCAGAAATATATAAATATATATAACAAGCATATTGTCACTGAAAAATACACGGTATTAATTACAAGATGTTTTTAGTGATCGCACCAACCTAAGACAGAATGTATCTGAATACCTGTTTGTCTAAAAAGCCAAGGCTTCTAGCGAATATGACATTCCTCAATATTAAGCCAGTTGCTTTGACAAACCTTCAAAAAGCCACATATTTTATTTCCAATTTGAAAAAGAACATTTTCACAAGCAAGGTTCTCTCAAACACCTCAACGTTTGATCAACGTTTCAAACTAGAAATGCACTGAGAAATTCAGCTGTTGAGTGAAATAATCATCTTGAATGGCCCTGACTGGAGAGAGCAAGTCAAAAACTCCCAAATTCAATCTTTACTTAATCAGTGAACACAAGGGAATTAAAATCAGACTTTTTCTGCTGCAACAGATCAACAAGTTATACAAGATCTAGCTTCAGTGAATTTGAATTGAAGTTTTTATCTAAATCTTCTCTAATCAACAACAGGACAACATACAGGCTCAAATACCAGATGAGTTCAGTTTAATTCAGTAAAAACCAAAGTGATGGATTAAAACACGTACGGTTAAATCAACTGCAACAACAGAAAACAGGAAAAAATGCTAATATTTCAAAAAACATTTAGGAAATCATATTTATCAGATTTTAATTTGTAAAACTGTGTTTATTATGACTGCTCGCTTGAACACAGGAATGCTACAACGATACATATACATTTATATGTCATTATATGTCCTTATGGTATGGTGGTCACAGGAAAAATCAAAATGACTTCTGATAATTTTGGCCAAAATATTCTGACTTGATGCATCTTGTTCCAACCATCCATTTCCTCCATTATGCTACAGTAATGAACTACTTTAGTGAAACAAACACTACTGAGTTTTAGTCAAGTATCTGAACAATGTGCTTGACATA
This sequence comes from Gambusia affinis, assembly GCF_019740435.1. Taxonomy (NCBI): domain Eukaryota; kingdom Metazoa; phylum Chordata; class Actinopteri; order Cyprinodontiformes; family Poeciliidae; genus Gambusia; species Gambusia affinis. The sequence goes on from NC_057888.1 coordinate 3,693,917, forward strand.
TTATGCCTCAAAGCTAAAAGAAAGAAAGAAGAAAAAAACAACAACAACAGACAACCTTTGCCTGTTAAATCTAGGTGTGAAAGCTGTGCAGTAGTGGAAGTCCGGTCAGGCTGAAAACAGGGCCAGCTTCATGCTCAAGGAGCCATTTTTAGCCATGAGGTCCGTCAGAGAGCTGTCACGTCTGCATTGTTTGCACAGGCGACTGCACTGAAGTGGCTGTTGGTAATTGCTGGCTTTGTTTTGACATTTCTGAAATTTTTCTGTGAAAATCCATTTATTTCTGAGTTGGTCATTTCTGGTGCAGGCCGAGTGATTGTTTCATTAACAGTAGAGCATTTTACTTTGGCACTTCAGAAGAATAAAAGCTTTCCTTTAGCACTTTCATCTATTTTTCCAAACATAGGTGTCACATTATCCAAATGAGTCTAAAGCAAGGATTCCCAAACTGTTCCATCCCGTGGCCCTCCAAAGAGCTCTAATCCCTGGTTGCAGACAATGCTGCAAAATAAGTCTAAGTCATCAACTTTTAGAATGTCTTTTATTCACCTTTCAATAATTATTAGATTCATTTAGCATAACGCTGCCTCATGACTTTTGATTGTAGAAGGTCATGACTTTTGAAGCAGAAAATTTTATCACCTGATAATATATGATGACAGATAATACAATTGTTTTAACAATGCCCTCTTTTGATCATAAGAAAATATGTGATATTTTATGTAAATCAGATCAGATTTTATTTTATTTCGACAGTTCTTATGGGTTTTTGCAGCAGACGGCTCCGTTGGTTTCGTTTGTCAGTAACTTTTCCATTTCGAGTTTGCTACGTTAGCTTCAGAAGCTAAGTGAGCTTAATGAATTTGACTGGCAGCCAGTTAGAAAATGAGCATCTGAAGTAACATTTAAATAAATTATAAAAAAAAAGGACTGAATAACAGAAAACAAAAATTATATTGAAAGATTTAAGAATAAATTTATGAAGTTAATTTTAATTTCTCATCTTGCTTCCCTCTTTCTGAGGCTCACCACACCGCCCCCTTGTGGCCACTGATCCAGAGGGTATCGTCCATGTGAGACCCTGTTCCAAAAAGAACAAAAACAACAACCAGCGGGGTTGTTTTACAAGAGATGCCAAGCGACTACATGCGCCTCTGCCTTGTATCCCCTCTAGCTGTGCATTTCCCATTCTGCTGCTGGATTAATGGAGCAATTGATCAACAGTAGACTTGTGTATCCAAGAAAGCAGCTGATCAGTCACCTACAGCAGGGGCCGACACAGGAGCACCAATCAGCGGCGCTGCAGCCGCAGTGATTGCAGACGCACGGCTGGTCCAAGCGCTGGGCGAGCCATCACTGACTCCACACCTCCTATTGGCAGCCTGACAGTGACAGGAGGAGGAAGGAGAGCAGTGCGGCACAAAGGAGGCTGAAGATAGGCTCAACAAGGCAGAAAAGAAAAACACAACAACAAAAACACAGGCGTAAACCGGAATCGTACAGCTGAGAGCATAAACTTCCCATCAATACAACCACCTACACTTGAAGAGACATCCTGGTTTATTGAACAGATTGATAGATTTTCAGTTTCCTCTAGTAATAGAGGTAGATACAGCAGCAGATGGTTGGATTTCAATTGGCTGACGTGTCAACGCTGTCCCTTTAACTCCAACATGCAATCCTCCCAATTACGTGTCTCTCATGGTAAATAACAGATTTAAAGAGGAGAAAATGTGACTCACGCAGCGGCTCACGGTCGCCTCAAATAACATCAGAGAGCCGTTTTAGATATCCTCCCCCAGGGCCCCCTCCCATTATAATGACAAGCTTAGAAGAATGTGGATGGTAAACAGCAGGCACAAAGTGTTTGGAGGGGAAAGGGATAGAAAAACAAAACATTATTTGTAGTCATACAAGAAACATTATTTCAATGAACAGACTTCGAAAAATTATTAAAGGATGCAAATCTGGTCACAGATGGGTTCTGTGTTTCAGAGATGAATGTGTTAGATGTGAAATGTGTCTATCAACCATAGATCTAGAGCAAAAGACCTTGTGAATCTGTTGGTAAGAGAGTCCTGTGTTGGCTTGGGACTAAGGATTTGGAGTCAGGACCTTCAGTCTGATGAAACTAAACCTGAAGTGTGATGACTATACTGAACTTTGGTTTATAAAGTCTAATGACTGGGCTTAGTGTAGTTTTTTTTTTATCATTCTTATTATGGACTTTGTGTGGAATAAGTAAGGTCATCTGCCAGAGTTGAAAACAAACAGCACATTTTCTTACTGTAACTTGCAGAGACGTTAGTTGTCACAGACTGTCTTGAAAGTCCTTTGTACTTCTTCTGCCCTTGTGTCAACATGTTGACTGTGTGGCAGAGCATTGCTCTTTGAGGAGAACACCGTGGGTTACCATCTTTTGCTCTCATTTTGTACAGGATCTTTAATAAATCTGAAAGATTTTTACCTATGCGGCATTTAAAGAAACTAACATTTACAATCTGATTGTGTGAGTTTAATCTATTCATTGTGATTGAGCTTGGGTTTTGTCCATTAACAGATCTCTGCAAATGATAACTAAATATCATTGATTGCATTAACCTCTGCCCCCTCTTTAAATAAAATTACATTTTGCATGGACTTGCAATTTTCACCAATCAATGCTGCTTTTCCGCAAATCTGACCAATCACCTTTCAGGTTTTCAGTATTTCCTTCTTTGCTGAGCAATCACTGCAACTCGGTTGAATTTTTATCTGTCCTCCTAGCTCCCGTCTAATTTAACTTCTGATGTCTTTAAACGCACCACGAGAGTAAACATGCTGACGCCGGTTACACCTGTGAATCGGATCACCTGTCCTGTCATGGTCAGCAGCTAAGCAGAGCCAAAAAGCAAAATACAAACCATGTAAATTGAGCAATCCTGCTCCTGATGATGATTAATCCATGCCAGTTTATAATTAAACTAGTTAACAAGACTACTGATGTTGTTGTTTCCTATTTGTTATGTGCTAGCCAATGCATGAATAAATCAAATCGTCTTTAATTTCTCTACAGAAGTTGTGCTCACTGTTGCTTTCCACATATTCACAATCTATATTTTTTGTCACAATAGAAAAAGCAAAGAGTCAGGAGACATTAGACCAGAGGCAGCAGCATGATGATGATGCAGGGTCTTCTCAAGTAAGGAGGGATTATAACTTGACAAAAAAGTAAGATTATGTGCACTAATTTAAACTTTTTGTAAGACTACGTTATGGCACAAATAAAGCTTTTAAAAAATTGCAACTTTGATCATAATTTTTTGGAAAAGAGGCCAAAAAAATCTGTAATTTTGGGCCACAACAATCCCAAAAAACAATGTCAACGTCCTGGGGGACTGCACAGTGACAACACAGAGATCAGCATGTTGAAACATTCAATCAATGCAGGAAGTGGTTTAACCAGTTTATTGTATTCAGCTTGAAAGCACATCTTCCACTCAGTGCACAATGGACTGAAGTAATGCAATGTAATGTAACTAACAATGATATAGCAGAGGAGAGAGGCGTCAAGTTGCAAAGTTGATGCGTTTTAGTCTGGGATTGTCTGGGTTTTCTTTTTTGCAGTCAGTCATAAAGTTGGAGAAGCAGGAGATGCTGGATGGTTAATTTGCTGACAGAGGTTCTACTTTAAAATATACACTGACGTCAGTGTATGTTTATATTTTTGTTGCCATAAACACAGACACTGAAGGCAGAAAATTCTTCAGGAATGTCTGTTAGAAATTTGCTGAGGGTGTTTATGAAACAAGGGTGAACAGAAGGCAATCCTTCTGAAACCCTGGGTTTGTAAGTGAATGCAGTGTTTTCTAGAAAAGGGAATTATGGTTGCACTATGTACATAAATACATTTATTTTGAACTGGGAATACATAGAAAACAAATACATGCATAAACAACATTTAAAGGAAGAAAACTGCAACAAAACAACACCAGCTGACTCCTAAATCAAGTAAGTGAGACACAAAAAACATCCAGAGAAAAACAAAAAACGAATTTTCAGATGTGATGTAAAGCCTGAAGTCTTGATTCCTAGAGGAAGACTGCCTTGAGCTGAGGACAACAAACACACAGTTCAATCATCCTCTAAGGTAGGAAGAAAAGACAAAGAACAAGACCTTGATCAAAAGAGCTTAGAAGTCAAGTAGGCTTGGAAGTTGACTAATGCATATTAAAGCTTGATTGTGAAATGCTCTGGTAACAGATTCTTGGCTTGGACATAAATAAATAATATACTGCTTTTCAAGTTTCATGTGGAAGTGAACAATATATTTATTATAAGGAGACCAGAGGGGGTAGGTTCCATTGTTTAGCTTTGGAAAGAATTATGTTTTTCAAATAGCAATGAAAAGAACTTAAAGAGTAATTCAAAATCTTTACTAAAATGGTTGAGTCATCTAGGTGCCAGATTCAGCCTGATGATGATTAAGTGCCATAATTCAAGCTTAGTTTGCTTCAGTTTATTTCTTTCCAATTTACAGCAAGCATCAAATCTCAAGGCAGTTTAAAGGGCAAACAGAAACTGTGTATTTACTATTAGAATCCAATTCACTGTATTTTCTGAGAGTCTGGTGGACTTGGTTCGATTGGGAACCAAAATTGCAACATTTGTTTGCAACAGATCCTTGAAGACATTTATAATTTGATGTTCCTAAAACAATGTAAAGGAACAAGTTGAAAGAAGATTAAACACAAAGCAAACCCATTTGTCCCAGTTCAAATAAGATGATTTATATTAACATTTCAGTGTGGACATAGTTTGTTTTTACTGTATGCTATCAATTGAAGCGACAGTTTCTGGGACCTGCATCAGACTTTTCAAAAACATCTACAGTTAGAGCATGGTGAGAGAATTGAAGAATAAATGGCTGTAGTATTGAAAGTAAACCTCCATGAAGAATCACATTTACTGATTCCATGATTTAATAAAGAACAATCAGTTACAGTCAGAGCCCATTCTCATTCAGCAGACCGAAGTCTGACCCTACACGTTGAGTGAAAGATGTAAAGAAATGACCAAAACTGCAGGTGCATCTGTGTTTGGGTTTCACTTCAGTAGCATCAGAGACACTCCTCACCCATTCTGTTTGCCGTAGCATCGCTCCTCCTCTCTCCTCCTCTCTCCTCCTCTCTCCTCCTCTCTCCTCCTCTCTCCTCCACCTTTCCCGCTTCCAGACTCCCAGACTTGGCAGATACCCTCAGCTCTGCTCGCTGCTCCGACCCAGCCCTTCAGTGGACTCTGCCATTTGATCCATGTTGAGGATGATTCACGCTCTTCGTTCTAGGGAGCGAGAGCGGCAGCTGAATTCCACTCTCTCACCTCTCGTCATCCATTATTCAGCATTTGCACCTTCATGTTCTTCCTCTTCCTCCTCCTCTCCCCCACCCAACGTCTCCCCTCCTCTCAAAGCTTCTGCTGCTGTACATCAACATCTGCACTCCAGCACAACATCCACAACCTGGAGCGCCAGTCGTCTGTAAATCCCCACACGCACCCAACACACCCCCTGCATATGCAACTGTTTGTAGGTGAGAGCAAAACTAAGAACGACTTCGCTTTCACACAATTTTGTTGTGCAAAACATGCTGCAGCTCTGTGCATCTTGTGGATGATCCTCTGCCATCCCACTGAATATTGAGCCTTTTATGATTTCTTCTTTTATTTTGTTTTTTGTTGCAGAGACTTGGCGATGCAGTTGCTATGGCAGCTTAGAGAACAAGATGAAAAAGAAGGAACATGGCTGGTGGTCTTAAGACGTGAAGGGGGAGCATTAGAAATTGTTAGAGCATTAGTTGTTGGCATGCAATAAAGTTTAACATCCTACTGAGAGTTGCTATTCCTGCTAGCTCCCAGTGCGCGCACAGACAAAAATCAGGTATTCTACAGTCTGCTCTACTTTTACCAACTCATAAAGAGAATCAGTGAAGCTTATCATGAGAGTTCAGTCACTGGATTCTTGGTAGTTCTCAAAGGGATTGTTTGGTCAAACAGAAACACTCTTAAATTATGATTGCGAGTAGCTTTTTAGTGGATTTTGTTGATGAGAAGAGAAGCTTCAATATCAACATATTAATTTATTCCACAAGTTAGCTTTTAGCTTTTTGTGTTTCCTCTTTAGAATGAGTTAACGCATGGAGTATTTCTACTACAGACATTCTGGTGTAACATGCACATGTCTAGTCCATTTCCCAGGCGCGTCAACTGATTCGATGCACATCTGAGTAGATCTTTGGTTCTGTTCTGTCACATAATGCAGCCGATGTCGAGAATACCAGTTGATGAAACAATAAAAGTGAAGATAGGGAAAGGGGGAAAATGGAAAAGATTAGAAGAAACAGTATGAATGAGATTTGTTGGATCAATGAATGATTTTAAAAGACCTCAAAGCATAAAACATTTTCACACAATGTAAAGAAAATTTAAAACAGACGAGGAAAAGTCATTGATGTCATCAGTCTGGAAGGGGTTGAAATGCTATTTCTAAAACTTTGGCACTGCAGTGAACCACAGTGAGATCCATTACCCACAAATGGAGAAAACATAAAACAGTGATGACCTTCAAAACTGACGACTCATCCAGGACGTCACCAAGGAACCCAGAACAATATCTAAAGCACTGCAGGGCTCATGTGACTCAATAAGGTCAGTGTTGATGATTCAACGATAAGAAAGAAAAACTGGGCAAAAATGACATTACAAAGTCCCAAGGCCAATAAAAAGCCTTGGGACCACCGCTGATTAAAAATAAGGCAAAAGTGGCAAATTTATGTAGTGGTATGTCTGGTGTAAAACTAAAACAGCTCTTTAAAATAGAACTACATACTGAATATCTAATGTCATTGTGTTAGTGTGATGGCATTGGGCTGCTTTGCTACATCGGAACATTCTCTGAAACTACATATACTCACTCAGATTAGCATTGGCTAATTTAAATTTTTGTTTGGTGACCAGAAACAGTACAGTGAATGTAACTGGAAAGTGAAAACATATGAAATCTGCAAAGTAACACACTTACCACAGTGCTGAATAGCAGTTTTACATTTAGCTTCAAATATTTATGAGTCCACCAGTCTTCAAATCCTTTGTGAATGAAGCATGACATCTTTGACAAACTCAGTTGTTGACACTGTTGTCTTTTCTTGAATGTTTACAATAATTTCTGGAGGCCTGAGGACTCTGAAAGAAGGGCAGTTTGTTTGGCTGTTGACTTATAGAGGTCAAGATTGTTGGAGACTGAAGGAACAAAAGACTCTAAAAGCCTTCTGGGATAGAAAGAGCAACAGAACCTAATTTGATGATACAAGAAATCCAGAACACGTCACATGAAGCAGACAGACAAACTGTGTTTGAGGATAAGAATGTACTCACCAAGGCCGGTGAAACACAAGTGGTCTCAATGAAGATAACAGCAAGAGGAGAACAGCAGCAGAAATAAAACCAGCAGTAACAATCCCTCCAACGTAAAACAACGTAAAAAAGAAAAAGGTTAATTCTGGGAAATTACAGAGCACAGTTAAAACCATGAAAACAACTCAAAACTAGACACCCAAAGGTAAACAGGATAGAGTAAACAAGAAGCAAATTTCTGCATGGGGAGAACAAACAGCACATTCACTGTGGGGCTCTGCAAGGATTACTATTGTTTAAATGTATTATTTAGACGTCAGAATCTTCAACCCGACTGCTTAAGAAGGGTGTGATGCAACGCAGCTGCTCAACATTTGTGAAAGCTGAGCAAACACACAACAAAATTATGCACAAACAGCACTGCAAAGTAACACACTTATCACAGTGCTGAATAGCAGTTTTACAACATGTTTATGTGTTGAAAAGACAGTACTGTCAAGCAGGAGTTTGAACCAGTTGAGAAGCAGTATCTTAAGTGTTATGGGGAATGACTTTACACTTTGAGACAATTTTGGCTTTAACCTACAACACAGTAACAGGAAAGGAAGCTCTAACTGTGCCAGGGTAGTTAAAAGATCAGTATTATACTTTTATATTGTTAGGTTAGAAAAAGTTATGTGTAGGTTTCCCGCCGTCCAGCAGAGGGCGCAGTTGGACATCATTACGCGGAGCCAGAAGGAAAAGATGGCGGGGTCTTACGCGGAACAGAAAAAAGAAACGGTCCGAACAAGAGTCTTGTGCGGATTGTAAAATGCACATTGTGTTACTATAAACAACAAGCTCCTTAAGTTTCACCTTATAACTCAGCCGAGCATCGCCAACAAAAAATTACTGATTTACTATGAAGGTGAGGATGACAGAATGCGGAGGCATAATCGAGAAAAACGGAAAAAAGATGATGGGTTTTACTACTTGTGAGTAAATACATTTAATGGATTGAAGTTTTAACATTCAGATGGCATTTCTGTATTAACGTCTCTCTGTTCATGGGGAATTAAGAGTTACCACATTGTTCTGAGTTTATTCAGTCGGAATATAACACGGGTGACAAAGTATGAAATGGTAATGGTTTTTAAAAAAATAAATTAAGTATATCATAAAAAATGCAGCCCTTTATCTTATGTAAAAAACGGCCCGACTTCTTGAAATCATTAAAATGGCCATTTGTGACCACTTATCAATTAATTGTGGATTGATAAGACCAATTAACTATAGATTAACTCTAATCGATAACTCCAATACTTAGGGGGGGGGGAAAAAATCTGTTCTGCGGTTTACAATGTCATTTATGACTTTTAAATAGTCTGCTTAATTTGTAAAGATTATTGTCAAAGTTTTCTTGCTGGGACTATAAAATAAATTTGCTGTGTAAAATTCATTGTTTGGATTCAAACTGGAAACACAACAAAATCATCCTGATACAATATACAAGGATGCATGTAATCTATATTTAAAAAAATATATTGTCCAACATACAGCAGAATTTTGTTGGGATTTTGATTGAAACACTAAGAATGAAACATGGTTTTAATTTTTTTTATACCAATATGAAATGTCTGCTCTTTGTATTTAGTTTCCCTAATAATAAGAAAAAAGGTTTCATTGCCATAACTGTGGTTTAAAGGATGAGTTTTTAACCAATCATTCACTTCCGAATTTTTCCTTTATTATGAATAAAAAAAACCCAAAAACTTTTACTATGCGCTGCACCCTATTACATATGATTTATGGAAACAAAGATAATAAAACCGAGCAGACGTTTGTTTTGTTTTTAAACGAATAATGTAATGAGAAACTGACCCAAAAAGAAATTTGAAACGAAAAACCTTGTACTCAGTTGCAGTTCACATTAAGCGATTTTTCTACAAAAACATTGAAAAAATAAGCACATTAAAATGCTATTTTTGCATGATTTTATAACAACAACATCACATTCAGGAACAAAATTCATAAGCTTAGTCAGACAAACACAATGCTGCTCCTGAATAGGGTCATTAACACCGGATGGTTTCCATCTGGGTTGCAGAGTTAACAGGATTTCATTGTTGCACTTTCCTTATAGCTGTTGATTAAAAATGCCTCCAGCAGATAGGTGTGATTGCCCAGCTGCTACCCAACATTGGGATACAAGCAGCATAATGGTGGAGATAGTAAATTAATTTTACATCCCTGATTGAACCTTGCTGGACATATGGCTTCAGTGAGAGTAAAATGAGGCATTTGTCTTTAAATGGCCTACAGTATAACTCTTTACAATCCCAATAATATATTTCTGGAGCTGCATTTGCAGACGAGATGTTACTTTATTAAAGGTTAAGAGGAGAACAAATATTAATTAGCCTACTGATGGCAATATTTGGACTTTATCATTCGAAACAATTTTTGCTTGATAAAAGCTTTAAAAATGTTTAGTATCTCAGTTTGAATCTTCCAAACAAGATAAGAAAAGTTCTCTTTACTTCAAGCAGTTTGGAGATATTGATCCAAAACCCGTGATAATCCAGTTTCAGTGTCTTTTTCAGTAAGTTTTTTTCAATATTCCTATTTGTAAACATATGCTTTTTTGCACAGAAAGGAGGTTATACAGTAGATCAAAACCATAAACCTTCAATATATTGAACAGAGTGATGGCAGAAAAGAGAAGCAGATTTGCTTCTCACCTTTTAAGCTTCTGCAACTTTAAAAGCAGATTAAAAAGAAAAAAAGTCTCCCTGGGGAGCATCTTTGCACAGAGTCGTCTGCGTGTGAGAAGTGCCCTTTAAAACGCTACTTTGATGGCATTTCTTCATCGTTAGTCAGCTGCAGGTGAAAAGACAGTAAAGCTGCATGAGATGGGGATGTAAAAAAACGTAGTTGTAGGCAAACCTGAAAGGTGACTCCACTTCGTAAAATCCTCCACAGGTTGAGTTTCATTATTCATGTGTTTGTTGGCTGTATTTTAAAAGCTGTAACCATCTGCTTAGCAATTACCAACAGTTTCTTCTACTCCTTTGTGCTGTAGAGAGTTGTGCTGTATTTGCTTCACATCACCAGTTTCGCCACCCCTGCCAGAGAACACATTTCCCTCAGCATGATGCAGCCACCACCAATCTCCTGTCTGCTCAGGTAACCAAATGACATTACCTTTTTGTGAGAGATGGCAGGTCCTTCTACACCATAATTTCCTGTTCCTTGTGACAAATTAGTAATTTTGTAAATATTTTACTGTAAATTAGTGGATAAATATATTTTACAAACACTTTTGATAGTCAATGAAATATTTGACTGTGCTGGGAACGTAGAGGGAAACCAGCCTCATGGAATCAGGGACAATATGGCTCATCACCAGGGCACCGTTCCACCAGGGGGCAGCAGAAGCAAAAGGTTTTTTTAAAGGTCAACTCCCACCTATTTGTGATTCAGTATAAATGGATTTTCCTGTGGAACATAACATAACTCCAAAATATTTGCAGGAATTCTTCACATTCACAGATTTTTTTTTCACAGAGCATATCCAAAATAATTGAATAAGACACATCGTGGAAGCTGAAATACCACTGTGCAATGCTACGTGACACGCTACTGGCTACCATATTGTCAACTTACTAAAATAATGGCAGAAGTATCTTTTTTTTGTTAAAATAGATTTTTTCCCTAAATAATCTTTTAGCAAAAATGACTTGGACCATTATTTTAGAAAGATGACGATATGCAGAGCTGCCATTCGACTCTACACATTTGCTTCTGCTGTAGGGCCATGATAGTTTCAAATGTGTGTAATAATATTGCATATTGAGCATATGTGTTGTTTAAAATATTAAAATAGGTATTTATAGTAAGTCTCACGTATTCACAGATTTTACCCATACTGAAGTCTACTGTATGCATCTTTAGCCAATGTTAAGCTGCCATTTGCTTGTGTTGTCAACAGTCTAAGCATCGTATGACAACGTGGCCAAGCTTAGTAGTCAAACTGAATTTGTCTGATTTGAGGTTTTCAATTTGCTTCAGTCTGAAGGGATTTTTCACAGTTTTTGTTAAGGACTGTGTGTCAAACCTGAACTGTTTTAAAGAAAACTGAGACCACGACTAGTCTAAATAATTAATAAAAACTAGACTTGTCTTTTATTAAAAGAGCAAAAAAAAAAAGGTTAAATTAGTCTAATAGATTATTTCCCAGGGTGGGTTTTCCAGATCCACTATTCTGTATATTTTTGATACTTTCTTGTTACATAGCTACACCTTAAATTGATAGCACTTAAAAAGCTCCTGCCAAAGGAGATGACTAAGGAGGTAATAAGGTTTTGGAAAAGTAATACACCACAATCATACAGAACATTTGATCCTTAAGATAAGAGCTGGCTTTGAAATTTTCAGAGGACTGAGTGGTGGAAACTAGAAGCCAGGTGCATTGCATTTAACACTCCACTTATCTGAGAGCAGGAGTGCCTCCTAATTATGTGTTGAACATTCCCAGTTTCATTTCACATAGTTGAAGACCAATAGGTACACTGGGTTTCAATTTTAATCAATCTTTATTATGAAATGTCTGTTTTATATCTAGAAAGCATTGTGAGCCTTAAGATCTACAGCAATAAGCAACCTCCAAAGATTCCATCCATCCATCCATTTTCTTACACCCTTCTTCCCTAATGGGGTTGGGAGGGTTGCTGGTTCCTCTCCAGCTGCGTCCCGGGCGAGAGGCAGGGTCACCCTGGACAGGTCGCCAGTCTGTCGCAGGGCAACACAGAGACACACAAGACAAACAACCATGCACACGCACACTCACACCAATTTAGAGAGACCAATTAACCTGACAGTCATGTTTTTGGACTGTGGAAGGAAGCTGGAGAACCCGGAGAGAACCCACCATGCACAGGGAGAACATGCAAACTCCATGCAGAAAGACCCCGGTCCGGGAATCAAACCCAGGACCGTCTTGCTGCAAGGCAACAGCTCTACCAACTGCTCCACTGTGCAGCCCCCAAAGATTCCTTTTGCAGTTAAATAAAAAAATAAAAAAATTACTTATCTGACACATTATGATTCATTGAAAGAATTATGGGGTTTATGGCGCTAAACATTGATTTTAGCCTTTAATAACAACATCTAAACAGGTTGTAGACTCCAAAAACCAAAATTGTGTTTAATACAATATGCAGAGCGAAAGCGCTGCATACACACCTGGAACACAGCATCGCATTAACTAGAGTGGAGATAAAACTGCAGGCTGAAGTACTGCAGACTGATTAGGTAAGTGGAAACAGGTGTACTCACCAGAAACAAGGAGCAGATGTAATAAGAGGCAATCTGAAGACAAGACCACAGTAACTCAGACCTCCAGATGTAAGAGACAAACAAATTAAAATAAACACGTTTTAAATAAAATTAAAGGATAAAAAGAAGTTTTAACAATGAAGTGCAATAAGCTTTCTTTAATGGACTTTTCAGTCAGACAGATAATCATTTCTAGATTTTGTAACACATAAATCCAGATAATGTAAAGCTCAGGCATCCTGTGTGCTTCCTTTACCAAAATGAACATGAAGAAGGTGCTTACCCCAACCTTTAAGACATGAAGACCTCCATGATAAAACCTGACAGCATGAGGTGATTTTTATGTTCACTGTAGACTTGCTGCACCGGTGAGATAAAGTCTCAGTTTAAGCTGGCTCAGATTCTAAATTAGCTCCCAATCTAATAACGTCTTCCATTATTTCTTTCCACCACATGAGAGAAGTCATTATCCAGTATCGCCACAGTTTGTCAGCAACATTGCCAGCATTAGCAGTTTGGGTATAAGTTAAGGTAGGGGCTTTGCAGCTATCGGTTTGCTTTTTAAATTATTGAAGGGAAAAAAAAGACCCATGGTGGCATTTTCCGACCTTATGGTTTGGTAACACGGCATCAGAGTGCAAATGACAAACTGCAGCAGTTTCATTGTGTGTATGACCTAATTTTATCATAATCCTCCCAAGCACTCACCCAGTTCCCAAAAGGCACAGTGGAATAACAACATTTGAGAGCATGGTAATTGAAAGGCAGCCACGTTTAAGGTGAAACTGCAAAAACTGCTCATCTTAAGCCAGTTTTTTCAGCTGTCTTCAGTCGTTGAGTCTCCTGAATGCAAGTGATGAATGTTACTTGTTTCCAAGGCAGTTTGACTTGTATAGAGTTCTTTGGATCGATTGGAGTCTTGAAGTAAGCAGAGTGGCTTGCCTTGCTTTCAAGGTATTGACACAGAAAACAAATTGCTGCATTGTGAAAGAGAAGCTCATTTCCACATCAGAGGGGTACACATCTGACTCGCTGGAACTGGGTACTTTGCTTAAATTTACTCTGCTCTGGGTCTCTCACTGCATAGAATGAAAAGTCGTGTAAATTTTTGGGGGACGATCCGGTACAACAGAAAATCTTTACCAAGACTTACTGTTAGAAGTTGTGCTACAAGAAAAAAGACCTATGTTAGTGTAGATATGGAATCATATTTACAACCTACTCTAAAACATTTTTTTTAGATTTTATCCAAAGCGGGATTTCCAGGTGGTGAAGGAATAGTTTGAAGTTTTTCAGATAGTTGGTATCAAAGCAGCAGTTAACCCTTTTAAAGACATACTTTGAATATGTAAGTGGTTTTCTTGAGGTCACATGGCCTTAGCAAAAATGAAGAAAACTTGCTGGGGTTATTTTCTTTGAATACTAGCTTATTACCAGCAGGGTTTCCCCCAGAAATCCTGCTGCCCCATTCAGGGCCTTAGGTCAGTCCAACATGATTTTTTGTTAAGCTACAAAAATTCAGATGGGGTTGGGTCGGCATCATAATTTTGAAATTATGATGCCTGCACCTGCATTTTGAAATGCAGGTGCAGGAATGGTGCAGTTGGTGCAACTATATACCTAGCTTTCTCCATCTTTATTTTTCCTGGTGTTTAAAAAATCAACATTTAGCCTGGTGGGGGGCCAAGAAATCCTGGTGGACCGCCAGGCCTACAGTACTCTGCTGATTAGTGGAAAGCAATGTTTCGTACGCCACAAAATTTTAGATTTACTATTGCTTTCACTGGAGTTTTTGAAATTTAAGATGAATTAATGTAGTGATGTCTGCTTTAATCTGGGCACCCCTCTAACTCATCAGCATGGGCGGTTCTGAACAAGGTCCAGAGCCTTGGTAGAACTGGTTCTGGACCCCATTATGAACCCTGAATAGTAAATATTAAATCAGTTTCTTTTGATGATATGTGCTACAACCTACAGTCGTGGAGCTACAAGTCATTCTTTGGCTCTCTTAATAAATTAAGTTAATATATTTAACAATGAAATACTGACCTGTTTTATTGTTTTTATTTATTTTTTATTGCTTATTTTGTTGAATTATTCTGGTATTCTCTTTTAAGTTGGTATCCCAAAGAGAAATGCCTATAAAATGAAAGTATAATCTAGCAGTAGATTATAGCAGCATTTCAATCTTATGTTACACAGCTGTTTTTTTTGGATTTACATTTTTTATGTTATTGTCTTAAATTTTTTCTTTTCTATTTTTCCGATACTGTGGATCTTTTTCTTAACATATCTTTAAAGAAAATTTTTTTTGTGTAAATTGATAAATATTCCCATTTGTTACTTCAAAGCAAAATTACCGACAGCTAAATTCTTATTTCTTCTTGCTATGTTTTTTTTTAGCAGAGCACAAGTTGTTTGTGTCACGACAGTCGTGGGCATCTAAGAAAACTTCGTCCCACACATGGCTAATTTGCCGTATATATTCTTTTGCTCAACTGCCACAATTCAGATAATTTCACACAGCTGCAGCCACAAATCAGTCCAAATGGCCGTGAGTCAGAAAAAAGGGATTGTGGGTTGTGTTATATGCATTTATTTGGAGCTGGAGGGTGAGGGAGGGGTAGTACATATTCACCAACAGCGTGGAGGTAGAGTCCTTAGCCCAGACCTATTCCTTTTGGTCGCCGAAAAAGCGAATCATGCCAACATGATTAATGGTCATGATTACCTACTCAGAAAATGTGGTTTTCTGGCCCAGCAGCTTCAGTTTTATGACTTAAACCTGGGGCAAGATGTTTTATCATGCAAGCAAAGCTGCACACTGACTGCACAGAGAGTGCACTGAGGACCAAACACGTCACATCATCTGTTCAGGAAGAGAGGTAAAACCTTCTGCGGATTGCATCGCAGACATTTAAGCTAAAGTTTAACATCAATATCGGCCTCGGGAGTTTTAGCCTGACATTAAATTTCAATCTTGCGGCGTGCTCATGGGGTGTATATGAAAACAAAACAAACTAATTCATCTGCAGAGTGTGCGGAGCAGGAAGCATAGTAAGGTCGGGATATATCTGAAATCCCCTTCCAATATCGGCTCTGAATCTAGATCTCCAGCTTTATACCACAGAGAAGCTGCTGACCAAATAATCCAAGCGAGACGCAAGTGATTCATTGATAAAATCACTAGTCGCATTTACACTACAATCCATTTCTCAAACGTCTCACGGTGCCTGAATGCCCTAAATGCGCATACTGCAGAGTCCTTTCACATTTTTCATGTCAAAATTCAATACTTTTCCGAACGCAAATTTACAGAGATCTCAGTCATTTTTAAAATATTTATTTAAGCACACAGATAGATGTCTACGATGAATTTATGGTAGTTATTTTTTCAGTCATCAGAGTTTAAATACAATACCTAAAATAAATGGCAGAAAGAAGGAAGGAAGATGACAGGTGGATGGCCAAATGGGTGAATGAATGGATAAGTAGATGAATGGATGATGGATTGCACCATTTGTGGTGTCAGCATGTTGTTGGAGTAGCTCTGTTATGGTAGTTCTAATTACATCTTTTTCTAGACTTTTATTCTTAATGTTTTTGGTTAAATTATTGCATGTTTGGACAATTGTGCCCTTGGGTTTTGGATGCTGCGAAGGTGATTGTATTTTTGTCCTTTTTAACTTTTGGACAGGTGTTAATATGTGTTACCGTGGCAGCAAGTTATTGTTTACACAAATGGGAGCAGCAGATTAGCATCTCAAAAGCTCAAATAATAGTTAAAACTATAAATGAAATCCCAGTACAGTTGAGAAGACGGTGTCATGGCTGCAGAGCAAAACCAAAGAGCGGAGAGAGAAGGAGAAAGTAATGGGCAAAGGTCAAATCCCAGCCTCCATCTTTCCACTCAACTTTCCGGAGATTTAAAGAAGCTTAGCAAAAGTACATTATATGAATTAGTAGACAAGCTGTAAGCATGTCATGTCAGTCATGAGACTGTCATACAGCAGCCGTCTGCAGTCGGAGGCCTTTTCCCAGAGATACTTCAAGCACAGCATTACCGTCTATAATGAAACGTGGAAGATATTAATTTCACTTTGGGATAAATAAAGTATTTTGACTTCAGTTGAATTGAAACAGATTCAAGATTTTTTTTGCAGCAAGAAGATCCTGGGTTCGATTCCCGGCCCGGGGTCTTTCTGCATGGAGTTTTCATGTTCTCCCTGTGCATGGTGGGTTCTCTCCGGGTTCTCCCACAGTCCAAAAACATGACTGTCAGCTAAATTCTCCCTAGGTGTGAGTGTGTGTGTGGATGGTTGTGTGTCTCTGTGTTGCCCTGCGACAGACTGGCGACCTGTCCAGGGTGACCCCGCCTCTTGCTCGGAACGTAGGTCTGATGGATGGGAATATGTGGATGGAAGATCAACAAATGGATGGGTAATCACCAAACAATGGATAGAGCATTCACCCAGCACTCACCCATGAATGCTGAGTGAACGGATGTATATTGGTTGATAAACAGAATAAAAACATTTTTTCATAGTTATCCAGACTTGGTAAATCCTTGACTTTTACTCCAGATTGTTCAGGAATTGTGAAGAAGGTGTTCATGTGTCTGCATCTATAGAAACAGACTGATTGTGCAGTCTATAGTAGCTTTCAGATGACGCATCAGGAGATGCAATCCTGAAATAGAGTTATTTTTTGCCTCAGACCCTACAGCAGTCCTCATTATGTTTCAGGACCACTCCACCTCCACCCAATGACTCTCCATTGAGGCTCAAAGGCTGACTCCTCTATAAAGGTTGCTGCTCACAGTGACATTTCCCTTGATGACTAATTTGGCCCTTTGTTTGTGATAAATATCAACTACACTGTTGTTACCACTTGAAATTACTTGCTCATTAGGCCCTGATAAGAGAATTTGTCCTGGATTAAAGCAAACCTTTAGTGAGGAAAGCAGACATGTAATAAGTCAACAATGTAAATAAAAACTCTTCTTTAGGAGCCTGGGAATGACTTTGGTCAACCTCTGCCAGAATAGGACAGATTTCAGCGACATCAACAGCTTGCAGCAGAGTTCATAAATATTAAAGTCACATTAATTAGAGCAGATAACAGAAACATTAAGTGGAGAGGGGGTATATCAAATACTAAGCACTCTAATAATCTTCCATTTACTTTTTTTGGCTCAGGAGCAAAAATTTCTTGTGGCACTAACACCATCATCCATCACTGAGAAGCTAAAAATATGAGAGCTGCTGAGTTAGTTCCAACAGCACAGGCAGAGATTTCTGAAAGTGAGAAAGACTTAGTTCCTGCTTTAGTACTGTCAGAATGATCAACACACTTGTCAGACTGTGGAGATTTATCTTAGTCATTTTGAGACTATGCACCTTTGGCATATTAAAATGTATTTTGTATGTGCTCTTTACATGCTGCACATAAACTCAAGCTTCAACCTCATCTGGTCAAACAGCTGTCCTTTCTCTTAAAGCAGAGATAAGCACGCCTGGCTGCATGAATTACAGAGTTAATTAAAATATTATCAGGGGAACTGCATGTGCATTTGCATTTTGAGATATTGCATCTCCATGTAGTATATGAAGCATAAAAAGTCCACAATAATCCATGCAAGAAGCACTTAGTATCATTTAGGTTCTTCATTTAAAGATTGGTATGGAGCCAGACACTTCACATACAGTAAGCTGCCGTAACGAATTCATAGTGGAAGGAAAAATCCAGACCTCCTGGAACTTCCAGGATACCTTTGTGGACCAGGTTGTACTGTGGGATGACTTGCACCTGGACACCTTCTGAAACTTACAGGGCTCTCTTCTGGAATCACATGTTACTTCCCAGAAGTTAAAAAACTATTTTACTGAACTTACAAGGTGCGTTCCTGGAACTTACAGATGACCGTCTGAAATTAATAAGATACTTACTAGAATTTACAATGTACTTTCTATATCTTATAGAACACTCTACTGGAACCCATTGCTCAATTTCTTGAAATTGTTTATTTTTTCTGGAGCGTATATTGATTTTACTGTTTACTATGCTAGGACTTACAGCGTATCTTTCAGAAGTTAAACAACACGTCACAAAATGTACTTGCTACTTTTTTGGAATCTACATGTTACTTCCCATAAGTTTGTATTTGTTGAATTTACAGGACACTTTTCTGAACTTATAAGATCCTTCAGTAGACCAGGCTGTATTATGAGGTGACTGGTAACCAGATGTCTTCTTGAACATGCAGTATTCATTCCTGGACTAACAGATGACTATCCGAATGTAAAAAGATACTTACTAGAACTTACAAGTTACTTTTCAGAAAAACTTACTGAACACATCCTGGTTCAATTTCTACAAACTGTTAAATATTTTATGCTGTAAAAAAAGTAAGATTTGAAAAATGTGTTATTTTGTGATGATTGGATTTATTTTTCAAATTTTTTTCTATTTTATTATCCAAAGTACCAGAATCTACACACCATTTCACATGTGCCTGATTGATTACATGATTTTCACAAATTAAATCTGACTATACCGTACTCGGTACTTAACCAGGCTTTTATTCTTAGTTACTTAGTTTTTACTCTTTTTCTTCTATCCAAGTGAGAACATGTTGAAGTAGTGGTACTCCTGTTTGAGTACTTGCTGTATTATTTATTGCTGGCGAAATATGTGCTATGTTCCCAGTTCCCCTCATTTTGGAATAAATAAACCAGTCATTTCTGTGGAGACTCAGTTTTTCTTCTAATGACTGGCAGCTCTTGTGTTGCTGCCAGGAGGCCTGCTGCAGCAGCTCAGCCGCGGCATTATGTGCTGCTTAGCCACCTGGGCAATGGAGTTTGTTGCCACCATGCATCTGGAGTACAGTCCCACTGGATTCACCAAACCTGAGCCAACAGTTTTACCCTGTGTTTCTCCTGGCTTTGCACAGAGCAGAAATATTCTAATAACACCTGTCAGCAGAACTAACCAGTGGGGTGTTTAGACTGAAGATTTAAGAGATGAGGGGTTTCCGCCATAAATCTTTGTACTGAGAGGACCGAGTCATACGGCTTTGTGAACGACACATCTCCCCAATGATGTGCTGTGCTGGCTGCTGCTCTGTGGTCCCACATATTGTTAAACATTGTGATTTTATTGAGGCACTTTGGAGAGCAGTGTATTTGTGGCTGGTGGAGATCCACAAATATACTGTTGTGTTTAGCTGAGCTATAGGCGTGATAGTCAATGATCCACTAGCACACAGTTTAATTTGATACTCTATTTGTTTCTGGTAGCCCAGTAAATCCAGGTAAAATCTACTTTGCAGAACAATCAGTGTTTATATCCATGAGACTTGATTTAACACGCAGAATCCTTTTTCATTTAACAAAACATAATCATGAATTAATGTCTAACTCACCATAATCACATTGCATTGCAGTATAGCTGCATTCCTGTCTAAATTATTTAGAAATCAGGCAGGACATCAATTACTGGAGATAACGGATGAAAACTTAATTCCTGCACAACACTGTTTAGCAGCTCAATCTGCAGTTATGTGTAATCACCCATAGCATTATGGTACAATCACAGTCAGGTTTACGAGTAGTTTAGTTCAAGTGTGACTGCACACATCACTTATCTCTGTCTATACCTACAGCTGAATATCATATGATGTGGTGGCCAGGTGTTTTTTTCCTGAATGAAACTGCACCATAAGTTGTTTTAATCATTGTACAAATTGGACTTGGCCAGAAAGGCTTTATTGTTGTGTCTATAATACGACACAATCATATCTGATAGAACAAGTTTTGTTTTCCACCAATCAAACAATTTACAGTGCCTTAAAACATGATAGCACAATGAATTAATTACCACAATCAAATATGTGGTGCTGTGTGCTCATTTGTTATGGAATATTATACAAACATATGTTGAAATGTCTTGAATGTTTGTTTTATGCAAGGTAACAAACATATTTCCTTTGTGTTGCATACTTTCATTGGCTCAGATTAGTTTAATTTTCCAAGTCAGGTTCTGGTTTTATGGTTAATTATTTTGATTTTGAAAGTCCCACACCGCTTGTGTGTTGCCTTTAGTTTTGGGTATCCTATTTAATACAGATATCAAGTTTGATTACTGTTAACCTGTCATTAAGGGTTCATTGTTCTTGTTTCATATGTCCTTGCATGTGGATTTTTTAAAGTCTATGCTTGGTCTGTGAGTTTAAAATTAAACTCAGTTGAAATCTCCTGCTCCTGACATCCTGCTTTACCTCCTAGCATCCTGTACTCCTTCCACAACAACAAAATTCTAATCTTAAATGCCAAATCTCATAACTCTAAACTTCCTTGACAAACAAACTGCTGCCGTTCAGCCAACGTCCTTTGGGAATGAAAGAAAGTGTTTCAGTCCCACTCGCCTCCATGTAATCAGTACTAAAAGCAAAGGCACTTGATGTGTTTGACAGCCTGTGCATTTCTTTGTTGGAAAAAACTGCTATTATTGGCTATTTATTGTTCAAAGAATCACTGAAACTGGTGTTGTGTGACAGAAAACCTCGCTGTCATGAAATCGAATGGGAATCTGCTGGAGTAAACCGAATAATTATGGATTTCCTCTGAGGGAAACAAATCTCTTTTATTAGTCAATAAATAAACAATTAAAATCTTTTCCTCTGCCTGAACTGGGAATTATATTCTGCATTCTTTGCCATATTTATTAGTTCTCACTGTTTGTAATTTTGTTTTGTTTTTTTACAAAAGTAGAATAAACAGCTCTTAACATTTGCCAGATTTGGTTGACAAACTAGTAGTTGCAACGTCCTTACAACTAAATCCACTCTTGCATTAAAAAAAGACACATTCTAAATTGTCATAAAAGGCTGCAGCTCCCATCGCAAAACCTTTTAATAGTTCTGGAAGCTTTGCCTTAATGAAGCAATAAACCTTTTGACAGGCGCAATAATACTCAAGACAGAAAATTGCATTCTCTTAAATTAATAATCACACATAAAACCAATATTCAAAGCCTCACACTAATAACAACAATGCAGCGATGGTAAGAAAAATATATTAACTTTCAAACGAAGTCTCTGAAGCAGCGACTTACAGACAAACCCAAAACGAAATGAACCCCTTGGCTTTTCTCCAGCTGAAATCGTTGACAACACGCCATAAATCACAGGCGGTGCCCTCAAAAAGCGCTGACGTGGCGGTTTCACCATCCTTCTGAGGGTCGGGGACCTGGGCTGGAAAATGGATCCCGACAAGCCGAACTTTAATTATTCAGACATAAAGTGGAGTCATTAGAAGTCGCCTGTGTGTCTCAGGCTAATGTCTATGATGAGCACGCAAACGTGAAAGTCAAAGCTACATCTGCTGTGATTAACGGCCGGTCTGGAGCAAGGCGACCTACTGCCCAACTACGCACTATTATATGAAGGATATTAATCATATCTACCTAACTAAAACATTTTTAAAGAGAGGGTTTCACTCCAGATGGGTTATTGTTATTAAATAGATATTATAAACTAATGGCTCCTGGCTTATTCTTCCTCTTGTGGTGTTCAATTTCCACTCAATCAATCTGAGTTTGGATAGTCTTAAAGAGCATTTCATCATTTTGTTGCCACATTTTATTTCCATACTTCTTGATATTCCTTATTGGAATTGATTGATGTATTTAAAAAAGGTTTTTTCAGGTACCTTTCTGACACAATTCATTATTTAAGTCAGTCACTTGAGGTACTGGACCTTGACATCAGGGGCTTCAGGATGTAACAACTCAAAGAAGGTCTTTGTCTATTTAAATCTTCAGTGATTGCCCCCAGAAGTCTACTGGCATCTTAAATATTCCCCTCTATATTACTCATAAAGCTCCACAGATTGTATTACTCATATCAGGGAAGAGTGGATTATAGTGAAGCCCTTTGACTCTATCACTGTTGATTTCCCTGGAGGCATCAGAATGAACTTTAATGAATCTCTCATTTTTACCCAAACCCTTGCCGTGTGGTGTTTGAAATTGATGTGTCACGGCCAATAAATGAGCCTTATGTGCAGAAATATTAGACAAGTGAAGATGGGAGGTTTTGGTCCATATTCTGTTCTTGCTTGGTTTTGTTAGCATAAAATCCACAAAGAAATAAAAAAAAATGCAACAATTTACATTTTTCAGATGAACGAACACATTTTAATATTACACAAAAATAACCCGAGGTAATACACAAAGCAGAAGAGTCTTTTCAGAACCACTCAGAGGAAGAGTGAACTTGAGGTCATGAACTAGTGACCATTCATTCTCCTTCAGAATTTCCTGGTAGCAAAGTTTATGGTTTCACTATATGGCAAGCAAAGCTCCTACAGACGATCACATTCCCACCACAATGTTTGAGTTTTAGTATGACCTTTGGTTTCATTCTTACCCAGAGGTTTTTTGGCAAATCTAATACAGATCTTTGTGTTTTCTTTGGTCCATTGAAGTTTATACCTTAAAACTCTTGCATGGATGCCATTTTAGCAGAGTGTTTCTTATTGATGAATCATAAAAACTGACCATAACTGACCCAACAACTGCAGAGATCTGAATGTTGTTCTGGGTACATCTGGGATCTCCTGGATGAGTCTTTAGTGCCTTCTGAGGCTAATTTCTGTAAATAGGAAGTTTCACCACTGCTCCATGTTTTCTCTGTAGTTTTTGGCTCTCAGTACCAAAATCCTCAGAAATGACTTTGTAACATTTTCTTGTCTGGTAGGTGCCCATGGCTTTGTTTCTTGATTATTCTTGAAGAATCTATATATCTTTATCTATATTTACTGACTTTACAAGTTAGACAATAATTATGTTTGGTTTGTGAAAACGAATGAAGGGGGAAATTGTATTTTCATATAGGGTTAAGAGATTTAGGTTGCTTTTCCCACCTTAGAAAATAAATCCATATTTTATTGTAAAAATGCAAAAACAGTAGACATTTATAATTGGGAAAATACTTTTTTCACTACCCTGTTTGCTTCTTAAAGTCGCATGATTAAGACAGCGATATTATTTATTGCTTAAATAGTGACATTAATCAATTACTCATGCAAACATCAATGTTATTGGAAATCTATGTAGTCCACCACACTGGATGAGTCTTTATTTACACGTCAGGTTCTTGGTGTGTCTCTCTTCCATTTTCCTTTGTGGTGTTGGATAAAATCACTTTGGCTAATTTGCTAACAAAGAAAACTACTAAATCAGCATTAGCTGGTAAGTCCAACAGGAACTGGAACGCTCATCTGAATGTGACAAACCTTCATGTTGTTTTTTCCCAATCTACAGATTTTCTGCTTTCTAATGGTTGTGTTGCAGTACGTGTTTACAATGCTTTATTACATTTATACATTCCAAACATTTCTCTCAGCACTGAGAGAAAATACTCATTCAAAGCACTGGAGCGTGTCATTCTGCTTGAAATATTGCTGCCGGTGGAATGTCATCACTCAACACCAAAAGGCACCTTGAGCATATCTAAAAGATTCATTGAAAGAAACATCAGAAAGTGTTTTTTATTTACTTGTATCTGTCACTTCAGATTGTTTACGAAAACTTCTTATTCTATGTGCGGCATTTTTCTTTGATAAGCAGTATTAATGTTTGGTAGGCAGATGATAATGATTGGACGGCATCACAGCATCATTTATTATAGATGACTTAAGATAAGGAAAGAAGGTGTGATTTATGGCACTAATTTTGATTGCTTCCTTCTCCATTTTTATGTTATGAATTTCACTTAGACTTGATACAACAGAAATAACTTTCTAAATGTAAAATACAAATACAGAAATGTGGAAACAGTGTCAGTTCTCAAGATGATGCAACTGGGTGTAAAAAGAAATAAACTTCAAATCTAGTACTGAAAATGGACAGGCAGTCTGTGAGCAAAGAGCTCAGTTTTCTTTACCAACCTCCAAACCCTTCTCTTCTATACGAGGCTAAGCTTGAACCAGTGTCAAGTAAATCTATAAAATCTTCCTGCCATTATGGGCCCGGATGTGTTCCAGTCGGCTTTTGTAGGTGAGCGAGCCTTTTCCTCTGACGCACGAGTTGTGTTTTGAATGTTTTAACACTCTGCCTACATTTCTGCACAAGGACTGCCATGTCAAATCTTGTTTGCAAATTCCACGGATCCAGAAATATTCCTTTGTTGTGTAGCTGATGTCAGAACACACAGCGCTGCTTTAGCAATAATCAGCAACTGGCTCCAGAGGGTATATTAAATACAGACTTTGCTACCTAGCAAACTGATTTGGTCTTTATTTTAAACTGTATGTAAAAAAATTCACTAAACTACTGCCATGAACTTTTTATTTCTCTCATATAGAAAGTACTCCTGAGTCAGTGCTTTTGTTTCTTCCTGTGTGTATCTGCTTAAGCCTGTCACATTAAGCAATTAATCGCATGTTAAATTAAAATGAGCTTGATAATTTCCATTCTAATTATATTTTTTGAAGGACAACGGACAACACTATCCATTTTCTTCATAGTTTTGGTGGTATGTTTTTTTTATTTTAATTTTTTTTTTTTTGCTTTAGTTTTATAATATCTTCCAGTTATGTTAAATATTTTAAATGCAATTTAGGTCTTTTTACTGGATGATTTAAGCAAGCGGATAAGAGTGCTGTATATCTAAACCAGCTGTGTAGAAACTGTGAATTAACAATGGAGGTTACACAACAAACTGAAAAATCTTAAAAGTTATTTATTTATTTATTTTATTTTATTTTTTGCAACACTACTTTAAAAAGTCTATTTTTCAGTGGAATTGGCATCAAATGCCAAACATGAAGATAGCAGTTTCATTTTGAGGTAATTATTTGTTGAAGAACAAACTTATAGGACATTGAAGAAACAAAAATTAGGAACACAGAGTCAAGAAACATGAGATGGTCAGTAGAGAATTGGCTTGACCAGAAGTAAGAAGAGGGAATTTTATCTGACAGGCTTAAAAATGTTGGGGAGGTGATTAGAGGAATTATCTGATTTTGCTAATGAAAACTGAATAACTATGAAAGTTCTCTGAAATAAACAAACAGATAAATGATAAACATGAAATAATTAAAACTGCAATTAATGTACATGAACTCCATGAAGACAAAGCAAAACAAAGAAATAATAGAAGAAAACTCAATGGCTTGAAAATAAAGCAAAAATTCTATAACATTTAGTTTTCTCTAAATTATTCTCATCTTCTATGCACCATTACACAATTTAAATCCTCCCTGAAGCTTTAGAAGTCCAAAGTAAAACTCCCAGAAAATAACAGATTAATGTGAATATTATAGTAATCGTGCAGGTCCTTCCAGGAAAATAATAATTTTCTCAACACTCAAAGCTTGAGAATGCGAAATTGATTGTTCTTTTTCAAGCAGCACGTTTGTTTATCTGAGCGGAGTGAAGCCCAGTCATGGCAACAATATGTCAATTTCAGAAATCAATTCCTGTTTACTTGCTTCCAGCTTTTGCATTACATTACCATAGTAAGGAGTTTCTGACCCTTCCTCTTAAAGCAAAAGTTCTGCTTTCCCAGCTGTAGATGAAAGGTGTTCATGGTGAATTATGGATTATTATTTGCTTAGTAACATCTTGACATGTCTGAACTGAGTTTTTTTCTGTAAATAGTTGCTAAAACTTTAAGTGGCAGTCTGAAAAGCTCATCAATACTTTCTTTGATTGAATGTTTGTAATGTTTTGCTTTTGTGCGTCTATGAAATATTATTGCAAACATGTTGCAACTCATTTGCAATATGAACATTGTGCTTAAATATAATTTATGCAAAGAAGATTCAGATGTAAACATACAGTAATGGGAAAACATTTTTTTTACCACTACATTTCTAAGAATTAGGACATAAAAATAATGACATTCTTTTTTTTTTCACTATGTATCATTTATTTGCGCATCAGGAGATCATACATATATTGATGTTACATACATTGTACAAAGCTTACATAACTTCTCCTATTTTTTGTTTTCTTTTTTACACTGTTTTTTTTCCCCTTCCCTCTTTCTTCTCCCCTTTCCCCCTTCTTTCTGTCATGAAGTGTTGTGGAGGTGGTGGTGAGGCAGACGCAGTAGACCCAGATGTGTGGTGATGAGGAGTTTTAATGATAAATAAATATACAGAAAACAGAAAACGGTCCACAGACCTGGCAGCACTGCTGAGCGGAAGGCTAATGCTCACTACAGGTAGCAACAGGCGATGACGGACGAACACAGACGTACATTGACGTTAGGAGACGTTCACAGACTGCGAAGACGTTGGACCCGACGAAGACAGACACACACAGGTGACGCTAAATACACAAGAGGGTAATCAGGGAACGAGACACACCTGGGAACTAATCAAGGGAAGACAGGAAAACACGGAGACTCAGACACACAGGAAACTTCAAAATAAACACAGGAAAACACAGAACCCAACACTTTCCCTCTTCCCTTCCCTTTCCCCGTAGCGAACATAAATCCCTGTATTAACATAACAAAAACAGGACCAAATAAGTATAATTACATAAAATAAAAAAAAATAAAAAATACATTAACAACCAAAAAATAAATTAATTAATTAAAAATAAATAAATCAAATAAAAAATAGGGGTGGGTTGGAGGGGGGGGGTTGGACGGCATTGAGAAGCTAAAAGGCAACAACTCTTCACTCAATTATTCTGTAAATTTAAGTCACATGACATGAAGGGTCAATCACATCTATCTATACATTATAAAGGCAGAAATTTTATGTATGTCATAAGAGGTGCCCACTTGTGAGTAAATTTAGCTGAATTACCTCTTACTGTCAATAGAATCTTCTCCATCTTTAAGCATGATCTAATAGTATTAAGCCACTGAGAAGTAGGTGGAGGCATAGGAGATTTCCAGCAGAGTAAAATACATCGCCTAAATAATGACATTCTAAAGTTTTTAAAGATACCCTGAAGTGATTATGAGGTAAACAGAGCGAGAAGAATATGTGGAAAAAACTAATTCCTGCTGCCTGAATAAATACATTAAACAACGTAGCAGACTGGTGCTACTTATTAACTGATTATCAACAAGTGTTAGTATCTCCATTAAAGCACTTGGTCTTCTAACAAGACATTTTCCCCTTGTTGTAAGTGAAATAATCTGCCAATGGAACATTTATGTTTTTAAAATCCGTATTAAGGAATTATTTACTGAAAACAAGTTCATATATCTTCCTGAAAAGTTACTTGTAAGTTAGTTTTGTCTTATTTCAAGTCTACTAAGACATTTGCACTGGAAACGGAACAAAAGATACTTGGTAACATTTTTTTGATTTTTTTTAGTGTATCACAGTTTGTCCTATCAAGTGAAAGCAGACCTGAAATTAATTACGAAGCCCTGAGGTACTCCATAACTAACTATGATATTTGAGGACAACTGATTAATAACAAAAATAAATTAATCTGATCTAAAATCTAAAATGATCTAATTCTTTCATCTGAGAAGCCAGGAGAGAATTATTTCTTTTTCTTCCTAGTGAAGTGATGAGCTCCAAAACCCTTCAGATTGTTTTGACCCGCAGAGTTTCAACGTGTTTCAAGAATCTGCAGGGTGCCCAAACCCAGAACATAAACCTTGCTGGGTTTATGTTGTTTTATGTTAATATTTTTAGGTAGACATGCAGATTGCAGAGACACTGGAAACAGTCGGAAAAAATGAGAAATCAAAATGGCAAAATTCTGGTTAGTAACAAGAGTCAGATGTAGCATCTGAGACTGTACTGGCACAAGTAACAGCAATGGTCTAGTGAATGGAGGAGACACTACAAAGACCAGTATATGGTAGCCAAATTGTCCCATTCGTAGAGGTACAAATATGAAGGGAGAAAAAGAAATTGGAGACAATGGCTACAATAGCACCTCTATGAAACTGTTCTGTTTTACTTAAAACAAGTCATGCTCTGTGTGTCAGTTACATGGAAACTAAGACAGACAGCAGAGACAGTTTGAATAGTAATAAAAAGTTCTGATGAGAGAACAGGAAGAGAGACCCTAATTACAAAATAAATATATAAATTGGTGGAGCCTCCATATACACAGATGGCTGAAATATCCCTCAGGATAGAAACTTGGTGTCACTGCCAGACAGATATTTGGCATTTTAAAAACTGTTAGCAGGCCTCATGTGGTCACATAGCTTCCTGCGCTCACATTGCAGAGTCACCTGCCTGGACGGGGAGGGATGCATGCATGCTATCGTTGATGAAGGCAACTCCTAAAAATTTCTCAATTATTTCAGTCTGCACCATAACCGCATGTGAAGTCTCAACATGAGGTACTTATGCACAGCAGATGGTTAGGAATGATACCCAATGTTGCTGGAAAGTCAAGCCGTTTTCAATGTGCCTTATTTTCTTCTGTCCTTAACCGGGCCTTGAAAAAGTGTTCATGTTCACATTTTCCACCTCTTAATATGTTACAGTTTTTTATATTAAATGCAGTTTTTCTCTGCACCGTGGAGCAGTTGTCCCTGTGTAACACAAAGGTCCTGTTGTCATAACTACTGGAATGTGCTATAAAATATAAACAATTATGCACTACTTTCACATACAAATCCCCCAAAAAATTGATTGTTGTGGTCTTAATAATAAAGAAAAAGAGAAACGCTCATGTGATTTCCAGACTTCTATACTGACATAGTTCATAGCTTTATTTATAAAATGTCACTGAAGAACTAAACAATTTATTGAGCTCATTGATCGCGGAACTCCGCAGACTTTATTCCTTGTGATGTCTCTCTAGGTCGGCTTGAAAGTGGTGAAGATAGCCAAACTGATTCCCCTGTAAGTTGCAGAGCTGGAGAGATTTTCTGTCTGTACCTTAGTGCAGATGAACAATGATGACTGACGGCGCATTGTCCTTGTTTCTGAATGCGAGTCAGAAGGAGACTGCAGCTGTAGCTTCCAGCTGTCCAAAACTATCATCCTTGTGTCACCTTAAACTTGAGTGACTGGCTGATCGATTTTCCTCTGACGGATCGATGAGTTTCTTACTCGTCCTGGCCTGGCACACTTTGTATTTTTTTATTTTTACCAAGAGCCTTGAAATTCTATTATTTTGGACCCTGATGTCAGATCGTTCTATAGTTTAGGAGGTGAAGAAGCGAGACTCCGAACCGTTAACGGATCACGATTAATCTAAACTGATTTTCCTGTCATGCAGTTTGTTTTTCATTTTCTGTGCCCTTGTTTGTTTAATTGGCATGTCCTGCATGCACTTTTTACAAACAACTGATACATTCTTTACTGTACGTCATTTCATTAAATTGTTTAAGCTCATTATGAGAACAAATGTCAGCTGCGTAGCAGAACTTTGTCTTGACTTGAGTTAAGGAGATTAAGAGGGAATTTAAAACACCTTTTTTCTTCCTTTAAAAGCTTTAGCACAATAATCTTCAGCTTTATGTAAGGAAGATTTCCAGCTGAGTAATGTTTCTGTCTCAACTGAATACTGAACCCGACAGACTTGACTGGCTGCTGAGCTGCAGACTGCAAGCTTAAAAATGATATATGTAAAATTCATAGTTTTCTTCTTTTTTCCATTCATATGGATTTCAAAAATGTTTCCCATTATCGTATGCATTCACACACAATGTTTTTTTGCTGAGTAATCTTGAAAATGGTCACTGTTGGGTTAGAATAAACCAGATGGGAACAGAGTTGTCCGTGCAGTTTTAGTCTGACCACATTTATTGCTGAAAATAATTCATATCAGCGGATTATTTTGCTTTACATTAACATCTATCTATAAATTGGCACTTTTATTGAAATGTTTTTAAAAATGCACAATCTTCTGGATTTCTGCAGTCAAACTATGCAAACCAACATGAACTTTATTGAAAAGGCAAAGTCAAACATAGAATAAATGCACATCATGGCTGGCAGCAGCTGATCACAACCTTTAGTTTTTTAACATGGCCATCAAATCTCTATCCAATAGAACAAGTTTATGATGTGGATGAATGGGAAATTCCAATCACAGATACCCAGCTAACAAATACAAAGCGGCTGTGTGGTTGCCACAGTATGCCATCATGTCAATTTGAGCCAAAACCAACCCAAGCCAAAAAAAAAAATAATGTTTCCGACACCTTGTTGAATCTGTCCCACAAGAAAGTAGTGTTCTTCAAAGTGGGTACTACTAAAGCATAGTTCATAAAGTACACATTGTGTGAAACTGTGCCTGAAATGAAAAATTTAGTTCAGTGAATAACAGCATGTAAATGTTGTATCATTCAAAAATGTCAACAATAGGAGAGCCACACATAACCCCAGGCCTGTATTCACAGTGGCTGCATTGTGCAAAGATAAATGTTCTTCTTGTTTATGGAGAATAGTCAGTACTCTCATTATAACCACATTACTTTTAAGGGCTCACGAATATAGATACTTTCTAGCTGTGACTTGATAAATTTGTAACAATGTTGAATTTTGCATTTTTGCTCAATTATACAGAGCAATTTGCTCTCATTTTAGCTAATTGGACATGAGAGATGAAATATTATTATCATTATCTCTGCAATGATACTGACTTTAAAACAATTCGCTGAATTTTCGTGCATGCTAAGGTTAATCATGGCTTAGCCTCAAAGATAGAGAGAAAAATTTATTTCAGGCTATTAATTAAAATACATTCACACCGTGTCTTCACCATTTATCCCTAATATTATTTTATTAAATATGTATTGTCTTAGAGTAATGCAATTATAGCACTTCTCTTCTTTGGACTGTTTTGGTTTATTTCTGACTTTTGCAGACTTTTGCATCCGTCCATAACACAGCATGCTATTTTTAAAGGGCACTCTGGAGTTCCCTCAATCATTATCTGGTTTTGTATAACTTTAGCTGTATGAATGGATAGCTATAAATTCATTCTGCACAGATTAAAATCATGTTAGCAGTTCACTGCTTGGAAATGTAGCTAACTTTCAGCTTCAAACATGAACTAGTTGAACTGATTACATTATCTTGTCTGTTTCTGTTCCACATTTTGACTAGAATAAAAATGCAAATTTCTTTCAGGCAAAACAGTAGATCACGAAATCTGAATTAATGTAATAGAAAGGCAGTATCTGCCTTATTAATCAGAATATAATTCCAGTTATGATTCTTCATGTAATCATATTAAATAAAACAGCTATCGGTTTACAAAGTACTGTTTTCATGAACTCCCTTCAACATTTTTGAGAATATAGATGTTGATAGAGGTAGAGGTCTGTCCCTTTTAATCCTGTTTGGACAGTCTGTTCTGACCTAGCTTGTCTGTTTTCAGAGAGTTATTTGCTTCAGGTATGATATTGACTGCTGATAATCCAACGTACCCCCAGTTTAAAAAAAATCCATCTAAAGGGAATTCTTTGTGCGCCGTACATTAGCTTTCAGGCAACACTCATTTTCTTTGAAGGATGTGCATCAAGTGACATGACCTTATGTTTTAGGCTCTTACAGGCAGCGAACTTTGAAATCAGATGAAATATTAATAAGCACATTATCCAAAAGCTCTTCCTGTGTCCTTTGTTTTATGTGAATATGTGCAGTATCAATCATTGCTTGCGTGTGTATTTTAATGACAGAAATGCTTCAGTAACATTGAAAGGTGAAGGTAACCCGGAAAAGTCTGATTCAAAGTGATTTAATTATGTCAGTCGTCAGCTGCAGTCAAAGGCTCTGCAATTATAAACCATCCAGACTTGGTAGTTGTGCAACATTTATTATTTTTTAGGAATTGATCTGACTCATCTTATATTAGCTCCCTGATACACTGCAGCTTTCCTGTGCCATATTACTTGAAATTTTATCTTCCTTCCAGGGATATGATCATCATGAGTAAAATGCATTACATTTTGTTTTTCCATTTCTGTGATTCATGCCTACCTGAAACATATCAGAGTTGGAAAACAGCAACATGGATAAGTTCCTGAACTCTGAGGTACAAACTCTGCTTTATTATTTCAGAGTTTTAAATGCATTTTATTTTGATCCACAGTTTAGTGGCTTCACAGGAGTTCAGATGAGGATAGTTTCTAGATTTGCCATCTCACAGTTGCCTTCAACAGGAAATGAGAATAGAAGAAAAAACAAAGCTTTTGATAAGAAGAAGCATGTGTTGCGTTGGTGGGCTAAAATTGTAGTTGTAGTAAACATTAAATCTGTTTTTAGCTGTTCTCGCTTTTTTTAAATTTGTGTTTGAGGCCAATTTTCATTTTTTTAATTAATACATCGAGCTGTAAAAGACAACATGTAGTCTGTTAACAATTTATATAAACTGTTGCAACACATACAGCAGAAGAAAATAGTGTTGTTCTTAGTAAATACATTTCTTACAAAGTCATGGGGATGAAAATCACATCAGATTTCTTAAAAACAATTAAATACTTTACATATGGAAATATATTTTACTGAAATTGATTTATTGCTTAGCTGAAATGTATTTTTTTATGTGATGACAGTTTTAACAGCTCGGGTATTTAAAGTCTTGACTCTTCTGGGTCTTTTCTGTGCAATCCGATGTTCCGATCTCCCCACTGATTTTTGCAAATTGGATATAAATCAGCCAATTGATTGGACCATTTTAGCAGCTTTATGTTCTTTCTCTGAAGACAATTGAGCATTTCTTGGAGTATTTGGGATCCTTGTCTTGCTGAATACTCTTTTCCTCATTTATCCTTTCATAAATTAAAGCATGCCCGCCAGGACCATGTGGTGAAAGATAATCCCACAGCAGGATATTATCGCCTCGACCCGTCTCTGTCAGTATGGTGTTTGTGGGGTGATGTGCTGCGTCATTCCTCCTCCAGTCATGCTGACTGGAATTACATCCTATAGATAAATTTTGATCTCATCTGGGTATCGATTGCAAAGCTGTGCTCTCTCAATAGTTCACTGGCTATTGACAGCAAACTTGAAATGAACATAATTTTATTTTTCTTCAGTAGTGAATTATTGTGCAGTGACGATGTATTGGGGCCATTAGAGCTAACTAATTTTTTTTAAGGAAAGACCATACCTGATCATTTCTGGTATATCCAAGGACGTCTGTTGACTCCATGTTTTGTCATTAATTTTGTGAGGAACACCTGGTCATGATTGATTTTTAATACAATCATGTTTACTCAAATTCTGTATTATACCTCCAGTTCTTACTGTAAGATTTACAGTAGAAGTCTAGAAATGATATCAATCTGCTTGCAACAATAAAGTTTGCAAAGTTTTTCCAAGACCTCTTTGCTTTTATCCATTTTAAGAGAGTTAGGCATGAGCTGGCAAAGAGCAACCCAATCAGTTGCTTCAAATCAACACCTTCATGTCTGTGAACAACAGTGACGTGCGGTGAGGTTCATAGCTGGTGAGGCACTGACGTCATCAGAATCAGATTTGCAAATAGATGCATAGATTGACAGCAGTTTACAGGTTATGTTTCACTTCTGCATCCTTACACATATCTATTATATCTCTATTATATCTCTATTATAATCTATCGCTGCACTTGACTTGCTTCCCGAATCGTTTAGCCTAGCTCGCTGTCACTTACTCGGCAGTTGAGGAGTGAACAAGACGAACGTCTGGGATCTTGAGCGCCCCCTGCCATGAGGCAAGAGAACTGCCTGCCTCACCTCGAACCTGTTCTCTGCCGTTTATAATCGCTCATTACACGAAACACGTTACACAAACACAGTTGGTGACAAAAAGCACTGTACATTATATACATAAGCTAAATTATTGGAAATAAGTTCACATATTAAATTTGTTTAAACCATTTTATTGACGCCAACATGCTCTCTAGCAGCCAGCGCAGAGCCAGGGGTTGCAATCCAAGGTGAGGCAGAGCTCTGCCTCACCGGCATCGCAAAGCATTTGAATGGGAAAATAAGAAAATTCAGCGATTTTGAACAAATAAAAATCGAAATTGGTGAAGCTACACGAAAAATAAATATTTTTTAGTACAAATCACCGGATGAATATAACAATTTAAATTACTTTATGATTATATATTTTCTTTCTTTCCATGATGGCTGGTGAGGCACTGCCTCACCTGCCTCCCCTGACCGCACGTCACTGGTGAACAAGCGGTTAGAGGCTTCTTTAAATTTGTAATACAGACTGTTACAGGAGACCTTTCACACCCACTGCCATCACGATCTACAATAACTCTTTAAATAATTTGGAATTAATGAGTTACAACAAAATTTAATTTCCCGTTTCGATCAATAAAGTATTTTTGAATTTGGATTTAAGTATCCTATCACTTCAGACTGTACCAGCTGATATTAAATTACAGTAATAGGAGACAAAATGTTTTTCTTAATACTGGCATTATTAGATAAAAATGTTTGACTCTATGGCTTTATGCAGTTTCTTTTCTTCGTGAGCTTAATGTTGATTCCCTGTGTCATTCCATTTTATTTAATTACACTTAATTGTGTTGATTTATCTGCATGTTTGGATTACTCAGGTTGTTACAAACCTAAAACACGAGTTTCTTTTGAACTCCCTGTTGGAGATATGCTCGCTGGAAAAAATGTTGACTTGTTCCGTCGTTATTTTCCCCGCTGTACATACCAATGCATAAATTAAAGAAGCAAAACATCTGTCTATGTCAGTTTGAATTAGAGTCAGAATTTGTTTTAATTTTTTAAAAGATGGTCCAAGAACAGCTGTAAAGTGTCTTATGTGAGGACGCTGCGATTATTTCTTAAAAACACTATGCCTTGAGTATCTACTACTTAGTGATTGTGCTGTTTAGAAAGCAGTCAACGTTCCAAACTACTACCTTTTATATAAATTATTTACCCAATAACTAACAAGGAGTCCTAATTAGTTCATGTAAGAAATCCCTGAGCAGAAATCTTATCTAAATGACTGCAACTGAGATAAAATTCCAAAATAGGAGTTTTTTTTTCCTTCAAATATAACTAAATAATTCACATTTTGCTCAAAATAAAATTTTCTTGGGGCATGCTGTGGTGGAATAGGGGATAGCACAACCCACATTTCGAGGCCTTTAGTCCTTGACGCGGCCGTCGTGGGTTCGATTCCTGCACCCTGCACCCGGCCGACATTTGCCGCATGTCTTCCCCCTTTCCTGTCAGCCTATTGTCATATAAGGGACACTAGAGCTCACAAAAAGACCCCCTGGAGGGGGAAAATAAAAATAAAAATTATTTTTTTTATCCTGTATTTTAGATAAAAATAGAGGATAATTTGGCATTTCAAATTAAAATACAAAATCTTCCTTCTCAGGACTCAACAATAAGCTTCAGTTCTGGTGTTGACATGCCATTTTCTGCTTTTCTGTTTACTTCTCAAAGATTAACCCAAACAAATTTACTAAGTGCTAATTTTCCGACAATGACCGTCAACAATATTAGAAAATAAGAAAAGCGGTGGATGTAATGACAACAATCAAATCAAAATCAATAAACATTTACTAAATGTTGCACGAGTCCCGTCTTGACGTTTGAAATAGTGGAAGTTTAAAACTGTTACTCGTGCAGAAACAGCAACAAGTCTACTTTATTTCCGTCTTGTCATTTACATTTTCTTCACATGCTAACAAAAAGATGTGAGGACGTGAGCTAAGAGCGATGCTGAAAAAATTCCCCGCAGGAGTGACTCCATTCTCACATTTGACTTCCATCTGCTGATCAAATTGAGTTCTACCTTTTTGTTCCATCGTCCTCTGTAACGGTGTTAACATTTTTAGGTCAGCTGCCACAATTGCTGCTGCTAGTTTGAACTGTAACCATGGCTAAGGTGCCTGAATGTGTCTGAGTGAAATTATATCCTGTAGCCATCACAGGAAGAGGCTCACAACACACTCTATGCTTATTCCACTCCTTTTTTAGCCTTATCTGTGTTTTATGAAATATGTTGACATATATATTTTTAAAACTTCCAATTACACAATAGTTTGTGCTCATAAACATAAACAAACTTCCAGTTACACAATAGTTTGTGCTCATAAACATTTAATTGTTTTTATTGTACAATTAAATGTTTATGGCCATCCGAAGGATCTAATGTCTTTTGTTACAACAAATAAAATGTAGTTGTATATTGAGTTTAATGAGCAGTAGTTCCAACATTGCTGATAGATATCCAGAACCAGAATTGTCTTTGCTTTAGAAGCTAGCTTTTGTTTTTGTTGACAACAAACCTTTTGATAAGAAAGCAATAGCCTTTATTCAAAGTTGGGAAACATTTTAAAAGCGAAGTTGTCCTCTCTTGCTCTCTGTTGTAAGCGACCGACTAAAGTTTCAAATGTGATTTTGGTTCACATTTAGAAGTAATTTCCTGTGCGTCAGGCGGAGGAGGAGACTGAATAGTTCACAATCAAGATATTTGAGCAGCTATTTTGTTTTGGCCTTTCCGGAGGGCAGCACACGGCACTGGGCAGTACAGGAGATGGTGCAGCCTCTTAGATTTAACAGAGAAGTTAAATGGAGAAAAAGAATTATACCACAAAACGATTGTGAAGGAAAAAAATATATATATTTTCTTTAAAACTCAAGGAAAAATCGTAGTTTACTCCCTTCTGTTGACTTGTTCCATTCTGTAATAATGTAGCTTCTTTCTGTGAAAACAGACTGTAAATAATGCTACATTTAGAACCGCTGTGCTTTCATGGTAACAGTTGTGGGACTCGATAGTCACTTTGTGCAAAACCTGGTTTCCCCAAAGAGACGAATATCATATAAATGGAATTATTAAGGCACCTGCTTATTTTCTCTGTCTGGAAAGTTTATATTGAATTTAAATTCAAAGATAACGTGATAAAGTTTGTGCTTCAACGTCTTTTTAAGAAGAACATTAGAAAGCAAAATCTATCAGCATACTAGACATTTTTGTTCACAATAAGGATAGCATTTTTGTGGACTAAAGTTAAGGTGGTGGCTGGAGGGAGAGGTGATGAAAATGTTTCAAATAAATTATATATTAGATAGTAAATAGTCTGGCAATGCTTACATTACTGATTTGATTTGTTTCTGTTGGCAACCCCAGATGTTGGGCTCTGCTTTAAAAATTAAACTTGCCCAGGGACAAAAATCAATAATGCACATTATGCACACAGTGGGTAGATGTGGACGTAAAATCCCTCGGACTTTTGGAAAGAGCAAAAGTAAGACTGGATAAAAGCGTATAAATTTGAATGAAGAAAGACGATACTCTTTGGAGGTTTTTACCAGCAGGGATCCTATGAAATTCAAGCTATAGCATAAAATGCTTGACTTTAAATAAACCTAGAAAATTTAAGAAAATTGCGTGGCAAGAGTTCAACTGGAAATAAGCTGAGCTGTACCAAATATAAGGGCAGAAAAGCCAATAAATTAGTTAAAATGTTTAAATTTTAGAAGCAAATGTAATGAGTGTTTTGGAACTGGACGTCAATAAACATGTTGATACAAACAAATGAGGAAAGATGCTAACATGTTCTGTACTAAGACACTTACAAGTCTAACCAGCAATATCAATTCATAGAAATAATTAGTAAGAAATTCCTTCACACTATCTTGAATTATACGGCAAAAAATGATAAAACCGAAGTAGAAACAGTTGATCAAGGGTCCTACCTTAGAAAGTTATAGTTCTTGGTAATGTTTTATAAAGCTATGTCAAGAATCCGCAGTTTATTTACGTTACAATGATTTAAAACCAACATTGTGCACATTTTGGACAGGGAGGAGAAGTGGTTTGAGTGAGAAGTGAAAGAAGCCACGGATGGTAAGCATGAAAAGCCAATCCTGAACTGAGGAGGTGACCTTAGGTTTCATCTTTCTAACACTCGCTCTGCAACCCTCATTCATTTCCCCAAGCAGTTTTTCAGCAATTCACACCGTGGGACATGTGGCCAAAACAACTCACAAGGCATTGTTGAGGTCATATTTGGATTGTCAGACAACATCGACCCCAACATTGAGCTCTGTGGAGAACGTGGCCTCTGACTCCCAAAAGCCCCATTAGTGCCCTATTAGTGTGTTACTTTTAACAATGTTCACAATTATCCAGGAATTGCCTTTGGTTGAAAAGTAACGTATCATAAAGTAAACAATAGAAAAAGTATATTTCCTTCTACCTACTATAAGCACTTCCCTGGTGATAAACTTGGTGCTAGCTTAGTTTATTTTAGCCAAAAGAAGAAAAGGGTTGATTATCTATTCACTGCAGGGACAAATGGCTTTGGAAAATGTATGGACAGATGAATACATTACTTTAGCTAGACTAAGAGATTATTATGCATTTACTAAATGATAAAATGTTAATTTTTGCCTCTGTGTTAGAGCTTTATATGTAGAAATTGCATAAAAACATGTTAGCAAAGGTGCTAACATTAGACAGTACCCAAACAGAGAATCTAGTTTTTATTTGGTTATGCTTTGTCAACTCTACTGTAACTGACTGAGACAGACTCTATTAATAAGCAAATAATACCAAACTATAATTAAATTATTCCTGCCTCTGCAACCTTTCAAAAAAAAAAAAACCCAATTAATTAAGTCGCACATATTTGCCTCTTTGATTAGATACACCTGCACATTTGACTAATTAGATGTGTGCAAAATAGAAATAAACTTTTACCTAAATGCCTAAATGTAATTTTCTTTATCAGTTCAAGTGAACAAGCTGTTCAACCATAAGCAGTAATTGAACTCAGGCCTTGAAATGTTCCTTCTGGGTCTCCCCTTTAGCTGTGATGGACTGTAGCTTGCTCAGTTATGATCTGTCACAGCTAAGAAATTTAGATTTTTCCTGAGCCGCATCTGGCCGTGCCCTTCTGTCACT
Organism: Gambusia affinis; assembly: GCF_019740435.1. Taxonomy (NCBI): domain Eukaryota; kingdom Metazoa; phylum Chordata; class Actinopteri; order Cyprinodontiformes; family Poeciliidae; genus Gambusia; species Gambusia affinis. The sequence continues at coordinate 3,733,459 of NC_057888.1, forward strand.
GTTTTCTGTGAAATATTGATGGCAATTATATCTGATGGTGGTGGTCAGACGGAGGTTCTGGGTGTCAGCTGACAGCTTGTGTCATCACACACTGTAACCTGTTTTAAAGTGATAATCTGCAAAGCACTACTGAGGTGAACACAGGTTTATGCTCATACTGCCTCCCCAACGGTGTGCTAGGAATGCAGTACCAGAGATTCACCTGCTTTATTGATAGATTTTTTTAATTCCTCTTTACCAAATTTTGTTTCTATATGGAAAAATATGCTTTAAAGTTTGCATGCAAAATTTTGAAGAAATTAAACTTGAAAGTCCCTTTTTTCTAAAAAAAATTAAAACAAAATGGAGCCAGAACATTTCATTAATTTTCTACCCACCTTGGAAAATTTTGGACCAATGATTTAAATAACTTTTTTCCTTTATTGTCTGTAGTAAAGCGATATCTTTATGTGACTCTGTTAAATAATATCTACCTGCAAGAGGTAGTTCTTTAATTTTATGTAGATACGAGGTCATAATTTTAAAGAAGTTCACTGGCAAAAATCGTGACCAGAACCATGATCAATGGAAATCTGTTGAGATATAAAATAATTTACAGCTCAAATCCATTAAAAATAAGATTTGGGGATTTATTAAGATTTTTTTTTTACTTGATGAAAATGAATCAGAATGTCTAAACTTGACTGTGTTTCATAAATTAAATGGCTATCCCCATGGGAAAGTAATTCAACTTTAAGAGGAGGCATACAAACCTCTGTAACATCTGTCCAAACAGATGTTTTACAAAGACTGATCTGTCATTTGTTTTGATGAAGGAATCGTTTAATATCAACATCGTTTCTATATAAAAACAACAACGCTGTCAATCAATTAAAATATTAAATTATATTAATCACAATTAATCATTATGCATTATTCTAACATAAATATGAACTTTTTTTAAAAACTGTCTAAGAAAATATTTTTTTGTCTCAAACCTAACGTGTCTGAAAACTCAGTTTTTCAGGTTTTTATATACTGGAAGTCATTTTGTTTTGAATCTTAACTTAGAAATATTAAATATGAGCTGCTTGTGCTTCGGTGGAAGGAAAATGTATAATTGTAATACGTACATAACTATTAATTATCTACACTACTTTGGTTATACACAAGCTTCCATCAGGGTGTTTTTTTTAAGTGAAATTTGCCGCAGAGTGGTGAGAACAGCAGTTTGACTTGCACTGCTTCGCCAGTCCTGCAGCCAAGCAACTGCCGAAATTTGTGAAATTTGGAGCTCATACACGTGGATGTGCATGTGGGGTAGCGACGCAACACTAACCCAGAAAACCTTTTGATATTGTTTGCCACTTCCTGCGCTGCTCTGAACCAGGTTACCCGCATGCGTTAACGCGTTAAAGTTCACACACCTTGTAAAAACGCGAGTCTGTGTACACAAAACCTTCTTTCTGCCATTACCAGATCAACATGAATGTAAATTTTGTTTGCATGTCTTCACATGCAGGCAGACGCACAGACACCCTGCAAGGTCGGAGGTCAAAACAAAGTAGTAACGCCAGAAGAAAAGATTACAATGACAAAGGAGAATGGCAGTGAGTCTCTGGAGCTGCAGGGAGGAGGACAGCAGAGATGGAGATGCTAAATAATGGTTCTCTTGTGGATAAAATATAACCTTTGCTGCAAGAGGGGAGAGCAGCTGAGTGAAGTAACCATAACATCTTTCAGGCGGAGAGAGAGAAAGAGAGAGAGAGAGAGAGGAGAAAAAATGCTGTATAGAAAGTAAAATATCCTTAAATAACCTCTTCGTTTTATCCTCAGTTCCCCTGAAGCTCATTCTCCAGCAACATACCTCATGGCTTTATGGATAAATAATTATTTTTTAATATAATATGTGATTAAAATAACAGTACTAATATGGTAAAGGTTGCATTTACATGATTCAGATCTTTTTTTCAAATGATCTCCTGCTGTTATTCATTATATGCGCCATTATGATGCTGCTAAATAAACCAGAGTGGGGGAAAAAAAAAATAGAAAATGAAAAGTCAACATTATTACTTACTAACTGAAGATCTTTAGTAACATTTACAGAAAGTCTGCAGTGAATGCATTCAGGAGCCATGAAATTTAATTAATGGACACTCCATCTATTGCTCAAGGCATGCTAAAAGAAGGTCAGGCCTCTATTTTATGCATGTCCAATATGAGTAATAAGGGTATTAATTCCCTCACGTGACCCTAAAGTAATGAATGTTCAGTTGTACTGCTGTCCAATGAAAAGAGTCAGACTGTGAACTTTTCATCCCGACCTTCTGGCTGAGCGAAGAACTCAAAGGAGTCGAAACGAGAGCAGATGAGAGGTGGAGAAATGAAACCAATACAGAGAGACAATGGCTTGGTGGCAAAGTACACCATATTAGAACAGTTTAAACAAATGTGGATTGTAACTCCTTAGTGATCATAGTGATTTGTTACATTAATGATCTCTTGTCTTAGAGCTCCCAAAGGGATGGTATAAACTTCAGAACATGATTGTGTTTAAAATGGTTAACAGTAGAGCAGCCATTTTAACCTCTGCTTTTTAATGAATTCAGTAATAATAAATGATTTGTACTCAGATTTTTCTATCTATTCATGTATTCTTTGTGTGATTCTGTATTTTATTTTATATGCCACATTTAAGTATGACGAAAGAAGCAAAATAAGATAAGAAGCCTGTAACCCTTTTCACAGCACAGTGTAGGGAAGCAAGAAATTGCACAGAGGAAATTTTGAGGTGAAAACAAATCAGGCTGCAAGATCGGAAATGGCACAAAAAGATAAGATGATGAGTTAATAAAAAGAAAAAAACAACAGTTGTCTCCTGGTTTTTACCTTACTGAATTCAGTCCCAAATGCTCTTTGAACATGATCAGCAATATCCCTGTCAAACCCCGTCACTCCCCAGGTGGCTAATCGTCTGAATTAGCTACCAAGGTGTAGACCCTTAACATTTTCATGTTGACATCAAAGGTGCCGGTGGGATTAGGGTGAGGGGCAAGACACTCTGATCAACACTACGCCAGAGAGGAGGAATTAATTATGTTATAATGAAGTGGACAGAAGCATGACATTACACACACACACACACCCACACACACACCCGGTTAGAACATGTTTCTGTTGTTGCTTAGCGGCGGGTCAGCTCTTCCCTTGGCGATGCGACAAGGTCAAGCGGCGGCTCGTGGAAAGACAGCGTTACTAGGTTGCCAGTAAAACGCTTCGCTCTGCCAGGACCGCTGACCTCGTTGGGCTTCATGACACATGAAAGACACGCAGAACTTTGCAGTGTGTGAACGGTGTCGACTACAGTGCACAGCGGGTGGTCTGTGGTACCAACCAGAGTTACCATCACTAACTGTTGTGTACGGTCAATCTCCACACACTGCAGATGTGCCTGTCTGAATGTAGAGGACTTGGTGTTTGATAGAGGAAATGATGTTATGAAGCCAGCAGGGCTTCCTGTTAGAATTAACCTGCTTAATTGGGTATGACAAACAGTATTTTTTAATGTATTCCAGCTGTGTAACACCTTGCTGCCAAGCATTTACTACCAGCTGCTTCAGAAATAAAAGTTCCTCGGGACAGTCACTCATTTAGTCGAAGCACTTATAGACTGCAGGATGTTGAGGAATCGACCTGACAGCTAATTTATCCCTAATAGGGTCAAAATGAGCCTCAGCCAACTGAAGGGAACTAACTGTTCAAGAGAAATACTGTAACATTTTTATACAGAATAGGGCTGTGTCTGACATTAATAATTCATCTGCTTAATTCAGTTTCCTTCTCTCGTGGGATATGTGGAAATTTTTGATTTATCTTGACCCACAGGGTGGTGCCAAAGTGGCTTTAGATGTAAAATAAAATGGCAAAGCTGTCCTTCAAAGGAGAAGTTTGAGCAGGTAAACAGGATGTAAAATTTAAATATTTTCCTTTATGCATAATATGCTTAGCTTTGGTTTTTGTAAATCACAAAGAGGATGGAGGACCCAAACACAAAAACATTTTCTAGAAGAAGTCAGGAGATTCGAAAATGTATTTCAAAGTTTTATTCTATTAAGATAAGAAAAGCAAAAGATCAAAATGCTGTAAGAAATATATCTAGAAAGAGGTCTGGTACTGAAGAAGGAAAAGGGAAGGTGTGATAATTACCTGACTGCCCTGGTGTCCACAGGATGCAGAAGGTGAAACTAACAGGAAAAACGGGCAGACATGCATAATACATAAAGAAAACAGGACCTAAAGTGCATCACTGACATAATCTGAGCAAAATCCAAAGCTAAGTGAGGATTTATGCACTTTAAAATGCAATCAAAGGATCTTTCCACCACAAGACACCTCACCATTTAGAGCAACCAAACCCAAATGTCCAGCTTCATGGATCACTGGGAGTTGTTTATGAATTCAGAGAAGATTTTGATATCCCCATGAAGCATTTTACTCCACCTCCATTTGTGTTTAAGCTGTGAAAATTCAATTAATTATGGATTCTGAAACTCTAAAGAGGCATCTCTGTTTTCTGTTCTCAGAAGATTCAGTTACCACTAATGCTTAAAAAATGGCTGAGCTGAAAAATCGAATGGAAAATTTGACACAAAACATCAGTGATTAGTACATTCATGTATTCCCGTTATTAATAACTAGCAAAAATTTAAAATTTTCAGAATTAGCTCCTCGATGAACTGACTTTTAAGATTAAATGTACTCTCCAGCTGTTGTCACCTTCCTTTCTCTGAGATGCCACTATTCCCATGACATGTGCCTCATTTCATTACAACATTAGCCTTGAAAAGGACTGAAAAAAGCCTTTGAACGTAATATAATTTAGCTTACCATGTCAGTCCCCTTGATGGCTGCATCCATCATTGTCAGCAGAGGGGAACATCAGAGCGGGGCCCAAGGTTTCGCCAGAGGATGCCTGAATTGTGAATGTCTCATTCAGGTGTCTCAAACCGCTGCGTGGTGGAACAGACAAGTCTGAGTGAATGTGGCAGGGAACGCCACACCCTGCTTAGTCTGAATACGCACCTCCATTCAACACAAAGACAACAATACACACTCAAATAGGAAGGCAGGGGTAACTTTTTAAGAAGTTTTGAAACCACTTTTTCACCTTTCATAACCTTCGGAAACTCCGATTTACTTTCTTTGATTTTTCAGACACAAAGGAAAAAACAGAAAGGGCAAATTAAACACTTAACTTTTTTTCTTGCATCCCTTTTCTTCCGCTTCAGAATTCTTATTATTTTTTTTTACATAAAGTCTCATTAAGATGCAGTGAAGTTTGAAGTTGTAACATGACACCATGGGAAAACCAAACTGGTTGGAAGAATCTGTTCTGGGAATCGTCCAGTTTGGATTCAAAGCTGAGCAAATTTAGCTTTAAACTGGCTTATGGAAAAAAATAAATAAAAAAGGTTTGTTTGTATTTTGTTTACTCTTAACATTTAAGCTGGGTAATGGATGAGCATCCTGGTTTTCAGTGGGAGGCTATTTTATCATATTTTATTACTAAGGCTCATTAGGATCAGATGAAGGCTTGGATGAGGTTTTTCATTGGAGATTCTTGGCTACTGAATGATGTCTGTGACTCCCACTCTCACCTCAGACTTCAAGTAAAATAAATAGCTGCAAAAAAAGGAACATCAAAGCCTTTTATTTGCCTTTCATCATGTGGAGGTTGGCAATCTTACAAACCAGTCAATTAGAGCTTATTACAGCCATTGCGTTGCTGCTGCTCAGCGTTCAGCCATTTAGCAGGTTGTTGGATGCAGTGTTTTATTTATTCCAGTTTGCAGAAAGGTTTTTGCCTCATTATTACTCATTAAAATTAGAAAACATTGTGCTTGTTGCTCGGGTGTTATTGGAATTTTTTATTTTTATTTATTTTATTTTTTTTTTTAGGTCTGCTCGAGGCTGGCGCTACAATCAGTACAAAACAAAAATGTTTTGGCGAAAGAACAGAAAACACATAGGAGGTGGAATCCACCGTTTTGTTGAAATGATTTTAAAAGTTCAACTTTTCAGCAAATTTCCGTTTTTTCTCCAACTGTTTGGATAACATTTCTAATTGATGTGACTCAGTTAAAAAGATTTAACCTTCCTTCATTGTGTTAACAGATGATAGTGTAATTAACACTTTGAATCTCTGCTGTGTCATTGGAAGATGGAGTAATATGCACTAATTAGATATAGTATGTGCAGATAGAGTAAAACTTTTTGTCCCTTAGATGTTTTTCTGCTCATTTTTCTTTACAGAATAACTTTTTTTAGTTTTTTATTTCTACCTTCTTGGCAAGTATAAAATAAAATAAAAAATGTTGCCCCTTTTGTTTGCGAAATAGAAAACTGGAGAGATGATCTCTTTCCACAACAAATTTTAAAAGAATTTGAAGTTGATTGAGATCTGGTCTTTGACTAGGCCATTCAAGCATGTGGATATGCTTTAATCCAAACCCTTTCATTGGCTGTATATTTAAGGTTGTTGTCCTGGCTGAGGTCCTTTTCAAACTCTTAAGTTTTTCTCAGGTCTCTCTTTTGTCCATCCATCAATGTGATACCCACGGCATCATGCTGCCACTACTGTGTCTCAGTTAGGATTGTGTTGTTAGGGATGAGGCTACAGCAGCAATGTCTCTACCAAGTACATTCTTGGGGAAACAATAAAACATGAATGTGTGTACTGTTGTGGTCTTACTTTGTGCAGAAGAAGAAAAGATATGGATTATTACCACATCTGACAATAAAATACTAGAATCCACTCAGAAGAACACAAGGAAGTAGTTAAAGGTGTAAATAATTGTAAAGACATCGTGCAAACATTCATAAAAGAGGAAGACCAGAAGAACAAAGCCTTTCAGAGTAGATGAAGACTAAACCCATTTGGATGACTGTGCTTGGTGCATATTTTCTTGTAGGAGAATGATGGGAAGAAGCATGAATCATAGTCTATGAAGGGCGATGTAATTACATGGGCCTAAGTGGCTTGTGTTGACATGGGGTTAGCTCGTATTATTGGATGGTCTGAGGAAGCATCTGGATGAAATCTGAAGTGCTTTGTGGGGGGAGCCAAGCTGAGCAGTGCTGCTTTAGGCCCTGCTTTTCTGTGCAGATGGATTTTGAAAACAAAAGATTTGAGAAGATCCCTGTGGGCTTTAAAGGTGAGGAAGTGTGTTTTTCTGTTATTTCAGTATTTTCCAGTTGCTTTATACCTGCTGCAAACAAGCTTAAAACAATCCAAGAGCAATGACTGTAGGAAAAATATTGATACGTTTCGAACTTGCAACAACAAGCACAATTTTGTACTGGGGACTAACATAAAATTGCATTATTAAGTATCAAGGTATGGGATGGTTTTGAAACGTTTTTACAAGTAAAGATTTGAAAAGTGTCGGAAACTGCAAGGATTCAGGTGGGAAAACATTCAAAAAACCTGGTTGGAGATTCATTTTGCAAACATTCTGCCAGAGCTTTGATGGAAAGCACAATCAGGCGATGGAATGCACAATCAGGCGATGGAATGGCCTAGTTAAAGTCCAGATCTACATCTAACTCGGGTTCTGGCAATATTTTAAATTGAAGTTCACAGATGCTTTTTATTCTGTCTAACTGAGAAGGAGTTCTTGTTAAAAAAGAATCTGCAAGGATTTCAGTTTCTTGGTTGGAGGAAAACACCCATACCTGGAAGTGTAACACACAGTGCATTTATTAACATCTCACTCTGGGGTTGGAATAAAGTTGCTAAACAGATTCTTGAGATTTTTATGCAAGAAAGGACACTTAAAAATTTAAATAAAGAGACAATTTTCCTTCCATGAGTTGTTCAGTGGTGCAGCAGGAGCACTGTTGGGTTCAAATCCCACCCATGCTTTTTTTGTGTAGTGATTTTCTGTTTTTCGCAGACATCTGTTGGTTCTTTCTAGGTATCCTGGCTTCTTCCCACAACAACAACAAAAAAACAAATCTAAAACACCAAAGTCTTATTTTTAGTCATGTTCTTCTACCTTCTACCTACTTTTAATCAACACCCTGAGGTGTTTTAACTCTTAAACAACACCATTCATCACAGTCAGCCCCTAATAGAGATTGTGTGTGTCGTTGCTTAGATTAGCGTTAATGTGTCCTCTGCTGGTTCATCACTTTATGTGACTCTTGTTCCTTATTACTCCCACCTGGTTTTTTCTTGGCCCAGCGTCAGACAGGACGGAGATTAATGTGATTTTTTTATTATTATTATTATTTTCAGTCACATAAAAGCAGCATCAGTGGAAACTTCAGCATGATGACAATAAATTGTCATCACACTGACTAATGTCCATTTCCTAAATTGACACAGAGATGAGAGATGGTGGAACGACTCCATGAGGCTTCAACCACTGTAGTTTCTACTAGCGTTGTAATAGCTAACATCCACAAATACTAGAAAACAGACTTTTAAATGCCTATTTTAATGGTTCAACACCAAATACATGTTAATACGCATTAATATTCACAACAGAGACCCTCTTAGCACTACAGCAGAAGCTAACTTTCACAATCTTCCTTTATCTCTGGTCTTTGTACATCCAATCAGCAGCAAGGAAAATAAATGAAGCTTCTGGATTGACTGCTTTGCAAATTCCTGCCAATTAGCACACATCTGCCTTTCAGCTTCTAAAGCTGCACTTTCTTTTGACTATTTCAGAAATGTTGTACAAAAAATGGTGAACAGACGAATTTTACGCAAATAATTTATATGTAAATATATGGTATCAACTAGAGATGTGATCTAATTAACGTTTTCTGGTTTTACTTCTTAGAAATAACAAATAATGATCGCTCAGACTGTATGCGTGTCCATGTGTGATTCCAATGAATTCGTTTCGACCAGTGAGCTTCTTGTCAGGTGTTTTCAGAGCAGAGATAATCCTGACGGACACACACTGATTTTCGGCGGATCAGAGACAGAGCTCGGACGGAAACACGGGATGCATCTTCGGTTGTTTTGCCAGCTGTCTAATTTCTGAGCGTGATGAAATCCAAACAGATGTTGCCACAAATGATCAGCTTCAGAAGGAGGGATTAGAGCGAGCTGCTCTTGCCTCAGTGTGTTTTAGATAACGTGGTTCTGCAGAGTACAGTGCGGCTTTCTTCCTGTCCAGCAGCTCAGTGTGGCTGCAGAGGCAGCGACTCTTTATTTCCCTGCTGCTGTGCTGCTCATTGGAAACTGACATGCTTATGGATCCAAGGGAGGTTTCTCTACTTCTCCATAGTGGTGAATGGCTATGTTCCCAAATAGTCTCTCTGTAAATGTACAGATTGTTTGCCACAGGGTCCTTGGGGAGAGCAGTGTTGCTTTCAGGGAGTTTGTCCTACAGTTTGGAGATAAAGCATAAACAATTCCCACAAACATCGACGTCTGTGGTTTATTACCACTGGAAATAAAAAGCTGCATTCCCCTTCATTCCTGTTCAGACTTAGGCTATAGGTTATTGTTTTTTCCAAATAAATTGTACTTTCAAATTATTTTGAAACGGCAAAGGAACAAAAACTAAGCTACACACTGCTTCCAACAAGCTCTGTATAATTTTCGTTGAGACTTTGTGTGCTGGATGCAAGTGACTACGACGGCATGTTGGCGCCATTGAAGATAGAAAAAAACGGAATAAACTTCCACCAAAAACTCGAGATTAATCTCAGAAATTTTCAATAAAGAACTTGGCAATTTCTATGTATCAAAAGGTCAAGAAAAATGTTCAAATTTTGAAATTAATCTCAGAAATTCTCTAGAAAACCACTTGGGAAATTTCTAATTTTCAAAAGTGGAAATGGCAAAGGAAAGGCCAGAAAGGCATGGGGAGACTTGGAAAATGACAACAACAAACAAAAGATGAAATCTGTTACACGGCTAAAACTACATTAAGTTTTAGCCGTGTCCTACAGTTTGGAGACGGCTCAAGCATTTGAATGCCTTCAAGTGCTTATTTGAAGGTATTCCCTTCAAATAAGCATTAGCACGTTTTTTTATTCTAAACTTTTATGAAAAACTTAATTTAATCCATAAGATAAGAACTAAAACCCTGAATGGGTTGCATCAGAATTACAGCACAGCTCACTTCTGTATGAAGTTAGAAAAGTAGCAGAGTAACCACAGTGTCAAAGCTCAGATGATTTGTGTCGTGTTGGAATTGTTCAGCCTGCAGTTTTCAGCCATGATTTTGCTTTTAATATCAAATACCTCTACTAGTGAGTCAGAGTTTGTAACAACTAGTGAATATCTAAACCAGTATACGCTACAATTGTAGCATATTTCTGCCTTTGGGTTCCTTTGCAGTTTTGCATCCTTATTTTCCTCCTTTCCAGACATTCAGCATTTTTTTGTTTATTCCAGGATGGGCATTTCCTGTTCTATTTAACCTTAATTCCAGATGTTTGTGGACTGTGACGTTACATGCAATGTGGCCGTTCACACTCTCAATCTCCACATGTTCGCCTGCAAGCAGAAAACTTCTTAATTATTAAATACTTTGGATCAATTTTGTGAATTAGCAAACAGAGGAAAGACAGACAGGAAATGCCTTTTAAGGGTGAATAACTGTAGAGTACGTTGATCCTTTCAACAAGTACATGCTTAAGGAGTGACTCCTCAGGCTCATCAAAGAACTCATAACACCATTTTGTATTATTTTGATGAGCTTTGTTATCAGGTTTAAATGAAATAGAAAAAAAAAAAACACCCCAGAAGCTTGAAATGTTTCATTATTAAAAAGGGAATTAATTTTTCTTGTTTCTTTTGGGAAATTAGTGTGCATTGCTTCAACCTTGAGACATTGTAGTAATGTTCTTTACTACGATGAATAAAAAAAATTGTAGCGACAGGAGAAAAAAAATAGAATAGAAGAAACAATGCATCTGGAGCAAAGCACTCTGCTACTGCGCTGCTCCTCAATTTTCCAGTATTTTTCATAAATTCTGTTCTTCAGTGCTAAACTGTGTTGAAGGAAAATATGTTTCTAATAAAATCCCCCCTGGGCTCATGTTAAAAACTTCTGAGCAGAAATGAAAAGGGGCCCATTTCTCTCTATATGTCTGCCTCAACGTGAGCCACGCCACCTCAGCTCTGCCACTTTTATGAGACATTAGCAGGCATACAATAACAGACTTCGGAACTAAATGAATGATTAGAGCAAGTTTAATAATTTAAATTTCACACTTTGAAGTATTTCTGAAGTCTTAAAGTTGCCTGGAGGAACAGATGGTGAATACCATTTCATTTGGCGGAGGGGACAGAAAAAAAGCTTGCAGCGGTCGCAGTTTAATTTAATTTTGTGTGTTGTGTGAGTTGTCTTTAGTTCCACAGTTGAGTTGGTAAGGGAAGCAGAAAGCAATTTTTGGCAGTGTGTGCATCACGTCAAATATGTGACATTGCAACAAACAACTAGTGCTGTCATTCCTGTGAGTGAAACTATGGCAATTTGTACAAAATTATTAGATGAAACGCCAGACAGAAAACAGCAAAACTAGCTTGCTACGTTGAATGGTGTGCACACTCACTGCTGAATAAAACTTCATCAAAATGATTATTATCCAGCAATATTAAAAGCCAGGCCATTAACAAAACCATTAAATAAAACTATATAGCATCTCCAATTTAAGTTTTATTCACCAGAACGTTGTTGCAAGACAAAAATCACTGGACAATACATTTCCTATAAGTTCCTACATCAGCTAGCTCTGCTACATTACAAATGCTAGCTTGCCCGTAGAGACATTAAGGGGAGATTCAGCTTCAGTTGTGTTATCCTGCAATTTCAAATGTAATATCATTATTTTCAAACAACTTCTGAAGACCTCATGGCAATAATCTTACAGTGCTGAAATCAATATAGAGATAATCTTGTGGTTTATTTGAGGCTTATAGTTTTTTTTTTCCTTCAATTTCCATTAGCAGTGATAAACAATAAAATATTGATGACAACAGTTTGAGAGTTATTTTTATTCCTGTCCTTGAAAAAAAAAAAAATAATAATTTTTTTTTTTTCATCTCTTCGTTTATAAAAGAAATTATTCAAAGGTTGTTTGTTGCTGAAAATGTTATTTTTTATGTATGAATACAAAGCACCAGAAATTAATAAGAAACTAAATAGAGCCATTAACACCTCACCTTTACTAAAGAATACTTGAAAGGTATTTTAATAGAATATGAATTGTATCGCAGCTCATGTGGCCTTGTTATGTATAATGGACAGAGGAAACTTATGAACCTTGTTTGTAATGAAAACAAGACGAGCCAAATGTAATCACTGACCACTACAGCAAATGTAATAACTGAGATTAATCTAAATTGAAATATAAATACTTAGAAGTTGAAAAATCCATAATGTATTGTCTTCAAAGTTACATTGAATCAAATGGGTTTTTTTGTTTTTTTTTTGTTGTAAAATGTCTGAGTGAAATGGGTTTTTTTTGTTTTTTTTATTATTATTATTATTTTTTTTTTTAGACAGGATTTACAGACCCACTTGTGCTATCAGGGCTTCTGTCTCTGCTTTTAATGCCACTAATTGGAAGTTTTACATTAACAGATGGCAGCATCACCTAATTATCCCAAGTTACTTCTGTATTTACCTGCAAAGACAAAGATGCCTCAGTCTGACAGTTAATTAAAACTGATTTTGAATTACGTTTCGTCGTCTGTTTCTGAAAATATATTCTCCTCAATCTGAAAAAAGTGATCTGTGATGTAAAGGACAAACGCTTTCTGTCTTGCGCCACTTGCCACCTGTGATCGCTCGCTGAATAGAAATCTTTCCCCCTTTGCCGTGACACCATTCATCTTCCACCGGTGTGAAGGTTAAGGACCTGTTCACCTGACCACCACATATCATTGATTGTGCTGAAATGCGGTGCAACTGTGTGAGAATGCATGTCACGCTTTTGCTGCACTCCACTACTTCTGTCGACGCAGTGTGAAAACGTTTACAGTCTAAGGGCCCCGCTGGGGGCCTGGCTTTACTGTGCTGCCTTTCTTTTCTTCTTAGTTTGAATGGAACAGGAGGAGCGCTGGGAGTCTCCGTGGAAGGAGACATGCTCAGACTATACAGGCCAATGCAATTTGTTCAGTCGCATATGATAGCTATGAATGATTGTCTGCATTGTGCTCCACAAGTGGCCAGATTGACTTTGCTGGTTCCTGCAGTAAATTTTGCTGTTGCTGTTAGAATAACAATGCAAATGTTATTCGGCGAGGAGAGGCCGGAAAGAAGAAAATACAATGCATACTCCGTTTACATGACAGCACTCTCCAGATGAAAAATGAGAAGACAATAAAAACATTTTATTCTCTTCTTCATCGCAACTCAATGCAGCATCAATAACTTCACTGGTCCAGGGGGTTTTGATGCTGATGTGTCCATCTGTATACATGTGCACTTCCTATAACTAATTTTTGCATATTAGATTCACCTAATCATAATCTGAATGAAAGGTTTAATACCCATCTATCCATTTCCTATACCCACTTATCTTGCATGGTTGCTGGGATGGTACCTGTCTCCAGTGGTCATTGGGCGAAAGGCGTGGTACAACCTGGAAAGATCTTCCAAGGTGTATCTCATACACAGTTCGTCACAGAAGCACATAGAACAAACAAAAAAACACACACACACTCATTCATAAAGACACTTTACAGAAAGTTACTAACCAAACAGTCATGATTCTGGACTGTGGCAGGAAACTAGAATACCAGGAGAGAACCTACATACGCATATGGAGAATGAGCCCAGGTCAGGATTCAAACCCAGGACCTCCATGCTGCAAGGCACTAGCTCTACCCACTAATTAATTGGTAGCCTGGCCATTCCACAATCTGGGATTTTTTTGGACTCCCTCCTCTAGCTGTTCTGCTGGGTCAATCAGAGACCAGAAGAGTTTGTGAGTGATGATGTCAGTTTTCTGCGCTGTTTTGGAATTGTGGTCTGTTTGTAGTTTTAGCAACGGCAGCAGAGGAGGTGAAGGAAGTCGTTCAGTCTGTGTCAGTCCAAAATACTGTACTAACATTAACATCCTCGTTCGGATCAGCACTTCTCTTTTCTCGCTGGAGGGCGGTTGTTTACAGCGCCTTGTTACAGCGCTGCTCATCTCTCGCTCAACGACTCTCAACATGAGACCAAACTGTATAGACCGATGGACAACTTAATCCAATTATGTTGTTGTTCATTGCAATCATATTGAGTGAAAAACAAATCCTAGAAATTCCCATTAATGTAAGAAACAAAATAAGTACAAAAATGCTTGTGAAACTTGCAGTTTGTTTGGCATTCTGCTCCACTGTTTCTGCTTTCTCTGGATGCTGCTGTGAAAGCCGAAGTGACAACAAAGTTCTTGCTGAGGAAAAACAGAACCTTTCCTTTCTTCTTTCAGCTTTTGTTTCTTCGTCTGCGAGCAGCAGAGCCACGACTTCATTCATCTCTGCCCCCGCTGAACCGACACGCCGTCTGCAGCTGCGACATGCAGCACAACATGCCTTGCGTGTCTTTCAGATTGTTGCTTCCTTGATGCTTCCCGCCGTCACCTCTGCTTCCTTTAACCAGGTATTTGTCCCTCTGCACGGCTCAGTGCCCAGCGCAGCTCCATAAGCACAAAGACGTGATTGCTCTTTGTCATGAACATTGGCCACAACTGTTTTCTAGCAGAGATGTTTTTTTGCCCTCTCACATAACAACAAAATAGATAATTATATTCACTCAGAAAGAGTGCAGCAGCTTTCTAAACTTGAGATGGAAATGCGAACAAAGGAGGATGACAATTAGTAGACTGTGTTTGTTTTCTCTCTCTGCATTTGTCAATTCTAATGCAGTTTTCCTCGACTGGAAGACAGATATCAACTGTGACAGTAACTGGAAAATGATTGCTTAATCCATTAAATTAAATTAAATAAGTCATTAATCACCTAAGTGAAATTATTTTCATGCAAAAAAAAAATATATAAATTGACAATCATTCTGTAGTGAATTACATTACATGATTTGAAGATAATTGACTTAATAATTCAATATTTCTCTTACAAACTGCAACAAATTTATAACTTTACTGAAAATCAAAAATTGATTTGAACTGGTTAAACTGTAATTGTACTCCCTGCATGACACATCATGGATTTTTGCACAAAATAATATAAAAAGACAAATTTCTTCCCACAAGCGGAAATACTCAGAGACTCATCACTGAAGAGCTGTGCAGGTTTTATGATCGATGAACAAAAAAAAAAATAGATTTTGCATCCACTGAGTTCACAAATACATATTTTTACCTCAAACTCTTGTTTCATTTCCTTGTTTGTTTATTGTCTGAAAACACTTCATTCCGTTTTTAAATATAAATATAACAATATTGTAAAATTTTAAAGTGTGATGTTACATGTAGCTTAAACATGACCTAGATATAAAATAAATAACTTAAATATTCTTTATTATGTTTAATGGACATAGAAACATTGGATATTGAAAGAATATTGAAACTAATTGTACAACATGGAGTTTCATTGCTGTTGTGTTTCTTTTGTGTTTAAATTTTGTTTAACTAGAGCGTAGTTACAAGAACTAAACATCTATTCTGAAATAAAACGTAAAGCAGGTTAGCTGCTGAGAAAATGAAATATTTTTTCCTTTTTATTAATTTTTTTTGTTTGCATTTCTTCACGTTGAGTTTCTACTTGTGTGTCCGCATCAGGGATTGAATAAAAAGCTTAAAATCCACGTGACCTACAAGTTGCTTCATTAAAGTTGCATTAAAACCCAAGATGTCAGTCCCAACAAAGCTTTTCTTGGAGCAAGTTATTTTAAATGTTTTTTATTTTTGACTTGCTTCTGAGTCTCTTTCAATTTGATGTCTTCAGAGAGGAATTAAGAAGTTCTCACTCGGTACGGCTGCTTTATCTTCGCTCTCCCTCCTGCTTCCCTGCTGTGTTCCTTAACATTGGCATCTGTTGCTCGGCAGCGTGGATGGCCCTTGAGCTCGGGCGCAGCGTCACATCAAAGATGGGTTCTCCAATAAGACCCCAGCTAAGCTTCAGAACCGCAGGCTGCTGGAGCGCGAGTCTCATCAGCAGCAGGGGACAAAGACAACCACAGCAACTCACACAGGTACCTCTTGGTCTCAACTCGGTGCCGTCTTTGTTCCTGTCCACTAAGAGATTAAAATAATTCTTGCTGCACAAAAGAGAGTAGTAACAACTGGTTCTCAGTCAGATGAAGTGTCAAGCTAGAGGATTGCTGATATGATGCAACTATAGTGGGATAAAAGCCTGTTTGCTTTCAGTTCTTCTTCAGGATTCAGACCCAATCAGTGCAGACCTTCTCTCAGATTTCAGTTTCCCTACCAGGAGGAAAATGATAGAAATCATCTGCTGTGCTGCTCCAACCTGGTCAGAGCCTTATTGGCAAAATTGGACTCTAATTCTCTCATTTTTCACTCAAGATCTAAAGGGCTGCCAATGGCTGTGAGCTGATGGTGAGGTGGTCCAGAATACAAAGCCTTCCTCACTTAGCCATGACCGCTGGAGAGCTGCATTCAATGGTTCTTCAGGCTCTGAGTTAAACCGCAAAAAAAACTCCTGAAACATTTTCTCATTTAGCCGCGTTAAAGCCACATGCTTGAATGCAATTTTTGGGGGATTTTGTGTGAAAGACCATCCTAACATCATACACAATAGTGGATAAAAATTATATTTTTTTATCTCTTGGATAAAGAAAACTCTGCAAAGTGTATCAAGATTTTGAATTCAGGCCCCCAAACACTACGGGAGAATCTTTTACAGTCTTTTGGGGGTTTCCTTTTATATTCCTTAAAGCAAAAGACTGGATGGAGGCTGTCTCTTTATTCAATTCAGTTGATGTTTGGACGACGATGAGGTGGGGTTTTTTTTGGCTGTTTTGAAATCAGCAAAACTGCAATGGAAATAGTTTTTCTGCATCATACAAATCATGTGTTCAACAGCCGGATGTTGCTATTGGCAGAAAAGACGAAGAAGAAGGTGGTAGGAGGATGATGGTGCAGCACGTTTTTTTTAATTACTTCATGTGGGGACAAAGCAATTTTTATTTTTATTTTTTTACATTAGTGGAGTATTGACAAAGTTGTGTGATGCTTGTGCATGACATGCTAACAGCTTGATATCGGGGCAGCAGAGACGATACTTCACAGTAACATGTCCTGGATGACGTCAGTTGTTGCCAAACTCTGCTAATCCACCTCATTTGATTTTGCTGCTCCTCTTTAAATCTGTGTGGCTGTATGCTTGGAAAGCCAGATTGGAGTCAGGAATATGATCCTTCCTCGTTATGATCGCTGGAAAAGATGCTTGAACTTCCTCTGTCTCTCTCTGCTCTTTGATCCTGCTCTTCATCCATGAAGAAAAGTTCCAAACTCCTCTAAGATTTGGGGTCATAGGTCATATTACTTGAGTTGTTGAGCTGCCAAAGAAAAGCATTTTCACAGTATCTTCAATCTGAAGTATCTTCACACACAATAGAACCACGAGGCAGATCCATAATGTAACACAAGTGTGAGGCATAAGCTGTACGTTGGTTTTACACACAAAAAAGAAAAAGTAGAGAAAGAAAAAATCTGTAGCAAACCTTGAGTGCTTCAGACACTGTAAGCTGAGCATGTCATAGTGTTGAGAGAAAATAGACAAAGAAAAATGTTCTGTCAGCATTTTTTCTCCAAATCTTGTCTAAATGAGTGAACAACAGGATAACAAAACCAGTTGAAAACAAAAGGTAAGCTGAGCTGAAATGTTTCTCAAGCACCATTCAGTCAGAATTGCTGTGCGGCATTTGAATGCTTCTCTTTATTTATTTTTTCCTCATTAATGTACTACAATATTCATTCACTTGTCTTTACTTTTGAGAAGCAGTTCTGTAACGTCGACCTCTGTGAATCAAGAAACAGACGCAGAGAGGTTCCAGGCGATTAGCGGCAGAAGTGTGTTTTGTTTCCTGTTGAGTAGACGCCTCACCCTCAGAACAATCAGGCTGCTGTAGAACAACACAACTCTGAGATTAGGTTGAAAATATTGCACTTCAGCTCTGTGCTGCACAGTGGGAAGAAAAAATGACTTTCATTAAATTACACTGAATTTTATACATCAGTGATGATAAGCTCTCAAAGGGTCCAGCCATCAAATAGGAGAGCCTCAACTCCTGCGATGTATGTAATGGTGTGATATTGCGGTGCTTCAGAAATAGCATTACAAATTAAAGGGCAATTCTCGCAATGACTCTAACAGAAAAAAATGTTGCATCCAATTTATTTTCTTCTCTGGTTATTAGCTGCATTCATTGTGTGAGTGGACTTGGGGACCTGTGATCAGACCCCTCACTGGTAAAACAAGGCAATAAGGCTGAAACTGATTTTTTTTTTCAAAGGGGGATAAAAAAAAGAACTATAGTGATGCAACGTAGTTCACAGATATGTCCCATAAAGAGCTGCAGCAGTTTGTTTAATAAAACGTCTGACAATAGTTCTCAGTTTTGGACATTTTTGTTGCATTTTCGTCACATTAAAATCTCAAACTGACATAAAGTCGTGCATCATTTTGCAGTGGAAAAAAAGCTGATGAATGCCACATGCTTGCTATGCTAACAGTACAAGTTAACTCAACGTCTGACAGCAACTTAAAAAGAACAGTAAAACAAACCAGTGCAACTCACCCTCCTGCTGTAGTTAAGCGCTATAAAGCAAAATATTATGAACAATTTACCAGAAAGGCAGAATTCTGGTGCCCAATTCTGGTGCAGATCCTTGTTTGCGCTGTAAGAAATATGTTTTTACATTTCCCAGATCCATAGAAGTAAAGCTTATTTGTATCAATGGCATTTTGACAAGTGAATGAAGGCACAAAGTTTAAAGTTGAGATTATGGAAAAGTAAGACAAGAGCAACACTGAATCAAAGGTACAGTTTCATAAAGGACACTGACACTTGCTGTTATCTTTGGTACTGGTCTCCCAGTCGGGGAGATGCTGTTTTTAAATTATATATTTTTATAAATCAGGATTGAAATCTCTCATACCTAATTCGGTTTGCCCAAATTATATTGTAGCAACTGAAGATTTCACAGCATCAGCATCCACAGTAACTTCATGAAGATGCTTCTATATGAGTTACAAGTACACAGTTTCCTTTTGGGGTATTTTTGGAATTAAATGTTTGAGTTTAATTCTCTTTTATGGGTATAAAATATAACAGAAAGGAAACCAGAGCTAAACTAAACTGCAGAATGTCTTCCACTACCTCTAAATATTTATTGCACAACAGCTAAGAGATCAGGAGTTTCCTCCATTCCTTTTACAGAGGTGGTCACACTAGCTGTGTTTCCATTAATCATGAAATTGCTCAATTTTACATTTCTATAATAAATTCACTTAATGGAAACAGCTCAGTGTTGAAAAAAATATTCTTGATAAAAAGTTGTGGTGGTAAGATGAAGTGGTTTTTTGGCAGTTTTTGTCTAAACTGCAATGGAAACACTTTTTCATCAGTAGGAGTGAGCAAACATTCACATGGGATTTTATAATTTAATCGAAATGCTGCATTTGCACAATTACATTTCTTTGACATTACCAAAATATTGACAAAGTTTTGCACACTATTGGCAATGAGCTGTTCATCAGAGTATTGATGATCAACATTTAGATTCCTTTGAATTCCAATAAAAGCAGAAAAATAAACCTTTGTCTCAAGGCTACTTAGCTTGAACATAATCTATACTAGAAAAACTCCTCTGCTACCTAGAAGCACATTATCTTGACGTCTAATTAAAAGATATGGAGGTATAATTATGTATTTTAAGAGTTGCCTCCATTAAAGCTACTGTGACATCATGCAGGACGAGTGAAGCCATTTGGAGGATGGCGGTCATTATTTCACTGAAGCAAACCAAGAGGAGACCTCTTAGTTTAACAAAGTGTAAACACAGCAGCTTGTGGCTTCTGTGATCTGCCATGAGATGACATCAATCAGTTGGAGATGAATTAATAGAACAATGCCACAGAATGACTGAACTCATTTAGATACGCCCCGCTGAGCTCATACCACGAATCTTTGCAGCGCAAACAGTTACACGCACACGCACGCACCACCACACACCAAGAAGTCCTGCGGGCTACGAAGCTTTCTGATTTACTCTGATAATCTCAGCTGTGAGTCCTTTTATGAGTATCAGTGCGCACTGATGAGCCTAACAGAGACACAGAGGAAAAATGTCATTACTGTAAATGTGTATTTTGTTTGGAGGTAATCAGCGATGTACCAATACAAACTTAGCATTATTTGTTTCTTTACCAATAAGTTGGAACAAGGTAATGTTTAGTGAACACTTAGAGGCTAAAAAGTATAACTTAACATTTTGCCACCGACACAAATATCAATGGATTTTATGAAGCACACAAAAAGTAGTGAAAAATTGTGAATCAGAGGAAATTTAATAAATGGTTTTCAAGATTATTTGCAATGTGAAACAGTGTGGCTGTAGAGAATACTAGCTAATGCTAGCTTTTGTTTGCTAGCTTGCTCAAGCTCAGTCCACAGATATTGTTTGCAATAACTTTTACAAACATTATTTTAAACTTTTACTTTCCACAAACAAGCACCAATTCAGCTTAGAGTTGTTGGCATTGAATGCAATTTTGATTTTAGATGCACTTTTACATATTTGTATTGTAAAATAAACATGTTTCCATAAATTCCTACTACCATTGATGTGAGGAGCGGCCATATTAAAATGTGAAGTTGGCCTTCCCAGTGGTAATGGGGTGGTCGGAGTTGATCCCTGTTGGGAAATCTTGCATCCATTCCGAGTACAACTGAATGCAGCACAAGATCTGCTGAATTCAAACCCACACAACACTTTTTGGAATTTATTTGTAAAAATAAAATGCAAAAAACTGCAAAATTTTCCTTCCAGCAAAAAATTATTTGTTACATTTTATCGAACAATCGAGTGTACATAAAATATTTTTTTAGAATATTTTATATATCATCAAATTTGTAGTTCTCTTGTATTATCTTTCAGTAAAGTTAATTTGTATTGATGGTTTTTCATTGCACATTTATTGCTTCCATGTGACAAAGACAGCCAATATGGCTTACAAGAATGTTTATGTAATAAAATAGTTTTTTCATGTGCACTAATAGCATTAATCCAAACCATCACTTCTCAACAAGCTGAAACAAAGAGACTATTAACTGTTTGAGAGAAAAGAAAATATTTTCGCCACCTCATCCTCAGAAGGAGCAAACAAGCTCGTTGGTGAGATTGGCTTGAACACGATGCACTTCAGCTGCACCAGCAGGAAGAGGGGAAAAAATGAGATTCATTAAATTACACTGAATTGTATACATCAGTGATGATAAGCTCTGAGGGACCAGCCGTCTCACCAGGCACCAAGGGAAAGTGGTCCGCCTCTCGCAATTCGTAAAAGCAAGAGCGAACTATTGCACTCCTTTTTCTGCAAACTGCATATGAGATGGCGACGGAGAGGCACATTGGCAGGAAAATGTTATTTTTTACGTTTGACAACCAAACAGAGCTATGTACAAGTATTAAACTTTAGACCTTTTTTCACACTTAAATGAAGCAAAAACTCATTTTCATAGACAAAGACATCCTGAGTTAACCCACTAATGACGGGAAGTTGTTTTCTGAACTAACCTCGCACTATGACAGGAAGTAATTGCTCTGCAAACCTGATTGTTTGATTCACTCAGCCTGTTGAAATAGATGTGGAGCCCATTTCAGTCCAGCATTTGGTTTCAAATCTATGTATTGTTTTCTATGTATTGCCGCATGAGGCTTTGACTTTGTAGATCTTTCAGCCTACTTCATACAGTCAGCTTCTATTGCATGGAATAATCAAAATACAGATAATCACTATTGATTTAACAAGGGTAGGGGTAATGTTTTCGCAGAGAGGCAGATTGGTTTTGATAGCTTTCTTCACCCAATAAATAACTGCTATTCTTGCAAATCTAAATAATTTAAATACAAAAAGAAAAGAAAAGAAAAATAAAGAATTGTGTGAGGAGCAAACACATTTTCACAGCACTTTATGTTCCATTCTAAGAAAAACAAGCTGCAAGAATGGCTTACGGTCTGTTTATGAGCGACACAGCAGAGCTTAATAATGAGCGATATTACAACGAACAGATGTTCAACTTGTAATAAACCTTCTAATCTGATTAGGCAGTCGGGCTATTTAGGGAGTCTGGATCTGGTCGCATAAGGTTCTAATTTAGCCATATTACAGTTTCAGGGGTTCAAAAGCCAGTGTGATCACCTCTGCTCAGTAATTTCAACCGTAAGTCAAACAGCGGTGCTCTTGTCCAAATTTTAGGAAGGGAGCCGCTTTCGTTGTATTCAGCGTGTAAATGCGTACCCGGAGTGAACAGCGGTCACCCTGAATGCTTGTGACAGGGACCGTCCTGCGGTCAATTAAAGCACGCAGGCTTTTGTCGAAAAGGAAGAAATGTCACCGTTTAAAAAGCCGGCACGCCTCGGAGAAGCTGCTTCCACAGTTCATTTTTTACCAATTAAACCAAAATTGACTTTGCTCCGCTTTGATTGTCAGTTACACAGCTGGCATTGGATCTTCATCAACACTAATTGCACTTCAAAGAGAGTGAAGGAGCAGGAGGGGAAATCTGCCACGGAGCTCAGGACCCGGGCGGCGGGCCTGGGTCCAAACATTTCAGTCG
Source organism: Gambusia affinis (assembly GCF_019740435.1). Lineage (NCBI taxonomy): Eukaryota > Metazoa > Chordata > Actinopteri > Cyprinodontiformes > Poeciliidae > Gambusia > Gambusia affinis. The sequence continues at coordinate 3,756,231 of NC_057888.1, forward strand.
AAGCAAAATGAGACCCAGAAATCAGATTTTTTCCACTCTCTTCTCCTCCATCACCCACAGGCACATCTGACAGGCTCTAAATGGTCAAAGCAATCATGACAAAACAGAGTTCAGCGGCACATGTTAAACACACACACAGTGAACCAGAACCATCTAAATTACACGTTGAGCAGAAAAATCGGGCCTGGACAGCTGTTTCCAGACGCTTTATGCTTTGTGTTTTTAAAGGCACGCCATCTTTTTGTTGTAAAGGAAAATAAAAGCCTGGTCTCCAGTGCTGCTTCACATAAACCACATTTGAGTCGGGACAGCTGGCAAGAATTGATGAATCCAGAGGTATTTATCAGTCAAGATTCACAACCCGCCATCTTCGGATCACTTATCAGCGGGAAAGTGTTGTCACTCTGACTGAGCTCTGCTGCTTTAATTTACGCCGCATCATAACTCTGAGCTGCAGAAGAGAAATGTTACCAATATTCCTGATGTGTTGTAAATCTCAGAGGTTTCTGTGTGTGGTCTCGTAGTTTTTCAGGACCCATAAAGGAAGAGGAAATTTTTAAAGATTCGCCCATCAATTCTTGGACTGACAGGGCTTCGCTAAACCACTTTACCCTTTAAACTCTTTGATGCCATTTTTTATGTTGCAACTACAAACTTTGACTTATTTGACATTTGCATAACGGGGCAACACACAGTCGTGCAAAACTGTGAAGTCGAGTGAAAAGAAAACATGTTTTCCAGAGTTTTACTATTCACAAATAAAAACTCCTAAAAGTGATTTTCACTTTTGTTCAACCTTTTTCACTGTGATAACTCTAAAGAATTTTGCAAATCTGTTATTTTACCATTTAAAATTTGATTACCAGTTCATCTAGGATGCAACAGTTTTGAGAAACTTGGAGATATTAGGGTCTTTTCACACCTGATTGTGTACTAGACTCGATTTGATTGGAGACCAAAGTTACAATATTTGTTACATTTTTAGGTGATGCGGTTCTCTGTCTCGCTGCACTAAGCCCTTTAAAAACACAGTTCCCCTCCTCTCCTGTGGTGGCGCTGCACCGAGAACCATTGAAGGAAATTATACAAAGACCCCCAAAGAAGAGAACTTCCTTCTTTGCAAAATGTACACAAAAATGGAGTAGTGTCAGATTTTAGTGGTTGGATGATTTCTTTCACTAGTGCCAGACTCTCACGTTTGTTTTGGTTGAATTTACCCAGAATTCCTTGCACTGCATTTTGTTTCCTCTTTTTGGAGGCGTGTCTTAATCCATCTGCCTTAAGGAACCTGGTAGCTTCCTCTTTCTGCCATCAGATGGTGTTATTACAGTTCCACTGACCTTAAACTTGTGAATTATGATTGTTCATAGGACCAAACATCTTGTTTTAAAAAAAATCCATGAGCCACTGCTGCACTGTGGTGATGTTTCATACACAGGCAAAAGAAATCCAACGTCCAATAACCTGAAGGTTTCATCTTACCATTTATTTTTTCCAGTAATTGAAAGGGATTGGAAAGATGCAATGCTGTGGGTCTGAAACCTTCTGGGAAGTCCACAAAGCTCCTGCTTGGAGATGCAGTCAGATTTTTATTATTTTACCTGGAAAGAGAGAGAAAGGCATATTTCCTTCCAGACTAAGACCAACATAGCTTTCCATGTCAATGTAGGAAATGACTTTGGTTTTAGCTTACAGTTTGGATTGCTAATGAGGATTTGTCTTTGTTAAGAATCAAAACAATCAGCCTGCATGGTGTTGGTTCTCCCTGATTAGAGGGCAGGAAAAACAGCTGAATCTATTTGTGATTTAGCTGTTTAACAAGCAATATTCAAAAAGCTTTTGCTTTAAGCACAGCTCAAATGAACAAAACAGGTCACATGTTAAATTAAACGTGTTATCTAATTGATGAGGCTAATTTTCCCTTCCCAAGTAACACGGCACAAACAGAAATCCTTAAATTAAAGCGTTCCCAGAGCAGCATGGCTGGCATTTTCTCTGGAATAACTTATTCTGCATGCACAATCTTTTTCACCTCCATTTGTGTGACATGACTTAATTCTCCTCCATCATCTGTATATGGGTGTAACGTGTTATAGCTGTCAAAATAAACTGCAACTTTGTAAAGCAAAATAAGCGTCGGAGGACGCAGAGGAATAAATCATCTGAGCGGGCTGCTGTGGCAGAATCCGTCTTTGTGCTGCAGTGGAAGGGCTGCTGAAGCAGCTGCTTCGCTTTAACTAGGCCGTATCTCACTACCTGGAACTGAGCTGGGAAAAGAGGGAATTGCGGAAAAAAATATTCCACAGAATCATATAAGAGCTTAGAGTTTTCTCGTTCTTTTTGGAAATATTTATTTTGGCAAGCAAGCTGTTGTTTCTTTATAATCATGAAACTGTCCCAAAACAGAACACGTTTACATTGTTTTCAATTTTATGAACAATATTATGTAGTAAATTATTATTGTAGTAAATTAATATCTCAGTAAATTATTTCTCAAATTTGTTAAAACTAACAAACATACATGTAAAAGAAATTAAATATTACATTATTAAGTCCAGGTTAACCATTCAGATGTTTACATCTGCTTGATTTAGCTACAGTGAAAGTTTAAGTTATTCCACAAAACAAAGGCAGAACAAGACATAAATACAAAAATTATTATACAAAATGAATCACAATTGGATTAAAACACCTTTTCTTATTTGGGTAGCTGATTTGTTATTGCTGTGGGTCCAAAACCTTTTTTGGAGGAATGATTGGAAGCAGGTCTGACTGCAAGGCCGACCGCCGGACTCCTCCCTCCGTAACCTTGAGCGATCAGCTCTCCGCCCGCTGTTTGCTGAGATCCTAACAACGAGTTCCTGCCTTCATTAAAATAGCTGCCACCCCGTCACAACAGATGCCCCTGCACTCAGCATATGTCCCAGGTTATAAATCCAGATTACCTACTCCTTGTGTCGCTTCTTGAGCCATCTGGTGTGATTTACGCACCGGGCGACACTTTTTTCAACACCTGCCCCTCCTGGTCGCAGAGAGAGGGATGGCTGCAGCGCCCAAATGACGTGCAAACTATTTCATTTCATTCAAGGCCTGATGGGATTTTTTTAAGATATATTGATTTTCTAGATTCTATTTTACAAATAATTCAATATCACACTGCTCATTTGGAAGTGCACATTAGGTGATAGTTTGTCATTTTATTTCTGTCCCAATAAATATTGGGAGTAAGTAAAGCACAGGCTCTGGCTGAAGCTAATGGTTCCTTGGCTGAGGGCCATGTGTCTAACAGAAACTCCTAAAAATCCCAGACTGTATGTGCAAACAGTTATTTAAAAAAGATTTTTTTTTTTTCAGTCTTGGTAAAGGATTTTGTTGAAATACTAACATAAGAAGCTGTTTTACTGGAGCTCACAAAAGTGCAGTTAATCAATTAAAAATGATCAGTGAGTCAGAAGATAATCAAATATAGATTTGTTTTCAGTTCTTTTCCACTTTTTATAGTGCAAAAAAACAACTTATTCATTTATTATTAGGTTACACATCTATAAGTTAGAGTACTTACTCATCATTGACTTAGTTACCTACCTACTCATCACTGTATACTTATTGATTAATGCATTTTTTTGCTTACTTGCATAACTTACCAGTTCGATCATTTTTTTACTTTTCTCCTTACTTAATTTTTTCTTTCCCTTTTGTACTCACTTCATTATCATAAAAACAATGTTTTGATAGAATTAGAGTCAACAGAACCCTTTTTAAGGTTCACAGGAAAGTGGGTTACGAGAAAGGCAGCAAAGGATGTCGAAACTCGAACCTGCGATGGTTGCATCAAGGACTGAGGCCGCCACACTTTTGCCCTGTGCCACCACCAAGACAATATCTACTTTTTTCGTATCTTCACGTATAACATTTGTACAGTTTAATTCTGTTGTAAAATTATTACAGTGTTTTTGTGAGCCTTTCTGTGTGTGTGCAATGCTAAAACTTTCCCAGGCCTTTCTTTTGATATATTTGTCAGCATGTTGGCACAGTCTAGCACAGGTAAACATCTATGTGTAATCTGCTGTTTGTCTCCTGCTTGTAGCAAACAGGTCCAGATTTGGCATATAGAAAGTGGCCGCCCTGCTCCTCTCCTCAGCCTGGTATCAGGTGCTGCACACTCTTGCACCCTGCTGTGTACATGGCACGTTCTCTCTTAGTGGAGATTAACTTTTTTTGCCTCGGTGTTCAATCTGACCTTGTAGTCTGTGCTGTGTGCTGCAATAACCAAGCCGGGAGGTCTTCTGTAGCTGCCAAGTGCCATTGAGAATATGGTACTTCTTCAGTGTAGCACACCAGCAGAGCTACTGACACTTTAGTAACCCTGGGGCCGGTGATGGAGCATCTCTCCTTTCCAGGTGGACGTGCTCATTGTCCGGCTGCCTTATCTGTTCTGGGCCGCTCTTCCTGGAGATCACTGGGACTGACAGTGCAAAAGCTCAGGCCTTCCTTTAGAAATTTCTGAATCAGGCAAAAACCCTTAGGAGGGATTTGGCAGCACAAGCAAGAGAGACTTGAGCCTCCCTGGAATATCCAGACAGCCTCGCAGAGATTCAAAATGTCGACTATTAATTAACATCAGTGAGATATTTTAAGGTTGTTTCACTGATAAAAATGTTAAACAGAGTCTATGGGCTGGACAAACTGTTTGAGGACTACGTTTTACTGGCAGTGGGACAATTTAACATACCTTTGGCACTGGACCAATGAGGTGTCCTGTTTGTGACCACATGCATCAGATCTGACAACCCATTCAGTATCTAGGGATATATTGCTAGTGAGTTACTGCAGCAGAAGAGTAACTGGTGGTGAGAACGTTGTAAAAAGCATCTTAAATGCATTCACACATTGTACATACAATCCTGTTATATTTTAGATAGAATTGTACAACGTCTTCAGTTGATTCAAACATTTCTGATTATGCTTGTTATCCAGCTGATGTTTTAGTATAAATATTGTTTCAAACCGATTCAAATGCCCCACTAATATTCAGTTGAAGTTGTGTTTTGAAACCAGCCAGAAGATCATGGTAAACCATTAAAGGATATTTGATCACTCTTCTTGTCAAAAGAGTGTCAAATTTGGCTTTAAATTGAAGCCAACCAATTTAAATTGTTTTTCTGCTTCATGGTACTATTAAAACTTTTAATTTTAACCCATCAATGTCCAACAGGATTCAGGTATCAGGCAGTTCCAAATAATTATTGATGGCTTGCTTTATCTTTTTCTAAATCAGCTGTGCTATGTGTCTTGATTGGTGTCTAAGTTTAGGCTGTTTTTACCCTGTTAGTTTGAAGTGAAACTAAAAAAAGTTGAAGTAGTTGTTAATATTGATTGGTCTGTGTTACGGAAAATTATTATTTTGGAGTGCTTAATACAGCTAATCTTACCCCAGGTGTAAAGGTTATAATGAACAGTCTGATTTTGAACAAATTTCTTAATTTTGTGTCAAAGATTTACAACTAAACTATCTAACAGGATAACTATCAGAGGTCAGGAACTACATCAAAAATATTCTTTAGGAGTGTTATCAAGGCCCAGGAGGAAGCCATAAAATTAGCATTTATTGCAGGGCAGAGGCCTGTATGGTTCACAGAACATCAATCATTAACATTTAATTTCTAAGACATTTTCTAAGTATTAATGGCAAGTTTTTAACCAAAGTGCATTATCTAAGTTTAGAATGGTGAATGCTGAATGTATTTGAAAATTGTACTGTCTATGATAATATCTGAACCAAATGGAAATTGTTTCAATGAAAATGTGTTGCTTAGTATTAGAAAACTGTTCAGGATGTATGTGATAAGGCAAAGATTCAAATCTTTGGAGAGGCTCAATGCAAAACTAGGTTTGTGAAGATAATCTTTCCTTAAACTAAATTACTTGATTTGGCCGGGAGGCACTCCGAATTTCACAGGTATCTGTGAAGTCTTGTTGTATGCTTTTATTTGCCCAAATGGCCTTAGAGCCCAGAAGACCAGGATGCAGCTGCTTGCTCCATTGTTCTTCCAGAGACCAAATGGCCTTTGATCTCTGGCGTGAAATTAAGGGAAGGTCTAAGTTCCTCTGAGTGTCCAGGGGAGCTTCTGGTTGGTCGAACCAGGGGTACGCCTTAATTGAATACATTAAAAAGTTAGGAAACACCTCCACTATAAGAGATCGAACACAGTGATAATAATTCAGATTGCTGGTATATTTCTGCCGTTTTGGCATCAGCCTTCTCCAAAGACATGTCTTTGCCTTTTCTTTCTCTGTCCTTGTTTTTATTCTTTGTCTGTCTCAGGTAATGAGTCTGTATCTTGGCTGCTTTGCAGCTCATGTTGTTACTTCATTGTGGTTTCCTATGAGATTAAACGCTGTAACTCTGTGACGTCATCACGCATGTTGCTCCTGATTGGCACACACGGCTCGCCAAGAAGAACTTGGGATCGGAGGAAATAAAGAGAGCCAAGCTTTTTCCAAATTAAGCTAACTTATAACTTTTTTCTTCAACATCTGTCAACTTTGTTCAAGGCAGCAACACAGACTCAGGACATGAAGCTCCCACCATGTTTGACAGCTGGTACAGTGTTGTCAGGTTTACCTTGACTGTTGACTATATGTTGTATTTATGATGTTTATGTCTTCACAATGTAAAGCTGTTTGAACTGCCGTATAATAAACTTGATTCATTGATTGCTTACACTTTTTGTGATTGTGGCAAAACAACTTTTTATTGTTTAACCATAAAAATATGTTCTTCAGTAGTAAAGGAACTGAGTATGTAGGCAATTTTTGTTATTTCTTAATCTGTACTCTCTTGCTTGTTATCTCTTAGTGTGTGATCAACTTGAGGCTTTGTGATTATTGGGCTGTTATTGAGCCTTCAAACCATTTTCATGCCACCTAGAGGTGTAAATTTGATTTACTCAAACAAATTTGGATAACAAAGGTAGATGAGGCTGGCAGACTTTAAACTTCTGGTGAGATTCCTTTTTTAATCCCAATCATTATGTGAGGCTTATAGTAAAAATGAGGCCTGGTACCTTTTTTTATTTTTTATTTTTTATTTACTGTAAACTTGGTACCTATGTCAACACCATCAATATTGGCAGAACAACCAAATATTAGCTAGAGTGTTATCATATCTGAGCCTTAAATTACAACCCTGTATTGATTAGAGTAAATTTGGAATACTTTAAACTATACTGTAAGTCAAATCTGTTGAAAATGCCTTGGTTAACAAGCTATAACATGTCCTGGCTGATTATAACACAACATCCAGCAACTCACACTGAGTCTTGATGGGAAAAAATGTCCTAAACATTTTGTGTTTTCTATTTCCAGCAACACAAATCCTGCTGTCCATGAGGCATTTGGGTATCTCTGCCCCTGTCTGTGTCTCCAGACTAAACTCTCCACTTTTCCACTGCCGAAAATGAGGATTTCATTGCACATTATACAGCCTAATGAGGTAAGAGATTAAGCTGTTGCCCTTATATTGCACAAGCTGCATTAACACATTGGATTTATAATGACCCGGCGCAGCTACTTCTCTTTGTGTTGTTTCGGGAGGGAGTGATGGAGTGGACATTGAGTATCCTACCAGTCTCTCATCTGAATGTAATTTTCTGCCAAGGAATTTGCAGTTAGTTGATATGAATTACTGGTCTCCTTGTATGTAGGCCAGAAAGCCGTCCTTTCATTTAAGTGAAGAATTTTTTAATGATCTAATTATAGAATAACGCTGCTCAGGTATTTTCTTCAAGAAAATACGGCTTTAAATTTCCTTTTAAAGACAAACTCGTCACTAAACACATTGTTTTCATCTCCCTTGTCCATTATTGCCAAGCTGTGTTGTTTGTCTTTGGTAGCATAAAAATGGATTATTATTGAGTAAACATCTGTCATGTTATTGGTGCTCTAATACTTCTACACCGTGTTTCAAATTATTATGCAAATGATATTTTCTCAGATTTTCTTAAATGGTCAATGCAAATGATGGTCATCCTAATTTTCAAATCATGAACTATTACAGTGTAAATCAAATTTTACTGAACAAAGGTCCCCATGAGAACAGTATTTTTTTTCCAAAAATAAAAACTCAAAATGCACTGTTCCAAATTATTATGCACAGTAGATTTTCTAAACATTTTATGGATTTTAAAGAACTGCAAACGGTCATTCTTTGAATGTGCAGCATTAAGTGGTCTCATGCACTAAAATCAAAAGCTATTTCAATCAAAAACCAAAACCAATAATTCTCTCCTCATGATTTCGGCCCAAAGCATGACTCCACCACATCCTTGCTGACGTCACAGCCGTATTGGGACGTGGTCCATCTGGACCATCCAGAGTTGCACAGCAGTCATCAGTGAACAAGTCTGATTGAAAATTAATCTTCATGTATGGCTGGACCCACTGAGACCGTTTCTGCTTGTGAGCTCTGGTTAGGGGCCCAATAGTAGGTTGATGCACCACAAGCCTCTGGAGGATCCTCCACCTTGAGGTTCCTGAGGCACCAGCAGCTTCAAATAACTGTTTGCTGCTTTGTAAGGGCATTTAACAGCTGTTCTCTTAATCCGATGAATTTGTCTAACAGAAACCTTCCTCATTATGTCTTCATCTATACAAACCCATCTTTCTTCTGAATCAGCCACAAATCTCTTCACAGTACGATAATGCTTCAGTTTTAGTTAAATATCTAATGTTTTCATATCTTGTCATACGGCACTACACTATCTGATGATTTTTCTCAGCAGAGAGATCCTTTCTCTTTCCCATATTGCTTGAATCAAAGCTGAGTAGGTAATACAGACACTGACATATGAGACAGACATGAAATAGTGTAAGGGAGGTCATTGGGGAGTTTCTATATCTGCAGTTTATTTTGATAATGGAGGATAATTGCTTATGGTGTTGAGGAAAAATATCCTTTTATGGGTCTTCCATGTATTTAGACCTCGCCCTGAAATTTATTTCAGCTTCTGTTTATTTTTTTAGTACACCTACAGATATTTCATCTTGGGATAAGAAAAATGAAATGCATTTTTAAAACAACCTGGTGTTTTAATTATCATTTCAAGCTGTTCACCATGAACCACAGCTGTACATGCATTGCTCCTTGGAAACTTGTTTTCCCAGAGCTGCTTTTATGACCTTAAGAAAGGATTTATTTCAGCCTCCATGTTGACCAGGGAGGCAAGGGCCTCTGTCTCTTCTGGTCAGCATGCTGCTTAGTGTCTGCGTTGCATGCAGTCCTGCAGGACAGAAAGTATTGATTGGGCTGGGTGTAAAGGCAACAGCCATGTGAGTTCACAATCAAGATACTGTAATTTACAGATCTTTATCTGGATGCTCTTTGTAGAGCGGCTCTGGTTTGTAAGTGGGATGTCTAAAGTGATGCAGGATACTGTTTGTCCTTACAATGGCTAAAACGTGATTTTAAAAAATCTTTCTGATGCTCTAAAGGGAAACTTGTATGTTGTTTTTTTTTCTGAAATCCATGAAAGCAGCTTAGACATCTGACCTCAAACACTCAAGTATGGATTAAAAGTTTTAAAATAATAATAAGCTGTGGGATTCAAATATACGTTAGGCTTAGAGAATTGCCCAAGGTTTGGCTGAAAATGTAAAGACTAGTGCAGTATACAGCATATAGAGGTTCAGGAAACCCGCATATCGACAGGTGGACCAGGCTGAAAGAAATGTGTCTTGACTTACAAACACATCTTGTCAGGATAGGTGAGAAGCTTATCCCACCAGACTCCTTGTGGTGATCTGCGGCGCGCCGGCTGGGGCGGACGGGAGTGGGCATTTAGCAGCAGACACTGACACGCTTGACCTCGGACAGTGAGACACAAGCTGGATTACCTGGTGATAGCGTCCTGATTTTCTAATCCCAGATCTGTCTTTCAAAGATTAACGCTGAGGAATTCAACCGCATGTAAGGCTGACAAGCGACAAGCTTTAACCGCACACTGAGCATCACAAATCCCCTCCCCCTACAGACTCTGTCTCTCTCTCTCTCTTTTTTTTTATTCTCCACAGTACAAGTAAGCCTCAGTAAGTAGTTGCAGGAGCTACGGCGCTTTTAAAATATTCATCGAGCCATTTCCAGCTTTCAAAAATCATTGCTCTCATTAGAACATGAATTAGCCCACAAGCAGAAGAGGAAGGAAGTTGTTTGTCAGGCTTTATCAGAACAAAAGCAAAGCAAACATGTCATCTCTGCATTTCTGCTGCAGCTGGCAGACCGCTGTTTATCTTTGAAATAGGTTTTCATATTTTCACTTCTGAAGGTATGATCTCTGATGTTTTCTGTAAGTTCTTGAAGAGCATGAAAGATGATCCTGTTTTCATGATCATTTGCTTAATTTGTGCTAATTAGGTTGAATTCTTCTGAGTTGGCCAACAGCTTAGAAGTAACTCTGAGCTAACTTTATTATACTTGTATCACTGATAAGACTTGATTTTTCCCCCCTCATTATCGTCTTCCTAATGCACTAAGATACTAAAATAAAATGCACTATAATAGACATTGAGGTTACTAATAAGCTCAATATGTTTCTCCTAAATTAGTCCCTCTAGAAAAGTTTTCCTTCAGTCACTTTCAAATTCTTCTTTGCGAAGTAGGCTAACCTCAGCCTGAATTACTGGATGAGTGTTTGCACATAAAATGCATGTTCATAACAACTGGAATATATTAGCCAACAATTACCGCAGACATTAATTTGGGATGATGATACATTAGATATATATTGTGTATTTGTAGCCCCCAGAAGATTTTCTTCAGGGTCACCTTGTTCCATTTATCTTTACATAAAGTCTCATCAGCCTCCCTGTAGCTGCTTATTTATACTTTTGTATTAAAAAGGTAGCCATCGTGACAAAATTCATGGGGTAAAGCCATAAAGGGCTGTAGCTCTGACTAACGAAGGCCTGGATTTCAGCCTTTCCTGGTAGTGGGACAGACCCACTGAGCTCTTTTTGTGGGATAGGATCTCTTTGGATTAGACTTGCTTCCTACCGAAAACATCAGATCTTATCAGATTGGCCTCTTGTGACCTTGGAGGCCAGGTAAACACATCAGATTGTCTCTTGTATACTTAGTGGCTTCTCTCATTTAACATTGAAGTGAAGAGGATGTATCAGGTGAAAAGGAAATGTGATTTAAACAACAAAAAAAGAGAGTTTGATCTGATTGTGCTTGCTTGTTTCATGGAAACCATTAAACTGTTTGTTCAGATGCTTGTGCAAATGCCTGCACTGAGAGCTACCAGGTAGGAAATACTCTATGTGGGGGCAAGCAGTTTAAAGCCAGACTTGAATACAGATGAAGACGCTTGCAACATCACTGGGTCAGCATATTACTGCATCAAGACCACAGTGGCTCACTTTTATGGAAAGCAGAAATTACACAATCTAATATTTATCTTTGTATAGCACATATACATATTTCCTTCAAAAAACATAAGGAGAATAGATAAAAAATTTTAACCTAAATATGTGAACAGGTAGCACTGTTGCCTTGCAGCAAGAAGGTCCTGGGTTCGATTCCCGGCCCGGGGTCTTTCTGCATGGGGTTTGCATGTTCTCCCTGTGCATGGTGGGTTCTCTCCGGGTTCTCCGGCTTCCTCCCACAGTCCAAAAACATGACTGTTAGGTCAATTGGTCTCTCTAAATTCTCCTTAGGTATGCATGTGTGAGTGTGTGTGTGAATGGTTGTGTGTCCTGTCTATCTCTGTGTTGCCCTGCGACAGACTGGCAACCTGTCCAGGGTGAACCCGCCTCTCGCCCAGAACGTTAACTGGAGAGGAACCAGCACCTCCTGACCCCATTAGAGGACAAGGGTGTTAGAAAATGGATGGATGGATAAATATGTAAATGCTATTAATAAATATATTCGACCATTGGGAACTTTAAATGTAGTTTGAGATATAATAAGATGTCCAGATTTCCTTTATTGTTTTATATTGATTTCTTATTATAGTCATACTTTACCAAACAAGGCTATCAGCAAGCAGTTTGCTCTTCTACTGTATCATTTTACTCCAACTAAATAACATTACAGTCGGGTAAATGAGTGTATGGGTTGTATGTTTACTGTGTTTTAGTGTTACATCCTTAGATTTATGTTGTTTGGGTGACTGTGATCTGATTACTGAAAAAGGATTTAGTTGCCAGCTGTGATTATTCCTTCTCAAAGCTGCTTATTTCTGACTGAATCGTCCAAAGTGGATGCTAGAGCTACGTCAGACCACAGGTTTTTGGTAACTGTGCAATCTGGCTCCGGATTAACTCTGAGTTGTGTTTTTTTCTCTGTTGTTTATGTGCTGAATTTCAAGAAACGCTACACATACATAATTGGGGGAAAAAGTATTCATTTTTACCAGTTCGTTCTGATTCAGGCAAAAGGTCTGATTATATTCCTGCAGGTATTGGGTAAACGAGAAAAGCCCCACCGCAGAACACAGGCTATCTTTTTTCCTCATCTCATGAATTTGGTTGGATTTGTGCTTTAAATTAGGAGAGATTGCAGACACAGAGGTTCTGTGTTTGCAGAAATAATCCAATCACTTGTAGTTGTTTTCCATTAAACTAAAAACAGGAAACCCCATCTACTTTTTAATGAAAACATGAACAGCTGCTTTTCTGTCATTACTGATAGCAATCACTGGACAAACAATCATCTCCACCAAAATCAGTCTAATTTTAGATTCTCTTTCATAAAAGCTTTTTTTTTATAGTTTGTTTATTCATTAAACCACTGTCTATCACTACTTACCAACTTTTTAAAGTACATGTTTTGCTCTGCTCTTGAAGTGTAAGACAGTTTGAGTGACGCAGGTGTCTCTACATTGCTTCCTCTTTATATGAATGACATGTGACAGTGTTGATTTCCACTGAACAGTTTTAGTTCGGGCTTCAGGCGGCTTTCAGCTCGTCTCGTCTGCCACAAATCCCTTAGACGCTTATGCGGTGTCGCTGTGGCAAACAAACTTGTCACTTTATGTCTTATCAAACGTTCTTGACTCAGCATAATGAAAGAAAAAGCTCTTAAAAAGCCCCTTCCAAAATGTAACTTTTATGCTTGCCAACAATGCCCTGGAACTAACTGTGCCTAACCATGTGAGAATTTGTAAAATACACTAAAATGATCGCCAAGCCCCTTTAGCAAAGCCCCTCAGTGTTTATAGTGATAGTGGGCTGTGTTCAGGATTCATGCCGAGACACAGGCTGACATGGATGGCAGGTTTAAAAACATGTCATTGTAATTGGCCTCTTCAATTGTACATTTTTCCATGTAACCCTGGAGTTTAAAAACAAAAATATATGCAATTTCGCCTGCCATAAAATGTTCTACTTATTTTACTGCTACACAGCAACAACTTAAAGTGGTGGGTTTCCTATTTAGAAAAGAGACATTTCTTCCAAACCTTCCACCTCTTTATCCTGTATGTAAACAGAACAATTCATAATTAGATTTGATTCAAAAGCCAGAAAATTTGTTTTTCCCAAATAAATGTTTTAACTGATACATCAATGTATTTTAAGAGGCATTGATGATGATGATGATGATGATGATGATGATGATGATGATGATGATGATGATGATGATGATGATGATGATGATACTGTGGGCAGGAGGGATCTCAGGTGGCAGTCAGTAGCTTTGTTTCTGTTGATCATATAATTGTGCAATTTGACATTCCTAAAATGAATTCACTTAATGGAAACACAGCAGTTTTGAAAAATCTCTTATTTTTTGATAAGTTTTGGAGCTAAAAAATGTGTTTTTACTGATAAAGCCTCAAACTTTTGTCTTGAAGAATCCTTGTTTGGTTCATTTAACAATTATTTCTTTGTTTCGTCACACATTTCCATGTGTTCCAGATGTTGTATGGGCTGTTGGTAGGTTTAAAAAGTTTGGTCTGAATTAATAAACGACTTCTGGGAAAAGATGTCACCGAAATTTCTTTACTATGTTCAATAATACATCTGTGCATCAACTTTATATTGAATCAGCAGTGGACAATTTGATGTTCCTGCCTTAAAGAATACACAAGTACATTACTTCTCAGTCCGACAGTATTGTGAAAAAACTGAGCACAGCTTGTGCAGAGACTTGATGTACTGCTTCCTCCTGTGTTATATGCTTTCAGGTCACATTTTTGGATGCAGTGGCTTTCTCTGTTGAATCCCAATGCTTTTCCATGGTACTCCTAACCCCACATTACTACATTGATCACAAAGGTATGACAGATTCTCATGTGTTGTTGCCGGAGGGTTTGAAGGTCACATGGAGTGTACAGTTGTTTCTGGCCTTGGCTTTTGCACGATAGATGTTTTTTTGTTTTTTTTTCAAGCCTTGATTATTTTAGATTATTTTACCTGTATTATCTTTTATGTCATTTTGCACAAAATGAAATTTCATGACCGATCTTTGCATTGAAGGACTAAACCTTTGCGTTGTCATTATTTGCACTTTTCACATATCAACATTTGTTTGTATTGATGCCGGACTGATTATTTTAAACTGGTATAAGTCAAACCTCAAATCTTTCCAACATAGGTTTTTTGTGACTTAGTAAGTAAGGATATGATCACCAACTTTAGCGAGAACAACTGGTACAAGTACATGTAATATGACCAGCATTCATGGGGGATAGGCACCACAGCCAGCTGCAAATCTAGGACTACCCCCTCTAAGAATGCCTATTGCTGCCTATTTTAATGATTCAAACACCAAATATACCCTGATATGAATTAATAAGCACAGTGGAAACCACAAATACTTTCTTTTTTAGGCTCTTAGGGATTTAGCCAATCAGTACCATGGAAATTAATGAGGCTCCTGGATTGGCTGCTTTGCAAACAGCTGCTATTAGCGTGTCAAGTTTCATTGCACCTACGTGTTTGGTCGTGTTCATTGGTTGTTACCAGTGAATATAACTTTCTCTCTAAATGTTTTTATAAAAACACAAACACAATCATTAGTAGTTCTACAATCTGTAATGAAATGGCTCAAAGTACAGAGCAGCTACTTTTCTAACTTCCTGTTTTAGCCAGCTCTGCTACAGTGCTAATGCTAGCTGGTATGTAAAAAGGACCAAAAAGATTTTTTTTTTTTGTTGTTGTCTGAAAAATTATTATTTTGCCAATCAGCTTATGAGAAAGCTGATTGGCAGTGGTTTCCAGTTTTTTTTTGTTTTTTTTTATTAACGTTTTGTAGAATTTAGATGCTAAAGCATTTAGCTACCTCATTCTTGCACACATAAGATATCCAATTAAATACTCTTTAACTCACTGCAATCTTCAAGCTAGCTCTCTGGCTTGCTCCCCCTTAGTCAAAATCTACAAAGTCATTTCTGTGTGGAATCGCCTCTCATTTCACTGGGACAATGCTTGCTCCCTTGGCCATAAATTTTTCTGTATTATGAGCTGTCTTACAAGGTCGTTGACCCGAAAGAGGAAATGAATCCATGTTTCTCAGCTCTACCTTTTTCCAGAGCGTGCTTCTTAATGCACCAGTTGGTAACTATTATCCACCATGCCGTCTCTGATCCCATTTTTATCACACATGATTCAATGCCTTGTGGTCACCAGGCCTGCACGGATGTTAGAGTTTCGACTTGGATTTCATCCACATGTGCTGTAGTCGGATGCATTATTGATTACATCAATGATTCAAAGGGCAAAGCGGCTCACGAGCAAGTAACAAATGACAATAATAATAAGGAAATACTGTTGCTACCAGTCGAATTTAGGAAGACATTTATTTTACAGATGGCAATCTCAGAAACAATAAAATGTCAATAATATGTCTTCATTGTAGAAAGAGAATAAATGGAGATAAATGTGGATTATAAAGCCTGAAAAGGCTTTTCAGGATTGGTGGTAATAACTTTCAAGTAGTAATTCTGTGATAATATCTTTTGGACTTTTTTCAGTTTTTTTTTTTTTTTTACTGAATAGTTTTATTCACTTCTTCCTCTACAACCACATTCAGACTACAATTCCAATCAGCATAGAAACGCCCTCCACTCCTTCTGTTTGCTGATTGGCTAAGATGAAATTCATCCTGAGAAATTGAGCTTCATGGAACAAATCTCAGATGGTAAACTGAAGTGTTATACTGACAAAAAGGGAAGGTACAAAGTAGGTACCAACATTTGTCCCACTGCAGATTTTGCAACAACAATTACCTATTAACATGGATAACATGTCCATGTAAGTGAAGAAGGAACATCTTTGCCTACATCAACCAAAGTTAAGATTTGAGTCATTGGATTGGTACTAATAAACTGTACTCGATTGTTTTCTATACAGACTTTCTTTTTGTTTTGGACTCATCTGTTTAATTAGAAAGTACAGAAACCATTTTTAACTACAGTAACATTTATGAACACAGATAATATTGTCAATTTTGATGTTTATTTATTGTCATACACATATATTTTAAGCGTTTGTTTCAAGCTCAGTATTCACCAAGTGCGGCCTGATTTGGTCGGTCAGGATCTACAAATAAGATCTATATGCATGAGGAGGCAGAAGTCCTTTGGGCAGCGCCAGGGGCAAGAACACTCAGCGCTGCAGAGTTTTCAACATTAACCTGCCAAACATGTATATGTTGTGGCACCACGTTATAATTTCATCATGGCTGCAACGTAACATCATTCATTCCAGATGGCAAGAATGCCCTCCGTCCGCTCGCAGCTTCACATGAACATGTTTCAAAGAGCAATGCATTTCCGATGGAAGACTGAATTATTGATTCAAGGAAACATTTCAGTCAGGTCGGATGTAAGGTGGGAAAGAGAAGTTTTCAAACTGGTTGCAGAGGCGAAGAATGTGACCTTTTAATGTCAATCTAGGCAGTTAAATACGTAATAAAGACAAAATGACATTTCAGAGCATTCTAAAACCAAGCAGTGGCAGAAGTCAAGTTCACGTCTACAGATTTACACAGAGTAAACTTTGCGTGCCAGTACATATGCATTACTAATCCTATTTTCAATAAAAGTCCTGTGTACATGACTTCAGCATCTGGCAAGATGTTTAAAATTCAAGGCTGATGTTGCGGATTATTAGAATTTGCCACACATGCAGGAACATGCACAACTACTTAAAAAAAATTTTGAGAATAAAGATAGCTCTTTGCACAACCTTGGAGTCAGACCACATGACTGAGTTTCTTGGTATTTTTCTCATCATCTTCTACAACTACAAAGCGAGAGAGAGAAGTCATCTGTGTTCGTTTGATTGGTCAAACTTTCTTTAAGATTTTTCTCTAATTGAACTGAAGCTCTGAAATCTGATCAGTGCATTTCTGTTTGGCTAGTTGTTCAGTCCATCATCCGTGAATAAAATACATATGGCACAAATGTAGACCTACAAAAACCGGGCTACATATTAAAACCGACATGTCAGGCAGGGAGCGCACTAATTAAAGAAACAGCCGAGAGATCCGAATTAACCAAGAAGAAGCTGCAGAGGGCCACAGCTTAGGTGTGAGAATGTGTAAACTATTAGTGGTGTAAGCAATAAATTTAGGCGTTACAGTATGGAAGAACATTACTAGAACAAGTTGGATGGGAACACTGATTTTTAAGAGTGCCTGTTATAAATGAATTGCAGAAAAATATTATTTCACTGAACTTGATGTTAAAACGCATGTTGCAGTTCAATGAGTTTTATGTAATTGGGTGTTGAATTACATGTTCTGTTCAGTTTGTTCAGTTATCTTTTAAAATATTTTGCTGTTTAAGAATAAATTCTGTACCTTAGAAGCAATATATTACTCTCAGTGGTAACAATGACTCAGTCTAATTTTCAATTCTTATTCACCTGTAATTTGGAGCACTTCTGTTTGTCTCACTAAACTAATATTGAGCAGAACCAGATCTTACTCACAGACTGACTTTCATTTTTCCTTTCTCTTTGCTTCTGTGTGTCATGTCTCCCTTTCTTGAATTGTAACCAGAGGAGGAGAAAGTAAATTGAGAGAAGAGGAGCTGAGGCATCAGAGTTTAGACTAAAGATGACAGGCTTTCTTTGGAGATGTCATGATAAACTGATGTCAGTTAATATAATGTTTGCCACAGCAATCCCATCCGTCTTGAGCTACGTTGCTGCCTAAACTCTGGAAAATGAGAACATCAGTGCAATAAAAGCAAGAAATAAAAACATTTTAGTAAGACATAAACCACAGATACATCTGTTACTATATGTTGTGCTTGGATAATGTTTCTATACTTTGCTTTGTAGGCAACGTGAAATGATGGATGCAGTTGGTTACAAGTGCAGCAGGCAAAGATTGTTCAGACATTTGCTGCTTGGGTTCAAGTTAGATTTGAACCCTCATCTGTTTTCAGGTGTGGGTTTGTGGAGAATTACCCATTCTCCATGCTAAGTTCTTGATGTATGAGGTTGAAAAAGAGTCAGTGAGTTGAATTCATGAATTACATTTATTAATACCAAAATACAGCTGGTCCATTTCTCATGCTACCTTTAGGAGTTAGCAGAGCAAAATAGCAACGAGCAACACTTGGTAACTTCCTTTGTTAGCCTCAGTCGAAGCTACGCTCTAAAGAGGGCGTTCCCTAATGTGTCATGTCCTTTAATCCTAGCTTTCATTTGCATTTCCTAACATGTCCTTTAGCTTTAGATTAGCAACTAGCTAAAAGAGTTACATGCCTGTAACTCAACAGGTTACAGGCATGTAAGAGAATTTGTGTTGACCAAGAAAAAAGGAGCAGCAATGAGTTCTTATGGTTGACAGTAGATACTCCAGGTATGTATTGTTGGTGTGGTCTGAACCAGAGTCCTGAACGCAAAAAGAAGGATTAGGTAATTTGTAATCTTTGAAGACAACTTGATTATTGGTACAATATGACAGCACTGGAGAGTCCCAATTGTGCTCTTGTACCATAAGAGGATCAGACAAGAGCAGAAGATCAGCAGCATGAGAAGGGAAGTAGAGAGAGAAAGAGAAAACACTAACTCCATGCAACCACCCTTGAGAGTCTCATTTGTCTATTTCCTGTGTTCAGTTGGCACTCAAACCCCTAAAGATGGTGACATTTGACACGCAATTGCAAATTTACGTAGGTTTGTCAGTCAATGTCTGCGTTGTCGTAGGATCAATTTGTTGCTCAGTTGGTTTCTGTTTGTCTGTTCGTTTGTGTCAGTTGCCCCAGTTGCTTCGACTGCTTCCTCATTACAGCTAATATTTCATGTCAGACCTACTTTGGAGTTACTTTGATGTTTCATTGTCTGCCTGAGTTGCACGCAAACAACCTGCCTTGTAAATCTATACCTCAATGCGTCAACAAGACATGACATAATTAACTAGAGCAAAAAAAAGCTGCTTTGAGGGTTTCCATTACTGAAAAGAACTGAAATAATATGCACCTACTGTTTTATTCATGTGTTCAAAACTCCCTTTTTCCTCTAATGACTTCAAAACCAATCTTTTTACCAGACTCATTGTGTCATTTTGAAAAATTGCAATTCCTTTTGCCACCTACATGAAATTTCCTTGGGTATACTGACTGCTCATATCTAACAAGACAATTGTACATTAAAGACTGCTGCAGATGCTGTATTTGTCAGTGCAAGGTTTAATGCATTGTAATGAGGAAATGATATATTTTCATAGCTGACATCGAAGATGAAGATTTGTTGGATTCCTGAGGAGTGATTTGTTTTGACTGGCTAAGAGCTCCTGAGTGGGGAATATTCCACAGAGGCGAGAGTTGTAGATGGATCCCAAATGGCTGCTGTGTAACCTTGATGCTCGTTGGCCACATATAAATTAGATTTAGTGTGAGAGACGACTGAATTCCCAGTCCTACCCCGTCGATGTTTGTCTCCCAGCTTCTGTCTCTGCCATTTGTCTGTGTCCACAGCGGTTCCTGTGCCCACACCCACCCACACCAGTAGCTTGAAATGAGATTCACTCAAGTGCATAATCCCTCGGTTCTGCTTCATTGTGATTAATTGACCAAATATTGCACACATATGAAGGGTCCACAGACACAGCTTTCATAATTAAAAATGGAAGAAAATAAATAAAAAAAAAAGATGTAGTTCACCACAACTATGTTCATTTAAGACAATCGCTTGCAAACTTGTCTAAGGAACACATTGTAAACACAGTGTAGTCACCAATTAGACTCCCCTGACAAAATGGTTTACAGACATGTCATTAAAAAGCCGTCAGGGAAATGCACATCATGCATCAAAATGGCCCTTTGGATCAATAACCAAATAATCTCTAGAGTGCTGTGCAGCTCGTTGTCAGGCCGACGCATTCACACATACGGAGTTTTGCTCTCGGGGAACTTCTCTAGTTTCTCATTAGTGAAGCTGCGCTCTTCTTATTAGTGTCATGGAGGTTTACAGGCCTTTGTTTTGCTCCAGATTACCTTTAGTGACAGACTTGTGAAAATCATTTTGCATACAGAGTGGAAAATAAGTGTTTAGTTTTTCTCAGCAAATATATTTCTGATGGGGATATTGATGTTAATAAGGCCACATGTCACAAACTGGAATGATACAAGAAGTATTTATTTGACATGCTTACTGAAAAGCAAAGTAGAAAACGACTTTTTAAAATAATGACAGATTCACAGTATGTCTAATTGATGGATTATGATTGTGACTGATTCATAATTATATTCAGCTAAAATCTCATCCACACAGCTGGAGCAAAACACAAATTTTAGAACTAGATTTATCAAAACTACCTCAAGTGCAAATAACTATTTCTTTGGCTGCTGTTCACCAAGAAAAACAAAATAATTATTTCCAGCAGTAAACTGTGGAAAAACAAAAAACTGGTGCTTAGTAAGCATGAGTACCAATTAATCACAGTTTGGTGGAAAACCTCCCATCAAATGGTCCTTGGCTCCCAGAAAAGTATTTGTATAATTAATTTAAATCCTGAACCATACTCACAGTACAAATTTTGTGAGTAGCAGCTAAGAAGATATCCATAGTTTAGAAACAGTGAATCCCTGGTATTAAGTACTCAAACTCTCAAAAAATGCTAATAGTTCCTTTATTCATTAGTTTGAACAACAAATACACCATAATGTTTGTTAGAATGCAGAGAAACCATCTTGGCACAACAGCACTATTTCTCCTCTTGGAGATACAGCCAATCACCACCAAGGAAGAATAATCCTGGATTGCCTGCATTGCAATCACTAGTTTATAGCATGTCAAGTAGCATTGCTCCAAGGTATTTCTGCTACGTTAGCTGCATTTTCTGTTGAATATTTTAAATATGGTCTATGGGAAAATCCACAAATAGGAACATTTTCCACAAATAGTTTGTAGCTGACCACTTTCCACAGAAAAATCTGCTAATACTGCAACGCAAATAGTTGGGGGTCCAGCGTACATCGATACTACATGAGCTCTTGGCTTTTAATCCATCATTAGTTACTTCTTGGGCAATACTGAGTAATAAGGAAGCTTTTCATAGGCCAGCAGGAAAGACCAGACCAGCTGAAATGCCAATCAAAGAAGAGCAAGTTTGTCTTCCTTTGTTCATCATGTGCTCAGTCCTTATCCCCTGTGCCGTTCTGTTCCATTACACATAAATTAGGAGCTGTCTGCTCACTAGTTCAGACACTCAGCTTGAGCTATGCTGCTGCTTCACATGTGA
Organism: Gambusia affinis; assembly: GCF_019740435.1. NCBI lineage: Eukaryota > Metazoa > Chordata > Actinopteri > Cyprinodontiformes > Poeciliidae > Gambusia > Gambusia affinis. Next base: position 3,777,931 of record NC_057888.1, read on the forward strand.
TGTTTCACACTCTGCTCAACATCTCAAACATACCCTAACAATCTGGGTGTTCTGTTTAAGCTGCAAGGCATCCTGTGGTACTATACTGTCACTTTATCTCACAATACAGCAGCTATGTTAACTTCAGTTATAAAAATCTTGCATATATCCAATATGACTTACCGGTAAATTACAAAGTAAAATTTTTTTGACGTCTTGAAATTGGGCTTCTGTTGCTTTAAAAACTCCTGGTATTTCTGAAACTCAGGAACTCAACACAACATGGCTCCTCTATTAACCATCTAACAACGTTTTTACCAGCGTTTCACTGAGAGGTAGCTACTATAATGAGCTCAGCAGATGCTCAGTTCCACCAAGTGTTTGCTAATGACTGCTGGCTAGTCTGAAGGAATTGAGCAGGGAAGTCACGGAAGCTCAAAAACTTGAGGAGGAGCCGCTCCCCGAAGGCGGAGCTAGGTCCAACCAGGCATTTTGCAAAACTGAATGGTTGCAATGGGGATTAAAGGATTTCTCAAACATGCAAAGTAACACTCTGGGTAGTCCTGCCCAAATTGAAACATGCTACATTGGCGAATAAAACATATTTAAGGATTGACAGATAACTGTTCTGACTAAACTTAGTTGTTTCAGTTTTGTTAGATTATATGTTTAGATGGAGTTACTTGGATTGTTCCTGTCATCTGAATTAAAAATTGGACCTCCTTCAGAAATGTTTACTGAGAAAAACGTTGATGTGTTCAGAAACTATATCCCCCCCTTGTCTCCAGGGTCATACTCAAGCCCACTTGTATAGTTTCAAACCCAGACTGAAATTAGAATCTGTTCCTGCTGATAAAGAGGCAGAGGAACTTTTCTCAGCAACATTGTCAGGCACTTTGACAGGAATCTTGCTGTGATGCAGCATAAAAGGTTGTCAGCTGTTTGTGCAAGGTCGTGTCTTCTGTTTATATGGGATGCTCCCACTTTGACACATGCTGCTTTTTTTATTCACTGCCTCTGAATGATATCTGCTGAAGCTTTGATCAAATTGACACGCTGTGAACAGAAGAACGAAGGAGCTGTTGACTCAAGCTTTTGTGTAATTTAGAAAATAAATAAAGCTTTGTTTTATCACTCGCGGTATATGCTGCATGTGTCAGGCATGATTGACACAAATAGTGCCCCACAAAGAATGGAGCTGCATAAAGCTGCATAAAGAGACATGAAAAATGAAAAATAATTTTCTTTCTGCAGGATGTCACCATTAAAACGTTTGAAAAAAATACAGATAAACATCTTTTTACAAAACAACCACTGTTCATAATTGTTGGGCCCCCTGCTGTAAGTGCTTTCTACAGCTCTCCTCTGTCAATAAGGCAGGATTCAGTTTTATCTCACTGGATTTCATCAGTGTGGAGCAGCAGAGAAAGAGACTTTTCTTCATTTCATGTCAGTCTAGAGTACTGCATTCTTTCTGTTGCACTCTTTTTCCACTCACTCCACATGTTTAACAGGAGGTTAGAAGACTAAATCATCGATGGAGTAAGGTTGATTGTGTATCTGGAGAGCTGTTTCTGTCTTAATTTGATCATTTGTTTTAGATCATTCCCTGATGAAAAACCCAATAATGAGCACTTTTGAGTTTTCTGATGTATAACTCCTGTTTACAAGTTTCCCAAGAAGAGAAGTCAAGCACACAGCGTCACAGATCCTCCAACAAACTTAGCAGTACTGCGTTTATGAAAAGCAAGACACATTTTGTCATAACCCAGTGCCGTGGTTTGTCTCTCGTTTTAAGGGGTTGTCTCGGAGAAACGGGTCTTATCATAGTTCAACCCCAGAAAAAAAAAAAAAAAATCATGGATAATTTTTTAAACTTTCTAGACATTCACCTCTATTCATCATAGATCCAAAACCTAATAAGGATTTTTCACCCTTGATGTATTTAAGGAAAAGCAGCTAGTTTTCAAAATCTTTTAGGTTTAATGTAACAAATTAATTATGCTGTAAAACCAGGTTTTGGGTCATTTTCTGTCAAAATGCTTGCTGGGCTGAGTTTAATAAATTAATTTGGATAAATGTAGTTCTACTTATTATAAAAGCTTGGTTGCAAAAAGATGAATATTTTATTTTGTACTCAATGTTTTGGTAATAACGTTACCCTGATTTAAAACAAAATGTTTAAGAAACAAATTTGCATCATTCTTGAAATGCAGCTGGGGACCAGAACAAAATCAGAGCAAGGGCCACAAAAGGTCCCCAGGCCGCACTTTGGACACCATGATGTAGTTGCTGATATCGTGACATTTTTGTTCCCATATGCTGTCTTTATCCTGATATTTATATGTTAGATTAGTTGAGATCTGTAGACTGACTAATCCTCCAAATTTAGGTCAAGCTGTAAAGTACAGCCCAAATATCTGCCATGTTTCTAAAAAAAATGTCCATTTCCAACAATCTGATCCAATTTTCTTGGTTTTGGAGCTCCGAATCAAAACACCTGCATGTCTGCCTATTTCAAGGAGAGTCATTACTTTGGCTTAACATGCAGAACACATCCACTTTGTGGAGTTCTTGAAGCAGGATGCCAGCTCTGGATGTGGACCAGAGACGAACTCGTGTTGGCAGAAGGAACTGGGCTTGGATGATAGATGAGGCTGGAGGCAGTGTGCTGAGGAGCCGCTGACGCCTTGGAGACCCTCGTCTCTCCCCGTCTCCCCACGTCCACTTTTCTCCAGATCCTCATCGCACTTCTCGCCTCCTCATCTCTGGTGCCTAATCTGTCTCCTCAGCCGGCGCTCTCTGTGGTTTATAGGCCTGCAGTCCCTCTCCTCGTGCCTCTGTCCACAACGCAGCAGCCTCCATTCTCTTCCTGCCTCCACCACCATTTAATTGATGGGTGAATACTAACAAGTCACCCCCTCCCTCCTTTCATCTCTCCATCATGTTCTCATCCCAAGTGGCCCCTCTCCCTCACTCTTGTGCTTATCCTCCACCTCCACTTGCCCATTTCGCTGCTGTCTTCATTATTCATTTAGTTTCCCTTTGGATCCAGAGAGAGCAAAAGCATGGCTGAATTCATAAGCAGACTCAACAGCTGGCCCAGGGGTACCTGTGTGACGTGAATTATTGTTTCTAAGTGTGGGAGGGAGAGTGACTGACTGACTGACTGACTGACTGACTGACGGAGAATAGGAAAGAACGAAAGTCAAAAAAATTGCCCAGCCTAATTGTAAAAAAAGTGTCTAAAACAGTGCTATTAGCACTGGAAAGCAGGAGAGTGTGAACAATTAAACTGAAAAGTGATGGCTGCAGAGCGTGGAGGAACGGTCGCCAAAATAAGGAATGATGTGTGAAAAGAAAAAGAATACTTAGCATAGGAATAATAATTTCATCTGTTGCTTGACTTTATTTTCATCAAAAATGAATTTATGGACTGATTCGTTCTCAAAAATTCCTTAAGATATTTTCATTGTCCGTCTCCGTCTCCTTACATCTAGGATACATCATAATGTGATTAACCCTGTTTCTCTCTTTTGACTGAGCTTTTGCTGCCACTAGCTGTATGTTCTCTCTTTCATCCTATAGAAAACTGTCTCAGGCCTTCTCTATGTAGCTCTGTTTCTCTACTACACTGCAGAACCACAGAATCACAAAGTATTTTTAGTCTAATTTTTACTGCAAAAATCTAAGCAACTTTTGAGCAAGATACTGGAGCTTGTCCTCAACACTGACGACAAAGTACTAGTTCTACTGGCAGATTATTTCACTTATAGCATGGGAAAAATGTCTTGTTATAATGAAATAATCTGCTGGTGGAACTAGGATTTCTTATATTTTTTTGTTATATTGTCTTAAAACAAGCTCCTATATCTCGCTCAAAAGTTACTTGTATGTTAACTTTGTGTTAATTTAAGTGTAATAAAATAGTTGCAGTTGTAACTAGACAAGAAGTAGTCAACAAAGTCAAAGATATAATGCAAGTGATATTCCATTTTTTGTTTTGATATTGTTTGATTTAAAACTCTGAAACTTAATTTAGCTAAATTTTAACCATGAAAGATTTCTTCTTTTGCTTTTCAGAACTGATATGAGCTTTATTTTGAAAGGCCAGCATACTTTTTCTTAAACTCTTTGGTTTTGCTCCATTTCTAAAGGTGATATTAGTAACTTTTCTCAAAACACATTGACTGTCTGTATAAGTAAAGAGATAAGAAAGACCCTAGGTGTTAGCCTGTGTGGTTATAGTGTCAAGATGGTTTCCACAACCTAAATAATAAGCTATGATTGGAGTTTGTACTTGTTAAAAGGCAGTTATAAATATTTTTAGATAGAGTTGCAAGTATTTGTGGATTTTAGTTCCTAGCAAACAGCTGTGGTCTCTAACCCTGCAACAAGGTCCCACTGTATAATTAGTTACATATATTGCATGTGTATTGGGATGAGGGGTGTAAACTGGCAGTGTGGTGCCTCTTTCTTCCTCTTTCCACATTTTGATTAACTCCCTGCCATTTTAAAATTTTGTTAAGTACATAATTTTAATGTTGTGAAACATCTCCTTGAATTTAAAGTACATATTTCCCTCTAGAGCAAAACCCAACAAAGCAAATTAAACTTCATGAACATTTAGACATTTGCAGCTCAGATGTAGACCCACAGGTCCCTGAGTTCTTCTGAACTCACAAAAATAATTGAAAACTGTGCTTTGCTAATGGCACTGTCGAGGTTTTGGACAATAAAAAATAAAACTGAATCCCCAGCGCTTCTTCAACACTTTTTTCTTTTGAGAACTGTTTTATTCTTAGACTGCTACCTTGCTACTATTTTTAAAGGTCCTGAAATAGAACACTGATCATTAAACGTCACAAATGTAGCTGCCAGCTTCCATGGCCACAAGCTCTCAGGTGGATGAAGTGGAAGGACACTGGCCACCCCCCGGTTCAAAGAGTTGCTGTCTTCCCTTATTATTTTGATCCTCAGAAACGGTCATTATTTCCAATTTGGACTTAAAGTAACTGGAGCACAAACATCCTTTAACTTAGAAAGATAACGTGGACTTTCCTCTCTATTCCTCAGCAAATTGGGACAACTCTCCATGTTTGAGTGAAAATACGTCTTACATACATTTCCTGTAACTGTATGACTTGGGTCAAACATTTTGGGTATCCTCCCACAAACGTCTCATAGTTGTTGGACTCCTGGCACCATTCCTCCTGAGAACCTTTGTATTCTGTCTGAGTCACATGCATTTCCAGATCTGCTCATAAATTTCCTGTTGGATTACAACCATACAGCAACCATTTTGGTTGTATGTTCTCATAATCATTCTGTATGTAAACATATTATTTCCTTCATTAGTTTGGCTTTTAGAAGATAGAAATAATTCTGGTAATTCCAGCTGACTTTAAACAAGAAAAGTTTGATCCGATTTAACCTCAGAGCAAAAAACAAAAAAAACAAAAAAAAAAAAAACAAGGTGTTTATTTTTAATTAAATGTATGTAAATCTAAAAAACATATTAAGCCATTTCAAAGTAAATTAATCTATTTTTCCTCCTTCAAGGCACGTCCATCTTTCCATTCAGGCTTGTGATACTCTGCATTCAGTTGGGACACCCTTGGAAGGTGGGCTGTGTGTGCGCTTAAGTGTGAGTGTGTGAGGAAATAGGAATGGAGGGACAGGAGGGGGGGAAGCAAAGGTATCACTTCCTGATCACTATCTTATATAATCACGTGTTAACAGAGAAAGACAGGAGCTGAGGATGAGAGGGAGATAATGGAGAGAAGGGGAGGTAGGAGAGGAATCCGTGTGTTGCAGTTGCGGATTGAGTTGCAAAGCGACCAATGGGGCGCCGTCTGTCGGCCTGAGCCGCCGCAGTATCCGCGCTCTATTGGAGAACGTGCGCACAGCCGGTGCCTGCGCTCTCGCAGTCATTCGCGCGCACACACGCGGATAGGAGAGAAGAGGAGAGCAGAGAGTGGGCTCTCTGCAAGCCGCGCACAGAAGCTTTGCCCCGGTGAGGATGTCAGCGGGCTGACCGAGGCGGGAAACTGGAGGTGGGCGGATAAATACGGGACAAACTCGTGCTTCGCTTTTCTGCGTTCGGAAGCTGTCGCGTGTGTTATGGAGGGTGCGCGGGGACAGGTAAGGAGATGAACAAGTTTTTTTGTACTGTCTGTGCATGGGAGCGATTGGAAGTTGATATTTGCGCCTGTGCGCGCGGCTTTAGACGGGCGTGTGCATCCCCGCAAATTGGCTTCAGCAGGTCAATTAAATTGGAGTCGGGCTAAATGAAATGAAGTGCGTTTCGCAAGGCGGGTTTTGATTGTGCCAGCGTACAGAACGGCGCGGACTGTGCGCACCAGTTTTTCTCCTGTAACGAGTGCACACTACGCCTCAGTGGAGTTATGAATGATTGACAGGCAGAATAACAGAGTAATAGTCTAAGGGGGTGCCCGATCCCCTCCATCAACACCATCTTTAATGTGTGGCCAGACTGGGATTTACGCGCACTGCAGGAAACAGGAGTCCACTCTCAGGGACTGCTGCCTCTATTTGAAGTCTATCCGACTACAGTCTCCGTCCACTTCCCTCTAGAGAAGGGGGAGGAGGAGAAAGAAAGAAAGAAATGTGTGTCTTGTGTTTGGATTTTTGTGCAGATGTGCGTGGAAAGATGCTGCGCAAGTGTCCTCGTTCATGTTGCGTTGACGGGGTTCGGCTGTGCGCAGGGAGAGCCGTATAGCTGCCAGTTTGCATGGCATCCTGTAAAGGTACTCACCTCACATCGTGAGTGTTCGGGCTGCAGTGGGTGAAGGAAACGTTATCTGTGGGAAGGACTTGCCTGCTGCTGTCTAAATCCAACAAATGCAAGTCTGTGTTATTTCACTAGAAAGCAGAAGAAGCAGTGGTGGGGGTTAATTTAGATGGCTTTTCCCTTCTTTTAATTGGGGCCCTGGAGATTTTTAGAGCTCTTACTTTCTGGGTATTGCAGTTATTGCTATATTTAGTGTAGACTAGATCTCAAAAACAAATTAACCACTAAATTATCAGTAAAGGTGGAAATAATGCGAAGCAAATATTTCCACATTAAAACCACATACTCAGTGTATTTCAGTAGGATTTTAGGTGATACGCCAAAACATATGGAAGCAAAATGATACTCGATTTAAAAGAATGTGTGCTGCACATTTATATTCACCTCTTCAGAGGCAATAGTCTTGGAATGCTTTGCATACCTGAAGAGATTTTGCTCAAACATCTTTGTAAAATATCTTCAGCTCAGTCGAACTGGAGGGATACCCTGTTTGAACTATTTTACTCTAGCTTTGCACATGACAAGTCCCCCTATTGTTGTTAAGAAAACTATTCTCACATTATGATGCAGTAACTACCTTATTCAACATGGGAATCTTAATTTACTTGTTTACTGTGTCCAGAGGTAGTTTCTTTTCTTCAAGGGTGATGCAACTTTAAAGGTGGTATTATCCTACCTTTAGGATGATACTAGTAGTTTTATGTATCAGACATACTATAAAACAAGAAGTATTGTCTGAAATTAAAAAGGCCTCACGTTGAATACCTCACTAATATGTCAAACATATCATTTCTTACCTTATTTATACATTTCTTTCATAATGTTCCCCAAAACCGACCATAGATCTTCCAGTAGCACAAGAGTTAACAGTTCCAGCTAGCTTGAAGTGAAAACCAGCTTGTGGTCTCTTTCAGAGACGCTCTCGCCATCAACACTTTCATGGATGGTGTTAAAGGGAAATGAGGAAGCTCACTTAATTCTAAAGAAGCTCAAACAGCGAGTGCTGGAGTTTGAAATGTTCTGGTCAGATGCCCGGCTTGATCTGGCAAGTGCAGCGTTCTGGAATATTAACATACGCAGAATAAATCACACCAGATGTACAAAAATATCAGTGTTTTGAGACTTTGGACGGGTTTAAATGAACACCATTACGTTGATATTTTTAGTGGCGATGGTCAGAAAAATCTGACTTACCATCCATCTGTTCTACTACCTTCTTAATCCTTTCAGGGTTTCAGGTGTTTATCTCCACCAGTATGCACAATTATACGTTCACATCTGAAAGAAAACAAAAGTATTTGCCTCCCTTACAGACCTCATTTAGCTAATGAAACACCTTTTAATATCAAAATGAGCAATGAATTTTCAAATTATTTCATCCATCAGTGGTGCATCCACACCAGTCTTGTTTAGTCTGTTTTAGTTGAACACTAAGTCATTTGTTTAGACGCGGAACAAAAAAGTGAACTCTAGTCTGCCTAAAAGCCTCAGTCTCGGTTCGGTTGAAGTGAAGTCTGGGACGATTCGAATGCATATGTGCAGCAAGCAGGCCGGAGAGCGCTCCAAAACCAGGAAACAGACTTCAGCACAGGGCATTATGGGTAACTGCAACCCATACAAATGCAGTAGTCTAATGCTAGCTGAAGAAATGGCTTGTGATCTTTTGCCAAAGACAAGGGAACTCTTGCAAATCTTACTGCTACAGTCTAATGCTACTCAAATTTTGTCTACATTTTGTGAAAAGGAAGTTGTGCTCATGTCATCTTTGGAGTTTATTTTGTCGTTTCCTTCATTGGTTCTGGGTCCTAGGCAGTGATGTAAACGACTCAGTACCAGGTATCACATTTGCTTTACAGCAGTCGGTGCTGTAAAGCAATTTTAATTATTTTTGGGGTGTTTCAGTGCTGTGATAAAAAAATTTTTTATGAAACACACCCACAAAAACCAGACGGAACAATCATTTACCATTTGGAAGCTGAGATTACCAGTTGCTCTGAGCATCAATGACCACCTATAAAAATGATGGAGGACCCCTCGGAGTGCACAGGCCCTCAGCTGCCCACTAGTAATCTGAGATGAACTGCAGATGTTCTGAAATGAAAAACTGGTCCCTCTGACACGGCTTGTTTATATAATAGTGCATGTTTGTCAGCCTTGTGGATGAAAGAGTCTCGGGGTTAATTGGGCCATCATTGGTGCCCAGCGGTTCAGTTGATGCATTTTTTCCTCTAAACACACCTTAATGCTACAAGTCAAGCTGGCATGTGATGCAGATGTTGTGATAACCCAATAAAAATTAACAGTTCTAATCACTTTAATCCTCATTTGACACCAGTGACAAGTGCTCCTGATGTGTTGTGTCAACCGAAGTGTGAATGCTTGTGTATGTATCAGTCACACTGAAAACACAGCATACATTTTAATGGGGTAAGTTGCTCAGCATGGCAGCAATTTGCAGTATTGCTAATAATCATTTGACACATCAAAAAATGCAATTTACATCACACATTAGACTTACTGGAACTATACTGTTAATTAAGGAAGCTGTCTTCATATAAGGTGAAGGTATGGAGCAGATTTCCACAGGTATACCACTTGTTTTTACAAAAATGTTCCATTATATTGCTCTTACACTTTTAAGCCCCATTTTAAATGCAGTGTTGCTTCAAGCAGTCAGCTGTACACAAGAGCCTAATAAAAGGAATTTCCAGATGTATTTATCCCAAATAAGAATAGAAAACATTAGTCATTGGACATTTTTTCAATAGGAATACTAAAGTTAGGCTTTAGGCACCCCAGAAGCAGCTGCCTTTTCATTGACCATATAAATGTACAAATTGGAATTGCGAAAATAAATTCACTTAATGGAAACTTGCCAATTTCAGAAAACTCACATTTTTCAATAAAATGTTTTTGCAGTATAGGATGAGGTGGTTTTTTTTAGGTTGTACCAAAATTTGTGCATTTCACAAAAGGCTATGGAAACTATTTTTGCATCTTGAGTCGTGTCATCAACAATCAAACGTTAATACTGCCAGAAAAGTGTAAGTGAGCGAGTTGATGCCACCAACTTTGAATGATGTGCGGTTTTGGATCGGTGTTCATTGAATGTTCTATATTGACTATTGAATATTTGATCAGACATATTATCTAAAGATGTTTATGACATGTCTATTATGATATGTATTGTTATTAATTTATTGTCCAGCTCTACTGCCAAGCAAAAATAACCTATGACAACTTTGTTGAAAATGTATAACAGGCTTACTCTAGACGCATTTCTGAAATTAGCTGATTTTGGTGGATTTTTTCTTGGTCTTTCACTTTTATTTTACATTTGTTCAAAAGAAATCAACGCTTTTTCAAACGTCTTTGTTTACTGGCAGGAATATTAGTTAATATGTAACATTATTTTGACAGCTTAAGTAATAAAATTCTGAATTCCGGTTTCTACTATGAACAATTAATTCATGTCACATGTAGTTTTAGAATGCTAGATAACATAACATTGTGAAATCATCTTGCTTTTTAAGGTAATCTTCTTCTACTTTTGGATGTAAGGTCAGATATTCTTAAAAAGAAAACTATACCTACTAACTCTGAGCAAGCTTTCTTTATACTGAGTGCAAACAACCTCAAACAAACAAGCTGGCCCCAGGATTCATGGTCCAAGTTAGAATTGGCTCACTCCAGGTGGCTTCAATGAGCCCAATACAGTTTCAGTCACATCACTTTCAGACTAGACAGGAGGGAGAATAGTGGATTACTATAACAACAGCACAGCCGCAAGGCTTTTTAAAAGATGAATCACGTCTTTCCCCCTCCGACATTCTCTTCCCATCATGCCAAACAAAACCTGGTAAGTGACTGGCTCATTCTGCCACTCAGGGCTTTGATTCCTGTGTGAATTGTGGCTTTGAAAAGGCAAGTGTTGATGAGCCTTGTCAATGATGCCATCTTTTCTTTAAATCCAGAAGGTGATAAAGGAATATTATCCCCCTGCCCTAAATGCACCCGTGTCACATGGTGGTGTGGCTTGCAGGTATAAATGATGCATAGAAATTTTGGTGTTACATTTCATAGACATGCTTACCCCGACAGGGATGTGTGCTGAGCTCAAACAAACATGAGTGCTCACATCGAGCATCAAACATGCACAAAACACTGCGTTTTAGATTCCTGGCAGCAGACACAGCTGTTCATTTGAAATTAGTTAAAGAGGAAATAGGCAGCGAGGAGTGAGAGCAGCTCACAGCGGGGAAAACAGAGCACCATCTAGTGAAAATTAGATTATCCCTCAATGGGTTTTGTTTTGATAATCCTATTGATGTCGGTAAAAATTATTGGTCAGTGCTGCTTTTTCATTTTACACACCCCTTGTTCAGATTTGGCTCTGATGTTTTAATTTTCTGTCTAGTAACTACTGTCTATATATATATATATATGTATATATATATATATATATATATATATATATATATATATATATATATATATATATATATATATATATATATGCGGGTGACTGTGGCTGTATGGTAGAGTAGTCGTCTTGCAATCGGAAGGTTATAGGTTCGATTTCAGCTTCCTCCTGCCACATGTCGATGTGCCTCTGGGCAAGGCATTTAACCCCAAATTGCCTACCGATCTGCGTATTGGTGTATGAATGTGTGTGTGTTTGTGAGTGCGAATGGGTGATTGTGACTCTAGTGTAAAGCACTTTGAGTGGTCAAAATGACTGGAAAAGTGCTATATAAGTTCAGTCCATTTACCATATATATATATATATATATATATATATATGGGGTATATATATATGTAAGCCTTTAATCTAAACAAAATGAGTCAATATCATAATACAAACCAACAAAAGAGAACAACCAACCATCACAGAACAAATGTTTACAAAAGCTTCCAGGATGTCTTGTGTTGCTGTTTGTTAGAGGTGACAGAGCGCTAACTACTAGGTAATTTGACTCACTCAAATTTATTCATGTAGTTCTTCAATGACTGACATTTGACTTGTAGACGTCCATCTTGGGAGCCTGAAGAGGATTCTAAATGCATCCTGAAAAGTCACTTGCAGTTTCTTCATTACAGCTTTACTATAGTTGCACCGCAAGTGAGCCATATAAAGAGAATTACAATGGGCTCGAAAAGGGAGAACAGCAACATCGTCTGTGCCAACATATTAGCTTGCATACAGTATAGAGCTGGCAGAGCTGTCTCTTTATATCAACGTCACAGAGATCACTTCCTAGAATATGGCTTAAATATTTCACTTTACTCACCACATCTGCATGTATTGAATCATTAACAAGAAGCTTAAACTCAGTACACCCAGACTTCCAATCATGTCATTCAACAGACAAATTATAAAAGAAAACAGGGGACAAAACTCCACCTTGTTTGACTCTATTAGATACAGAGAAAGATTCATTATCAGAAGTGTAAATTCTAGTTAAATATGTAAGACGCCCCCTACTTTGTAGTTTAACAAACAGCTTACAAATGTGAAAATAAGAACTATGTATTTCTTCTTTTTTAGGTGTGGCTGTGACTGTATAGCACAGCAATCACAACCCCACAAACACAAATACTGGTCTTGAAAAACATTGTTATCATACGTGTGGACACCAGAGAGCTGTGAAAAAAACAAAACTCTTATCGTGACAAGAAATTTATCAAGATAAATGATAAATTATGTGCCCAACCCTAGTTCTCCCTGCTTTTCTAATTACAAGACCTTCTAAAAAAAATTAAATGCCATTAATAGTTTGTCAGTAAACATCTATATATTCACTGATATGTCTTGCGAGTACAGCTACTGTTTTGAAATCCACCTTTTTGTTTTGGCTCTCAGCTATTTGAATGGTAGGTTTGTCACATGACTTTCCTCTGTATTTACTTTGCATAACTTTCTTTAGTTATGTTCGCAATGATATCAGCTGCTGTTAGATATTATTGGCTTTATTCATTTAAAAGTTTGCATTGATAGTCTCTCTTTGTGTACTATGAAAAAGCATTCTAGAAAAAGTTACTCTGTAAAACAAAACTTGTTTTATTCTCTAAATCCACACTAGGTTTGCTAATCAGATGATTAAAACTCACAGAATCTGCATTTCCACCAACCTGAAACTTTATCATAACAAAAACTCAACAGGAGACCTATTCCAATTGCATACGAAGTTTGAAAGCACAATACAATCTCTGATGTGCCTCACCAATACTATCAGAAAGTCATTATTGAGAAAGTGTCATGACTTTTAACTGGAAATTCATGTTTTTGTCATATTCTCATCTCGATGTCCGAGTTTTACAGTAGGACACGGAACAGTATGCATCACTCTGACATTATTGCACTATGGGTTTCTTGAGTATGGGTGAAAGAAACATTAGAATGATTCATCTCCTACTCTCTCTGGCAGTGACGAATGACCAACAAAGCATTTCCTTTAAGAGCTCTCAGCACTGTAAAAGGAAGTTTGATTGTGGGCAAGCATCTACAGTGGCCTGCTGCATTATGGTGTTTATGCTTTTCATCTCAAGAGCACGCAATAAATGAAAACCCTCTCCTGGACGGACTTTAGGAAAACCAAAAAACAACAGCTTTAGAGGTTTCTTGATTCTTAATAATTCGTTAGATCACCTTCCAGGGATGTTTTCATTGGTAAATGTTAAGACTTTCAGACTTGAGAACTCAAAATATGATTTAAGCAGTCAAATATCATAAAATGAAGTTTGTTTTTGTGCTCCCCTTCATGTGTTCCAGTTGTATAGTGTTTGATCATAACCAGTTACAGGTAGACCTTTCAAATAATCTTGTAGTACTGTCAAATTCAGGTGATCATATTTTGCAAGTCTGTCTTTGAAATCACCACCAATTGTATTATTGATTTTACTCCATTCTCTTATCTTAGCTATTCATGTTGCCATGGTGGAAAGACTCTACTTTTAGATGTCGTGGTAACTGTGGCTCAGTAGACATCTTACCTTAAAAAAGTTGTTTGTTTGATTCCATCTTGCCCCGAGGCAAGACACTTAACCACAAGCTGCCTGCTGATCATCTTATTGGTGGATGAATGTGTGAGATTGTGTATTAATGAGTGAAATGGGTGAATGTGACAACCGGAAGTGTCGAGCATGAAATCAATAATATATATTGCCAAAAGTCAATGTCAACAGAAAATAAATGTGATGGAATACTCCATAATTTCACTGATGTCTGATCCAGAACAAACAAAAGCAAATGACTCCACACTTCCACGACCAAAACCCAGATGAGGTGGAAGATGATGGCTGGATGGCAAACTGCTCCTGATGTTGTGTAAAAACATGTTTTGCTTAGGTAGTTCAGCTTCCCAAGATGTATATTCTTTATAACAGTTGGTATCTACAAAAAAAACATCAATACCAAAATTTTAGATATTTCAAGTGGTATAAATGTTGCTCTCCTCACATGTTGGTCTCCAGAAATGGCAATTTCTTTATTATGGTAATATTGTTTATTCACTGGACTGTACATTTTAAACTACAAGAAAAATTAGAGCTTGACTTCCTGTCAGTGTATTACTTGGAAATCTGAGAGGTTCTTAGTTTAAGAACCGCTTGTACCAGAAGATGCTTCAGCACCATCTTGAGGTGTCGTGTTGGGTTTGGCTTTGACCTTGTGGCATCAGGAAACTATTGCTCGTCTGTATTTGAGTCAAAATAAAATAAGATTTTAAAAAAGTCTTATTTTCACTGAGAGATTTAAAGTTTGAATAGATTTGTATGTTGTAAAACTACAAAAAATATATTTTCCAGTTTGATGGATATGAGCTTATTCCCTCTGCATTTTTGTTCGGTTTTTTAGTGGAAGAATGACTTTGCAGAATGTGAAAACAGAGCCATTTGATTGCCAATATGCTGCATGAATAGTTAATGCTCTATTAGAGGGTTTGGATTTCCATCTCCCATTCGTGAGTGTTTGCTCAGAGACGTTGACTTTTTTTAAATAGCTGTAAAGAATGAACTGTCATTATGTAATCGCTGTGCGTTCGTGTCTGGCGTCCTGGGGGCTGCCTCAAAGTGCTTCATTTTTGTTCTCTGCTTTAAAGTGTCGGGTTGACGGGTAATGCCTTTTAGTCTCACTCTGGGTGCCTCACCTTTTTTTTTTTTATGGAAGAGCTGTGTTCTAGTCACCTGGGTGCGTCTCGTGTCACACTTACCCCCCTGCCAGATTTACATTTTAAGCTTCAGGCATTTCATTTACACATTTGTAGTCAGCAAATCACACAGAATGGGGTGGCAGATATTCAGCAGTTTGCTGGAGGAGAGCTCAGCAGAATGGAGTGAAAGCATGCTGATGGACATTATTGGAGTGAACATAAAATGACAGGGATTGAATAAAACAACAGTGCAAAACATGTGTTTTCACACGTTCTCCACTGTGGAACAGCAGCAGAGTGGCTTTTTAATTTACATTCCCTGCATATATTACTTTATAGAGTCTATTTTAGAAGCCTTGTAGAGTCCTGACAGAGTGGAAGGGGGGAGTCGTGTCAGGTAGTTGTCAGTGTCGCAGTGCAAAGAGAAACCCAGATGCGTGGCACTGATAAAACATTAGTGTGCTGCACGCCTGCCAGGCCGGCTCACCCTTCACGACGCATAGCTGGGATGTTAATTGGACCATGCCAGTGCCTCATAAGAAAGAGAAGAAGGGAGAGGAGGAGGTGAGGAGGTGATGGACATTGCATCCATAGTGATTTGCAGATTTGCGGTGGATGAGAGGCAAGCCGTGGGGGGCTGTCCGCTCCAGTTAAGACGGCCATCGGAATTTCAATGCAACTTGAATACTTGCAGCAAAGAATATATTCAGTGCTGAAGCCGTTGTTTTCCAGAATGCACTGGAATTTAGATCCATTTCCAAATCACCAGCTAGAAGGCTTATGTAGATTTATGTCATAGACGGTAAGAAAAATAAACATCTACTTTTGACAGCAGTTTTAACACAAACTTGGTATTTTATGTGATTGGCCATTAAAAAGTAACACATCCAGTTGAACTGGAATGAACTGGCTTTTAAAATGTTTCTTGAAAATAATATCTACACTCCACGTGTAACATGCTGCTTTTGAAGTAACTTAATTTGGAAATACACTCCAGCTTTGTATAATTTCTAACATGCTTGGTGTTAGAGGAAAGCTAACACATCATCCTGAAAACAGTCCTTAATTTGAAACGTCATGCTGGCGGGATCATTTTCTTCACACCCATTTTACAAAGAAGGAAGTACATGTGAAAAGCTAGTAGCAACAGATCCCCAAAGACTGGCAGGTGTAATTGCAGCGAAACGTACATTTCGATGCAGTGATCATGGCAAACACATGGCAGAAGTTTAACCATTTTACCTAAACAATATGCTGGTATAGGAGGACCTACTCTGTAAGAGCACCTTCCAAATCTTGAGTGTCCTTCTTCGCAGTTCAATGCATCAACTGTAAACCCGCCTTCTGCCATCACTGTTACTGGTGTATGACAAAATAATATTCAAAAAGAAAAAGCAAAGATTAGATAATTAAGTCAGCTAATAATTATCCAGCCACTTTGAGGCAGTTGTAGAGCTTTCTAATATAATAATAATTATATATATATATATATATATATATATATATATATATATATATATATATATATATATATATATATATATATATATATATATATATATATATATATATATATAAACAAAACAAGATGGTTAAATTACGTACTAAAGTAATGTATATTGTCTCAATACAGCAGTGCAAATTTCCACACCCCTGATGCCAAAACAATCAGAATGGAGGTGCATCAAAAGTGAAGGTTGTGCAACTCTGGTAGAAACATACCCCAAAACATCTGGAGCTGTAAATGGCAGTGAAGCACCTTTCTATAGTATATTTACTTACCTGAATACAAACATATTTCACACTGATCACGTTTTTGCTTCAAGATTTTTTTTAAAGCAATGCATCATTTTCATTTCTGATTTATTCATCTCTTTCTATCTAATAAAATACACTGCAGTTTGTTTGGTGTTACTCAAATTAACATTCTTTCAAGTTGTAAGTTATGCCATTGTAGCTTTACATAAAAAGTTTTTACACCATAATAATTCATGTTGTTTCATCCATAGTGTAAAACGACAATAAAATTTAATGCATTACTATTGCTGCTCACGCTCCATAAAGATGTGCAGTACATAATCAAATTTCATTGGAACAGCTTCCAAAATTGTGACTGCACCATTCACTTCACAACATCTGCCCACTTCCTCACCCCAAGGGCTTTACTGTACTCGGGAGCTGCTGCCAGGCTGTCAGATCATGTTCCAAAGTGTCAAATTGCTCTCTGTGTATCAGAATGAATCTCAAAAAGCAATTAGAGGGAAACAAGTCAACAGCCCCGTGCCGGCAGCCAGATTCTAAACTCACTATAAAATCATTTTCAATGTTAAAATGGTTTTATGTAATATGTCTGTCAGAAAATGTTTCACTTAAATGCAAAATGTGAGAAAAAAAGTAAAGTAAATACAATTATCTAATCTAACAATCAGAAAAATAATTTAGATGTACTTCGAATTTGTTGAAAAATCTGTGGGTTGTTAACATCTCTCTCTTCACCCCAAGGTCCGAAAATCTTCCTTATTTCTAAGTTTCAAGCTTTTCTTTTAAATGCATGATCAAACTGATTGAATCAATGTTAACACTATTGTCAGTACTTTTGTCTTTAATGTAGTCAGGTTAGTATGAGATCTTGATTGTTTCACTGTATTAGAGGTCATAGTTTAACAAATTCTAATTTAATTCTTCAAAAAACAGAAAACTGATACCACAATGCTGTGAAGAACTAATTAGCTCATTTGTTAAAAGTTTAGCTTTGAATGTTGATTACCATGTCCAATGGTTGAAAAATCACCTTTTTCTCTTAAATTTATATCCAGTCAAAAATAGATTTTACCTTTCCTGTAAATGTACTTAATTAGAGATGCATCTCTTTGCATTTTTTAAAAAGAGTTTTGAATTGGGTATGATGCAAATTTGCGATATTGGGCATATTTGATTAAATATGCCACTGACCTCTCTGTATGCTTTGACCACTTCATCTTCATGTTTGTAAATGTCAGCATTACAACATAAAACAACATTCCAGTCCAAACCAGATTATTTTATTGATGCTTCTGTTCTCTCCCACACAACTGTTTGAAATATGAAACACTTTTTTGTGTGAAATGTGTCCAGTACCAGGGGTTTCCAGCCCCTTTTTGCATCTATTAGTGAGTGTTTTTAATGTAATTATTTATTCATGTTTAAATATTCAGCACTTAACCAGTCATTTAATTCAGTGTTGGACACTTGAAACTTGTGCGCAGGCTTACCAATTTCTGCTATTGTACAAAAATTATGTGATTGCTATTTATTAATATTAATATTACTCATTTAGTCTAATGTCGGGAAAAAAAACACTACAGTCTGAAATTCAGAGATAGCCTCGGGAATACTTCTCATGTTTTATATATATATAAACAAGATACACATTTGTTTTACACTGAGCTGATGATATGTGTGCAATATTAATATGCAAAGGACATTTGGATTGCAATAACTTTTGTCTATTGTATTCTAAGTGACTCACTGCAGTAGATATCTACACCTGAAGCAGGCTAGTGTCCAGAATGCTGAAGGTCACGAAGCACGTTGAGAGCACAAATGAGTCGATTGTTCATTCAACAAAAAGGTTGACCTTGGCGTGTGCCAGTCACTTCTTTTCCTTGGTAGTTGTGGTTACAATTAGTCACTTGCCATTTCTTTCTATTTTTTTGAAGGCTTTTTGAAGAGTTGTTATAAAGATTTAAAAACAGGCTAAGATTTGGTCAATGAGGAAAACGTGAAAAAATTGAGATTCAATTCAGTGCAATTCAAAAGTACTTTATTTATCCTAAAAAGAAAATTAAATGTTATCGTAACTCGTATCATTCAAATATATTCTAAGCGTTATTGCAGATGCTGTTGGAAGGATTTCTGACAGCAATTAGTTTTGCAAAAAATCTGCAAAATCGCACTGGCTGAAGAAAGTAGGAGTATCAAGAGATGCTAACAGCTCAGTTCACGGACACGGACGATATTTCACCCTAGCATGTATTGGAAAACATCAATTGCTGGCAAGCACTGATAATGCACTTCATCTGTTTTTGGTGCTCCTGGTTAAATTCTGGTAGAGAGGTTGGAGTAGGGGATATGATTCTTGCCCATTATGACCAGTTGAAGAGATGGTTTGAAGCTCTTCCTCTCTCTGCTTCAACTCCACTGGGATTTTGTGTTGTATTTCAGGTATTATTTGAGCTTTTGAGATGCTTATCAGCTGCTCCCAGTTGTAAAACAATACACTGAATGCAGAGAATAATTGTTCAAACAGTGTGTCAAACAAAAAATAAACTAAAGTCTACAAAAAGAACAGTTCAAATCTAACAGAGCTACTCCAACATGCTGCCACCAAGAGCAACTTTAGAAACAAATAATGAGTCGAAGTAAAATATATTTTACTTCAATCAGACTCAAAGTAACAATGCAAGAAGATGCAAGAAAATACTTGAAGACTCAGAATAATGAAAACTGTAGTGAAGGAGAAAGCAATGCAACTCCTTGAATTTCTGCTTTTAAAAGCTTTCAAAGTTGGATTAAAAGGTTGAAAGAAATTCATCCACACAACCCCCTCGCTAAATTGTCCATTCACTTGCAGCTTCGTCTCTGTTGTCTGCCTCACCAGCTTCTTCTTTATTTGGACGATGAGGCATATTTGTCTGTTGCTGCTCCTAACAACCCCCCACACACACTTACACGAGTTGCTGTGGGCCGTTGAAAAGCAAAGCAGCAAGCGTCTGTGAAACCCCCAGATCTCTCACACTTCATCCACTCATGTGGGAATCTACCTGGCAGGGAGAGGGAAAGCTTATCTGTGTATGAAATGCGAATGTGAATAGCCGCGGCCCCACTTCGTGGATGAGAGCACACCTGCTCCGTGTGTTTTAGCATTTGTTGAAAGTGTGAATTCTGCCAAACCCCAGTGGCCTCAACCTGAATTTAGACTTCCCAAACAGGAGGAGAAACCCAGTGCTGGAGGTGATATGAATATATTACCATCCTGATTTCACCTTGTGTCTTTGTCTTTTGTTCTGTTTGGCAATGGACGACATTAATACCAAGAGCTCGACATTCAGTCGAGCATTTCTGAAATCTGTAATTTGCTGATTAGTGGATTGATGGAAAACTTACCAAACAGTGTAACAGTGATTAATCAGCAATTTATGTGTTAATTGCTGCTGTTTTAATATGATGATCTTGCTCTTTACAGGTTGATTTCATTAAGAAAGAAATTCAAAAGTTGAAATGTGGGTTGTACTTTGCAAACAAATGAAGGTTGTCAGAAACTGAATAGTTAGTCTTATAACACTGGACTTCCGGGGTGTAATAATACAGAGTACAGTGAGGAGTGACAGACCACAACCATGAGATTTGTGAATACTTGAAACAGTTTATAACTTTCTATTTTAATAATTCAAACACCAAATGCGCATTAACACACACAGTGGAAACTATCTTACCAGTACCACTCTTCACTGCTCCATCAGAGCTTTCTCCAATTGAACTGGATTCCCTCCAGTAGAATTTCTATCAGATCAGTCAGTGAACAGAAGAAACTGTGAATGTTGACGTTGGTTTTCCAATTGTAATTTGTCTGTGGTTCTAGCATTGGCAGCGGAGGAAGTCAACAAAGCCCTTCAGTTCATGTTTGTCATACTTATAATTAGTGATTTGGTAAAATTTAAAACTTTTAACACAGTCCATAATACACTAAGCTATTGTTTCTCAGTAGCCAAGGATACAGGCCTCTGTATGAAGCAAAGGGCTTGTTTTTACCAGGCTAGATGGAACCACTTTCACAAATCTGTTATTAAACACCTAAATTCTATACGATTATATTAACTGGCAAGTGAAGTGCATAACGCTGATTGTCTTCTTATGGTAGCTGTTAGTAGATGAAATAGAAGAGTGAAATTTCATGAAATCACATCACAAAACTATTGTAGCCATATGTTAAGTAGAGTAACTTCTTTTGATGGTGTTGGTGGTACGTTGGGTGATGTTGACATTTAAAATAAAAATGTATCCTGGACATTTGGACAGGTGTTAAATAAGTTAATTTCATTACAGAACATCTGACACAGGATGACTTTAGCAGGTGGAGTTGAACACTGTGACATTGTGTTCAGTTGTCACAATGTTGGTTTGGCAAACCAACATGTTTATCGTTATGTCTAGATGTGATAGAGGTTGTTTAAATTGCCCACATTTCTCAGTTAATTCTCAGAATGTCCCATTAATTTACTAAAAAATGATTCCAAAATGCCACAGATTGAGGTTCCATGGGAACCATTTAGATGAGAAATTTATGTTTCCTATTGTATGCAGCAAAACAGTTTAACTAAATTAATTGGCATATTGACTTGCAAAAAAAAAAAAAAAAAAAAAAAAAACTGCATGCATTTCATTTTTACAAGTTGAAGTCTGTGGTCCCCACTATTTTCTTGATTAATGTGCTCTAATGTTTCAAGGATACAGTCTGTCCTCCACCGGCGCCTCGCCATCTGCAGCTTTTTTATACGTTTGTGTGGGAGAGAGGAACAAACATTTTGTGAGTTCATGAGTTTTCACAGTGTGTTACAGGCATGTATGAAATAATTTACTGGAAAATTGTAATGAAATTAACCATCAACAATGATTTCAGTGTTTGCTCTTTTTCCAGTTTAACATCAGATATTAAATAAAAATCAAACAGTAATGACAGCGATCATCAGGTCTGGTATCATTTCTTTAAACTTAAAAAATGATCGTCAGTAAAATGATGCTCTGCTCATTTAGACTTTAAAAGTGGATTAATCCTCTGTGTAATGAGTAGCTGCTGTTACACCTACACGAATGTGACTGTGCTTTTGCTTTAGTATGAGCCTTCATTTGCTATTTCTGTTTCATATTACGTCTGTAAAGCAATTTAGATAATTTAGGCGAAGTCCAATTTAGGTAATTTGTATTACAAAAAGTAGAAGCAGTAACAGTGTACACATGGACAGAGAGCAGGGCCATCTTTAGAAAATAGAGAGCAGCTGGACTGTCTGCAGTTCTTGCCAAACTATGTATAGATTTTACAGTTAAAACCAGAAGTTTATATACATTGAATAAAAAATCTTACTTTTTTTCTCACCTTTTGAGGTTAAATCAGAGCAAACATCTCTTGTTTTAGGTTAGTTAGAGGGTGAACAGAAAATGGATGGATGGATGGTATATTTGAACGCCATCTCCATAGCAGCTGAACATGAAGTAAAAATAATTGGTCCAAACAATTGGCCTGGTGGATCTCCAGGACTGTTTGGAACTGTAAAAGGAAAAGGTTTAGATGAGTATGAGATCTGTCATCTGTCCCACCCTCATCTATGGTCATGAGCTTTGGGTCATGACCGAAAGAATGAGATCGCGGATACAAGCGGCTGAAATGGGTTTTCTCCGTAGGGTGGCTGGGCTCTCCCTTAGAGATAGGGTGAGAAGCTCAGTCATCCGGGAGGGACTCAGAGTAGAGCCGCTGCTCCTTCACGTCGAGAGGGGCCAGTTGAGGTGGCTCGGGCATCTGGTCAGGATGCCTCCTGGACGCCTCCCTGGTGAGGTGTTCCGGGCACGTCCCACCGGGAGGAGACCCCGGGGAAGACCCAGGACACGCTGGAGGGACTATGTCTCTCGGCTGGCCTGGGAACGCCTTGGGATTCCTCCGGAGGGGCTGGTGGAAGTGGCTGGGGAGAGGGAAGTCTGGGCCTCCCTTCTGAAGCTGCTACCCCCACGACCCGACCCCGGATAAGCAGAAGAAGATGGATGGTTGGATGGATGGAGATCTGTCAGCGTATGGGTTTGGTTTGTGTATAGAAGTTTAATATTTAGGAGTCTAAAGGAGTAGTCTCTTAATTTTGCCAGTAGCATCAGTTCTCTGATGTGTTCTGAAGCCTGACGGAAACATGCAAATTGCAACATAGTTTCAATGTTATTCAAGATTTTCATTTTAAATATTATTCTAATTCAGCTTCTTTCTACATCCTTGAATCACATCAAGAAGACAGCGACTGCTCCTGAATAATTACCCAAGCCTGTCCATCGCATTGAATTGTGAGAAGCGTTTTGTTTTCGTCTGACAAAAGCCTGATTCATTTGATCATCAGCATCCCGACTGACAACTGCAATACTCAGCTGGCTTGAAGACTTGCGTTCAGGCATATGTCAATGCTGTCTACTGTTGATGGACCCTCATCTAAATGTTTTGTGGCACCTCTGCACTTAGCGTGGAGAGTGATGACGGTGATGAGAGCTGAAAAACTGTGATTTGTTGTTTCTTTTTTGTGCTGTGGCCAGCAGATGGGTGCTGTCTGCTCCATCCCAGCGCTCCTGCTGTATGATGGGAGCTCAAGAATCCAGCCATTAAACACACAACAGATGGGTTATTTTCCATCTTCTACCCAGTTCTCATTAGGCAGCCAAACAACATATAGTGGGGGTTGAGGAGTACAGGCATGTTTTCTAATTAAACACGAAGGGAGAAAAAGAAACAGTAACAACAAAACCGCATTACCTGATATAAATAAGTTGTTTCTTGTTTTGGTTTTTTAGCTTGGCATGTAGAACACAAGGAGATGAAAACATCAAAGGCTCCAGTTATGCCAAGCTTTGTTTTGCTGGTTCTTGTGAGGAATTTTTTGGTTTGAGGTAATCATAACTGAGTATTAGAACAGATGGTATTTGGAGAGTAGTGTAGCGGAAGGACGAGTTACTGTTGACTTTGGGAAGGATGATGGGAGGGGGGTGACGGAGACGCCGTCTTCCCCTCATGACTCTGTGGGAGTCATTACTGCAAGTGGTTTAATTACCTTTGAGGCTATTCTGAGTTTTGGAACAAGAGTTTTATTCATTGTAATTCACTACAGGGGTTGAAAAAAGACTGAAATGCAAGGCCTAGGTGTGTAAGCCACATCGCTCACACAGATCTGCCCACAAATTAACTATTGACCTTTTGCAACTATGTTACTTCATCATGCAAGGTGCCATGATGGACGCCAGAAGTGAGGGGAGGAAGTATTGCATGGAGCAACTGAGATTGTTTACCCAAATTGTTTTTGCCAGCATAACCATGGCTTCCACTTTTTAAATCGAGTTAATTTGTCTGTGGAAGTACCAGACGTAGTTGGGGCTCTTGCTCAGCAGGGTTTACAAAAGTTGAAAATGGCTAGCTTAGAAACCGACCCTTGCCTTCTTCCTCCTGATGTTTTGATTGGATCAAATTGCCGACTTTGCCTAAATACACACAACAAAGCGTAGAAAAGTCTATAGATTCTCACCAGTTTGCTAGGCTACATGATGGTGGGGCATTTTCTTCATGGTTACTAATGATTAGACACGTACCCTCTCCATAATTTAATATTAATTGCATCTTACTAATCATACTTCTAAAGTATATGAATGTTAATTGTCTTACCTTGTAAAAAGTGTTTATTGTGAATACTCAGATGTCTGCCAGTCCTTGTGATTGACAGCTCCTATCCATCTCTGTTCTTTCCTTATGTTAATGAGAAAAATACTTTTTTTTATTGCATATGTATATATCTTGTCTCATAACTTATAAAATAGAGTTGTCTTTCACTGTTCACACAACTAACTTTGATGATAGTTTACTTTTTATCAACAGCCACACTTTATTTTAATTTATTTCTTAAGCAAGTGTACTTTCTGTACCCTGAAATATAATCCTGCTTCACCTTCCTAATATTAGGCAAGGAGAATCTCAGATCCTCAGATCTAGATCTGACAAGAAGACAGGCCTTGGGCCGTGACATGCATAAAGCCAGTTCATGATTATTAGATGATCTTCATGTGATTTTGTGCCCACCATCCTGGGCTTATATAATATGATCAAAATTCCAGCCTTGCAGGTGTTGGAAAGTGAGCTTAAGTTGATGGGAGAAATCTTTAAGTACTTTTACATCAAATTGGGAAACTATGGAAGTGATGTTAGGTATTTGGAAAAACTTGATAAAGTCACATAGATGTGGAAAATGAAGCACTTCCAGTATATCAGTCTGAATTTTAATGTTTTGATCAGAAGTTTCATCTGACAAAACTAATTTAAAGTTATTGGTTTCACAATATTGTTTAATAAGTGCAGTTTCTGCTGAATACTCTTCACATCTATTTGATTGTGGTTCAATTTTAGGTATAAAAATACATTATGGAGATGGATTGTGTGATGGTGGTATTGAGAGACTAGGACTTTGGTGTTTTCATACATTTTCCACATTTTGACACATTAAAACCACAAACTCAAATGTAATTTATTAGTTTATACGGAATAACCCAAAAGTGAAACAATTAGTTGTTCTACTCAAGTGAATAATGTGGAGGTGGTCCAGCTGACACCAACATTTTTGACAATTTATTCTGTCTCTACATTCACAAAATCTTTTATCGGTTTCTTCAAAAATGAAGGAATCAATAGCTCAAACTTTGTCTTAAAACAAAACTTTTTTGCTGAGGGAATCCAGCTTGTTCATTTAGGCAACTGCAAATTTCTTTTGAGCATAACTCGGTTGATTTTTGAGTGGGTGTGTGTCTTTCGGTTGAAAAGCCTGGCCTTTCACAGAAAACCAGCCGATTTAAATGAATTCTATCAATTCTGCCATGATGAAAAGTTGGATTTGCAGCCAGGGTTATAACAGAAGCTTGGTGATGGCTACACAAAGTGTGTGGATGAGTTGTAACACGTTTGGAAACATTTCACTAAATATAAAGGGAGGTGCAAATATATTAAATGTGTATTATATTTCAGCCTGTATGTCTATTTCCAACCCTGCTGGAACCCACTGTAAAATAAAGCATACTTCTATTTCTATTTGACAATATACTACAAATTCAAGCTTGTGTGCCCAGTTCTTGTTTAGAGAAATCACTAAAGTTGTTAAAAAAAATGAAAATAAAACCTCAGAAAACTTAGAAGTACAAAAAAATGATCTTCTTCAAATTGGCCGGGGGGCTATTGATGGAGAAACCCCATCCAGGCACGACTCCAGGCTTCTTACAGAGAAGCCCCCTCTGAGAATCCACCGATGAAGCCCCCGCTGTGATCCAGCCATGATAACCATGAGTCAAACGAGGTGCTGCGTTCTCTATATGGACACATTTCTGGAATTTAGTTTGTCATTATTGAAGCGATGCCTGCAGCATCAATCCAACATGTCAATATTATACTCTATATATCTGTATTTCTGGCCTTCAGTACTTCAATACAGAAAAGAACTTCAAAGCTTGTCAAGTACAGAAAAGCTGAGCACATTCTGTGGGTATATAATGGGCAGGAAAGTTACCTTGTATGATCAAGATTGGGGATTTTATGACTTTTTCGATCTGCTAAAGACGAAAGAAACCAGCATCAAACCAGCACCAGGCCTCTCAGAATGAAGTTTCATTTTTCAGCCTCCACTAAATAAGTTTTTGCTCATGTGTGATTAAAATACAGCTGGTAATTTGACATGTGTTCATTTAAAGACCCTAATCTGCGTTAATATTCTGATGAATGTAATTTAGAACTATGCACAAGACATAATAATGTCCTGTTTGTTGCACACAGCTGGCGGTGCTTTATATTCCAGTGTGTCGGTCAGGCTATGTGTTTATTTGCATATAGAGTGGGGAAATGAGATCTGATCACAAGTGGTCACTTAAGACGGATGCAGACACATTCTAATGGCAAGTGTGAAGTGACATACTTAGAGCCGCGTGATCTGATGACCCGCGGCGCATGTTAATGTCAGGTGTGAATGAAGCTTTTGGTGCATTGAAGCTGCACGGTTCAGACAAGTAAGATTTTCTACAAAGGCGTGCTTACGGTTTTGTAATGCAAAAACATTTTTTAAAAATGTATTTTAAAAAAAAATAATTAGTCACTGACAAAAAATAACTCTGACTTCAATCTCTGAATTTTTACTTTTCTTAGAATTTTGAAACAATTTGATTAATCATGAGGCATCGATTATGCAAAAAATTGTCAACTGAGTAGTCGATTAACCATTAACTGGACTATACAGAGTCAAAAAAGTTCATTTGCTGAAAGAACAACATACTCAAAGCAGCAATTTAGCCAAAACTGCACAAAGTTATACAGATTTAGTATTCCAGATAATAAAAAAAGCTTTTTAAGTTTTTTCTACTCAGAACTCCTCAGGTGACAGCTTTATCTTAAAGTGGTTCAAATTCTGTGGAAACAAAATGAACTAATTAACCAATTATTAACTGATTAATCATAAAGAACAAACAACAGATCAGCCCTATACTGTATTTGTATTATCCTTTGCTACCAATGATTAAGTGTACACAAAATGTTATTTTATGTTCTTATTTAGAAAAGGAATTGAATTCCCTATTTGCATTGTTTAATGTCTTTCTAATATTGCATAAGAAAGGCTTTTGTGCTCAAATGAAAAAATATGCAAAACGTCCCAATTTCTTTTTCCGATTAATTGATTAATCCTCAGAATCATCGATACAGCAATCTTTAGTTGCAGCCCTCGTGTCTTTGATGGCATTTGGTTGCACTTGATTTTATTTTGGCATTTTAAAAAAAAGAGATAAAATTTTACAGATTTTTATTTGAAACTTATAAACTTTAAAAATCTTGCTGAAAATCAAATAATTTCCCTTCCACTGTATCTGAGTTGGCCTTATATATTTCAAAAATCCTGAAGTTTTGTTTCTTCAAAGCAGTGGATCCACCAGATATTAGAACAAAAAACGTTTTAACTGCTCATCTAGTTTATTAGAATAATTTACCTTGGATTATTCTGCTTTGTTCCCTCATTTTATTTCAGTAAGATGACATTGTGGAGGTATTGTACTCTGGTTGGCTGAACTTCTAAACTGCTGGCACCGCTCTCCAAACTGTGTGTCTCCTTCAATTTTGCGGAGCCTCCAGGGTGTGTTGCACAGTTAGAGGATTGTCCCGCTTGTGAAGCTGATCACACTAATCTGCTTTCTTTCACCTGCAGAGCTAGGTCAAAGCATCCACAAGTCTGCCGGGAGGAAGCGCCTATTTATAGAGCCGTTTCCGATCAATCATACGTATTTCCACAGTTATGGTAAAAGACGATGGTGTCGTTTGTCAGAGAATCAGAATATCTGCCGTTTTGCTGCATTTAATTCCAAGTAGAGAGGAATGGGAAAAGTGGAGTGGTTTATATTTTAGCGCTGAATGAACTAATAGCAAACTGCTACGCATAATCAAGAAAATTGAGAAAAACAATTTGAATTTCATGAAAAATGTGAGAAAAGAATGAATTGAAATGAATGTAACACCAGAAACTAATTTACTCCATTAAACCTCATGTTCATTGGCTTTTCACCCACCAAGTCATTTTATTTGCCAAGTTGTATATAATATTGTTTTTGTGTTTGAACCTTTTATTTATGTCTGTTCAGCACTTTGGTCAGTCTTGCTGAAAATGTCTTTGGGAAAAAAGAGATTGATATAAAATAAATAATATGAATGTTTAAGTCTATTTACAAGCTGTTGAATCATTTAATCACTTATTTCAGTTCAGATGGCTTGATTGGTTTCATGTTTGTTCAGATAATACATAAACTCACTGTCTTTCTGTAATGTTGAATAAATACAACCAATCTCACTTTTATTATTGTAATACATAGCACACAGCAGTTTTAGGTTTGGCTATAAAACGACACTCTGCCTGGAACACAGATACAATATTCAAAGTGAAAATAGTTGATGAACATACTTTATACATGTAACAGGATTTGTTCACAATTAAATGCACAAAAAACACATTTAGAGATAGAACTTAACTGACATAGCAGTGGTAGTTTCATATGCACATTTACAAGCTAAAGAGGATTAAGTGAAGTCAAAATACACAGAAAATGTAAAAATTCAAAAAGAATCAAATTAATAGAAGTGCATTATCTATCTTAAGAATGGAAGTAGCTCTTTTTTTGTCACAGAAGTTTTTAAAAATTCTTAAAACGTCCTCAGAGACATGAAAACATTCAGCTTTAGTATGCTCTGAAGATTATTCCATGACCAAGGTTTCAGAATAATATATGTATATATATATTTTTCTATTAAAACTAGCAGTGATCTTCATCTCCAGGGATTCAGTGTCTAAAGCTTTTACAAGCAGCTGAATTCAGACCTTCAGGGATGACGGACTAATCTGAAACTGAATATCTTGTGACAGTTCTGGACTTTTTGTCATCATCATGTAGGAAAATCGTTTCCCACTGAAACAGCCTGATGAGGCTCGTAACACTTGGGATTCCTTTAAAAACTCATGTAAACAACAGTGAAATGGTTCTTTATTCCCCTCTGGGCATGTTGCAGACTTGTGCGTTTTTGTCATATGTGTCCATATTTTAACTCCAAACTTCAGCCTGTAGAGGCTTTTGGACTTGAAGTTTAAATTGGGACGATTTTGGACATATGAACATGTCCATAAATCAAAAACAGTAGTTACATACATGGAAACGCAGCAAATTTTGAGGCGATTAAAGATTAATGTAGACTTTTATTATTTTGTAAATGTGCAAAACATATTGACAATATCTTTAGCTTCAAAATCTGACTGCCCTCACCCCGGTTTGAGTCACTCCTATAAAAAAGATGTCCATAAAATGCTTTATCAGAGAGTAGTAAACCCAAACACTCAGCCTCATTAAGTTATTTTGGGTTCATAAAATCTTATGTTGGTCTAACTTTTCATATCTGCCAGCTGCCTCGTTCTGGCCACAGATGTTCTCTTCCCACATCAGAACCATTAGATGCAGACTGGAGTTTGTCTCATCGGATACTGTTGAGACTAAATAAAAGTAATTTAAGTTCATAAAATACTTCAACATATATAGATATATATGTTATATCTAAATTATTTCCTTGATTGAAGACGAAAATAAACATTTTATTGCCTAAAATGCAATAACAAAGATAAAATTCTGCCACTTGAGGAGCTTTGGCAAAAACATATATATGGCCAATGAAGGATCTTTCTTTATTCATTTAAATGCAAAATGTGTATATTTTTTGTACAGTTTTGGCTTAATTACTTTTCTGAATATGTTTGTTTATTATGGACTTTTTTGAGTCTGTAAATTTTAGTTAATGACTAAGTGATTAGAAAATTATTTGATGCACAATTTTTAATGTTGTATTTCCACATTTTGGTGTATTTTACTAGATTTTTTTTCAGGTCGGCCAATAGAAAGTAGTGCATAGTTGTGAAATGAAAGGGAAACTTCAAATTTAAAACATCAACTAAAAACTTGAAAAGTGTTGACTGCGTTTGCATTCTGTTCTTTTTACTTCTTATTCCACTAATGAAAATCCAGTGCAAATCAATTCAGGAGAATGGAATGAGTCATGCACATTAAATCTGTACTTTATGGATTGGAACAATGAAAGTCAATTGAAGGAGTGTCTTATCAAGCGCAGGTTTCCATAAACACCAAATAGATATTTGAACTTTTTGACCAACATAGAAAAAACAATGCCTTATGAGAATGAAACTTTTATAAAGTGGTTCTTAAATAATCTCCCACAAGTTTGCAGGAGAGTGTTGGGGTTATTGTAGCTTCAATAAATAAATACATGGCCATAGAGGAGTAAAACGTCTACCAAAAACAAATATTTACAAGGAGAATCTTGGATATTCTCTGATGTCGAAGTTGTAAATTTGCAGAAAGAAACCTCAAAACGTTTCATGCATAAATTTGGTATAAGAATACTAGAATATATTCAAGAGGTTTCAAAGCTTTCCAAGACAGTGCATCTGTTGAAAAACTTTACTGGGGAAACTTTACATGGTCATGTTAACAGATTTAAGAGTACACAGAGACCAGAAGTAGAGTGAACAGGTCCTGCTGATATACAAAGCCGTTCAATACACAGGTTGAGATGTTTAAAGAAACAACAGAAAGGCTCCTGATCCAGTCGGGCTGAGATGCAGTCTGAGTCCCTGTCGCCTGCTGCAAACAGCTAATGTTTTGTCCCCTCTGCTAATAGCTCATCCAGTGCATTCGATTTTAACGGCGCTGACTTTCTGCTGATGTCAAGCTTACCAGCCGGATCAAAACATGCATCACTGGGCCTCTGCTTCGTTCTCGGAACAATGAGGGTCAGCCGCAGAGAGGCAGCCGCAGCCAAAGGGCATCTTGACTTTTCACCTAACCAGAAGGAAAGAAATAAAGCATTTTGTGCCTGTTTACAAAGGACCGTTTGTTGCCTGCAGTCTCATAAGATGTTTTGCTGAGCTTGAGTACAGTAAGTAAATAAACAAGAGGGCTGGAGCAGGAACAGAAAACTCAAGTAGCAAGGAAGGAGAAAATAGGGAAAATGTAGTTACTACTGATTTAGATCATGATCACGCTAAAGGACAGCATGTTATACAGATGTTCTGTATTTATTCACCCTTGTAAAGCTCCTATATTTATCACAATACCAGTTTGTTGCAGTCTTAGCTTTCAGTGCGTAGTCAAGTTTTTAGTTTAGGTATAAAAGATCATTGAGAGCCAATCTGAGAAACAAAACACCACGTTTTGCAATGTTGTTTTCTGAAAACTCCAAATACAGAAACTAATACTGTCACGATGTTGTACCGTCTTTGTTGGCCTGAAACTTTAATTCTAAATAGATTCTATCAAGACGGAACAGAATTTTTCAAAATTACATTCCTACTTGAACCTCCTGTAATGAAGTTAGCACACCCAATTTCAAGCTAAATTACATGAGCGCGTAATTGTACCACATTTGTGATTCAGCTCCCACATCATGACCCATCTGGTTTGACTCTGCATATACTGTGCACAAACACGGCATGAGCGACGGGCCCCGGTCGAAACAATATCATCATCATCATCAGGAATGCGAGAAATTATTTTTGTTGATAGAGCCAGATGCTGTTGATTTCACGGCTCCCTGAAATGTATTTTGCTTTGAATCAGCATGATAATCAGACAATTAGGAGACTGATTGAAGAGAGCCCCAGGAGGCCAAAGTGAAACCAGTGGAAAAGCTATTCTTGTTGTTACTCACTGAGGTGCCACTAACGTCTCAACAAGTCTTTGTGATATAATCAGAAGAACACTTTTTCAACAAACATTGGTAGCAGATGAAAAAAAACTTAAAGTCTCAACAATTTCATTAGGATTCTCTTTGGGGTTTTATGTATATTTTCAGTGAAAGAAATAAAACCAAACTTGGGATTTACAGTTCATGCAGATGAGAACCGTCTCCCAGATTACACGTTTAGTGTGTGGCTTTTATCCAACACTTTTAGTCAACATGGCCAGCAACCATGAGTTCATCCTGCTCAGCTACATTATTAGCTTGTAGGTATTAGAAACATTTGGATTAGTCAAAGGGTTCTAAGCATATCATAATCCATGTGGTTTTGTAAAACATATTTATTTTCTTTGAAAATATTTTAATAATTATTCTTCAAAGTGTGTAACAATCAAAAGTTCCATTATTGCTACTTTGCAGCTTTTCCCCTCTAATCTTGTCGCGTGTATTAAAAGAGATAGCGAGCAGGAGAAATGTTGAAGTCTTTCAGCACCAATATCCTGTTAAATATCAAATACATGCCTCCATAATCCCTTTAAAGCTGCTGCTCCGTGCTCTCGGCTTCAAGAGGGCCATTTAAAACTGTGCTACATCCTATTAATAATACGGGACATAAACACCTTTGTAGCACTTTGTACTTTTTTTCTTTATTCTAATTTTAATTTCATAATGAAAGCATTGTGCTTTTATTGTTTTGTTGTACTAAAGTGTTATCAAGTGTTGCTTTGAAGCATATCTGACCAAACTAAGCTGCAGTTAAATCCCTCTGCAGGAAGAGAGAAAAGTTGAAAATTAATATTCCCTAATGACATTTCTTCAAAACTCCTGAATTTGTGTTAATCTGTTGTGACTTTTATAGCTATCAATAAATGTTGTCTCTAATACTGTTGCAAAACACTGAAAGTAATTAAACAAAGCCAGTTAGTTGAGAAAATTGGGGTCTTCAGAGGTAAAAGTAAGGAAACGGGTTTTTAACATGATGCTAAATGTTGTTAGCTGCAGTAGTTCTACAACCTGTAATTTAAAAAAAAAATTTTTTTAGATGTGATCAACAAAAAATGTGAGTAGGTAAAGTTTCCATGAAAATTTTGAATTGTGTTTCGCAGAAAGGCAAAAGGTGATTTTGTGAATAATGAACTGCAAATAGCTGAGAGTTCACTGTGTAGATTTAAAAAAAAAAGAAACCAAACAAAACCAAACCTTTTATACATTTATCTTCTAAATGCCTTCATGAAGAGAAAAGCATAACTGAAGTCAAATGTATTGTGTGCAAAAACATGGCAAATACAGCTAACTTTGATTAATTTGTTCTTATTTACAAACATTTCATTCTGTTTTTCTAATGCTAATACTGATGTGATCACAAAATATATGAGTGTGTGCTATTATTGCATTACCATCAATTTGAAAACGTCGACAAAGTAAAAATAACTGAGATATTAGTGTAAAGCTATATGCATATAGAAATATAAAGTGACAGTATTGAGTAGTTTTCAGCTGCAGTGTTGCTTAGTATGTTCTTTTAACCAGTGACCATGATGTGAGTTATTCTAACAGTGAGTCACATCCTGCCTGTGAACACCTGATGTATTGAAATGCAGCGATAACAAATGCTTTCTGATAGTGTTTATATGCAAACATAAGCTATTATTAATGCTAATGTATTCATGCCAAATTTTGCTGAGATGAATTCTACATCAAACTACAAGCTTTACCTAGCAGAAGAATCACTGTAGGTAGAGCAGCTCCTCTGTTCCTCTGCCATGGCTGTCACATAATCCTTTGGATAAGTCTCAGTCAGCCCTCCTCTTTTGTGTTGAGGTTCTTTTCTGTAAATCTTCAAACGCTCTGATCAACCATCTTTTTAGCACCTGAGGAAGGAGCAGGCTGGGAACTAAGAGGTTGCAGTTGGGTGTTTCTGTGAGGATTAGAGAGATTTTAATGCTGCTGAATATATAGCCATTTTTTTTGCAGAGGTTATTATGATGTAACAATAAAACTATAAAGGTTTCGACTTAAACTGAATTTAACAAAGTAGTGTTAGAAACTTTACATTTTAGTACAGAGTGGTATTTGTGAAAACAGTTTGATTTAAGTTTTAACTTTTATTAATGAACTCCTCATATTCAAGTTAAATTCCAGTTTCTGTTTTGTCATTGAAAAGGCTCATATTTTATGAATCAATCTTTAGTTAATGAAATTGATGGTATTTGTAGTGTGTTATACCTTCTATTTATACCAAGAGATAATAGAAAAAGCTTACAGAGTCCATGACTCAAACTGAGCAGTTTTTTGTCTAAAATCTTATTTTTCTGCTGAAGCTTTGAGTTGAATGACACTACAGAACAACAAGGTCAAAATGATTCATTCTTCTCTATAAGAAACAGACTGATTTTATGCATCAGCAACACCACAATAGCATATCTACCTTTCAAATCCAACCCAAGAACAGACTATTTACTCACTGATGCTTTCTGGTTTGCCTGTTATCCATATTCCTTGCAGTGGCTGACAGAACTTGTCCTGAATGCTCACTAAGATGGAATTTCAATTGTTCTTCTCATTAGTCTTTATAAATTTCTTTTATTTTTTGCTAATGTCGACATTTGAAGATAAGCTTTTTTTCAATCACCTTTGAGATGTTTGATGCATATCATCATATTTCAACCATGCATGCACTGCCTATCTAAACTTTTCATACTCCTAGAATGTTTCTTACATTAAAACAACGTAGTGAATAATTGTAAAGTTGAAGGTAAAGAGGATTTTTAAATGCTTTTAACAGAAATTTTAAGTGACCACCTCTAGTACTGGACTCCTTTATTCTGAAACCCCTAAATTAAATTAAATCCAACTAACTGCTTTCTGAAGTGACCAAAGAACCATTCTGTCATCCCAAAATAGAAATATACTGGCTCAACTGCAATCAGGGATGCAAGTTATGGATTATTTTTTACTCTAAAGTTGCTTAAACTTATTGATTGACTAATGTTTAAATGAGAAAACCTGAGTTTTCTCTTTTATTATGATTGTCTTTCGATAACAAGAAGAGTTAAATTTTTCATAATATGCAGAATAAAAAAAAAAAATAAACACATCAATGCATCGTATTTTCTTGAGTCAGCAGTATTAATGTGAAACTTAAGGAGCTTGTCAGATGTTTATATTTAATAACAGAAGCAAAAAGAGCATTTTTATCCCACATCGGACTCTGTTGGGACCGTTTCTCATTCCCGTTCTGGTATGACCCTGCCATCTTTGTTTCTATATCAACTCGCTCCACTTAAGGATGATCAACAGTGCCCCACAGAAGGTCTAAATGTCACTATAGTTAATCAAAAGGAACTAATTTTAATCATAATTTGATTAATTGTTACATTCCTACTGCAAACCAATCAAGACGTGGCTGTCCACTTAAACTCATAGACTGGGCAAGTAAAGCAATAATGAAAGAAGCAATCAAGAGGCCCACAGTAACTTTAGCTAGTCTTTAACACACTTTCCCCACAGTGGTGGCGGTGTCATCATGTGGGGATGGGAGAACATCTGTTAGAGGCTGAAAAAGGTTTAAAACTAGACCATAAAATGTTATATAATGGAATAATAATGGAATAGTTTAAGTCAAAGCATATTCATGTGTGAGAATGGTCGAGTAAAACTTTGTACTTAAATTCACTGTAAAAATTTGGCAAACCTGAAGACAGATTTTTTTTTTTCCAGACACTC
The DNA here is from genome assembly GCF_019740435.1 of Gambusia affinis. Lineage (NCBI taxonomy): Eukaryota > Metazoa > Chordata > Actinopteri > Cyprinodontiformes > Poeciliidae > Gambusia > Gambusia affinis. The sequence continues at coordinate 3,813,680 of NC_057888.1, forward strand.
TCCATCCATTGTATTTGAGATTTAAATGTTTGCATGTAATTATGGGTAAGGTTTGTAGTCTCACAGTGTTGGCAGAAATGCCCAAGAAGAGAGCATTTGCAGAGAATGAAGGTGCTACAGAATATTAACTCAAAGCGGTTTAACATAAATGCCAACTCTTGAATTCTTATTGGCAAAAACATTAAAAAGTTAAAAATCGATCAGCATTTTTCTTTCACTTACTACTCATATAATATCCTACTAAAAGCTCTGCAGTTTTAACATGAAACACTAACAGCCAATTTGTAAAAACTTACATTTGTATTACTCACTCTGCATCAGATACACACTAATTTTTCTTGTTAAAACGTCCAAATCAAAACACACGGAGTTACTTTTAATAAAGTCAAGTCAGGCTTTGAGGCACATTCCCAATGCTTCATAGTTGTGATTCATGATGCCGATCTCATCAGGCGATATCAGTGACCAAGCAGACCTCTGACAGTAAAGGCCGAGGCAACCTTCTTACTAACAGTGCTACTCTTTAACTCAGAAGATATTTCCTTCATGTGTGTAATGAGAGAAACAGTGGAGATAATGCAGCAGGATTTCTTGTTCCCTTTTGTGTGTTCTCATAGTCAGACAGCTTGACGTGTGTGTCCTCATCTAGAAGGATTTATGAGCTGCAGTTTAATTGGAGGAATTAGCGGACATTTAGACTCTAATATCCATCAAATTAATCTGTGTTTCCTCTGTTTTCTCTTTCAGGACATCCAGAATGGCCTCCTGGAATAACCCCTTCTCTTAGGGAGAACGACCCAGAAGTTGGCGTTCCTTTGAAAAGTTGATCCGAGTCTGGGAAATTCCATAATGTAAATGTACCTTGGCTTTGGACCATGAACCTTAGAGGATCCCCTTGGAAGATAGTTTCTGTAGTTTGGATTTAAACTGTCGTTTTCTCTGGACCACTGCAGCGGTGGCTGTTGGAGGCGGCTGCTGCGGCAGTGGTGGGAGGACCTCGCCGCCTTGGAGTAAAGGAATACAGTTACACAGCGCCGCGCCACCATGAGGGTACCCACCACCTCTTGCCTCTGTCCCTTCTTGGTTTGCCTCTGCTTCATCCAGAGGTGCTCTGGGGCGGGCCATCACGTCCCTACCAAAGTGCCCTCCAAGAACCAGACCAAACTGGCCAGCGGGGAGACAGAGGTGCACCACAGACCCAAGCGTGGCTGGATCTGGAACCAATTCTTTGTTTTAGAAGAACACATAGGACCGGATGCGCAGTATGTGGGAAAGGTAGGAGTTTCACTGAACAGATTCAGAGTGTAAAAATGAATTATTTCCATCCCATGAAGCCTGCATTGGGAACAGCTTATTTGGCATTTTTCTCGCTCCTCTTGTTTATTGAGAAATGGGTTACAAACAGAACAAGCTGTTCTGTTAGATTATCATGTCAGCATTATTCAAGCTTTTGTTGTCTCGTGATTTGGGTGTTAGGTATGAGCTTTTTTTAAAAAATTTTAAAGATATTTCTTGTAGTTTAATGGTTTTTTTCTGAAAATGTTCATAAAATGTTTAATTCTGAGTTCTGGTGTCTCTGTCACTTTGCAAATCTAGCAATTTAAAATGCATTAATTCTGGAAATAGCTTTCCTTATCAAGCTAGTTTTCAGGTAACTGAATCATTTGCTCTGTTGAGGGAAAGAAACTTAGATTAGACCATGAAACTAAAGCTGCTTCTCACACAATGCTTTCTGTTGTCAAAACCACAAACTTCAATATACTGTATATGAATTTATGTGACTGACCAACAAACTGAAGCATAATTGTGATTGTGACTGTGATGAACCTACACACTGCTTTGGTATTTAAAGAAACATTCAGTGGAGACTTCTAGACTTAACAGGATGTGGAAGGTGTGTTAGCTGTTGGCTCCCACTATGACGTGGCCAACTTTGCTGTTTTTCTCCTCCTTATACTCTTAAGGACTAGAGCATTGACAGTCAAGTAGAAAATATATCAAAGTCTGGCAAACAGATGAGCTAAGCTAACACTAGTACCTGGCCTAGCAAAACTTTGTCATACCTCCCTGGCCTGCTTGAGGAGCTCAAAGTGTTGATATGAAATCCTCCTTCACAATCTGGAAGGTAAAGTGTAGAAGATTCAGGCCAGACATGGACAACGTCTACTTGACCGTGAGGAGGTCAGTCAGTGTCTGGAGCAACTTTGATATCATCCTGGGGCTAAATGATTAGTAAATATTAAGGTACTGTTATTAATCACAACAAATCAACATTTTCCTCCAGCCTGCATTTATAATTTGTGCAGCAAACACATCTTGTCAACCATCAGTAGCTGCATTTCCAGTTGCTTTAAATGTGATTCTTAATGGAATCACTGCAATTTTGAAAATTTAATTATCAAGTATTTGCATTGGTTTTTCAGTTGAATCAAAATTTGTGTATTTCACAAAACTGCAGAGGAAACACTTTTCTTGCGTCACATTTTGAGTCACGTGATCAACAACCTTCTTTATTTTTTCTACTGACAGAAAAAATAAAGAAGACGACATAAAGTGGTAGGAGGATGACGGCACAGCAAGCTGATTGTTAACTTGTTGCTAGAGCAAACCTTGTCATGTGCGATTTAAGTTGTGATTCTAATTTCAACAGAAACACCACAATTGTGAAATTGTGTATTTTTGACATTAGCGGAATATCACCAACATTTTGCACGTTTGTAATGGAAACACAGTTCCTGTGAAGGGCAGACATCCACTGCTATCCTTCCACCTTGCAACTTCACTCTTGCATGTAATATATTGTGCAAATCTCTACAAACTAGGTGATTTCTCGATTTTGTTTATGGGCGTCAGAGTAGAAGAAAGTGTGCCACACCTTTTTTAGGTTTTTATTTGTGAAACATTTTGGAAGCCATGAATTATGTTTTTACCTGTGTTGTGGAAAAAAAGGTCAAGGGATAAAACTACTTTTGCAAGGCACTGCTTAGACCTTCAGAGCCATTTTCAGAGTGACTTATTCTCCTTTAGGTCCAAAAATATGAGTACTGAGACGGCTTCCTGCTGGTGCATGGTACATTGAAGACCAGTTATTGGCTGTTGGTGGTGACTTTTCTGTTAGCTTCACAATAAGCCACAGGGAGCCGGGTAAATCCTCTGCTTGCAGATTGCCTACCCCTTATCTCCTGGAATGTGAAAATGTGGTTCTCTGCTGCAGTGATCATTATTCTAGGCACTCAGGCACAGACTAATCCTCAACTGCACTCACAGAAAAAAGAATGAGAAGTGCTCAACGCTTCTCTGGCTACACATATGTCTGTATTTTAACTATCATTTGGTAGCAAAAAAGAGAGAGAGAGAGAAGGGGAGAAGGAGACGATGATACGCTTGGACATGGGTCCTGGAAAAGAACAGCAAACATCACTTTGCGCTTCAGATGTGTGCTTATTGAATCAACCTGGGGATTTAATAGCATATCGCCTCGTTGGGCTGACAGAGAAATGTTGTTTACTGTTGGAACATGGATAATCTGCCAGTCTTTGATGCAAAAATGAACCATGAAATCTTCCACGTCAAGAAACAACTGAGCAGGCGTTGTGTCCTCAGTGAAAGCAACAACGAGGATGTTCGCAGCATATTCAAAGTGCCAGCTTAGCGATGCCCTGACTGCATAAATATGCAATTATTTATACATTAAATTGTTGGGCTGCTTTGAACTTCATTATGTCAGCTTTGCTGGTTGTTTTGTGCTGGTGCTGCAAACTACCGCAAGGGTTCTGTTGTTCCAATTGTGTTTGGTGTGTATGGCTGCGTGCGTGCGATGGGTGCTGCTGATGAAAGCAAAATAAACATAAACAGCTAAGCCTGGATGATAACAAAGCGGTGAAAAGAAATATAAACATTATTAGGAAATCAATTTGACATGCATGTTTAAAGAGATGAGGTCTCCAGATGGCAAGCACAAAGAAACATTTAATTATGTGGGTTGAGATGGGTGTGCAGTGTCCTAATGTGTCCAGGAGACAGAATGACCCTTAATTAGATGAAAATAGCAGAGAGGGAGGATGAGGAGGATTAATACACTCTGCATGGGCCACACTGTATTTTTTTTTCTTTGTCGTCTCTTTGCTTGATTAAAAACTCTGGACATTAGCGAGAGGAAAATGAACGGCTCGACTGCAGGAAAATCGCAAACAGCCCCTTTGACGATAATTGGCTCATCAAAAGTTGGAAAGTATAGGAGAAACTTGGTGATAAGAGGTAAAATGTGGATCACAAATTAAAGAGGTGCTGAGGCACAAAGGGAAAACAATCACATTATAATGTATGAAATGGAAATTGGAAATAGGAGGCACAACGCCATCAATAATTATATGTAAAGTTGTGTGAAAAGTCAAAAGATGTGGAATAATCTTCTTTTGCAACATAATCTCACTCTGAAACATTTAGAAAAACCCAAACTTTATTTTAAGTACAGTTATCGAGTGGGGGAAATGCCAGTGTTATCAAATACCCGAGCTTTATTGGCACACTTTTTGTTTAAATGTAGTATATTAAATAGAGCTGCCTGATGAATAATCACATCATTACAGTGACAGAATTTACTTAATAAAAACCAACTTGTTTTTAAGTTCTGTTGTGTTCACTTCTATCTTATTTTTTAAAAAAATTAAAGGTTTAGTATTTGACTTACAGCGGATGTTGAAAATATTGATTTTAATGTTTTGACTCAGTCAGTGGGATGAGAGGCCATGATATGTGATGACACAGAAATCTAAACTTTTGCATCTTCAGCACCCATTTACCAAAAGATACTGTTAAACCTCATAATCAGAACAAGAGCAAGGACATAGACATTGAATACAATTGATACGAGAATGGAACCATGAGGAACCCCACATGTAATTGTTCACCCAGATTGTTTACAGTCTTCTGGAGAAGATCTGAACCTAGATCTAGTCATACCAGATCATGACTTCTCTTCTTTTACCAATGGAGCCTCAGTTCTGTTTGGCAATAATCTTTTGCCAAAGATCATTTGCCTTTCCAATAATCTTTGGCAAAAATGTTATGTAAGATATGATAATTACTTACTAGTGAAGCATTAGGTTGGATTTTTGCATTTTTCAAGTTCAGAGGGAACTGATCTGTGTCAAGAGAAGAATTTTCTACTTGCAATATTTTTAGGTACAACCCAGCATGTCGATAATAAATGAGAGCAGTTTAAGAGAATTGGTAACCACATGATTTGGCTTTTTGTTACAGTCAGTAGAAGGTATTAACAGTTTTTCTTTACCCTCCCTTAAGATCCTCCTTATTAGATCTGGTCATTGGTCCTTTATGATCCTTTTTGTGGCAGTTCCAGTTGATTTCATCATCCTTGCAGTAGATACAGTCACATTTAAGCAAATATCTATTTTCTTGTCACCATTCCAGTCTATCACATTTGCTGTCCTTGTGTGTGATGCTCTCTTCTCTTTCCTGTTTTGAAGAGTGGATAAAAGCTGGCCTTTGTGTCACGTCCTATTTACTTGCAAGAAAAGGACTTTTCTGCCAATACTTTTCCACAAACAAAAACACAAATAAAGTTTTGGGTCAAGAAAAGCGGCCAGTCTGTCAAGAACACTTTAATCCCCTTTAGGCTTCTCCTAATCCCTTGTGACACCTTTCTGGTGGGCTGACGCATTGGGGAAATGACAGCTTCGTGCATGAGTGAGACGCAAATGCTCAATAAAGGACAGGACTTGTCCAGATACCAGACAGCAGACAACCCATTCTCCCAATGGGGGGGGTATGAATGTCTCTGTGTCAATCAGCTCAGCGTGCCGCTTTCAAGTAGTCAGAGAACAGATTGGATGGTAATTTTGGATGATGCAAATACCCATACCCTGGAAGACAGTGTGCTGCAGCATAGCGTCTGCTGTGAACTAGCAGCAGGATGAGGTTGAATGTTTGGAGAAGAGGAACTTGACTGTTGGGCAGAAAACATTGAGATATCACGGGATATCTTTCTGCTACTGAACAAGACAGTAAGCTATATGATATATGACAGAATGGGTGCTTCCGTTCGGACATGCAGTAATGCTCCTTGTCTTATGTGTTCATTTGCATAACAAACCCGCAGTTTTGAAGAAAGGTGCCTAAATGTTTTATTCACGCATCTGAAAATGGGTTGCTCTGTGACAGAATCAGGCAACAGTGTTGTGTGTGTGTGGGTGTGTGTGTGTGTGTATGTAGTAAGATCTCAACAATAGGAAGGAAAAGTCATGTGCTTCTCAAAGTGCTTTTCTATAAGAACTCGCAATGCATGCAACAAGTCCCTGCAAATTGGACTGTTTGGAAATGTGACATGTAATAACAAGGAACAATTCACAGCCTGAACCTGTCATAATGCGATGTTTCTAGGACTCTAAGGCAAGCAACAACTACGGACACCCAAACAGTTTTAACGGATTTATTCAACAGTAGAAAGTGCAGGAGAGAGTGGCGGGGCGTCGATCTGCGACAGCAGGGAGGGGGACCGGATCAACGGAGGAACTGCAAAGGGGGCGAGCGGTTAAGAGGGAAGAAATGAAGGGAATGTTGGGGGGAACCTGATGGTGACTTACAGTCTGCGGGTTGAGGTCAGCTGAGGAGGATACAGGGGGTTCCAACTGTGGGTGTGGTGGTTTCCAGATAGGAGAGTTCCAGCAGGTAATTCAGGGCAGACAGGCAGCAGCTGAGTGGTGGGTGTGACGCACCCAGGCGCAAGGCCCAACGGAGCAGCTACAATCAGATTCCTCAGGTGAGTCTGGTTCTGAGCGAGTTCAGCGTGGATTCACACAATAGAAGCGGAACCATCTGGCATCTGATTCAGGGAAGCCGCTCCTCTTTAAGGACCTTGCAGATTGGTGTTGATGAATAGCAGCTGGATCCCATCAACCTGCCACCCTGTGAAGGAGAAGAAAACCACTCCCCTGCAGAACCCAACAGAACCACAATTATTAACAACATGGATGGAATGAAAACCTATAAAACATACACAGAAACCTTCAATGACTTTAAGACTTGAGAGTGGAAATTAAAAGTTGCAAAGGGAAAGTTAAAATTAACAACACGCTGCTGCAACAAGTATTTGCTGCCTTACATATTTGTCCTGTTTTTGCTTTTTTTTATCACAGTCTTGTGCTTTAGGTCATCAAACAGATTTTCATATCAAGCAAAGATAATCTGATTACAGTGAACCATAATCTGTAAACCCTTGAGACCCCCTAGTGAATGCTCATCACTTCTTATTCTGATGGTTTTACAGACCAAACTAATATCTATAGCTTTCTTTATTTCTCCTCCAGTGAAAATAAATGGCACTTCTGGATGGACTGCTTCACAAACATCAAGTAGCATTTTGCCTCGGTATTTTAGCTTCCCAAGATGCATTTTCTTTGTTTCTTTGAATAGTTTTTATTTCCATTCCACAGAGAAATGTGTGTATATGCTAATCTGTGAATACTGAACCACGAACAGGTGGAGGTCCTCTGTGTACATATAAGGTCAGAATTATTAGCCTGCCCTGATAAAATAACATAATATGAAAATTACCACAAGAAAAACTGTTCATGCCAAAAAAAAAACTCAATATGCTTTGATCTGCACGTTTTATTCATGTGCTGAATTGCAACAGAAAACTGAACAATGACAAGATTTAAGTTCTTTCCTTAGTCTGCATGGGTATGAAAAATAAACATTTCTAGTCTGTATTCCAGTTACATTGTCTGAATTTTCCATTCGTCCGTGAATTTGTTTGTCTACTCACCCATATTTCTTTCACTTCCCAGATTTAATCTGCATTTATTTTTATGGTATAATTTTGAATATGGAAAGTTATGATTGAATGTTGACTATACAAAAGCATGTATAGGGAACCCTTGTTTTCCAAATACAATATTTCCAGTTAATATTCATTTTATAGTTTCCTGTTCAGTACAAAATATTTCTTTCATCTTTACTCAAATTTTTAAATACGGTCATAATTCCTAAAGAGTCTCTGGAAATCCTTTTGGCGAAATAGAAGTTGCTTATTCCATGCACACTTTTTTGCTATGACTACAGGCTAAAACAGAAAACAGGATTGTTCTTCTTTATATTTACAGCAATAAAATATTGGTTTAAGTCATCATGAATGGAGTTGAAAGAATTTGTATGCATTGTGCTCAGTTTTATTTTTAATTGTAAGTATGAAAATCAAATGCTAACTTCAACATCAGTGCCTGAGTTGCCAGCCATTAGCCAGTGTCATGTCGGTGTACGTCTTTTCTAAAAGTCTTCAAACAACCTTTTTGTCTTCTCTGGTACCAAGCATTGCTATGCAAACTAAAAGTGTGGGCTTCCTAAGTGTTAATGTAGCCTAAAATACTTCAGCTAAAGGTTTCAGAAGAATGATGACTCATAACTGTCATTCTTTTGGTGCCTGTATTCTCTTTTGAGTCGATATTTCTCATTGCTTGAGGTCACTGCTTCTGCACTTTTAAGCATGCTTTTATTTTTCTCTGCCTATTTTTCCTTGAATTTTGATCCTTGATCTCAGTCTGTGATTTTTCTGAAGCATTAAATATTATGAATTTTGCCAAGCCCTCCAGTTTCCAGAGATCTTAGCCATGGTGTTGGACTGTTCATTTCAATTTTTCTGGCCTTTGCTTAGACACAGACACAGAAAGAGGGAATTCGAAATACAAAAAGGATATTAGTGCAACACAGCACTGCAAAAACACAAGTAATATTGGTTTAATTTCCAGTGTAAATATCTTAGTGCACTTGGGAAAAGACAAAACTGGCTTAAAATTATCTTTTTCATCAAGAAATAGGAGTTTGTTTTAAATTGTTAATATTGGTGAAAAGGTGTTTATTCCACGGCAGATTTTTAAACTCATGTCAAGAACTTTTCCCCATATTATATGCAAAATAATCTGGCAATACTTCTTCATCAATATCAATGATTTAAAACAAGCAAAAAAGTTCATTGTAGGTTAATTTTGTCTTGTTTCAAGACAAAATTAAATCCTAGTATTTTGTAAAGACAAAAATAATTATTATGTTAAACTTTTATTGTTGTTTGATTTCGGACAGCTTGATTCAAAACCAAATAATATTAATTAAGGCTGTATCTTTGATTTAGTGTAACACTCTACTGAGTGTTACACATTACAAACTATAATGTACAACTTCAAAAGTGATTTCCTCTGTTTTTTTTAATGTGTAACAGAAAAACAAGCTCCAGTTTGGCAGTTAAGACAATTTCTCTTTGCCTCACTGACTTCGCATGACATAACAACCTCTGATGCAAATCTGACAGTTTGATTTTTACAGTATGCTAAACTTCAGCAGCAGTTACCAAGTTGCTCCCAGGACTCAGAGCATCTTATTAGCATAAATAAATATAACAATCCTCCCTTGTTAGGGAAAGCAGCAACTCGTTTCCATTTTTTCTCTCAGATGTCAAAATAGAGGACAACTGTTAGGGCGGATCGGCGCGACGTGCATTAACGGCGTGTCTTCAGCACACCCCTCATCACTACCTCTTGATGTATGGTCATTAGGCAGGCGCTCCGTCATCAGGGCTCGCTGTGACTGTTGCAAATCAATCAAAGAGAAGGGGAAGCTCACAGGAGTTGATTGGAAGGGAGTATGGCCAAAAGGTGGTGATAATCAGTCAATCAAGCACACCCACATAAGAAAGAAATAGATTAAGTCCCCTTGAGTTAAGTATGGGAGCCTGGATTTAATCAACAACAAATCCTCCCCTTTAAAACGAGAAGCCAAGAAATGGATCATCACATCGGGTTGGGTATTCAGTCATCTTTTTATTTCTCCCTCTCTTCTGCTACTTGTCCCAGCGTATGCTGCTGGAATACATGCTTCAGAGCAAGATTTCCACTTTTAACTTTTCAATTCTAGACACAACACTTTTAAAGAGACGTTCAGATTCTGTGTCTAAAGATTTACAAAATTGCAATAAACAAACCTGTAGAGTAGGTGGGTAATAGGAATGTTTATTTATTTTGAATAAAGTCTTGCAGCAAATTTTTTGGACCAAAGTTGAAATTATGTAGTTGTGCACAGATAATGTACTTACATGTTATCCTATTGCCTAATTCTCTTGGTAGTGATGTCTAGTTTTTAACAATGAAAACTTTAATCAGTAATTGGGGCATCTCTTTTGAAAATCTGACATATTTAATCAATAACTCGTGGAAATCATGAGCAGAAATTGTGCACATAATGGATTTGTTCATGTTTCAGCCTGTGTATTGTGAACATGTGGTCTGTGTATTGTGCATTCATAGATAGTACTAAGCATACCTTTGTTATGATGGACAGGTAATTGAGCTAATGTAGCCCTTCTGTAACCTCAAGCTAGTCTACTCCTTGACCTCTGACCACTCAGAGCCTTTTTAGACTATTTGCTGTAAACCTGAGAGATGGTTGAGTGAAAATCAGTTTCTGAAATACTTCACTATTATTTAATTCTCCTTTCCAATCCATCCTGATGCTTCATTGGAACTTCAGAAAGTCTTTCTTGCATTTAAAAGCCTAAAATGATAAATAATTAATAGATTGTGACTGTCATTCTAAGTAAAAAATGCATGTTTCTTCTTTATTGTAGTAAATTAAGGTGAAATTTGACTGGAAGCCTTTAAAATGCTCCATACATGAGACAAAATCCCCACCTATTCCAAGTAGACGTAATGTGGGAGGAACGTATTAATGTTTAACTCTAAAACAGTTTGAAATATTGGCTTGATCCACCTTTAATGTTGCTCAGGATTGTAACCCTAATTGGATCATGAAACAAACATGAAGTCGCGGATCTCTGTGGGTATAACTGCTGTAAAATCGATTAGAAATCAATACAGGGTTGATTAGGAAAAGCATTGCCAATGTAATGTAACTTCTTTTTCGTCTCGGATTTTGCTTTCAACTGCATTTTTTTCCTGCATAAGATTCCAGTTCTCTCTTTTTTTCCCCATCACATTTTCCAGTAACTGGACATGGATATTCCAACAGTAAAGGAAGTGCCTCTATAAATTAACACAAAGCAAACAATCCAAGGCAGACGCACACAATGAGTATCTGTACGCTCAATTCAGCCAAGTCATTACAAAGAACATTCACCAGTAAAGCAGTCCAACAATTCACGTATATTATGAGGGTCTGTACAATAGCAAGCACAAAGCCAGGGTGGTTCAAAACAGAAATAGAGTGTAAAAGAGATGACAGTCAGCATGCATGGCACCTAAACACATTTATATAACCCTCCATAGAGCATTTTTCCACCAGTCTGCTGTATTCTAAAGACTATATTATGTGCAGTGAGTCTCTTTTAAACAGTTATTCTTCATATTCCAATAAGATTTTCAGTCATACTAAGTAATTTCCTTGACTTCACCTGAAATGGCTGCTGTGTCTCTTTGAATTGCTGCCACTCCTAAAGCTTTTGGCTGATAGCTCCAGAGGCAGGTGGCCACTCAGCCTTATATTTGTTCAGCAGACAAATTGGCAGGAATAGCATAATTGGCATGGTGCTTATGTCTGAAGTAAGATTAAATGCTGAAAATGTGCAGCCGGCTCTCTTTGTCCATAAACAGAGAATTTTATCTGTTATGTTTTATTGTTGAATAGGGTTGTGGGTAAACTCCGCCTGCACCGGCTGCACTCTTTATTTTATTTATTTTTTTTTTTCTGAGAATGTTCATAACAAATGGGGCTGTTTTTGTAATTTACTGGTAGCAAGATAGAGGTATTGATGGACTTCAGAGGTTCTTTGTAATGGAATCCATTTCAACCTGTAGTGATGAAAAGACTGAATGACTCAGTGATTATTCTGTTGGCAGAATTCATATCTGCAATTTGCAGCTGGTTCTTTACATCAGGTGTGTTATCGCTTTACTTAAACTTTTACAGTCAGGTTGAACTCTAATAAAGATGTATTCTTCTTTTGCCACATATGGGAATGTTTTAGATTATACAAAGAAGACACTGGAAAGACTAATAAAAAAAATAACAAACATTTTATTTTGGTAAAACATTCAACACAACCAAACTGCCCTGGTGTGAACATCTAATATGCAATACTGTATTTAACAGGGCAAGCAATTACTAGAATTTGATTCATTGGTGTTCAGATGCAATAAAATATGGATACCCTTTATCAGACAGTCGTTGACATTTCTGAATTAAGGATTTAAAGGCAAATATCAGCACTGTCAGGCTCTGCTGTGGCTCTTGTCTCTTAGAGTTCTTTGAGGGGATTACCCTGGTCCTTCAAAGTATGAGTAAATTTACATGTTTATGTCTTAATGTGCTGCATAAGAATAAATGTGCTTTAGTGTTGGTGCTTTTTGAGCGAGAACTCACACAGGAAGCATGACATGTTTGTTTCTCATCTCTGCACTTTTCCAATAATACCAGCCATGGATTATATATAGTAAATCTGATTTGTTTTAGGGTGTGGAGGGCACTCACAACTTTTGATTTTTTGATCATTCACACACTTTTGTTATTGGTTTCATCCAGAAAGTCACTAAAACACCTGGATCATCAACATGTCATATTGATTCAGCCCCCCTACCCGTCACCTGGCAACCCAAACTGAGCTCCAGCATGTTTGGTCAGCTGGTTTTATCATTGTATGCATTGTTCAATGGCTGCTGGAAAAGTTGTTGACTTACCTTACAGAAACTACTTGCAGCTTTCTTGTTGGTTCTGCAGGTGACTCTACGTCTGCATAGTTGCACATTTTCACTTGTGAGTATAAATGTTGAGTTGGGGGCGTGGCCAGCAGCAGCATTTTATTGGAATTTAAACTTGATTCAAGTCATTTTGAAAGGAGATTAAAAAAAGACAGAACTGGACAGAATAAAATATGATTATCTAAGAATAATTTTGTGCAAAACATCTAATGAATATTTTTGCATAGCCCATAGACCTCTTATTTTTAATAATAATGTGATTAATGAAGACAACAAATATTTAAAAGATTGAAAAAGAAAAACTGTAATATATGCTTAGATTAGTTTAGAAACAATATCAAGCAACAATAATCAATTCAGCAATGATAGATTTCTCTAATTCTTCCTCTCTTAAGCTCTATTTTTTCATTTTGACCTCTCAGTTGTGATTAGTTGTGACATCCACTGATTGGCTGTGCAGCTGTGATTCTAAGAGCCAGCTTAACTTTCATTATCGAAATGAGCAGAATTACTGCTTTGTTTTGCAGAAGTAACATTATTCGCACGGATTTCTGTCAGGTTTGATTTTTTGCCTCAAATCTGTTGCCTTCCTGTAATTGACTTAGGCACCTGACAAGTGGCACTGGCAGTAAGTGGTTTGGCTGTAAGTACCAATTATCTTGTGAATACAAACAATGTAAGTCTAGTTGTTGGCAAAGACTTTGCTGAATCTTCACTGTGAGGGTGGAAGAGAAGCGGAGATGAAAACTTTTGTGCCTGCTAGTTTGAGCTTGAAGTGTTCTTTTTTTTTTTTGTCATGTGGCCTTGGAACCTCAGACTCTGCTGATTACTTTTATCTCCACAGAAATGCATTTCCACCTGCCAGCTGCCAGCCTCATACCAGTCACCTATTCCACTAGTCTTTAATAAAGTCACCCATAGAGACTGGGAGATAAACACAATCCCTTGTTTTGATGCCCTATAGATGAAATGGATTTCTCAAAGTCTTTGTAGAGATATGACAACACAACAAGGTGGCAGAGGTTATATATCAAGTTCATTATAAAAGCTGGGATGCCTCTGCTCTCACCAGCATATGTTTGATTCTCAACGTCATTATCATAGATTTTTATTTACTCTCCATCTTTCCCGCTGTCCTGGATTTAGTTCAGATGTATGTTAAACTTGCATCAGTTCAGCTTTGTAGCTTAACAGAACTAACTGTAATTGGGGTAAAGCTTTATACCAGGAATATGCTTCAACAATTGGTGATATAAAGTTAAACTGGAACATAAATGCTTGTGTTTTCTTGACACTTTTTACAGCCTCTTAATTTTACTCAGTAACAGGAAAAAAAACTTAACTTATTTAGATCAAGTTTCTCCAATACACTTCAGCCAGATTGTTGTGAAAAGTAAAACAAAAACAAAACAGAATAAAAAACCAGAAACAGAATTTTAACAGATTTTGATCACTTTTTTGATGCAATAATTAATTTTGAAGAGCCAGTAGACACGGATCACTCAGTATGATGACCAATTCTGCAGCCCAGCAGGCAGTACGTGTTTCCTGCTGACAGATTAAACAGCGCTGGTCTTTCATAATAGGATGCTGCTTCATTTGGCTTTAAGATTAGAAGAGCACACCATTCCTAATAAAATGTAATGCTTTCTGCGTAAATTGGACATGTCTGAATCCTCTTAGTTATTGTTGAAACACAAGGATTTACTCGCTGTGAAAGGTGAAACAAAGATTGAGAGAATTTGTCAACAGAAATGCTGAAAAAAGGCGCTTCGGCTAGTTTTTTTCTCCAAACTTTTTACTATTTCATAATTCTGATTAATGCACATAAAAACAGAGATTCCCCAAAATACATCTCCTTCTGTCACTGGTGAGTAATTAGATTAGCTTTGCAGCAATGCTTTAAGGTTTATGTTGAACTGTATTCCTGATGGAATTTGTATATAAATTGTTTGGACTCCTGTAAACGTGATTTATCTATATTAGTCTAATCCAGCTTTTTCTAATGTAAACAAAGCCACACGGAGATGCCTCACAATGCCTGCACTGCCTCACGTTAAGCCTGTAACATTTATGTAATAGCATGCAACCTGTTGACACTTTTATCACCAATAGATTTTGGAAGGCGATAGCCTGTGAATGCATCATTGGTTCGAATTTTGCGGTTCATGATTTATTGACTCTTGCAAAGGAAGTCAATAGCTAAATTAGCAGTCTGTCTAAAGGCAAAATTACATTTATGAGGTGGAGTGCAGCTGCTGAACTGAAGTGGATATATGCTTTTAGCAGATATGGATTTGGATTGTTGTTAAGTAATAACTCTAATTCTTTGGCCTGAAATCATAAATTTACAGTTGGGAATTGATTATCCAACTCAAGCCAGTGGTGGAGCATGAATTTTTCTGCAAAAGTGACAATAAATCAAAAGAGAGTAAGCATTCATAAGCTGGAGTACACCAACAAAGCAATAGGGTAATGGGATTCTCCCTCACTGCTGCTGTATGCATACAATGTCCAATTTATTTTCCTTTACACTCTGTAGGTTGTGTTTCTTATTAGTTATATCTAGCCTCTAATTAAATACCTGATTCATTGGGATCTATGACTCCTTATCTAATTACAGGCTGGATATTTACAACGAAAAGGACAGCCGGCTCATCAGGAGTCAGGCCCAGAATAAACAGCAGCTCTCTAATTGGATATTCATTTAGGAGTTCAGGTTTTGATTAGAAGTGGCCCTCAGACCTTTCGACATGTTAAATACCCACTGTCTGCATTTAAATAGATATTGAATTTAGACTGTTCTTAAACATCTGCTTAGATGCACTTTAATGTGTGTTTTTTAAATTTACTCATCAGCCAGCCGGCTGAAGGTTTTATCATAATGAACATTTGTATTCTTTGTTCAAAATGGACGAAATGAATTGAAAACTCCTGGATTCCTGGCCTCAGGCCATCTGCTCCTCCTCTCTCTTCCCCATTTTCTGTCTTTTCAATGTTCAATAAAGCCCACAAGTACCTAAAAAATATTACAACAACGAAAAAAATATTACCATGTCTGTTCAGCTGGTTTTACTGCTGTATTCATTGTACAATGGCTGCTGGAAAAGACATGTTTTATTGTTGACTTGCTATTCAGAAACTACTTACATTAATCTTGTTGGTTGTGTAGGAGGCTCCACTTCTGCTTTGTAAAGATGCATGGTTGTATAATTGCAGCCATTTTCATGTGCATTTGAAATCGTACTTCTTCAAAGAAGCATAATGGGTCACCTGTAGCAAGAGTAAAGCTGCTGTGTGAGAGCCTCAGCATATGTTGCAACTATATCGACATCTCTGTATGTGTGTAATATTAATATTGCAAAGGATTGCTTGAAATGGAGTAATTGGTGAGTAATATAATACAGTTGCAATGAGGGAATGTTAAATAGATCTTCACAGCAGTAGATTCCCCAACCGGACATAGATTACCGACATGGCTGAAAAGGAAAATATGGGACAGAAAGTAATGGGGAAATTTTGAATTGATGGTTATCACATTTATTTCAAAAAAATGTCTTCATTGTCTAATTTTCTAATGTTGTGCAGTTATATTTGTAGTCATAAAACAAACAGCTAAAATAGCAGATAGAGGTCAACCTAAGGAAATGCTAAACATGAAACAATGAGAGCGGAGAAAAGCTCCTGCACAAGGCTTCATTATAACAGGGTGGTCTCTTTAAGACTGTCACACTGGACCAGTACCTCATAATGATAGATAGCCTCTATATTTAGATTACTGTGAAAGTAGACTGTCTTGTCCTTCGCTCTATCCTGGACTCTAAAACATTGTCCCAATTTGAACGTTGTACTAATTACAGAAACAACTATTGAAAAATCAAGAAACTATCAGGATGAAATTATTTGAGACATGATAAATGAAAGACATTCAAACTTTGTGTGTCTCCATTTGTTATAGTTTTCCAGCCATTTTAGCTCCTGTAATGTCATAAAACCAATCACATGTAAAGGTTGGCTCTAGTTCAATTTCAGTATTGTTTATTTATCTATATTAGGATAAGAATTAAAAACAACAAATACCACATAGCTAATTTGTACAGTTGGTCTTCTGGTTTTATAAAATAATAAAAACACTGTACAAAATCATGATTGATGCAGAAAATTATTTTTTTTTCAGAGCCGTTCAGCTTCATTATGCATTTCAGGGAATTAGTCTAACTGCTCCTAATTTACAATAATGACTTGCTCAGCGGGGCTGCACAGTGGTTAGATAGTTAGCACCATCACCTGAAGATCAACAAGATCTAGATTTAGTTTCAGATTTTCTCTGTGCATGTGGAGCTTTTAGTTGCTCTTAAACTTTTAAGTGAGTTTATTTTTTTTGCTACCCTAAAGGGATGGCCCAGTTACAGGAGAGAAATACACAGACTTCATGGTATTACAGAGTTGAAATGTAATTTTTTTAACTAAAATGTTAAATTAAAAAAATAAAATCAGTGCAACTTTTATTATTACTGCTAAAAAACACATCTTGAACTGTTCCTAATAACATAGATTATAATAATGTAAGAAGTTTGTTTGTTTATGCTTTCTACCCCATTGTTTTTGCTAAGTCCCATTAAAACACAGGAACTGATGATTGTCAGGTATTTAGCATTTGTAGGCTGTTTATTTTACCAATAGATCGTCTAACTCATATATTATTTGATAGGTGATTGACAGTGATTTTTTTTATTGCAACATTTCACTCAGTTAATAAAATACTTCTTATATTTAATAGTATTAGCATGCCACCTTTATTTTGAAATTCATCTTCACTGGAAAAATGTAAAACTGCTTCCCTGCTGAGCTTTTGGCATAAAAGTCTTAATCCTCTTGGTATCAATTATGGCTGAACCAATGGTTTAGCTTCTGCTTTATTCCTGTGGGTTTTGGGTAGAGAAAAAAGGAAACACTTGTAAGGATTTCCTTCAAACCTTTAATCTCTAAAGATGCAGTTCTACAGGGATGTTTGGGTATAGTAGCGCCTGAGAGAGGTATATTGAATAATGTGATGCCTGAGTTTGATGTTTGACCGATTTTTAAAGGGGAGGAATGTGGGCCAGAGACCACCATGCAGTGAATTAATCCTGTAAAGCCTACTACTCTATGGAGTTCAGAGCCTCTACATAAAGTACAACTTATTGAGATGCAACTCGTAGCCTTTTTCTCTTCATTAGTTTCTTTCCTGAGGAGGAAAATGCCCATGGCCCTCCCAATTTTTCTAAGTGGTGAATAAAATGATAAATGTTTTGTATTCTAAGTACCTTCAAATGTCCATTGCTAAAATGTTTATACTTCTTGAATGTTTAGAGCTCTTTTCAGTCCATTATCTAACAATAGAAAGATGGATGGAAAACCTGTACAGACTGCAAAAAACTATTGTCTGGGGTAACAGTTCACCTTCCAGCTGAACAACAACCCCAAATGTACATCCAGAGTTATAATATAATGGTGTAGATCAGGGTTTCTTTACCCAGAGTTCCTCTTGTTTTAGATGCTCCATCATGCTTGGTTCAAATGATTGAAGCTAAAGGAAACACCTAACTCTTGTTTGTTGGTCCTTTGAATATGTAGACATAAATCCATTGGGAATCAGATATAAAACTTAAAGAGTTGTGTGAATAAACAGTTTCTATAGAATATGACTGAGATTTGAAAGAAAGGAGATAAATTCAAGGTTTGACATGTGCAAAGCTGGTAGAGACATCGGCATAAAGAGTTCTTCTGTAATTACTGCAAAACCTGATTCTACAAGGTCTCGAGTCAGGGCCGTTGAATGCAAATGCATGATATACTTTTTACATTTTGTTATGAAAGATTTGAAACCCATGTGATTTTTTTTCCCCACTTTACAATTACGCTCTACATTTTGTTGGTCTGTGTTTAAAAACCTACTAAAATACATAGAGGTTTGTGGTTGTCTCGTTAAAAAGTGAAAGGGGTATGAAGACTTTTACAAGCTGTATTTTCCGTCGCAACATTTCAATTGAGAGTGATTGATTTAAAAAAAAACATTTAAATGTTTTAGGAACATCTTGTCCTCTACATCCTGAAACCCTTTCTTTGTCTGCTTTCCATGCAGCTTCACTCCAACTCAGATAAAGGCGATGGATCCGTCCGATACATTCTGAGCGGAGAGGGAGCCGGGTCTATATTTATCATCGACGAGGTGACGGGTGATATTCATGCCACCAAGAGCCTGGATCGAGAGAGGAAAGGACATTATGTCCTGCATGCACAAGCCTTGGACCGCAACACGCAGGAGGCCCTGGAACCGATGTCGGAATTCATTATCAAAGTCCAAGACATCAACGACAATGCACCTCAATTTCCAGATGGACCCTTTGTAGCTACGGTGCCCGAGATGTCTGAAGTGGGTGAGTAGTGCAGCTTAATAACCTGGAGCTCTACATGATTGCCCTCTCTTGTCAATTGCAATAAGTCAGAGAGAGAATGAAAAAGACGGTCAGAAATGAACTTGAGTGGTTTTATTTGCTACTTTTTATGTAACACTCATGCCATCATTACATTTGTGCTCTGCAGTAAAAAGGGAAAATATCAAGGGAGGACCTTTGGCTTCACCCCTGTGTATAATTTAAAACTACTCAGAGCAAAATGCCCCAGTGGAAAAGATGGTGTTAATGTGAAAAAGTGCAATCAAACATTTACCCTGTGCTGCATTTTGGTTTGACAATCTTCTCCAGTATGTTTGATCTTTTCTAAGCCCGAGTCCTCTTTTTCATTTCTCTCTCTCTCTCTCTTCCTCTCTCTCTCTTGGGTGGGCAGGTCTTTATGGGCACTCAATACAGTAGTACCTCCACCATCACCACTGTAGAGTACCCCCACACTACAGAGGAATGTAAAGCCTCCAACCTCCTTCGCTGAGACAGCCACTCTTCTCATGCCCAAGCATCATGTGGCAAAACATCCATGTTTTATTTCTTTTTTTTTCTCTGCTTCTGTTTATAGCTTGGGTGAACAAAAGCTGCTGCTTTTTTTTGTTGTTGTTGTTTTTTTTTTTTTCCCTCAGTCCAGTGGATTTTGCCTCACGGCGCAACAGCTTTAAAGTATGACGCTCTAATACTTTAAAATGATATGTTGCTTGGCCCGAACTGCAGCCAAACTGCTGTCAGAGTGATTTTGCTTCAAATGCAACATAAAGAAGCAGGTTTGTGGAACTGACAGTGAGGTGGAAGCATCCCGTTTATTTCTGTCCTGTATAAAATCACCCACAGAAATATATCAGGGAATGAACGGCTTCATCTGGGTTGGAGGAGATGCAGGAATCCGATTAAACATGCAGAGCTCGACAGGTCTGTCAGAGCCCTCTTTATATACGGTCAATATCTAGATGGTTGCTCTCATGAATATTCATGAGCAGGCCAGGCCAGATGCACAGAGCTCTGCTTGTTACTGTGTAGGTTTCTGACTAAAGCATGTCAAATAAATGTTTCATAATCGCAGGTGATAAATATTTAGGTGTTGGTTTAGGGATAATGTGTTGGCTCCTCCCATGGGAGAGAATCATACATTTTTAACCAACTGTGAAGGAATTAAATTTTTCTGTCCTGACCTTTAGTTTGAAAGCAAAGTGGCTTAAACTCAGTGCTGTGCAAAAGTATTTATACCACCTCTGCTTTATTACATACATGATGATGAGGGAAGTACAGTAATGGAAGACAATAGTTTTCATTTAAGTATTTATTCAGTATTGGTTTTTTGGTCGCAGTTCAGATTATTAAACAGATTTCAACAACAGATAACTAGAGTGGATAAATTCACCGTCAGGTGAATTAATTAAAGGTTATTTAATTAAGAAGTTAAGAAACACCAAGGACTGCATATTCTCAGAGCTGTTGAATCAACACTGAGTTAAATCAAGGTTTCTGCAGGTTTTACTAACTCAAATTTAAGACTTTTTAAGACCTCTATGAATGAAATTTAAAACTTCTATTACAACAGAAATGTACAAAATAAAACTGCAAAATTTTATATCGCAGTAATGCCTGGCTTTTTAGTAAGGAATGCATGTACAAGGGTTTATTAGCTGCTAGTTAGCAATAGCCGCAACCGAGTTGAGTCACACAATGCAGTGAAGATGTCTTTGCGCGACTCAAACATTTGCTTGACAGAAAAGTCCTGTGAGAAAAATTAACTACATAGAATACAGGTTAAATAGTTTTTCTAAAACTCAGCTGTTTGGTTTTGTAATTTCTGCCTCTTGGTGTGAACACAGACTGAGAGAACTTGCGTGAGATTTAAATGCACACCTTCCAAATTCTTTGTTTACATAGAAATATGGAGTCAGAGCAGACTCAATGCATGCTCAGAACAGTGGCACAAATGTAACACCATAAAAGTGAGGGTGTTTAATCCTGTCACTGGGAAAAGTGAAGGGTGTTAAAACACGGATGTGACATCTGTGCGAAGGTGACACCAACGACTCAATAGCAGTTAATGGCGGCGTTACCTTTAAAAAGACGTGGTGGCGTAGTAGGGGATAGCGTGACCCATTTTTAGAGGCCTTGAGTCCTTGACGTGCCCGTCGCTGGTTCGATTCCCGGATCTGACGATATTTATCCTCATGTCTTCCCCCCTTTCCTTTCCCCTTTCCTGTCAGCCTACTTTCATATAAGGGACACTAGAGCCCACAAAACCATCCAATATGTCTGAAATGAAACAATTCTCCAAAGACAAGAGAGGCAACATTTCTTTTGTCATGTAAGAAACACTCAATGGCAGGTGATGTTGCACAATTAGTTACTTTGTTTATTGGACAATCACTTTTTCACATGGAGTGGACAGTTTGTTTTCCTAAATAAGTAGAATTATCATTTGAACATTTTTGTTTGTGCATTCAGGTTCTTTGATGCAAACATTTTGTGTCCTGAAAAACATGTAAATGTGACAAACAATAGCTACAAACAAATGTCTGTAAAGGCTCGACCACTGTTTCACAGTGCAGGATTCCCTTTCAAACCATGTTAAAGTTTAAGATCGTAGGTGTCAATACTTCAGAATGTCTTTTTTCTTGAAGAGTTAACCTCTCAGTTTTCATCCTTACCTATTCCAAGGTTTTGGCACAATCTTAATCATCAGTTGCATGTGATTAACTCAATCACCACTGACATCCCAAAGAAATAAGTCAGCATCAGTAATGGGTAAAACAATTATCCTTTTCGCCCGCCCCATTATACTTCTGCTCAAAATAAATCGACTTCAGCTGAGTGTCTTCAGCATCAAATCGGCTGTAACAATCAACTGTCCTCACACTCCAGAGCACTAATCCCCCCACCACATTTGTCAATGCTAAATCTCCTAAGTGTAGGAATGGGTTTTGTTGGACTGTGGCAGCTAATTGCTTGTGATGTTCCTTTTCCCCGGTCATAAGTGATTAGCTGGGTACATGTCAGGTAGTTCAGCTGGATGATCTTTTCTATATTCACTAGGGCCATATTGTTGTAGTGAGCACTGGTTTAAAGGGGATCAAGTCAGCAGTAGTTGTTTTCCAACAGTGGTTTGAAGATGCAATCAGCTTATGTGACAAGATGAAGGACGATTGTAGGATCATAAGATCGAGGGAGAGTAATCTGTGTCAACGCAGTGTCAAGACTTTCAATCAGAAATATTGATGCACTTATTGGATTTAAGCTTGTGAGTGGGAATGAAAACATCAAAACACAAAGGAAGGTATTGAGCATGGCTAAAGGAGTGCTAGGCTAAACACCTGATTATACTTTCCTAACCAGTTGTGTGTTATTTGGTATTCTTGCCTCAAGCATGAACTTTTTTAGCATATATTTGAAGTTTGTTGGGAACAGAATCATTATATATTGATGGCGTTAAAAGAAAACATATTAAACATAATCTACTTAGGGCTGATCTTTTTTTTCTAAAGTGTAAGCTGTTGACTAGAGCAGTGGTGTCCAAGGGCGACTGCCCTGCATTTTTTAAGTGATTTCCGTATACGTAATGAGTGATTAATTAGTAAGCCTCTGCAGACCTTAGTGACAAACTGAGGGGGTAAATTGAATTGGAATTAGATGTGTTGGTGTAGGGACAAATCTAAAGATGCAGGATACTGAGAGGACATATTAACTGGTACTCAAACGAAAAATCAGTACTTGTCCATTTATATTTCAGCTATGAAATATAAATGGAAAAATAACTGAAAGCAGATCTCTCCAAAAAAAAAAAACAGCTGTTTCCTTTGTAAATGTATGTTTTATCTTATCTAAATGACGCCTAGTTTTGACCTATAAAGTCTCAAATAAGATCTCACTGGGGGTTCATGTCAGTGTAGTGGATTTTTTTTTTCTTCCACCCTGATGTTAAAATTCAAGGATGATAAAAACCTGTGACCTGTTTTCAGAGACCAGCTTTGATTTTAAAAGACCGTTATGTATCTCGGTGCGATCGCTGACTTTAGTAAGTGCTGAAGAAGTGGATAAATTGATGTTTGTCAGTAGGTGTGATAAGTGGATGTAAAAATGTGAATGGAGTAATCTGCATGTGCTGAATTAAATACACATTTAAAAATGCATTCTTGAAAGAAATTAAGAAAAGATCATTAATTCTGATTTTTACAGCAGTTTGGCTTTAAAACTTGCTATTGACCACATTCTTTACTTTTGTTTTACAATATTACTGTTCAAGGGTTGAGTAGATGCATTGAGCAAGTCAAAGTGTGAATGTGCTATCTTCAGCTGAAAAAACCCCAAAACTGACATTTTTTTTGTACAAAAAGATTAAAGATCAATAGTCAGGATGCAACTTCAGCTATCACTACTAGACACTACTGATCAGGCCTGAAATCTAGGTGTAGTCTTGGAATTAGATGTGAACATCCAAAGAAAAAAAGACAAGTATACAAGGCACAAAATGCAATGTATGAGAACATGAAGAGTATTACACATGCTTAAAAAACCTAGCAGGACTTGGATTTATCTTTATTATAAAATGAGCCTGATTTATTCATGTTCTGCTAAAACGTGTTCTTTAGAAACACCAACTTACGTGTCAACATGAGACACAGTGTGGTGGCATCTTTCTCTGAAAACACACTAAGATTATACAACGTTGTGTGTTTCTGTTGTTTCCTTACATTGAAATTACTCAGAGTAAAACCTGCAACTACAAACGTTTCCATTTTTAATCCCATCCAATCTAAACTACAAAGTAGAGAGTAAACAACAGGCTCCTCACAATGAGTCAGTGATAATGATGTTGTTGGAAAATGTTCTGAAAATTCCCAAATGAAGGCCTATTTAATTTGCTGCAACTAAAAATAAACACAGAAAATACTACATTCGTTTTATTCACATAAACATAATTTTTCTCTTTGGGCTGAGTGTGCTCCTATTGAAAAGAACAAAAACATGTTTGTTGATTTTTGTTTTTTGTCTCACCCAGAGACTGTAAAAGGAGGTTTTAATGAGGTGAAAAGTTGATTATGATGCACCAGGGTTTTTCCTCATACCTCCTTCTTTTATGTTGCTTTATTTTTGAGTAATAGTTTATAAAAACAGGCACATAGAACATTGAGTTGAATGACTACAAACCCTTTATCATTATCATCATGTTGGCTCTAAATATAAAGCACTATGGCTGATTGCACATTGCCATTTAAACCTGTAGTATGTAACATTTATAAACAATGCTTCTTTTTTCACATATATAAGACTTTAACAGATAACCTGTCAAAAAAATCAAGCTCCTCCCTGTGGTCTGAAGAAATGCACCACTCCTGGTCAGAAACAACCAATCAGAGCCAGGAGGAAGGCCTTAGTGCTGGCAATCATGTTCATGTACACGCTGCACCTGAAACAACTTACTGTTCCAGAAAAACCATTTATCCACTGTCATCGTGACCATGCTAACTAGCTGTAGCGTAGCAGAGGAAGGGTGTGAGTAGTGCATACACAGGGTAATTAGCAGTGCTAAGACCCACCTCCTGGCTCTGATTGGTTGTTTCTCATCATGTATTTCTGTTGATGGCATTAGGATCACTTGGAGTAAACTGAGGACCTTGATTTTTTTTCACAATCATAGCAACAGTTTTAACAATTTTGTAAAAACATATTGTCTCTAAAGGTTATTTACTTCAGCTTTAAGTGTAAGTGTGAATATCTAATGAATGCACTGTTATGCAACCTGCACAGATACTGTTAATTAAAGATGAATTCATAAAAGCAGGAGTAAGCTGTCTGTGTTAAATATTGGATTCTAACTTTTATTCATTTAGAACAAATTTAGATTGCAAAGCAATAAAGGAGTTGATGATTTCCACTAAAACCATCCCTGCATGATTGCTTGCATTCGCAGCTAACCAGCATGCTGTGCACTGTTTATGATTTATGGTGGCTGCCAATGCACTCTGCTCCACCGGGTAACTGAAAAAAGGGAAAGAAATCACATGTGTTAGGACTCAGAGGAGTTTCACTGTGTAATTTCCAAAGAAGCTCAGGAAAGCAAGGCGAGAGTCCAGGCAGCTGCATGATGCATCATGCAGCTTACGTCAAATCACACTGTAGTGCTTCCATATATAAATACAGCAGTGCATCAAATAAGCCAGTTGTGCAATTACAGCACACTCATCATGTGATTAAAAGGGGTCAATGAAGCCTGTAATGCCATGTGAGCAACACTTGGTGTGTAAAATTGAACCTCAATTGCTTTTACAATGAGCTGCTAAACAAAAGGTCAGCATTAGTTCAGCTTTTTAATCACTTGTCTTTGTTTTATGGAGCTTTTTTAAATCCTAAATGTAATTGTACTCATAATATTTTCTCAGTTGAAAAAGGCTATTAAAAACATTCTCAACAACTTGCATGTGATAGAGGTCATGCATAGTATAAAATAGTTATTTAAATGTTCCCATTATATATTCAAAAGCCTTTCTCTTTTTTTAAATAATTTTTTGATCAGATGCGCTGGAGCTGCTGACATACATTCCTTATGGGCTTCTATTTTTTTTGTAGTAATTTTGAGCTTTTAATTTCATCTGGTTTTTTTGTCCAAGATGAAGTATTATACAGCAAAAATCTGCAATAATTTTTTATTTTAAACAAAATCATGCATTCTGCATCATGCATGATGCATGATGCAAAATCATCAAACTACTAGTTTGACAATTTTTCATAAGCTCTGACTATTTAATATATATTTTTTCTGTGCACATTGTATCTCCACCACAGTCTCATTGCAGGCATCAATGAACCTCAGAAGATTTTTTCCAGCCATATGTTAACCAGTGTTGAAACATGCTAAATCAGCATGTTTGCTGATTAGCTCCTTGTTTCTTTACATTACACAGGGTGACTTTGTTTAAAGTCTGACTAGTATTTAAACTATTCTTCTCTCTCCAGCCATGTGACCTTAAATCTTCTGGGATCTTAATGTTCTAGATGTGGTTGCTAGGAGATTTCAAACCAATGCACAATTATACACGAGTGCTACTACATTGCCATTAGAAAACCTTTTACAGAGAAAGCAGGAAATCACTTTTGCTTCTCTTTCCTTCTATTTTTAGGTACGTCCGTGTTGCAAGTCACAGCGACAGATGCTGACGACCCAACCTACGGAAACAGCGCCAGGATAGTCTACAGTATTTTACAAGGACAGCCATATTTCTCAGTGGACCCCAAAACAGGTGCAGTATTCCTGCTTGCTGGGAATAAAATATTGCAGTAAACGCCTATTTGCATAGCAGCACTAAAAGCAACGTCCAAAAGTATTATCACCTTTGAATTTCTTTACATCTTGGAAACTACAAACCTGAATGTTTTTACTGTTCACTGACAAAAGCAACAGGTGACTTTCAAAAATGTTTCTGACATTCTGACATTTTTTATTCAGCCCCTGTTACTCTGATGATTCTCAATATAATCCAATGAACAGCAAAGGGGCTGGTGGAACAATATGCAGATGAGATAATTATTAGTTTGCTATCTAGAAATCTGGAAAATTTGCCTTTTCAGAGATTTTTCAGTATATAAAATATTCAGAAGAAAAAGCATTTTGACTGCTGATTAACTAAGTGCAAAGCTACTTGACATGCTCCTGGTTAGCATTTGCAAATCAGACAATCTAGTGGATTGAATGCAGGAGCAGAAATAAGGAAAACTGCAAATATTAAATTCTGTGGTAGTGAATCTACCACTACCACAGTTTCCAACATGGACATTGTGTATATTAAGTGTTTTAACTTAAAATAGGCAGTTCTAGTTGTTTTTAGAGGAGGTCTCAAGGTAGCTGATGGAAGATGACTCTTGACTCCCTCTTGACAATACAATGTCTACTGAACATTGTATTGTTCTAACATCTAAATGGTAGTAAAATACAACATAGACTGTTGTTGTAATGCAGTGTTTCTCAAATAGTGGGGCGCGCCCCACTATTTGAACGCGCCCCCCTCCATCAAGGGGGGCGCGTTTGACCTCGGGGAACATGCTTTTTTATTTTTTTATTTTGATTTTTTTGACTGTCCTAGAATAAAGTGCAATTGCACCTCCACTACATTAGGGGGCAGTGGCGCTCTCATTGGCAGAGTGTGCGCAGGGAGCATTTGCTCGGTGGTGTAGGGGTTTGCGCCTTTGCACATAGTATGAGTATGAAGTGTAGACACGAAGTGTAGCAGACCCTCAAGTGACACCATGGAAAAATATTTAACAGGAATTAGAAGACAGGCGAAGAGAGACGGAGATAAAGAGACAAACGAAAGTCTTCCTAAAGCTAAGACGAAGCGTATGTAGCGTTTGGCTTCACTGTGACTACGGTGGGAGACGAAGAAAGACCGGTGTGCTTACTGTTGGCAGCGGACAGCATGAAGCCAAATAAATTAAGGCGTCACTTAAATACATTACACCCCAATCACGCTGATTGGGGTGTAATGTATTTAATGTGTATTGTAATGTAGCCATTAATCCAGACATCATCTTTGATTTAAAAAAATCAGCACAGATTATTTTATATATTTTTGTTTTGCAGGTTAAAGTTTTTTTAAATATTGTGCTCCTGAGTTAATGTTGGTGATCAGTTTAAATGCATTGTTATTTATCGATTTTATGTAATTTTATTTTTCAGTATCATATGGTTTGACATGGTCAGTCAAAAAATGTTAATAGTTTAATCAAGGATTTCATTTTATTTTTGAATTTCAGATGCACTTTAAATCTTTTCTGTTACAGTTAATAAAACTATTATTTGTGGTAAGTCGATCCATATTTCTTTCTTTTTATATTCTCTTATATGTTAATAAGTATGCAGTGTTATGCAGAGGTGTACTTATAACAGTTTTATTGACAGTGATACTATTAATAGTCACAGGGGCTTGGGGGGGGCGCGAGATGTTTTCTTCTTCCTAGGGGGGGCATGACAGAAAATAATTGAGAAGCACTGTTGTAATGTAACCCAGTGAGGAAAAGCCTTGGGTAAAAATGCTCCTGCAAGGTATCATACAATTATTGCTGTCTAACTCTTAAAATGTAAGAAATCTTTCCGGTGCTATTTTCACCACATCTGACATCATAAATGTTAAAGCTACATAGTGCAGTTATGGCTGAGTCACAGAACTGCTTTATTGTGTAGCACGCAAACCTCACTGTGGACCATAAGTAAGTTCTCTTGGGACTGTACAGATATTTGCAGAACTCTCTCTAGAAAGCCATTGTTTCCTGCTCAGCGGTGCTCAGTCTTTTAAAGTTCATCCTTTGTTTGAGAGGCCTCTTCTATAATCCATTAAACATTAATAAGTCTTCTAAGGTACAAGACATATAACTTTTATACGATGTAAAAAATGCAACATTTTCTGCGTGTATACGTCTTTTTTATTTCTTATCTCTCTGAACCTTACACGGTCATTTGTCCTGCGGCTGCTCATGCATCTAAAGTTTGCATTGCTTTGCCTCTTCTGCTGCTGCTGTTGGGTAACCTGAACAACTCGTCTCTTGTATGAGTTGATTCATTGCCATCTGGGACACACTGCCACCTCCGTAGAGACCGTACCGCCCACGTGAAACTGGGATTTTCATGCTGAATGAGCAATACAAATGAACAGCTGTACATTTTGACTTTACCATGAGGAAAAAAAGACTATTGGGAATTAATGAAACAATTCCACGGTGGCAGATTTTAGAGTGAATACATCTCTTGTTTTTTGTTATTGCAGTGTAAACCCAATGTTTTCACACACATATTGTTCACTTTAAAATCCCATGCTTTGAGTCCTGTTGAGGCACTTTCAATTGATACATTTCAAACAGTACATTTAGTTCAGTTCATTATTCAGATTAATTTAAAAAGTTTTGTTTCTAAGGAAACCCAGCTGACTATCAAGTTTTTGGTTTTTTGACAAAGTTATTAATTAAACATTTTTGTGACTTGATGTAACATATTTCTAAAATATTAAACTTACAAAGATCACAAAGTTTGGATGGATGGATGGATGGATGGATGGATGGATGGATGGATGGATGGATGGATGGATGGATGGATGGATGGATGGATGGATGGATGGTTGGATGGATGGATGGATGGATGGATGGATGGATGGATGGATGGATGGATGGATGGATGGATGGATGGATGGATGGTTGGATGGATGGTTGGATGATAGTTGGATTCAACATTTAGATAGGACAGTATATCAGAATCTAAACTGTTTTTGCTTTGTGGATATTGTTGTCACTAAGCCTGTCACAATCAGCAATAAATCAATTAATTGCATGATAAATCAAAATGAGCTCAATAATATCCATTTCCATGATTTATCATTTTTCTCTTTTCTATCACTTTTTCTACCAAACCCTGGATAATAAGAGTCTTCACTCTGGTGCTTTGGTCTCAACCAGCCCTGTTTTTGTTTACAGACACTTTATTTATTTGTTGCTTCTGTTGCTTTTTTCATTTATTTTGGAGATTTAAAATGTCCTCCAGGTCCAGTGTTAAACGTTCATGTGTACTTGCACTCTTATGCCTTTATTATATTACTCCTAAATGGTTTCAGAACAACAATATTAATATTGTCCTTGAAGTTATTGCAATAACTTCAACAACAATTTATCACCCAGCAAAATTTGTTATTGTGACAAGCTGAATTGTAACCTGATGTTTTTTTAATCATTCTTTATGGAGATAAAAGGTTGACAGGTGCAGTTTTTCCTTCTGTTTGACCATAAACAGAGTCCTTCTGGATGAATCAGATGCCTCACTTTGCCTGAGCTGACTCTGCAGCTTGTCTGAGTTCTAATTGGGCGTGGGGCGTGCAGAGGATAGGGATGTGATGGAAGGCCTCAGCCAGTTTCTTTCTCCACACAGCACTATTCCACCCACACATATTAATTTATACAAGTAGGCTGCTGCCTTTTTTTGTCACCGGCACACCGGCCTTGTCTCTAAAATTAGCACCTGGACTCCTGTTGGTCAGCGGAGGACGCACACATGCAGCGAGCTGCACTTTGATTTGATGGTTTACACGCTCGGCTCAGGTATTAAAGCAGTTGTGTTGGCGCACTGCCACGTTCCGGCCTCCCGCCGGAGAGATGAAGCCACTTCTGCAGATGTCTTGCGGTGCATTAGCACGCTTACACGTCCTCACATCCTCCTCTACTCGGTGCCCATTATGCTTAACCTGCAAAGACACATTCATGGGAAATTCACAAGCTATTGAGGGGGAGTTATATGAGTGCTCACACATGCAGCATATTCCCCTCTGAGCAAAGGTTGGCATCCTGACATAGAAGTGACTGGAGATTATTTAAGCACAGAAGGTAATCATGGCATTTGGCACACACAGATGGTGCTGAAGAAAGACATAAGGGATTGCCTCGGACTTGACCCAAATCCTCAGCAGGAGTCAAAGTGACCGCTTTCACTCAGTTTTGTTTCTCCTGCCTTGGTTGGTGTGATAACATCCCTTCAGATCTGAGAATGACTGGAGAAACAGACGTGTCTGACTGCTGACAAGTTGCATAAAATGGCTAAGATCTTTTCAACCTGGGAAGATGTCACAAATAGAGATAAAGTTATCTCCAAAGCAATCATGAGCGTTTATTACAGCTTTGGAAATGCTCACTAAATATGGCTTTAATATCCGTAATGGCTTGCAGCTGCTTTCTGAAGTTAAGCTATTGCAACTAAGAGCTGATGCAAATGCTGATATAACTCTGATTCATTCTTCAGTTTACATATGTTAGCTTTTCAACTATTTAGGCTCATAACTCGGAGTAGTTGGAAATAAAAATTCAACATATCTGTCTTGAATTTGTACCAAAACATGCTAATTCTCGCATTGCAAAAGCAAAATACGCCCAAGCGTCTTGCGAGGTGGAATTTCGTTCAAGTGTGTTTTGTTTTTACTTTGCTCCTGCTCTGAGCAGTCCATGTGTGTTGGGATCAAGGGTGTTAACTTTAATGTTCTTCATCATCTGGACGGAATATATTAGTTTTTTGTATGGAGTTACTTTCTTCATTTATTTATTTTTTCAAATTTTTTCATCATTGTCCATACAGTCAGTTTCAAGCATCTGGTTTGTTGAAGGGATGAAGGAATCTTGATAGTCCAGACAGCACTGAATAGTGTGAGAATAATCCATGTTATTGTTGGGTCATTGCGTTGTCGTGCAGTTTTTCAACGTGTCCTAAAAATCTTTGGCAGGTTTTGTTTGCTACAGTATAAGCTGCATGATAAGGCGATGCTGCAGCATATTTTCTGGCATCATGTCAGCCAACATTACTATTGCACAAGGCAGATAGACTATAGTGTGAAAATCCCTGAAGTTATAAACTGTAAAGCTTTTTTCCTTTTTACTGCACAACAGTGGACATGTGGAATCTCTACTGAAGCTTACACCTGTTATGGTCACCCTATAAATAAAATTAACATACAAAACAGCTTAATCCCTGGCAGAAACGTTGAACTGTTTAATCAGAATTGATTTTGTGTGTGTGGACGGGGCCTGTCCCTGTAGAGCCATTCTTCCCTCTGCATGTCCCAGGCAAGGCATATGTTTTAATTATGCCTTGCCTCATGTACACATTGCTTTGCATACAGTGTCTCCAGGTTGACTGTCAAGGCTGTTGACTTAGCTGTCCATGTGGATGCATTCATTTACATTGCAAACACTTGGTGTTTGTTTTTTGTTAAATGAATTGCACCCATATATGTATGAGGCAGCAAGCATCATTAAAAACTTTTTTTTTTCTTTCCTCCTGCTACATGCTGGCATGCACAGGGTTAGGATTAATGCTGCACTATCACCTGCTCAAGGTGAATTTCTTTTTTGTTTTGTTCCCAGTGCATCCCAGAAACCAGCTGCAGTCAAGGTTGCAACGTTTTTATGTTCATTTCAAGCACCTGTCTGCACCCAGATATTCATGCACACTTTCCTTTCTGGATGTTGTGAAATGACAAAATATTGTAAGGGAACTTGCTCAATGCCATTTTAAAACACTGTATATACTGAATATATTTTCTCACACTTGCTGCAAATTAGAGCCCATGGAATAAAAAGGTTTCACATTCAGTCAGTGTTTTTAGAAAGTTCAGAAAATAAACAAAGACAATCTTTGAAAGAAATTGGACCAAAATGGTATTTTTGTTCATAATTGTTTGTAGCAGCGGTGAATTGTGAAATCAAATGATGTGCCCATTATCTATTGTTTGAAATAAAAAATATGTTTTTAGAATGCATTGAGCTAATACTAATTTGTGCCTCAGTTTGATTTGCAGACATTAATTGTGTAACAGTTAAATAAGCCTATTTGCTAAATCAAAGGCTAATTCTTTTAGACGTTTGACATCTCAAAGTCACTTACAGATGTGCTAAAGGGTGAGAAGAAATGAGTTCATACTTCTTTATAATGACAACTGAAATCACACGGAGGCGTTTTCTCATCCCTACAAGAAAAAGAACCGAAAGCATGATGGAATCACAACTGACAGGACTGTGATGCTTTCATCTAAAATGCATAAAAAGCCGGAAACTTGGGATTCGATTGAATTTGTTATGGACCTAAGTGAAGGTGGCACAGACCTTAAGCTGGTGTGTAGCCAGTGTTGCTTGTATTGGAAATTATTGAAGAGCTGATGGGGGAAAAGTTTAGTCCTATGACTGGGAGAAGCTGTAACACAAGACTGTCAGAACAAATACAGCTGTGGACTTTTAAAAAACAATTTATGCTGGCATCTCTTCACTGCAGGAAGCATTCACAATATGTAAGCCACTCCATTGATGTCCATTTTATATATATACACCTACACATTCGGGTTAGGGTTAGGGTTAGAAACTCCATTCAGGAAGACGCCTGGTCCAGATTCAAACCCAGGACTTTTCCTTTCAAAACTGCTGTGATTCTTTATAACAGATTCAACAATTTATGTGAAAAATTACTCACACTTTTTTATTCCTGATTTTAAAAATGTACATAAAAGAAGTTTAGATCAATTGCTTTCTATTTTCTTTCTCCAGATTACATATATTTTTCTTTTTATCTCTTCTTGATGAAATAGCTCACGTATTTACACAGACATCAGCTCCTGAGAAAATTTTTTTATTTGATCAAATTTGTTATGAAAATACAAGTACTTTGAACATTTTTATATGAAAAGGAAGGCCTCACTTCGGACATCCCTGTTCAAAAAGAAGAAATTTGTCCTAAAAGGGACCTACTATCGACAAAACGTTTGTGCAATTCAGCCCAAGTTGCAAACTTTTCTCTCTCCTCTGCTAATGAATAAACATGTAAAGTGCTTGAAGATGTTAAACTACTTCAGGGGGAGTCAGCCTTGCAACTTGATGAAACATCATCATCTGTATTAGAAAAGGGGACTGAACAGGATTTGGTCTTTTCTGCAGTCCTTGCATAAATCAGGTGTCCCCACACCTAAAAAGAAAGCTCACTCAGGAAACACACTGATTTGCACAAATGTGAAAATGCACTGTGTCAGCACTGCGCTTCAAATGGCTGCAGCTAAATTCACAGAAAAATAAAAACAAAAACTAATCACTATAACTGGCCAAACTGGTGACATGTAATCACCAGCGAGTCAACAAAAAACACCGAGAGCCGTGATGGCAAGATGCTCACATGAAACCACAGCCACCCTGACAGACAGATTAGCTGCACTTCTCTGCAGCAGGTGCAGCTGATTGTTGGCGCCTGATTAGAGCCCGGTACTGTGACTCGGGTCCAATCAGTCATGCTGGTAGGCAGGATGTGGTGCGAGCGAAGGCAGCGGTCCTGAACGTCGGTTTGCACATGCTGATTTGCATTCGTGAAAGACTCCCAAAAACCCGACTGGGGAAGAGAAAAGTGGGCGAGGCAGAGCAGGGAACTCAACTCCTTCAGTCAGTGTTAATGAACAGTTGCAGACATCACCATTAAAGCTCACCAGTTTCTGTGTTTTGCTGCCTGAACTCTATGTGCTACATTTGAAACCACGTCAACTTACATTGTATGAAAAAAAGCAAGCATTGTTGGATATACTGTAAGAAAACGTCCCAAATAAACATTCCTTGTGTGACATCATGGACGCAAAGAAATCAGTGAACATGTCAGGAAGAGAACCAAAGAGTCGTGTGAAAACCCTGGAGCTGGGAAGAGGGTCCCAGACAGGATGTGGCCATTGCTCAAAAAGCAACACAAAAAAGACTCTTACAACAACTCCATTTATGGAAAAACCCCAGAAATTTGGAAAAGCAAAATACTGCAGTGTAATAAAACATAAATTAAATTGTTTTGTCATATAGCAAACTCCTGCCTATTCACAATTTGATTTCTCTGTGGAACATAACACCAAATTATTTACCGAACTTTAAAAAAAAAAAAAAAATCATTCTGTAGAGCAAAGCTAGAATATCCAAAAGAAAAAGCAGCTTGGGAAGGTGGAATAAAAAAGGTGCAATGCTACTTGACATGCTGTTGGCTGGCGTTGCAAAGCAGTCAATCTGGGATTGCTGTTTGTTTTCCTTAGGAATCCTCGTTGGAAAGTAAATCAAATCATTTTGTTTACTTCATTTGGTGCTTAACTTTTAAACAGCACAAAAAACACCAAATATTGCTCAGTATTTGGTCCAGTTTCTAGTGCAAATATCTTAGTATACTTGAAATAAGACTAAACTGACATACATGTAACTTTTCAGCGAAATATTGGAGCTTGTTTTAAGTCATTACTTCCTTGATATTGAAGA
Organism: Gambusia affinis; assembly: GCF_019740435.1. NCBI lineage: Eukaryota > Metazoa > Chordata > Actinopteri > Cyprinodontiformes > Poeciliidae > Gambusia > Gambusia affinis. The sequence continues at coordinate 3,848,634 of NC_057888.1, forward strand.
AAAATTGCTAGTTCCTCTAGCAAATTATTTCACTTTTAACAAGGCATTTTTTCCTTGCTCAGGTGAAATAATCGGTCAGTAGAAATAATAGTTTTTTGATTTCTTTGCATTTTCATTCAAGGTAGTTGAATGAATATACATTCATTTTGGATGAAGATCCTTAAACCTGCTGCCTGCAGCACATGTTGAGGCTCATCGTGAAGCAAGAGGAGATCAGTGAATTAGTGAGGAGCAATGAATGCAAACCAGTACAGAGGAAATATTGTATTTGGAAATACAACCAAGCTGTTGTTGCAAGATTAGTGGCATTCAAACTTTGTTCAACAACATTCACTGCAGAGGATTTACTTGATTACATGGTTTGCACATCTCAAAACTGCAAGCCAGCGGAATTTGGTAAAGCACTTTCTATATCTCAGCTGAAAGCACATCTGAGACGTGGTGCTGCATTCATCCTTTTTATAGTTTGGCCATAACTCCTGTCTTCCCCTTCACTACTGTGCATCTGTCACTTACCCGCCGAGACATCAAGGCTTTTCCTCTCAAGACTCACGCTTGAATGCCCCTTAAACGCGCTTCACATCTCTACTCCATCACACACAAACGCATGCAAAGACTCTCTACATTACCAAAGCCCAGAGTCCCCTTTGAATCCTAAATAGGCTAATTTCACTGCTGATCTGGGATTTGTGAGTGTTTGAGTTTATTGAAGGAGCTGACACAGATCAGGATGTTTCTGCACTTAGTGAATTAATCGTTTGCTCTGGTTAAATCAAGAAAAATCTTTCCCGACGCCAGTCATTGGTGATGTAGTCCAAGCAGTTCCTTCCAAGACTTATTACTGCCAAAAAGAAATATTTTACCCCTTACAGGTTTATTTTGTTTTAAAATTTTAATCACATCAGCACTTTCAAATTCTAAAATAAATAATCATAATCACAATCAACCTGGCTTGAATTACATGGTAATTACACTTTGGATAGGCAACTGAACCTTGTTTCTGCACTTTGTACATGAAATGTTCTTTTGATTTTGTCTGATCTGAAATCCTAACTCAGATCAAATTTTCTCTGGAGTCATTTATAGATTATTTATGGATTAACATAACTGCATGTGCAAGATTGTCATTTTATTTATTTATTTTCAGTCATTTGAAATACTTACATCACTCTTAGGTATATGTACGTATTTCACCAATTGTAATGCTTATTATATTTGTATTATTAATATTTAACACCAAGCTTGATAACTAATAAATGATTTATTTCATCCGACATTTTTCCCCTCAAACTCCAACTGTACTCACATGAAGACTGTATTAGATGAGCCAAAAGACCAAGATTCCTAGAGCTGGAGATTGAAGAGTGCTTTAGTAATCTCCTATAATCCTTTTTGTTCACTTGGGAGATTGTTCTCCTTTAGAAGTTTCCCGCCAGACAAAGAGGTGGATAGTGCGATAGTATCGACTATAATAGACTGAGGAGGTTGAGGAAAAGGCTAACCACCTCACCGTGTCAGATGAGGCCAGGTTCAGGGAAGTCGGCTCTTTCTCAATTATTTTCTGAATTAACGGACGGGCACCGTAGAGATTTAGGAGAGACGGTCTGAGGCGATACAGCTCAGAGTTGAGCTGGGAAGAGAGATCAGAGGTCTGATCTTTGTGTCAGAACATTGATGTGTGTTTCCTGCTTCCTTCCTAAGAATGCCCCAGTGACTTTTTCAGTCTTGGAAGATAATTTGATTTAAGAATGAAGAGGCTGCAGTGAAAACTTTGCCACCAAATCTTGATGACATTTTTACTGTGTTAAAAGTATTCAAACCCCTTGAACTTCAGTGTCATTTTCATTTTCTGTGGCACACCAACACCAATCAATCTTTTTTTTTTTTTTTTTTTTAAGGGTGAAAGGTGCTTTTGTATTCAGACCCCTGAGTCAATACTTTATACAACCACTGCTTACTGCAATTACAGCTACAAGTCCTTTCAGTTATGGCTCTTCCAGCTTTGCACAGCTAAAGCCTGAATTATCTGATTACACTGCAAAAACACAAAATCTTATCAAATATGTTTGGTTCACTTGAAATAAGACAAAACTGTCTTACAAGTCAATATTCCTTACATATTGATGAAAAGTATGAGCTCCACTGGGAGAATGTTTCACTGGTAAAATGGGGAAATGTTTTAATGTATTTTAGTGAAAATTATTTAAAACGAGCTCCTATATCTAACTGAAAAGTTTCCTGTAAGTTAGTTTTGTCTTATTTCAAGTGTATTAAGATATTTGCACTAGAAACCAGATGAAAATATTTCATAATATTTTGTGTTATTCCTCTTTGGGAAGCCTAAATAAACTGGGTTTTTTTTTTCAAAATCATTGAATACAATAGTAATATTGCAATATGATATAGTTTATTACATCCAGTATGTTGGATTTAATTTAACTGCAGTGGATTCTTATACTTGACACATAAAACTGTACCAAACACATTAAAGATGACAGAGAGTGTTGCCAAGTTCAGAATCATAGATGTGCAAGAATATAATATGACCACCTCATAGTATTTTTTTACTTTTTGTTTGTTGCAACCCTTGTTTTGGGAAATGTGCAGTTTAACGCATCCACCTCACAAACCAAAGAAGGTAGATTTGAGTCTCATCTAATGAGAGAAACTTCTTCCACATTTTTATTGATGACTAGCTTGTGGGGTTTTCTTCTCGCAATGTTTTCCTCTGAATCCAAAACTCTTGGACGTCCCGTCAATAGACTTTCCCGCCTGCGATGTTATTGGTTTAATCTCTAATTTGAGCATCTCCTCATCTTTCTCCCTGACCTGCTGTGCTGCTTGACCTTCTTGATGCCGATCTTCTATATCCTGAATGTACATTTTGGGATTCAATATGGAAAAAAGTCTGAAAGATCTTAAAGGTTTGAAAACCTTTGCAAAAGACTATTTGTCTTACTTTGTGTGACTCACAGTTGGTCATTCTCACTGCTCAAAATTATCGTAGCCACAGAAAGAAAATCTCATATTTTTTTTCTGTATGTGCTTATTGGTTTGGTTCCAGCTGTGAAATATTGTTCAGGAATGTCACACCTTTATGAACAAAGAGGTAATATGAAATTTGAAAGGTCAGGTCATCCGTCTTGGTGTGGATTTTACTCAAAAACTTTGACCACTTTCCAAGTAATGTGTCTCAAGGACTTAAGGTCAAATGTTGCTAAGGCAGAGGGTAATAACAAGGGCGTTCGCAGGGCTTGTATCATTACAGGAAAGTTGTTAGCAGCACTTTGATTAGTTTTTGGAACAAAGAACAACAGCAGATCCCTGCTGAGACCTGGCATTTCAGCAGAACATTTTGACGACAATAAGCTACTCGGGTTGCGAGTCTTGAAAATGTTTAGTTGAACGTGTATTTTCATTTCCTGTGGGAGTAGGAAAAAAACTGCATTGTATTATATAAAGCATTGCATCTTTTCCTTTTCTTAGAACCCATTACCCTTTCAGTCTGCCATGCTCTGCAGTTTATCAAAGTCTTAAACGTATGACAGAATTTCATGATGTCTTTTCACATTATTGAACTTTACCAACTCCAGCAGTAAAAAGTTGCTTTTTAGAACATGTAGTTTCTGTATACGTCGTTGAAAGATGGGTTGTGTCTTCAGACTTTCCTTCTGTAAGCCAATGGAATCCAAATTTGTATTCAATATTAATGAATTATTGACTTAAAATAAGCTCCTATGTCTTGATGAAAAGTTACCGTACTTATAAGTTTCAAATGTACTCTGATATTTACACTGGACACTAGACCAAAGTTAGTTGGTAACATTTTATGTTTTTCCAGTATATGTCCACATCATTCAGGGTACTATGCCATTTTCATTATGTTCTAGAAACATAACGAAAATGAAATCTAAAAAAAGTTTTATGTCTTATCCTCTGCTCAGATTTAAGGTTCCTCTCTGGATGGAGCATTTCTGACTTTTCCTTGGCTGCTTCTTGTCTTGGATCCTTTATGTGATATTCATTAACAGAATTTTAGGGTATAGCTGTAAAAATTAGGATGTCTGATTTGGAAATCTCAAGGTTTTTCTTTAAATATTCTTAGTATTCTGTTTTCTGTTTGTAAGCTTGACCTAAATGCTTGGTAAGTTTGTGTTTGTAAATCAGAAAGTAAAATGGATCTGCAGTTCAACATTTAAAATAAACTACAAAAATGGAGCCAATACAAGATATCAACCATAGTTAGTGAGGATTCTCCTTGTAAGCCAAAGTAAATTAAATTCTGTTATATGCCTAGAAATAAAAGCAGCTTCCTTTGCTGCCCTACTTAAAGCTACATCTTCTCAAGCGGAGGTAATATGCACCGAATGACACCGTGATAGCAGTTGTTACTTTTGAGAGTGGTACTTGAAAATGAACTGCCACCATATAGTTCCATGAACTTTATTAAGAGCGAAAGTGGTTCAACCTATTATTTCTGTATTTTACACAACACAGCCTCTGTTTTTACTTGTGGCCTTGAGGTAGAATTTTATGAATGGAGTGTTTTGACTCATTTTATATTGAAAACTTGTCTTTTTCATCTGCTAAGCTTTAGTCCCCCTTTTTTTTGTAACTGGAATGATCATAAAGAGGATGAATCATTGAGTTCCTTATTCATACCACTACTAATACAAGCGTAAAACATTCTGTTTACTGTTCTCTTGCTGGAATGTCTTCAACTTGACAGGTTTATATTTGAAAGGTTACATTAAAATTGCAAAATCATCTGACAGGTGAGATCTTGATTACAGCTTTCTATGTTTTCTGTTTTGAGAGACCTACATCCACCATGCCATTTAGTCTATATTTTTCCCTTTTTGCTGATCACCTCCTGGTAAATCCAGGTTTACTAGAAGTTGCCTGGATGTCAGCCAGCCTCACTGTGACAGATGATGTGTAACCTCAGATCCCCCAGATCTTAATACTGCTGCCTGCTTGGCTTCTTGACCCACTTTTAATGATTATTCAGCCTGAGGCGAAAGGATTACTTTGTGTCTATAGAGTCCTGAAAGCACAAGAGAGGAAAATGATCTATTGTGTAACACGCCAATGTCTAGCTCTTTTGTGAAGTACAGGAAATAATAAAACTGAATCCATTAACTGCTCAATGTGGTTTGGTGAAATTCAAGCTGCTTGGATTGAAACGGAGTACCATAAAATAGAGTATTTCAAAGTCATCTTAATAAATTTGATGCACTTTCATTTTATTGGGAAAAAAAAGAATAATTGCAAATACTGTAAATGTTTCTGACCCAAACAAGGCCATAAGAATTTTTTTTTTTTTTTTTTATTATTATTTTGACTAACCCATGTTATTATACAAGTGTAGAACTGTGTAGGATTTGAATAATGGTATGAATAACCAACTTGATTTCTCAAATATAACAAACATATTGTCAAAACTGGTAAGGATTGTGGCACAACTACAAACCTACTAAGATATGGCTACCCTCTGAAACTGACAGGCTCGAAAAAGATTAGCGTTAATCAGAAAAAAGCCAAGTTGAATATGAAAACTCTGGAGGACCTGAAGTACTCTACAGCTCAGGAGGGACAACGACTAGTAGTAAGCTCTACTATTACTACTACACACAGAAATCCTTAAGAAATCTTGCTTAAACCTTGCCTTGAAGCTATTCAGCTTATATAGGAGAAAAGGTGGTTGAGTTAAGTGAAACCAAAATGTAGAGAATATTTGTAAAAACCTTTTTTAAACTGTGTGGTTTTTGGTTGTAACATCAGCAGATGTGGAAGAAAAGTTCAAGAAATTTCAAGCTGTATATAAAACATCTGACCATTACTTTTGGGGAACCAGTCATAACATCCCTTTGCAATTTTCTGCTCTTTGAGTTTTAAATATTATGCCTCATCTTTGTTCTATCTAGAGAGATCAATTTATTTGTACAGCACATACCAGTACCAAGGTCGTTCAAAGTGTTTTATTTTATAAAATCACAAAAGTACAAAGTCATAAAAACTTCGTACAGTCACCATAATATTTCAAGATTCTTAGGGCCAAGATAAAGTCACAGAATGTTTGTGATAATTTTTCTGACATAATTATCAACATACCAATAAGAAAAGAGTGATGGTATTTTTTTACACCTTTTAGTGCGCTAACATCCATTTAGCCATTATATCCATTTTTTGATTACCTCAGGGTCTCAATGTTTCTGTATAATCTCTATATCTATTGCAGAACACAAGGTCAGTGGTGACCAGAACGTCCTGGCGCCAGTCAAAAACACAATATATAACAAAAGTGTGAACATATGGATTCTTGTCCTATGTGGTGTTTTTTTTGTGTGCAGAAGCCAAGGCTGTAAATTATGTCTTGTTGGAAGACATAAAGTAACACACATTGACCTTATAAAATCTTGCTGCATCTATGCCCATTTCCTGTCTGGTTACTGCAAATAGAGGCCACTCGTGCCACAAAAACCTTTTTAAAAAGTCAACACAAGGAGCAAACTCATCTTTTGTTTTAGGCTCCTGCTGTGTCGCAGGAACAGTTTCTTTTTAGTCAGCAATGCAACCGTACATCATGTTATGAAGGGTCATGGCTGAGCATCCTGTGTTTTCTGCATGATGAATAAATGTGATAGTGCAAGTACCTCAGGGTGTTACAGTATAATATGATTGAAGATTGCAAAGCATATTTAGATATAATAGAATCGGAAGGAAAAGGCGATCAAGGATCTACAAAATTAAAGATGAAAGAGGCACATTATTACATTCAGTACCTATACAATAAACCTGAAAATTTGGGAGAAAAGAAATATCTATCTTAGTAACACTATTATAGTACACAGAATGTGTACTATAATAAAAAAATATATTTTCATTCGTCATAAAAAGAAAATACACTCACTGTCAATTTGATAGTTTTAGTATATAAATGATCCATTAGCATTCTGTTAAAACCTGAATGTAAAGTTTGAATTTAGTTTTTATTTTTTTATACCAAATTTCTTCTGAAATACAGTAGGCTATTCTTTTGCTGTCACCAGATTTTATTACATTTTAATTCTACAAAAGGCAAAGTTTTTTTTATTGCACATTTCAATAAAGCAAATTAAAGTGATTTGCATGATGAAAACATAAAACAGCAACCAAGCAAGAAACATTACATTGCAGTGGAAAAATAAAGGGAAGTGATGAAAAGATGGAATACAGTTATGGATGAGTTTTATTGACCTTTTTCCAGATTATTTGTTGGTCATATTCTGAGCAGTAACACAATGTTTATCACTGTATAGTAACTTATTCAATAAAGATTATTCAAAAATCAAAGTTTGTGAAAATGTACATCCTAAAACTTGTAGATACATGCAAAATACACAAAGCTCTGTCATATAACCATTTTATTTTGTGTTCATTCTGAATGGTAATTAGTCCAAAACGAACCTTTTAACTTTACCTAGATTCTCTAATGCATGTCCCAGTTTTTTATTCACTCTGTTCTATAACAGAATCTTTTGGGTCAGTTTTTTGTTTCCTTTGTGGGAAGTGTGTGAAATGAGGTTTTAGTCGATCTCAGATACCGTATTTACAAAAAAGTAATTTTATCTTCCTTGACTGTTGTAGTAACTCAGGATTTCTCTTCTTTTGAATGGGAGTTTATATGGGAGCCATACTGTAGTGCATGGCACATCATCATGGATCTTTGTGACCTGACATAAATGAACAAATTTATATCACATAAGCAGAGTTTAAGCTATAACCTCCTTCATAAGAACCAGAATGGGGGTGCATGATTAAAAAAACAAGTAATTGGTCTTGCAATTTCAAAACAACAAATAAATGTTTAGATGTTCCACATGTTATGTTTATCATCTTAAATTGCTTTGTTGCATTAAATCTGCAGGAATTATCAGAACCGCCTTAGCAGACATGGACAGAGAAGCCAAAGAACACTACACCGTTGTGATTCAAGCCAAAGACATGGCAGGTCAAGTTGGAGGGCTCTCTGGCTCCACCACCATCAACGTCACCCTGACAGACGTCAATGACAACCCACCCAAGTTTCCCCAAAGTAAGTACTACAATAATGGAATTATCGAAGAACAGATTTCTCTATATAGTTCTTACCTAACTTGAACAAATTGTCCCATTTAGGTTGAGTATGTGAAGCTAATGGTTGAGCCGAAGTGTTTTCTGCTTTTCCCTTCTTGCTTAAAATCATTTTTCAATGCCATGCTTTCAATGCTTGTTGTAAAACCGAGCACGGTGTTGCTCTTACATATCTCCAGCCTTGAGCTGAAAGAAGTTTTCAACAAAAATTACCTGATGCAGTTTTATAACCTAAAGAGTATTTTTACAAACTGTGCAATCCTTTCATCTGTAAAAGACGAAAGGATTGCCTCTGAAATGCAAGGTTTAAAAATGAATTTAAGCAAGAAACAAGCTTCAATAATAGGGACAGAATGACTAGAAGCTTTTTGCTAAAGAACATGAACATAAATTAATTATATTAGTTAGTAATTCTTATTGTCACTTATCAAACCTTTTGAACTCAGAATTCTAAACTTATTTTGTTTTCTATAATTTGCAAAACCAGATGAATATTGCTCCAACCACTCTGTTTCCCAGCCTGAATTCTCTCGATTATAATGAAAAATTTAAGTAACGACAGAGCCTCATCAAGAATATTGCCCTTCAGCAACGAGTTTCCCATTTATTCTGCAGCAAAGAACCATCAACATTTCCCTGAATAAATATCTGCTTCATTGCAGTGCTATCAACCACAGTTTAGCACTTAATGTCAATTGAAGCACTGCAGAGTATTTTTAATGACATTCCCTCAGGAGCAAATAGTGACAGAGTCAAACTGCTTAGCGAAGCTTTTAGGTAAAAAGTCAGATATTCAACTGTTTGGTGCAGTGGAGATTTTGTTTTTTTCTTTCTCTAAATGAGTACAAATCAATGTTCATTCACAGAAAATTACCAGCTGTATGTCCCAGAATCCGCTCAAGTTGGGAAACCGGTGGGGAAGATCAAGGCCAATGATGAAGACCTTGGTGTTAATGCGGACATTAAGTATAGCATCATCAACTCAGAGGGCGCCAATATGTTCTCCATATCCACAGACAGAGACACAAAGGAGGGAATCATCAGCCTGAAAAAGGTAAGCGAGCGTAACTGCAAAGGGAAAAGGCTGGTATCCATGGGAAGGAAATGGTTTGTTTACTGGTACCAAATGAAAGAAAGTTTGGATGGAGATGCCAATACCTGAAAATGATCATTTGACTCAGAACCTCATCTACCATAACAAGCTTAAAGTTTTAGCCTTCAGTATCTTGTTTCTTGTTGATTACTTTACACTCATGCCCATTGTGTTAGGACAGGCTTTATGTACAGTTTGGCTTTTTTTTTTTCTAGTGTTTGACAGCTAATAGAGATGTACAGTAGCTATTTGTACTTGGATGGTAAAAGAGATTTTTAAATTGAAATCAGATTTCTGAAATGAAAAGTTGCTCAAATACTCTGTAGTGTAAGATTTTTGACCACAAGAAGAAAGTAGCAATTTTTTTGCAAGTGTTTTGGAGATGTACTTTTACATTTTAGTTAAATTGGCTCATTTTGTACATTGGATCCCTGCTTATTTGTGGTTCAGTATTTGTAGAGTTACCTATTTGTATTTTTTGTATTCAGGATATCTAAAAGTTTCAAATGAAAATGCGGCTGGAATACCTGGGTTCGATGCTGCTTAACACTAAAGGACCACTTATTGCTGATTAAGTGGACCTGGGAAAACAAGAATTTAGCTTGCGCAATAGTACTAACATGGTTTCCATAGAGTGTATTAATGCTTACTAGGGGATATTTGGTGTTTGAACTATTAAAGTAGCCAGAAGCGTTTTAAGAGGGGCTTTCAAATATTCTCAGATTTCAGCCATTCATCTGTGGCTTTGTCCCTAAACCATGCAAATACCGCCATTCTCAGTATTCTGAATCCATCTGTCTGTCCATCAGTTTTCCAAACCAGTTTTGTCATGTTTAAGAAGAAAGTATTTCTCAGAATTTCAGACCACATGTTGAACAATTTTGACTTAGGAATTAATGTTTGCAGCTGGTGCTCTTGGTAAGTGAGATTTTTCTTTTTCATTCTGGAAGGATTTTGTTGTGAATTATAGCAGCCTTGTTAAGAATTGTCTCCTTGATGAGCTCCTCGTATTGTGCTTATCAAAACGTTTTGCATCTGACATACTTTAAAAGACACCCACAATGTTCACACGGTGAAGGAAATACTCTTAAAAAGGTCCTTTTGACGAAATATCATCCCTAAGTGGCAGCCATTGTACAAAAAAGTTATTTAGACATCAATGAGTTTATTCACTTGAATACAACAAATTTCATCATTAATTTACAAATACATTTTCTTACAACACTTACTATATAAGTAAAAGAAAGAAAACTCTTGAATCAACCTGCCTCTTCCTCAATAGTGACAATGTTGTGGACATGTAAATTAAATGAACAATGTGATAGGTTATTTTCATTTTTAACTCAAAAGTCTATAAGACTTAAGCATTTTTTCTGATAGTGTTTTGAATTGATTTATGGTAAAAAAATTTTCAACTCATCGTTCAAAAAGTCCAAATTTTACTCCATGCACTGAAATGCACATTTATATTAAAGCAGTATGCGCAGTTTTGCTGCTGAAATCATATTTCCTTCTGTTATTTCTGTCACTTGAGCTTAAGGTAGAACTTTTGTAAATTAATTACCAATAGACTCTTTCTATTTTTAAACATAATAGGATTTTAAACTAGCCAAATCACTTAGTTTCAAGATATTTGACTGAGTAAACCATAGATTACTGTAGTTTGTTTTCTTGCATTCATTTTTATATAGAATTCTCATAGTTTTCTTTTGTGCCATAAAAAAAGCTTTAGTGTTATTTTATTTTTCCTGCAGCCCCTGAACTATGAGAGAAAGAAGACCTACACATTACACATTGAAGGAATGAATACACATGTGGATCCACGGTTTTCCTACCTTGGGGCTTTCAAAGACACGGCTACCCTTAAAATCACAGTGGGCGATGTGGACGAAGCCCCCGTCTTTTCTATGGATTATTATATCTTGGATGTTTACGAGAACTCACCGAGTGGAACTGAAGTGGGATCGGTTACGGCTCGAGATCCAGACAGCAGAAACAGTCCTGTAAGGTAGGAGACTCAATCACATTAAATCTGAATGTACAGTCTGAGCAAAAAGTTCTGAAAAATTGATTGTTTGTTCCTTTAGACTTGCAAACTGCAAATGCAAAGAAAACCCAGCCTTGATAAAGCAGTTAGGTTATTTTGAGGCTCAGCACTTTTTCTGCTGACTTGCAGCAGATAAAAAGTATTTGGGTGATTTGATTCTATCTTAAATCAAAAGGTGTTTTGTATCTGGAGATTGGAGAGCCTGTGAACCAAACAGATAATTTTTTATCTCAAAAATTGTTTTATATAACCTGAGCTCACAATCAGTAAAACCCCAGAATATGTATACACATATATAGACATACTCAAATACAAACATGGGTACACAATACGTATATGTACATCATAACAGCATAAACATTTAGAATTTAACATGTTAAGGCTCTTTTAAAGCACCTAATTTGAAATTATCATTCGGTTTATTCCACAGATTGACACTGAAACACATCCGGATTTTACTTGATTTTTCTCTTTAGCATGTTAAGATACTAAACAAACCTCATAAATTATATTTACTGTCTTTTATCTTAATAATTTCCGAATACAGAATTATTCATTAAGGCCTTATACATCAAAGCATAAAGCATTAGAATTATTTACATATTCAAATACTTTAGATTTTACAGTATTACTTTGATTTAAAAGTTAATTGGTTGGTTCCTGTTATTCCGCTTTTTATGAAGCCTAATAGCTTTTTTCGTAACTTATCTAAGATGTCAATAGACTTTTTATTCTCTTCAGTTTTGCAAGGTGTTCTGCATCAATTGTTCTCCGGATGATGAATTTGGCAAAATTCAGAGAAATAAATGAGTGGAGAATAAAACAACTGTCTATCTTGGAAAAACTTTTCTACTTTCTGAAAATCATTTTAAAAAAATAGAAAATAGGTGTGGCACAGTACCTGACAGTTTCATCATCCTTTGATAGTCTACTACCACCTTACGCCATGTTTTCACTGACTTTGACATTAAAATTGTACTTTCTCCTTAAAACTGTGCTACCCTTTGTATTTTTGATAAAGTCAAGCTTGTGTCATCATCATTGCATAGCATAGGATGTTCTTTTTGACTGTTTCTAAATGTGTCATTGTTTTTCAGTGAAGTAAAACTTGTAATGTCATAAAAAATGTTCTTTTCTGTTATATTCCCTTTTATTTAACTTTCAGAACATTCTGAGGGTTCACAGGGAGGGTTCATGTTAGTTTTTTGGCTTCACCAGGTATCTGCTTATTTTTCCTGCAAGCCTGAGAAGTAACCTGAGGCAAGACAATTACTCTGCACATTTATATGCACTCTAAACAGATGCTTGTATGCTGGTGGGAAATGGGGGGAGGAAAAAATAAAAATTCATACTAGCCTTAGGCAGCGTTCTGAACAGGTGCCTTGTTCCTTGGCATTACACTCCAGCAACTACCGCGATTGTAATGATTTGAATTTGCTTCATGTTCTTGACAAAATTGATGGAATAGTTGTGAACCTGATACTCCTTAAGAGGTAATGCATTGGTCTTATATCAATAAGAAACGGTCTTCTGTTGTTGCAGCGTGTAATGGGATATTATCTGGTATATTTGGCGTGTGCTGCAGAGGCCAGAGGGTCCATAAAAAGCACTTAGGATTTATGAGTAGAAAGACGTAACCAGTTGGTGGTTGATGTATCATTAGGTCATTTGCAAGAAAATATACCCACTGTCATTCCATAATGGGATTCTCTTGATTATTCAATTGCTGCAGCAGAAAATAGCAACGTAAAACCTTTGCTTCAAGAAGTGTTTGCCATCCTCCCTGCTCCTGGTGTTGCTTCATAGCGTTTGTGTCAAAGTCAAGCCTGCAGGCCAAATTCTGCCTGCAGTTTAATCCTAATTGACCTTCACATTATTTCTAGGAGTCTATAACAGCTAGTTTACTAATGGACAGCTTAAAACTAAAATTGCAAATCTCCGAATGCTCTGCTGGTACAGGGTAGAGTCTACCAAAAATGGTCAAGTGAAAGTTGGAAAGCAGAAGCTTTCTGGACCAGTGGGAAGCCATCCACAGAGGACACCCAGTATTTACAGGAATTTGTAATTATTTGTAACCAATAATTAAAATGAATAATTAATAACACCAAGTTTTGTATTAATACTCACAGTGGAGACTGTCTTAGCAGAATCTATTTACAGCTCTTGGGGGCACAGTCAAGTCAGCGGCATGGAAAACAAATGGCTCTTTTTGGATTGGCTGCTTATCAAATGCCAGCCAATCAGTGACGTGCGGTGAGGTTCATAGCTGGTGAGGCACTGACGTCATCAGAATCAGATTTGCAAATAGATGCATAGATTGACAGCAGTTTACAGGTTATGTTTCACTTCTGCATCCTTACACATACAAACTGTAGCTCACAAAACACACATTTCCTTAAAAAACAAAACAAAAAATCACTATCTCTATTATAATCTATCGCTGCACTTGACTTGCTTCCCGAATCGTTTAGCCTAGCTCGCTGTCACTTACTCGGCAGTTGAGGAGTGAACAAGACGAACGTCTGGGATCTTGAGCGCCCCCTGCCATGAGGCAAGAGAACTGCCTGCCTCACCTCGAACCTGTTCTCTGCCGTTTATAATCGCTCATTACACGAAACACGTTACACAAACACAGTTGGTGACAAAAAGCACTGTACATTATATACATAAGCTAAATTATTGGAAATAAGTTCACATATTAAATGTGTTTAAACCATTTTATTGACGCCGTACAGCAACATGCTCTCTCCGCTTAGCAGCCAGCGCAGAGCCAGGGGTTGCGCAATCCAAGGTGAGGCAGAGCTCGCTGCTGCCTCACCGGCATCGCTTCCAAGCATTTGAATGGGAAAATAAGAAAATTCAGCGATTTTGAACAAATAAAAATCGAAATTGGTGAAGCTACATGAAAAATAAATATTTTTTAGTACAAACCACCGGATGAATATAACAATTTAAATTACTTTATGATTATATATTTTCTTTCTTTCCATGATGGCTGGTGAGGCACTGCCTCACCTGCCTCCCCTGACCGCACGTCACTGCAGCCAATAGCATAATATTACATATGCTCCATAAAAAGCAGATTTGATTGAAAAAATCCACAGAAAAATCTGCCAATGGGTGAATTCAGAAATACTGTAATAGGAACATTGAAGCATCACTGGATCTGTTCATTAAAGTAAAAGACAGGATCCACCGATCCACTCGTTCACTTCAGATACCAGCACAATAGCTGGGGCTTAACATAATTTAAAACCTAAAATGTTTCTTTTTTGACATGGACATAAATGTACTGAATTAAAAACTTATTTGTAATGAAGTGTGCTGCAGTACAGCACACTCAAATACACCAAACATGCAAAAACAGTCCAACTCTAATTTGTTCAGACAAAGAAACTGAAACTGACAAAGACAATAGTTTTAGTAAAACATGCCTGAAATAAACTGCAAAAAAAACTATTAAATGGTTCAAAAAGTACAATAAGGGATTATAGATATAATGTAAAATAAGTAATAAAACATGTCGTCGCTCAAAGCACAAAGTATAGAATCAGACTGCAGTTAATGTAACTGAAATGTATGCTATCTTTTTTCCGATTTGTCTTCATTTCGGCACACTGTTCTTTTGAGTTTGATACTCTTGCTCTATAGTAAGAAATAACTTGACTTTAATGCAACTTTTGTGGCACTTTTGACCGTTATACACAGGAATCAGAAGGGAGACGTAAAAAACCAGAAGGGTAGAAGAAGGTCTTAAGGTCAGGAGTTGGCCCCATATAGAAACCTCCACATATGTGGCACCTGTTGTACCCAACACAACATTCCCCTCCATAATGCAAGATTTTTTTTAATAATACACATTAACAAGCACAAGTGTAAAGCTTGTATCTTGTGACAAAATGTTTTAAATATAAACAGCCTGGCAGCCACAGGAGTCCAGCGGGACTCCAGTGTTGGCCAAAAAATTTCCTGCAGCTCTGTTTGGTAGTCTGTGTCGCACATGCTGTGGTAGAGGATGTTTCTGAAATGCTGAGGGCAGTGAAAGTGTATGAGAGGTAGCATGACAGTGAGCTAGTGGCACCATCAGCCAAGTCAAGCATTTATGAGCTGTCGTAACACTAAGAAATCACAACTATGTGAAGCAACAAGTGGAAACCTCTGTACCAGGCGGTTAACTCCCACTTCCATTAAACAAGGAGCATTTTATCACGCTGAGTTCAAACATGTTTGAGGGTATTTTTGACAGATCATTCCTTCTGTAACTGACAGGCAGCTTGGAACAAATAAAAGGAAAACATCATGGAGGCATAAAGGGAAAAGGCAGGGATCATAAGATCAGCATAGTCTGGTTTAAGACTCTGGCAGCATTCAAAAATGTCACAATTTCATGTTTCTTCACTACCAAAATGTGCTTACTGCTACTAGTGTTTACTAGTGTTTTTTATTCATAGTTTAGATTTATTTTGCATATACAGCAGACATGTGTTGGGATGATATTTCCATAGAAAATAATAAAAAAAAAGATAACTATCACATGTAAACAAGACACATTTCACGTTATAACGTGATAGTGCTCTGATTTTTTTTTCCTGCGTGATAGCAATGTACAATCACACTGATAAAATGAAACAAGATACAATACAATATGTCATAAATCTATGACCTAACTTATTTAAAGAGAAGCTCACTCTGATGACTTTTCTGGGGAACAAATGGGTTAAATAATCTACTCGTTTATGCTAATATTGCTCGCCATCGCTCCTTCTCAGTCTACGCCGAACCACGCCCACACACACTCGTGCTCCAGCAACGTCCATCCTGATTGGATGAATCCTGTGGCAGCGGGCTGGCCCTGACTGGGCTGACCAAAATCAGCCCCAATGTGCCACAAACCGATGGGGCGTGGCTAGACGCCTGTCAGTCATTGTGATCCGTGACAGACAGTAACACTGAATGGGGCTGTCAGCAGTTAGCCCTTCGGAAAGATCCAGGGATTTTCCCCAGGCGGTTTGATACCGGGTTTGTTGAACATTTAACATATTTTTAGGTGTTTAATTTTAAGTTGTTTATTTTATCCACTTTATTGTAAATGTCAGGGAGTGCTTAGCCCTACTAGCCCTCTTATACCAGCCGTCCCTGCAGTCAAGTACTGCTCTTATTTATTGGGCTAAATTGAATAAATTATAAAAAATTTCAATCAAATGAGGTAATAAAACTAAGCAAAGGCAGTTTTAGGAATGAAAAACTACCTCCTAATAATATTCGTAATATTATCTAAGATGACTACAAGTTTCACGTTTCTCAAAACTTTGGCTTGGTTTTCTCTGAGGTTTAAAGAATTCCAGTCCAATTCGGAGTTCTAATATCGGACGGTAATGTCAGGGTTCATGAGTGGATAAAAATAAAGAATGGAAAGTTTCAGAAAGTGCCTGGGCGTTCATCGAACTAAACCGGAACATCAGAGAAGGACCAGGAATACTGTGGGTCAAACAAGGTTGTTTATTGATTTGGAACCACTTAAATATCTGCTTTGTTGTTCTGCCAACTTAGTTCCTGTCTTGACTGGAGGGAGAGTGACTTCGGCTTCATGAGGGGTTCAGTCGGCCCCGAGGTCGCTCCTTACCGGACAAATTACCTGACCTCTCCTGGCTTTTGCTTCTGGGTTACCCGGAGATACCTCCCTTTGGATTTGGAGCAGCAGTAAATATAACAAAAATGTTCCATGAGAATTTCACTGAGGAATGTCGAAGAAGTACAGATAAAAGAAAACTATTCTCAGGAACTTCATATTAAAGTAAGCAAGCTGACAAAAACATTTTGTCTGCCACCGAAATGGGTACAGTTTACCAGGCTTGTTTTCAGATTATTTTGTAAAATCTCCTGCTGTTTGTGTTCTCTGTCTCTCTCTGCTTCTCACTGAGTCGGGTCGCACAGGTCAGCTGCTGCGAGTGCTGCAGGTTTCTGGGTTGAAGAAGCAGCAAAACTGTTTAATCAGGAAAGAATATGTGACTATGTTACTTTGTACAACCAATTCCAAAAATTACATTCATTATTCAGATGTAGTAAGTTGCTTAAACTAGAGAGAGAGCAGAAAAGCCGAACCATGCTTTCGTTCACGCTGAGTTTACGTGCAGCGGCTCTATTTCCTTCCTGTACTGCCCGATCGATAGTCCTCAACTTAAAAGCTGCATCATATGAGTTTGAAGAAATTTCTCCATCATGCCTGCTGCCATTAGGAACTGTACAGTAGGCCCTGCCTCTTTCACTTCAGCATTTTTCTGTTGACCATAACAAAATTATTACTAAATATTGACTGAAATATTCAGAAAATAAGTACCACTTCATTCTACGTCACCCACTTAAAACATTTGCCATTCTGAGGGAATCTTCACCATCATCATCTTCATGCTGACAGAGTTTCGGCATAGCATAGCATGAAATGAGTTTATAATATATATTTATATTTATATATAGTTTATAGTATAGTATTTAACATTTATATCTGGTTATTGCCGAGGCATTTAAATTAACTTTTTTCCTCAAAATCGTAGATGTGGTCTATATACATTTTATATTGTGTCTCTGAGGTGCAGTGCTAATGCCAAAACGTTTTTGTAAATCCACAAAAATCTATGGCGACATGGCTTGGTTATTACGCAAAATTCACATTTTGTACATTTTTGTTCTTCCATTTGGGTTTCTGCTACTTCTATAAAAACCACCCAGCTGGTGTTTGGCGACAAGTTCATGTTTTTTGGTGTCAATAACAGATCTACGCCCGAAAATGATGATTACACGAAACTGGTTTTGGTTTGCAGTTTTCACCGCAGAACATTTCTGCTTGGTTGACTTTCACAGCATTTGATATCTACTGTTGTTTCTGTCTCACTCTTTATCTCTGTTGTAGTAAAATTAGCTGCCATTTCAGTCTGTTTTATCGAGTGGGCGGCAGCAGCACAAGATGCAGTGAGGGACAAAACTTGCAAGTGAATAAAGAAAAAAGCAGCAAACAGAAAATATATAGATTTCTTTTGCAAGAGTTGACTGTAAGAGGACATGTGAAACCCTCAACCCAGCTCTGAATAAAGATATAATGTTGTTTTATCTTTTCTGTGGTTGTTTTGCCACCCTAACCTTCAACCTCTTTTGATTGAAGAGATAGAAAAAAACCCTCCAGGACTGACAGTGCCATGTATTTGTGGGTCAAAAGCTGGATTAGTATTAGGCCTTTAGGACATTTACTTTGTTTCTGTCTTTTACTGAATCTCCTAACCTGTCCATGTGAGGATGAAATGCATGATTGTGGAAAGTTTAAGTCCATACACATATTTTTTATGCTTTATCTCCCCTTTTCTGTTTTATAAAGATATTTGCTTCCAGAGGAGAAATAAATTCAAACAGTTCTGCTCGCTGTCAGATAAACCTTTGCTGTGTGTACATCTCTTCTCACTCAGACTGCAGACCTCCTTTTTTTTTTTCTTTCTGTGCCTCGAAGAAACACAATGACTTGCAGAATCACAGCATCTCATTGTTTACAATTTAGCTACTTTGTCTGTCTGTTTTCAGCATTTGACTTGAAATCCATTAATCTGTAGGACAAACCATAAAAACCCTTTCAGAGAATAAGGAGTAAAAACAAGTCCATAAAATGCAGCGACTGACCGGCTTTTTCTCCTTTATCTCAGTTTGCTCTCCAGAGCAGCCGAGTCCTGATAGGTGGGTTATAAAGTGCGCATATGAACCAACTTTCTGAAAATCATTTTATACGCAAATTCAGCTGCCGGTTTGGTGATTTTTATCAGACACTGTCTCGTCTGCTGAGTTTTGCGTTGTCTCTAAGGAAGGAGGGTGCATTTCATTTCCGATACTATTTTAAGCCTGTTTAAAATCCTGAAAACAAAAACAGAGAAAACAAAGTAAGCATGACTTCAGTGAGAAATTAATATTTTATATTAGTAATGGTGAAACCCATTTAACTTTTATACAGTTTCACAGTATAATAATGAAAAAAGAGGCATTTTACAAAGGAAAACAAACTGTTGTCCAGAATTTAACAGCTGTGGAGTTAACTGGGGCTGTACAACTTCTGAATCTGTTTTATACATCTTTTGTATACATATATTACATAAAAGCTATATAAAATACATTAAGATTTTAGGTGTGAAATGTTTAAGGCAGACCTGGGCATTTTAAGGCCCGCGGGCCAGATATGGCCCGTTGGGCATGCCTGTCCGGCCCGCGTCCCCCCAGTCAAAACGAAACACTGTATTTTCGTGTGCATGCGACACAGCTGTCTTTTATTTTGAAAGGGCTTGACGCACCGTTTATGAATGCACGTACGTAAATGCTAACGCACAGCAACAGGTGATGCTAGCAGCCGAATACACGATCCCCACAAAATGTCATCTCACGGTAAAAAAAGAAAAGTTGATTCCGAATTCTGCATTTTTAACAAGGCATGGACAGCGAAATATTTCTTTATTGAAGTCAAAGGCAAGGCCGTGTGTTTAGTTTGTGGTGCGCAGGTGGCTGTGTTAAAGGAATATAATATCCACCGTCACTACGTGACCAAACACAAGAGATGCAAGAACTTTTCAGAGAAAGAGCGCTTCACTGAGTCGTCTGTACTCGTAGCCAAGTTGCAAGCTCAACAAACACTTTTTACAAAACGCCTGGCATCTAGAGGAGCTGCAGTCAAGGCAAGTTTTGTCATATCCCACAAGATTGCTAGGAAGAGCAAACCTTTCTCTGACGGAGAGTATATTAAGCAGTGCTAATATGTCCTGAGAAAAAAGACGCTTTTGAGAACATCTCCCTCTCCCGCCGCAAACGTAACGAGAAGGATTGAGGACATCGCGACGAACCTGGTGCTGCAACTGAAAGACAGCGTGAATGATTTTGAGTACCGGTATTTTCCCTGGCTTTGGATTAGAGCTGTGACATACGGGACACTGCCCAGCTGCTCATCTTCGCGCGGGATCAATGCAGAATTTAGCATCACGGAGGAGCTGGCAGGCATGCGGTCAATGAAAGGGACAACAACAGGGAGTGAGCTCTTAGTAGAGGTAAATGCGTGTCTGGAAAGCTTGGGTCTGAACTGGGACAAACTGGTGGGCGTGACAACAGATGGGTGTCCAAATCTCACAGGAAAAAAAGTTGGTTTATTTAAGAGAATCCAGGACAAAGATACTTGAAGCTGTCTATTCCTTGTAGTATTTCAGTTTTGGTTCTTACAAGTTTTCAAGTCATTACAGTTTCATTTTGTAATGACATTTTGTAATGAGTTATTTTAATGTTACCTAAAGTGATATTAGTTTTGCGTGTGTACCTCTTTAAGTTTCTGCTATATTTAAAGTACTTTGTGGTACTTGTTTTCCCATTCATTTGCATCTGATTGGAGGTACTTTTGTGTTAGTCCTTCAAGTTGCAGCTCTGCAGGTTCGTCAGGCTTTTTCCAACACTTAAAACCATTTATTGCTCATATATGCAGTTGATCAGTTGATTAATATAACACACACCATTTCAATTGTGGAGAGATTAAAAAGTTAAAAATAAATTCACATGTGATATTTTTTTAAACTATTAATTTGATAGTATTAATTCTTACTTCAGCCAAACCACAAATTAATTTTTATTAATATTTACTGAATATTCTTCTTAACAAAAGAATATGATTTAAATATTTTATTACAACAAGAGGTATGAGAAAATGAATAATGAGTCAAGATTAAATTTGAGTCATTGCTGGATCGGCCCTCCAACATATTTCAGATTTTTCATGCGGCCCCCTGAAGAAATTAATTGCCCACCCCTGGTTTAAGGGATGTGAATGTTTTTGCAAGGTTCTGTCTTAGAGGTCGGAGAGTTGAACTGAAGCAGTTGTTAAAACTCAAACTTTTCTTGTTTCATGTTCCAGAAGCTGTAAACATTTCTCTGTAAATATGGCTACTGAAAATTTCCTTACATGTTAACAATGTCTATGTTTGGAGCAACAAATGCTCCTCTAGATTTTGGACAACTCCACACTTTGTGTTTAAACAACATTTTTCTATTCCACACGCTTAGGTTTCCTGCAGTCTTAAAGCAAAACCCATTTCTCTGAGTTAAAATCAAATCATTTGTGCGTCTGGTTGTGCTGTTAAGCTCATTCACTTCACCTGACTTTTACTGCGTCTGTGAAATGCCCTGTGGTCGTTGTGGCCTTTTAAAAACGGATGGAGGCTGATGGTGAACGCTGTGTGACAATGGGACAGTATAATTGCCTGAGACCACAGATATTTGTCCTGCAGTTTTGTTGAGTGGGACCATTGTCAGGCAGTAGAGCTGCCCAGCTCAACATGTATTTTATATGATATTTCTTAAAGCTTTTACCAGTCAACACAGATTTTAGCCAATTCTGATTTCACTTTTAAAACTTTATCTTCTTACTGCTTCACTGTAGGCTGCACACTTTTATTGTATGTATTAAAATGCATAAACTATAACATAAAATAACTCTTTGGACTTTTATTGCCAAAGTCTAAGTTAAGGAGAAATGTTACATTTTAATGTAACACAAGCAATGAATAAAAGATTTGGTACATTAAACCACATTTATATCTGGAATCCATGGATACATCAAACCCACCTCTAAAAATGCATGTAGCTACTAAAATATGTCAATTTTAGGAGTTCAAACACCAAATACACCTGAAAATGCATAAATACACACAGAGGAAACCCTATTAGAAGCTAACATCTACTGTCTTCCATATATCTATGGGGGCACAGCCAATCAGCACCAACGAAAATAAATGGCGCTCCTGGATTGGCTGCTTTGCAAACAGCAGCCAATAGCATGTCAAGCAGCTTTGTGCCAAAGTGTTTCAGGACTCGTCCAGCATAAAATTAATGACGATTTCTCCCTGTATCACAGGTGCATGAGGGAAATGTGAGGCTAAGTGTAAAAATATAGATGGTATCTCATGTTCATGAGAAAATAGTGGGAAATTAAATGAGATTTCTCATTTCATTTTTCTTCTGTGAGTTTTTGGAGACCATCATCAGATATATTTGGTGTTTTCAGAAAGTTGGATTTTATTTTTTCCATAGCCATTTTCTTTAATGGTCTGAATTTGTGACATCACTACAAAAAGTATCTGGTGTGTCTGATATTCATGTGTTTGAGGATTTTTGTTTTTTTTCATCAAACCAAAGACTTAACGGAGGGTCTTAACATTGCTGTGCTTCACTAAATATCTATAAAACTCCAAATTAGAGAAAGGTGTTTGATGCAGATTTTTAATAACACTATATATGTAATAACAATTTAGATTTTGTTGCTATATTAAGAGATTATTGTTGAAGCATTAGGAAGTTAATTAAATGTTTAATGAAAGCACAGAAGAGAGCAATCATAGCAATAATCATAGACATTTTGGTTCTAATTAAACACAACTTTATTAGATTTTTAGTTTGTGTAAATACTTATGGTAATTTTACTCAGTAGTCATATCGTCAGATTGTTGCTACGTCTGGCCTCACCTCTTTGTCAAACCTTTCAACCTGAGACTGAGAGTAGTGAACTCTGGAAGGGACCCAGGCATTCAACTTGATACTTGTGAGACAAAGCAAACATAGAGATTTGTTTGGTTTTAATGAGCTTTGTTAGCCACTGTGTATTATCTAATATCATCAACAGCTCTAAGGAGCGCTTGCCAGAGGTAATGAGTCAAAGAAAGCACAACTATGCCCCCTAAAACTCTAAATATTTATATATATATGTAATCATGAGGTGAGGTTCATAGCTGGTGAGGCACTGACTTCATCATAATCAGACTTTCAAATACAGACCCCCTGCACGTTACTGATATGTATGTGTATGTATTTTGCTCTTTGGTACATATGTTTACACTCAATTTAATCTGTGTGCGCCTCCTTTTTTTATCTTTTGGACAATGATTTCCTGATGGTTATGTACACCTAAATGCCTTTTAATTCAGTACCTGAAAATGCATTTATCTTTTTGACAGATATTACTTGGACAGCAAAGAGGACGGAGTAAGATACTTCCGAATTGATGAAAGCAGCGGAGTCATACGTACAACACAACCGCTGGATAGAGAAGACATACCTTGGCACAACATCACTGTAATGGCCTCGGAGGTTGGTAGGTACCCAGGTGTACAAAAAACATATTGCACTGACTTACTTAAACATCTGGGCTAGAAATTGGCTAATATTTCCTAAGAACAGACATACTTTACTCCTGTTTAGCTTCCTTCACAATGGACTAAATACCCTGTGATCTTTAGGATGTTCAAGTTGGATTTCCCCTACTGCTTTTCAAATTGAATCTGTACTATTGGTGTCAGATTTTACCAAGAATCTTTGCTGAAATTCTTGAGAATCTCCTCATAAATTTTGAGGTGGTTTCTGCTCCTCTGCCATCAGTTTTAGCAAAAACTTTAGCAGAAAGGAAATGGTGCTTCTGCTACTTAAGTTTCCTTGATTAGCTTGGTGAGTAAGGATAAAAAATACACACAAATATACCCCCAAATGATTGATGTTCTCACCATAGCAACTGTTTCTGGAGATTCTACATTTATCCTGATGGTTGTCCTGAGAACTGAAAATGAAAATAAGCAAAATGAGCAGGGATGAAAATGAGTTTTGCGGGATGATTAGGCAAGATGATTACTGCATGTTCTTCTGTTTCCCATGCAGAGTTTTGATGTTTTTCTACGAGATGCTTTCAAATTGTTGAAAGCATCTTCAACTATGCTTGAAGATGCTTGATTAATGTATGATTATGAAATCACACATTATGATTTCATAATCATAATGTGTGATTATGAAATCAGCATTTGACTTGAAATCATACCCCGCTCTAAATAATAAAAGACATTTCCAGCAAAACACAACCATATAGATCTGCGTACAAAATAAATATAAAAGAAAAAATTCAACTTATATGTACAATATACAATATAAACCTCTGATTACCATAGTGCATCTTTTTCATTTATTACAAGAACTACAAAGTTTTTTTTCTGTAATTTTCCTATAATTTGGAGGCAAATTAAAATTCTAGTGATTATACAAGAAGGAACAGGGAGGTTCTGCACTGAAGGAACGCTGCATTGGTCCTTTACCATGGCAGCATGATTTAGATAGAAACAATTAAGTGGGAAAAAGGCCCTGCCTATTGCTCTGCCTCTTTTTTCTCTCTCCCTCTAGATAACAGGACACCCTGAGGGGATCATATAGTCAGAGGGCAGCGCGGGTTCAAATTCATAGAGAGTAACACAGGAGTCAGAATCAATATCAATAAAAGAGGGGATCCATAAAAAGCAATGAGTACATGAATCAGCAGCACACATGCTCCCCTCAGCTACAGAATCAAATCTGTTGCACATCGTATAAGGACAGCGCACTTGATAGTGTTTGTGTTATTTAAAGACACTCTAGTTAGATTGCATGCTGACAGACTCACCATCTTTGGAAAGAACATGCTTAATCATACCATAATCAGCTCCCCATGATCGCCTGTTGTGACCTGTTTCCCCATGTTAATGGAGCATGGCAGGTTTGATTTGTGGACACTCTGGACAGGCGATTCTCGTGGAAGTGGTTAAAAAAAAACTGTGGTGCAGTAAAGATGAAAGATGGTTCAGTATTTGTGACTGACCATGACAAAACCAGGAACAAGTCTCTCTGGGGGCATTTTCAGTTATTTACGGATCCTGAAAGTGACGGGTTTAAGCCTTCTAATTAAGTCAAACACACAGAAATAGAAATAAAATGAAATAGAAGATTCAAAACATCCATTTTTGAAAATACACATTTTTCTAAGAATAAGTCATTTTAGCCTTAAAAGAGTTTGTATTAGTGAAATTCAGAAGAAAAGTAGAATCATTCATATTCACTAAAAATGGATATTTATTCCAAAAATGTAATAGTTAATGAAAAGCTCATTTGTGCTTTTCATTAAATATGCAATATTAAAATTTAAATGTCAAATATGTAGTTCAACAGTTGTGACTTGTCTTATCTAGTGAGAAATGTGTATTTTTAGATTTTCAGGTTTCGTTCCATTTTCCAACGAGGCTGAAAGCGACCATCTTGTGAGTTCAGATTTACTCTATAAACAGGCTGAATTCAGACACAAAGTTTATCATTATAAAACTATTTAAAGCATTCAGTGCTTTCTTCATAGCTTCAGTTAGTATATTTTTGCAAAAAAAAGCAAGAAACTCATCATTCCTTCAGTAATTGGTGGTCTTTATCTTTTTTGCTTTGATGACTTATTCCTACTTTCATCATGAAGCGTCACATATGTTTATATAAATGTCCAGTTGTAAGTCAAATCACATGTCTAAAGCATTGTATAGTTTGCATATTTATGAAGATATAAGGTAAAAAAAAGTATTGATTTAACTTGCAAATTTGTTTATACTGTATTTAAACATGTTGGAGTACTTTTCTCTTGGATTGCTTATAAAATTCAACCAGTCTCTATTGTTAAAATGTCCTTTCCTAGTCTGGTAACTAATTAAATCAATAAAGCCCCCTAACCTCCAGTGAGTTGGATAATTTGTTATCACAATTAGACAAATCTCCAGCCAATGGTCATGCATGCTAATGTTTCTTTATCTCTTCGTCAGTGTTTAGCAATATAAGCCTACACACAGTAATACAGCTACAAAAAGCTTTATGTAGCAAAATGCAAGACTGTTTGCTTTATGTTGTAAACTGTCTTGCAGAGGTTAGAAGTTCATAGACAAAGCCAAAAGCGAAAGAGGAATTGGAGAGTTTAAATTTAGGTCATTGCTAAAGAACATGCTGGTTCACAGAGTCGTGTATCCAGGCATGTTATTGGAAATTTGAATCACAGAAAATGCTGGTGTGAAACAAGATGCAGTAGCAGATAATCATGGGTTGGAGAAGATTGCAAAGCAAAACTCCTTTGCGAGTTTGAGGGGAATTCACAGTGCTTGCAGTTTTACCTTGAATAAATTATTGACACATCTAATTTTGATATTGAAGAACATTGAATTTATTTCAGTCTAAAATAAAAATGTAGATGTAGAATAGTTAATTTAGTTTCCTCTTTTATTTGTTACATTTGTGTGCAATGTTCCTGGATCCCCATCGCAGACACTGAACTGTCTGAAAACAGCAGATCCCATTTTAAACATTTATTAGACTTTACAAAAAAAAAAGTCACACACACAGAGAAATGTACACCCACACACACAAACACACGCTTGTTTGTGCAGCTATCTTTACGGGGACTTTCCATTGACTTCCATTCATTTCTACAGTCAAAACCTTGCCCTTATCCTAACCTTAACCATTACTAATCCTAATCCTAATCCTAACCCCAACCAAAACTCATTTCACACCTTAGTCCTAAATCTGAAAGATGACCCAAAAACAACATTTCCCCTTGTGGGGGCCAGGCTCCGGTCCCCACAAGGAGCAGTTGGTCCCCACAGCGTAGTATGTTTCAGGAAAATTGTCCCCACAAGGTATTAGAAACAAACGCACACATTCCTAAAGACAAAATAAAATCTAAATATGTAGAACTAGGAATTCCCTTGAGGACGTGAGCACCTGAAGACAGTTTTTTTTCTTGTTAGTAATATTTTTCGCTGAGCAAACGCAGTGTTTCACCTCAGCCCTTCTACTGCACACTCATACCGTAAATCATTATCTCTCCTGGAAGCCACCCAGTAAAAGCACTCTGCAATCCTGGACAGAGGTGCTTCACGGGTCGACAGGCAGCTGCATTCCTCAAGGACCCTTACTTCAGGGCCACAGAAAGTCCTGCATACTCTGAATTGTTTAAGCAGTTTGTTTAAGACTACCACAGTCTGCCAGTAATAAAAAGTGAACTATGGAGTATATCTGATATTGGTTGATAAACTATTACATAATTTGTGGGCAGCTACTGTAAATTAGTGATAATTAATTTTAGGCTTTCTAACTTTAACCAAATGTGAGGAATATACTTCGTAATCTTTGAGTCGCTGTCTGTCCTGTGGTGCACTGCAACAAGTCAATTACTGTATGCATTACACACCAATATATTCAAATTCAAGGTCACATTTGTCAGCCTGGAAGGTGAGAGGTTTACTTTGATGCAAATAAACTGAGACAATTGGTGGAAAATCACTGCAGTTTTTTATTCCTTAACATTCTGTAGATTTTTTTAAGTAACCAAAAGTCGCTGGCTTATAAGCAAATAATTGAATGTTTTACTATGTGCTTATACATTTCATAAAATAGTAAAATTCAGATGAGTTGAGAAGCTTTTTTTATCCAGTTTCAGGAACAAGTGAGCAAGTGGTGTAGCTGAATTACTTAAACTACAATGAAAAACATTAAAATATTTTTAAAATATGAAGAATTCTCATTTTGCACATTTTTATCCCCAACAGCCTCTTAAAAAACACGCAGCAATAAGTTGATCAATTAGTTATTGCCTTTTGGTGTTTCAAAAATGTTCAGTCTCAATTGAGACTGCATCCAGTTTGTTTGGTCAGCTGATTTTACCGTTGTATGAACTGTACAATGGCTGCTGGAAAAGACAAGGGTTCTGTTGTTGACTTACTACTTAGAAACCTCTTTCTGTTAGCTGTGCAGGAGTCTTTACTTCTGCTTTTCAAGTTTGCAGCCATTTTCACCTGTGATTATAAACATTGAGTCGGAGGGGGGTGGCCAGCAGCAGCTTTTCTGGATTTAAAGAGACAGAATCCATAAACATCTCATTTTGAAATGAGTTCAAAACAAGCAGAACTGACCAGACTGAAATCTGATTATCTAACACTGATTTTGAACAAAAAAATTTAACGGACATGTCTTGTTTGCCCATGGACCTATCCTAACATGTTGAAGGAAGTATAATAGGTCACCTTTAGAGCTTGGACTTTCCTTGTTTGCAGTATCTTGACCATACCCAGTCACTGTACCTGTTTTTAAAATGTTTGCAATGAAATCCTAAATTTGGCTTCTCTCCCTCCGCCTCCTACTCTCTCTCTGCTTACAGACAACCCCAGTCTGCTCAGGCACGTTCCTGTTACCGTGCAGGTGCTGGACATGAACGACAATCCACCAGAAATAGCAACCAACGAGGAAGTCATTGTGTGCGAGAGCTCAAAGCTCGACCAGGTGAGTGTCTGGAACCCATCTGGGGAAGGAAAAAAATGCTAAACACTCCTTTACAGTTTTTCTCCCTATCTCTGGCCTCACATGTTCAAAACTTCCTTGAACTCAAAAGAAGAAAGTGTGGAGAGCTGCACATTAACCGCAGCCATTTCCCTGACCGCACCTCTTTGTGCTGAACTCTTGTTTCCCTCAGCAATTTTTCAGTTGCTCAGCGAGACCAGAGCTGTAGAGACGGTGCTGCAGAGAGGCTGCTTAATCATCCCTTATACAAAATGAGTATCTCAGCAGCAAGCCATGACAGCTCTAAATCGAAGCTTGTTCCAATTTGCTCACAGTAGTCTTTGATTCATTCAAATTAAGAAGGTTGTTGAGATATAGAGCAATCAGCAGCTTGGAAATGGCTGAAAGTGTGGTTTTGCAAAGGATGATGGAGTAAAGCAGTGAAAGACGTAACTAAATACATTTTTAATAGTTAGGCACTGGTTCAAGACGAGTCTAAAAGAAAGTTTGGATTAAATTTAAATTAAGGTTTGCAAGCTCAGGGTTCCTGGCTCAGAGGATTAAATAGGAAGAATCACAATGTTTTGCAGGCAGTGAAACTTTTGCATTCAGCAGAAAATGTGCATGGGGGAACATTATATTCAATTTGTGGTAATTATTTGGAAATTATCTACATTTACATAAGAAAGTGCAACTGAATTAAATATTTTTTGCAAATCTGAAGAAACTAAATCAAACTATAAAATGCTATTTTAAGGAACTGCATATGGCTTACTAGACTCCAAAACTCCTCCAACCACCTGGATTTCAAATGTCATGATATTAGACTAAATGTGTATCACTCGATAAATATGAACAACAATGCATCTATATTTTCTAAAGAAAAATATCATATGTAGGAATAACCAAATTTAGGATGAGGTCAGTCTCTTTCTAATTGTAAGAGTTTGCTAAACCAGATATTTGACCCTCAGTTGTACAAAAAACTTAAATTTAGAATTGTAATTGATGTTACTTAACACATTAAAAAAGTAAAAAACAAAAAACTTTTGCAGCATTATACAAAACAAAAGAAATAATTAAAGGATAAACTGAGGAAATGGCACAACTGTCATTGAATAAACATTTGGAATAACTAAGACAGTCTTCTTCATGAAGATTTAACAGAAAATATGTAAAAATAAATGTGGCAAGCATATGAAACCTAGCTTTGGTTGATTTTATTCTCAAATTATAGCAAAGAAAATCTAGAAATACACCCTAACTGATTATGTTTAGTCTTTGTTCTTGCCCTTTATGTTAAATTGATTCTAAAAAGATGTAGGTGTATCACGCTGATTCTTCTGGCTGCGCTTTGCACTGTATAATTTATATAATTTCCTTTAAACTTATTTCTATTTGTTTACATTTGCTCTTCAAGTATTCGTAGCAATTAAAAAATGAACCCAGTTGTAAATGTCTCAATTACAAAGGTCCACAACTTACAAGCGCGGAGTAATTGGTTGATTTTACAGTCATTGTCGTCATTTAATTATTACCACTGTAAATTTATAGCCATGAAGCTAATTAAGCCCAATTATCTACCTAACAACAGAACTGCATGATGTATCACATCCAAATGAAGTCTCCTTTCAACACCTTTGGGTTTGGGGTTTTATTTCATCTTTTCGAAACTAATCAGTTCATCAACTGCTCCAGGTTGTAAAAAAGAAAATCACCTTGTTGCCATGGTTGCACATCTGAACAACTGTACAAAGATTAAGAAAAAGTAAGAGCAAAAATCCTTCCAGCTGCTCAGCATCCAAAATCATAATTGTGTAAAAAAAAAAAAAGAAGCAAAGCCTTAACTAAAAAAGCAAAAGTCTACAAACAAATCAGAACCAACATGAGAGATTTTTTCCAATCTGCTGCCACCTTGAGTGGCGCCATTCTAGATTGTTAAATCTCCATTTTTCTTTTTTTTTTTTTTTTTTTTTTTTTTTGAAATCCTAGATGGTGGTGCTTCAAGCAAAGTGCACAGCTTTGAAGGAGAATGTTTCATGTGATTTTGGTTCTTCTACTCTCCAGGCATTATTAAAAAAAAAGTAAAAATGTTGTGGTAATGATTTTAAAAGTATGTTCATTTTGTTTCTCAGTTGATCCAGACCGTCACAGCAGTGGACAAGGACGACTTTGCCAATGGACAGAGATTCTCTTTTGCTCTGCCAAGCCAACTGCCAGTTAATCCCAACTTCACCCTAAAGGACAACGGAGGTAACTAAAATGATCGTTACGTTTGTTCGTTTTGTTTCCGAACAAACATGCTCGGGTTCAGCTCGGGTGCTGAATGCTCAGGTTTTAAGCATTCAGCAAGCCGTTCTGATGCTCTCATGCCCATATTGTGGTGCAGTAAAACCACACGCTTTATAACAAGTGAGCATGGTAAGCTGCAGACTCAGTGGGATTCCCTCTGATTGCGTTAAACAGAGTCACAGAGCTGTGCCGTGTTTGCGCATCGTGTTGTCAAATGGATTACCTCGTTCAGCCGCTCCCTGTCGCCGCCTCCTGTGTGTAATATCGAGCCTGCCTGTGGCTGGCGAGCGGGCGTTGCCATAGAAACCATTTTCAGTGTCAGGTGAATACCTAGCCCCGGGGTGGTCGGCAATCACAGGGCTTTTACAAGCTCTCAGCCAGAAGATCTCACGGTTACCCACAGAGAAGAGGAGTTCACGGCACTTCGGATGCCATGAAGGAGCATAAAAACAAAGATGAAGGTCACAGCAGCAAGATAAAGAAAAAAAAACCCCTGATCATACAAGATAGGTCGTTTTATCTCTTTGTCCAATTCCTTCCCATCACACGCCTTTCTTTGCCTCCCTCGAGTTTCTGAGGCAGGGCTTTTCTGCAGACATTCCTCACCTCTTGACCATCAGCGAGTCTCAAGGTGGAAGAGAATAAAAGCAAAGCCAAGACTGCAAAGACTCCATGAGAGCAAAGAACTACTGGCATTAAACAAACATATGGTACAAGAAGGTCATTAAGTTCTAGTTTTACTTTTAGTAGCCCCCAAAAAAATGGAATCCAATGAAACATCAAAAGTGAAAGCATGAGTGGGAAAAGTAGGGACAAAGTACTCTAGTTATGTGGTTTTAATTCTGAGCTATCAGTCTGTATAACGTCTACAAATTCCTCAAAGGAAATCATGAATGTTAATCTAATTTGCAAGAGTACAGATTTGACATTTCTATTACAAAAGGAAAACTGAGCCACAATCTAACAGCATGAACAACTTATTTGGACACAAAGAAAACGTGATTTAACTGCTTTAATTTAAAAGGGAAAATAAATAATTTTGTATCTACAGCTAAAATAAAATATTATCAGTCAAAAGTGTTGTCTATGGCTTTAACTTATTAGCATCTTAATTAAAAAAATACAGATTTTTACATAAAGATCCAAAGATCGAATGACAGAACTTGAATGAATCAATGATCATTGTCATATACAGGCGACCGATTTATCAATTAATTCCAGCTGAAGAGTTTCAGAAAAATTGAGAAGTAAAGTCTACATCAGTGGGAATAAGCAGTGGGATTTTGTTGAGCTATTATCTGGTTAATTAGTTTGGGTATTGATGTAGGTTGCTAGCCTGCAGTCCGATGCTTAACACCTGCTGCTCTAGCCCTAGCATGCTAATTGTATTGAC
Organism: Gambusia affinis; assembly: GCF_019740435.1. NCBI lineage: Eukaryota > Metazoa > Chordata > Actinopteri > Cyprinodontiformes > Poeciliidae > Gambusia > Gambusia affinis. The sequence continues at coordinate 3,880,725 of NC_057888.1, forward strand.
CATCCATGCTAACTCGCCTTAGTGATGCAGTTTTCCTCTAATTTTCTTGCCAAGACTTTGCAATTAGTGTATTTTTTCTTCTTGTAAACAAAGGACACATGTAGAACACAATATTGAGTAAAACTTTGAGACCTTATCTATAATCTTTTTAAATGTTGGTATGATGATATTTAGAAGTACTAATATGAAAGCATGTTAATGTATGTGTATTAATCACTTTTCAGATTGGTATTTGTTATAAATACCATTTGAAATCTTATTTCTTTTTCATTTCATAATTATAATAATAATGCACTTCTTTGCATCACATGAAATCTAAAACCATCTGATTTTTTTGGTTAAAACATGAAAAAACATGAACAATCATGAAGTGAATCAAAGGCAACATATGTTGCCTCTACTTAAATAGCAGATATTTAAAGAGTGATATTTTGTCTTTTCACCATGGGCGTGATAATGATGACTGTGCTGTGAAAGTGACATGCTATTTTTTTATTTCTTGTCGTCAGATTATTATTAATTTCTTTATGCAGATAGGTTCACAGTTTTCACAGAGTGCTATTAGACAACTGGTCACATGTTAACAGTTGTTCAGAGTAAGGACATCTACGAACTTAAGAACTTACAAAAACTTCTTCCAGGATCATTTATATTTGGTTAGCATTGTTTATTTTGTCAAAAGTTTGGTAATACTTGTTATGTTTATAACTTTCCTAAAGTTTTACCTATTGCAAAAGAAGAATAAATTTTTAAATCAGCTGAGCTGGTCTACAGTTGATTTACTTGGTTTGATTTATTATCTCTGTTCTGTTGGAATGAGCCGACTGGACAGGGAATGAAAACATTTAGATCATGGACAAGATCTGCTTTAAGTTTATACTGTAAAATAAAATTATACACCTTTTAATACTTTTGTTTTGTAAAATATGTTTGTTTTTTAAAAATAATAATCATTTAAATCCCTGCTGTTCAAAGCCCATTGAAAGAGGAGCTTTTCTCTTATGAAGGATTAATAACAGATTTTTTTGATTTAGTGCTGTTTTGAGATACAGAATATTTTAATTTGTTCATTACCTCTTGTTGCATGCTAGCCCACAGGCTCTTGTTTTCCTCTGATTAGATTATTTGATATTATCCTATGTGGGATGGGCAGGATTTCCTGTTTAGTTATTTTTCAGTGTAGATATGAGAGAACAAAAGGGTATTTTGCCCAAACTAAAGTACATAGTAGAAGCTTGTGTTGTCGGCATATTCCATCCAAAACAGCAACATAGTATACTGGTTTACAAAACTCACAGATTTAGTTTGTTTATATCTCATTAACTTTCAAATCCCAACTCTGAATAAATACAGTTAATAACACAATTAAGACATTTCCTCCAGATATTGTTTCTGTTTTGCACAACCCTCCTGCTTTTCTTGCCACAGGACTATGAAATAACATGAATATTGGATTTAAGGCAACAATTCATATATGAGCGAGGAGAACACAAGGAGGAGAGAGTTTGAGCAGGGACTTCAAAATCAGACCACTGAAGTGGTGTCAGCTGTTGTTTGTGAGCAAAGCTCATCAAGTGGACAAATGTAATATTCATCCTCTCTTTGTACAAATAAATAATGATTCTGAATGTTTGGTTATGAGAATCGGTTTTGCTTACAACAGGTTTTTCTCAGTATCTGAGCAAATTGAAGGAGAACATATTTGACGGCATCCCAGCAACTTAATTTTTCTTCTATCCATTACATTTATAGCATTGATTTGATAAAACATTTAGGGTCAAACATTTATTGTCGTTTTAATGGATACTGTATTATCCTCTGATCCCTGAGATCGACTACATGGAAATACAACTATCCTGAATTTTATGAACAAGTATTCATAAAATTAAGATACAGGTGCTAAAATTTTACTCTGAAGTGCATTTAAGGTTGTAATGGTGCCATTCACTGATAGAAAATATGAATCATGTAAACCTACATAATTTATAAGTATGAAATGAACTTCACACTTACAGATTTTAAATATGCATCAAGTCAGAGTAGAATATTCTTTGAATGGACCACTGAAATAGTCAGAGTTCTGGCATTCAGTGTAGAAATGCATAACTTTTTTAGAAATGGAATGACAGTAAGTGCAGAAACTTACTGCCCTGGACAAAAGGCATAAAAAAGAACGGATGAGTAAATCATACCTGTGTGAGTGTTGACTCAGCAGAGATAACAATAAATGGGAAAAGTAGACAGGACCATAAATTCAGCACAGCCCGAAAGCCTTTGCAGCCTAAATGGGTTATATTCAGGAATTTTATGCTTCCATTTCAAAGAGATTTCCACTTTAAGCTGATGATGAAAGGGTACTAATTGAAAACTATAAATTCACGGAGATGAGGGGAAAGAAAATCCCCAAGAAACAAGCACGAAGAAAGAAGACGTTTGATATGAGTTGCCATTTTTTGTTCCTCTTGATAAATGTTTTCTTCTAAACATTGGCCCCTCAGGACTCATTGCTGAAGGATTTTTGTTCTGAGTGATTCACACCAGATTAAAGTTGTTCTGTCCACTTTAATCAAACTCTAGTTCATTTGCTATTATGAGGATTTTCTGCTTATAAATAATAAAAATCCGACATTTAAAATTATATTACATTGTATTGCTTCAAATAAAAAAAAAGGCTTAATGAAAGTAATATTTAACACCTGCTTATAGAAAACAGAACCTTATCGGAATGCATAACCTATAACCTACCATCAAAATATGTTCTCTGCTTTGATCAGAGCGTATTTTTCTTTTTTTGTTACAATCTAAAACATGAGAACCAATTCTGTTAAAAGGGCGGTATTGTTTGTTTCTTTTATGTACTTAGTGCCATTTTAAAGCACAACCAAGTAACTGTGTTACTTCCAGTTGTTAAAAAATATATGCTATATATAACAAATATGACTTAAAAGAAACTTGACATCACAATTTAATGCCTTGAAATTGGGCCCGTGTCTCTTTAAAAACTCCTGTTTTTTCCTAAAGTTCCTTTTTCAACTCTAGCAATGTTTTTACCAGCTTTGCACTGAGAAGTAGCTTACATGATGAGCTCAGCAGATGTGCAGTTCCACCAGGTGTTTACTAATTCCTGCCTCTAGTCTGAAGGAGCTGAGTGAGGGAGAAGTGATGGAGGGTTTCTCTATGAGACAGAAACTCTGAAGCGTGGAAACTGCAACTCGAAGGTGGAGCTCAGTCCACACAGGCGTTTTGAACAGCTTAATGGTTGCCACGGAGATTAAAGGATTTCTTACATATGCATGTAAGGGTCAAGGTAACACTCCAGGTATGTTTTTGATGAAGAGAATATACATTATAGCATGATAATGTAGATTTTTATCACATTTATATTGTTGTATTTACTGCTTACCTATGTACTTTTCAATAATCCCAGTTCTGGTTGAATTAATGTTACTTATTTACTTGCCTTTTACTCTCGCCGGCTCCCTTATCTACATAAAGCTCTCTCTGAAAAGTTAAGCTGCTGCTCTCAGGGATTTTCTGATATCAGTCAAATGTGCTCAATTAGAGGCTGCATTCGCACTTGAACTTGGAGAAGAAAAAATCCAGACGGAGCATCATTCTGTTGACTCCTGTGTTTGATAATTCAAGTAAGCTCTTCACACTCCGAGCAGCTTCTTTCATTGCTGTTGTTGCAGACTAACAGTTGGTGGCTTCGCTGTGCCAGGACCTAATACCTCCCTATGCTGTTGTGCAACTGAAGAAAATCCCTTTCAGTTTCTCACACCAGTAACTCTCTCATGACCTCCTTTTCTGTTCAGTTGCAGTTTGATCACCAAAGCGTTTTCTTGAAACTTGATTCACTGCAGCTGTTTGAACTTTTCTTTTACCATGAGGAGGTAATTTTCTGTAGGTATTGATCATTGATACCTTTTAATGTAGGGAAATATACCATCCATGCAACTTACAGCTGTCTGTACGTCTGATCACTTCCTCATCTCTTTTGTATCTCATTTACACTTTGCTCACAAAAGAATCTTTCTAAATGTGACTTTTTGATGTTTTTTCTTTTTCCTTTTTTTTTTTGCAAAATTTCCAATTAGATTTTTAATTTGAGGCACTGCTCATTTAAACCTCTGCAGTTAAATAGTCAATTATACCTGCAATGGATTCATCCTTTCCCCTCATTTTTTGCTAATTTGACAGTAATGGGTATAAAAAGAGCCTATTAACTAAACTGTTGTGGCTCTTTTTCCATAAAATTTCCATCACTTATTCGTATTAGATTCCTTTCAAGCTATTATCTTATTACAACCGGTTATTTTTCTGCTACAGAGACCTCTAACAGCGCCAGCTCTTGTTCACTGAATCAGATAAGTGTAGTGGTTTCGTACTACATGTTAGCTTTAAAGAAACTGTATTTTTGTTAAAATGACATTTAGGTGGAAAGTTGGAAATCCTTTTGTGGCTAAATCTGCTCTGGTGAAGTCAATTTAAATACGTCAACCTCCCTTATTATTTACAGTGGCTGAAAGTTTGACTGGCTCCTTGACCTGTTTGATATATGTCTCATTCTGTCACACTTTATCTTAACAACTAATGACAGTGATGCTGTGATTCATAAATAAGCCTCTTGTTTAATCTGATCCCTTGATTTCTGACAGGATCGTCTTTCCATGTGCATAGAGAGGATCCTATAATATTACAGTTAATAGGCCCATACGTGGGATGTCAATTAGCTTTTATGTCATGCACACTTTACTCACAGTTGATTTGCCAACACTTAATGATCTATTGAAGAGCAGAGCAAACTGAAGCATTCTGGTTTTATCAACATCACACAGGAAATAGTTGCAAATAGAACACAATAGTTGTCTTCTGGTTAAAGGTCAGGATTATTAACTTAGATTTATGACTCCATTTCAGAAAATAACTGTGAGTAATAACTAAGCCAGTAATTATTGTTTGCTGAATGAATGCATTTATTTTTTCTGTTTAATTATAAATTTACACACACACAAACACGCACGCACACACACATGCTATGAGTCTATCTTAGACTCTTCTGTTCTGACTGAAAACTTAATATTCAAATCTGTGTCCTTTTATATCAAAATACAAATAAATAACAAAACATTCTTAGCTGTATGTGAATTAAGTTGATAGCGTATGAAAATAGTCAAATCACTGTCCCAAAATGTGTTCTCAGATTTCAGTTTTAAGATTCGCTTGATTACGCATAAACAATTTAAGCAAAATAGTCAAAATTCTAAGTTATGCAAGTAAGAATTAAATTAAAAATACTAAAATCAACTTCCTTTGTGGGATTTTTAATCTGCCACCGGGGATAGTTTAAGCAACACACACATTTATACTGTATGGCAGCTGTAAGCTGCAATATAATAACACATGCTAGAGCATCCCAGCACTGCAACTGTGTTCATTTTCTCAATTAAAGTGTCTTTAAGGGAACCGAGTGCAAACATCAAAGTTAATATGAAAGAAATGTAAAAATAGTTGAATTAAAATATCAGGGAAAACTGGCAACAAAAAATACAAAAACAGACAGTTATGGGTTATGGTGAAGTTTTCAGACACTTTTCTCATTACGGTGTTTGAACCTTGTGTTGGCTCACAGTTGTAGTTCAAGAAACACAAGTAATTGTTTTACTCGAAAGAAAAAATGCTGCAGATATCCATCTGTAGAAAACAAAGGAAGTTTCTTTTCTTAGATTTGTTTCAGCCTCTGAAGGTATGCAGATAATTGATCCTCTCTGGGATAAAGCCTGTTAGGACGTTCAGGCTGGAAACAGCTGGAGTTATACCAGGTTGGAAGCATTTCATCAGTTATTTCCATTTCTATAATGAGTATCCGTTCTTTTTAAGAAAAGACAGTAATAACTTCAAGCCAATGTGTGAACTTGTTTTCTGTTTTTATATATTTTAAGTGCTACCTCCTAATTGTAAATCTAATTCAAATAGATATTTTGTGGGGTGTTTGATAGAAGTGCTATTTAATTAAGCAGAGCTAAATTACAAAGTCTATTTGTCTGAGAAGATGAAGTGTTACTGCAAATGTGAAGAATATTTGTAAAAGTGAAGACTAAAAATATTACTGGGTTTTTTTCTTGACGGTCAAACTTTAACTTAGAGAAGAAACGGACAAAGTTTAACTTATAAACTAGGCCACAACATAGACATTTCTTCCAGAAAGGGATTTCCACAGCTCCTTATACCAAGTGCAAACTGGAGTGTTGCAGATTCCAGTCATTGGCACCTACTCACTCCCACCAACGTTTACACAAATGCAACCAAGAGCATGTGTAGGCAACTCTGAATTCTGTAGAGATGTGTTTGTGTCGTGTCTGTGTGCTATTGATTTACTTATTTTACTATTTTTGATACTTATGGCTTGAAAGTTAACTTTGCAGAAAACAGTTTCAACATTACAGTAAAGTAATTATTTTTTACTTTACTGTAAGTAAAAAATTCAGTAAAGTAAAAACTTTACTGTAAGATTTGAGACTGAACCCTAAAGGGAATACCTAAGATGCATTCCTTGCAACGTTATTCATCCATTTTATAAACAAAAACGTTAAAGATTTGTTGAGGGTTGTCTACAAGTTTCATTCACTTGTCATGATTTTGTCTGCTCTGCCCCTCCTGTCCTGTTGCCTGTCATCAAACCTTACCACACCTTTATTCTTTCTTGAGTTCCTGATCCTGAACATCACCTTTACCTGCTCCCTGATTGCTCTTATTGTATGTCTGCTGTTGCCTTCAACCTCTGCTTCATATCTCTGGATTACAAGGTCTACCTCCTCACCCAGCTCTGTTGCCGACTTGTAGAGTTTCTGTCTAAAGAAATGAAGCAAGAAGAAACCTCAAGCAGAACCAGAACCTGGATTAGTACAAGACTCCATCCATCCACAAGATCGACTGGGGTTTTGAGCCCAATTTACAACAAGAAACAGATGAGCTGACATAAGATTATTTTTGATGTTCACAAAAGTAAAAAGTTAACAGCAGGAGAGCGAGAATGATTAGTTGATGGCAGCGTCACCAAGCTTACTTTGCTACTGGAGCTTCTGCTCCCCAAGGCTTTTCTCTCTCACTTTCTCTAACTTTGGGTAAATCTTTTCCTTCTATTTCAGCATCACTTCCTGGTTTCCTTATCCATCACTCCTCCTGTCCTACCTGTGTCCTCTGATCTGAAAGCTCAGCATTTTTCATGTTAGACGAACAATATTTTAAGGCTGATCTGACTGGAGCAACTTCTACATTTCCTGTCTCATCTGAATGACCTTTGGCGAACTGCGAGTGGCATTTCTTCTCTTCTTCCAACAATTGTCTTGTTTTCTCTCAGTGCTTTCATTAAGACCAGATCCGTTCATTCTCCTACGAATGTCAACAGATTCTCTCACCTGAGCTCTGGATCTGTGCATCTTCTCCAGCTCAGGTGTAAAACTATATTTAGATGAATAATTTTGGATTCTGGGATGTTTAAAGTTTGGGTTATTGTTTTCAAACTGTCCATAGTCTTAAGCTTATTCATGTTGTGAGTTTTTAGCTTATTTCTCAAATCTCCACACAAGATGTATTTATACTGATAAAAGCACTTGGTTGTACAAAATAGTTTTTAATGTTATCAGTGCGTCTGAATACGAACACACACCACTCTTTCCAAAGATTTATTTGCAAAATATCTTGGAAGCCATCTTTCAATCCCATCTACCTCAGAATAATCTCATAAAAAACTAAACTTAGTTGTTATAAGAAGGCCAAAACTAGGAAAAGCTTTGGAACATTTTGCAATGCACCGTGGGAATATGAAATCTATCCAAGTGACTCTTGCATTGCATTGTGTTGATGGTTCTGGGAAAAAGAATCCGTTTGCCAGCACTTGCTCAGTGCAGAACGGAACCCAGAGTGTGAGGAGAGCCTCACACGCAGTGCATACTAATTACTGTGTTTGTGTCGTGTGGAGGGGAAACTGCTGGGCGGTTTACTAAGCTGGACCATTGTATTATCTGGTTTATGCAAAATACATAAATCTAATGATTCCAAATTATTGAGTGCTGGTAATTTTTTGTGGTTGCTACAGCCAAACTTTTGTATTCAGCATGGTGTCTCGTGTGTGTGTGGATGCAGTTTGGCTGCAGATGGTCTGTCTCACTGAGGCATTAATCACACTCACTCTGCAATCACACCGCTCTCCTCCTCTCACCTGTGACGAGACATGGGTTCATGTGAATTACCATAGCATAATGGATCTGAACTTCCTCTCTGTGGTTAGTACAAGGACCTGCGCGTACACACCAAACTGATTATTTATTTTTGTTGTGGAGCCTCCTCTGTGTCACCCAGCCTGCTCTCTGCTTACTGCTCAGACATCCAGGCTCTGAACCCTCATCTCTCCTCTGTGCCGTTTGCGTCTTCTGAAGCCGCCGCCCATCTGCGTGCTGATGCGGCGGTACACGAGTCCTGGCTTAATAAAGCTTGAAGTACGTGATGTCTTTCCAACTGTCGATCATAATAATTATTCATAGATGGAGTCGAGATTGGAGTGGGAGGCGAGGTCTCAGAGCGGCAGCAGCTCGATAGTACAGCACGGCGGAGGTGTTTTCACCGGGCGGAGGGAACAAGGCCGCCCTGCAACACGATTCAGCATTTTCAGAACTTAAATAGCGTGAACATTGAGATCAGCGTGCAGTGTGTCATCAGTATGCAAACTTATTCATCCATAAATGATATCTTAAGTTTTCTCCCACAGTATGTTTTAGGACTCTTGATGTCATACACCTACAATGTTTATTTTACTTCCACCGACGTGAAGAAAAGATGTGGCATGTGACCTTATTGATGTTTAATAAACATCTGTAAATGACCTTTTTTAATGTGCCGTTCAAACCTTCTTTTGACTGAGTGCTGTGTCAAGCTTTGTCATTGCATTTGTAACAATACAACTTTGGTGAAATTTTCCTGATAAAAACAATGCCTCATTTGAAAAAAGGACAATAAAAATTATATTTTATCCACTTTATAAAACTCCTAAATATGATTTAGTTTATTTCTTATTATCATCTATGGTCAGGGTTCATCTAGTTTGAAATTCTTCAACTTTTTCACTACTGACGTTTTATGGAGTAAAATGGTTTGGAATAAATGGTCTTCATTCAGGTTCAAGTGTGAAATAATTCCCTGCTACAATCAACAAAACAAACCTTTCGCATTAATTTCAGCCCTCATACATTTGCTTGTCTGGGACAAATTCTCAATCTTGTCAGAAAATCTCCAGCGGCTGTTTTGCCCTTTTTTCGCTCCCTATTATTTCTGCTTATTTACGTGGCAATAACAGATTCTGTTTTTGCAGAGATCAAGGTAAACTGTTCTTTTGTTGCACATTGGAAGAATTAAACAAACACTTTTAAAATTAATTTGCCTCGGCAAGCTGAGGAGCTGCAGACACAGTAAATGATTCTGTATTTGGATACTTTCAGAAGGAAAGCAACGGTGCCAAGACTAAGTTTAGCATACTGTTGTCACCAATATAGACGTAATTGCATCAGTCTTTCAGCCCAAGGGTATGACCGTTTTTTTGTTTTATCATTTTGTCTTTGCAGATAGCACAGCTAACATCATCGCAAGGCGGCGCCGGTTTAACCATCTGACCCAGGAGCTCTACGAGCTTCCCATCGTGGTGTGGGACGGCGGGGAGCCATCGCTCAGTGGCACCAGCACCTTGACCCTGCGGGTTTGCCCATGCCAGCGCCACGGCAAGATCCGGATCTGCCAGGGGGAAGCGTTCCTCTCCTCTGCGGGCCTCAGCACGGGGGCTCTGATCGCCATCCTGCTGTGCATCGTCATCCTGCTGGGTGAGTTGGTGGGCAGACGCTCTGGGGAGCCGCAGAAGGCTGGGACTTCTGGGGGGAAATATCCCGGGGCGATGGATGGAGGAGATGGACCGTGGAGGAGTTAAGAGAGTGGGAGGTTGAAGGAGTATGACAAGGGCAGAGATTGGGAGGGGGCTGAATAGATATGGAGAGATATTGGTGGAATTTGAAATGAGTAAGTACAACTCAGGCAGGGTCAAACAGAAAGCATGTGGAGGACTTAAAAGAGTCCAGAGGGAGGACGCTGGTGGAGAGAGAAGGTTCAGCTAGAGAGTTGGTGCAATCAGGAGGGAAATATATGCAGCTGAAACAGGAAGTGTCCAGTGTTGGTCCTCAGCAACAGTGTCCTGCATGCTTTGAACGAGTCCTTCCAAAACATTCTCTGAAGTTTCACCCACGGAAACGGCTAAAACATGCTGGACAATGGCTATCAAAAACCAGAATTGGTCAAAACCAGCTGAATGGATCCTAGGAACAACCCTACAGCAATGGGACACTATTTTCTATTCTGTGCACCTGAAACATCAAAAATAGGGTGGAACATGTATTCAGTTGGTTGCCTGCCTGCTCTGGGTAAAACTAGAGGTGGAGATTTTTATCTTCTTTTTTCTTTTATGCCTATTTCAACCATCTCATCTTTAGTCTTCTTGGTTTGAATCATTTTCAGATCAATAAACACAAACAGGAGTAAATCCCATTGGTTTCTATTTCGCATGAACAACATGGTGGCAATGACGCCATTGCCAGACTTAAATGGGAGACATTATTACAAAGAAAGAGCTAAAGCTTTATCTCTACCAGGACTTTTTGAATTTATTCATAAGTACATAAAACATAAATCACATTGCACCCCCGACTGGATGAGTATTCACATATTTCCTGTAGAACTTAACTCCAAATTGTTTGCAGAAAATTCAAATATTCACAGTTCTCCATGGACAACATTTAAAACATTTTCAATAAATGCAGTTTGGGAGATGGAAATGTCTGAACACAATGTTACTTGGACCACTATTGGCTGAGCAGCCAACCCTTATCATCAATTAACTGTTCCCCCTGAGATCAGAGTTGAGGAAGACTGTTGGTATTACCTTCTACAGTAGTGCCAAGATAGTTTCCACTGTGTGTATTATTGCATAACAGGGTATATTTTGCATTTGAACTACTAACATGTGCAGTTAAAAGCTATTTATCGGCAGCTATCCCCTGTAAATACCAAAGATCCGCAGTAATTGGTGGTTTTGCTGTCAAGCAGATGCTAAATTTGGAAGAGATCAGTGTTAACCTGGCTAATATACACAGGTTCATAAACTTAAATTAGACATAAATCAGACAACTAACTGGTGAGAAAGTTTTTAGTATGTGTCAAATCTGCAACAGCCTTTAGTGGGATGTAAATGATCAACAATAGTCTATAAGAGTATAAAGGGATAGTTTGCATTATTTTAAGTGAGGTTCTATAGAGTTTATATATACACCAAATGAATATGTGTGTGTTATTCAAAAGCCTCTCCCTATGTTTGCTGCTGATATCAATGAGAGCTACCAAACAGAATTACATTATATGTGATCACATAAATACAATAAACGATTCTTGATTCATGAAATCCTCAGAGAACTGAGAAAACGTCGAAATAACAGGGGCACGTTTTTGATGTAAGGCAAAAAAATAAATTAAATCTTTCGTGAACTAAAAGTGACAGTCATAGGGGGTACATCTCTAAGCACACATGAATCCACACAAAAAAGTATAATATTAAATTATTCCCAACTCACTCAACACATTAAACATTAGAAGTGTGAATTTGATATAAAATCTTTACAATCCACTTTAAAGATTTCACAGGCACTAACACTAAATGCACAGAGGATTGTCTTATTTATCTATTATGTGCTTTGTCATTTCATCCCCCATACCGCTAGTATCCACAATCTCTACTCAGCAGAACCTTTTGAAGGCTGGTTCTGTTCCTAAATGGTGTCCAAAACTAGACACAGCTGTCAAAGTGAGATAGCCTAAAAGTGGAAGTCAAACAGCCCAGTTGTTCTGCTCTCTGTTGGGTTCTTTTCTAAGTTTGAAGTCTATTTAAATAAACTGGAATGAAATGGAGATGTAAAATAAATACATGTTTTTCAAACTGCTTCACAAATACAAACCTGAGATGTTTTGCTTGCATCAACCCCAAGCATTGTATAAGTATAATCCATAAGTGGCACAGGTTGACGAGGTCAATCCATTCTAACAATCCATTCAAACCCCTTCAGATGAAGCTTCTTACTTACTCTGAATATTGCTCTTTCTCAAATGAATAAAAAAAAAAAAATGTACAATTGTTGTTTCTGTTTGAACAAACTTAATCCCAGGAGAGACACTGGGGCTTATTTGACCTCTTTAACAGTTCAGTTACATTATAATATCACCAAGAAGGTTTCCTAAACTGAATTTCCTAACAATGGACAAACGGAAACAACAGTCATTGAATTTAACTACTTATCTGGACTTTAGCTAACCCAATCAAGAAGAAAGTCTTTTGCCCAGAGCTGAGTAAAGAACCAATACTCTAATACAAAAAGCACTTGGTATTTAATATATTTTTGTTGTTGTTTGAGGCCAGCCAAATTGCTTGTCAATTGTTTTGATCTCCAAGGCAATATGTCAGCAAGAAAAAAACTAAACATGCTGAAAGGGGGCTTATTGACAACTATTGTAGCAGAGGTCAACACACTTTGATCAATAAATCAATTCTGCTGCTTTAAGAGTAGTCCCATTAAACAGCCTAACCCCACTATAGCACATCCCACTTTTTACAAGCATGTCTGAAGGTAAACTAACTCAAAAGTTTAAAAAAATTGTTAAAGAAAATCTGAAAAAAGAACAAAGTTAGTGGTGATTTTTTTTCATGTCGGGGTTTTACATGTGAATGAAGATTCAGGTTTATGTTTTTGTATTTTATAAATATATTCTTCAGCATTAACTGATTACATCTACTCAGAAATTGGACCGTCCCACTGTCAGTTAGAGCTCTATGAAAGTCCAAAGTCTGGATTGCGGCAGAAATGAAATCACCTGTGTGGTGAGTTTCCTCTGGCAAAAGCCAACACTACAGCAGGACAAGTTCTCCATAGGCAGAAATGTTCAAACTCAGCTGAATGTCATTTTATTGAAGTCAAAGCAGTTTTTATCTTTTACATCAGTGTGAAAAGATGCACCTGTCCAATGCAAAGGACACAAACACTATTTACTAATGTTTTATCAGTTTGTTTCTGGGTAGTTTCATGAACACATTTTTTTAGAACAGTGTCTTTTACAGAAAGAAGTTAAACTGTGTTTTACAGAAATAGCTTGAAAATATACTTTTTGCATTTGGCTTCATTATCTTCAGTCAAAGATGGCAGATGCAGTTTTGTAAACAAATTTTAAATTCAAAAGGACATATTGAAAAAAGTAATTATTTTTAGTATGACTGATAAAGTCAAGCTAAAAATGTCTAACAGCTGATTGTGTATGCAGTGAAAACCTCAGTTTTACTCTCTTGTGAGCGTGTGAGACGCTGCATACAGTCACTCGCGCAGCACACGTTGATAATTGATCAACAACCGTTGTGAGGAGCAACACGTCCTCCACTCCTGCTGATTCTGTCTCACATTCCACCACGAATACAAAAGACCGTCAGAAATCCTGCGAAGTCACAAAACACTTTTTCAATATTGCTTGTATTAGCACCAACACAGCTTTTTCTTTAGTGGGCATTTGTACTGTGTTCCTATGGCAACCCAGATTTCCAGTGACAGCAAATGGTTTTTACTTGAACTTGCAAACACGATCGCGTCTGACGGGTGGACAGTCGGTGTAACGGGTTAGATTAGAAAAAGCCTTGAAAGCGCCATGAAATGTCTACAGAAAGCCTAAAATAAACGTAAAAAGATCAAAGGCAGCTCATTAAATTTCCACAAGTAAACAATCAGCCATCAGCTCTGTTAGGTGTTGCAGCGTCTCTGCATTTGGACATGATTAGATAAAACTGTCTAATAACTGAGTGTCTCCTCTTCCCTCCTCTCATTACTGATTGTCTGTGGACATTAGCGCGTGAAGGTTATGCGTAATCATACAGACTGTCTTCCTCCTCCAACCCGAAGCTTCTGTCTGAGGAGAACAAAAGGCCATCGCCGCTGTTTGGAGGAAACGGCTGTGGTAACGAATGCTTGCTGAATACCTAAACATCAGCACAATGCAGATATGAGGAAGGCAAACAGACATGTTGAGCCCGAGGATGTGATAATATCGGCTTCCTATTTATTTTTTGTAGAGGAAGATTGAATTGTGCTGCAGTTTGCATTCACTGTGTCCTCAGCCATTAAGCATACCGAAACCCCAGAGACCTGAGGCTGTGTCTGTAAGTGTCAGCCAAATAAATGTCCTTCCATATTAGGTAACTGTCAGTAGCATTGCTGTTATTTCCCATCTTTAAGGTATTGCCAAGAAACATATTTCCAAAAGTGGCTTAGACAAAAAAAAACAACTGTGTCTTAAGATGCAAAAAAATAAGGTTCATTTTTCTTCATGGTAACTTCATGCACAGACATTGTTTATTTTTAATGATTCTTGGCAGCTTGACTTACAAAGTGGAGCTTTTTTAGGGTTTGCTTATGCTTATTGGTGTGCATTTGATGTGTGTGTGTTTGGTGAAATAAAAAAAGTTATGCATATTTTTATGCAGTGTAAGCATCTGCTTCTCTGTGCACTAGAGGGGATTTGGATGCAGGTGGTTTAACTGGTGAACACTGGGAAGCTTGAATCCTAACTGGGGACTTAAAGTGAACTAAAATAACAGTGAATAAAACATTTTGGTTACAAAATTCACCTAACAAAGGAAAGACTGTTTGGTAAGGACTACTAGTCATGAAAATCACCTTTAACTTTTTTTTTTTTTTTGACTGAATATTTCACCTTGTTGTACCACCAGATTAGATCACACAACAATTTTAATGAACTAAAACAGCAAATAAATCCACCTCAATAGCGCATGGTCGTTCAAAGACAGAAAAAGTCGATATTTTTTATCATACTGAGAGCAAAACTGTCACAGCATGAGCAAAACATTTCAATAGCTCATACATTCAATTCCCGCTCATGTCTGAGTGTCTCTGTTATTTGTTTATGCCTGATTGTTTTCCATTTGTCTGATTAATGTCCGTGCTTTACCTATGCGCTCACTAATAAGCCGCCTTAATTAAGTCTGCTGCGGACCAGAGAGGAATACTCACTCTCAATGGCTGCGACTCGCCGGATAATGCTTTTATTTCCACGCAACTTAGATAATTTTAATAAGCAGATTCAATTACAAATACTAATTTTGTCACAGAGAATATGGTACAGCATCCCAATACTAATTGGTTTCAGCTGGAAAATATATTAAACATCTAACCATAATAAAAACATATATTTTTTTTTCAATTCCAGCAATTTATTACAGAGAATGAGTAGTTATGACGACTGCAACAACATTCCTTCATTTCTTTACATTTGTGTATATATTAATTTGTTAGTTTGTCATAACAAACTTTCCATAAGTTTATAACTTCCCACTCTCAACTTTATAACAGTTGTTCAGATCTTTTCAGTGTACCATGTTTACTGCCTTCACCAAAGTGTTGCACAGATACAACACAAGGCAGAAACACAATCATTTAAAACCTTAATAAGCATAATCTGCTGTTTTCACACTGAGTTAAAAGCAATGCAGTAAATGTTTGTTTTCAAGTGAGACATGAACACGTGATCTAAAACAGCTTGACTTTGTGCAGAGGCATTTTTATGCCTTCAAAATGGAGCAAAAGGTTGGACCTATATACTGATGCAAGTCCATTAAAGAACTGAAAAACAAATTTAAAAAAAACTTCATCAATCCCAAGAAAAGCTAAAAACGTACCCTGCCTCTTGGGCAATGACCGCTGGAGACGGGAACCCACACCTTTTGCGACGCCATAAGAACAAATGGATATAGGAAATGAATGGAAAGCCGAGTTACCTTTGGCCATCAAGGTTAGGTACTGAATGAAACCCTGTAAAACCCAGAGCTTTCATCGACGCTGCTGTTTGATGAGTTCCAGTATTTGAGGACTCTGTCGATCGCCCTTTTTTGTGCTGACAGTTTGAGGTTGTTGTATATCTTTTATGTGTGTATCTGCTCACCGCAGCAAATTCCCCTTTAGGAACAATAAATTTTAACTGAACTGAAATAAGTAGAAAGCCAATACAATGAGGCACAGTGATGTGCTTTTGTACTGGTTAAAAATGTTTTTTTCTGCACATTTTTTATTTTTGACCAATTGAAAGCCTGGCAGGGCAACCTAATTTTTAATGGGAGGTTATTAAAGTATGGATTACTGATTCAAAGTTGGATCTGGAAAGGAGAGGTCTAATCTCTACATGTCACCATTCATTTGCATATCAAACCTAAAGGCAGCATTTCTCTTCACACAGACGTTGGTGACAACAGATTTTCAGTGAAACGTCAAAACAGAGAGAAGGAGCACTGTTGGAACAATTTGGACTACGTAATACATTTTGGTTTTACAATCAAATCAACCAATTAAGAACCATCTGCAACTTGATATCACCAAAACAGTCACAAAGGGTCTGAGTAGAGCGAGCACATGACTGCTAGAGGGGGAAATAGATTTCACTTTGTCATATAAATTGAATCGAATCCCATTGGCAAATGTTACAGGAAAACAAGAACATGCCCTATAAATTAAAGTCTTATCCATTAGGATTCACCAGACAACAGGTTTTATTTAAGCTTTTCAATTTAATTCCTGTTTTGTTCCAGTGTAATTTCCCATAGTCAGAGGATGCTGCCTAAAAAACGACTTCAGTAATTATTGGCCTTCCTGGTGTTAAAACTATTTACATCCCCTTTAGGGAATGATGGGCTTATAGCATACAGAGAGAGAATCTCTTCATCACTCCCTTCTGTACAATCTCTGGGATTACTCTGCAGGTTTTCTACAGGATTTAATGCTGTGACCTGAGATGGCTGTGGAAGAGAGCCAATTTTGTGACTCCCGAAGCCTTTCTGCATCATTTTTGTCAAATGACTAAAAACGAAGTGAGAGTTCATGATGCCATGTTCTGGAAAGGTTCTCAGGTTGGGGAGAGAGAGAGAGGCCCACAGCATCATCAATCTGTCACCGTACTTAAAAGTGGGCATGAGGAGCTTTCCCAAAAAGCACTGAAAACCCCGGCTGGGTTTCCTGTCATCAGATCAAAATAGCATCAGTGAAGAAGAAGGAGCATTTTGTTTCCATATCCTGTGAAAGTTTCAGTAGTATTTAGCAACGTATAAATTTTTCTTTTCTTTTTTCATGTTTATCTGAAAACCTTTACACAGTGTGCATTGCCTTCCTGTAGTCCACTAATCTTGACATGTGTAAGAACCTCAACAACCACACATCTTATGTTCTGCAACACAATGCAGAGAAAAACCCAACAAGCTGATGGTAAACTGTTAAAACTGCAGTTCAGTTCACTTTGTGGAAACTCAGGCGAGGTTTTACCAGGAACAATCTGTCATAGTCAAGTTATTTACTTCCATGTGCTAAAGTGCAGGTCGGAGAACCAGGAGGTGGAGAAAAACTATGCATTGGTTCTGAAATCTGCATGATGAAGAAAATCATAGAACAAAAGTTTCATTTTACTCAGTGATGACCCAGTTCACCTCACATGGCCCTTTGTAATTGGGTGTTTTAAGCTAGCAGAGCGATAAGGGCTGTCTGAGACAAATTTTATATTTTTTACCCTCTCTAACCCCACATTAGACAGGCCAACTCAGCAGGAAGAAAGTTGGATATGATTTCTTCCTTCCCCCCAACAAATGCAGGTTGTGATATATTTCTCAAAAACTCAAACCTCGAACTTCAATTAATAAATTACTTCATGTCAGTGATTAATTTCTTTTTCTTTGGGCGCAGTCAACTTATTTATTTTTAATTAAAGCTATAAAGGAAATAATTTCTTTGCTGAACTTTGTGTTTAACTTTTAATTGCATCTGTGGAAATAATTCTATGGTTGTTCTTTAAAAATCTGTCATAATTTTGGTGGGGTTTAAGCTACAAAACATAAAAATCTGAATATTAGCCATAGTATATATATGTAATATGTTATTCTGAACGATAAAAGTTAAATTTTGTAGTGATGTTGGTTTTTACTTTACAAAACCTTTAGAGGAAAGCCGAGTCCTATTTACAGTTCCCAAAAAACCACAAATGGAGCATTTCTCTCTGGTCAGCCCAGCCGTCCAGAAAAAATCAAAATTTTCTGATTTTGATCTCTCACTAAACCCTAAAGCATCTTTTACCCACTTTTTCCTTCTACCTGCTCTTTTCTTTCTCACTTGGCTTTAAGTGACCTGGGAAACGTGAAAGTGCTTTGTTGCTTGTTAATAGGTTTCAATAACCACCAGATGAGAGGAATCCTAAAGCTGTTGCTTGGGTACGTTTATTAGTCAAAAGCATCCTTGTTGTTTTAGGTTAAGAGAGCAGAGGCTTAAAAGTCTTTCCTAACACCTTCCAGTCTCACACCTTTTAACAACTAAAAGATATCTCACCCTGACAGAATGCTCTGGCACATGTGCAATTTTCTGTTTATGTCACCTTCCAAGCAGTTTTATCAGTTCTATCTCTCTTTATGTTCCTTTGTACCATTATGGTTTTTTCCCCTTCTGCTTGCACATTTTACGACGCAACTGTGAGGCAACATTACCTCTGTAAAAAAGACGGATATATCGCACTTCTCTCAGCTAATGCTGCAAATTATCTCCTTCTAGACAATTCATCTGTACAAAGGTGTCTCCTTCATTGTTGCTTTTATGGTAAATTGATGTGAGCTTGCATTTTTTTCAAAGAGGTTATCATTAGCATGATGAAGCAGGTTCTCAGTTGCTCCAACCAGATCCTAATTAGAACCTGCCATTTGAAAGGAAAACTTTAAACTTGGGAAGTTTGTTTTTATTCCTCATTAGTCAACTCTTTGAGTCTTAAAGATTGATGCATACGACACACATTTTGGTAAGAAAGAAAATTCAACCATTTTTCTTTTCCAGAGTTTGGAGGGAAAAGACAAATTGTGTGTGAGGGACTTAGGAACAGCAACTCCTCTGAAAATGCTTAGAACTGTTCATTTTAATTATTCAAACACCAAATATACCTTAATACACGTAAATTAGCACAGTACCAACCATTTTAGCTCTACCACGGAATACCCAATCAGCACCAAGGAAAATAAATGCCTCTTCTGGATTGGCTGCTTTGTAAATACTAGCCGCTAACGTGCCAAGTACTATTGCACCACAATATTTTAGCTTCCCAAGCAGCACTTTTTTATGAATATTTTACTTATGTCAGAATAAAACAGGCAAATTTTTTCTCAAATAACGTGGAAGTAACCTTCAAAGGAAAAATTTTGCAAAATAGTCAAATAAGTGAATGGCTAGATGGGGTTCACTGTACACACCAGAACCCTTACTGGCAGGATTTACCCTCAGTAGCAGATTTCTGTGTGAATTTTGAATAGGGCATTGCGATTCCTTGATTGTCTTTTCTTAAGCATTTGTTTTGTAGGTCTGTTGCTGTGTTTGGCATCATTGTCCCTTGACGGACATAATCACAGAACTAAGTAGCTAAAATGTTTTACCTTTTGCTACTTTTTTGACTTTAATTGTGCAGGGACGTACATTTGAGGACAGATGTAAAGGATTCTAGAATCTGGTGACGAACATGTCAGTGTTTTTACTTCCTGAAATGTTAAACCTTCATATTACGAGTGGCACCTTGTGTGACCTGAAAATGTACATATTATGTACTATTAAAAAGTTTGCATTTTAATCACAGAAAGCTTAGATTTAGAGAATGCTAATGACAGCCACTGCCTGGTATTGACTTCAGAGCTCAACCCATTTTAGAGTCCTGACAAGAGAGTCACATAATCACACTAAATTGATTGGAGTTCAGAGCAATTTCTTTGTAGTGAAACAACTCAAAGGTCAGCATTTCCTCACATAAATGGAGAAAATAGTCATTCCTGTTGCTGATTGCTCCAAAGTAAATGTTTTCTTTTACCTATGAGGCAGCATTATCTTTCAATCAATACGTAAAATTGTATTTCTCTGTCTTGCAGCAATCGTGGTTCTCTTTGTTACACTGAAGCGGAGCAAGAAGGAGCCCCTCATCATTGCTGAAGAGGACATCAGAGAAAACGTGGTGACCTACGACGACGAGGGTGGAGGAGAGGAGGACACAGAGGCATTTGACATCATTGCTTTGCGAAATCCAGCTGCTGCCGAGGAACTCAAGTTCCGACGAGACATTCGCCCAGACGCGAGGAATCACTGTGGCATGCCCCCCTGCAGGAGCCCGACGGTGGAGCTGGACGAGGTGGACGTGCATAAGTTCATCAAACAGAGACTAGTGGAGGCGGACATGGACACCAGCGTGCCGCCCTACGACTCACTCCAGACCTACGCTTACGAGGGTCAGGGCTCATCTACAGGGTCCATAAGCCCGTTGGACTCTGCCGGCGTGCAGTCAGAGCAGGAGTACACTTACCTGGACGACTGGGGACCCGAGTTCCAGAAACTAGCAGAACTCTACGAAGAGGCAGAGTCGGATGTGACCACTTAGTCTGTGATTTCACTCCTGTTCAAACCAAATCCGTTCCAAACCTGTTCTTTTTCCAGATTTTCAATGAATAGCTCGGACACAGACAGTCTCAGTGGTCCTCAACTTTTACTGGTGAACTAAATCGACTGCTCTATATTTTTTTTGTTTGTTTGTTTTTTTTATTTTGTCACATTGGATTATGGATTATTCGTCTGGAATTGTCAGATTTTAAAAATTGAGAGAAGATAAAATATGAGGAAAAAGGGAAATGATGATATTTTCCTTGGTGTATATTTTTTATTGCTCAATAAAGTCCTGAAATCCATTTGAGTGGATATGTGAAAAATTGGTACGTTTGTCTTATTCCTGTAAGATGACATGTTGAGCATCATGGATCATCAATGCAGAGAGAAAACTTTACTTTACTTTGGGCCGTTTTGCTTATTTATTTTAGCCAGTTAATTGGGTTTTTTTTTTCCAGAGTGGAATGATTGTGCAATAAAAATATGTAATCTTTTTTATATTATTATTCACATGGCATCAAAATTATGCTTACATGCTTAAATGTCTTCCCATAACATTGATAGAAATGCCTTACCAAGTTTCATCTCAACCACACGTTTCAGAATTAGAAGAACTAAAAGGAAATATATGTTATGTTGACGTATCATCTGCAGCTTTCATCAAACATTAGCTTGTATGCCTTTGAGGACCAGCTTGTTTGGGGGAGATGTGAATATGCAATTGAACTCTGATGCGGACCAACACGGTGAACTTTGGTCTGTCTAAAAGTTGTTGGCTAAGTTGAAGTGAACTCTGGTGCAGTTTGAATGCATGAGTGCCAAGAGGAGCAGAGACCTCTCCAAAACATGGAAGTGGATTATAGCACAGGGCATTCCGAGATTTTTGTGTTGTTTCCTTTTGTGGTTCTTGTTACAGCGCCCCCACAGGAGAAGGGGGGAACAGGTTGCTCAAAGGGTTTGGTTTGTTTGGCACGGAGCAGTGTGAAAGCAAACTGCACCAGATGAAAATGTAACAAATGTGACAATTTTGGTCCCCAATCGAACTATCATATCTTAAAACACCCCCTGTCTTTTTCTTTCATGTGCTAATTCAGTTTGATATTTTTTTTCACTAAAATCTTTATGATAGTCTTCAGAACTATGATGATGAATATTTAAGGTCACCCACTTATTCAGTTTGTAATTATTGCTGTGACAGTCCTCTGTCTTTTTATTCATTAATTTCCAGAGCAAAAGTTGGACTGAAATAGAGAGAGGCTGAGAAATCTCACCAGCATTTGCTTTGTGCCCGAGGCTGGCCCACGGCAAAGGTCATTTAAGTTGGCCAACGGCAAGAATGGAAGTTCCCAGACCGCACAATTAGTGTTTGTTTGTTTATTTCATCATACCTTACTGAAACACAGGAAGCGGCTTAAACTGCAACAACTGTGTTTGACTTAAAGCCAATATGACTCAATAATCAGGCTAATGCATTAGTTAATGTCCGTCATGCTTTCTTCTTTTACTTTCACCCTCATCTTCGCTCTTTCCTGGTGTGGTTGCCAAGGATAGTAAAATCTGCAACACCACGGTTTACTGATTTCATCCAAGTCGAAATATATTTCTTTAGGCAACATATGTTCCTGTAACTGCCCCAGAGGACTGGGTTTGTACACTGGAAGTACTTCTGTCTGACTGTCTGTCTGTCTCTATAGGTGAATCTCAATTAATTCCAGTAGAAGTGAACAGTTTATAATTTCAGTAACTCACACTCATACAGATTAATTACACACATGCTGATGTCCTACACATTTTAATGAAATTGCAAAACTGCCACACTAGTCTGCTGTGCTAGTGAGGCTAATGAGCAAATATTGGAGTCAGGTGTGCTAAAGTGGAGAGACGAGTAAAAGTTGCAGGACAGCGTCCCTTCAGGGCTGGAGTGTGATAGATACTTGACTCTATCGCCCCACTGCTTGGTTTCTGTTCCAGTTCTGGAATGATTAGTGCTTCAGCCCGGTCTAGACTCGATAAAATTTTACGATATGAATCGCATCTTCAGTCTGTCAGTGGCATTTCTTACTATGATATTTCCTCCTGATTCTTCTCTTGGATTTCTGCTGCCTTATACGTTTAGGTAGCAAGCCAGCAGTGGGGGCAATCTTTTATAATTCCAGGGTCTTTACTGGTTTATTCTGGATAATGGTTGTAAAACTTGCTAGACTTTAAAATTTCTGTTCGGATAGAATCTCAGGTTGCAGGATTTTGTGTGTAATTATCCAATACAGCTTTTGCACTACATGAGTCCCTCATTAATAATCAGCCTTCAGGCAATAGATCATTCATTTCTACTAAATTATTTCAGAGCACAATCAACTGATTTTATTATGTGTAATTAAAGATCTCATTTAATTTGAGAGAAATACATTTGACCCTTTATGGATGGTGTGTTCTCTGCGCAACATTGCCATCTTTCTTTGCTGAGCTAATGATGTTGATCAACATAATTCCCTCATCTGGTTCTGTATCGTTCCTTAGTGCAGCACTCAACTAATCCATAAGCATGCAATCTGTGTGGAGGACAAATCTGGTGGACAAGAAAGCTTTTTAAAAGCACAGACTGGTGAGCGGAGATTTTTCCATCTGTGACGGGCAAAACTAATCTCCAGGCAATTATGTGCATACATGACACTTAGACTCACAGCTCAAGCTGAGAAATGTAATCAAATGTTAGTTAATTAAAAAGTGGTATAAAGTTTCCTGAAAGCTAAACTGTGCTTCTTCACAAAAACAAAGTGCATTGAGAGATGAACGCTAGACACTATAAGAGGTTTAGGTGGATTAAAGCATCACTTTCTGACTAAAGATATCTTTTTATAGAGACACAATCTATCAAAGCTTTTCCCATATGTTTCTGAGATAAGTCAAGGGTAATGTCTCACATGCTGAATGAGAATATTTGTTGTGGAAACAGCTCCCCAGGTTTTATCTGTCGACAAAAGAAGCACAATGGATTATTTGAGAGAGTAACAGTCCCAATGCAAGTGCTAATGGATTCCATGATGTTTTACTGCCTCCTTCACCCCTAACTCCCTCTTATCTGCTGGAATTGCAACGTGCGGCGTATCAGCGGAGTTTGTTTACAGGGCGCATGTTCGCATACCAAAACAGCTTTAATTGCAGTTTGCATATCAGGTCAAGGATGAATATGTGTTTGCGTTTGCATATCTGAGAGGTGTGGTGAGTATTTTCGTCTTTATTTGTTTTCATTAGTTATTTTGGAAGCGAGACCTGAGGCCCAGCACATCCAGACAGGGGCAAGACGCTTTTTATAGCGCTTGACGTCATCGGCCTCCAAGAAGGTTTGTTAAATCACACCCAACATGAAAGCTTCAGAGGAAGGTTTTGCATATTCTAAATGTTCATGACTCTGCAGTATGAGAAGGTGAACTGGAAATAAATGAGATCAAAGGAACTAAAAATGATGTGTGATCATTAAAGCTGTTTCACCTGAAAGTCTGAGCAGCAGGAGGCTGTGTACCATTTGAAAAGGTAATTGGTTCCCTAAATAAACACACTAATGCTGAATTCTGTGCCTTTTCACTGCCATAAATAAGCTAGTTTCTTAATTAGAAGTTAAATATTTCATTCTTTTCCACTACCAGAGCATGCATATTCTAGTAAAATGACTAAATGAACAATAAAGGACTAAAAGAACCATGATTCAGAGCAGCAGCATCACTGAGACAACTGACCTACATAGACATGAAAAGTTATGCAGGGAGGGGAGAGGAAACAGGCTGCTGCAAGTGACTTGCTTTTTGTGTGATTGAGTTAAAGCTACATGATGTAACTGAAACCTCTTTATGAATTTGAGACAGATCATGTACTAAATGCATATGAAAGAAAAGCCTTTTATGGAGGCTGGCAGACAAATCACAGAGCTATCACTAAAATATTACATTTTTGCACCCAAATTTGAAGGTTATTTGTCCTTCTGAGTCATTTTAGTATAAATGTAATTTTGTGTTGCCTGTTCCCTCTTAAATATGCATAAGTCCTCATGTTTGTTTCAAAGTGGACTACAACAGATAACATATGCAAATATGGGAAATACAATCAGTGCAATGCTGGGTACATCGACGTCACACATTCAGCACTCAAGAGGCATCGACTTAGCATCCATAAACTCACTGTAAAACAGTACTGGTCAGATGTTTACATCTACTTCTCCCCAAGAATGCTGAATTATGATTATTGGGCAACCTTGACTGACGTGCTTCTTTTCCTGTATGTACAACTGAAATAACTGTAAATGTAAATTAACAGAGAAAGAGATTGGTTGTACTTTATGGCAGCAGTGGCCCCAGTGCCCTCCAGACTAAAACAAAATTACAAAGGTCTGAATGTCAGGTATTGCAATTGTCCTTTTGTTTTGAAAGTGGTGTGGAGCCAACAACACATTTGTGTTATTTCAGAGATCCTGTGAGACTACAACAAAAGATTCAGGAAAAAATGAGCTCAGGTACTCTTGTCACTGGTCCCTTTGGAAAGGCTCTCACAAATCCAGTAAAGATTTGCAAGTTAGTTGTCCCTGTTCATCTGGAGACTCTCTAAATGATAAAAGTTGCAGTCTCTCTGGACTATGAAGGAAAGTATGAGGAAAGAAAGACCACAAGAGAACACAGCTGAATTTTTCCTCTGAGAAACAGAGGACTACTGTGCTGCTTATGAATTACAAAACATCCTCTCAGTTGAATCTTTCCTTCCACATTAAGGTTTTAAAGCCCCCTAATGCGAATGTGTTACAGCATTCGCTATCTGGATGAGTCTGGTACGCTTCAGTTGAAGTGTGAAAACACTGATTCATCCACTGATAGCACTCCCTACAGACGCCAACATTGTTCTTTTTGTTTGCTATTGAAGAAGTTTGGAAAGAGTTGCTCTCCTTTTCATGTTCGCAGTTATAGCTCAAGTGACAAATCCTGCGAAATCAAAGAAGATAACATGATAGATGATTGAATTGAATCACCTATTTAATAATTCAAAACTTGAGTTTTGTGCAACCAATGTGTACAGTTCTTCTGATACCTTATCCACTCAGCAGCTCCATACACAAAACAAAAGATTACTGAAGGTGCTTTGCAGACATTAACAATTCATCTAGCTGCTGCAGTACCCCCGACTGTTTCAAGTTGTTGAAAGGATCAACAGTATAAATTATAAAATGTGAAATAAGCCACATGTACCACACATGAAATGACTTATTTATTCCTTGTGCTCAGTTGGTACATTGTGGTTTACTGCACTGAATTGAAATAAGTTGATATCTTTGGCTGCTTGTGGGTTTAATGTAGGTCAGTGAACTGTAAGCGAGGATGCTTATCTGAGATACCTAAAGGAAGCCGGATCCATCTTAAAATGTGTAACATACATGTATTTTATAGTTTGCAAAATAGGTCAAACACTGCAAAGCAAATTCAAATTACTTATATCAAATGCTTTGTGGGATTAGTGCAAGATTTCATTTCTTCCCTCAAGAAATCCTAATTACACCCCCACATTTATTAAACACCAGACAGTTAAAATGTTTGAGATGTCAACACAAGCCCAGCTACAGAGCTCCACTGGAGGAAACCTCATCGTTAATCCACAAAGAAACACAGGAGAATGAAAAGTACAAATAAGCCCAGGGCAAAGATGCACTGGAGCAGTAAAGTAAAATATTATACAAAATATTCAAAAGTGTCCTTTTCTAAGGTGGACTGAGCGATATGAACCATCACTCTATTCATTGTTTTGTTTTGGGGTTTTTTTTGCCTATCCAAAAACCTTCAGACATTCAGAGGGGCAGATTTATGTCATCCTTCCAAAGGGCTTTGGGTCGACCTGTTGTCTTCCTCCAGTGGGACATGATAAAAACCTCCAAAGGCGTCCAGTGGACATCCGAAGTGAATAGCAGAAAAATGTAGGATATAGGAGCGCCTCATCATAGCTCAAAGGTTGAGTCCAGACATCCTGGAGTTTATATATTTCAGGTACTTATATCCAAGACCTTGTTTCTTTCAGTCAACATTCATATCTCATGACCATTGTTGTGGGTCAGAGTGTCAGGGGTTGCACTATGACAGACCAGAGCAGAGCTGCAGATAAAGGCTTAACCCATTCTTTTGCCTCATTTTGAACAGGATGTGGTAATACACAGTGAAGTCCAGTGAAAGAGGCTGTAGGAATAGGATGTGAAACCTGTAGAAACTTAAAAATTTAACATACAAACTGACTGAGAAACACCTTCTGACCCTGAGGTCCAATATTTACAAGAAAAATTTGCTTTTGCATGTTGAAGTTGATAAGGTGCAAGGATACTAAAGCAAAGTGGAACAAGAATGACAGGCCGAGGAGTTTGGAAGGATAAATCACAGTTTTAGACTTTTGGAAGCTATTTACTGCTTCCAAAAGTCATGTTGAGCTGCCCTTTGCCCTAGCCTAGTGAAGAGGCCAGGGCAAATGGCAAGTATGACTTTTGAGAATCTACTAAAATATGAATAGTTGCATATCCATATTTAAGTACATCCTTAAAGACAAACAAAGCAATGAACTTGAAAAAAGACTTACTTAGAAACAAGACTGAAGAATATTGAAGAACCATTTGGAATGGGGATAATACCCATTTTCCATGATCTGGCCAAAAAACTGTATACATCCCATTGTTACATATCCAAAAGTGTATGAAGAATGAAAAGTTGAATTGCACTAGACATACTGGTTAAGAAAAAATACTTCCATGAATGTCCAGCAGTACAGATAAACAAACTGCTAATAGACTAAATCCATCCAGGGTGTTTGATCCAGAGAAGAACTTAAAGAAATACCAATATAAATTATGGCTAAAAATGAGCAGTTCCTTAAATATTAGCTGATTGGAAAGAACAATCACCTGACACCCTGGTGGTATTGAACTAAATACTCCTGTCTCAAATAATTTATTTGTATCTCTACTGCAGTTATTCGATAACAAAAGTGTGACCTTGTTTCAAAACGGACCCAAGCTGATCAAATCAGGCTGCATCATAAAAAGACGGCATCAGTAAATTAACAAGAAATAAATGAACCTGTGAATCCAAACAAAGGATTAATTCAAAAGAGGGAAATTCTACATAAATTGCAGTTGGAGTAAAAAAAAAAAAAACAAGAGTCTTGATCATCGTCCCGTTTATCTACAGCGAGGGAGGTGAGGATGGCTCAGTGTTCCACGTTCATCATTGACAGGGTTGCTTAGGATGCCAGGTCTCCTCATTTGTCTTTGAAATAATTGGAAATTAAGAGGATAATGAGGTCTTTAGGGAGACATTGATGAGTGCTTCTGACATTCAGCTGTCAGAGGGACGGAAGATTTTTAAAACAGTGTCTGATTTTCATCCAAAACCCAAGATTTCTCAAGCTGATGCTTCTGAAAGGAGGCCACTGCAGAATTTCACTTCTAATAACACATAAAAAGAAAAAACATAACAAAGGAGGCTTGTTAGATAAGTTGCCCTTGTTGAAAGGATGAGGTCTTCTGATGAAATCTAGTGGTGTGGTTTTGTCTTGCATTTAAAAAAGCCATTGTTAAAATTTTTATTGTTGAAAGGTGTGAAACCTGGTGCTTGTTAACCAACAATAGTGACAATGATTTTCAGTGTAGAACATTATGAAGCTCCTGTTTCCTGCCAGCTGGTTGTCTGTCAAAGTGAACAAATCCGGACACCTGTGCCGTCCATACTGTCTGTAAAAACTGATCATTTTCTCTGGGATCTTCCTCAAATACAATACAAACTTAGAATATTTCACTGTTAAAGAAAGGAATAAATAAACTCAAATGAATGTTAAATGAGTTCAGCACAATTAGAAATAAAACTGAAAGAAAAATCCTTCATGAAAATGATGCTGTTTCTCTTTATAATGAGATTGAACCACAGCAACTAAGAAGGCGGCACTAACTTGCATTTGGCCTGAACCAGCAAGTCTAGAAAGTTTGAGTAGACACAACAGTGGGCAGACTATTAAATAAATTATTAAGCAACATCACATCTCATTACTGTCAGCAAAAGTAGCTCATTTTAAGCTGATTTAAACCATCTGTCTATTTTGACATTAAGAACTTTATGAAAGTATTTTTAATTCACAAGAAAGGATCATTGTACTGCTGTGCAAAAGTCTTTGTCATGAATCCTTTTAAAACTTTTCTTTTGGACATTTGTTAATTTTCACTAATTTTCAGAACGTTTTTTGGGCAATTTTTAAAGCACTGCTTGTGTGATTAACAACATTTGACAAATGAGTTTTTTTAGCTGTTAAAAAGCTTCCACAATACAGGGATAAATGAGTGTTTTACGTCTTGTAAATAACTAGTTTAAATAAGATCTTTTGAAACTTTTATTACTAGCAGGTAAATATGAAGTCAGGACAGTGGGCAATAACAGTTGCATATCCAGATTGAGGTAATCACAAAAATGGGAGGTGTTTTCAGGAACAAATTAGAATCAGGTGAGAATAAAAAAACTTTGGCTGTCAAGCGTTATTGTTGCTACTACTGCAGGGCTTCTCCTGTTATTGCTGCGGCTACTGGGATAATTGCCTTCTGCTGCTACTGCTATCAAGGTACTACTTTTGTTGTTTGTTCTGCTGAAGCTACTGTAACTTGTGCTGCTGGTATTGCTTCATTTTCTTTATTGTTGCTATTGCTACTAATTTGTCTAGTACTGAAACTGTTACATTCCTAATGCTATCAGTATTGGTACAAGTGTTACTGATAATGCTTCTTCTATACCGCCACAACTGGTTTTATTGCTACTGCTGTTGTTATTGTCATTGCTACTCCTACTAAGGTCCTTCTCCTGCTGGTAGTCCTGCTACTGCTATCATTGCTACTGTTGTTGCTGCTGCCATTGTTATCATTAGAGCTGCTAATTAACCCAGATGTGGGTAGTTAGAATTTTTTTGAATCTGTGCTTCAAGACCATTAATTTATTGTTTAACTGGGTTTTAATTGCTAGAGTTTAAGTAAACAAATATGAAACAAATCATTTGCTTCTACAAGATATTATGAAGGTTAATTTTAGTGTTGAAAAGCTTTATTTTCTTTAAACTTATTTGTAACACTTAAAAAGGAGCAACTGTAATATTATCCACAACACAAACTATCTCAGGAAGTGAAGCTTTGCTGTTTTTTCTCTTATCTTTTTCCTGATCTGGTTAGCCTTATTTATTGTCACTCTGAGTAAGATGGACTTGCAGACAGTTCAGATTTTCTGAGTTTGTTGGTATGAAAGAAACCCCTGTGTAATATTGTCAATTGGTTGACAGCCATAATAAAAAAAAACAGAATTCATAGCAGCAGTTTAAATAAAAAAGCATGAAGTATTCCATTGGGTAACAGGTCCCCCTCAGCAATGTTTGCACTGTGGTGGTATTATTTATAGAGCTGAGAAGCAGTAGATATACCAGGATCTGTGAAAACCTGCTGAGCAAAACAGCAAGTCACAGCTAATGCAGATTCCTAGTGTTCATTCCTGTTTGCAGTTTTATGATTATGGATATTTATGTGGGTCTTGAGATGCTGCTGTATTATTCTTGATCTGTGGATAAAAAGACAAGCTGAGACCAGCCTCGGGGGACGTACGGCTGCTGATCCTGCCCGGTCTCATGCTGCGTTTGAATGTTTATCTGATTAGCATACAAGCTTTTCATTACACTAAATATATTCTCATTGCTTCAAAAATCAGCCAGAACCTTGAAGAATGGAAGAAAAACACTATTACATGAACAGCTATTATGAAAGAAAATACATCTTGTTTATATGGAATGCAGTTGAATGTTTCACCATGGCAGCCAAGAATATGACCTTCATTAGCATGATGCTGGTGTAATTTGTTTTAGACCAAATCAACAGAATATTATTTTAAAAACTAATAAAAAGCTAGAGGAGGTAAGGAGACCTGGTGTTGCAACACACAAACAAAACCTAAAAGTAAAATGCTTTTGTAAACGCTGTCATGGTTCATCATGCTAATGCTAATTTGATTCAATCCTAAAGCAGTTTTCTGATCAACAGTTTCTCCCTCCCTAAGCTGTGAATTTCTGTTTATACTACAGAGGTGACACAACTTACTTCTGTTTGAACTGCAGCTACCAGAGTCAAAGTGGCTGAAAACAAATGCATGGGACATTAATCCGATTGTTTGTAAAAGAAATATGAAAACCAAGAATATTTTATTCTTCTACTTCACAATTCTGCATTACCTTAGATTCTCGCAAAAATAATTTCAGTGAAATATCCTGTTAATGGATGAAACGTATGATAAGGTTCAAGAAGTGTGTATTCTTTTGGAATGCATTGAATTGCCTTCCAACACTTGCAACTGACTTGCTGAAGAAAGAAACATTTTTAGTATTGAGAGTTCGCTGCATCAGTACCAGAAGGGTGGGTGGGGGATGAATGGTAGTAGATACGGAAAAAATAAAAAAATTCAAGGTCAGACTGTTTTGTGTTTGCATAGAATAAGGCTAAATCAATTTATCAAGAGTAAATCACATAGGGAAAACTTCCAGCTCCATGAACGCTGTTGCCAAAGCTCCTGGGAAATTTTCAGAGCACATGTGTGAGTTACTTGCTGAATTCATACAGAAACATAGAATTATGTCCTGGTTGTTCAGCAGATTATACATGTGGCCTCCAGTATGGCTGCCTGATAGCACTGCTATGCCCTTACAGATGGGACAAAATTACAAAGAAGGTTTGTTTATTATAAAGCTAAAGGATTAAGAAACAATACTTTTTATTATCTTTCTCACTGTATTCGCTGGATGATGGTAACATTTAAGAAGGAAGATGTAAATACAAGTGACTAATTCCTTATGGAACATCCAATATCAAACACAACAAATAAAATTAAAAAGGATTTTTCTGGCCCATGGTGTAAAATTACATCCCTTTAGAATCTTCTCAGAAAATAACTTTTGTCCACAAACTTAAGTTTTACTGCATCAGCTGTTTTAGGAATCAGCTATAAATCTTGCTACGGAAAACTCTTCTTGCAAAATTGAGTGCAGGTGTTATGATTTCCCCTTAGACTAAACAGAAAGTGGAAGTTTTAAAAAATAAAAGATCATGACTTTGTGCTTTGTAAAGAAATTCTTCAGTTTTTCTCATTTAGTAAAATGGTACTCAATCTTTTTGTAACATTTTTAAATCTCACCAATTTAACATTTTGTAATGTGGCCTCCAGTATGATTAGTCTGTCTTGCACGAGACTAACTTTTTTTTTTTTTTTTTAGTTACACAAGTCCTGTCAAAAACGTATAACGGAGGAAAAAAAAAACATTATTATCCAAACACTGGTAAATTAGTTGACTAATGCTGAACATTACTTTCATGTTTTGGCACAAAGCTTGCTGACACACTATTGGCTGACATTTTCAAAGCAGCCAATCCAGGGGCACCATTCAATTTTCTTGCTGCTGATTAGAGATGGAGAAGACAGTGGATGTTGGCTACTGAGATGGTGCTAAGGTCAGTCTTCCTGTTATCATCCATAGTCTTGCTCTATCCAGTTTTATTTTACACATCAACTTGCATCGCTGTTCCTCTGACTTTATTGTTAGAGTTACATCGATAACAAAATTTGAAATGTTTTCTATCATCCACAATCGTGTTCACCAGTGGAAAGATGGACTAATGTACTTAAATCTGGCAATGTAGAATTTCTTTGAGATTTATTTTACAATATTTTATCAACACACAAAGTCCCACTAAGGAAATTTTTCACTTGACTGGGTGGTACAGATGTAAAATTTCTATTATACCTTTGGTTGCACAGCAGTGTTGTATAAATACCGATATATCTGTCAGGTGCCTTGTAAATTTTGGCTGCAACATATGTTCAAGATTTTTTTTTATTAAAAAGGCCTTTCCTCTATAAAATAAATCGAAAATGTCTTGCAGTAAAAAAATCAGACATGCTTTGAATTTATGCCTCAAAAAGTTGGTGATCTCAAACCAGTATTTTTTTTTTGTTGTTGTTCTTTCAGCATATTCAAAGTAGATGTGATGAAAAACATGAAGTGTGATCAAATTAAATGATGAAAAGCTGCTGGCAGGAAAATTGCTGTTGATTGCCCTCGGTTGTTTATTGTAAGTCACTGAGCTGTCTTTGGTTGGATCTCAAGCCATGTGATTGCAGGACTGTATAAACATCTTCTCTGGTCTGATTACGGCATTAGACACTGACGCGTTCCTATTGCTGCTGCTGCTGCATGATACGCCTCTTCCTCAGCCGCTCACAGGCCTCCCACTCAGGATCCTTGACAACTTCACACATCTGAGAAAAATAATCCTCCATTGAGAACCATCAAAATCACCAAGGCAGGACATTCGGCGCTATTCACAGATCAAAGACTGACAAATTGCAACAAAATAGGCTTGACTTTGAAAAAAACCCTCAAATTCCACCTGAGTCAGAAAAAATTAGTGAGCCGTCTTAATGTAGCATGTAAGGTGAAACTCTTTTGCTGCTGCAGTTCTCATTAAAGTGGGATAAAAATGATCAGTGTTGCTCACTCTGACCACCAGGTAAAGCAGTGACTCGTAATGTTTCTTTTTTATTTTTTTAATGAGGTTTTGTGGATTCTTTCTAGAGGAAAAACAAACACCTCAGTGTCTCATGCAAATGAATAAAACTTTTGAAATAAAAAAGCAGAAAACAAACCTCCAAATCATAATGGCATCACCACCATTTTCTGTTGTATATAAAAGAGAGAATCGAGCAGCAGCACAGCTGGCTAAGACAGGAAGTTAGAATAGTAGCTATTGTGGCCTGTATGGCACCTTGTGCCCCTAAGGACACGCACCCAAATCACTTTAAGGAAATTGTATTCAACACTTTTTTTATTTTTTTAAAACAGATTGTTTTCAGAGGACACAGTTTTTAAAAGTACACTCATTAGAAGAAAAGATTTAAACTTAAAATGTATTCTACCCAACCCATTGAACCAGTTTGACTACAGCATCAGAAGCAGGGGCCCCACCAGGAATTTTGGGTCCCATGACAAAATGTAAACCTTTTTATATAAATTTTAATTCACGATTATGATTATAAGCAGACGTAATGAATGTGCTAAAGGTCACACTTAAGTCCACATTAATTATCAAAATGAAACAATTCTTCTGACATTCTTGAAAGCTAATGATACGAAAACACCTGTTCATTTGTAACCACATAACCTTTTTAAAATTACTACTTCTAAGATGTATAGCGTCACAATTATATTACAGCATGTGTTTTCACTGCTTGCTGTTTTCAAAGTAGTGAAAACAGAATATTTTTGAACAAATAACTTCTGAAACCCCAACTTTCCCTCAGCTATGCTGTTTGACCCTTGCTCAACCTGACTCAACAAGAGCCCAGAGCTGAGCCTTCTTGCTAGCGAAGTGATTGATCAAGTCTTTCTAGCCAACTGACTTTCAATGGACAACTTGGCAAAACTGTAAAGCCTTTGAGATGCAGTGAACCTCAAATAGTTTGTTTTAGTTTACTGAATGTTCTTTCCCCACCTGCAACAGTCGCAGGCAATGTACAGACTGTATGTGAAGCAACACAGACTTTTCCATAAATGTTTGTAGACTACAGGAGGTTAAGATGCAATTAGAAGTGGCAGCATACATCTGTAGCTGCACAGACGGGAGGCTGTTTTTGTTTTGAATAATTATTTCATGATTGTTTGAATTTCTGTCAGTCAAATATTTCAGTTTTGCTCTGATGGAGCAAAGAGAAACCACACAGATTAATTCCAATGATGCTAACTAGCATGTTGTTGAACACAGTTTTGCTCAACTTTTTTATGCTCGTGTGGGAAGTCATGGCTGCTGCTGACTCTGACTCATCTGTTCAATGTAGTGAAAGGTACAAGGAATGGATAAACATGGATGTTTTGCTAAATGTTTGCCTTCGCTGCCTAAATGCTGGTGAAATGGAGGCTGAGACTAGTATGTTAATCTATTTTCCCCACCTCTCTGAGAAAATCTGTGTTGCAAATTGACAGTTTTTAATTTAAAGATGCAAGAGATTATCTCTCATTATTCTTTATGCTATTATGTGCACACTAAAATAACGACAAACTAGTTTTGTTAGATTAATTTTGACAAAGCTACTACTCCCATTGCATCAACGTATCCAAGACTTGGAATCCAATAAGTGTTTGTTGCACCTTTTTAACACAAGTGTATTTACATTTGAGTTTATTACTTCCACTTACTTTTTATCCCATTGCAGTTTACATCTGAGGGCAGAGGTTTTCACATTCTATTATTTCCAACAAGTTGTTCAATTTCTGCTGGATGCCTTGCCGCAGTGATCAGGTGGCCATCCTGCATGTGTGATTGTAGGAACATGATGCCTCATTAGACCTTCGGTGCCCTGACTTGCCACATACCCATACAGACACAATGGCCCTTCTTATTATATCCGTCTCTTAGCCACCTGACCGCTCCAGTAAAAGGCCCGGCACCCGCAGTCAAGCTGTTCCAGTTCATAAGTGACCAGGACCTTCTCTGCTTTGTAACATCTGCAAACTGGCTGCCTTGGATGTCAGGTGCTGCGATCTCCTTAGAGAATTTTTACAGACTTTTTCTTTTTTAAAGCTCTCTTTTCCCTTAAAGCCTAACGCTGCATGAGTGAAGCTTAAAGTTACAGGGGGGAAAAAAAGGACAAATTCACAAGGGAGGAACGTGATCCAAATGTGTTTGACCTTGTGGAGGTTTTCCCACATCTTTCACATGTTACTATTTGTGGAAACCTGTGTGTAAAATGTGCTTGGCATGTTATGACACAATGTAATTTGCGCATGGAGGTTTTTGACCTTTCTGCTATGATTCTGTTTAAAAACATATGGAGAGATGGAGCAGCTGTTGCAACATGCATGCTAAATATTTTTTAATTTTAAGAGAAATTCTTACTGGCTAGAAAACAGCAATTGCAGTTTAAATGTGTTTTCAGAAAACCTTACGACTGACCATTTAATTAGAAGGTTTCTAAAGAAGAGTTGTGTGTTCAGAAGTATCTGTGTAACTATAAAACCAAAAGTCCTCAATTCCTTGTTTGAGTCATTACAAGAAAAAATTTTGAACTAGTTGTCAAAATATGTCATGTAAATTTTATGCATTTGTTTATTCGTTCCAGAAAATGCCTACCAGATTAAATAGTTTCTCTCAGGTGAACCTGAACTTTTACTCGTATTGTTACCCAAAGGGAGTTTATTGTTGGTTGTAAATAGATTTGTTGTCTGCTTTTGCAAATGCTCTGACTAAATTAGAACTGCAAAGAGCGTGTGCAGTAAAAATACATAACATTCATATTAAATGTCTTCTTCTCACTTTTTTGCAGTAGAAAACACTTAAGGCTGCCACATGCTTAGGCGTTCTGTGTACTCTGTATGCTCTGCTGTGACTGATTCACATGACTGGTAAATCGCTGAATAAAGTCGGTCTGTTTATCACTTTACATCTGATCCCAACAGTTTCACGTTGTAATTTACATGAGTTTCCCACATTTTACCATCAAAGTGTTTCAAACATGCTTTTTGTGTGCACAATGGTTTCCAAGGGCTTGACATAATACTTCGCTACATTTCAAAATTCACCTGAATTAGAGCACATGTGAAATTAAATATTTGTGAGGGGGTTTTTTTCCTTGTAAATCACCAGAAATACCAAGAATCAAAGAATATTTTCTCTTCCTTCTTACTCTCTGGGGTTCTACTTTTTTTTCCTGTTTTCACCACAAGCATTTCTGTGTTCTTGTCTGTAAATATAAGCATCTTCACGAACCACACATACCCACACATCTTTTGTCTGTTCTACTTCCCTCTGCCTCCAGTGTGAAAACTGTCTGGTTCCTTGAAAGATTTCAACTTGAAGTACCGTATGTTCTGGATTCTTCACTATGGAGACATACTTTCTTACAAAACTGTGAAGGGTCAGTGACTATGTTGAAATTATTATATATATGAGAGGTTGAAGTGATGAAACAAGTAAGGTTGGCATGTATGGACTATGGAGGTCCAGGCCATCAATGTTTTAACAGCTGCAGCACTGAGTTCAAGAGAAATTTCACACCCATGCCAACGAGGGTAAAAAAATAGAGATTCAGTCTCTTGTAGGAAAAAAAAAATTACCTTAAAACTTTTGCCGTTATTGTGCAGATGTTGTCTCTCAAAATCAAACTCAAAACCACATTACAAAATCTATCAAGGTCAAACATGGGCTTGATTAATGTAGTCCTAATTGGTTTGAGCACAGGAGAAAGTAAATCACAGCAAAGGAGTCAGACACTCCATCATGTTGGGCTGAACTCCGATTTGTTGTGACACACCTCCGCTGACAGAGCCTGTGGCAACATGACGGATTACAGCGACTACGTGTGATAAACAAGCAACTTGCAGAAGTTTGTGATGCTGGTTGGACCTGCTTTACATTCAGGTGGCAACAGAAAATATTGCTAACATAAATATCATATAGATGATATGAAAACTGCATAGCATCATATATAACCTTTCAAAAGTAATCATACCACTTGTTGCCATCATAATCTCCAATGCATATTATTAGAATTTTGTGTGATGGACCAACACAATGTAATGTGTAATAAAAATTGAGTTAAAAAAAGCCCCTTTACTCTGAAATCCCCCGAAATTATCTTTTAAGGGTAAATATCCGAGCTTCTACTTCACAAAGCACTTCTCTTTCTGTGACTCCCCCACTCGGCTCCTCCAGACTAGCGGCAGCAGCAATTAGCAAACGCCTGGTGAGCTTATCATACAAACTACTTATTTCTCAGTCCAATTCTCCAAAGCTGTTGATTGCTAAATGAGAAAATTGTGATTATGTGCTGCAGGAGGAGTGTCTGGAAAGAGAGGGAGCTTCTTAAAGAGACAGAGGCACAATTTCAAGATATCATATTTTCTTTAAGTCATGTTTGATATATATTCTGCATTTTTATAATTGACGATAACAAAGTTACTTGATTGTGCTATATGCCTGGAGAATGTAAAATACTGTTCCCTTGAGCCTTTTTCATGTTCATGACTGAAGCCAGTAATGTCTCATTGCATAAAATGCTTTGTTTCCATGACAGCACGAATGTTGATTTGCAGACAACGCAATGAAAGCAATTACTTATTTAAATCATTTTACAGTAAAACATCAACTTATTATCATAATTCCACCCCCATGTGGGTTGTGGGGTCTTTCTGACCTATTTTTGTGTTTTTATTAAGAGAAAAATACCATAATTTATTTTTTCAACTTCAAACTCACTTGCCTTGTCTCATTGTGGAAAGAACAAGTTAAAGAATGGGTTTTAATTGAATGCACACTGCGTTCACTGTTTGGTTAGTCGGACCCACGGCTAAAGTCTGATACCTGTGGATGGACATAAGTAATGATGACGATTAAAGAAACAGTACTGCTGCGTAACCTCATTCTGTCTGCTTCTTCTCCTCCTATTCTTCTATACATGTTTTGCTACAGTTGCATAATATTTAATTCATACAACACAACTCTATCTTTTTTTTACACTTGCTCTAAAGTTCATCAAATTGCATTTTTTTTGTATTACTTTTTATATTTGTAACTGGTATGAGCTACTGCTGTACTACTACAACCAGTGAGATCAAGCTAGTGACTTTAAATATTGCAATTTTGCAATATTGTTTTTCTTTATCATTTTATACATGAGCTATGTTAACAACAAATTGACTACCAGAGCTCGTACAGTACTAAGATCGGTGGCTAATGCTATATGCAGTCGACTGAGGCAGGCAAAGCAGTCATTAAGGAAAGTTAATGACTATTAAAAAAGATAAGAGAAAATACATTTATCCACTTGATGTTGTAGAGTTTTTTTTATGCATGACTTCAACATTTTTATGGTCAGTGGTTATTTTTATGGCCTCTTCAAATACATGAGGTGAGGTTATGATGAGCTGTGCCTCACCTCAGGTGCACCGTGACACACTGAGTGATGCAGGCAGTTTGTTGTGCACACCCACTGCTGTCTCAACATGCATCTTATTACTAATTTCATACTGAACTGTAACATCAATGCATCATTTTATTGATTTTTAATTTTTTTTTCTGTTCTTCTTGTTGTTTAACGTTTAGGTAATTAGTTTCATTATTCTTTCCCTTTTACTTAATAGTTTGGCCTAGTAAAACTATGTTAGTCAGTTTAAGCATTTTATCTGGAAGTATAAAAGTTTAATCAATTTTGTTAAGCTCATACATATGAGAAAGAAGCAGTTTGTTCTTTACATGCATACATATGTGCTGTTAGAGAATGTCCATGCTGAACTTAAATCCTTCACGTATTGATATTTAATATCTAGGGCTTATCAAGCAGATAATTAACAGTGACATGCCGATTTAATGTTTATATCTGTATTGGATCCGATGGACAAAAAATTCTAGATTGGGTATCAGTGACGATGCGTCTTATCCATAAGGGCAGATCTATTCAGTCTGAATCTGTGCCTTGTGCTATGAGTGATGCAATGCTTTATTTATTTTTTTACATTATATTTAGTATTCCTAATTTCACTTTCTGAACAATTTGACAGAAGTTTTGTTGCAGTTTACTAAGATTGTCAACCTATTGTTTTGTCAGTTTCTTTATTTATTTCACATTGCTGTTATACCCTGAATGCAGTGACTAAACAAATTAAAGTTGTGAAGTTTTTACATGTTTGTGAAGCTATGGCGTATTTAAGTGAGCTGTACTGGTGAAGAGTTGCCAAATAAATTTGTAATTCAGTACATTTATTAAATATTTTAAGTCAATTCAGTACATTTTTCTGTATTGTATTGAACCTCAGATATCTGTATCACAAAGTGATAAATGTGGATCAGTACATCCCTAGTAAATACTATTTACAACTGAAAGCTGTTTGACTATTATTTCCTAATAATCCAATGATGCCCCTACTTGGTCATTTTGATCTAAATGATGATAGACAAACCTAAGCTGCTGTTGCACAACAACAAAGTTGAATTATCTTCTAACTAATGCTGAGGCGTTTTCTTTGGTATGTTCTGACATATTTGTCAATTTTTGACTGACTGATGTCATCACCTGGACGTGAGCTTATTTCCATCTCTGCAACAACCTCATCAAACGGAGTACATATTGACGACGCTCTCCTGCGCACTGTGTCATTATGATGTTGATTCTGTATGTGTAAACTCTTGGCTTCCTGTCGTCCCACTCTCGGTATGCTCCATGATTAATGACTCATTAAGTCCGGGAGGGGACATCTTGGCTCGTGTCAACGACACCGAACCGTGCGCGTGTGTGTGCTCGTCCTCCCAGCACTCCGTCTCACACACACACACTGCCTGCTATTCGCCCATCTTTGCACAGTTCAAACAATCCAACAGAAGAACCTGTCTGCAGTAGATGTCCCAACTAATTACCAGCTAGGAGAGTATTGTTAGGAAAACATACCACTCCCAGTGGCAAGGGTTTAAATTAACATCAGCCATGGCTAGAGTGAAGAGAAGCTGTGTCTCACTTCCTCCTGTCTGATAATGGCACCCAGTGTCTGCTAGTAATGGCCTCTGTGTGTCATGCAGAGAGCATCCACATATTAATGAGCTCCACCATTTGTATGAATAAGCAGAGTCTAAGGGTCTAACAGAGTAAACTGCTTTATGTGGAGTGAATGTGACCCCACTGATGACTTGGGTTTGCAAATAGGCAATTACACTGTTGTGGGGAAAGTATTTGCCCCCTTACAGCTTTCTTTGTTTTTACTTTAACTTAAACAAAGATATTCTGAGCAAATACAAAAAGTAGTTTTTCAATGATTTTTATTTATTTTTTTATGCAGGGGGATGCATCTGTCCAAACAATTTTCACTCTATCTGGGATAAAAGTGGTCTAAATGTAATTGGTTGACCCACATTTGCAGATTTTTTTATTTTTTATTTTTTTTATTTATTTATTTATTTATTTTTTTCCCCCATCAACATTGGATACTTTTAAAATATTAGCAAATATGGCACCTGGCAAATAAGTGAAACAAAATGCAAATATTTATTTTACTACTTTACAAAGTATGGTGAAAACCTAGCGCTACACAGCGCCCTGAACTCATTGGAAAATGGTGAGCAGCAGCATGGTGTGGGGATGCTTTCCTTCAGCAGCAACAGGGAAGCTGGATAAGGTTTATGAGGTTAAATGCAGGACAATCCTGGAAGAAAACACTTTGGAGGCTGAAAGCCTTGAGACTGGGGTGCAGGATAGTCATCCAGCAGGAAAACGATCCTAAACATACAGCCAGGACTACAGTGAGACGGTTTATATCAAAACGTTCAGAGGCCTCAATCCAATTAGGAATTGTCTGAAAAACCTAAAAAATGAATGACTACAAACGGGGAGCCAGTGTAAGGACTTTAGAACCGGGTGATGTGCTCTTCCTTCCTGGTTTCAGTTATAAGACAGTTTTTTGTTTTTTTTAATGCAGACCTATGAAGGCACTATTGCAGTAATCAATACGGCTACAGATGAATGCATGAATGAGTTTCTTTAAATCTTTTTGGGACATCAACCCTTAAATCCTGGAAATGTTCTTCAGGTGATAGACTGACTTTATAACTGTCTTTTTGTCTTTCATAAGGAAAAAGGTCAGATATTGAAACAGCAAGAGGAGCTTAATTGTTTTATTTTGTAGGGTTTTTTTTTTTTTTTTTTTTTTCCAAGGTTGAGTTGGTAGAATTGAGCAATTTCTTTCCACATTTATTTTAGCATTGGTACTAAATTTGATGATGTGTAGATTAGTCCTCTAATTTTTCAAATCCTACCTATATTAAAGGTTATCAAATTCATTAGCTCCTTGTAGAGTGCAGTTTAGTATTGTCTAAAATTCTCGTTTCATAGAAGTTAAAGGCTGCAAAGTGTTCCCACACATGGAGTTGTTTTTCCTGATCCTATTACAAGCTTGTGGCTTTTCAGGACAAATCTTTGGTGGATTAACCTGCCTGACTGATTTGTGAATAACCAAGAAGGAAGGGTCTTGTAATAGCGGACAAGTTTACATGTGTTTGGGGGGGCAAGCAGCTGAATGACTGAGTCATCGTATTATCAGGTGAGTGTGAAACTGAGGGAACATAACAGGCAGAGGGAAACCTGCCTGCTCCATTTCCATGTTGCTGATGATCAGCGTGTTATCACAGAGTCGGTGTGTTTAGGAGTGTCAGAACTAATTAGATGTTCCCAGCTTCGCTTGTTGGTATATTCTGTCTGCTTCCACTGTGAACTGTAAATAGTCTAATTAGATTGTTAACATGGAGAATGTGTGTTAGTTAAAACATTTTTTTTTTTCAATCTCTAGCAAATCTGGAAAACACAGTCTCCCAATAAATGTTGTCATAAATAATAACGTCTATTAAATGAAACATTTTATAAGTTGTTTTTTATGGTATTTGTGAGGTTATTGGTTAAAACTGCATATTCTAAATAAAGCTGCTCTTTGTTGGTTTGAGTCGCTCTTGCAGAAAAACAAGCAGACACGGTGAAGGATATTTAATCCAGGCTTCAGGACCTGTACCTTGTCACTGAAATGCATTTTCTACCTTCCTGTAGTGCATAAAGAGTCACTGCAACTTTATGGGACTTTCTGTTTTCTTACTACTTCTGTCAGTCTTGTACAAACTTGCTTGAGAAGAAAAACTTTCTACCTGTTATCCTCAGGAAGGTAATTGTGTTCATTAGTCATTAGCATCTCAATGATTTTTACAATTTAAAGAAATTTCACAGATTAAGTTTCCAAAGTTTCTTTTGCTGCAAGATATAAAGTTAAATGTCATATCTCAATCCATATCAGAAGCTATTCAAGAAGCTTTGGACCCATTAGCATTTTAAAAACTGAAGTTTGTACAGTTCAGTTATTTGTATGCTTTGGATTAGGATGGGGGAGAAAATTTATTGATGTATTTACAACAAAAAAAAGAAAACTGAAGCTACAACTAAAGGGGAAAAAAAATATCATTTTGTTTGGGGATTTTAATATATTGTGCAATAAAATGGTTGCATAATATTTCATGTTTTCATACCGCTGTGAAATCTGTAATGGTGAGTCACACTGAAGCCACAAGAACCTTTTTATAAATAATTGTCTACATGCCCACTGAGTTGATAGAAACTGTGGCTTCTTAACTGGCATGAACTCAAGCTTGAGATATTTACTTTAGCAAAATGTTTTATGCAGATTTAGTTATTGTTGATTTTAATCAAATTTGACACTCACACCTTGTGTATTTGTGGTCAATTCCAGAGTAATAGTGGGCTCCTTCAGAAGCTAAACTTTGAAAATAAAAAGTTTTGTAGAACTCATTTAACACTATAGAACTGCTATAGTCTGCCAGATACATTATAATAAAGTTCTATTCAAAAAAGTAAAAATATTTTCCCCCATATTAGCGTAAACCTGTCATAATTTGACCTGATAGGCCACAACAGACTGTAGGAGGTTTTGTTTGTGTTCTGGTGGTAAAATGTATGAAAGTTATTTTCGAATTTTGGTCAGTTGTACTTTTTTGCATTTTGTTTTGTATTCTGAAAAAGAGAATGCAAAAGAACAAAAACACACAAGTCTAAAACTTTTAATACGTTGGTTTGAATCGGCTCTGCATTGATTTAATTTGAATGAAAACTAAATATAGTCTGGATGTACAAATCATGTTTCGGCTATCCAGCTGTAATTTCACAGGGTATTTGGTTTAACGGTCATGCAATGTCTAACAAAGAAACCTTTAAATTGACATGTTTGTGTAACCACCTGGGTCTCTGCACAAACTGTAGAAGATGACATTAAATACAGTCTGGAGAAGGAACATGCTTTGCATTGTGAATGCTCATTCACCCCATTCAGTTCGATGGACTTGGCAGCAAAATTAACATGATACTCTGGCACGTAAACATCTGCATTCATTGTACAGATGGTGTTGGGTTAACGCTTTGATGAGCTACAATGAAACAACATGTCTAAATAAAAGAAGAGTACAAAGGGAAAAGTGCTTTACAAGAGGCTGAAAACAAAGATTATGGGTCAGGATTCAGGATCCAAGCCGGCAATTAGAAGCATAAGCATGCAAAGCATGATGCCGCCTGTTGTCTGTGGCAAATGAAGTTGGGAGAGGGGAGGAGGGTGCACAGGCGCTGCCTTTGTGTTCTAAACAAAGTGATAATACCCTGGTTGTGCTTCACCTGCATTTAATGTCTGTGCAGGCAAGCAGATATGCTAATGAGGCTTGGATGTGAGGAGTATGAGCAGTTGTTCAGCCAAGCCCTGCTCCCCTGGGCGCTATGCTCTGCTATGGAGAGCTGCTCGACTTCCTGCTATATTTTTTCTATATATATTTATTTT
This sequence comes from Gambusia affinis, assembly GCF_019740435.1. Classification (NCBI taxonomy): domain Eukaryota; kingdom Metazoa; phylum Chordata; class Actinopteri; order Cyprinodontiformes; family Poeciliidae; genus Gambusia; species Gambusia affinis. Next base: position 3,924,731 of record NC_057888.1, read on the forward strand.
GAAAACAGCCAGGACGCACTAAGCATTCTCAAGTGGTGTTTAATTAAATGCAAAAACGGGATTAGAGCAGAATACCAAATTCCCAGATTCTGTGTGTTGCAAGCCGGTTAAAACCAGGGATACAAAAAAATGGGTGTGTGGTGCAGCTGTGAAGATTACTCAAGATTGGTTAGCATGAATATTTTTGCACATATTTAAAACTCACGACAATTTCTACAGTTACTGAACATGTTTTGATATATTATTTTAAAAGTGATATTAAGGAAAAGTCTTTAGATCACTTAAAGTTTAATATTTTTGACATTAAAAACTAAAACTTTTGTGTTTTACTGGCATTTTACGCGATAAACCATATAAAATATTAGACAGGTGTCAAGTAAAAAAAAAAATTATTCACGAGTCCCAAAATGTTTCTCATAAAAATCTGAAATGTTCAAACTAAATACACATTTAGTTTGAACATTTCTAGCTTATTAGTATTTGCAGACTCACCCATTTGTGAATTTTTCTGTGGACTGCAACTGTAAGTATTTTCTCCAGAGCATATCTAAAATATAAGCTGAAATACCTCTGCACAATTCTAACTTGACACTCTATTGGCTGGCATTTCCAAATCAGGCAATCAAGAAGCCGTTTGTTTTTGGGTTTTTTTCCTGATTAACTCCCCCTCTCATAAGCACACATAAGAAAAACTAGATATTCTATGAGAAGGTGTCCGCTCTGCAAATGAACCATATTAGGGTCCATCTGGTGTTTTGAACTATTAAGGTAGCATCTTTAGAGGGGGAGTGAAGTATTTGGAGTTTGTAATGGTTTGCGAGCCATGAGCCTTTTCTGTTTGTTCACTGTTTGAGAACTTATAATGAGGTTAAATTAGGGAAATGTGGTTGCTCTTTACTGATTAGGCAAACGCTGAGGGGAGCTTTATTTTTTTGCACTGAATTTCATTGAGGGGTATCGGTGAACAGGGGGCTGAATCTCAATACAGTCAAACTTTTCAGATCTTTACTGGTAGAGAAGTTTTGAACTATGCATATTTTTAATTTCAACAGAGAAAAATTCTATTTTCTGTGCAGGTCTGTCACATAAAATGTTAATGAAATACAACAAGGTTTCCAGTTGTAACAAGGTGTGAAATTGTTTTACTTTTAAAGGATCTGAACTCTTTTTCTTTTTAAATTATAGACGTTCAAGAAAGTGTATGTGCTGCAGATGTAGAGAGATTTATAGAACACAGTCTATTACAATTGCCCCTAATAACCCTCACATCCTGAAGATGAAGACAAGAGCGATTTTAAATTAGCATGAAAGTCCTTTATTACAAACCTATTTCTTGTAATATATCAAAGACAAGCAGGTCCCTGGAAGTGTGGGGCTGATAAAGGCTGCCGCTTTTTATACATTCGTCTTAAAAGGTTATCGAGCCTCCAACTCCTGTCTTGATTAGAGCAGATTTTAATTCATACTATTGTAAAAGTCTTATCTACTAATAGAGAAAGAATGTATTACACAGCTGATTGAAAGTCTATAAATGGTGAGATACAACATCTGCCTCAGCTCAGATGAGGTATACTGATTTAAAACCAAAAAAACCTTTTGGAGAGTTATAAAATTGCACGCCATGAAAACCCACTCGTCCTTTGAATATTGCAGCACATGGTCTGGCTCTGGCTGACCGTGACTGTTGGTTTCCAGCCTACCGTGTTGCAGCCGCATCAAGAAGGAGTCAGCGGTCATTATCGGCAAATAGAAACTGTCTGTCCGGCTGAGTTGCATTCCTCCTGTGTTTTCTGTCACACTTCTTCTCTTTCACTGTCACGTACTCTGGCTGGCGGATATTGCCTGGCCTCACCTGGCTTCTCTTGTATTTCTGGAGGCTATGCAGGTGCAATTTAAGGATGGCTCCCCTGCATCACGGCAGCTCTGCTGATGCATAGTGCATACATGCAAAAATAAATAAATAAAAAATCGGAAATCCTGTGTTGTCCATTATTCTCAGGTTTAAGGTCAATGGGAGCTGGTGAAAAAGAGAGAAGTGACAAATTTATGCCGATGAAAGGTGGCTTTGTTCCCCCCCTCAGATGTGTGAAGTGATGTGAGGAAGAGGTTTGAAGCGATCCAAGCATATAATCGGTAATCAAAATCTATGCTGGCTGTAATAGCCTTTGCCTGCTGGTAGATTGAATTTCAATGTGCCATAATGACTGCGATTGGAAAGCCTTTCACAGTGCTTAATCACTTTGGATAATTAAGACTAAACTCTGGAAATGTACAGATATTTGTCTGGTGGCAGGCAACACATTAGAGATCCACATTCATTGGAAATAATAACTGTTACCTTTTAGATGTCTTTATAATGGGGCCCATCAGGTGTGTATTGCCTGTTTAATTGAGTTTTTTTTTTAAGCTTTTGGATTTTTTTAATTTTGCTTAATGAAATACATAATTTTCAACAAAACAGGAATTATACAGCATACATCTGCAATTATGATTCAGATGCACACACATCCCCACTAATGTTTGGTTAAATAGCAAGTAGCACAGGAAACGCATCCTTATATAGTCGTCAGCCAGGTCCTGGAACAATTCTGGCTGGATAATTCACCTTTCCTCAGGACAGAATTGGAAGGATTCATATGAATCAGTTGCTTTCCAAGACTTTTAAGCATGGTTGACAAATTTTCAGTGTGACTTTGGTTGGCATTGACAAACCTAATGTTGATCAGTTTTGCCCATTCCAACCATTTATATTTCTTGGGTCATTGTCCCTTTGGCACGCTGAGTTTCAATCATCTTTCTGCTGATTTGAGAAGAATTTGCAGCATTTGGAGGTAATGATTCTTTATTTTATTAGTCCTGACTCCACCATATTTGGTACAGTGTTCTTAGGTTTTCCCTTTCACCAGCTACATTCATTTGTTTAATAATCTATCCAAATGTTTGGTAAAATTACTCAGTATGCCAGATTTATTATAATGTATATCAGTACAATTTTTAGGAAAATAAATTTGCAGTAGACTATTCATATCCATATAAAATACATGCTAGACTTAGTCATGCAAAGCATATATTATAAAATAAACATATCTGTCTTGGCTCACCGTGAAAATTTGGCTTTTATAAAATTTCTTTAAGTCTGAAGGTATCAAACCAGAGACTTGTTATTTTGGTTGACTCCAACGATATCCACTCTGATCAAAAACCAGCTTCCCTTTGGACACAAACATCCATTTCTAGTCTGATAGTCTTGAGACGTTCTGGTTTTAGGGCTGTTTTTTGACACTTTAACCAATGTCTTTTGAGATTTACAGTTCAACTGAAGAAAGTTTTACATCAACATTGACTGAGAATAGACTGAGTGCAAACCCCTGCTTCATGGCAAACACTTTCAGGATGAAATGTGTGAAGGGGTCAGAATGAACACTTGAAACCTAAAACACCTATTTGCAGTCCAGTATTTGTCAATTTTTATTATTTTTTTTTTTTTTTTGGTAGATTGCGACTCCAAACTTTTAATGGAAAATTAGCCTTTCCGGTTTAGTAGAGGACATCTGATATTGAAAAAACAATGCAGCTTGGGTAGCTGAAATGCCTAGACAGAATGCTACTTCACATGCTACTGGCTGTCGTTTGCAAAGCTGAAACTGGGTGATCCTACAGGACAACGTTCCCAAACACAAACACAAACTGGCTTTGGAATGGAGTAGGCAGGCTAACATTGGGCTTGTAGAAAAGCCTGCCCTCAACTATATGAATTATGCCGGAAGCTTACTTTGTGGCAGTGAGCAGCCAATTTAAACGAAATCCACAAATTTTGCCAAGACGACCAGTCAAGTGTCGGGCAGAAATTATGCCAGAAGCTTGTTGACGACTAAAGCAGCTTGACAAGAGACATGGGAAACACATATTAGTGGGTAATAATATGTATTTAAATCTTTTGGATTGGAGAAAATCTACTGTGCATTCAAACTGGAACACAAAACCCATTTATTTATTGATAAACATGGTTGAAACTGTGTGTTGTATTAACATGCCATCCTGAGTAAAGCTCACTTAACTCAACATTCACGCTCATGATGAGTGAATGTAAATTTCTAAATTCAACTTTATGTCAAAATGCGTGATCCAGGATGTTTTCTGGATCCTGGAAAAGTTTGGCATTTACAATGTGTAGAAACTGAGTCATCACCACTAGTGGTTGTGCATAGCTATTCTTGCCTCTCTTGTTTTGACAGTTGATGAATTGCAGCCAACATTACTGCTTTCCTCTGCATACACAATCCACAGTCCTCATAAAGCAAACCAGTCATTAGAAATCAGAAGAAAGTTTCAGATTCCTCCAAACTCATTTCTAAACTAGAGGGAAGTTCAAAAATAAGTGGGTGCTTGTTCTCGCTGGTGTCGGCACTGCTAATTATTTTGTCACTTGCTCTGCTGATACCAGAGCCTGCCAGCATCAAAGACTTGAATTTTCACTATAGATTTGATTAGCTTGCCATATTTTGTGCATAATCATCTTAAATTGGGTTCGCAGGTGACAGTGTAAGTACCCTAGAGTTAAACTTGTCCTTACGGGATGAAGAAAGTCCTTTAGCTTGTGGGCAGCAGTGACATTTGACGACGTTGTTTTCAGACTTTGCTGTTTCAAAAGTGTTCAGTTGGGTTTAATGACTGTATTGTAAAGTTTTTAATGCTGGTTGGTATTTTAAGCTGACATGTTTGGATTCAATGATCAAACCAAAGGAAGGACTATCAGGGGAAACGGTATGCAGAGTACTGCTAATTACGCTGAATAGAAGTTGTGAAGAGAGTGCTGGTTGTTGTAGCTTTATTGCCTACTTCTTAAAAAATAAACTCGGATTTAATGATGCCAAATAAAGCATCAGTATATTAATTTTTGTTTTGTTTTGTTTTGTTTTGTTCTGACCATCATCTGGTGAGATACCAGGTGTTGTAGAAAAGTTGCTGGTCAATACAAGATCCAACAGAAAGACGCACAAGATGAACAATCCAGTTCTCTGAAAGCTTCACAGAATTTTCTTGACTGGAATTAGACATTCATTTATTTGGGTCATGAGAAAAATCTAATTTAGATCGTTTTGTTCTTGATGTTACCTGAAGAGGGAACTAACATTATGTAATTTTGATGAACATTGGGAATCCCCCCTTCATGTTATTGATCATATTCCTTGCATGTACATTTTAAATAAGCAGTACTCCAGCTTTGCATTTCTATGCCTCCCATAATGCATAGAGGCACTACTAAAGTGAAATGTAATTACAGTTGAAATCAGATATTTACATACACTGAATAAAAAGACACACACACATCTTTTCTTCACTGTGTGACATTAAATCTGACCATATTGTACTCCATAAAAAACAATTTTTCTGCTATATACTTGACTGTTTCCATTAAAATCTATTTTTATCTAAGAATCACTATACATGATAATATGTTTTAATCTCATAACTTCATTTTTATGAGTTTTTTTTCATTTTCTTTAGTTTCTTATCCACGTTTGGATCAGATAATCCGGCCCACAAACAAAAATGATGACAATTGGTGATTTATTGTAGTCAAATTATCAGATCAGTTTTACTTAAACTGTATTTTCTCCAAGCATGTATGAAATGAAGCTGGGGACTAATAAAGTGGAAAAAGTTATTATTTTTTTTTTTTTCCCACTTAAAAAAGTTAGAATTGTATTTTTGGTACCGAGACTGTCAACATTGGGCGTGGGAACCAGGAGATGGGAGCCTATTAGTGGCAACTACACCGGACATGGTGACAGTTCTAACAACAAATATGCAAAAAAACCAACAACAAAAAAAACACGTTTATAAAAGTTACCGGCAGCTTTAACAGGAAGACCGGTACGCAAAGAGAGGACTAGATGTCAAGGTCGCTAAAATGCCAACATATTCTTTCAGGGCTTGTTTTTGTCCCGTGAAATATAAAATATCTGGGACGGGAGATAAGTTGATTGACCTACAACACATAATTCCCATTATTTCATTTCTCTTATCTATGACCAATACTCAATCATAAGACCCAACCGTACTTGTAAAATCAGCTGCTAAAATATAACTCTGACATTTTTTCACACAACATTTGAAGCAAATTATTATCCAACATTCCATGTTGTGGATGCAGGAAGATGTTTCGCTGATAAACAATTCCTCCTTCTGTTCCAAGGTCGGCCTTGAAGAGAATGAGTGCTACTTTCTGGAGGGCAACGCTACAGTTCTCCTTCCAATAAATGCTTTAATTAAAAACCCATTGAGGCAGCCGCAATTGCATCCTCCCCTGCTATCAGCTGCCTGATGTGGTGAGTGACCCTGCGGTTGTCACCCCCACTGCCAGGACCATCGATCCTAGTGACCGTTTCAGTGGCCAGGAGAGAGAAGGAAACATTTTGTGTTCTAATACAGTTGTGTATATTGCCATTGCAATCCCTCAGAGGAGAACTTAAATGAGCAGTGAGAACAATAAAGCTCAGACACACACACACACACACGCACATACCCAGACACACAAATGGTGACTGCCAGGAGCTGGTGATCATGCAGTGAGTCACCAGAGAGGAGAAAGCCTTTGTAGTCAATGGGTAATGAAGCCGAGGCAGAGATCGAGTAAAAAGCCAGAGAGGCTAACTGTAAGTCACAGAGGTGCAGGAAAGCAGTGGCCCGTTCAGCTCGCTCCGTTTTGATTCAGATTGGAGGGTTTGGGGGAAGAGGAAGGGGTCATTGTGTTGCCACCTTTAAGTTTTCTGTCCACATGCTTAAACTTTAAAACCGTCTATTAACATATGACCTTAGATTGAACTCTTTGTTCAATAGGTCTAAGTATGTTAAATTATATGACAGCTGGTTTTTTTCTCTTTATTGAAATTCTGTTTAAGTCCAAACAGGATTCTAGTGTCTATCTGGATCCATCTATCTTTATCTTTATATAATATATCTATCTATTTAGATTGGATTTTTCTTACTTTGCGTCCTAGGGCTATCAAGTCCAAAATAACCTTCTTTTATTCTAAATAATAAAAATAAAACATTTTACAGTTTCAGTAAAATTTTCATTATATATATTATTATTGTACATTTCTGACCCTCCGTCTTAACTCATTAAATTCTGGCTATAACTGGACCAAATTCTGACTGGTGAATTAGAACATCTTACTGTCGATGCAGTCAAGACCTAGGGAGTTTCTAAACCATGGATCCAACATTTAAAAGTTATGGTTTTTAAACCATTTGTATTGAGTCATGCCAGATAACGCACTGATTACCATCAAACTGTGCCTCACTTGTTAAAATAATTCACTCCTAGAGAATGTTTTGACTCTCTGGGATGAAAAGCAGCTCCACATGTGAAATATGTCAGGATGCTTCACTGTTGGCACTACAGGACTCGTGTGGGTGCTCAAATTAATTTCTGCACAAAAGTCCAGATGTCCCAAACAATCAGGATTTACAGGAGGTAATTAGTCTTCTGTTCCTCATTGTTGTTTTTGCTGCTGGATTTCAGTCTTTGGTGGTTTTCTTCGGTCCAAGAAAATTGCATGATTTACTTGATTAAATCAGGATCCTCAGAGATTCCCCAACCTACCAAACGGGGACCAGTGACAGCACAACGATGAAGCCAAACCCTTAATCTTGAAGTTTGTGATGATCCCTAAAATAGTTTTCTGTTATAAAGTAAGGTTCTTGTTTTGTAATAAAGACCTTTGCAATAAATGCTCTATCTCCAGCACAAACAAAACTTTTATTGCAATCGCTTTTTCTTATTCTTGTGAATCTGAGACGGTTTAAGTATAAACAACAAATCCACACCTGTATAGCTATGACAAAAAAAACAAGACAAACAAAAAACAACGCTTCAGGACAATTTAACATGTGCTGCCTTTGTAATTCAGTTTGTTTACACACTTACATGTAATGACTTGGAACATCGCCTAGAACAACAGCATCCAGTTTATTACAGGATATATTTGTGTTAAAAGCTTGTTAAACGAGCAAAGATGGTCTGCAGATCATTATGTTTAATCTCGGGATGTTCATCGGCGTTAAGTGGAGCCTGGTCATCGCCTGGGCTTGAATGTAACTTAGTTTAGATGCATCCAGCCTTGCAGTGTTTGACATGCTGCTCGATGCTGAGAGCACAGGCAGATGCAGGAAGGCTAATTCAAGAGGAAATGGGAATATTTTAAAATCATGGGCAGAAAAATAGAAGCAGTGAGGGTCTTTTAGGGAGTTTTTAATCAAGGATTTGCTAAATATATTTCCTACAAACACACTTGAGTGCAGTATATGAGGATGTTAAGGGAGATGCATCTGTCTGACATTGTAATTAACCAATTAACCATGTGTTAATAATTAATGCCTTGTGTTTCTTTGCTTATTTCCTTTACGTGAATCACCCAGGCTTTTATGTGAGCTTTGTGCTTTCTCTATTAGAGAACCAGCTTTCTGGCCAAAAAAGAACATTTTGTTGGGATTAATTCATCAATCAGCCTGATCAGTCTACTTCCACATCTGACAGGTTTCAGTGAGCAATGAAAAGACTCAATAAGATGAAGTTAACGGGGTCATGCCATTTTCTAATCAAGTTTTGTTCTGTGACGGACATGAGGCAAAACATAAAGCTGATAAGGAGACTGAGGGCTTCTTTGTAAACCATCCTGCATGTGACTTACTGTGTAAAACTGTCACATTCAATTAAATAAGCTAAATCTAGTTTGCATTTAAGTGCAAAACTCAAACGCATATCAAATGACAGTTTTCCCATAAGTGGCCAACAAGTTGGACAAATGTCATGGTGACACGTTCTTGAGGTGTTTTTCCAGTTCTTTTAATTTCATTCAAAATTTTCAAATGTTTTTGGAGTTTGGTAAAAATCAAAATAGAATTTAATTACCTTCTTGGGCTCGAGAGCAACAGTTTTAGAATTAGACATTGATTGCTGTCAAATTAAGTTATTTATTTTGTTCAGTTTTATTTATATAGCAAAATTATGGCCAGTTTCATCTAATGGCCCTTTATAATACTAACATTTGCAGTTCATATTTGGTTGTAAATCATCTGAATTCACATGTGAACATTAAACTCAGTAGATGTACCATAACTGTAATAACTATGGACACAGTGATCACAGTTCTGTGGGCTCTTTCTTCAACAAACCAGTTTAGATCTAATGTTTATTTCTTAGTTATCCTGTAAGTATTTATATAAGAGGATTACATGATAGACTGTCTTCTGCTCCTTAATTTTCCAATTAGAGCAGTTGGCAACAATAACAATGCTATGCACTCCTAAGCCTTTCTGTAGGTCTAATCAGTGGATACTTGAAATCCCCTCTAAAAACACCAATAACTGCAGATTTTAATAGTTCAGGCATCAAACATACCTTAATATTTACAATGGAAATCATTTTTTCACTACCACAGAAGCTAACATCCACAGTCCTGCTCATGGGTGTTCAGCCAATTAGCATCAAGGAAAAAAATCAGTGGTACTTGTGTATTGGCTGCTTTGCAAACTCATCCCAGTAGCATGTTAAGTAGCTCTGTGCTGAGATATTTTAGCTTCCCAAACTGCATTTTCTTCCTTATATTTGTAGATTCACCCATTCGTGGATTTTTCTGTCGAGTGTATCTCAAAGACTGTAGTATCAGTGAACCTGTATTTATTTATCTGTCCACTGATGTAAAATACATTAACAAAGATTCACAATATACAACTCCTGTTTTAAGACCTTTAGGAATAGATTATAATTGATAAAAGAAGAAATACATTTACTTGGTCTCCATTTTCTGGCATCAGCGTAGGAGCCGCTGAATATTTATTACACGTTTTATGTTTGATTTTCTTTTTTTTTAATTCCTTAAACATGACATTATGTCATTGGATTCTGTGACATTGGGTCTCAGAAAATCTGGTGTGACAAGCCTTCAGTCATCACAACCCGGCTGACACATCTACGCTGACGTTACCATGGCGTCTCAGGGTCTCTCTACGGTGACTCCTGTCTGAAAAACTTGTGACAGTCAAGAACTGCTTACAGTTAAATGAATTAAGTTTTTAGGGAGCTGAACTTTTTCAGCTTTTATCTATGATTTCCATTTTGCTGTCTGTTCTTTATGCGCTCGATTCTGAAATAACTAAACAAGTGTCACCTCTCTTTTTATGGAGCGTCACAGTTTGCCAGATGATGAAGGGCGAACAGCTGAGGAAAGTACTTGAGGTTCTGTTGTCAACAAAGCTGCAAGGACTCTGAGCAAAGATGATCCAACAACAAAAGCTGACACTTCTTTGGAAACTTTACTCTGTATTTCTCTATAGACAATCTATGGGGGAGCTACTGGTAGGTGAACATACTGTTGTGTGATGGTGGAGCTTTATAGAGTTAGAGAATGTCAACAGCAAGACGTACTCTTTTAATATCTAAGGAAATGTTCCAGTGCTGTACTGAGACTCAGACATCCTACTGATCTTTTGAAAACGCTTTCTAAAAGCCCAGTAGGGTGACTCCTGTTCACCAACATGCAGACTACATAAGTGTCAAGAAGCTGTTGCAGTTCAATTTATGCCCGTTTCACTGCAGTGTTGAGTGGTTCTACGCTGTTGAGAAGAAAGTCACTGATTCACTGCTGTTACTCGTTTGGATAACTTTGACAGATTCCATTGACGACAGAGCGGCTTACACCACGAGAGTCGTAGTTTTGGCGATTGTTTGACCTAATCGAGTCATCGCAATTTGGCTCTTTCTGAAAAGCTAATCCTTACAATTGACAGAGCGTCACTGGTTTATTCAATTCCCAGAACCTAAATTGAGTCTGAAAAAATGAATAAGGGGGATAAATGCTTGTGACTGACCTCATGAACAGCTGAATGCTACAGTGGTTGGTGATAAAATTGCCAATTGTTCATCTGTATGAAGGTTTTTGTTATCATTACATCGCATTGGGGGCGTGCTGTGGTGGCGTGGGGGATAGCGCGACCCACATTTGGAGGCCTTGAGTCCTCAACGCGGCCGTCGTGAGTTCGATTCCCGGACCCGGCGACATTTGTCGCATGTCATCGTAGTGGTTAGATCAAGATTAATGCACCAAACCGGGTCCAATACAATAAAAGTGTGCAGTGGCTACAAATGGCTGGTTTCTACTTACTTTAGGTTTATTAAGTAATTACTCACCTATGTTTTGCAAGCACAAAATGTCACATTTGACGAGAACAAAACACAAACACAATAACGGAAAACATGACTGGTCAAATATTTGGAAGATTAAAAAAAATACATAATAATAATAATGATGGTAATGAGATGGATTACAAATATCCAATATGTGGAGAATTTATCCATTCTCCATGCTAAGTTCATGATATATGAGGTTGAAGGAATTCATGAATTCCATTTATTAATACCAAAATACAGCTGGTCCATCCCTCATGCATCCTTTAGGATGCTTCCTTTGGAAGGAAGCATCCCTCATGCTTCCTTCCTTTAGCAGGACAAAATGGCACCCATGACTTCAGTTTGTGATCTCCTTTGTTAGCCTCTCTCTAAGCTACGCCCCAAAGAGAGAGTTTCCCAGAGTGTCATTTTCTGTAGTCTTAGCTTTGCAACCTGTTAAAAGAGATGGCAGGAAAACGGAATGATTTATTCTCAATAACCGCCTATTTTGAGCAGCAGGAGAACATAATAAATCCAGCAAACCTCGTGTTATGTCACAGCCAACACCGTCATGTCTGAAGCCCAGAAATGGTGCTGCATGGTCCACGGATTTTTGGGTTGGTATGAACAGCATTCGGTTTTTGTAAAGCAGTTTAGCATTCCTTCTACCTTTAAACTCAGATCCTTGGGCTTTAATGTGAATTTCTTGGTGGTTTCTTGCAAATGACTTACTGGACCTGATGTATGACTACTCTGTCTATCGTCTTCGCCTCCATGCTGGCTGTTGAGGCAAAAACGCTTCTCTGGTTACACAGAGAGCTTCACTACCTTCACCTTATAGCTGTTTGTTTGTTGGAGGTTTGCCCTGCAATCTAGCCTTGGCATCAAGACAAGTGGATCAAAAGGACATTAACTTTTCATGTTTGAACTATGTACATTAAAAATAGCTGGTTTTGATGTTACATTCAGCTGACTGTTAATGGCCAGATAAGAATATTCTCCATTAACTAACTATTGCTGTCTGTCTGAATCTCTTTTGCCTAAATTTGTTTGTAGTTTATATCTTTCACCCAAGCATGAGTTGTTTCAGGAGTGTTACTACTTTATTATACATAGATTTTTTTTAATGTACTGTTAAAGTAAGATTACCATGAGTTTTAAAAAAGCTGTATATATTTTTATTTGAGTTAAAACGGAAATTAGGTCATACCTGAACTCACTGGGTCACTTTTCGCAACAGCTCCACAAAAGCTGGATGGATCGTCATCGTTATTACACCTAAATAAAAATTCAAGCAGAGGAACAAGGCGTCCTGTTCTCTGCAAACGGCGCCACACATGTGCAGTGCAACTCCCCATAAAAAGTTTCTAATTAAAATGTAGCATGCACAATTAGACCTCAAAATTCATGACCTAATAAAGTCAGGGCATCAAGCATGATAATATCTTCCTCCAAAGTGAAAGGGCAAAGGACACATATATTATCCCTCTGGCAGAGTAATTATAATGATAACTGGGTAGCTTTTCAGCACTGCAGACATGATAGTGCATTAATACAAGAAATGATGATAATGGGCCCAAAAACGACAGGGGGTAGAATATTAACTTGAATGTTTTTGTCCACTTTCCTAAATCACAAAAGTTCATGCAAGTTTAAACTGTCAAGACGAACCCGCTCTAAACTGGCTTAATGGAGAATTGACAAGATCAGGAGAGTTCAGAGTGAAGATGGAAATCTTTAGAGCAAAACTGGTTGACCTGGTCATGCAGCATTTACAGTGTCACCAATGTAATTTGTATTAGCAAGATGTGGATTGTCAGCCTCTCCAGTTAAACTAGATTAGCTTTGCCAAGTTTTACAAGTGGGCATGGGGAAGCATTTCATCCACGTATGAATTTAAATAAAAAATAAAAAAAATCTCCCTGGCCACACTGAGCCAGGTTATCCAGGTGTCGTTCCACCCAGATGAACTCTGAATGCTTGGCTTGATCTTGGGTAACACCTGTAAAACCCTTTTTCCTGATGGCCTTTTGGTATTTTCCATCAAATCCTGTTGCTGCTGCTGCAAACAGAAAAGTTCTGCCTGTCTTGGTGTAAGCTACAATAACCGACAACTGATATTGAAGTAAGAGCAGAGCAGAAATGGTTCCAACATGCACTTTGCTTTTTTTAACCAGCGGAACATGAAGCCTGAGGCCTGTGGCCTTGTTATTTTGACAGAGCTAAACCAGCTTTGCCCATGTGAGTCTGCAAAATGACTTTAAAAAAAACAGACATCAGTCATTTTTTTCCATGCACACAGAGACCTGCTGCAGCACATTATTCTTCCTCTCAGCATCACTCCTCTAAAATAAAATCCTTCCTCAAAGCACTGAAAGCTCCTGGTAGGAATATTTTAAGCAAAAGATCTCCAACAAGGTTAAAGTGGCAAGTCCTTTCATTACCTGCTGGAAAAAAAATATTCTTGAAAGTATCGCATTTCACATGTTCAGTCTCCTCGCAGTGTGGTTTCATGTCTTCCTTTCAAATTCCTAGTTAGAGCTGGAGGACTGATGGCGTTTGAAATCGTCATCCCTGTGGAAGATGATGGGAAACCCACAGGAGTCCCACTGAAGACAGGAGACGGCGGTGTGCGCCGCAAATCTGCCTTCACTGTGAGTCTACGTGTAAAAATTGGTCTCGCATCTTTAAATTGGGCCCCTCTGCTGCTGAAAGGAAGGAACAGAAAAAAAAATTGCGTTCCACAAAAAGTCAAATTTGGCGTCAACTGAGTTCAACAGTCCTATATACACGTCATCTTATTTTGGTGCAAATATCCCATGGTTGTTAAATTTTATTCTGAACATCTTTATTAATGTTGTTACCTGAATTAGTTAAATGTTTCAGGTTTTAATCCTTAGTCTTGTGGGTTGAAGGATGGCTGACTGGCTGAATTGATCAGACAGATTGACGGACATGATTGATGGATGAAGGTATTAAAAACCAGACGGATAAAGTGATACAGAACACATATTTATACTTTGCATATCATTGCCATGACAACCAGTTTTTTTATGTACACTACAGTACCTCAGAAGGGACATCATTAATCTTCTAATGAAATGATCTTCAGTCACCGTATTGCCTTCCTTCCTGATTACATGTCCCACCCCCGTCGTTTCTGTCAAATGGAAGCATAGATTGCGAAGAGTTTGCCTTTTATTTTTTACAAATTATATTTTGTATGCAAAAGAGCACAACTTCAACACAACTGAGCCAAATGGAAAAAGTAAAGTCTGCCTTTGGTCTGGACAAAACAAAGGAATACATATTGAGTCAAGCATTTGCTTCCACAAATTGAGTGTGTCTTGTGTCTAAGCCAAAGACTCGACTCACCATGTCCGTAAATAATCTGAGCATTTTTCACAATATGGTCTAAAAGCGTTTTGTGAATGACATGTATCATGAACTTTTTTTTTCTCTATTCTATGCGCTGCTCTCTGGTCTGTATCTTAGAAACATTTTTGTTGTTTACCATATATTTTCCCACAGTGTTTTTTATGCGTTTGTTTTTTTTTTTTTTTTTTTTTATTGTTGTCTGTGTTTTATCTAAGCACAATAGCAGCTAACAAAACATCTGACCATGTAAATAAAACAACTTCTGTGCTGCTATTTCAGCTGTACTTACACACACAATGACCAGGAACAAAGCTGTATTTTATTTTTTTTTCCTTGCAGCTTTATGTCTCAGCTTCACTTTTATTCCCCTAATCTTAGATCCAGCGCCCCTTTTCCAGTGACTCTACTTAGCCCTCTATTCAGCCCGCCTAGTAAGCTTTCCCATTATTGTTTTTTTCAACCTACTACCTTAGGATCCCCCAGAATGATGTGGAGAGTGACAATGGGGAATGAAATGTCTGAGTTTAGTTGCTGGACCTGTTGCCACTACAATCTGACAAATTGAAAGTTTACAGGAAATGTTCATGTGATCATTTGTGAACAACTGTGATGCTCTTCTGTAGCAGCAGGAGCTCCAGTATTTGTCTCTAAATTAGTGCAATGGGCCGGTCTGCTGCCTCTTCAGTGTTTTGGGGGTTTTTTAAGGAAAAAATAAT